>NC_072435.2:55312500-56562500 GCF_028878055.3 Symphalangus syndactylus
TGTGGTGGCACTGGTCAGAAACCCCTCGTTTATAACACCCCCTGCCATAATCAAAAGTAAACCCAGAAGATTTGACACAAGTCAAACGGGACAGAAAGTGACTGGTTAGGCCCTCCTAGACTAAATAATCCACTAGGCACTGGAGAGAGACTAAACCAATGCATGCATGTCTCCTAAAGAAATGAATGTCACATTATATTATAGCCAATTTATAAACATGAAATATGCATGTTTAATTTGCACTTAAAAGTTTAATTTAATGTAGAAGACATTACTTGTTCTCTTCTTTGTTCACCCTGGCTAGCCCATGAATGATTAAAGAGAAGTTAGAGGACTCCTGTTTCCTTTTTTTTTTTTTCCCAAAGACCATCTCCACAGTTTCCCAACTCTGCTTCCCATTGAATTCTGAGCAATGACTGGCTACTTTAGCAATTAAAATCCAGGGGCAAAGACACAGCAGCTTCGTTGGGCTGAGAGACTCCGCCATTCATCATCTCGGCTGCCATAAAATAGCACTAGATGGAATCTTTGATTTTAGCTTTAGAAGAACATAAATCAAAATCTAAAGCACGGCTGTCAGAGGCATCACCAGGATTATCCATTGGAGAGGGGCTGGAGTGCAGGGCACACACAGGCATTGTTCCCACTGAACTCACCTCCTGATGCATAGAGAAAACTCCTAGCCAAGCACTTGCTGGTGTATAAGTACTTTATCCTAAGTGACCCATAAAAAGACTCTCAAATACAAGGTTTGATAACTACAGTCACAGTAATTGTATGCTTGATATGTCTGAATATAAAATAAATAGGCCCGCCTGGCTGGGACCCACCCTGCCTTGATTGCCTGGTCAGCTCCCTTACCCATGAGCTGGCTGAGTCCTGGATAAGGGTGTCTGTTGGTGAGAGAGGCCTCCAAGTAGGTGCCCCCACCTGCCTCCCCAACAGTGAGATGACTGCAATGCAGGGATGATGACCATGATGGGAGATATGCAGCTAGAGGGAATCCATCCCCAGAGGAAAGAAGTCGGCCTTGCACTTATCAACCCCAAGTTCATGGCTCATGTTCAATTGAAAGTAATGAGTATTGATATGCCCTGTGCTACTGAATGAATTAGAGAGGAGAGAAGCTCAGGATGACCCTCTCAATACAAAGAAAGATCTCCCCTGAAATATCACTTTAAGGGAAGAACCCACATGTGCCCACCCAGTTTTCACAAACCATGTTATTATACTTCTTGGAGCAGGACTTGTTCCTTTACTGCAAACAGAATGGCGTGGCCTCTCAATCCAGATTACGCCATCCCCGCAGTGGGTGGTCAAAAGGGAAAGGTTTTGTTCTTATGACTCAGAAGAAAACAGGCCAACATTTTCTCCCCATCTCTTGTTTCTGAAGCTTTTAGGCCAATGGCTCGGAATATCATCTAGCAATAACATGTCCAATAGCAAAGGAAAAGCAGCCGTGACCTGTGGCCGAGAGCATGCATTTCAGACGGGTGTCCGGCTAATCAAAAGAAGCCCCAGCCCAATTTAGAGAACCCCAAGATCTCTGAATTCCACTATGGGTTGCTGCGTGCTCAGACCCTCTGATCCCTGCAACCAGGCCTGCTCTCAAGCCTTGTCTCAGACATTGGTGGTTCCAAGGCAGCTGAGTGCTGGTTTGTCTTAGATAAGCTTGAATCAATTTTCAACAAACAGCTGGTAAGACGGATGGTGATACCCGGAAGATAAACAGCATGCCGTGCTTTATAGGAATCTTGACTGCTAATTTGAAGTGGAAGAAAGAGGTGCCATAACGAGACAGCTTCTCTTGTCTAAACGTGGGTATTGAACCTGGCTGCCTTGGAGTTGTGTGTGTTCACTTGATATGGACATTGACCAAACCAAGAGTCGGCGTTCCAGAGTGGGCGCCAGGTCTTGCCGGAATGTGCTGTCTGCTTTCCAAAGGAACCAGGTGGTAGCCACGTGGTACGGCTTCTAGACCTGGTTCTGAGACTTGGCTGCAAAATACAATTCCCAGGAGATGCTTTGTCAAAATGTTCATGTCTGAGCAAAGTCACTAGAGATTCTGGTTTAATTGGCTTGGGGTGGGACGTGGACATGGGAGTTCTTAGAAAGCTCTTCTGGTGATTCTAATGCAGAGGCCGGGTTGAAAATCTCCGTGCTAGACCAGTGGGTCTTGAACATTTTGGTCTCAGAACCCTTCAGAATGTAGAAATTCTGAAAGTTTTAAGGACCCTAAGTGCTTTTGTTTAGGTATGCCATTAGAAATTGAAACTAAGAAAATTCTAAAATGTACATGTAATCATATATTTAAAAATGAAAATAAACCTATTGTATACTAACGTATGTAGAATTTCATGGAAAAAATAACAGTATATTCAAAAAGTTAGTGACAAGTATAGTGTCTTAGTAGCTCTTTGCAAACCACTGGCTTAATACAGAAGTCACTATATGAAAAAGGCACCTGCACACTCATGTTTATAGCAGCACAATTTGCAGTTGCAAAGATGTGGAACCAACCTCAGTGCCCACCAACCAATAAGTGGATAAAGAAAATGTGGTGTATATACACTGTGGAATACTGCTCAGCCATAAAAAAGGACAAAATAGTATCTTTTCCAGAAATGTGGATGGAGCTGGAGGCCATTATTCTAAGTGAGGTAACTCAGGAATGGAAAACCAAATATCATATGGTCTCACTTATAAGTGAAAACTAAGCTATGAGGATGTAAAAGCATTAAGAGTGATATAATGAACTTTGGGTATTTAGGTAGGGGGAAGTCTGGGAGGGGGATGAGAGATAAAAGACTATACATTGGGTACAGTGTACACTGCTTGGGTGACCAGTACACCAAAATCTCTAAAGAACTCATTCATGCAACCAAAAACTACCTGTACCCCAAAAATTATTGAAATGAAAATAAAAATTATTTTTTAAGAAAAGACAGCTAGATTCTAATATCTGCTTCCACATTCAGTCTTGCAACATGTCATTTCTGTTCAAATCTATGAAGAAAATCTGACCTCACACAGATGTCATTGGAAAAGGGAGGTATATAGTAAAAGCCCTTTCAGATAATTGTGGATGTTCTTTGATACTACACCAAAACTCAGCAACTGGTAGTTTCTCGAAGGTTAGTTGCAATGTGGAATCTGAAAATATATAAACTTTTTGTGCTCCATTACATTAAAATCCACTGGCCTATCTTGATATTTGAATGGATTTTTTTACCCTTACATGACTTTATTACATCTAGCACAGGTCACTTGAGAAATATCAGCTCAATGAGTCATGTATGCAGATCCTGCAGTGTTGACACAATCCATTACTCAATATTAAGGAAATCACATGTGTTAGTATCTCTTTAACTATTGGAAAGCTGTCAAGCTCACGGTGGCTGATACAAGTTTTTCAAAATTCTTGAAAGCTTGAGTTTCATCATTGGCAACAAATACTGTCAGTTATTTTCTTGGAAGTGACAGAATTAATTTGTTCATTTTCCAGATAATGTCTGTCAAATAGTCAAGTTTGAATAACTATAGTTTGTCTATCAGTTGTTCTTTCAAGTAAAAATGGCGCTCTTCGAAAAAAAAAAAAAAGGCAGGGAGTTCAGCTCACAGTTCAGAAGATTGGCAAAGGTGCTTTTCCTTGAGGCAGCTGTGGAACTTCCAGATGGGGCAGAGGTGCTCTATGTCTACCTCCTACTTCATCACAAAGAACACTGAAAGGCTGGTGCTCAAATATTGAGATTTAATAAAATGAATAACTTTCAGTACGTCAAGTACATTCTTGTTATTTCAAATTCATAATCTCTATATTTTACTTGTTTTCTTATTGTGGTAAAATACATGTAACATAAAATTTTCCATCTTAATTATTTTATATTTTATTTTTTTGAGATGGAGTTTCACTCTCGTTGCCCAAGCTGGAGTGCAATGGTGCGGTCTCAGCTCACTGCAACTTCTGCCTCCCAGGTTCAAGTGATTCTCGTGCCTCACCCACCACCATGCTCAGCTAATTTTTGTATTTTTAGTATAGATGGGGTTTCAATATGTTAGCCAGGCTGGTCTCAAACTTCTGGCCTCAGGTGATCTGCCCCCCTCGGCCTCCTAAAGTGCTGGGAGTACAGGCATGATCCACCTCATCTGGCCCCATCTTAGTTATTTTTAAGCATACAGTGCAATGGCATTAAGTAGATTCACATTGCTGTGCAGCCGTCACCATCATCCATCTCCAGAACTCTTTTCATCTTGCAAAACTGAAACTCTGCATTCATTAAACAATAACTATCTGTTCCCCTCTCCCCCCAGCCCTTGGCAACCACCACTCCACTTTCTGTCTCTATGAATTTGACTACTCTGAGTACCTCACATAAGTGGAATCATACAGTAATTGTCTTTCTGTGACTGGCTTATGTCCTTCAGCATAATGTCCTCAAGGTTCATCCATGATGTAGCCTGTGGCAGGATTTCCTTCCTTTTTCAAAGCTGAATAATATTCCATTGTATGCATACACCACATCAAGTACATTCTTAAGTGAAACTGGCTTTTGTTTTTTCTGCACATGCATGGCAGTGAAGAATGCAGTGATGACTAGTACAGATCTGTGCTAAGGAGACAACAGTTCTACCCACCCTGAGTGCAAAATGGAAAGGCAAACCATGTCGTATTATCACGAAAATAGTGTTGGCTTTTCAGACACCTGAAGTCATCTCAGCAAATTTACAACCTAGGTTCTATGTTGCAATTTCTACTTACACAGTGTATTAGTCCATTTTAACCTGCTGATAAAGACATATCCGAGACTGGGTAATTTATAAACAAAAAGAGGTTTAATGGACTCACATTTCCAGGTGGCTGGGGAGGCCTCACGATCATGATGGAAGGTGAAAGGCATGTCTTACATGGCAGCAGACAAGAGAGAATGAGGACCAAGGGAAAAGGGTTTCCCCACATAAAACCATCAGATCTCGTGAGACTTATTTACTACCATGAGAACCGTATGGGAGAAACCGACCCCAGGATTCAATTACCTCCCTCCGGGTCCCTCCCACAACAAGTGGGAATGGGAGCTACAATTCAAGATGAGATTTGGGTGGGGACACAGACAAACCATTTCACATAGTAAAGTAGAAAGTCTTCAAAAAGGAAAGAGAAAACAGAAAATGCACTCATAGTCCTAAAGCCCAGAGACAGTCACCATCAGTATATATGCTGGTATGTTTTCTTATCAAGGCCACATTCCTGAAATGTTTTGTCTTTATGATGCTGGTAAGCAGGGAAAGGGCCAAAAGACACTGTACTGGACAGATATTTTCATTCTCTCTACAAGCTCTAGAAAAACAGAGGACAATTAAATTCAGGACTAAACCAACATTTGGAAATGTGAATGTAATTAATTCTGTAGAAATACTTAGGGAATATTTGTCTTTCATTTTTCCTCTGTAACATCTTGATATAAGGAGTGTGAGAATCCCCGGTTCCTTACCTCTAAGTTCCTTGCTTCTAAAATATGGGTAGGCCATGGTGCAGCGGCTCATTCCTATAATCTCAGCACCTTGGGAGACTGGGTGGGAGGATAGCTTGAGCCCAGGAGTTCGAGGTTGCAGTAAGCTGGGATTGCACCACTGTACTCCAGCCTGGACAACAGAGCAAGACTCTGTCTCTAAAAATCTAAAAATAAATAAAATGTGGGTAATGGTGGTCTCACACTGGCTCATGAGAGAGGGTTAGTGATATAATCTCCACTTAGTACCGAGTGAGAAGTTGGCATAGAGGAGGGAGCTCCCCAAGTGTCCATTGCCTTTCAATAAATACTAATGTAAGTAACAATAATAGTAATAATAATCATAATACCTCTTAGATACTTATTTGCTTTATCTTATTAGGAACTCACACAGTGATGAGAGTCAGAGGCTGGCCCAACCCTCTCTAATTAGCAGATGAGTAAATGAAGGTTAGAAACCCTGAGAGCACAGGAAGGGCCCGGACACAGGAGGCAGGGCTGCTAGTTTCACCAGGGAGAGAATCCCTGAAATGGATCCCTGCACCTCCCTGTGATGGTTAATATTGAGTGTCAACTTGATTGGATCGAAGGATGCAAAGTATTGTTCCTGGGTGTGTCTATGAGGGTTTTGCCAAAGGAGATTAACATTTGAGTCAGTGGACTGGGAAAGGCAGATTCACCCTCAATCTGAGTGGGCACAATCTAATCTTCTGCCAGTGCAGCTAGAATAAAGCAAGCAGAAGAAAGTGGAAAGACTAGACTGGCTAAGTCTTCTGGCCTCCATCTTTCTGCCGTGCTGGATGCTTCCTGCCCTTGAACATTGGACTCCAGGTTCCTCAGCTTTGGGACTCAGACTGGTGTCCTTGCTCCGCAGCTTGCAGATGGCCTATTGTGGGACCTCACCTTGGGGTCAATCATGTGAGCCAATACTCCTTAAACTCTTCTTTATATATACATCTATCCTATTAGTTCTGTCCCTTTAGAGAACTCTAAGACAGATTTTGGTACCAGCAGTGGTTCTAGAGGAACAGAATATTAAGGATAGAGTTCTTTCATTGGTTTGGGGGTTTCTGGAAAACTCTGACTAATGCACTAGGGAGAATTTCCCTGACATGGATCCCCGCACCTCCCCGCACCTCCCCGCACCTCCCTGTTGGTGCTGTCTCACTGCCACACTGCACTAGCTCTACCATTCATTTGAAGTTCCTCCTTTAAAATGACTCACTTTTTTTTTTTACTTAAATAGTGTTTGAAAGGAAAGTTATATGACTACTGTAAAAGTAAAACAAGCATTACTTGCCACAAAGAGGAAGTAACAACAAATTTAAATATATAGCTATCTGAATAGAGGGTGTTCTCCACGTATCACTGAAAGTCACCTGGTGGCCCCCCAGAAGCATATGGTCCTGGGCTCTGGCTCTGAGTGGAGCATGGAGACTCTGAAGA
Source organism: Symphalangus syndactylus (assembly GCF_028878055.3). NCBI lineage: Eukaryota > Metazoa > Chordata > Mammalia > Primates > Hylobatidae > Symphalangus > Symphalangus syndactylus. Next base: position 55,319,454 of record NC_072435.2, read on the forward strand.
GCCCTAAGTGGACGCTCAGAACATCTACAGCCGTAGCACCAGCTGAGCGCTATTACAAACCGGATACACCACTCAGGATGTGCTGTCATTTGTATTGCTGTGATCTAAATCCTTCTCTGTCCAAACCTTCAGGGTGGTTTCTAAATGCACAAATATTTATAGGTGTAAATTCAAGTGGGTGGCAGGTATTGTGTCAGGTGGGTAAAGCATATAGAACAGGAATAACAGATGATTCTGCCAATCCCAGAGCTTGGATGGAGAGTTGACTATGAGAATGCAACCCACGGACCAACAGGAGGGTGCTGGCCTCTGGTAGCCTGTGAAATGGAAGTCTGGGTGGTCTCCCCCAGCACTTGGCAAGAACACTGGCTGGGCTCCAGAGCTGAGAGTCTGTGGATCTCCCTGTCCCATGAGCCCTTGAAACACAGAGACTGGAATAAGACAAGATGGTGACAAAGGAAGTGTTAACCTGTGCTACCCTCTGCACCTGCTCCCAACAGCCTTACAAAGGAACATTTAATTCCCACAAAAAAGGAAACAGTTGTTGTCCTCTTAATAAAAACCAATCCTTAAAATCATCATCCTGGCCAAATGCCACAGTCCTCCCTAATAAACATGGATGGCTCTGTGACCGGCTGGATTAATTAATACCCACAGGTTCCTGACCTTTTCCTGGGCACATGGACAGTCAGTCCCCCCAAGACAGATGACCCGCTGGCTCGCCTCTGCCTGTGATGCGTGCATGTCCTTCTTATGCGAGAGACATGGGACCAGAATCCAAGTCCCCGACCGGGCCTGCTTTCTGTTCCAGAGTAAAATAAACATAAAAATAAAAACAAGCCTGCCTGTCCTTGACGTTCCTCATTGCACAACCAGCGCCTTATAAGAAAATCAGTATTTGCTGATTTTCCAACAATGAAGGAAACATTGTTCTCTTCTAATGAAAGGGCAAGATTTCATTTTCTTTTTTTAAAGCAATAATTCCCACCCCGCCCCTCCCCAAGGAAATGGTAATCGTGCTTTGTTTGTCTTACCTGGTTGGGGAAATAGCATCACCTGAGTCAGGGTCTTGGCTGGAGAGTCAGCAGGTCCATGCCTCTGAGAATATATCAGGAGCAGGTGGGGCCTCCAGGTGGGGTGTTTGGAGGACCCTATTCATGGACAATCAGGAGGATCCTCAAACCAAGAGAAGGAAATACATGGAGTGTTCTGGTTTCCATGTACTCCCATGCTTACCCTCACACCTGCTTCCATATACACCGGGCTTTCACCAATCGCAGGCCTAGCCTTATTGTCTTGTTTTCTAATTTATACTAAAGTATGAACAGCCATCCCAAGCGTAACGGGGAGTAGGGCAGGGAGGGCCCACAGATAGAAGTAGGCACCTCGCTTTGCTATATTAGATCACATCCCTATTCCACTATCACAGCCTGAGGCCACAAAAGCAAAAACAAAACAAAACAAAACAAAGCAAAAAACCCAGTAATGACTTATACCACTCAGAAACATAACGGAAAATGAAACATGAGAATACATGAAATCAGCTACAGAAACAATGAAAAGGTACATCTGGAACGATTTCACCTGGGGCAGCATAAACATTGCAATTGTTTGTCGTCAAGGTAGAAAATAAAAACAGAAAAATATATAAGCGTCATCTTAGGGAAAAACCCTCCCCCCGATCTTGGGTCAGCGCAGGGAGGTAGTCAAAGTGCAGGTGGGAAAGCCCAGTGTCAAAGCTGATCGTACCATCCAACAGCGACTTGGCTTTGATCAACTGTGTTTAGTTTTTCTGCCTTCATTTCTGTGATGGTTGATTTTAGGTGTCAACTTTATTGGGTTAAGGAACTCCCAGATAGGTGTTAAAACACCACTTCTGGGTATACATGGAAGGGTGTTTGTGGAAAAGATTAACATTTAAATCGGGAGACCAAGTAAAGAAGGTCGGCCCTTGCCTGTGTGGGCTAGCATTGTCCAATCCATAGATTGGATTTAAAAGGTAGATCAGATGGATCAAAAAGGAGGATGACAGGTGAATTCTCTCTCTTTCTTCTGGAGCTGGGACATCTCACTTCTGCTCTCAGCTGTCAGAGCTCCAGGTTCTGAGGCCTTCAGACTCTGGGACTTTCTCCAGCAGCTGTCCATATTCTCAGGCCTTCAGACTCAGATTGAATCACACCACAAGATTTCCTGGGTCTCCAGCTTGCAGAGGGCAGATCATGGGAGTTCTTGGCCTCCACAATCACATGAGCCAATTCCCCTAATAAATCCCCTCTTAGTTTTCTCAAAGAATGAAAAATAGATTACCATTTGACCCAGCAATCTCATTACTGGGTACAGACCCAAAGGAAAATCAACTGTTCTACCAAAAAGACACTGCCCTTGTAGGTTAATCACAGCACCGGTCACAATAGCAAAGACATGGACTCAACCTAAGTGGCCACCAATGGATGACTGGATGAAGAAAGTGTGGTCCATATACACCACAGAATATTACACAGCCATAAAAATAATAATGTGCTTTGCAGCAGCATGGATGGAGCTGGAGGCTATTATCCTAAGCAAACTAACGCAGAAGCAGAAAACCAAATACTGCATGTTATCACTTATAACTGGGAGCTAAACTGGGTACATCATAAAGATGGGAACAAGCACTGAGTTACAAGAGGGGGATGGAAAGGAGGGGAACAAGGGTTGAAAAAACCACCTACTGGCTAGTACTTATTGGGTACTATGTTCACTACTTGAGCAATGGGAGCATTAGAAGCCCAAACCTCAGCATCTCATAAAATGTCTAAGTAACAAACTTGCAAATGTAATCTAAATATAAAATTTAAAAAGTAAAATAAATCCCTATCTACCTATCTATCATCTATCTAATCCATCTGTCTATTATCTATCATTAATCTTCCATCCATCTATCATCTGTCTATCATCTGTCTATAATCTATCTACATCCATCTATTTTAATCTATCTATCCATGCATTTATCCTATCGGTTCTGTTTCTCTGGAGAATCTTCATACAGCTTCCCATCTATAAAGTGGGTGGAATAATAGTGCATATCTCATACGATGTTAGGAGGATTCATGGAGACACATCTTAAATGGAATACTATGATTTTTTGCTACTCTATTACTATACTTGAGAGTACTATAAAATACGCTCTTCGTAACTGAGAACAAAAACTTTCAAAACAAACATTTGCCTTTCAGGAGTGTGTTGGGTTGAGAGTCCCCTTTTCAACTACCACCTCCTGCTCAGCTTCCCTCTCCTGGGTGGGGATGGTATGGCTCAGTGGTATGTGGGGGATCACACGCCCCTCTCTGGGAAGCAATTGATGGGGACCGGGAGGCTTAGGCATAGCTCCTGCCTCCTCTCTCTTCTAAACTGAGCACTCAGACAAGTGGTTTAACTGAGTACAGCTCCTCCTCATCTGCGCTATCTGCCATCTGGAAGGAGATAACAAGTATATGCAAATATGTGGTTCTAACACCTGACCTTCTAAACCTTCTGGCTTCTAGGTCCTAGTGAGGACCAGTCTTGACTTTTACAAGTTCTCAGGGCAAAGACATCCAGACAAACATAGCCCCATCATGTTCAACAAACCCAGCACAAAGTTGGAGGGCCCCAGCCTTTAACTTACTTCTTACTTACTGCTATCACTAAGCCTTCTTTTGTTCTGGCCGCCAGGAAGTTCAAAGAAAAATTAAATGTTCAACTAGAGCAACCATGTAAACTCTCATGTTAAATGTCTATATTACTTCTTCATGGAAGGGTTTTTTTTTCTTTCAATGCATTGTTGAAATATTCTATTGACTACATGGTTTTTTCAAAGGCTAAGAGGCAGAGAATTCCCCAGTGAGGGTAATACAATTCTAAACAAGCAGGGTACAGGATCACAGCCATAAAATATACCAGGGTTCGGTCTAAGAGTTTCTGCTCAAGTGACTGATGTTTTAGGGAATGCCTCCTACTGTCACCTCCACTATAAGCTGAAGGAATAACAGGAAGAAATGAACAAGGGCAGGTGGATCGGGAGTCAGAACACCAAGGTTCCAGCCATGGAGCATCATTTGGTAGCTGTGTGACCTCCCTGTACCTCAGTTATCTGATCTGTGAAATGGGATTTAATGGGAAGAATGAGGCCAATTCTCCCTGGGGATCTGAGGGTCTAGGATTGCTACAAGGGTCACATGGAACAAAGGATGCCAACATCTTTCAAACAGGATGAGGCACTAAGCTTCTCTGCAACATTGTCATAAAGATGTCATCTTCCACACCTCCCGTCATAATATGAGCAGGTCCACCTTAGAAAAGTCTAACTGGGGAAATCTGTAAGCAACATCATGCAAAAATCCTTCTCCACATTTCTATTTCCTCACCCATGAAGCAAAGAAGACAAATTTCTCACCTGTGTCCCCAAGTTGGTGGTGGTCAAGAAATGACGATGACTCACGCTGCTGGTGCCCGGGGATGGCGGCTCACACATTTGGCCTTCCTTGCAAATGTATGAGTAACTGGAATTCTCAACCCTGGTTTTGAGACCAGGAGACTGGGGCACAGAGAACTTAAGATATTACCAAAAGTCACATAGCAATTCACACATGCAGTCTGGCCCTAAAGTCGGGATTTTCACAGTACTTCCTCTGCAGTGAAAGAGGGTGGGAGATCTCAAGAGAAGTGAAGGCTTCTGAGTGCAAAAGAACTTCTCCAGGTCAGCAGTGCTTTGAGCAACCCGTGTTCCTAATGGGCCCTGAGGAACCCAAGTAAGACAGTGGCAGGGCTCACTGGAGCCAAGTCAGGGGGGAGGTATGCACCCACTGGTAACCACAAGGATCTGCCGTCCCCCAAGGTCCAAGGTCAGTTCCACCTCTTTGCACTTTGGTCAGATGTAATGGAAAGACACTACAGACACCAGCAGAGCCCACATGAGAACACGGATGAGTCTCCCAGACAGAAGGTAGAGCAAAGGTGACATTCACAGAGAGAGCACATGAGAAGCGGTTGCGGTTAAGTATAAGAGCAGGTGAAACCAGCTGCAGAGGCGTGACAGGTTTATTTGTGTTCTAGTCCTAAATCCCGGTGCTAGTTACACGGGGGGCTCTGTTTATTTAGCTGGGTCCTTACAATCAATGTGTTTTTCCATATGAACATCACCCTTTCACACGTCAAAATAAATATCTGACAAAAATGAGCCATAACGGCCTGGCGCGATGGCTCATGCCTGTAATCCCAACACTTTGGGAGGACGAGGCAGGCGGATCACAAGGTCTGGAGTTCGAGACCAGCCTGGCAGATATGGTGAAACCCCGTCTCTGCTAAAAATACAAAAATTAACCACACTTGGTGGCACACACCTGTAATCCCAGCTACTCAGGTGGCTAAGGCAGGAGAATCTCTTGAACCTGGAAGGTGGACGTTGCAGTGAGCCAAAATTGTGCCACTGCACTCCAGCCGGGGCAACAGAGCGAGACTCCATCTAAAAACAAAAAAAAACAACAAAAAAATAAAATAAAATGAGCCACAACTCCTGGGCGGAAGCAACTACGCTGGCGTTCAGAGGTGCCCACTGGCATTTGCTGGGAACACCGGTCAAGGCCAGATTTGAATCCCTAAAATAAGTAAATAGTTAGAGACACCAAATGCTTCCCCCCACCTTGGCTTTCACGAGATGGACTCAATGTGCCTCCTTAGAAGATGCACAGACAAGTTTCAGAACAAAGAAAGCATGGGTGGAGGCTGGGCACACATTTTAAGTATCGCACAGGCCGGGCGCGGTGGCTCACGCTTGTAATCCCAGCACTTTGGGAGGCCGAGGTGGGCGGATCACGAGGTCAGGAGATCGAGACCACGGTGAAACCCCGTCTCTACTAAAAATACAAAAAATTAGCCGGGCGTGGTGGCGGGCGCCTGTAGTCCCAGCTACTCGGAGAGGCTGAGGCAGGAGAATGGCGTGAACCCGGGAGGCGGAGCTTGCAGTGAGCCGAGATTGCGCCACTGCACTCCAGCCTGGGTGACAGAGCAAGACTCCGTCTCAAAAAAAAAAAAAAAAAAAAAAAAGTATCACACAGTACAAGCTGCCTGACTCAATTGAAATTAAATAATATTCATGTGATTGGTTGATTTCCCTCTGCGAGCGTGGGGCAGCTGGGCCCAAGACTGGTGTGCACCACCTGGGGACATAGGAGGTGCTCTAGAAACAGCCAAAGAAGGAGGAGGTGGATAAAGGAGGACTGGCCCGCATGGTGCCTGCAGCTCCTATCCCGTGCCTGGTGTCCTCCCACCTCACTCCCTCTCTCTGCCTCTCCCTCTGTCTCTCTCTCAGTGTCTGTCTGTCTTTCTCTCTGACACTCTCTGTCTTCCTGTCCCTTTCTCTGTTTGTGTGTATCTTTCTGTGTTTCTGTCTGTCTCTGTCATTTTCTCTGTCTTTGTGTTTCTTGTCTCTCTCTGTCTCTCTCACTGTGTCTGTCTCTGTGTATATGGCTATCTCTGTCTCTCTGTCTCTGTCTCTGTGCTTGGCTGTCTCTGTCTCTCCGTCTGTCTCTCTGTCTCTGTCTCTCTATCTCTGTTTCACTGTGTCCGTCTATCTGTGTCTGTTTTTCTCTGTCTCTGTCCCTCTTTCTGTCTCTGTTTCTCTGTTTCTTGGTCTCTCTGTTTCTCTCTGTCTCTCTCACTGTGTCTGTCAGTCTCTCTCTCTTTCTTTCACATGGGTGCACACCCACCCTCACCCACAGCCTCGGGCCACAGAGGCACTAAGTGATGCTGCCACTCAGGTTCTCCAGGTGTCTTGGCCATAAGAACCCCTGGTGAGTCTCTCAGGACAGCGAGGATCCAGCACACAGAAGACAATGCTTCAAGCCTTGCACAAGGCCAGACCTCCAAGCACAGCAGGCATGGGCCTCCCATCAGATGACCCTGACCCTCTGGACATCCCTGAAGCCCCAGGGACCTCAGATCCCACTGTGCAATGGGGCTGCAGTGGTCACCATATTCTTTATGTAGAGCTCAAACTTCCGGCTCCATAGCCACAATCGTGGCCACCCATCTGAGTGTGTATCTACAGCTCCAGATTTCACCAACACCAGGTTAGCAATTTCCTCACATCTCATCTGAAACCTACAAGGGCTGTGCTTAGCAAAGCAACGGCAGGGATGCCACTGGCCCTCATGCAAGAGTGAATCTGGGCATGCCCACTTCTCCTGCCTCATCCTCATCCCCCGCCATCTGCTTTGGGATCTGCCCCCGCAACTGTGACCTTCTGCTCCCTTCCTGCAATCCCTGCAAAAGGCAGCACTTCACCATGGCTGGAGGGAGGGCTGAGGAGGCCTCAGAGGGTCAGCCCGACTCCCAGAAACACTGAGGTCAGTAGCAGCCTGCCCCACCCCAGCCAGCAGACCCCTCTGCTTCCTCTCCCCTCTGCAGTTTGCCTATTGCTACCTGGATTCCTGGACCTTCCCGCCCCTCTCCGCACCCCTGTGATTGGGTGCTCCACTGCAGGATGGCCAAGTTTATATGCTGTCAGGAACTTTATATCCCCTATAACTCTGCCTCCCAAGCCCTCCTGTGCATGTGTTTAATTTTTACAATCAGGAAGACGGATGGGGAGAGTGACAGCCCAGACACCCTAGAGGGGTGGGCTCCGGCCCTGCCTTGGAGGAACCTGCACATGAATTCCATCAGTTACCCTAGGTTGTATTTTATGCATAATACCCCAGTGGTTTTTAAATCTCCTTAAACTTTTGATGACTGAGATAAAGGAAAAGGAGGAGGTTGTGTAAATAGGGAGCCACTACTGGGGAAGAGCTGCTGGGACCTCGGTAGGGCAGGAGTCGAGGCCACTTGGTATCGGTAATGGAGCCTTGCTTCTAACTCCATTCTAGCCATGCCAGTTCTAGCCATGTTCTTCCAGTGGGCAGAACAGTGGGAGAACCCAACTACTCCACACCCTGATCTTTCTGAGACATACCCTACCTAGGATGATGGTGATGATGACGATGACCACAAAAAGAAGGAACATATAAGATATTAAATGAGAATGAACAGATCTTTTAACATACTGGTTTTTATTGATCATCACTCACAGTCTAGTAAAAACAATGCCCTTGTTATGCAAATACAGCTCTAAACCGAGTCCCCCCAGTGCCACTTCCAGCTGGATGGCAGCTCAAAACCCCTCCTGCAGATAGTTCTGTAGCCACAACACCAGAGCAATTGTCTAAAATGGCAAATCTGCTTGTATCCCTCCCCTGTGCCAAACAACGTCTCCCCATCACCCTTAGTCTATGCTCCATGTCCACCCTGCCTAGCTCCCCACCTTCCAATAAAACAACAGCAATAACAGTAACAGGAGCCAATACTTAGTGACTGATTGCATGCTATGTATTTTATAGGGATTACACTGTTTTCTCCCCATAACAGTCCAGTAAGGCAGGTACTTTTATTTTGCTCATTTCATAAACCACAGGGAGGAGGAGGAGGCTGCCTACGGTCACACTGCTGGCCAGTCCTGTCCTCCAGGAAGCCATCCCAGAGGGTTTCCCTGGGGTATGGGCTGAGTGACCTGACCGACTTATACTGTGCCCATAGCATTCCAGGCTTTTCTCTTATGACAGAGATATGTTGTAGTTTAGGGTCAGCTTGTCCATCTCCCTCCATGGAAGGGAGACAGGTACACCATCTGAGTCATTCTTATGCCCCCAAGACCCAGCACTCGGCACACAGGAGACATCCAGAAAGCTTTTGAATGCACCCATGTTGGACTTAAGCCACCAGGCCTTTATTAGCTCAGGTGGGCTCTAGCATGCTTCTCCTGGCCCTGTGAGCTGCTGGGCTGGACCCCACAACCAGGGAGGAGGGTCCTTGGCGATGGGGATGGCCCTCCCTCTCCCCCTTCCTCCCTCCTTCATGAGGTCTTATTCATGCACACCATCAAGGTGCTTGTTAAAGCAGAACATCACTTGGGGACCAGTTGTATCCACTGGATTCCCTCGAATTCCTTGGGCCCAGGAGTAAAGTTTAAAATTGATTCTGCAAAAGGATAGCCCCAGTTGGGCTTCCAGGTGAAAGAGTGTACTAGACAATAGACACTTTATTCCCATAGGAGGAGGGGAGGCTGAGGGGCCCGCAAATACCAGCGAGCTTCCGTGCAGACCCAGGACTCCAGCGAAGAAAGCAGATGGACCCAGACAGAGCTGAAGCAGGACTGATAGCAATCAGTACCATCCAACTTAATTTAATTCATCTGCCTTGTATTGAATATGATCTTAATATACTAGGAGACATCAGCTTCTATTAGAGCCCAGGAAATCATCTTTGAGAAGAGGCAAAATGGTATCAAATGCATAATTTGAAAAACAATGTTTTCAACATCTTTCCACTTCATTTAGCATTTTGAGGAATTGAGGCTATATCTTGTAACTATCAAACTGAATTAATCACCTTGAGACCTGATAGAAGATAACTGGAACTCTAATTTCAGCCTGCTTTTATTCTTGGAAGATAGCCTTTTAAGTGGGAATACGGGAATTAGTGCAAAATCACTTCTTCTACTGTGCATAGGCTGCCACACTACAATTTTTCAATAGACTAGAGCTTGCTGTTAAATATGGTAGTCACTGACTACAGGTGGCTACTGAACCCCTGGAATGTGGTGTTCTGAATTGAGACATAAAATACACATGGATTTCAAAGACTTAGTTGAAAAAGTGTGAAATATCTAAATAATTTTTATAATAACTACATGTTGAAATGGTAAATATTTTTTATATTTGTGGGAGTAAATAAATTATGTGAGTTCACATTAATTTTCACAAGTCATTTCACCTATTTTTTTCACATATTTGTCACATCTCCCAGAAAATTAAAAATTCCACATGTAGCTCTCATTATATTTCTGTTAGACAATGCTAGTCTACATGATGAAATAGCGTGCATGTGTGCCCAGAGTTTTTTTTTTTCTCTGAAATAGTGTGTTTCCTAAGGATGCATTTACATTAAGTTGTGCCAATACTGATGTATTTGATTATATTTGTTTATTTTGATTGGAATAGATAGACTTATACATAGAAGAATATAATTTGGAATTTGGATCTCTAAAACTGTGCCCAGAGTTTTTAAATGACCTGTAAAAATACATAGGATGTAATTTTACATGAAAGAAGCAAGGAAATATGTATGTAGAGGATAATTAAAACCATGTAAAATATACAGATATGTTTACATATATGTAGACAAAAAAAGACAGAAAGGAAATTCAGCTAGAATAGACATCTCAGAATGGTGGAATGACAGTTGATTATAATGGTCTCTTTTATTCATTTCTACACATTCCTGAGAGAGTTTTTTTTACAATTATTATTAAAGAAAAATAAACATTTTTAAAAAAATATTTTCCACAAAATTAGTATTGTTATGTGCATTGTTCTCTGTCTTGCTTTGTATTTGCTAAAGTAAATAATTTACAAGCACACTTAAGTTTAATTTAACCCCCAGTGGCATCTCGTCATGAAATACACCATTTTTATGAAGAACTCATTCTCATGGAAGTCCATTTTTTAGTTATATCACAAAACATTTTATTTAAATTAATGTTCTAGTCAGCAACAGATGATTTGGTAAAAAAAAAAAAAAATTGGTGGTCACTATTATAATATTACATTGGAAAGAGAAATTTTATTATAAAGCTTGCTCATCCAGAATTCATTTTTAATGGGCTTGTTGCCTGAACAAAAAGAGAGAAAGAAAAGAGATCCTGGAAAATATCTCATGGATTTCTAACAGCTAGTCTTTTATATGGGCTACATTTGAAGAAATAATAAGAATTTTCTGACCTAGAGAAGCATGAATGAGAAAATGGTTCTGGCCTGATCTTTTCTCAATTTGGTTGACCCTCAAGAAGTCCTGTTGCAATGACCTCCACCTGGAAAACTTGAACTTCTTCTGGGTTGCACAGGCCCACCTGCCAATGCATTTATCCATTTATCCATCCACCCATTCATCCATTCATCTGTCTGTCTACCCATCTGCTTGTCTGTCCAAGCCCTTAGGCCTGTTGGAGGAACAAGGAGTCCAGTGTGGCTGCAGGAGGCAGTAGATAAGGTCAGAAAAGTAGGCAGGACTTCACTTAGATCTTACAGGTGGTAAGGAATTTGGACTAATCTCAATGGAAAGGTACTGGAGAGGTTCAAGCAGGGGCACTGATGGCATCTAATTTCCGCACTGCAACACCACTCTCACTGCTATGTGGACAAGGAACTCTATGGGGATGAGAAGGAAGCCAGGAAACCATTTAGGAGACTACTTCGGTCATCCATGTGAGAGAAGAGGGCAGCCTGGATGAGTCATCACTCCAGAACAGACACCTCTCAGGTTCCACTCAGGGTACACAGGCTCACTCATGGCTGGCATTGGTTTATAGCCCCTTCTAACACAGTGATGTGGGAAGGGCACCCCGGAATACGAGATCATCTGCCTGAATCCTTAAAATATTTAAGCATCCCAAATCACCCTCTAAGCAAAAGTCTTCTTTAGGTTCCCAGAGGTTCAATTCTATGCAGTTTCGCTGCTTTTCATTTACCTCGAATGGTCCCAGCTGGATCTGGAAACAGATGTGTCAACACAATCCCTACTCTCGAACACTTCCCAGCCACCGGGAAACAGGTCATCAATTGTAATCTCCATGGAAAACCTGATTCTGTCAGAGCTTTGCAAACCCCACAGGGCTGGGCTGTATGAGGGAGCAAGTTCCTGCTGGCAGTAAGAACACCAGACTTCCCCAAACTGGACTGACTGACACTGGAGACAGGGTGAACTTCCCCAGTTCTCTGAAGTCCTGGCACACTTCCTGTGCTGTTAAATCATCCCCGAGTAAACCTGACCTTCCAGAATCTGTGAAAGCTAGCTATTTCATGATGAACCACCTTTCTGAGTTTATCAACCACTGTTACTTTTCTGGCTCCTACCCAGCCCCATCTGGGGAGCAATGCAGACCCAGCAATCCTGGCATCTGGAAGCATTTGTCTTAAAAAAGCCAATTCCCTCTTGATGTCCATGATCAGTTCAGCTTCCAGCCAACAGACCGGATATTCTCTCCCATGACTCAGACCCACAGGATGCTACCTGCAGTACATGTGAAGTGTCCCTACTATGCGCCACTGTCCTGGAGGAATCCTCAGACCTGTCCACCATTCTGGCCCTGTGGGGAAAATTGGTGGATGCCAACACATTGAGATCATTTGCAAGTGCACAGATACACATGCACACACACAGTGCTCGGCCAGAAGTTAGTTTAAGGAACTGGACCTCTGGGAAGGGTGTGGCTTGGGCAGAGATATTGGCTGTTTACAGACAGCTGCTATATGCTCAGCTATGCTCTGGGCTGCATCAATTGGGGCTGCAGAAAGACAACAGCATAGTCCTCAACTGCTGATAATTTGATGTAGAGTTGGGGAGGCTGTCAGAGGGCACAGATAGTGGAGTCCATAGACTATGAAGACAAAGTGGAATTCACCCTGGAATTTACCCACTGAGGAGACCACCCTTGGAGCTCTGCCCTCTCTCGGTAATGATCCTGCACAACACCATCCACTTTGGAAGCTTCGTTTTTTCCCCATTCTTTCAATGGAAACAATGGCTTAGAGGAGTTCTGGAACTTCCTAGGTGCAATGGAATTCCATCACACATAGAGTGAGGATCTAGACTCAAAAATCCTGCTGAGCCTGGGCGCAGAGTTTCATGCCTGTAATCCCAAAACTTTGGGAGGCTGATACAGGTTGATTGCTTGAGTCCAGGAGTTTGAGACCAGCCTGAGCAACATGGTGAAACCCCATCTCTACCAAAACTACAAAAAATTGGCCAGGCATGGTGGCGTGCTCCTAGTCCAAGCTACTTGAGAGGCTGAGGTGGGAGGATTGCTTGAGCTTGGGAGGTGGAGGTTGCAGTGAGCCCAGATCACACCATTGCATTCCAGCCTGGGCGACAGAGCAAGACCCTGTCTCAAAAAAAAAGACAAAAACAAAAACAAATTCTGCTGAGACAGGACTGCTGCTGAAAACCACCTAAAGTGCAGCAGAAATGATTTTGTGTAGTCAATCCTCCCTACAAGACTTCACTTATACAACATGGACGTGAAAGATTAAGAGCACATATGCAAAATATGAACCCATTGTACTATTTAAATTCCTCCCTTTTCTGACAACCATGTATATTTTAATTCATAAATACCCATGCATTGAAGAAACATGACCAATTATATAGCATTTCTACAAGTTGATCAGGCTCAAACCCCATGACCCAGTTTCAAAAGGATCTAGCTGGAAATTTCCAGCAGGAAATTATTTTCTTATAGTAACTTCAGAAACATTGAACAGGCATGAAAGTGCCCTGTCTGCCTGTCCACAGTAGCAAAGCTACAAAAAAAACATGCAGAGAGCCCCTGAATCCTGCACCAGAGACAGGATCTTTACTCCCCACAGTAGAGAGGAGAAGCCAACCTGAGAATGCAATTCGGTTCTTTTTGTTTGTTTTTGTTTTTGTTTGAGACGGAGTCTCACTCTGTCACCCAAGCTGGAATGCAGTGGCTTGATCTAGACACACTGCAACCTCTGCCTCCAGGGTTCCAGTGATTTTCCTGCCTCAGCCTCCCGAGTAGCTGGGATTACAGGAGCACACCACCACTCCCAGCTAATTTTTGTATTTTTAGTAGAGACGGGTTTTCACCATGTTAGCCAGGTGGGTCTTGAACTCCTGACCTCAGGTGATCCACATGCTATGGCCTCCCAAAGTGCTGGGATTACGGGCATCAGCCACAGGGGAATGCAGTTTTCTATTTTAATAAACTACTCTGCCAGCCTCTGTGTCCTGAGCGCACTTCCCTCTTCATAACGTAGTTGAGGAGGTCTAGAATCCTTCTTTTGGGGTACAGGACACATTTCCGTGTAACTTTGCTCCCTGACTCCCTGAAATTTCTTCCTGAAGGAGAGTTGGGCTACAAGGACTCCTTCTCCTAAAGCCAGCTCCTGAGAGTCCAAAACCTCTAAAACTTTTTCATCCTTACTGGGTTTCCTTCAAGACACCTTCAGCTTAGGCTTCAGGTCCACCCTGTGACAGCTTTGCACTCTTCTTCTTGTCCTGCCTTGGGGCATTGGGACCTGAAAGGCATTTTATAGAGCCTTGTTGAAGAAGCAATTGCAAGTCAAAGCTCTGACCCAAGCCAAAACCCAGAGATGGGTACAGCAGATTCAAGCAAGCTCCAGCCCATTCCTCAGCATGTACTCATTAGGCAACCACACGTGCGGGGTCGGAGGAGGTTTCAGGACAGGGGTCCCCCTGCATGAGTGGGGCGACGCCCTTGACATTGGCGTCCTTCCTGATGGACCTGGCCTTGGCTGCTCTCCAACTCTAGTAGGCCAGGGTGGCTGGAGGGGCCTCCCTGGGCCATCACAGCCCCTCCCCGCTGAGGAGACCGCCCTTGGAGCTCTGTCCTCCCTCTGTAATGGGCCTGCCTCTCCCTGCCAAGGTTTTAAAAGCATCTGGGCACAGGTGCGGGTGCTGCCAGCCTCCGGGGCTAATAAGCGGAAACTCGGCAGAGGCAAATGAGGCCGCGTAGCCACAATGCCATTATGTTTTCCCAGAACATGCAATGCTCCCAAATAAATGTGTCTCCAGCATTATCACACCACAATATTCATACGGCTCATTACTGGTTTTAATTTTGCCCGTTGCTTATTTACTGTCTCCTTCCCCACTTTATTGCCAGGGTGGAAGAGTTATTCATCCAAGCCCAGCACAGAAGGGCCCCAAAGCGGAATTTCTCCAGAAGCCGCTGGCCCAGCGCTCAGGCCTCGCAGGCTCCAGCTCAAACCCACACAGCATCAGAAGTTCCCCCAGGCGGCCCTTCCTGCAGCTCCCTGCCACGTTGACTGACTGCTTTTCCTGCCTAGGGAATGAGCCCTTTCTCCTTTCTACGACCAAAAGCTCTGTGGCCACCTGCTACGGTGGACAGATGAGCCCATGACACCACGCAGTGATTGCCTGCGTAGTCTGAGGTCAATGACATCCACACGGGCCCCTTCACGTAGGCAAGCCGCTGTCATGTGCGCTCTGCGACCTGGGACTCTTGCCTGCTCTGCTATGATACAGAGCTAGTGCCCTTCCTCCCTAGGCATGGCTTAGGTCCCAGAAGCCACACACGTCACAGGTGGAAGGATGGCAGTGTCTTCTGAGCTGCATGGGGAACTGGATGTGGCATTCCATCCCTGGAGACACCTCCAGAAAGGTAAAACCCTTGAAGGAAAGAGGATGCACACAAGGACTTCATAAATATACTTTTAGAAAAAATTGGAATTAATGCTTTTTAACTCAAATTTGACAAGCACAGAATGGTATAAAGAAGCAAATCACTATACCTCTCTGCTCATCAACAAAAAACTGTTAAACTTTTGGTGCTTTTATATTTGATCTTCTTTTACCTGTACTAAAAAAAAAGAAAAAGAAAAAGAAAAGAAAAAAGGAAACAACAGAATTCAGAATATAATCTTGTCCTAGAATCTCTTTTTTATTAAATCCCTCTTCCAAAATTATAAAGTCAGCCTGTGTTTTCTACAATCAGTGTTGAAAAACAGTGTTATCAACATGTACTATCCCCTTCAATTATCGTATTTTTGTCCATAAGCAATATATGAGCATAATGGATGTTGGAGAGAGAAGGAAGGAAGGAAGGAAGGAAGGAAGGAAGGAAGGAAGGAAGGAAGGAAGGAAGGCAGGGAGGGAGGGAGGGAGGAAAGAATAAAGTAAAGAAGGAAGAAAAGTAAGAAGAAGGAAGATAAAAAGTAAGTAGAGATGGAAGGAGGGAGAAAAGGAGGAAGATAAGGAAGAATGAAAGGCAGACAGGAAAACAAAATGAAGGACAGGAGGGAGGGAGGAAGGAAAGAAGGGAGAAATATGTAACAAAAGTTAAATAGAAAAACAAAAGAAACAAAAAAGTTTCAAAGAAAATAAGAGATACAATAAAAATAGGCCTTCACTGTCGTACATATATCATACGTTTTCATTTCTCTATAACTTTTTCCCTCTCAGCGAATTATCATGGTCATCCCTTTCGGAAAAACAGACACAAAGCACTTTCTTCCCTCTCTCTCTGTCTCTCTCTCTCTCACTGCATAGTATACTTTAGTCTTGACATGCTCAATGTATTCAATCATTCCTGTACTTATGAACATTCAGAAGATTTCTTCTCCCTCCTTCCTTTAAAAATAATGCTTTTATTTCCATAAGTTACAGCCATAAAGTAGAATTGCTGGGTCAAAGGCCATGGATACTTTAATTTTAATAGATACTCTAAGATTACATTCCCAAAAGACTGAAGCCAGTCACCAACCCACTGGCAATATATGAAGCGCCTATATCCTGGCATCTTTGTCAGCATTTAATATTATCGTTAGTATATTTTTGTCAACTTGATGGTAAAACATGGTATTTCAGTTTTACTGTAATTTTTACCTTCCCATTCACAAAGGTTGAGTATGTTCTCAAAAGTTTATTGACCAATTTGGATTTTCTTTTCTGTGAATTGCCTATTGATAGTTTTTGCAAGGTTTGAAATTGGGTTACATGTCTTTTTCTTCTTTTGATTTGTAGATACTCTTTGCATATGATGCATATTAACTGTTTATCTGTCAGGCGTTGTAAATATTTTTCTCATTCTGTTTAACATTATGTCACACACAATTTCCCACATCTGTCAAGCCTCATTGTAAACGTGTTTGATGCCTGCAAAATATTCCAAAGTGGGAGGATATCAATTCACCATCCTCTAGCTATTGTTGGACACTTAGAAGTTTCTTGCTCTCTTTATGGTTTTATGAATGATGTTGTGGGAACCTCTGACCATAAATCTTGCCCATGTTTTGTGTTATTTCTATAATGCAATTTAGTACATTTTGAAAAAAGTTTTATTTGTAAAAGTAAAGTCATTAAATCAAAAATATAAGCATTTAAAAGCTGTTGATGCATATTGTGAAATTGCTTCTTAATTGGCTATTTACTCTTCCCCAAACTCCACACTCAGTCTCCTTTGCCAGCACTGGGAATCGCAGTTCTTAAAAATGTGTGCCATTGATGGTCTGAAAGGGTATCATAATATTGTTTTCATTGTTATCCTTTTTTTCCCCCTTTGAGGATCTTGATTTTTTAATGTATGTGAATTCTATATGTTTGTAGATTAAAAATCCTTAGTTGTATTTGTAGGAAAAATGTTCCTGATTATGAGTTCACCTTATGCCTTTATTGATAGATAAGATATTTACATATTACATAGTCAAATCCATTGGTCCACTGTAATTTTTTTCATAATCTTAAACTTAGTCCTCTACTAGCCAATAGATCATTTCAATATGCACTGATGTTTTCTAGTTTGTTGTGTTTCGATTTCTATTTGACATTTAACATTTTATTCTGTTTTATCTCATTTTGGAGTATGATGCAAATATAAAATCTGCTTCTTTAATGGAGGCAGTTTTCCATCAAATTCAGTGCCATTTGGAAAATACTACTTAAATATCAATCCCTTCTAATGAAATTCATTTGGAGCTCTCTGGTCTGCATTTTAGATTTGTGTACTTCTTTTAGTATTAGTATCTAATTAATTTAAGGATTTTGCCTCATAATACATGTTATCTGGTAAAACAAATTCTCCTTCCTCCAACTAATTTTTGGTTTAATTTTATTAACTGGTGCTTGTCCATCTAATTTCTCCTAGGTATAATTTAGAAATATTTTGTTCCTTGCCCCCACCCCCCCAAAAAAAATCCTTCCCACACTTCGATTAAGATTACATTGAACCTCAATCTAACTTGAAGAGAATTTAGACATTCAGTCCCCTCATTTGGCTGTGGCTATATTTATAGCTGTCTTTAATTGAAAGTTTTTTTTAATCTTTATCATTATTCGTTTATATTTTCTTCAACTACATTCTACACCAATCTTCTTAAAACTTTTTCTGGGCCAGGCGCTGTAGCTCATGACTGTAATCCCAGCACTTTGGGAGGCTGAGGCAGTCGGATCACCTGAGGTCAGGAGTTCAAGACCACCTTGGCAAACATGGTGAAACCCTATCTCTACTAAAAAATACAAAAATTAGCCAGGCACAGTGGCACATACCTGTAACCCCAACTACTTGGAAGGCTGAGGCAAGAGCATCGCTTGAACCCAGGAGGTGGAGGCTGCAGTGAGCTGAGACCATGCCACTGTACTCCAGCCTGGGTAACAGAACGAGACTCTGTGTCAAAAAAAAAAAAAAGGAAGGAAGGAAGAAAAAAAGAAAGAAAGGAAGGAAGGAAGAAAGGAAGGAAGGAAAGAAGGAAGGAAAGAAGGAAGGGAGGGAGGGAGGGAGGGAGGGAGGGAGGGAGGGAGGGAGGGAGGAAGGAAGGAAGGAGAAAAAGAAAAGAAAAACTTTTTCTGGATGCTTATATTTGTGATTTTTAAAATTGATTATTGGTGGCCAGGTGTGGTGGCTCATGCCTGTAATCCCAGCACTTTGGGAGGCCAAGGTGGGTGGATCACAAGGTCAAAAGATTGAGACAATCCTGGCCAACATGGTGATACCCCGTCTCTACTAAAAATACGAAAATTAGCTGGGTGTGATGGTGCGCTCCTATAGTCCCAGCTACTCGGGAGGCTGAGGCAGGAGAATTGCTTGAACCTGGGAGGTGGAGGTTGCAGTGAGCTGAGATCATGCCACTCCAGCCTGGCAACAGAGCGATACTCCATCTCAAAAAAAAAAAATTGATTATCTGCTATTAGGTTAAAAAAGGAACTTCTGCATGTCTGTTAAGAATATAGTTATCATCTTATATAATTATAATTATAGAGCATTGGTGATCACATTGATTTTATTGGTGTTGAAAATACTAAAATTATTTGTCCAATTAATAATAAAATTATAAATAACATCAGTAATAGTAAAACTGTCACTACATCTGAGATTCTTTTAAAAATAGCGTTTTTCTTATTCTTCTAAGATGCCACAGAGGTTTCTGTATAGTTTTTGATTTAAAAGCCTTGACTCTTTACCTATTAAATAGGTGAACACTTTGCCAGGGTTTTAAATTAGGAAACTTTCAAACTAGGAACCAAATTTTTTTAAGACTGTAGAGATTTCTAGTCCTCTTCAAATTTTCTCAGAAAGAGATTTCTGTGCTCATCACTGACAGAAGTTGTCACTTCACTGATGTTATTGGTGGAATTGAGGACGAGTGTAACACTTTGTGATCTGATGGTTTCCCTGGACACATTTCAGCCCTAGGAGTTGAGAGAAATTGAGTGCCCACAGTCAGGGGAGGCACCTGGTGGCTGCAGCCAGCCTTCATGTGCACAGGCATGGAGAAGACGCCCTCTCCAATGGGTAGGGAAATAAAGATCGCAGTTAACAGAATCACATAGCCAGCACTGCCTGAGTGCTGATCGTGACCAGCCAATGCTCTAAGGGCATGGTGTGCACCACCCCTGTAATTTTTTTCAGCTTTATTGAGGTTTAATGGACAAATAGAAATTCTGTATATTTAAGATGTATCTCTGATGTTAATATAAATATACAATGTGAAATCACCACCACAATCAAGTTAATTAACATATCTATTACCTCAAATAGTTACTATTTTCCCACTTTATTTTTTTTATTTGTGGTAAGAACATTTAAGATCTATATATCTACATTATTCACAGTAGCCAAGATATGAAAACAACCTAAATGTCCATCAGTGCATGACTGGATAAAGCAATTGCAATATATACATACATACATATGTACACACACACACACACACACACAATGGAATATTATGCAGCTGTTTCAAAGAAGGAAATCCTGCCATTTGCAAGAACATAGATGTAACTGGAGGACATTATGCTAAGTGAAGCAAGCTAGACACAGACAGACAAATGTTGCACCATTTTTCTTATATGTGAAAACTAAAAACAAACAAACAAAAAATGCTGAATGCATAGAACCAGAGATGGGGAGATGTAGGTCAAAGGGTATAAAGCTGCAGTGTTGTACGGTGAATAAATCTAGATGTCTAAATACAGCATGAAGGTTATAGTTAACAATACTCTACTGTATTGAAAACTAAGACAGTAGATTTTGGGTGCTCTTAACCACAAAAGAAGGTAACAATGCGAGATGATATGTGTATTAATAGGCTTCACTGTAGTAACCATCTCATTAAGCAAGCATATATTAGACATCACCTTAAGTATACACAATTTTAAAAAAAAGGAAGAGGAGCTTGAAGTTTGCTAAGGTTTCGTCTGCCTAGGTACACACAAAACAGTAAGAGACAAATAGCAGGACTTGACACTAGCCACTCTGCAGTCTCCCTCAAAAGACAAATTGCCTAGTTCTTTTTCATTTTGTTGTGGATATATATACACACACACATATGCATATATGTGTGTGTGTAGATATATATAGGTGTGTGTGTATATGTGTGTAGATATATATAGGTGTGTGTGTATATATGCGTGTGTGTAGATATACATAGGGGTGTGTATATATATGTGTGTGTGTAGATATATATAGGTGTGTGTGTATATATGTGTAGATATATATAGATGTGTGTGTATATATGCGTGTGTGTAGATATACATAGGGGTGTGTATATATATGTGTGTGTGTAGATATATATAGGTGTGTGTGTATATATGTGTGTGTACATATATAGGTGTGTGTGTGTAGATATATATAGAGCTGTGTGTGTATGTGTGTGTGTGTAGATATATATAGGTGTGTGTATATATGTGTGTGTGTAGATATACTTGTGTGTGTGTATATATATGTGTGTGTATATATGTGTGTATATATATAGGTGTGTATATATAGGTGTGTGTATATATGTGTGTGTAGATATATATAGATGTGTGTATATGTGTGTAGATATATATAAGTGTGTGTATATGTATGTGGGCGTAGATATATATAGGTGTGTGTATATATGTGTGTGTGTAGATATATATAGGTGTGTGCATATATGTGTGTGTAGATTATACAGGTGTGTGTATATATGTGTGTGTGTAGTTGTGTGTGTGTAGATATATATAGGGGTGTGTGTGTGTATATGTGTGTTGTGTGTGTGTGTGTGTATATATATATAACCAAGTTATCCATGTCTAAGTGCTCTGTTCTGTGGCATTAAGCACATTCACATTGTTGTACAGCCATCACCACCATCTATGTCCAGGGTTTTATCATCTTCCTAAATTGAAACTCCATAACCAGTAAACAATAACTTCTCATCTCCGACTCTACCTGGCCCATGGTAACCACCATTGTCCTTTCCGTCTCTATGAATTTGGCTACTCTACGGACATCCCATAAATGGAATCATACATCTCATAAATGGAATACAATCATTTGTATCTGGCTTGTTTCACTTAATATCTTCAAGAGCCACCCATGCTTTTGTCAGAATGTCCTTCCTCTTTAAGGCTGAATCGTATGTCACTGTATGTCTACATCACATTTTGCTTATCTCTTCATCCACTGGTGGACATCTGGGCTGCTTCCACCCTTTGGCTCTTGTGCCATTCCTAGTTCTTGTCCATGCGTTGGCCTGCTGCTTGGGAGCCAACCTGGTTTCTTGGCAGCCTCTGTTCCTTGTCCTCACTTGGCAACACGGCATGGCCCATGTGGGGAAGAGCTGCGCAATGTGGGGAGAAGCAGAAGGTAAAGGATTCCATGCAACAATCACTAGAGGAGCACTTATTTGTCGCCAAACAGTGTGCTAGGCCCAGTAGAACCATGGAGAAAGACAAGGCACCATTTACAGGCTAGTAAGATGCACAAACTCCAGACCGTAATTCAAGAAAAGACAAACAAACAAACAAAAAACGCTGCTGTTGAGGCACTGGAGAGGATGGTTTAATTCCACATTGGAGAGTGTTGAGTCAGACGGGCTTCATGTAAGGGTGGATCTTGATGGGAGCTTGAATGCTGATTGGGATTTAATAAATAGAAATGGAGGGAAAAGTATTTGCCCAAAGGAGACTATATGAGCAAAACCGCAAAACTCAAAGGTGGGGAAGGTGAAGATACGAGTTCAGAGGAGCACAGTAGTCCTGTTTGGTTGCGCAGGGGCACAGTCAACTTCTAACATCAGTTACGACCTGGACTTGGGGACTTTCTAAAAATAGCAGTCCTCCCCACTTCTTTCCTCTTTCTCTTCGATAAAACCAAGTCTGCATCTATTGAGAATAAAGGCAGTAGGTCAGATGAAGAAGCTGTGTCTGGGAAATTATCTCGTGAATTCAAGCAATTAGAAAGGAGGAGAGGTGGTAAACTTCTGTCAAGCTGTTTTGCAAACTAAGTCAGACATTCAAGAAAGCAGGTTAATGGTGCACCCAGTGACAACAATGTCAGGCTATAGATCTACACGTGCCCGAGGTCACTACAGAATATTGTCACACTCTAGTGGACAGCATGTTCATGTCTGCTCAGCATCTATTTCCCTGTGTTTGGTAATGCCCCTTGGATTATCCCTGTGCTTTAAGTAAGGCTAACCCTACCTCACTGGCTCAAAGCCACAGATTATGGGTTCAGGGATGAACACATTGATCCCAGCAGGGCCAGTGGGACTCAAGCCAAGAACTTCCATTGCGAACGAATGAAAAAGATAAGCTGCTTTTCCATGGATTTGCCAAGCCTATGGAAGACAAGCTTGGAGCTACTGAAGGTCAACTTACAGAGGCTACTCATGAAGAAAGCCAAGAATCAGAGAGAGACAGGCTCCTGGATCCAGCCATGCCTGAAGACACAGCCCTGGATGTATCAGTTACGTAAGAAAATATAATAACTCACAAAATTTGTTTGTCTATTTTTTTATGCAGTCAGGGTATGTTTTCTGTGACAGAAAGAGTCCTAATTATATATATATCTATTCCCCACAGAAGTATCCTTTCAAATTCTATGAGCAGAGCCAAGGCACAGGACAGAACTGGCTGCATCAGCCCCAAAGATTACTCAGCCAGGTATATCAGAAGGAGAATTCTGATGAAATATGTATGAAGATAATTTTAAAATATTTTTTATATATGAATCTATTTTAGTCTGAATACTCTCATTGTGTGTACACAGTTTGAGTTCACCAGATAATGTCCCAAATCCAGCTTCTTCAGCTGATCCACTGCTTCTGTTCTCAACAGATACAGACTTTAATCTTATGTAAGGGGAAGAGGAGGAAGTGGAAAGTACACTATCTTTCAGCAAGTCCCCAAGCCAAGGTCACACTCACCTAAGAAGTTAATCACTCATTCTGCTTTTAATAAATCACCTTCTGCAAAATGTTGGTAAAAGTGTGGTTTATTTAACATATATATTAGAAATTAAGAAATAAAATTGTCTTTATTTGCAGATAACATAAGTGTCTACATAGAAAACCTAAGGAATATACAAAGAAGCTACTAGAAGTAATAAGTGAGTTTAACAACATCACAGAATATATCAATAAACAAAATATCAACTGTATTTACACATTGTAGCAACAAACAATTGGAAATTAAAGCTTTATAATGTAATCTATTATACTAGCAATATCAAATATACATAAAGATAAATTTAACAAAATATGTGTAAGACTAATAAACAGAAATTACAAAACATTGCGAAAAAAAGACCTAACAAAAAATATATACCGTCTTCATAGACTTATTATTTTTAACTTGTTATTTCTCACCCAGTTGAGTTACAGGCTTAAAATTCTAGCAAGCTTTTTAAATTAATGTAAATTGACAAAGTGATTCTAAAATCTACTTGTGAAGGCAAAGGCCCTAGAAAAGCCAGAACAATTTTATAAAGAACAAGTTTGGAAGTGTAAGAATACCTTATCTCAAGGCTTAATACAAAGTAACAGTAAACATTATGGTGTGGCAGGGGCAAAGGAATAGCTGTATAGATCAATAAAACAGAAAAGAATGTTCAGATATGGCAGACCCATACATATGTGGTCTATTTATTCTTGACAAAGGAACCAATGTGATTTATGGGGAAAGAATAATCTCTCAACAAATGACAATGAAACAATTGGATATGATATGGGGGAAAAATCACAACCCTAAAAGAACTTGAAGTGGATGTGTACCTAAGTGTAAGAGCTAAAATTAAAAAAACTTCTAGAAAAAAAAAAAGGTAAGTTCAAACCATTGTGACCTTGGGTTAGGCAAAGAATTCTAAGATACAAAATGTACAAATCAAAAGAAAACATTGGGGCCTGGCGTGGTGTCTCACGCCTATAATCCCAGCACATTTGAACTCCAAGGTGGAAAGAAAGATTGCTGCAGCCCAGGAGTTTGAGACCAGCCTAGGAAACATAGTGAGACACCCTCTCTACAAAAAAAGAGAAAATATTGATAAAATGGATTTCATGGAAATTAAATACTTTCACTCTTCAAAATATATAATTGAAAAAATGAAAAGGCAAGTCACAGGCAAGGAGAAAATATTTCCAATATGCAATATAAGTCTTGTGGTCCAGCATGGTGGCTCATACCTGTAATACCAGCACTTTGGGAGGCCAAGGCAGGAAGATGGCTTGAGGCCAGGAGTTTGAGACCAGGCTGGGCAACATAGCAAGATCCTGTCCCTAAAAAAAATTTAAACAAAAAAAAAGAACTCGTATCCAGAATACATAAAGAGCTCTTAGATCTCAATAATAAGAAGACAAACAATCCAATGAAAAATAGGCAAAAGATTGGAACAGGTACTTCCCAAAGAAGATATATGAATGGCCAATAAGCACAGAGAAAAAAGCCTAACATCATTAGTCAACAGACAAATGCGAATTAAAACCACAATGATGTATCACTTGGTGAAAATTAATAAGACTAAAACTGCAGGCATAGGCAACAAAAAAAGCATCAAATTAGACTTCATGAAAATTAAAACATATCGTGCATGAAAAGACACTATCAACAGAGTAAAGACAGATGTGACATTGTAAGATGTATATTTGGTCTTTGACACAGTTTCCTGATACACAACTTCTAAGATCCTTAGAATCTCAAAAGTGATGGTCTTTTTGTATGCTAATGATTGACTGGTGGCTGGGGGTCCCTAGGAAGCTTCAGGATGGGGGCTGGTCACTGGAAAAACCAAAGGCAGGATTAGAGGAGGGTTAGGACTTTCAGCCCCACCGACATTCTCCAGAGAGGGGAGAGATGTCGAAGGTTTGAGTTGATCACAATGGCCAATGGTCAGTGGTTTAATCAATGCCTGTGTAATGAAGCCTCCATAGAAATCCAAAAGGACAGGGATCAGGGGGCTTCCAGATAGTGGAACACCCGGAGGTTTCTGGAAGGTGGCATGACCAGGGAAGGCATAGAATCTCTGCACCTCTTCCCCTACATCTTGCCCTACACATCTTTTCATCTGCACATTTTGCAATATCCTTTAGAAAAAAGAGGTAAATGTTTCCCTGATTTTTGTGAGCCACTCTAGAAAATTAATTAACCTCAAAGAGGACGTCGTGGGAGCTTCAACTTGAATGCCATCAGTCAGAAGTTTCAGAGGTCCGGACTTAACAACTCGTATCTGAAGAGGAGGTAGTCTTGTGGGACGGAGCCTGTGGGATCTGATGCCGTCTCCAGGTCGACGGCATTGGAATTGAATTAGAGAACACCCAGCTGTGCCCACTGCAGAATGGATTGCTTGTTTGGTGTGTGGGGAAAAACCTCCACATATTTGATGACAGAAGACTTCTGTGTTGATTGATGTAGGGGGAGAGCAGCGGAAGAAACAGTTTGAGGTTTTCTCCTCTCAAAAGGCAATCCACATAATGGGAGAAAATACTTGCAAATTATATATCTGATAAAAGATTAGTATCCCTATTGCATAGAGAACTTCTAAAACTCAACAGCAAAAACCAACCTGATTCAAAAGTAAGCAAAGGAATTGAAAAGGCATTTCTCCAATGAAGTTATGCTAATGGCCAATAAGTAAATGAAAAGATGCTCAATATCACTAATCATTAGGGAAAGGCAAATCAAACTACAATAACATACCACTCACACCTGTTAGGAGGGATACTATTAATAAAACAGAAAATAAGTACTGGCAAAGATGTGGAGAAAATGGAATTCTTGTGCACTATTCCTGGGAATGCAAAATGGTTTAGCCAATGTGGAAAACAGTATGGTAGTTCTTCAAAAGACTAAATACAGAATTATCCTATTCAGATTCAACGATTCCATTTCTGCGCATATAACCCAAAAGACTTGAAAGCAGGGTCTTAAAGAGATATTTTTGCACACCCATGTTTCGAGCAGCATTATTCACAATAGCTAAAACATGACAGCAACCCACAGTCATTGAGGAGTGAATGGATAAGCAAAATGTGGTTTATGCCTACAATGACTTATTATTCAGCCTTTTATAAAAGGACATCTGACACATGCTACAACACGGATGAACCTTGAGGGAGTTATACTAAGTGAAATAAACCAGTCACTAAAAGAAAAATACTGTATAATTTCACTACATAAGGCAGAATAGTCAAAATCTTAGAAACAGAAGGTAAAATGGTAATTGCTGGGGCTGGGGAAGGTGGGAATAGAGAGTCGCTGTTTAATAGGTACAGAGTTTCAGTTTCAAGAAATTAAAAGAGTTCTCGAGATGATTGGTGGTGATGGTTGCACAACCATATGAATGTGCTTAATACTACTGAATCGTGCACTTAAAAATGGTTAAGATGGTCAATGTTATGAATATTTTTCCACAATGTTTGATTGAAAATATCAAATGTAGGAGAGAAAGGAGAGTAACTGGAACCCTTATTTGCTGCTGGTGGGATATAAAACAATCTCTTTGGAAAACAGTTTCTTACAAAATTACACATATATGTCCAGTGTATTGAACTCAGAATATTTTATTGAATATATTTACCCAGCATATTAAACACATACCTAGCATTTCCCATTAAAATGAAGACGTATGTCCACACAAAAGTGTTTACACACATGTCCATAGAAGCTTTATTTGATGGATCAAAATGGAAACAACAGAAATGTCCATCAGTAGGTGAATGGACAAATTGTGTTATATCCATATAATGGAATATCACTCAATTGATAAAATTGAATGACCCTCGTGAATCTTATAATCATTATTTTTGGTGACACAAAAGGTTGCACATTGTATGAGTCCATTTGTAGAACATTCTGAGAACAAACAAAAAGCCAGGGACAGTGGTGAGATGAATTGAAGCAGGTGGCATGAGGACACTTTTTGCAGTGGTGTGAATATTCATATCGCGATTGTGTTGGTGGTTACAGAACTGTATATATTAGTCAAAGGCCATAGAGCTCTTCATCCAAAAAGGTGACTTTTTGGTACAAAAAGTATATGCAAGAAATCTGGGTTTTAAAAAAGAGTCTCAAAACAAGTATATAGAGAAAATTTAAAGTTTTTTGGGGGAAAAATGCAAACCTGTGTTTCTGGATTTAAAAAAACCCCAAAGATGCTAATTGTTTTAGTCCATTTTGTTGTTCTTAGTCCATGTCGCTATAAAGGAATACCTGAGACTTTATTTGTACATTGTATAAATAAAAGAGGTTTGTTTGGCCCATGGTTCTGCAGGCTGTACAAACATGGTGCCAGCATCTGCTCAGCTTCTGGTGAAGCCTCAGGAAGCTTTTACTCAAGGCAGAAGGTGGAGGGGGAGCAGGTGTGTCTTATGGTGAGAGAGGAAGCAAGAGGGCAAGGAGCAGGTGCCAGGCTCCTTTAAACAACCAGCTCTCATGTGAACACACAGAGCGAGAACTCCCTCATCATGGCAGGGAGAGCACCAAGCCATCCATCAGGAATCCGCTCCCATGACCTAACACCTCCCATCAGGCTCCACCTTCAACATCAGAGGTCACATTTCAACAAGAGATTTGGACGCACACACATCCAAGCCATATCACTAATTCTTTCCAAATTAATGTATTCGACTTACGTGATTCTAAACAAATCTTAACAGAACTTTGTGGGGGACAGATGAAACTTGACAAAACGATTCTCAAATTTAAATGGAAAAGTTAATTGCTTATAATGCCAGAGAAAGTTGAGTAAAATAAAATAATGAGAGAAAACTACTTTTTTTACTCCATACACACCCTTGTGTAGTGATTTCCAACCTGGGTTATGTGTGCATGTGTGTGTGTGTGTAAATGTGTGTGTGTGCACATAGGTGTGTACATTTATTTTGTTGTGGGCAACAGTCACAGTTTGAAGAAAGGAGAAAATGGTGGTTGCTAAGTCCTATTGTTCTTTGTTTTTAAAAATAATACAGTTTTTAAATTATACAGCAAATGATGAAGAGGTTCTTTTATGCATCTGAAAAGAGAAAAAAATGAGCTTAATTTTTTTAAAAGAAAGCCTTCTTTACCCAAAGTAACTGAATTAAATAATGGGATGAACGTAATTTTTTTAAATGTCAGGAAATAAAGTAAGTATTTACCTAACCTTGAAATGTAAACTAATTTTAAAGAATGGTGGCAAAAATATGATGCTTTTCAACCTCTGTTCTTTTTGCTTGTCTGCGCAGTGATGTGCCCAGGCATCATGCTAAGCATTTGGGCAGAGGGTTCCACAATAAAAGTTTTTCTTTTTTTTTAAATTTGCCTTTCTTTCTATATAGAATTCAACAATATATAAAATTATAAAGAAAAAAGTGAGTCCTCTGAAGTCTCACACCTTTGAAATAACCATTAATAACACTTGGAATAAGCTTTTTATTTATAGATTTTCTTTATTCATACAAACATACACATATGCAGACCTTGTAAAAATGGAATAATATCACACGTGCTCCATGCTCACCCTTTCTAACAACCCACGTATTTCTTCATACTCCTATAATTCTATGAACACCTATACATGAAATTCTCCAAAATTCTATTTGTATGTGTACGTGCATTTATATACATGTACTCTTTGGAAGATTTCCTCTTATTTGATTTACAGAAATGGAATATCTTCCATTCTTTCTGCATTTTAATTTCTTGCTTAACAATACCTTATAGCAGCTCCTCAAAGTCACAGAGTGTAGCTCGAATCCCTTCTTTGCCCTGGCTCCATGCCATTCCATGCTGAAGTCATAGTCCTCTCTTTCTGGCCATTTTGGTTGGTAAGCATTTGCTCTGTTTTCGGTTTTGGGGCCAGTGCAAATGATGCTACAATAAACCTCTGTATGTCTGTCCTTATGGATTTGTTCTTTCAGTTCTATGGGGTAATTTCACAGGAGGGTAATTGCAGGGTTGGATGGTAGATATATTTTTTTAATGTTGAAATGATGTTGCCAGACTGCATTCCCAAAAGGTTATTTTCACCAGCAACCTATGACAATATCTCCTTTATTCAAGCCTGTCAATATTAGTCAATAGTACATATTTCTATTTTTGAATATAAAAATCATTATTCATCTAAGTGACATTTTTTGACCACTGTTGAATTACCTTAAATATCAAAACAGTAAAACATTTCAATATCAAGAATTATACAGAAATATCGACAATAACTATTGGTAGCATACATTTTTCTTGAATGTTCTACCATAACACTGTCTGCTAAAAATTTCTGCGATGGGCCAGGTGCAGTGGCTCACACCTGTAATCCCAGCACTCTGGGAGGCCGAAGCAGGTGGATCACCTGAGGTCCAGGGTTCGAGACCAGCCTGGCAAATGTGGCGAAACCCCGTCTCTACTCAAAGTACAAAAAATAGCCAGGTATGGTGGCGCGCACCTGTAATCAAAGCTACTTGGGAAGCTGAGGGAGGAGAATAGCTTGAACCCGGGAGGTGGAGGTTGCAGTGAGCCAAGATTGCACCTCCGCACTCCAACCTAGGGGACAGAAGGAGACTCCATCTCAAAAAACAAACAAACAAACAAATTTCTGCAATGATGGAAATGTTCCATATTCTGTGTTACCCAATATGATAGTCACTAGCCACATGCAAGTATTGAGCACTTGAAATGTGGCTACTGTGAGGGATTGAATTTTTATTTTATTTAATTTAAATTCAAATATCCAGATGTCCCTTGTGGCTACTATATTGGATAATCCAGTTCTAGAAAATGTAAGTCAAAAGGTTAAAACATTGAAATATGCACTTATCTTTTTTTGATATACCTAAAAATCTCATGATTTTTTATTAAGAAAAAGACTACTAGAAATAATAAGAAGCTTTTTTCAGGTAACTACATATAAGCTAAATATACAAAAATCAATAGCTCCGTTACTTAGTACTAAGCACTTGGAATATAAATTAGGTAAAATTTCATATACACTAGCAACAAAAATGGCAAAATGCTAAAGAATAAATTTAACAGAAAATCTATATAACATATCCAACACACATTTTAAATTGTAATAAAAAGAATAAAACTAAACCAAATACCTAGAAACGTATACTATACTCTTGGACAAGAAGATATATTATCAGATACATCAATTCATCTAAAATTAACTTATAAATTTTATCAATTCTAACTAGATTTCCAAGAGGTTAAAATGATCCTTGAATTCATATGGAAGAATATGCCTAAAATGTACTAAAAATATATAAGAATAAAGTGAGTGAGGCTTAATTTATGCATTACTGTTATCGTCTCAAGAGCCATTGTAGTGAAGTTAATATGGTGCGGACGTAAGAAGAGACAAATTGGTTTATGGAAATTAATTAAAAATCTAGAATTTGATCCCAGTATATGCAAAGTTAAGAGCTGACAAATATAGAGTTTTACTTAATGTGAAAAAATGGACCATTTAATAAATAATGCTGGCAAAATTGGTTATCTTTATAAAATAAAACGTTAAACTTCTATTACCATAGGCAACAATAAATTTCAAGATAAAAGGCTCAGATAAAGGAATCTTATGATAAAAATCAGAAGACACTCATACAATCCAGGGGTTAATGTAGTCTTCCTAAATAAGAAACTCAGATTCTTAAAAATTAAAGGGAGGTTATATCTGTCTTAATATAAATTTAAAACATTCATTTGACAAAATACACAGTAAACGAAGTCAACACACAAATGATATTGTAGAAAATAATCTTTGAAACAAGGCTAATCTCCGCACTGCATGATAAAAACTCAAGCAAACTAATCAGAAAAAGGCAAACAAGCCAATTTCAAAAAGAAAATAAGGAATCATGATGAGAAAATTTACAAATCTAACCCAGACCCTGAACAAAATTAGAGAAGATGTACAAGTCCCCTCTTGTTGACGTCCTCGACTAGCTCTGCCTCTCCTTCATTTCTGGTGTTCATCTACAGTTTCTAGGAACACAGGAGATAAATCATCACTGCCACAGCAACAGAATGCAGAGGAACATGTGATAGGTTTCCCATTATTCAGACCGACAACTGCATATCAAATAATCAAAAGCAAAAGATCAGATCTGTAATTCCAGTGCTTTGGGAGGCTGAGACAGGAGGATCACTTGAGGACAGAAGTTCAGGACCAGTCTGGGCAATATAGCAAGACCCTATCTCCAAATAAAAATAAACAAAAATTAGCTGAGCATGGTGGTGCATACCTGTAGTCCCAGCTACTCAGGAGGCTGAGGTGAGAGGATGGCTTGAGGCTAGGAGTTGGTGGTTGCAGTGATCCATGTGCATGATATTGCCCTGCAGCCTGGGTGACAGAGCAAGACCCTGTCTCAAAAAAAAAAAAAAGAAAAAAGAAAAAGCAAGTCGCTTGTTTCAAATATGCCCACTGAGCAGACACACCACCTTCACCAGGTAATTAATTATGTAGGCCAGATAAGGCGGGTGAACACCATCTTACAGCTTACACCAGAGCCAGATCCCCTAAATCTACTACTGATGCTGTGGTCTTAGAGCCGTAGTAACTTGGGCTTCAAAGGGGCCTAAGGACCTATCTTCCTCAACCCTTGCTTGGACCTGCTTGAACTCCTTCCCTCAGCCTCCCTGATGGGTGATTGTCCAATCTCCATTTGATCATCAGCCCCAATTTGTAAGGTGCTCACTCTCCCCGACAAAGTAAGAAGAAAGGCTTTCTCATTCTGAACCCACAATTGCTTCCCTCCAAGTTCTGTGTTCTCAGACCCCCAAATCTCCCAGCGGGTTCCTGTCATCTGCACAGCGGGGGTGCTTTATTCTATGGGAATCTTTGAGCAAGTCTGACCAGTGGGATAAGCACACGTTTGGCCTTCGCCTTGGACAGATGGCAGTGATGAGTTTCCATAGCATGCCAAGACCTCACCTGCTCCTCAGAGGTGGCCATCTCTGGGTCTCACTCAGCTCCTGAACTATCCGGGTCACCACACTCACCTGAGACAAGGTAGAAAAATCAACTTCTAAGCCCCAATGTAGATGCGCTTCATCAGCATCCCTGGGCTCATCGGTCCGGCGTTCGTATTTCAAAATGCTCCCAGGTGATTCTGATCCTCAGCTGGCTTTGAAAAGCCCTAGCTCAGAGGAGCTCAAACCCAGGCATCTTCGGAAAACTACCAACACAATCTGATTAGGATTGGAAATCCCAACTTTCCGGCTACTGATAATGTTAAACAGCTGATGTTTCCCATGGCCCTTCCTTGTTTGTAAAGTACGTTCTCCAAAACCGAATTTGAGACTCATAACAGCTCATCAAGGGATGCTTTTTACCTATGAAGACAGTGAGTCACTGAGGCCTACTGGGTGTGATAGTTTCAGGACACCATATGTGCAAATAAGCCACTTTCTTTCTCTACAACTTAACTTACTCCTAACTTGAACCTAAGTTCTGAGTCAACAGTCAGTTCAATTTCTTTTTTTTTTTTTTTTTTTTTTTTTAGATGGAGTTTCACTCTTGTTGCCCAGGCTGGAGTACAATGGCATGATCTTGGCTCACTGCAATCTCAGCCTCCCGGGTTCAAGCGATTCTCCCACCTCAGCCTCCTGAGTAGCTGGGATTGCAGGCGCCCTCCACCACACCCGGCTAATTTTTTGTGTTTTGAGTAGAGACAGGGTTTCACCATGTTGGCCAGGTGGGCTCCCGGCCTCAGGTGATCTGCCCACCTCAGCCTCCCAAAGTGCTGGGATTACAGGTGTGAGCCACTGCACCTGGCCAGTCAGTTCAAATTTAAACTCAGCCCATTCCGGATTTCTCCTTTCAAAACTACAAAGTAGTTTTGAGCTTCAGTCAGCCTCTGTCCATGCACATCTGCTGAGCTGAGCACGGTTCTTTTCTGTTCTTTGCTGATATCCAGTTCCC
The DNA here is from genome assembly GCF_028878055.3 of Symphalangus syndactylus. Taxonomy (NCBI): domain Eukaryota; kingdom Metazoa; phylum Chordata; class Mammalia; order Primates; family Hylobatidae; genus Symphalangus; species Symphalangus syndactylus. The sequence continues at coordinate 55,352,704 of NC_072435.2, forward strand.
TAATGGATCAGTGGAGATGTGCATACCTCCCCTATGGTGCCTGACCCCTGGTCCTTGGTGTGCCCTTGAGCACCCACCAGGATCAGGAGGCCCCACAGGTAGGCCAGCCCACTCCTACCTATTCTGTGAGCCCTTCTTGGGGCTGTGCAAAAGCAGCTGTCCCTCACACCTTTGGGGGATGGCAGGAGCTTTGAGGCTCCCCTCTGCTGGGATCACTTTGTTCCTAGGCCAGGGTGTGGAGCCACTAGGGGCCTCCCACTTCACAGCTTCTCCTTGGGAAGTAAGACCCAGGGATTCTGTGTTCTCAGACCCCCAGATCTCCCAGGGGGGTCACCTCCTCACAGATACTTAACCCAGGAGAAGGAGATGGATGCCCTGTCCCTTCCACGCAGCTTTCTCTCAGTTCACCCCGTTTTCTTTGGAGTGAGAAGCGGGCATTGGCGCAGCAAATATTCTTTGCTTATTTTTAGGCTAAAACATTAACCTTCGGAAGCTCAAAAGGTTAAAAGAAATAATAACTGCATGTGTCTCCCTTTGAATTCCTGCCCTAGGTGTATTCCTTGGGGTAGGGGGGAGTAAAAAGACCATGGAAAATGAAGAATAGATGAGATTGCTAAGACTAGTGTTTTTTTTTTTTTTTTAAAGAATATCAGTAGAAAGACTCTAGTTAACAATACTCTATGGCATATCTTAAAATAGCTAGACAAGAATAATTCAAATGTTCCCAGCACTAAGAAAAGATAAATATTTAAGGTGATGTATACCACAATTACCCTGATTTGATCTTTACACATTACATGAATGTGTCTAATTATCACACGTATCCTGAGATTATAGACATCTATTTTATATCAATAAGAATAATAATGAAGTGAATGCTTGGCATTACTATCCCTCAACAAGGAAATGTTTCTAAGGTCTTGGGGTGAGCAAATAGCAAAATTGGGGCCAGAAGTCAGGGCCCCCAGTAGCGAGCCAGAAGTCTGTGGGCTGTGTCTTGTCTGTAGGAACTTAGACATCGTCTCCATCTACCCCCTGGGGAACTCCTCCAGAGAGGCATTGCTGACCCTTCAAAGCACCAAAGATAACAACAAGCCTTCTTCCCCAAGCAGGCCTTCCAGGTGAGTCCGTGGTATAGAAGACTCCCTCAAACAAAGGGTGTCCTCTCCTCCTTAGCTCACACAGGCTGCCCAGGATGAAGACCCCATGGGAGCTTGGGGGCCTCGAATGGGGGCTTGTTTCAGCTCTATTGCATGGTGAGGCAGGCTTCTCATTAGAGACCGTCCCCCTCCCCCAGCCGGGAGACTGACAGGCATCACAGTACTGCACACTGGGCAAGGGGACAGTGAGTGACAGCACTGCTTCGAGGGACGATTAATTCTGCACAAGGAGGTGCTCTCTCCTGGCTTTGCCACTCACCTACTCCCCAGCACCACCATTGACTGACAGCGCATGTTGCTCCTGACCTCACACATCACTGGGTATAATTGCCGGGGGCTCATTATTGTCATTAATGTCTCCTGCATGCACACGGGAGTGCCTTTCACCCCAACTCACGCATCACAACGAAGCCTGCACCTGTGGGGTGCCAACCACATGCCTGTCGTCCTGGGCTTGGCAGGGACTTCTGGGGCCGGACTGTGGTTGTCCACAGTGGCGGTGTCCGACATTCCAGCAGGTCTGTGATGCCTGTCCCACTGCCAGGAGTCTAAGAGCCTCTAGTGCTGAAGAGTTTGAAGAGCCTGCCTTTGCAATGGACCCTTCTTCCAACACACAACCAGCCCAGAGCCGACACAAAGCAGCAACTCCTTAGCCTCTTATGTCCTGAAATGTGTATATTCAGAAAACTAAAGCTCAGAGCTCCTTAGGGATTATCTAGTCCTAATCCTTCTATTTCTTTTTTCCTTTTCTTTTTTTCCTTTTTTTTGAGATGGAGTCTCCCTCTGTCATCCAGGCTGGAGTGCAGTGGCATGATCTCAGCTCACTGCAACCTCTGCCTCCCTGGTTCAAGCAATTCTTCTGCCTCAGCCTCCCAAATAGCTGGGATTACGGGTGCCCGCCACCATGCCCGGCTCATTTTTGTATTTTTAGTAGAGATGGGGTTTCACCATGTTGGTCAGGCTAGTATCTAACTCCTGACCTCAGATAATCCACCTGACTTGGCCTCCCAAAGTGCTGGGATTACAGGTGTGAGTCACTGTGCCCAGCCCCTAACCCTTATTTTTCTAGATGAGAAGATTAAGATCCAGAGAAGGCTCTTAACCAGCTCAAGCTCACCAACAATTACTGATGTGGTGAGTCAAAATGTGTTTGTTTGGTTTTTTCCTCCATAAGTGCTTAACCTGGATTTGCGGGTCCCTGGATATATTCACTACACTTAAATTTTCAGTGTAGTAATGAAATTTTCGAGTGCTTGCTATGGGCCAGGTACTGCTTTTTTTGTTATTGCTTTTATCTTTTTTTAAAATGTTGTTTTCCAGAAATGGCTGTTGGATATTTCTTTAGTTGTTGCTGTTTTAAAATGCATACAATTGCCAGACACAATTTTAAGTACTTAACTTTTAAAAAATCATTTAAGTCTCTGGATAATAATTCTATGTTAAGGCCGGGCGCGGTGGCTCATGCCTGTAATCCCAGCACTTTGGGAGGCTGAGGCGGGCAGATCATGAGGGCAGGAGATCGAGACTCTCCTGGCTAACACGGTGAAACTCCATCTCTACTAAAAATACAAAAAATTAGCCAGGTGTGATGGCAGGCACCTATAGTCCCAGTTACTTGGGAGACTGAGGCAGGAGAATAGCATGAACCAGGGAGGCAGGGCTTGCAGTGAGCCGAGATAGCACCACTGCACTCCAGCCTGGGTGACAGAGCAAGACTCTCTCAAGAAAAAAAATAAACAAATAAAAATAAAAACAAAAATAATTCTATGTTATGCACTATTCTCATTTCATACTATTCATACTATTTTCCTGCCATGAAGGAACTGTTCCCATATTCATCTACATTCTCAAGGATATGTGAAACCCTTGATATGATTTTTTAAGGTGCTACGTATCACCTTTTAAAATGCTAACCCCCACATTACCCACATTTTCAAATTGAACAACACATTTCTAAATATTCCATGGGTCAAAGAGGAAGATCTCAGTGAAAATTACAGATTCATAAAATTACAATGTTGTGAGAGAAATTTATAGCAGTAAATGTTTACATTGGAAAAAAGGAAAAGTCTCAAATCAACAATTGAAGTCCCTATCTCAAGAAAATGAAAAAAAAAAGAACAAAGTAAACACAAAACTAGCAAAAGAAAGTAATAAAGATCTGAGAAGAAATCAGTGAAACTGAAAACAGAAAAACAGCAAAGAAAAAGCATAAAGCAAAACAACTATTTCTTTCAAAAAATTATTTTAATGATCAACCTTTATCAAGACTGGCCAAAATAAAGTGAGCAAGGACACAAATCATGAATGTCAGAAATAAAATGGGCTATTACTACAGATCCTGCAGCCATTAAAAGGGCAAGAATAGAATACTATGAACAACTTGACTCTCATAAATTTAGCAACATAGGAGAAATGGACTGATTCTTCAAAAACTGCAAACCACCCAAACTCAATAAAGATGAAATAGATAACCCAATTAGCCCTATAAACATTAAATAAATTAAATTTTTAATTACAGATCTCTTTTTAAAAAGTTGGTCTCACCAGAAAATTCTACTAAACTTTTAAAGAATAATTAACAATTTTACACAGTGTTTTTCAGAAAACAAAAGAGGAGGAAGCACTTCTAAACACATTTTGATCCCCTGAACTGTACAAATGTGGTACAAAATAAGAAAAACTACACTATCTAGCTCTCATGAACTTAGTTGCAAAAATCTTCAACAAAATATTAGCAAATCAATTCACCAACATAAAAAATTAACTAGACAACACAACCAAGTTGGATTTATTTCAGATATGCAAGATTAATTCAATATTCAAAAATTAATCAATGTAATCCACTGCTATGATTTGGATATGGTTTATTTGTCTCTACCATAACTCAAGTTGAAATTTGATCCCGAATGCAGAGGTGTTAGAAGGTGAGCCCTAGTGAGAGGGGTTTGGGTCCTAGGGACAGATCCCTCATGAATGGCTTGGTGCTGTTCTCATGGTAGTGAGTGAGTTCTCTGAGATTCATTCTCAAGGAAATAAATTAGCTACTGGGAGAGTGGGTTGTTATACAGCCAAGATGCCCTCAGGCTTTGTCCCTTCACACATGTGCACTTCCTATTTGACCTTCATCATGTTTTAACCCAGCACAAAAATCCTTACCACAAGTTAAGCAGATCCCAGTTCCAGGCCCTTTAAACTTCCTTGACCAAAACATCTTTAAAAAATTATGACTAGGAGAGAAATCTGACATAGTTGGCTCCATCTTGCTTCTAACCTCCCAAGCTGTCTTTGCTCATTCCTGGGCATAGGCCAAGCTAACTATGGGAGGAATTTACCTCATAGTTTAAGACAAAGATGATCACAGTCTTTTCCCAAAATGAATCCCCTCTTTTCTTGAGGACCAAAAACACATCTTTGTAAAACTAACGAATTGGCCACAAAGTTAGAATTATGGTAGGACCCTAAAGTCTGTTAGGATGTAGGTATAGTTAGACTCTAACCAGTCATTGTTTTATAATTTAGCTTTTCATATCTGCTTACTGCTCAGGAGTCATGTGGCCAGAGGACACAAGATTTGTAACTTCTCCAGTTGATCCTATAGATTACATCACTACTGTAACAGCTAAGATTGGTGTTTAAGATATTTTTCAGACCCCGCATTCTGACAGACCAACTGATGCCACCTGGACCAATAACCCATACAAAGAAACTGACTCAACTTGTTTTGTCACCTCCACCCAGGAAATGACTCAATGTAAGAATACAGCCCCTACCCCCTATTATTTCATCCCTGACCCAACCAATCGGTGTTCCCCATTCCTTAGGCCCCTTGCCTGACCAACCTTCCTTGAAAGCCCTAGCCTCTGAATCCTCAGGGAGGTGGATTTGAGAAATCTCTCCCATCCATCCACTCGGCTGCCTTGTGATAATTAAACTTTTTCCCTGCTGCAACACTGCTATCTCAGTGTATTGGCTTTACACTGTGAAGCAGGCAAGAAGAATCCTTAAAAAACTCACAGAGCCATGAGCTAAATAAACTTATTGTCTTTATAAATAACTCAGTCTCAGATATTCTCATATACCAATACAAAACAACTAAGACATACACCACATTAACAAGCTAAAAAAGAAAAATCACCTGATCCTATCAATTGACACAGATAAGGCATTTGACAAAATTCAGCTCTCATTGATTAAAAAAATTCAGAAAAAGAGGAACAGAAGAAAAATCCATCTACCTTATAAAAAGCATCTACAAAAACCCGTAGCTAACACAATCCTTATGGTGGAAGATGGAATGCTCTTCTTCTGAAAAAGGGAACAAGGGCAAGGGCTTCACCCTCATCACTCTCACTCAATATAGTATTGGAATTTCCAGCCACTGCAACAAGGCAAGAAAAGGCATACAAATTTGAGAGGAAGAAATAAAACTCCCTTTTTGCAAATGACAATTGTCTACATAGAAAATCCCAAGGAATCCACAATAAACAAAAGTGGAATTAATAAGTAAGATCTGCAAGGACACGATATAGAAAATCAATCCCATTCCTGCATAATAACAATAAATATGTGTCATCCAAAATATAAAGTGAAATATAATTTATAATTGTTCCAAAGGAAACAAAATACTGAGGTATAAACTTAACAAGATCCCTCTATTTCATGTTTTTGCCGTGTGACATGCCTGCTCCTCTTCACCTTCCACCATGAGCAAAAGGGCCCTGAGGCCTCCCCAGAAGACAAATAGATGAAGGCGCCATACTTGTACAGCCTACAGAACTGTCAGGCAATTTAACTTCTTTTCTTTATAAATAAAATAAAAATAAAACACTAAGCAAAACATGTACAAGATCTGAAAACTACAAAATGTTGATGAAAGAATTCAAAGAAAGTCTAAATAAATGAGGAGACATGCCATGTTCATAGATTGAAAGTCTAAACACAGCAAAGATGACAATTTTCCCCAAATTGATTTTTTAACTACATAATAGGCAAAATATTTGAGTAGGCACCACACAAAGATAAACATGTAGAAAATGCTTAATATCATTAGTCATCAGATAAATGCTAATTAAAACTACAATGAGAAGCCACTACACACCTAAAAAAAGTGGCTAAAGTAAAAAAAAAAATGAAGATACCAATTGCTGATAAGGAGCTGGAGTAACTGGAATTCTCATAAATTGCTGGTCAAAATATAAAATGACATGATCGCTTTGGGAATCACTCAGCATTAGTTCTAAATTTAAACATATATGTACTATATTAGTAATCCCACTCCTAGGTATCTCCATATATCTATACATAAACCTTTATGTGAGTGTTTACAGCAATGTTACTTATAATTTCATAAAACTGTAATTAATCCAGATGTTCATCAATTGGTGAATGGATAGACAAATGATAATGTATCCACGTAATGGAATGCTACTCAGCAATGAGAAAAAAAACAAAGAAGCAGATGAATCTCAAGTACATTGTAGTGGGCATTCCATGCGAAAAAAATCAAGGCACAAAAGCAAGGCACTGTATGATTTCTTTGATGTAAAATTATAGAGAAGGCCAAATTATAACCAACCGAAAACCAAACAGAGGTTTCCAAGGCTTAGGGCTAGGGAATGGGGTTGAATTTGAAGAGGTGCAAGTGGGTGATGGAAATGTTCTATATCATGACTGAGCAGATAAATGTATGCATGACTGTGCATGTCTACCAGAACTCATCGAATTATGCTCTTACATTTGGTAAATTACATGCATGTAAATTATAACTCATTAAAGCTGATATACAATTTACAATTTGCATGAAATGAAGACAAAGAAATTTTTTTTAAAAAAATCTGTACACTCTTGCACAAGTTGGCCAAGAGAGAAAATGGTGCACAGAATAGGAAAATCGGATAGCGGAGGAGAAGGAGATAATTGAAAAGCCTAAGTCACACTGGCCATAGTGTCCAAAACAAGGTGACAGGTGTGACCCAGCCCAGGCACTTCACAAATATTTGTTGAGTGGGTGTATGAACAGAATGGCAGAAGTCTGAGAAAGAAAAAAAAAAATAGCCCCTGCCAGCTGTCAGCTGGGAGCTGGCCTGGTGCTCTTGGCCACAGTGGTCTTCTATTAAACATAGACATTTTCAACCAACACCAACATCAGAGGTTGCTCTGTGACCATGATGGAGTGAGGCAAAAACAAGACTCTATCTAATCATTTCTGAGTACAGACCAAAAGAAGAGCACAGCGCAAACCACATCAAAACCAAACATTCTCCCCTTCCTGCAAATGTGGGTGAGTGAGTGAGTTAGTGAGTGAATAAGTGAGTGAGTGAGTGAGTGAGGTTCCTTTTTCGATATCTAGCCCCACTTCATTTCTCAGGCTTCCAGCATGCAGATTAAGACACCCTGGCATGGAACTGCCCCCGATTCCTGACAGCACTCAAACCAGAGCACACCTTTGATGTGCTCCCAAATAACCAGCTCCGATATCAACCTAACACAAGTTCAAGCCCTGTAAGATGTCCCCACAACACCATCTGCCTCAATTTACCACCATTCCCCATGGTGTGCAGTCTACAGGTGGTCTCTTGGTGGTCTTAGGCTAGCCATTGCTGGAATCACCAAACCCTATCCATGCCTTCTCGGAGCTCTCGTTGCTTGCATTTATCCTCAGACTATAACATTCATGTGAAAAGTGCCAGGGTGCTGGCAGTACCCACTTACCCACCTACGTAGATATCAGCATGTGAGGGCTGCAGCATGTTAGATTCAGCAGTGAGCCCAGGTTAATTGGTTCATGTCATTATGTTACAGCTTGGGTGTCACCAGCACCAGCATTCATGGGGGAATCCACAGCTAGGGACAAACAATGGTGGCCTCTCCGCCTCCCAAAGCTTGGGGAACAGAGGGGACAGAGCAGTACATCAAGAGACAGGAGTGCCCCTTGTTGGCGTGATGTATACAAGGTTTCTATGAGCTTCTGGGCCAGTGTATTCTAGTGGAAAGATGCCAGATTACCTGTTCAAAATACCAAGGGTCTATCCCAGCACCAACCTCATGTCTTATATATTTTACACTCCTGGGGAGTCACTCGCATGAAGGGTGCCCCTGACACCAACATGTGGGAAGGAGGAGAGGAGGGGTTGGCCATGCCATTCCTGGACAGAACAGACAGCAGTGAGAATGCAGAAACATCCCCGCTGTTGGCAGGTCCTTCCGGAGTCAAACCTTTCAAAAGAACACTCAGACATGTTAGAAATTTACCCTCCCTCACTGTGGCTATATGCAAATATTTAGCTATAATGTTTCTTTTAATTCCATAAAAATAGGGGGAAAAGATATAAAATGGTACCAACCTCAATATTCAATGTTGAGAGACTGATTAAATGGATATATTCAGATAATTAAATACTATGCAAATACTTAAAATGACAGAATAATATTTAATAGAGGAAGATGTATGTCCATGATCTACTTTTCAGTGAAAAAATATCAGATCATAAAATAATGCATATGATATAATCCTGTTTCATAAAAATAGTCATATAATATGTGCACATGAAATAAATGGCTGGAATCAGGTCCATGTGGAGAGTGGTTGGAAATGGTAATTTGCTTTTTTTTTTGTTTATTCTGTCTTCAGAAACACATCTACGATGAACTTATATCTTTCATATCAAAAATAATGAAGGCTTAGGGCTTTGCCTTTGTTATTGGCCTGTCGTTCAGAGAGTCTACATCACAGGTGAGTTTGAGCAGTGTCAGAAATCTGATATCCATATGGGAAGAGGCTGCATTTCCGACACTCAGGGCTCCTCACAGCTGCTGTTTCAGACCCAAATCACTCTTACTGCTCAAACAAAATCCTCCCACTGTCTGAGATTAAAGACTCCGCCCTTCAAGGCTGAGAGCTGGAGGAAAGATTGCTAAGAAGGCTATATGCCAACATGTTTTCAGATCCTTGCATTTCTATGTCACCTAAACAAAGCAATGCTTACCAAAAATTTGCAGAATCCCAGAAGCACAAAGTTGCTAAGGCCAAGCAAGAGTGATGGGACGTGGTCATGGTTTACTGGTAGAGCCAGCTCTGCTCTCTCCTGTCCCAAGCCCTTCTCCTTGGACCATGCTGCTTTCCTCGTGGTGAGTGCTTCCCTGTGGTTTAACCAAGGAAGAAGACGTTCCTACGAGAACAACAAATAGATTAAATACAGGAGCTGTTGGGCCAGGGGGTATGTGGTGGGCATTTTCCCCAAAACTTCAAGAATAAGTCTCCAAACCAGTGTCTTTCAGATGCAGGGATGGTGCTCAGGATAGGCCAAGCCTGTGTGGAAACCCCACAGACAGCCATTCTCCGGGCAGTTGGGCTGCCCTGCACTGCCAAGGTGGTCTTCCCAGGGTCTCATGTCTGCAGCTGTATGGGCTCCAGGGCTCGCCTAGTTTCATCTGGTTGATTTCATTTCCTCTTTCTTTCTTTCTTTCTTTCTTTCCAGTGATGAGGTTGGTGAGGACAGTCTTTTACCCAACCCCTGCATACCAGTGACTCTTATGTGAGAGATGCCAGCCTAGGCTACTATCTCCTGGGAACAGGTACTAATGAAACGTAATTTCACTGAGGCCGCAACACATCTGAGAAGGACAAGGTGATGAGGGGCCAGCCATCTTCATCCTAGGGCTCCCGTGCAACATCCTGTGTCCCTGGAGGCCCAATTTGACAAACCCCTGCCCAAAGTGAGCATCCATCTAGCAGGGGGAGGCAGGCTTAGCCCATCCACATCACCCTCTAGCCTGGGTCCCCAAGAGCTAGGTTGCCAGAGTCACTCGAGGAGCTCAGAGCACATAATCAGACTCTCCAGAGTCCAGGCCCTGCAAACTGTAGTTTGGGGACAATCACCAGGTGGTTCTGATGCACAGGGAAAATCCACTCCAATTGTGCAAACAGTTTATGCATAGGGAGCCTTGAACCCAAATCCACTTAGGCAAAGTTTACTTGATGTGGCCTGGCACTAGAGCTTCAGGGTACTTTTAAAAGAAAAACTCTGAACAAATTAAATTTAACAGGTTTAACTGAGCAAAGAATGATTTGAGAATCGGGCAAGCCTCAGAACTTGATTAGGTGCAGAGCGACTCCAGGGCTGCCTTGTGATTGCACAACATTTATAGAAAAAAAAAAGTAAAAAAGGAAAGTGAGCTACAGAAAACAGAAGTGAGGTACAGAGACTGCTCCATTGGTTAAAAGTTTGCATTGCCTTCATTGAACCTCGTTTGAACAGTTGGCCTGTATTCAGGGATTTGGGAATTTCACCTGTAGGGGCTTTGCCATGGAGAAAGAGCTGGGTGGAGCTTATAGGGACACACATGAAGATACTGGCTAAGCAGGGAGTTGCTCCCTGGAGGTGCCTGCTAACCCCATGCCACCCCATGATCCTGCAGCACGGGGCTCCTCTTTGTTTAGCAAGTTCATCTCTAAACACAATAGAGCTGTCTGAAAACGCTCATTTCTTCAGAGGGTGACTTACTGACACTGTAGTTGCATTTTTTTTCCCCAGTTGCAAATGAATGTTTCTTAAAAACAGAAGCCATGGAGGTGATCCTGACTCTTAATAGCAGGGCTGTTGGTGACGAGCCATGTGCATCCTGTAAAAACACCCACCTAGTCCTCCAACAGGGAGATTTGCCTTGTGCAAGAATCTGCACAGAACACTTGAAGGTTAGAACAGCAAGTATTTCAGGCACAAATAATGCCTTTTAGAATACTGTTTTTATTTTCAAAAGTATTTCTTTACCCATAGAAATCCTACATTCCCTCCTCCACTTTCAGCATAGCTCATCAGTTCATAGTAAAGTTCAAGGCAGAAATGAATTTTTCAATATTTTGCCAATGGCTGCTCTACAATAGAATTGGTCATACAGGAAACGGGGGCATTTTAAAACACAAATATGTTGGCTGGGCCTAGAGCAGGGATCTCAATTGTTCCTGCCTATGAAAACCATCAGGAAGCCCCCTCCACAGAGGCTCAGATTTCATTTTTCTGATATGAGCCAAGGCATCATATTTTTTCAAAAATTAAAAATATTTGCAAGTTTTCTAATATGCATTCAAGCTTAAGGACCACTGGCCCAACATAGGAGACAAGACAGGAAGCATTAATTAAGCAAAGCTGTGCTGAGCACTTATGTATCGGGCACAATGCTTGAAGACAGGTGGGTTTTCCTATGGTGGAATCCTGAAGCTCTTATGCTCTGTGGCCAGTACTAATATCAGAGCAAAGGGGAAGCCATCTTGAACACCATCTCTGTACACACTGTTTTAGCAAAGAGAAGAACTACCAACATCTTAAGTTATTCAAGCAAGACTCAACCCAGCCTACCAGGGTAGAGAGAAAATCTGCAAGTGACAAGGGAAGATTGGCAAAAGAGAGAGATGTAAGCACAAAGACTGTACATTTAAAAAATCTCCAGTAATTCCAGGATATGGACAAATATACAAGCTGATAACCAAAGAGCATGTAAGGGTTTTAATACCACATTTCCAGTTACAGCTAGTGAAGCATAATTGGGTACTAAATTACAATGTTAATATTCATTTGAACAAGTAAGTGCTGCACTTGGAGTAGTAGCATCAGGACCCTGGGAGGGCAGCAGAGGGCTGCTTAAGTGGACAGAGAGCTTCTCTGGATGAGTTTTGTCCTTGGTTTGGTTAAGGTTGGTTCTCAGCAGAGTCTTGAGAGGGTACAACATGGATTGTGGTTGATGGGATTTCTCCCATTGCAGTGACACTCAAAGGATTCGGAATTAAGCAAGTTAACATACAAGTAATTACAAACTGCAGTTGGTAACACATGCTAGAAAGAAACAGAGAAAAGAACCCCAGGAGAAGGCCATAGTGAGAAGGCATTCAAGACAGCAGATGTGCAATGGGGGAGAAAGTCCTGAACCCTGCTGCACAATTTTTCTAGCACAAATAGAAGGAAAGGGTCTTGCTTGAGGTCGCCTATTATTGCGGACTTATCTATTTATACCTCCATTTCCTCCAAAAAGAGTCTGAGGTGGGGCTTACCTGTCATCTGCAAGAAAATTAAAGTCGTTTCTTAAAAGGGGCAAAAGCAAATTGAAGTAATGAGGAGGAGGGAGAGAGAAGGAGGTTAAAAGAGAGAGAGAGAAAGGGAGAGAGACAAACACACACACACTCTCACACACACACACACACACAGCCACATATTTGAGTTCCTTTCTAAAATCCAAATCTTAAATAGAGCACAATTTTCCTTTTGCCTATTTCTCAAGGAATTTGTTGTCTTCCTGTGCAATTTCTTTGGGCTTCATACAAAAGGTAAGATTCCATGTTGAGTAATACTAATTAGCTAGGACCATCTTGAGTATGTAACAAAAGCAAATCTATCACTAGCTGTGGGGGAAAAAAACAGTCCTCATCTCCCCCAAACCCCAAAACACATAAGCTCAGCATTTTAAGTGGCTGGGGTGAGGGCTATTATTTTCATTAATGGAGCTCATTTTTATTTTATTGGGCATTTTTACTATCAGATTAAAAGCATGTTTTTATTGTAGTTTTTTCTAATGCAATCTGAGATGATGTGCTCAGAATGAATGGAATAGTTATTGTTTTAATTATTTTTTCATTCTGTGTTTTTATTTTGTTTGTTCCTTTTATTTACTACTCTTCAGTTTGCCTTAATAACATGGACTCAGGGTGCTTGGAGGCCTCCAGTCAGCATCCCCGCGGTGGTTTGCATCTGCTAATGACCGAGGAACAGGGAAATCACTAGCATGCGGATGGTTTCGGAACTGAGTCATGGCCCAGCCTTCCTGTTGAGGATGCCCAGGGTAGGGCCAAGGGCATGGACCCCCAGGGTTGGAGGGGGCAACACAGCAGCTCCCAGAAGCACCTGATGTCTTTCCAGGACACTTCTGTCCCTGCGTCTGCTCCAGCTGTCCTGGCTCACTAGGTCAAGGAAAGGCTGGAAGGGATCTCAAGGGAGGGAAGTCAGCAAAAGGACATATTCCTCACCTACAGCCACATCTCTCCCTGATGCTCAGTTCCATACGGGATACTGTCAGAACACACAGGTTTTCACACACAGAGGCCCATAGCCGGACACAGGCACATGTTCTCTGCCCTGAAAAAAAAAAAAAAAAAAGGAAGACCACAAAGGCTTTCCAGCAAGTTCAGATGTCTCGGGGACCCTGGGGGCCTAGGAGAACCAGAAACAAAGGCAGGGCAGAGTTTCTTATTTAGAACAGAAATCAAGAACTGCTTTGGGAGTTAGCTGTCCAGGGGCCAAGCTGAAACAATACCGGACACTGCAAGTTACTCAGAAGCGCGACCCCCAGCCCTGTCATTTGCAACAACCCAGATGAACGTTATGTTAAATGAAATAAGCCAGACATAGAAAGAAAGCACTGGCTGGGAGCGGTGGCTCACGCCTGTAATCCCAGCACTTTGGGAGGCGGAGGCAGGCAGATCACTTGAGGCCAGGAGTTCAAGACCAGCCTGGCCAACGTGGTGAAACCCTATCTCTACAAAAAATACAAAAATTAGCCGGGCCTAGTGGCATGAACATGTAATCCCAGCTACTTGGGAGGCTGAGGCAAGAGAATTGCTTAAACCCAGGAGACGGAGGCTGCAGTGAGCCAAGATCGCGCTACTGTACTCCAGCCTGGGCAACAGAGCGAGACTCCATTTCAAAAAAAAAAAAAAAAAAAAGAAAGAAAGAAAGCACTATGTGATGTTACTTGCACATGGAGCCTAAAAAGGTCAAATACACAGAGGCAGAGAGTGGAATGCTGGTTACCAGGGGCAGGGAGCTGGGAGAACGTTGGTCTTAGGGTACAAAGTTGCAGCAATGTAGGAGGTGTAAGTCCAGAAATGTAATGTACAGCAGGGATTACAGTTACTAGTAGCGTATTGTTTGCTGGAAATTTGCAAGAGAGATTTCAGGTGCTCTCACTACACGCCCACACACGCACAAAGGGAACTAGGAGGGGAGACACGGATATGTTAATTTGCTTGGCGGATTAATCATTTCACTAGGTCTATCAGAACATCATGTTGTATGGCTTACATATATACAATGAAAATATTGGGCATATAAATGCCCATAATTGCCTGATCAAGGATTCATTTGGGGTCACTTGTGTGCCAGTACTCACATTCTCTGGGTCTGCTCTCCAGTGTGACTGAAAAAAGAATCCGTCTTCCTCATGAGAAGCCCTGGCCTGTGCGTGGGTTTACCACAGTCCCTCTCTCTCTCTCTAGAGTGTCATCACTGACTCTAGTTGCCTGCCTGCACCCCATTTGCAGAAGGGGTCCCCAAAGTATGCTCTAGTTTCCAAGCCTTTTTGAATTAAAATCTGGCAAAGAACTAAAGATCACATTACTCCCCTGCTCAAAGGGCTTCCCATCACATTCAATATAAAATCTGAACTCCGTGTGGCCCCAAGAAGCCCGCTATGACCCGACCCTCTCGTCGTTATCCTCATCTGCTCCCATCTCCGCCCGGAGGCTTCACAGAGAGGCCGCCTGTCATCACCTGCCATGCCCCCCATGGCTCCTGTGCCCTCACCTGTCTTCCTTTCTGTCATGGCTCTTTCTTCCCTGACTGGCATTAGCTATGCTTTTATTGACTATCTCTCCACCTGAGAATGAGCACATGAGGGAAAAAATTTCGTGTGCCCCTTCATCACCACTGTGTCTCCAGCACAACAGCCCTGGGTACTTGCTAGGTAGTCAAGGAATATTTGGAAGATGCTAGGGCGCTCTGTTTTTGTTTTTGTTTTTGTTTTTGTTTTTGTTTTTTTGACAGAGCCTCCCTCTGTCGTCCAGGCTAGAATGCAGTGGCATGATCTCAGCTCACTGCAACCTCCATCTCCAGGGTTCAAATGATTCTCCTGCCTCAGCCTCCCCAGTAGCTGGGATTACAGGCACCTGCCACCATGCCCGGCTAATTTTTGTATTTTTAGTAGAGACAGGGTTTCACCATATTGGCCAGGCTGGTCTCCAACTCCTGACCTCAGGTGATCCACCTGCCTTGGCCTCCCAAAGTGCTAGAATTACAGGAGTGAGCCACCGCGCCAGGCCTAGGGCTCTCTTTTCACTGCTGCATCCCCTGTACTGGGGACAGTCATGGGCATATAGTAGATGGTCAGTAAATGCTTTTCATCCAGGGACAAGTTGAAAAAGCACTGGGCACGTCAACACCCAGATTTGCATAACCAAAAACTCCTTTGTTTCCACTTGTGTCCCAATGGATGAAGCAGGAATTTCAGGAGTGAAGGTGAACCTAGGACTCAGGTATCTCTTTCCAGCCCTCCTCAAACCCACAGAACACTGCGGAGGTCACTTTATTTTGTTACTAAACAAAGGTAAGGGATATAATGCTTTAAAATCCCCATAAAGCCTGCTTGTTAATCAATGTTGAATCACTAATGCAATTTATTTCATCCTTTGATTCATACATGTCCGTTTCACAAGACACATTCTATCTATACCAACATTTTACACAAGGATTGAAACAGAATATTGAGCATGGTTTAACAAAATCTAGGCACTAATTTCTGGAAATAAATTCTACTTATCAAAAGGAATTGTTCCCCTGAGGTAAGCAAACACTATAATCTAAAGAACTGTTTTTTTCATAAGATAACTTGGAAGAAGCTACCCTGCCTTTGGAGAAAATACCCAGATTCAAGTTACATACACGAAAGACTTGTATTTATCATGATCCAAATTCACAACACTCAAGTGCCAAGGTTGTGTGGTCTCCAGGAATTCTGAGTGGGAGAGATGAATTCACCATCAATAAGGACTAGTATATTGTCCTTGTACATTGCACTTGTGAATTCCGTATTGAATAAGATCTATTTTGCTCCAGACTTTTGGAGTTATCTGTCATTTTGAAAATTCTTGATCTAAGTTTGGCAGACTTTGGTTGGTTCTATTTGGTTGGTTAGCAAATATAACCAACCATCCCTTAAAAGGTGCTGCAGGAGACAGCAAAGCTGTGGATCACGGGTTTATAAAAATAAAATGTTTAGCACTCACGAATAATTGCACGTCATTTGGCTGGCAGGATGTAGAATGCAAGTCAGACCTTGCAGTTTAACCTCAGGGTTGAGTTGCATGCAGGTTTCTGCATTGGTTCACTAGGAATAATGGATGACTACTGGTTATTATGACATATTATCAAATGTATATTATAAAAATTATATCATTAAATATTATATAAATATAATTACAAAGATGACAATAGCCAACACTTCGTGAGTGCCTTCTCTCTACTGAAAAACATACTACGCCCCTTACAGGCATTTTTCCCTTTTAATGACCACGCCCACAGCATGAGGCAGTGGCACCTTCACTCTTACTTTCAGATGAGGAACGTGGGACCGAGAGAGGCTAGGTCGCTTGCCCAAGGGGATCACTGGTGCAAATGAGGCCCTGGCAGCCAAGGGGAATGAGGTGTGAAGCTACACACAGAGTGAGGGGCCATGGCAAACCCAACCACTGAGCTGCGGCTGCCGTGGCCACATCTCCACATTTCAAGAGAACTGCACATCCTGATTTCAATTTGTAAACATTAAAAACATGATAGACACAGACGAAACACAGCTCCAGGCCCACAACCCATCCTCTGGGCACCATTTGGCCAACTCCACACCCTCCTCCTTTGCTCCTGTGCTGTTTTGATGGCTTGTTTTATCCTCCCCACGAAGTTGTAGAGTTCTGAGAACAAGGACCGTATCTCACACAGCTTTCATCTCCTTCCAGGTAACACCAGTGCTGGCTGGGAGTATGTGATGGTACGCTGGGGACAGATTGTACCCCCAGCCCCGGGATCCAAATCCTGCCCAGTTGGCTTCTTGGACACAGGGGCTCATCTGGAGTCTCAGCGTCTATGTCTTGCTATCTTTTACATAGCAACTGTGCTCTAAACTGAAGAAGCAAAGCCAGGTGACTCAGTGGGCTTGGGCGTGCTTGTGACTGGGGGCCAGAGCTACAGGATCTGTTTCAGGGGATGGTGGGGCGCTGTCAGCCACATGTTCAGACACCCAGAGATGAACACCTTGCAGTGATTATCCAGGCAGCCCTGAGTCTAGAATCTTCCTTCTCCTTGCACATCTTCTTCACTGTACCAATTTGAAGCAATACTGTGAGGTGGTACCAGCTAAGACACACACACCCAGAACATGAGGGTGTGTGCGTGCACGCCCAGAACATGGAAACTTGTATATACACACTCAGCACACGAGGATATGTGTGCACATAACCAGAACATGAGAATGTGTATATACACACCCAGAACACAAGAGCTTGTGTGCACACCCAGAACATGGGAACATTTGTAAACACACCCAGAACATGAGGACTCTTGTGTGTACACCCAGATGTGAGGGTATGTGTGTGCACACCCAGAACATGGGAATGTGTGTATACACACCCAGAACATGAGGACATATGTGTGTACACCCAGAATAGAAGGGTATGTGTGTATACACTCAGGACATGGGAATATGTGTATACATTCCCAGAATATGAGAACATGTGTGTGCAAACCCAGAACATGAGAACATATGTGTACACACCCAGAACGTGAGGACCCAGAATATGAGGGTATGTGTGTATACACTCAGGACACGGGAATATGTGTATACATACCCAGAATATGAGAACATGTGTGTGCAAACCCAGAACATGAGAACATGTGTGTGCATACGTGAGGGGCATGTCTGTTCACACCATGTGATGGCTAATTTTAGGTGTCAGCTCGACGGTTAAGGGACACCGGGATAGCTAGTATGGTAAAGAATTATTTTGGGTGTGTGTGTGAAGTTGTTTCTAGAAGAGTTAGGCGTATGAGTCAGGAAGCTGAGTAAGGAAGATCTGCCCTCTCCCAATCAAGGCAGACACCCTCCAATTGGATGAGGGCCCAGATAGAACAAAAAGGCAGAGGCAAGGCCAGTTTGCTCTCCGTCTCTTCTGTGTCTGGAACACCCATCTTCTCCTGACCTTGGACACTAAAACTCCACATTTTCTGGCCTCTGAACTTTGAGACTTTTACCAGTTCCCCTACCCACTGTTCAAAGGTTTTGGCCATGGGCCTGGGACTGAGCTGCACCAGCAGCTGCCCTGGCTCTCCAGCTTGCAGATAGCATATTGTGGAACTTCTCAGCTGCCATAATAGTGTGAGACAAGTCCCATAGTAAATCCCCTCTCATCTATTTGGCTAGCTATATCTATTTCTATATGCATGTAATCCTATATCTCTTTATCCTATCAGTTCTGTTCCTCCAGAGAACCCTCATTCATACATGCTAGAACATCAGAACATGTGTGTCTACACCAAGAACAAAAGAACAAAGTTGTTCGGTGCTCTCATCATACTTCAAAGACATGTGTTGTTGGAGAAAATTCAAGATCGTTGGTTTTGCATTTCTCCAGCCCAGCAATGAGGGGATGAGGGAGGTACCAGTCCACTTGGGATAACTAAGAATGGATTGTCACCCTTCATAATCAGGGCTGGCTGATGGGAGGAGGCTTGCTGTGGGGAAATGAGGGCAGGATGGGGAGCGCGGCTGTCCAGTGCCCTACCAGGCTGTGAGCCTCTCAAATGTAGGGGTTGCACAAGAGTGGGCTTAGCTCAGCCAGCATCTACGTGTGAATGATGAAATTGGCTTCAAGGCTAGTGATGGGTCCACAATGCTGCGTTCCCATTATTTCTTTATTCTTGTTGGATCTGTCCATTCTGACTCATCAGTAGAAAAGCAGGAGATGAACACAGGGCATATTGGACAGGGCATATTCTGTGTTCGAGTTGGTATCTAAGACCCCGCTAGGCTGCAAAGCACACACCCAGGGACTCGAGGGGACACCCGTAAAGGAGGGCTTCTCTCCCACACGCTGCCACTCCACTGCTGAGGAAGCTCCAGCACTAACCACCACCTCTTGCACACAGTAAGTCCAGGATTTAATGGCTGGGCTTATCTCATACAACGTTCCCAAGGCTCCATTTTTCATTAAGCAATTTTTAAAGAGTTTTATGACCCTGTGAACAATAATTTTTTTTAGTGAAAGCAGACTGAATCGTAAGTGATGGTAATTACACCAAACTAATTGTAGACAAAATTAGTAAGAGGTCAGATCCGTTTGGTTACAAAAGAAAATATATGCTTGGAATACACCTTAAATGATCTCTGGGAAATTAATTCATCATGGAAATAAAAGGAATCTTCTTAAATCAACAGTGGCTCTCTCGTAAAACATTTGCAAGGAATAAGGTTTCCTCTTTAGTTTTGGTTTTGATTCGATGCCCAGGTGCCAGTCTGCACCAGGATTGCAATAGGACCCAGGACCCAGGCGTTTACTTCAGTGCAGGGAGGACCCTGCAGACATTTCCCATGACTAGGGTCCTAACTGAGTCATCTCCTTTAGCTTAGCTCACAAGATCCTTCATGGCCTGGGCCCTTCTACTTTTTTTTTTTTCTTTCGAGACAGAGTCTTGCTCTATCACCCAAGCTGGAGTGCAGTGGCATGATCTCAGGTCACTGCAACCTCTGCCTCCTGGATTCAAGTGATTCTCCTGCCTCAGCCTCCTGAGTAGCTGGGATTACAGGCATGTGCCACAATGCTCACCTAATTTTTGCATTTTTAGTAGAGACGGGGTTTCACCATGTTGGCCAAGCTGGTCTTGAACTTCTGACCTCATGATCCGCCCGCCTCGGCCTCCCAAAGTACTGGGATTACAGGTGTGAGCTGCACTTCCACTCCTTGTAGGTTTATTTCCCACCATACTCTCACTCCCGGAGACTACCTCAGTGCCTTTGAGTTTAACAGGTTATTCCTCCTGGAACTTTTTTCCTGCTATTTCTCTACCCATCTAAATAACTGCCTCTAGATCTTCAGGTGTCACAGCCTGGTGTTTTGAAGGACAGGGGGATTTCTTGCATTCCGTATGGACTGGGTGTCCCTGCTCTGTCCCTTACAGAACACAGAGACTTCATGCTCACAAGTGTTTTTGCCACTGCATAAGGCATGAGGATGGATGAGAGTTCAGGGACACATACCTGCTAGGGGTGGGGGATTCAGGACCGGGTGACTGTGGGGCAGACACACACCCAGCAGGCTGGGCAGTCAATACATGCTTATTATAACACTGATTATAAATGCTTATTCAATGAATGAATGGGTCCATTACCTTTAAGTCACTCTTCAGCAGCCACATCTGGCTGTTCCCCTCTCTGCTCAAAGATAAACAGTGCCTACAGGAAGGCACCCTTAGCATGTCCTCACCTCTAGTAAATTCCACTGCTGGGGTTGAAAGCATGGTTTGGACCACCATTCTGAGCCAAAAAGTCGGGGCAATATTCAAATTAGACATGAATGGGGAAGAAGAGGAGGGGAAGAAAAGGAGGTGGTGGAGAGGTCAGAGGAAGAGGGATGGGGTAGCCAGATGGACACATGAAGAAACCAATCCTTACACCCCAGTCTACATGAGTTGCCCACGCACTGAAAGGCAGGGATGCCTGAAGACCCTGGCACCAAGGGAAAAAAACTCCAGCAAGTCCTCATGGGCTCTGGGTAAAGAAAAGAGGCTCCCAGGAGGAAAGCGCAGTCAGAATTCAAGTTTTAGAAGAGACAAGATGGCCTCAAAGACTCAGATCCACTCTGAAATCTTTTAGCAGTAGCTTCAGCCAAGTAGCTCTAAGAAAGGCCCTCAGAGATACAAAATCTAAGAAAAATAGTCCTGGCATCTAATTACAACAGTGCAGTTTGCTGCTTTTATCTGTAATTGGACTGTATAGTCTTTCATTCTAATTTACTTTACATCTAAACTGTGATAATCAAGACAAGCAGAACAGAATGGTCTCTAACTGGCTATCCTACTGACACCCGTTAATGCCTAATTATAACAACTAAATTAAAGATGCGACTGTAAAGAGGTGGAATATCAGTTTGAAGCATTTAATTCTGTGAAAAGAAGTCTAGATTTTAAATCCTAAGTAAGAAAATCAATACTATGCCTCATTATATTGGTATTGCTAAACAGATTAATGAAATTAAGTATTTTGTTGTGTTGCTTTTCTTTTTTCCAACGTTCTCCTGATGCAATGATGGTTTGTAATGAAGGACTACTGCAGGGGAGGAAGTTTAAATTGAGAGCCAATTTAT
Organism: Symphalangus syndactylus; assembly: GCF_028878055.3. Taxonomy (NCBI): domain Eukaryota; kingdom Metazoa; phylum Chordata; class Mammalia; order Primates; family Hylobatidae; genus Symphalangus; species Symphalangus syndactylus. Next base: position 55,374,037 of record NC_072435.2, read on the forward strand.
ACACCGAAATTGGGAGATAGCTAATCTCGTTTATAGAGCAGCGGCTTTCTTTTGATATGGTTGGATTTTTAGATAGGCATCATGGGTCTCGACTTCTGCAGTCTCGTAGAACAAAAATAAATTCAACTCCAGCTAAGCAGTGGTGCTGTCTTTCCTCTTCCTATGAACAGATGTGTCAACGGGGACTGCTGTGACAATGTCAGCATCTATGAGCACTGGTTTGGGACAAGCATCCCTGAAGCTTTGTGTGCCAGTGGCCTTGTTGTCTATGCCAGGCTAAATGTAGCCACCTGTGAAGGTTTAAGGGACACAAGGAAGCTGGCCAGGTGAATGGAGAATATTTGAGGTCCCCAAAGCCGTTCAATTGGTTGGAAGGTGGAGGAGAAGCCATGAGAAGCAGCCCCATTTCAAGTTGGACACCAAAGCCTGGAAGGAGAAGGACCAAGGTGTGCAGAGGGAAGATGTCCTCTTCCTGGGACCAGGGAGGGCAGCATGTGCAGGGTGATAGCAGCACGCCCCCAACTCATCCAGCAACACTCTAAGTTACCTGTTTATTTATTCATTCTTACTATTGCCCATCCTGACTTTTTTTTTCTTTTTTTTCTTTTTTCTCTTGAGACAGGATCTCACTCTGTCACCCAGGCTGGAGTGATCATGGCTCACTGCAGCCTCTAACTCCTGGGCTCAAGCCGCCCTCCTCCATCAGCCTCCAGAGTAGCTGGGACTACGGGTGTATGTGATCACTCCTGGCTAATTTATTTTATTTTATTTTTTGTAGAGACAGGGTCTCACTATGCTGCTCCAGCTGGTCCCAAACTTCTGGGCTCAAGCAATTCTCTCGCCTCAGCCTCCAAAAGTGCCGGGACTACAGGCACACACCATCATGCCTGGCTATTGTGTGTGAGTGTATGTACAGATGGGGTCTCACTATGTTGCCTAGGCTAGACTCAAACCTCTGGGCTCAAGCAGTCCTCCCACCTCAGCCTCCCAAAGTGCTGGGATTACAAGGGTGAGACGCCATGCCTGGTCTCATGCTGACTTTGAAGCCTTGGAACTCAATATCAATTATGAGAATCAAAAACCTAAAAAGTGGCAAAGGCTGACTGTGTCAATCACCCAAATCCCATGCCACAGAGATTCACCAGTGCAGGTTTTTGAGGAATCCAAAGACCTTGCAGAATAGACTGACCACCTGGAGGAATCTCTAGAAATCACCTAGAAGTAACCTTACTGACCACTGAGTTACTATGAGTGAATGACTTGGGGACTATTGTGTGCCAAGCCTTTTCTGGAGCTGGGGACACAAAAATGAGCCACACTGAGTCCTGGCCCCTTGGGTCATGCAGGGGTGAGAGATCCAGCAGGAGGAGGGGAGCACAAAGCCGGGGCCCCGGACAATGGAGAAAACTACAGCTTCGGTGAATGTATCCAGAACTTCCCAATTATAAAATCAAGAACACAGCTGGGTGCAGTGGCTTATGCCTGTAATTCCAGCATTTTGGGTGGCTGAGGTGGGAGGATCTCTTGAGGCCAGGAATTTGAGACTGATCTGGGCAACATGGTGAGACCCTGTCTCCACAAATTTTTTTTTTTTTTTTTTTTTTTTTTTTGAGATGGAGTCTTGCTCTGCCCAGGCTGGAGTGCAGTGGCACGATCTCAGCTCACTGCAAGCTCTGCCTCCCGGGTTCACGCCGTTCTCCTGCCTCAGCCTCCCGGTAGCTGGAACTACAGGTGCCCACCACCACACCCGGCTAATTTTTTGTATTTTTAGAAGAGATGGGATTTCACAGTGGTAGCCAGGATGGTCTTGATCTCCTGACCCCGTGATCTGCCAGCCTCGGCCTCCCAAAGTGCTGGGATTACAGGCGTGAGCCACCATGCCCGGCCTCCACGCAAATTTTAAGAATTACCTGAGCATGGTGATCCTAGCTTCTCGAGAGACTGAGGCAGGAGAATCGCAGGAGCCCAGGAAGTCGAGGCTGCAGTGAGCTGTGATCATGCCATTGCACTGCAGCCCAGACCACAACAGTGCAAGACCCTAAAAAAAAAAAAAGACATTTTAGTTTTAAATTCTAAATTAGATCTAAATGGACATTTTTTGCGATGAGAATTTTTGGCTGTGGAATGTTGCCTGTACCACCCTCTCTTTGGATTCCTGTGGTCTTTCCCAATTTCTTAAGCACATGAAGATGTGGAGGCATGGGCAGGGGGTGTCCTGGGGACCGTGCATATGGGCTGAGTGATCATTGCAGGCCAGAGAGAGGTCACCAGCCCCCTTGGAAAGGAATGTTGCAGCTCCTGACCCTACAGGGCCAGACAGGACTCTAATTGCTCCTTTGCTTCTGGGTCTCAGAAGACAAACCCTGCCATCTCCCGTCAGGCCCGCCTCCTAGCTGCACAAACAAAGCCAAATAAAAACTGCCAGCAGCCGCTGGTCCCCTTGCGACAGATGTGGTTCCTCTGTGCCATCTTATCTGTTCTTAAGGGTTTGTTTTTATTGCAAACAGACAGATGTGGCTTGTCCCTTCTGTCTTGTTTACGATGCTGCAGGAACACCTGTGGAAGAACAGGTCCCTGCAGAAATCCTTGACTTCCGTTCAGATGGCTTGAGACTAAACCAGCCGGCTGGGCAACCCCATCTGCTAAGGATTCCAGGTTCCTCTGCCCAGGGAAACCTGAAGAATCACCCACAGGATAATCCCAGACACAGGAGTGTCACCACACCTATGTTCACATTATGTTAACAATGTGTACACCTTCATTCAAACATGTGCAGAGGACCTATGCTGTGTGTGCTGCCTGGCCCTGCAGTCTGCGCTGACTGACTTGTGGTTCAGCCCAGCTTCTCATTGCAAAGGCTGCTTTCATTGCCTGACCTGTGTCCACTTAGCTGTAGAATTGCTAAGCTGCATTGAGAACCCACAGCCCTGACCCACGAGTGAGGGCCATGAGGCTTAATGAGGATTGCCTTATTGATTCTCCTGGTTTCAGACAAAGTGGCTCATGACCTGGTGTGGAACAGACCTGTGTCACCAGGGTGAATTCTATGCCTGGGTGCAGAGGGAAGGGGAAATGCTTGCACAGAGCCCAGGCGTGGGGTATCCTCTGCTCTCAGGCACGCTCTGTACGCCTTCTTAGAATTCTGCGGCTCCAGCCACACCATTATAGATTGCTTGCCTAGCACTTACTTTATTTCATTAGCACAGATGATGGGAGAGCAGTGACACAACTTGTAACTTTGTGCAACAACTGCCTCTTTGTCTTAACCTTATGTTTTCATGCCACAGCTTTTGCTGTGTAACAAACCACCCCCAAAACTCAGCAGCTTAAAAACAGCCACTATTTAGTTAGCTCACGACTCTGTGGGTGGGCTGAGTGGTTCAGGCAGCCTCAGCTAATCATTGCTAGGCTCACTCAGGCATCCAAGATCAGCCGGTGAGTGGGCTGGTGGCTAGAAGAACTCAGATGCCCTCAGTCATACAACTGGCAGCTGGTAGGCCGTTGGCCAGGGTGACAAGGGTGATGGGGCCACATACCTCTCACCAAGCAACAGCCTAACCCTGACTTCTCCACATGGTGACCACAACAAGGGAGTGAAATAGACTGTGCACATGCTTTTCAAGTCTGCCTGTGGTATGTTTTCAACTGCCCCATTGGCTAAAGCAGGTCCCAAGGCCAAGCTCAGAGTCACTGTGGGAGCCTGATGATGCTAAGAGCTTGGAGAGCTCAGACACCAGCAGGAGGGATAATTTGCCTCCAGTTTTGCAATCCACCACAGGATTTTTTTTTAAAAAATGTCTTATTCATTTTCTAGCCTCTTCCATGGAATGTTTCCATCATTTATCTTCAATGTTTAGCGTTTATAAATGAGGAAGAAGTTCGGTTTTGTTTCCCTCATTAATTCACAAGTATTTAGAATGTATCTTTAAATTGCAATTGGGTTAAATTTTCTGCCTAAGATTTTCCTTTTTTTCTACTTCTGCTATATTGGGGTCATGGAATTTGAAATTAGTCCTATTCTTTAGGATTTTTAAAGCCATGTGTGTGGGAGTCTGGGTGTGGAATTCTCATTATCCCATGGATATTTGAAGACTGTTTAGCTTTATTGTTTGATATAACTATATAGACGCAGATATATGTAGATTTAGATCTAGATAGAGAATCAACCTTGTCTGTAATGTTTTTAAATTTTCTCTGAGTTTATTATCTGCCTGATCTGCTGTGTTCTGAGAGGAGAATGTCACATTATTGTTGTCATATAGTTTTTGTTTGTTGTTGTTGTTGTTATTGTTTTTTGAGATGGAGCCTGTCACCCAGGCTGGAGTGCAGTGGCGCGATCTTGGCTCACTGCAACCTCCACCTCCTGGGTTCAAGTGATCCTCCTGCCTCAGCCTCCTGTGTAGCTGGGATTACAGGTTCCTGCCATCACGCCAGGCCAATTTTTTTGTATTTTTAGTAGAGACAGGGTTTTGCCATGTTTGCCAGGCTGGTCTCGAACTCCTGACTTCAGGTGATCCACCTGCCTTGGCCTCCCAAGGTGCTAGGATTACAGGCTTGAGCCACCGTGCCCAGCCTGTCACGTAGTTTTACTTGATATATTTTTGTGCCACATTGCACAAGGAATTAAGAATTCATTAATTATATAAGAATTGTGTGATTCTTATATATTCTTCATTAAGTAAATTTTTAATCAGTATTAAACAATTGTCAGGGCACAGTGGCTCACGCATATAATCCCAGTTCTTTGGGAGGCCAAGACGGGAAGATCAATTAAGGCTAGGAGTTCCAGACCAGCCTGAGCTACATAGTGGGTCCCCACCCTAAAAAAGAATTAAAAAATTAGCCAGGCATAGTAGAGCATGCCTGTAGTCCTAGCTACTTGGGAGGCTGAGACAGGAGGATAGCTTCAGCCCAGGAGTTCAAGGTTACAGTCAGCTATGATCAAGCCACTGCATTCCAGCCTGGGCAATAGAGAAATACCCTCTTAAAAATAATAATTAAAAAACTCACTTTATCTTCCTTATTGTTGGTTTCATAGAATTTCCTATCATACCTTAATGGGCCAAAGATTAATAAAGCCACAACAATGAGCATGCTCATTAACTAGCTCATTCATACGGTGAGTAGAATTATACATTGTGCTCTTCTTGGAGTGAAATGTGTTCATGTATTTTGAAATTATAAAAATGCTGATCTTGGCCGGGCGTGGTGGATCATGCCAGTAATCCCAGCACTTTGGAAGGCTGAGGCAGGAAGATCACTTGAGCCCAGGAGTTTGAGACCAGCCTGGGAAACACAGTGAGATTCCCCCATCTCTATAATCAAGAAAAATAAATAAATAAATAAATAAATAAATAGTAAGTAATAAAAATGCTCATCTCACTTAAAAATTACAATGTTTATTGAAATAATTATAGATTCACATTTAGCCGGAAGGAATAATACAGAATGATCATAGATCATATACACTCTTTTCCTAGTTTCCCCCAATGATAGCATCTTAAAAACCACAGTATAATTTCGCAACGTCATACTGACATTGATACAACTCGGCACCCTCATTCAGATGTCTCCAGTTTTACTTATGCTCATTGGTGTGTGTGTGTGTGTGTGTGTGTGTGTAGTTCTGTACAACTTAATCCCATGTGTAGGTTCATATATTAATATTTGCCACCACAGTCAAGATACAGAACACCACTTGGTAAAAACACAACCCTTCATCCATTGAATGGGTTTTAAGCCTTTGTAAAAAAAATTATGGAGCATTTCGTGAATTTGCATATTATCTTTATGTAGAGGCCATGTTAATCTTCTTTGTATTATTCCAAACTTTTATTATATGCACTACCAAATTGAGGCCTGCTCATACCTTTTGACTTACCAATGCCACTTGTGTAAATAAGTCTCTGAAGATGAAGTTATATTCTCCAGGCTATTTAATGCAGTAATACTTATAACAGCAAATAAAAGAGGAAGGAGGCATATCCAAAAATAGTAGATAGAAAAAATGTATTTGTTATCTATTGCTGTGTAACAAATTATTCCAAAGTGTAATGACTCAATAAAACTGCATTTATTATATCACAATGTGTGTGATATCTGGGTGTTGCTCTTCCGGGACCTCTAAATGGGGGCCTCTCACAAGACTGCTCTCAGGTGACAGCTGAGGCTGGGTTTTCTCCGAAGGATCAGCTGAAGAAGAATCTACATCCAAGCTCATTTATATGGTTGTTGGTAGGATTCAGTTCCAAGGGTCTCAGGTTCTCTCTGGCTGTTTTAAGTCTTCCCTTCGTTTATTGCTATGTAAGCTCCATATTGCAGCTTACATCATCATAACGAGCAAGACAAGAGAGTGCAAGAGACTGCACAGTGTTTCATAATCTAATCGTAGAAGTGATTTCCCATTCATTTTTCTGTGTTCTACTCATTAGAAGCAAGTTGCTAGGTCCAGCCCCAACTCAAGAGGAAGGGATTCCATACGAGTGGGAATACCAGGAGGTGAGATTTGGGGGATCTATGTCAGAAGCTTCTTATTATAATAAGTAAATTATTACACATTCATACTATTATGTACTATGCAAACATTGAATTTTCTACAATAATTACATTGGGTATAGGGCATGTTGTCATAAGAAATGAAAAGAGCTTCTGTAACTTGGAACTCAATATCAAGTATTCTAAAATATGTGAAACATAAATCCCAAAAGAAGATGAGGAAAATAGTGTACAGATAAAAATATTTGAGGAAATAATGACTGAAAATATCTCAAATTAAGTCAAAAATATAAAACCTCAGATCCAAGAGCTTAATGATCCTCCAGGAGGATAAAAATCAAAGTAAATCATGCCAATGAACATTATATGCTAATTGCTGGAAATTCATGATAAAGAGGAAAAACATTAAACAAACCAGAGTGTTATGGTTTGGTTGTCTGTTTCCTCCAAACCTCATGTTGAAACTTGATTCACAATGTTGGAGGTGGGGCTAATGGGAGGTGTTTGAGTCATGGGAGCAAATTCCTCATGAATTGATTAGTGCCCTTTCTCAAGGGTGAGAGAATTCTATCTCTAATAGGTCCTTAAAGAGCTGGTTGTTAAAAAGAGCCCAGCACCTCCTCTATCCTTTGCTTCCCCTCTCCCCACAAGTTCTTGGCTCCCCTCTGCCTTCTGCCAGAAATGGAAGCAGCCTGAGTCCCTCATTAGATACAGATGCCCAGTCTTGAACTTTCCAGCCAAAATAAATGATTCCAGCCAGAATCATGAGCCAAATAAACCTCTTTTCTTTATAAGTTACCCAGCATCAGGTCTTCCTTTATAGGAACACAAAACGACAAAATGCGCTAAGACACAGAGGGGGAAAAGACTTTTACTTATAGAAAAACAAAGTTAAGCATAATAGCTTATCTCTCATCAGAGATATTGCAAGCCAGAGACAACGGAATAACACCTTTAAAATGTTGAAAGAAAATCCTGTCAACCTAGAAGCATACATCCAGTGAAAATACCCCTCAAAATGGAAAGAAAAATAAAGACTTTTTAGATGAACAAAAGTAAGAGAATAATCACAAGTTGATCTATCACACAGAAATGTTTAAGATACTTCTTCAGGCTCAAAGGAACTGATAGAAGATTGCAACATGAAGGAATAAGTCTACATGAAGGAAAAAAAGACCTAGAAATGGCAAATCTATGAATTAAATATGAAATAGTTTTTTCTTATTTCTTAATTCCTTAAACTACATTTGTTTTTTGTTTTTGTTTTTGTTTTGAAAAGTGCCACAATAAACATGCATGTGCATGTGCCTTTATAGCAGCATGATTTATAATCCTTTGGGTATATACCCAGTAATGGGATGGCTGGGTCAAATGGTATTTCTAGTTCTAGATGCCTGAGGAATCACCACACTGACTTCCACAATGGTTGAACTAGTTTACAGTCCCACCAACAGTGTAAAAGTGTTCCTATTTCTCCACATCCTCTCCAGCACCTGTTTTTTCCTGACTTTTTAATGATCACCATTCTAACTGGTGTGAGATGGTATCTCATTGTGGTTTTGATTTGCATTTCTCTGATGGCCAGTGATGATGAGCATTTTTTCATGTGTTTTTTGGCTACATAAATGTCTTGTTTTGAGAAGTTTCTGTTCATATCCTTTGCCCACTTTTTGATGGGGTTGTTTGTTTTTTTCTTGTAAACTTGTTTGAGTTCATTGTAGATTCTGGATATTAGCCCTTTGTCAGATGAGTAGGTTGCAAAAATTTTCTCCCATTCTGTAGGTTGCCTGTTCACTCTGATGGCAGTTTGTTTTGCTGCTCATAAGCTTTTTAGTTTAATTAGATCCCATTTGTCAATTTTGGCTTTTGTTGCCATTGCTTTTGGTGTTTTAGACATGAAGTCCTTGCCCATGCCTATGTCCTGAATGGTATTGCCTAGGTTTTCTTCTAGGGTTTTTATGGTTTTATGTCTAACATGTAAGTCTTTAATCCACCTTGAATTAATTTTTGTATAAGGTGTAAGGAAGGGATCCAGTTTCAGCTTTCTACATATGGCTAGCCAGTTTTCCCAGCACCATTTATTAAATAGGGAATCCTTTCCCCATTGCTTGTTTTTGTCAGGTTTGTCAAAGATCAGATAGTTGTAGATATGTGGCAGTATTTCTGAGGGCTCTGTTCTGTTCCATTGGTCTATATCTCTGTTTTGGTACCACTACCATGCTGTTTTGGTTACTGTAGCCTTGTAGTAAAGTTTGAAGTCAGGTAATGTGATGCCTCCAGCCTTGTTCTTTTGGCTTAGGATTGACTTGGCAATGCGAGCTCTTTTTTGGTTCCATATGAACTTTAAAGTAGTTTTTTCCAATTCTGTGAAGAAAGTCATTGGTAGCTTGATGGGGATGGCATTGAATCTATAAATTACCTTGGGCAGTATGGCCATTTTCACGATATTGATTCTTCCTATCCATGAGCATGGAATGTTCTTCCATTTGTTCGTATCCTCTTTGATTTCATTGAGCAGTGGTTTGTAGTTCTCCTTGAAGAGGTCCTTCACATCCCTTGTAAGTTGGATTCCTAGGTATTTTATTCTCTTTGAAGCAATTGTGAAAGGGAGTTCACTCATGATTTGGCTCTCTGTTTGTCTGTTATTGGTGTATAAGAATGCTTGTGATTTTTGCACATTGATTTTGTATCCTGAGACTTTGCTAAAGTTGCTTATCAGCTTAAGGAGATTTTGGGCTGAGACGATGGAGTTTTCTAGATATACAATCGTGTCATCTGCAAACAGGGACAATTTGACTTCCTCTTTTCCTAATTGAATGCCGTTTATTTCCTTCTCCTGCCTAATTGCCCTGGCCAGAACTTCCAACACTATGTTGAATAGGAGTGGTGAGAGAGGGCATCCCTGTCTTGTGCCAGCCTTAAACTACATTTGATTATTAGAAGAAAGAAAATAACATTGTATAGTGGCATTTTAACACATGTAAAAGTAAAATGTATGACGATCATAATAGAAAGAATGAGATGGTGATTACAGAAAGTACACGAAGCTACTAAAACTAACAAAGAGATTTAGACAAAAACAAATAGAGGGGAAAAATAAAATGCTAGAAATTCTCAATCCAAAAGCGGAAAAAAGGAGGAATAAGCAAATAGAAAATAAATATAATGGTAGATTTAAAGCCAACCATGCCAATAATAATATAAAATGTTGTTAATGTTACACTAAAAATATAAGAACAAGCAATATGCTAAGTGTGTCTACAAGAAATACTCTTTAAATATAAAGAAGTAAGTAAGTTAAAAGTAAAAAGAGGTAAAAAGGCATGTAAACGATATGTATGAAAAAGAAAATACAACTATATTATAAGCAAAGTAGACTTCAAGACAAAGAATATTCATAAAGATAAAGAGATATTTTATGCTGATAAAAGTGTCAATTAATCAAGAAGGCATAACAATCCTAAATGAATCAACATATAAACAGTTATTCAAAATACATTAGGCAAATTTAACAAAACTACTGGAATAAATAGACAAATTTACAATTATAACTGAAGACTTTATTCTTGCTCCAGTAGTTAAGAAAACAAATAGACAAAACAACTGAAAGGAAAAAGAATATCTGAATATTGTCAAACAATTTAACCTATTGAGCTGTATATATCCAAGAAAACATACATATTTGTTTCAAGTGCACATGGAACATTCACCAAGACAGACCATCTCTTAAGAAATTGAAGAAGACACAATAAATGTTGTGCATTGAAATTACATAGTATTTTCTCTATGATGAAATTAAATAGAGCTAAAATAGAAGTTAACAAATATAAAATATGTATTTTTAAAACACTACTGTGTTGGAAAATTAAACAAAATCTTCCAAGTATGCCATGAATTTTAAAAAGTACAAGGTAAATTTTAAAACATCTTAAATGAAACACTAAAAAATTCATAATATTTTAAAATTTATGAGATACATATAAGGTAGAACTTGAAGTAATTTTATACCTTTAATTGCTTATATAAGAAACATAGAAACGTTTTAAAATGAAAAATCTAATCTTGCAACCTGAAAGGCTAGAAAAAGGACAAATTCAATAAAATGTTAACAGAAGTGAGGAAATAATAAAGATGTCAAAGGTAATCAATAAAGTAGATTATTTCTTTGAAATGGTAATAGCAAGACTGACCAAGGAAAAACACAAACATGTATTCAATACCAAAAATAAAATAGGAGACATTACTACAGATTCTACAGGCATTAAAAGGCTAATACAGGGATAGTATGACGAGAAATTTGACAATTTGGATGAAATTTGACAATTCGGATTAAAATTGTTAATAAAAATGCACAATTATTCAAGCATATCCAAGAAATAGAGAAAATGTAATTAGTTTTATATGTAGTAATGAAATTAAACTCACCAGTACAACCTTCTCATGATTAAAACCTTTTCAGATGACTTCACTGATAAGTTCTCTTGTATATTTATAGAACAAATAAGACAAATTATTCACAAACTCTTTCAGAGAGTAGAAGAGGAGAAAATATTTTCCATGTCATTTTATAGAGCCAGCAAAAGCCTCTTACCAAAATTAGACTGTACAGGAAAAGAACACTGGGCCAGGTGTGGTGGCTCATGCCTGTAATCCCATCACTTTGGGAGGCTGAGGCGGGTGAATCATGAGGTAGGAGATCAAGACCATCCTGGCTAACACTATGAAACCCTGTCTCTAGTAAAAATACAAAAAATTAGCCAGACCTGGTGGCACGTGCCTGTAATCCCAGCTACTCAGGAGGCTGAAGCTGGAGAATCCCTTGAACCCGGGAGACGGAGGTTGCAGTGAGTCAGGATCGCACCACTGCACTCCAGCCTGGGCGATGGAGCAAGACTCCATCAAAAAAAAAAAAAAAAAAGAATACTACAGATAAATATCCCTCATTAACATAGATGGTAAAATTTTATACTAAGTACTATAATATTTAATCTACCAACATATGAAAACAATAATACATCTCAAATAAATGAGATTATCCCCCAAATACAGGGCTGGTTTAACATTTTGGTGTGTAATTCACCACATTAAAAAACGAAGCAGAAGTAGTATAAGATTATCTCAGTAGATCTGGAAGAAAAACCTTTGAAAAAATTCAACACCTCCACTTTTCAGCAAAATAGAAGTAGTAGGAAACTTCCTAAATTCGGTCATGGGCTTCTGCAGAACTCACAACTAACAAAGTTACTTCAAGTTAGACAATTGATAGATTTTCAGCTAATCAAGAGAAAGGCAAGGATGTTTCCTCTCCTTGTACTGAAATTCCCAGTTATCTTTATATATGAAGAAAATCCTAAGGAGATTACAAAGAGAACAATATTACCTGGACTAATACATGAATTTAGCAATGTCACAATATACACTGTAAATAATACAAATAAATTGTATTTCTATATAATAGCTGTAAAAATTAGATTATACAATTTAAAAACCATACTCAATAGACATAAAGTACTTAGAGATAAATTTAGCAATAGATGTACAAGAAATTTACATGAAAAACAACATATAATCTCTAAGAGAAATTTTAAAATATCTAAATAAAGATCTGTACCTACTTTATGAATTGAAATTCTCAATACTTCCAAGATGTCATTTCTTCCCAAATTGATCTATTGATTCAATTCCATGCCAAGCAAAATCCAACAAGCCTTTTTAAAAAAGAAATTGAAAAGCTGTTTCTACAATTTATGTAAAAATATATCTAGTACAGCCAAAGAAATTTTTAAAAAGAAGAACAAAGGCTTTCAAGATTTTTTTATAAAGCAATAATAGAAAAGGTACTGTGGTTTCTGTATAAGGAGAGACAAAAAACATCAATGAAACACAGCAAAGAATCTAGAAACAGATTCAAATCTATAGGGTCAATAGATGTTTGACGTAGGCACTGAAGTAATTCTTATTGCAATAATAGTCTTTTCAACAAAACGTTCTGAAACATCTCACTATCTATATGGAAAAAAATAATCTTTTACTGCTGTCCTCCATCAGAGACAATAATTAATTCAAAGTAAACGACAGACCTAAACCTAAAAGCTAAAACTACAAAGCTCCTAGAAGAAAACATAAGAGAGTATTTTCATGACTTCAAGGCAGGCAAAGATTTCTCAGGGAAAAAAAAAAAAAAAAAAAAAAAAAAAAACACCAAAAGCATTTAATAGAAAAACAAATGAACTTCATCAAAATTTAAAATGTCCACTTATCACAGGATATTGATAAATAAATGAATGGGATAACCGAAGACAAGGAGAATGTCAAATGTGTCAAATGGTTTATATTTAGAATATAAAGAAGTCCTACTCAATAATAAGACAAAGCAAAAGAATTGAACTTATATTTCACAAAGAAAGATATAGGAATGGCCAGTTTCATCAGGTACATATACATTAAAACCCTAATGAGACACCACTTCAAACCTTAGAATGGCTACAATTAAAAGGAGTGACCATACCAAATGTTGAGAATGAGGAGCACCTGGAATTCTCATACACCGACGGTGGTAGACTAAAATGGCGTAGCCATTTTGGACACTACCAGGGCTGTTTCTTATAAAATTATACATACACATACCCCAAGACCCAGGTTTGCATTCCTTGACATTTATCTAAGAGAAATTAAACTATATGTCCCTCAAAATCTTGCACAACAATGTTAATAGAAGCAGCAACTACAACAAAAAAGGAAGCAACCCAAACATCCATCAACAATAGAACAGACAAATAAATTGTGGTATTTTCATACAATGTGTACTACTCAGTGATTAAAAAAGATAATAATACATGCAAAATATGGAAGAATTTCAAAACCATCATTCTTACTAGAGAAGACAGAAAAAATAATGCATACTGTATGATTCCATTTATGTGACTGTTTCAACACAGATATGATGAATCTATGATGATAAAAATCAGAACTAAGGTTTTATCTGAAGAGAGAGGCTAAGAATGTACTGGGAAGGGACATGAAAGAATTTTCTGGAATGTGGAAATGGACTACATTTTAATATGGATGTGTGTCACTCTAGTGTGCATATTTTTCAAAACTGATCAAAGTGTATATTTAAGATCTATGCATTTCACTGTACGTTAATTATAGAGCAATACAAATTTTAAAATCTTAACCGATAATCCCATCTCTTTTTGGCAAACTCCTGCTCATTAATTGCAGTCCTCAAAATGAACCCTTTCCCCCGGCCCCAAAAACTCATTTTGCAGCTGCTATCCTGCCAAGAGAATGAAATGGCAAACTCCAGTCTAATGTAGTTTCATATGCATTTTTTTCTTCAAACACATTCTCTTGCACCTGCAACATTGCACTATATAAAAAGAATAGATAAGAAAACCAGATGGAATCTCATCCAAATTTATTACTAAAGATAGTTCCCAAGTGAATGGCAGTACCACCTCTCCTTCATAGCCAGGCAGACATAGCAGTTCAAACATTTCTTTCTGAGTAGTATAAACACTTCTCTGGTTTGAAAGTTTATTAAGTTTTCATTAAATTTTGAACTAGCTGCAAGTGCTAGCTGGTTCATACACTTGAAAGAGCAAATGCTCAAACTGTTCACTATATTTGGTTGGCAAACGTCCCTCCCATTTTTTCCTCAAGCCCAGTCAAAATCCTCTCTGGAGTCTCAAACTTACAGAACCCTAGACAGAGAAATCTCTAAGCAAGGGGCTATTATAAGCATCTCCAGAAACTCGCTGCCTTTAACATTGCAACCATTTGCATCAGTAACATCAAGGTTTCAGCCTCTTCAAATCAAATTTTCCAAACATGTTGATCAATAATTTAAAAAGACTGGAAAAATCTATTTCTAAAATCTTTTAAAAATGTTCCTGGGTACATGTGAAGGGCTTGCAGGTTTTTTAAACAGGTAAAACATGTGTCAGGGTGGTTTGTTGCACCTATCAACCCATCACCCAGGTATTAAGCCCAGCATGCATTAGCTCTTTTCTCTAATGCTCTCCCCCCGCCCCTGCCAACAGGCTTCAGTGTGTGTTATTCCCCTCCCTGTGTCCATGTGATCTCATTGTTCAGCTCTCACTTGTAAGTGAGAACATGCGGTGTTTGGTTTTCTGTTCCTGCATCAATTTGCTGAGGATGATAGCTTCCAGCTTCATCAATGCTCCTGCAAAGCACATGATCTCGTTCCTTTTATGACTGCATAGTATTGCATGGTCATGCATTCTATCACTGAAGGGCATTTGTGTTGATTCCATGTCTTTGCTGTTGTGAATAGTGCTGCAATGAACATACACACAACCCCATTAAAATGTGGGCAAAGGAAATAAACACTTCTCAAAAGAAGACATACATGCAGCCAGCAAACACACGAAAAAAAGCTCAACATCACTGATCATTAAAGAAATGCAAATCTAAACCGCAATGAGATACCATCTCATGCCAGTCAGAACAGTGATATTTAAAAAGTCAAGAAACAACGGATGCTGGTGAGGTGGCGGAGAAGTAGGAACGCTTTTACACTGCTGGCAAGAATGTAAATTAGTTGATTTCTAAATTTTTTAAGCAGGATAAGTAAAATGCAACTAATAATGTTCAGCTTCTGGTGGAATTCTCAGAAAATTCCGTTCCTTATTCTCCAAAGAAAAACATGTTTGTAGCCCCCCTCAATCCACCTTAGCAGATCCAGAAGTCCTAGTAACCCAAACTCTAATACTAGTTGAATGCAAATTATTTTCATAGTAAAACCAATATGAAGATGGTAATAAAAAGAAGTCTTTATGTTCTTTCAGATATATTCTTTCCATGCCTATAACTAATATCTGTCTCCTGAGAATCTGTTAGCTTGCATCAATTCTTGCCACTTTGAAATGAATTAGGGCCCAATATATTGGGACTGGCAAAAGAGAATTCCTGAAGACTGGCAAGCACACTCTTGAAACCACTCCAACCCCAGCTCTTTAGGGATTGAGTTAGGGAGGCTAGGTCTGATCCAACATGGGATGTCATGATGTGATGGGAGTCAGGAAATCTGTCTCAACTCTGCCACTGTGTAACCATGGGTAAGCCCTTTGTTTTCACTCCCCCACATTGCCTTATCTGACAATCTCTCATTTGGCTTGGCTAAGAATTATAGGAGTCATTTTGTATAAAGATTCCTGAAAATATAAACCAACCATGGGGACCCTCCTTAACATTCCATCATCAAACTTTCAAACATACTGCATCTGTTCCAATCTTTCCTTTTTCCTTCCTGTTGCAGTGAGCAACTCTTCTTGCACCTAAGGCCAACTAATCCACCTACACTTGGGATCTCGGCCTCTTCTGTCTTCTAAGACAGTGGTTCTTAATCCTGGCTGCACATGTGAATCACCTAGTGAGCTTCTATTGAACACACACACACACACACACACATCCTATGCCCCAACCTGCCTCCAGAAAGGAACTGTGGGGGATAGGAATAGAAGCTTTGACACCAACATTTTTTCAAAGTTCTCCAGGAAATTTGAATGCACAACCAGAGCTGAGAAAATCTAATCTAGAAAACTTGTGCAATCCATTATTGTTTCTGTGGGCACTGGTTCCTTCCCATTCCCACCATGCATTTAGACACAATTAAGTCCTCTACTACAAAAGTCCCTCCTTAAGTCCCTCCACCCCTCTCTAACTATCACCCAACTCTCTCCTCACAATATAGTGTCATTTGTACTTGTTTCATTCGACTATCACCCAACTCTCTCCTCACAATATATTGTCATTTGTACTTGTTTCATTCGATTTTCTTAAACCTTAAACCTGTGGTCATTTTTGTCACCTACTTCTTTCTCACTTCCATAAAATCCATAAACTCAATCCAAGATATTTCTTGAATATACTCCTTTTTCTCCACTTTCATTGCCTTCTCTCCAGTTCAAACCATCAACTTCTCTCCATGACTTGCTGTAGCTAGTGGCCTCCATCTAGGTTTTCCTCTATCCACTTGGTCTGCACATCCTCACGCATACATCACAGAGCACCAGAGAAACTTCATAGTGGCACAACCCACATCATGAGTTTCTTTCACATTTCAACTCTTATAATGCTTCTGTACATTCAAAGGCATCATTAAAAAGTGAATAGATAAGCTATAGACTGGAAGAATATATTACAACAACAACAACACACACACACAAAACACAATACACACCCACAAAACACAATACATGCAGCATACACACACACACATTTGTATCTGGATACAAATAATTAGGTCCAGAATATTTGAATAGTGTTTAGAAATTCAAAACAAGAAAGCAATGAGACCAATAGAAAAAAATGCAAAGCAGCCATTTACAAAAATGGTCTTACATCAATCAGAGAAATGCAATTTGAAACACCAATTCCCTCCTCCAAAATGGGATGATAGTAGAGTGTCTGGCAATATCAAGCATTGGCAATAGGAATTAAAATATGCAGCTGGAGGTTATACAAATAGATACAACCACTCTGCAGAACAATTAAATTTAAAAACACGCATACCCTGTAACCCAACATTTCTACTCCCAACTTTTCAACTAAGAAAAATTTTTACATATATATATATATATATATATATATATATATATGTAGCTATGAGAATGTTTATGACGGTATGGCTTATAGTAGCAAAGAAAAAAAGAGATGCTTATAGAGTCATCAAAGGAGAATAACAATTCCTGCAATGGAATACTATGCAGCAGTGAAAATGAATGGGTCACAGAAAAGGAAATCATTGAGATTGAATCTAACAAACATGACATAGAGCAGGTGCAAGTGACAGAAGATATCAGACAGTGTGATCATTTCATAAAGCCTAAAGGAAATAAAAATACTGTATTTGCCTAGAGATGTGTGCATATTATCATAGCTTTCACAAAAAGGAGTGTGAAGTTAGGACTTAAGTACAGATCATTTATTTGGGAGGTAATCCCAGAAAACAATTGTAGGGGAGAGGAGAAGTGACAGGGAAGGGAAGGCAGCCAATAAGAAGTGTGTTACTTAGCCAGCCAGTCATTGGCACTTAATCCTGCAGGGAAATTCTATGTCCTGGGATAGCTCATCAGAGTGGGGAGAGACCTGGGGTATTTATACACCAACTCCCATCCATCTTTTTCTGAAAGCTGCAGAGGAGGAGGAATTAATCTCCAGCACTTCTAGTCTCGCACAGTGGTGGCCAAGTTGCCTCTGGTGGCCAGAGGAAGCCCTCAGGCAAAACAACAACAACAACAATAAATTGCTAGTTAATCCCTAATGCACTAAAATGAAAAAGGTGAGGAAATGTGGGTGGAGCTCTTGACAGCAGCTGCCATATATAATGAGCTAAGAGCATACAAACAAGCAAAAGAATGAGAATGCCATATCTGGAATAGATTAATTTTGAGACATAAGAAGGGGGTTTAACCAAGGAGAAATACATCAATGTAACTACTTTTATTTTGTTTTATTTCTTAGGCTTTTAGGTGGGTATCTGTAGGAAGCAGCCTGCAGCCTGAATTGAGTAAACGGTCCCTTATCTGCAAAGGTGAGGTCAGGGTATTGGAAGACCACAGGGATAGTGGTAGATTTAAACACTGGCTGGGCGCAAGGGGAAAGGGCAGAGAAAAGTTGCAGAAACCCAGAACCAGAAGGAACCTGGCTGAAAGGAGGGAGCCGGGGCATAAATACGGCTTCACTCTTCTTGCGTCCTCCAATCTCCTTTGGTCACACCCAGCAAGAAGCCAGAGGTGGCCAGAGGAGTCACCCTTCCAGGCACAGAGTGGGTGGGGAGGGTGGAGAGTTGACCTGGAGGCAAAGAGAAGCTGTTGAGCACAGTTGGTGTGAGTTGCTTTATATATATATTTTTTAAATATTTTCAATATAGCTGAAAACATTTAAGAAATATCTCCCTAATGGCATTAGATTGCTTTGGTGTTAGATCGCTTTGGTGTTAGAACACCGAAACCTAATATGGCCATCTGGTCCACCTCCCACCCCATTCTCCAGCCCCTGCTAGGGCCACCTCCATGGTGCACTTTTGTCCTTGCCTCCTTGTGGCCCTGTGATCCTCCATCCTTTCCTGTCCTCAGGGTTTCCGCAGATGCAGCTCCTCTGGCATTAAATACTTTTCTCACCTTGCCTTTGCTCAGCCAACCCTTATTTAACTCTGATGCTCCAATTTAAATATTTCACTCCAAAGAAGCTGTCCCTGATACCCCAAACCACAGAAGTCTATCTGGTGCATACATTCCGTATATGTTATTCTCCCTGCTAATTACACTTTAGTAGCTTATTTATGATATCATCAGCACCCGACACCACACGCTCAATAGCCATGATCTCTTTGGCTTCTGAGGAAACACAGACAAAATAAGAATCCTGACCTTATTCATCACATAGTCTCTGTCACCCCAGTGGAGGCTGACCCTCTTTTCAAGGCTCACTGAGAAACAGAAAATGACAATGATTTTGGAAACCCCAGTATTAAAATATCTTCTCCAGGTTTCTCACCTCGTCCTTGCAACATGATGCTCATTTAATCCCAGGGCCTTAGCTCCATGTAAAATCCATGCCTAACACCCACGCACCAAAAATGCAGCATGGAGCTTGGAAGGTATTTAGGAGGAGGTTTGAGAAACCCTAGTGCTCAAGGAATTTCAAATCCATCTCCATGATTCAATGATATAAATTCTGAATTTTTCTTTCTGAAATTTAAGATCTCTGACAAAAAATGGCTATAACATAAGTGATGGGGCAGGCCTGGTGGCTCACACCTGTAATTCCAGCACTTTGGAAGACTGAGGCAGCTGAATCACTTGAGGCCAGGAGTTCAAAACAACCCTGGCCAACATGGTGAATCCCTATCTCTACTAAAAATACAAAAAAAAATTAGCCAGGTCTGGTGGGCACATGCCTGTGGACCCAGCTACTTGGGAGGCTGAGGCAGGAGAATCATTTGATCCCAGGAGGTGGAAGCTGCAGAGAGCTGAGATCACATCACTGCACTCCAGCCTGAGAGACAGAGTGAGACTCTTTCTCAAAATAATAATAATAAGCAAATGAATAAAAAAGACAGAATTGGAGAAGCCAAGCATTCCCCGCCCTCTGATGAGCTAAGTCCACAATGGGTCACCAGGTCACCCCCAGTCAGGCAGGGATCCCTCGTGGCCACACCTGAAGAAACAGTGGAGCCCAGGCTATTGTCTGGAGCAAAATCACAGACACAGGCCTGGGAAAGGATCTAACTAGAACCAAATCCATGACCATGCAAATAGGAATATCATTAAATATATAAAGAAACATGTAACATATAAATAGAGGCATCAACATATATGTAAATAAAAATTAGAATAGAAATGTTTATAGGTACAACAGTCTAGGGCTGTGTGCCATTCTATAGCAGTGTTTTTCTACATAGGAGAAAAGCAAACATATATACATATACATGAACCTTTACATAGACATGTATATGTGTGTGTATATATATAACATATATTCATATTTATTTAAATAGATATTATGTTAATTATTTATAGGTATATATAAATATCTATACATATAGAAATAACATACATACATATAAATGTCTACCTGAGCTATACACAGCACGGCGTGGTGTTATGCTGGTATGTGCCAACCTCTCACACCTGGCAAGTCCACTCTGCTCAATGGTGTCTCTTGAGAGGGCAGGGTCGGCCACCTCTCCCTGGGGGAAAGGCCCACCTTCCTTTGTTCTGCTGTCTTCCAAGTTCCTCCACCTTTGCATGCAGAGTGAACAGGTGGTCCCGGTCTGTAGGCAAGAGCCACTGCAGGCCTGGACCCCGGTGTAAACACGAGGTGGAGCCACCGCAACTGAGCGTCCACCAATCACCAAGCTGGGCAACAACATGCAGTGACAATGCCCTCTGCCCTCCGGCACCCTTCCCAGACTTCTGCGAGTGTCAACATCAAGACTCCACACCAAACATTTTATGCTGTGTCTGGAAGTTGGCAGGTTGCTTTTATTTATAACCCTGGGCAAACCTGTGCAGGAAATATAATAATTTTCCCAAACCAAGGGTGAGGTATCTCAGGAGAGCTAAGTTGGTGGCCTCCCCCACAGAGGACTTCATATAGGTCCACCTTTGAGTTTTGGGTGCTGTCATTAACCAGGTAACTCTCTTCCCTAGCGTCACATGGTTATTAATGGGCAGAGTTGGCATTAACCCTGGTCTGATCCCCCAAATCCCATGCCTTCTGCTGTAGCAAGACTGCCCGGAGTGAGTGTGGCCCCTGGGTGCCACCCCCAACCCACCCTCTCCATTGCCAGGCAAACCTCATCCCCTGAGAGTCCCTCCACCCAACAGACCCCCGCTCCATAAAGATGCAAGGTGTCTCCCAAGCGCACCCTCTGGGGAGCTCAGCCCTGGCCTCACCTTTCCAGATATGGAGCAATTTCTCTCTGAGACAGGCAGGGAACATAATGAATGAACAAGACCTCAAGGAAAAAAGAGAGCAAACCATATTTTTCTTTCTTTTGAGATAAAAATAATATGCCTGCACATCAGATCTCCTGTGACAGAGCTAATGTCCAGGAGCAAAATCAGAAAAAGCATCCACCTCTTGCTAATGTGAACATAACAACGGGCTCCTCTGATGACCACAGCGCCACAAAAGTCCCTGTCAAGCCATAGTCTGCAATGAGACCTATGAGAGTTCAAGAGGAAAGTCTTCCCTTTGCTTCACTTTATCCCTATTCGGTAAGTACAGCCAGAAAATAACCGTAAAAATTAACCTAAAGCTTAATGGCTTATGTAAGAATGCCTTAATAAAAATATGTTGGCAAGGTTATTGAACTATACAATTAAACCCCTCCCACTCGATACTTTTCAGTCTAATTTCTGTCTAAAGCTTATTCAGCAAACCCAAATGCCAATGCTCTCCTTCAATTTCCACTTCTTTGAACCTGCTAATTTAAGAATAAGAAAGGATTTATTTGTGTTATTAGCCACATGTAACCTCTTGTTGAAAAAGTACTTTTAAATACTGAAATCCTGAGATGCCTTGAGATTCACCAAATATCTGAAGGATGACTTTGATTTTTTTTTCTTCCACAAGCTGTGTTTGATTTACATCAATTAGGCCCTCCACATAAGGTATCATATAACAGGAAGGCTAATAACCCAGAAATAACCTCATTAAAAGAGACAGCATATCGGTCTAAACAGAATGAACTCTAAGCAGAAAAATTAGTGACCTGGAAAGTAGCAGGGAGAGGTAATGGCAGTACCAAGAGAAAATACATCCCCGTTAGCAACTCAAAGGAGAAATCACCAGCAATAATGTAAGAATACAATAGAGGCAGAAGCAGAACATTTTTGTAATGTTTTTAATCTGTTAAAATCCTGGAACATGCAATTTATTTTTCGCCTGGTCAAAAATAGTCTCTGAAATCAGGCATGTATTCCTTGTAGACTCAGGCACACAAAAGGGACCCTCACACCAGCCTGTCCCTAAGTGGGATGTGTTGACTGTGTCTCTAAGGTCAGGTGGTTTCCAGGGCTCTCAGTTTTCCCACCATCGTGAACACTTTCTCAGATGGGTGAGCCCCTCTTGGACTGCCACCCACCTGATACCAGCTTATGCCAGGAATTTTTCTCCTTGACATAAAGATGCAATCTGCTCTATCTTATGGCACAGCCCATCAGAAACACAAAGCTCCCCTTCTGCGACTCCTTGTTGACTCCAAGTGCCCCCCTCCCATCCAATTCCCATTTTATGGGCATTTTGTAAATGCATGATTTGCCAAGAAATGACTGTTTCTATGAAGCCTCGTGCATGTGGTGTTTTTTTGTTTTTTTAAAAAAAGCAAGAACAAGAAGGTGGTCACATCAGAGGGAAGCCATTTCTTTTTTTTTATTATTATTATACTTTAAGTTTTAGGGTACATGTGCACAATGTGCAGGTTTGTTACACAAATCAATAAATGTAATCCAGCATATAAACAGAACCAAAGACAAAAACCACATGATTATCTCAATAGATGCAGAGGGAAGCCATTTCTAATGGTAAAATGCAGCAGAAAGAGGAAATATAGGTGCTGCCCCCAGCCCCCGGGACCTGAAGAGTCTGGTGGGTCATGGGAGATCCTAGAAGACTGTATTCAAATGCTGCTCAGCTCCTGAGTCAACAGAGTGATGCTTAATTGAAGAAATAGAGATAAGCTTTAAATGTGTATAAGTGTTTTTATAGAGCACGTTAAGACAGGGATTGTAGTGGAGTCCCTGAGAACCTCCTGATTTGTTCTTATTTGAATTTCCCATGGGCCATTCCTGGGCAGGTCAAGCCAGCAGATAAAATTCACTTCTCTGGGGACTCTGGCTTCTGACGAATTCCGCAGCAGCAGGGCACACGGGAGCCTAAGACCTTGCACAACCCCAGAAGAGTATCAGAAAGGAGGAGGCCAGAGCCTAGGAGACCTGGGGAAGAGGCTGAGGCCTCAGCCTCAAATGACCGATGCTGGGGCCACCTCCAGGGCTTTGGGGCTCGGGGCCTTTTCCAGTCATACAATCTGCATCATTCGTCTCCTGCCCCATTCCTACTGCCCCATTCTGGCTCAGATCCTGAGCCAGAAATATTGATACTGCCTTGAGGCCTGAAGGGAGACTCATGACTATACAAAGAAGCCTGGCAGGATATCTGGTTATTTCCTACAGCCCATCTCCCTGCCACTCCTCTGACCTCCATGAAATCACACCTCCAGATGGACAGGTAACTGTGAGACTATGTGGCCTGGACCACTAGGTCAACACATTGCTCCTGGTTTTCAGCTGACACTCCCTTTCTTTCTCCAGTGAACCCTCTGATCCAGCACCTTGCCTCCCCTTGGGAGCCAAGCTCACACTCACCTGCATGCCTTTGCCCTTATGCCCTTTCCCAGCCCCACCACCGCCCCCAGCAGCCTCCTTCCTCTCCTCCTAGCCTAACCCACACAACTCTCAAGTACAAGCTCATTTCCCAGCACCCCGGAAACCCTTCTCGATGCTGTCTGTCACTTCCAGCATCACCTCCCAGCCTAGCTCTAGAATCATGCAATCCCTCCCTTTTTGTTTGGTTCTGTTCCTTAACTATTCTGGAAAGATGACAAAAGCAAATGCTGCTTCCCTAGGACAGGGACCACAGACATGAGTTCCTGAATGGCCCAGTCTGATAGTTCAGCAAAGGGGACTTGGAGAGGACACCGGCCAATGGAGGGGATTAAGGGGACAGCTGTTGCCATGTGGTTAGATCAGACCAGCACTGCCAAATGCAAATGTTCTCTTTTACCAAAAAAAAAAAAATTAAATTGAGAAATTATAATTTTTATGTGAAATCTTCTGGGGTTGGTGAAGGAAATAACATATACAGTGATCCATTTCCAAGCCAAAGTGCCTTAAGTAGGCTTTGGTCGGCAAACTACAGAAGGAACAGGATATACTAGGCCCCTGCTTGGATAGCCAATGCCTGCTTGTCAGCCTCCCGCTTCCTCCCACTTTAGTTGCCTTCACCTGAGCCAAAAGTGCAGTCTAAGATGAAAGTTAACTAGCTTGCGAAATAACTCGTTTTGTCTGTTCTTATCAGCCTGCCCAGCTACTTAGATTGTAAGTCAAATACTTAAAGACCCTCTAAGCTAACTAGGATTGCAATGCATTGTGGGCCGCAACAAAATGCAGTAAGACAACCCTAAAAAAAACACCTAGAGCCTCTACCCAACAATCAATAGGCAACATCTGGGAAGATTGTGACCACATAGTACTCAGCCTATAAGGAGCTTGGGGAGGGACCTGTGCCCTAGGAGATAAATTGCTTGTTGAAACTGTGCTGGGTGTGCCTGTCTATCAAACACACTCAATCTTGCAAGACCATCATTGAAAGTCTCACTTTTGCTCTTCTCCAGGTCTCTGAGTCCATTCTTCGGGCTTGGATGGGTGAGTTTCTTACATTGGCAACCTATGCTACAGCAGTTTTAAGCATGAGTTAGCCAGGCAGAGCCTATTGGTGGCCATCCCAGTGCGTGGCCTGGAGGCTGCATGCTCCCTCCCAGGTGAGGGGAAGTGGCTTCCCAGGGCCCTTTCTTTCTCCAACAAACCCGCTGATCCAGCACCTCACCTCACCCAGGGAGCCAAGCTCATGCCCCAGCATGTTTGAGTAGGTTTCTCTGGCCTGTTGCATCTTCCCACACCCCTGCTGCTAGGTGCCCACCTCTCCTACAGCCCACCTGGCTGCAGCCCAGGTGTGGGAAGATAGAAGGGGCCAGAGAAAAGCTGGGCATCTCCCACCTCATGCCCCACAACAAGACAAGGCTTCCTCCCCGGGTTCCCTCCTGCAGCGGGTGGGGCCATCCCAGCTTTTCTTACAGCATCATTAAAGCAAAAAAAAAAAAAAAAGAAAGAAACCACAAGCCTAAAGTGTTTCATGTGACTCCGTGAGGGTTGCCAGAGAGCTAAGAGCTTCTTAAGCAGCTTCCTTCCAAGCCATTTGGGCCCCTTCTATAAATAAAGCTTTAAACAATTTTGCAAAAGGATATTTATTTACCTGATAGATCATAACAGCTCCTGCGGTGTCTTTAGCCCTGTTGGGTGATCTTTGAGCACTTAGCTCCCTCTCACCTAGTTAGGCCTCTTTTTGGACAGCAAAAGAAAAAAAATAATATAGAGTTGAGCTTCTTGGAGGAGCAGGCACCTGACGTGCGGTGGTCCTCCTCACCGTGGGCTCACTCTGATCCAAGCCATTAACACAGAGGTGGCAGCAGATGCCAAGGGGAAATTATTAATAAGCAATGTCTGGAGGACTCCAAGCCAGCACAAACATTTCTAAAGTGGCAAAGGGAAGGGGCGGGAAGGCGGGGAGGAGGGAACCACCGTTGTGCTTTTCTCAGAAGAGCAGGACCAAGAGGAAAACAGAACAGAACAACCCGAGGAAGACGAATGTTTACAAGGGAAGCAGTTCTTTCCCTCTCTGGGTTTCACCTGCTTCAATTTTGAGGTACCCTACATGCTTCTCTTGCTTCAAATTGTGCAGAGGAAGGGCTTAGCTCAGGCATTCTCAGCACTGGCACTACTGATATTTTGGGGCCAGACCATTCTTGTCGGGGACTGACCTGGGTATCGTAGGATGCCTTTTGGCATCCCTGGCCTCTACCTGTGTCATGCCAGGAGCAGCCCCCTCCCCTAGTGTGACAACTGCAGCATCTCCAGGCATTGACAAGTGGCTTCTGGGGAGAAGAATCACCCCTGGTTGAGAACTGCTGAAATTAGACATAGAGATAAAATTGAGAATCAGTGCAGAAAAAAATCAGAAAGTTCAGGAAAAGACCAAGACAGCGGACCTGAGTTCCAATCCCAGCTCCGCCGCTTCCCGGGTGACCTTGATTGAATGACTTCCTATCTGGGTCTTAATTTTTTTTTCACTTGTAAAATGGGATTATACTTAACCATGCCAACGACATAAGATATTGGTGAGAGTTGAACCATTATTTGTGTCGTGTCCTTAGCACAAAGCTTGGCGCAGAATTTAAAAATCAAAAATCACCCATTATTATTCTAACAATGTTTATCAGCGTATGCAAAATAGTCTCTCTCACAACCTACCACACATGAAGGTTCCAATTCCTCTGACCAGTGCGCTTCCATTCATCGCAAGAAGCCTTTGTTGTGTGGAGGCCGATTAGCAATTACCTCCCACCCCCCTTAAAGTTATATTCCAGGAAGGCCTGATGCAGACACTTAAACTATTTGCATCAGTCATGGTTGGTTGTAAGTGACTGGAACCAACACTTAAACAGAAGAGGAGTGCCCCAGAATGCTGAGGGCAGCTCCAGATCCCAGAATCAAAAAAAGAAGGCCATGGAGCCAGGCTTAGCACAGGGCAGAACCAGAGCAAATCTGTGCCCTTGACAGCAGGGATCAATCCATGTCACTGTCGGAGTATGATCTCTGGAATTAGTTAGTGCCAGTCTTTTTTTTCTTCTTTGTTCTCACATCTCTTTGCTCAAGATTCAAAGTCCCAAGAGGCATCGGGGTGCAGTGGCTCACACTTGTAATCCCAGCACTTTGGGAACCCGAGATGGGAGGATCACTTGAGGCCAGGAGTTGAAGAACAGCCTGGGCAACATAGCTAGACTCCATCTTTACAAAAGATAAAAAATTAGCCAGGGAAGGTGGCATGTGATAGCTACTCAGGAAGCTAAGGCAAGAGGGTTCCTTGAGCCCAGGAGTTTGAGGTGACAGTGAGCTATCATTGCACTGTTGCACTCCAGCCTGGGTGACAGAGGAAGAGCCTGTCTCAAAAAAAAAAAAAAAAAAAAAAATCCCAGGAGAGAATGTGATTGACTACCTGGAGTCTCATGCTCAACCCTGACCTGGGTGAGTAGGAGGCACTTTGATTGACAGGTCTTCTAAGCCCTACCTCATGGAGGAAGGGGAAGGATCATTCTAATAGGAAATCGGAGTGCTGTTATCCCAAAAAAGAAACAGAACACGGAGGACTGAGTGGATAAAAGCAACACTCACTCACCACACTTCTATACTTTAAAATGCACCCGTTTGCTCTTTGCTGGGGCAATAGTTGTGTGTTACTTTAGCACAGAGAGCAGAAGCACTCCACCTGTTCAGTATTCACTTTACACTTCATCACGAGTTCCCAAATAAGACTTCTCGCCTTTAGGCTGGTCTGACATCCCAATAAAAAGAGAAGGCCATAGTTAGAGAAAACGCAGATGATAAGCCTTTCATTTCCCCCTGGCTGAGAAGGCCAAGGCACACCACGTTCTCCCCAGAAATGCGACGCAGCATCACTCCATCCTCCATGCTCACAGACCTACGCCCTTGTGCCCTCTCCTGCTCCCACTTCCTCACTTCACCCCAGAGGGACACAGCCTGGCTTCTCCACTCAGCCCTTTCCCAACCCCACGCATACTTGATTCACGACTCCAAATACGAGTACGAGCTTGATTACACCACACCTGGAAAGAAGGCCCTGGAACTAATTAATCTACAGTCTCCTTCACGACACAAGCCCACCATGGAGAGGAACAGGAGTGAACATGGCCTCCAGGAGGCTGCAACTCCACTCTAAGCCAGGAGACACTGAGGGCTGCCAGGGTGGGAGCTATCGATTTGTCAATACGCGAAACACAACTGGAGAGTCATTTTATCTGCTGAGGTTACCATTTATCCCGGAAGATGCTCTTGGCATTAAAGCATGGCATGAAAGCTTCCCTTAGATGGCAGGATAAGGGAAACGTTAGACACACAGAGAGAGTAACTTGGCACTTGAGATTTATTAATATTTTAAATGTGGAAGGCATACATTCCAGGGCTTACTCATTGCTTCTGGGGAAGGATCCAGGTAAACAAATCCACAACATCGCTAGAAACAAAAACACCACCTTTCCATCCTGTTCCTGCATGGGAAAATGAGGATGAGCTAATTATTCAGATATAAGTAGTATCTTTAGGATAAAAGTATCGAAGGCCTTCGCTATTATATTTGGGGTTTCTCCATCATACCATCCTGGGAGAACAAATTGAAATTATAATTTTATTAATGACACTCGGAAGAGTGGATCAATTTTTCCATGAACTCAGAACTTGGCAATCAAGAGACCATACTGGATCATTTGAGGTCAGGAGTTCAAGACCAGCCTGGCCAACATGATGAAACCACGTCCCTACTAAAAATACAAAAAATTAGCTGGGTATGGTGGCACCCGTCTGCAGTCTCAGCTACTTGGGAGGCTGGAGCAGGAGAATCACTTGAACCCAGAAGGCAGAGGTTGCAGTGAGCCAAGTCACTGCACTCCAGCCTGGGTGACAGAGGGAGACCCCGTCTCAAAAAAAAAAAAAAAAAAAAAGTAAACTTGGGTCAATCTGTTCCCCACCTAGGGCCTTTTCTACTTGGATGAATCTGAAAGAAAAATGAAAATGAAAATCAGAGGTCATTTTATGGGCAGATTCCAGCACCAGGATTCCCTGTGATTTGTTCAAAGAAACCTGCTCCTTTCCGTGTGTCCCTTACAAAGAGGGGTCTTCCTGCTTGGACCCCCTACACTAGTCAATCCAGGTGACACGAACAGAAGTCATTTAAGGCTGTGGCTTCAGACTCCACCAGTTTCTTCAGTCTCCTGATGAGCACTGAAGAGAAGAGTCATGAGAACTGAAAAAAGAGCGAAAGAAAAATCCATCAAAACTTCATTTAGCCAAAGGAGCAAAAACTCAGGCACAAAACCGGTCAGTTAAATAATCAGTTTGCCTTGCCTTTTTTTTGTTGTTGTTAGTTTGTTTTTAACTGATTTTTTAAAATCTGTCTTTAACAGAACCATTAGATTCTGGCCAGGAGTGGTGGCTTACACCTGTAATCCTAGCACTTTAGGAGGCCAAGGCAGATGGATCTCTTGAGCCTAGGAGTTCGAGACCAGCCTAAACAAAATGGTGAAACCTCATCTCTGCAATAAAGATACATGCACAAGTTATGTTCATTGCAGCACTATCCACAATAGCAAAGATATGGAATCAACCCAAATGCTCATCAACGATAGACTGGATAAAGAAAATGTGGTACATATACACCATGGAATACTATGCAGCCATACAAAGGAATGAGATCATGTCCTTTGCAAGGACATGGGTGGAGCTGGAAGCCATTATCCTCAGCAAACTAACACAGAAACAGAAAACCGAACACCACACATTTTTACTTATGAGTGGGAGTTGAACAATGAGAACACATGGACACAGGGAGGGGAACAACACACACTGGGGCCTGTTGGGGGGAGCTGGGGGAGGGAGAGCATCAGGATAAATAGCTAATGCATGCAGGGCTTAATACCTAGGTGATGGGTTGATAGGTGCAGCAAAGCACCATGGCACACATTTACCTACGTAACAAACCTGCACAACCTGCACATGTATCCTGGAACTTAAAATTAAACTAAATTTTAAAACAATACAAAAAGTAACTGGACATGGTGGTACTCACCTGTAGTCCCAGCTACTCAGGAGGCTGAGGTGGGAGGATCACCTCGGCCTGGGGAGGTTAAAATTTCAATGAGTCCTGGTCATGCCGTTGCACTCCAGCCTGGGTGACAGCAAGATCCTATTCCTTAAAAAAATAATAGAAAAAGAAAAAAAATTCTTACAGGCTTCCAAAGAAGATCTGCTGCCAGACTGTCAGCTAAAAGCAGGTGCCTTATTAAGGATAATAGGCTAAAGAGAACCTCTAACACTGTATTTCATAATTAGACTTTGCATTCTTTTCATATTATAGCACTTCATGTAAAGGATAAGACCTCAAAATAGTATACTTTCATTGTTCCCCTTTTGGACTTTATGCTATGATTGTCATACACTTTATTTTTACCTAGATTATAAATGCTGGAGTCTATTACCACTTTTATTTAAACAGACAATTATCTTTCAGAGAGAGTTAACTAACAAGAAAAATATCCTCTACATTTCCCCTTATAGTTACAGTGAAGCTCTTCACTTTCTGTCTAGATCCATATATGATGGAAATATGGATCTTGACTTTGCATTTTCCACATACTTCCCAGACAGACTTTATAATTTGGCCTGGAGATTAGGCCTGGGTCACGGAACGCCCAGCTGTTTCTCTGCCCCGAAGCTCTCTCTGAGGGTGCTCCCACCTGCTATAAAGCCCGGGTTGGAAAGACGTCTTCTCAGAAGACTTCTCCAATGCTTTCTGCACCCGTGCTCCCCCTCCAGGCATGGTGCTCCCTCTTGGTATCCGCCCACACTTTGGGTGGGCCTCTGTCATTGCTCTTTTCACTGTCATTGCCACGTAGACACCTGCTTACCCCACTGGGCTGCCAGCTTCTGTGTGCTGGAGCTCACGAGGTAGCCACCTCTAATACCTGGCCCCGAAGGTGTTTATTATTGTTTTGTTATTTATTTATTTATTTTTGAGAGAAGTCTCACTCTGTCACCCAATCTGGGGTACAATGACGTGATCTCAGCTCACTGCAACCTCTGCCTTCCTGGTTCAAGTGATTCTCCTGCCTCAGCCTCCCCAGTAGCTGGGACTAGAGGCACCCACCACAACGTCCAACTAATTTTTGTATTTTTAGTGGAGACAGAGTTTTCCCATGTCGGCCAGTCTGGTCTCGAACTCCTGACGTCAGGTAATCCACCTGCCTAGGCCTTCCCAAGGTGTTGAGATTACAGGCATGAGCCACTGTGCCTGGCCATGAAGAAAGGTATTTTCAGATTTGCTTTCTAAACAGGCTCCAGCAAATCACTCTCCATGGTTACCGCAGGGCATATTTGCCTTTCTTCTTGAAACATCCTTTCCAAGTTTAGGGCATTCTTCTCAAGGAGATGCCAGCACTCACTTTACCAACACTCCTTGCAGCTTGAGTGTGGACCTGTGACCTAGATCCTGTATTCAGGCACCACAAAACTTCACTCTAAGGAGGCAAAGACACAGCCCTGTACAGAGTCTAATCTGGTGGGCTGACGGCAAATACTTCTCACTTCTAGACACAGTGGTGGCAGTCATGCCTTATTCTAGGAACTGCTGCTGTAAGACAAGGATATCTTATCAACATCTCAGTAGCAAGAATTGATTGAACTTCTTTTTTTTTTTAATTTTTTATTTCCATAAGTTTTGGGGGAACAGGTGGTATTTGGTTACATGAATAAGTTCTTTAGTGGTGATTTGTAAGATTTTTTGCTGCACCCATCACCCAAGCAGTGCACACTGAACCCAATTTGTAGTCTTTTATCCCTCACCCCCCACCACACCCTTTCCCCAAGTCCCTAAAGTCCATTGCATGGTTCTTATGCCTTTGCATCTTCACAGCTTAGCTCTCACTTGTAAGTGAGAACATATGATTTTTGGTTTTCCTTTCCTGAGTTACTTCACTTAGAATAATAGTCTCCAGTTCCAGCCAGGTTGTGAATGCTGTTAATTCATACCTTTTTATGGCTGAGTAATATTCCACTATATACATATATGCCACAATTTCTTTATCCCCTCATTGATTGATGGGCATTTGGGCTGGCTCCATATTTTTGCAATTGTGAATTGTGGTGCCATAAACATGCGTGTGCAAGTATCTTTTTTAAATGGACAACGAATCATTTTTATTTACATATTCAACATAAAAATTATTATTTTTTATTTATTTAAATTTTTTAAGGATCAGGAAAAATAACTAATGGGTGCTAGGCTTAGTACCTGGAGGTGTTTGTTATCAGGTAAATGGATTAAGCTGCTTGGTGTGAACACAAGGGAAAAAGCCCAGGCCTATGAGAGAAAAAGCATTAGGGGACCTTTCCAGTGTTATCACAGGTGGGCCCAGCTGATGGTGGGAATGTGTGGGAAGCCAGGAGACTCCAGCCAGGGCAGCTGGGAGGGGCACTGCACTGTAGACCCAGGAAATTGGAGACAGGTCTTGGTTAATTTAGAAAGTTTATTTTGCCAAGGTTGAGGTCGTGCGCCCGTGTATTGATGTTAATGCTTGAGAGGTAGAGTGAGGCCTGTGCAACCCCACTTTGCTTTATGGCCTGAACTAGTCTTTCAGGTTAAATTTTAAGAGCCCTGGCTGAGGAGGAAGTCCATTTAGATGGTTGGGAGGGCCTTAGAATTTCATTTTTGGTTTACACCACAGATACGTCTAGGCCATCTCATAGGATCCTGCAGCGGGTTCACCTTGGGTCTAGGACTGATTCAGACTTTCCCAGGAGTCTCCTCACTAGCTCCAATGCTACCACTCCCCAGGGCCCTCTTCATAAGGACCTGGGTATGCAGAGGGAGCTATAAATCAGCTCCAAGACAGAGAGGAAGAATGAATGGCAATCAAGGAAGGCTTCCGGGAGGAGAGGCAGAGCTTGTGGGCACCGTGTTCCCAAGGCACACACCTAGAAAGCACATATACCTATAGAGTGTGCACCCACCTCTCCAGCGGGCCCTCTCCAGGGCAAATGCACCTCCCTTGTCTCCCGTGTCTGACACTTACCAGGTGCCCTATAAACATACAATAGCAGTGGCAAACAGCAGCTTGAAAACCCAATCTAGCCTGACTGTGCACTCCCTCTGGTAATCCAGTGCCTTTATCAATTACCTTTGACTGCCTCAAGATCAGGCAGCCCCTCTCCAGTCCCCCAGAGTCCTTGCCACTCCCTCGTCTTGCTTATTTATTCACATTACATGAATAGCCCTGCCAGGCATTTAGATTCACCACCCTTGGAATAAGCTAAGGAAAGCAAAAATGGGATTCTGATAAAAAGAAATGAATATAAGGGCCATGCAGATAGCAGGAAAGCAAGAGTAAAAGGATGGATATAGGGGCCCTGCCCAGTGTGTTAGTGAATAATGAGAAGTCAGCCACTGCTGCTATGCAGAAAGAAGGTACTGAAGCAGGAGGGGAGAGCCTGATTATAAACAGAGGCAGAAAGGGAGATGCACTCTGCAGCTAGAACCCTGGAAATCGAACCTTGACCCAGTGTTCCCCAAAACCATCATTCTCACTTCACCTTGGCAATTTTTGCCATATCTGCATACCATCTGTTCAAAATTTACTTTTTAAAATGTTTGCCTAACTTAAAAAAATTAAACCTCATCCTAAACAATGTTCAACATCAAATTCATGAGTTTTATGTACTAGTTTTGTTTCTTCTAATAAACATTAAAATAAAAACATTACCAAGAAAAGTCTCTGATACTATTTAAAATTATTTAACCACTGTTCCAGGCCCCCAGGTTCCACATTGAGAATCATTTCTTAGTGTTTCTTTTGTCTAAAAGCAAGATTGAGACAAAACCTTCCACTTGAATGTAGCCACTATTTTTTTTTTTTTTTTTGGCAAACAAATCAGCATTAGCGAATCAGGATGCCTTTTCATAGCTTTTCAGGTTTGGGACTTTATTAGAATAAGTCTCATAAATCTAACAGAATCAGTCTATTCCATTAGAATAATAGGGTCCCCTTTGACATTTCATCTCAAAATCCCAATGAGTCTCCAACTGTGTTTGTCTTTCTCAATCTATTCCCTCATCTGCCTTCAATGTCTTCTAACCACACTGACCCGGACACCACGAGTGGGGTGGGCCAGTGTCACCGGAGGATCAACCTGTCAACAACTGAACTTGTTCTGAGTTGACTCTGGGTCCAGACTGCTGCATTCAAAATCCCAGCTCACACCTAACACCTGTGTGTTCACAAGCACATTGCTGACCTTCTTTGTGCCTCAGTTTTGTTATCTGTAAAATGGGGATAAAAACACTGCCCATCTGATAGAGTCATTGGTGAAATTGACAAGTTAGTGCATGGAAACGCTTTGCTATGTTGTGTATGTGTCTCCCAACGTTCATGGGTTGGGAACTCTATCCCCAAGGCAACAGTGTTGAGAGGTAGAACATTTAAGAAGTAATTAGGTCACTTCTTAATGGATTAATGGCCTGACTCGTGGGAGTAGGTTAGTTATTGAAGGAGAGGGTTTCTGATAAGAGGATGAGTATGGTCCCCTTCCTTTCTCTCTCAGCCTCCCACTTTCTGCCATGGGATGACACAGCAAGAAGGCTCTCAAAAGATGCTGGCACCTTGATATTGGACATCCCAGCCTCCAGAAACATGAGAAATAAATGTCTTTCCTTTATAAATTATCCAGACTGTAGTATTCGATTATGGCAACACAAAACAGGCGAAGACACACCTAGAACAGTACCTGGCACTCAGTATGTGTGAGCTATAATTTTTATTATTATTACATCCCACTAAATAGATATTTTCCCCACACATCCCTTTCTTCAAAGATCTTAAGTTCAACTACTGCCTTCCTTCATTCTCATCCAATTCCACTATCTCTTCCTGGGCGGAGGCCATTGGATTCACTCCCTTTTCTACCCCTACTGTCACTCCTGTAGCAATCTCTACTCAATGCATTCCCAGCTCACAGTACCAGCTTTTTTTTTTTTTTTTTTTTGAGACAGAGTCTCACTCTGTCGTCCAGGCTGGAGTGCAGTGGCGTGATCTCGGCTCACTGCAACCTCTGCTCCCCCAAGGGTTCAAGCAATTCTCCCTGCCTCAGCCTCCTGAGTAGCTGGGAGTACAGGTACCCACTACGCCTGGCTGATTTTTGTATTTTTTAGTAGAGACTGAGTTTCGCCATGTTGACCAGTCTGGTCTTGAACCCCTGACCTCAGGTGATCAGCCTGCCTTGACCTCCCAAAGTGCTGAGATTATAGGCATGAGCCACCGCGCTCGGCCTGTACCAGCTTTTGACAAATTGCATCCTCCTGGACCTCCCTCCCGTCAATCCAGCTTGATCTGCTGTGGAACATCTAACATTTCTCTGTATCCTGGCTGCTCAAGAACAGTTTTCTCACAGGCTTCCAAGTCCTGCCATATTTGGCCTCAAGCAATCCTATTGACTGGATCCCCCAATGTCTCCACACACAGTGTTCCTGGGTC
The DNA here is from genome assembly GCF_028878055.3 of Symphalangus syndactylus. NCBI lineage: Eukaryota > Metazoa > Chordata > Mammalia > Primates > Hylobatidae > Symphalangus > Symphalangus syndactylus. Next base: position 55,408,997 of record NC_072435.2, read on the forward strand.
ATATCTTCCCACCCTAGCTGGGTGTTCCGAGACCACCTGGGTGCATTCCCAGAGAGAGACCCTACCTGTCCTATTCACATTTCACAACTTTAACCCAGTTAATGCCCTGCCTTTACTTGGGGGCCTTCTCTGATCACCTCCTTCAGAGTTATATGGTTGAGTGCCCTGTTTAAGTCACAGATGTTCTCATGGCTGTCCATAGGGCCCAGGGAGTTGTCATGAAGATAGGACTCACTTATACCCTATCCCCTGTGGTCTGAGGGGTGGGCAAATGACCCAGCTAAACCACTCACAGTTAGTCCTTTGGAAGGCTGTACTGATTGGTCCAAGTGGGTCAGCTGAGCCAATCAATCAGAGTGCTTCTGGAGAACACAGTGATTGGTCCAAGGAATCAGCTGAGCCAGTCAAAGTTATTCCTAAGGAATTTCTGACTGGAGCTGGTGGGAAAAGCTTCTTTCCTCTGGGAAGGCAAGCTCAGAAGACCTGGTATGAGGTGTCAGCCTTGTAGAGAAGCTAATGCTGAGAGAAGTGAGTCAGGGAGGTAAAGACAGAAAGTCCTGAGAGTATTGAGTCTCAGACTCCATATTCCCTGCCCCGTCTGTGGTTTAACATGAAAACAAGCCCAGAATCCTGACAGTGAATAAACACCCTGCCTTTTTGTTAAAGCTGTCCAGAATTGGTTTATATTTCTGGAAAGTAAAGAAACTGTAATAGGCTGTGCTTCCCAGGCTAGCCTTTGTTATGTGTGTATATTTTTTAATTTAGTTGTTCACATGATTGAGTCATCCCTATCTATATGAGAGAGAGGAACACATCTCATGCTTCCTTCATTTCTCTCCCTACACTTGGCACTATCTTGGACACAAAATAGATGCTCACTAAATACATAGGCCCACAGAGGATGCTAGAATTGGCTGGTAGGCCCAGCTGCAAACAGGAAAATTCTGAATCACCTAGAGTCAGCCTACAAGAGCGCCCATCACAAATGTGCAGGAATCGAGTCACAGAGAATTATGGTTTTCTCAGTAAAGGTTGCTTAAAACAAAAGCCCATTCATCTGCCTGCAGAAGACATTTAATCAATTTACATGAGGGATTTCAAAATTAGTCAGACTGTAATGAACTATGAAATACTGATTAATGCATTTTTGCAATGTTTGATTAGAAACTTAACATGTATGCGAGCACATCTTTACCATTACAGCATTTCTATGTTACTAGTTGGTTCTTAACCATTGGCAGAATAGATATTCTGAATTATAGAACCAAAGTGTATTTGTGGTGAACAATATGTATACAGTTTTCCTGCTAGAAAGTGCTTCTTGATGTTCAAGAAGTGTCTCAGGTTTGAGGGGGTGAGTGGGAGGAAGTAGTCTGTGGGATGCAGTCACTATGAAGTTGAGTATTAGCTGCTAAATTATTTGAGAGTTCTCCAGAAACCACTAGGGTAAAAAAGGCCAGCCATTACTCCCACCCTAGCCCTCCCCTAACAACAAGACATTCTCTGAAAGAGGAAACAATCCCAATTTTACTAAGGCAGAAGAAGCCAAATTCTTTTGGCCAAAATTTAAATATAGCACCCCAGACAAAAATGTTTGTTAGATTCCTCCTCAGGACAAGCAAATTATTAATTGAAAGGCTTGAAAATCTTCTTGAACCTATAGAGGCCACAGCTTTCACATTCTTTCCTTCTTTCTTTCTTTTCTTTCTTCTCTTTCTTTCTTTCTTTCTTTCTCTCCCTTCCTTCCTTCCTTCCCTAATTTTTTCTATTTTTGGTAGAGACAGGGTTTCGCCATGTTGCCCAGGCTGGTCTTGAACTCCTGGACTCAAGTGATCTGCCTGCCTTGACCTCCCAAAGAGCTGGGATTACAGGAGTGAGCAACCACTCCCAGCCCATGCTTTTAAATTTCTGAGGACACCTCCAGAGATTTTTGTGTCTGTGTATTTCACAGAGTAGGCAAGTTAGTCTCTTTCATATAACTGGAATGCCCTTTCTCCTGGCAAGATCAACAGAACTCCAAACGTCAGGTGATGCTGGAAGTCATAAAAAAGGAAGCATGCTGAATTGCAAAAATCCAATCAACTAGAAGTATGATCTTCTTAAAGTTACTTAAAACAAATCTTATTTGCACACATGCGGAAGACATCTAAAGAGGTGGATTGACATGAAAAAAAAAAGATGTGTTAAAAATTAGCTATTAAAGAATTTGAAGATAGATTCCCACAGCAGGTTTCTAAGAGCACTAATATGTCAAGCCTGGCCCCAGCCGTAAGATTATCTGACAAAGACCAGGCATGGTGGCTCACGCCTGTAATCCCAGCATTTTAGGAGGCCAAGGCAGGCAGATCACTTGAGGTCAGGAGTTCAAAACCAGCCTGGCTAACATGGTGAAACCCCATCTTAACTAAAAATACAAAAATTAGCCAGGCATGGTGGCGCACACCTGTAATCCCAGCTACTTGGGAGACTAAGGCAGGAGAATTGCTTGAACCCGGGAGGTGGAGGTTGCAGTGAGCTGAGATCGCCCCACTGCTCTCCAGCCTGGGCGACAGAACTGGACTCTGTCTCAAAAAAAAAAAAAAAAAAAAGATTACCTGAAAAACACTGTTTCAAAAGGTGCTCCTGTGGAAATCCCATCACCATAGAGTGTGCTAACTCCAGAACAGCAATATACAAATTTGTTCACATAGAGAAGAAGAGGTCACATGTGTGAGTGCATGCGTGGATACACACAGAGAAACATACATCATGATACTCACAAGTGCAGACAATTATCTCACATTTAGATTTTAAGCCTCCCTTAGAATTTTAAAAATCATTATTTTGCAGGATCGCCATTATTCTGATTCATTAGCAAGGCATACTTATGAAGGTCTTAAAATAACCAGGATGCTGGACATGTGAAAACATGCTTCTTGCTGTCATGACAACTAAATAACAACAATAATGCTCACATCCGAATGACTACAGGGAACAAAGTTATTGTGCCCGAATATAGATAAGTTAATTATGGAATCATCAAAAGAACAGCAGCTCTGTCAATGCAAAGATGATTCTAAAATAATCAATAACAACAATCTTGTTTGGTAATTGGCTATTTGTTTCCAATATGGGCTCTACCTTTGGTCTGCGTGGAAATGCAGCAGGCTCTTTAGCCAGCAGAAGAGAAAAAAAAATGGGAAAATCTTTCAGTTTAGGGTTGGTGGTTGTCAGTAGCAACAAATAATGGAAAATTGCCATCTGGCTTCTTTGTTTAAATGAGATTTGAATAATCAATTTAATAATGGATAGAGCACTTGCTTACAGAAGTAATCCATTGTCATTGCTCAGAAAAAATAAAAACTTTGTCACCAGAGACAAAGCTCTGTGGTGTGACTATAGGTAAAGCAAATAAACATCTACGTACATGCCACAATTTTTATTTTCACTGCTGACTTTACATAAACTAGAGGATAACTCTTCCTTCTCTATGCTTAGCTTTTCACATTCTGTGTTTAATAATCAGGACGAAATCTACAGAGCAGTTGGCTTGCTACAGGCATTCAACTCTACTGATGGTTAGTGGAGAAAGAGACACACAAATGGTAGATTTTTTTAGCACATTTTCCCCCATCATCATGTGACATATCGTGGAACAGGCCTGATTTCAGCAGAGCAGAGGAAATAAAAATGCATCTGGCTATGGGGTGTGTGTGAGTGTGAGAATGTGTGTGTGTTTCCTTTACACAGCTGCACCAGAGGAAAAATGCTATGCAGAAAGGAAGAACAGGGTGACACCAGGGATCATGATGACTCATTCATTTACATGATAAAAATGAAGATAGCAGGAAAGGTGTTCCTAACCCGAGCAGAAGCAGGAGTGATGACATCCAAATATGGGACTTGTGTCATGTCGTTTTGTGTGTGTGTTTGTGTGTGTGTGTTTAATGAAACATGCGTGTGTAGTATCCCACTGGCCTCAAAAGACCCCCGAATCTTCAACTAAAAAATTTACTGGTAGGGCGCAGTGGCTCATGCCTGTAATACCAGCACTTTGGGAGGCCAAGGTGGGTGGCTCACCTGAGGTCAGGAGTTTGAGACTAGCCTGGCCAACATCATGAAACCCCCATCTCTATTAAAAACCCAAAAATTAGCCAGGCGTGGTGGCAGGCACCTGTAATCCCAGCTACTCAGGAGGCTGAGGCGGGAGAATTGCTTGAACCGGGGAGGCAGAGGTTGCATTGTGCTGAGACTGTACCAGTGCATTACAGCCTGGGCCACAGAGTGAGATCATTTTCAAGAAAAAAAAAAAAAAAAAAAATTCCCTGAGATTTGAAGGAGAAAAAGGGATGAAATCCAGGCCCCGCCGCATTTTGGAAAGTGGCATTCAGGATTCAAATAGCACCATCTGGGCTCTACGGATCTACAGGACTGGAAGGCGGGGACTTCTCCTGGCCTCCACTGCTTGAGGACTAGAGGGTATTAAGGAGGATCATCTTGCTGAATCTGGCCTTAGGCTGCTGTTTCCCCAGAACTCCCGATCCACTCGGGGCACATTCCCTTTCACCCGGCACTGGTTTTCTCCTCGGCCTGTGTCACTAAGAGATTCCTCCTGTGAGGTTTCAGGTTGTTTGCCTCTTCACTGACTGAAGGCTCATTACTGTTCACCTCCGCCCCTCTCCCAACCCAATCCACTTCTTATTTACTCTCCCAGGACATCCAATGACCAGGTCCCTCCCCGGGTCACAGTTTCATTAACCCCCTTCCTTCAACAGGGAAGTTATATCTGGTTGACTCTCATCCCAGAGACTCCCTCTGGGACCCAACTTGGCCCCAGGGTTACCAGCACTTCCTTGACACCAAGGCACCCTGCCACATCACCTCGTCCAGTCCTGCCTTGGGCCGCAGAGCCTTTTATAAAGTCTTAGATAATTTCTCAAGTCCTCTCCATATCTAGGGGACAACTCCATTCTGGCCCCTCTTCCAGCTGGGTCTTGTGAATTCCCTAGGCAGAGCCTCACAGAGACTGTGCATATTTTCCCTGTGCTTCCCAAGACCCCCACCCTAATTCCTGGAAAAGGCAAAGCCAGGAGGCTTAACCTCTTTCACTTTTCCCCAATTATCTGAGCCATCACCTGTCACCCATACTCTATATAGGGGTATCTTCTTGACAGGATTTTCACTGCAACATGGAAGGAAGACTTGGGAAAATTGCAAACAAATGGTTATGTGCTCATCATTGCCAACACATTCAGTCCAAACAGAAGCTCCTGCGCTAAAAAAAAAAAAAGAGGTGTTCTCCACCTTGCCAGCCTAATCCTGTCCTCTCTCATTTCTCCAGAACTCTAAAGGTCCCCCTTGCCCCAGCAGCTTCAATCTCCTCCTTCCTACTTGTTCCTTCTCCTGTAACCTGGCTTGCCCAGATCACCTTGTCTTCAAAAGAAAAAAAAATCCCTGGCCTCAGTATCCTCAGTGTCAAGCAGGCCACTGAATACTCAGATCAGGAGTCCAAGAAAGACATCCGTGGTTCCTATGCCCTCCATGGTTCAGCAAAGGACATCATTTCACTCTTTTTGTGGCTGCATAATATTCCATAGGATCACTTCCATTTCTATTCTTGTTTCAAAATCCTGAAAGCTCAGAGGGCAGGTTCATTCATGTGCTAAGGTTGCCACAACAAAATACCACAGATGGAGGCAGCGGCTTACACAGCAGAAATTTATTTCTCAGAGTTCTAGAGGCTGGAAGTCCAAGGTCAACGTGTCAGCAAATTTGGTTTCTTCTGAGGCCTCTCTCCATGGCTTGTGGATGGCCATTTTCTCATGGTGTCCTCTGCTCTGTGGCTTTCCCTCAGTGCTTTTGGGTCTTTGGTGTCTCTGTGTGTGACCAACTTTCCTCTTCCTAGAAGGACACCAGTCAGATTGGATTAGAGCCCCACTCTAAGGGCTTTATTTTAATTTACTCATCTTTTAAGAGGCCCTATCTCCAAATACAACTGCATTCTCAAGTACTGGGGGTTAGAGGTGAATTTGGGGTGGAGGGTACAGTTCAGCCCAGAACACCACGTGAGAATGTCCAAGGGTATGCATTAAGAGAGGAATGCAGAGAAGAAGGTCACATTCCTGGGGGGCCGGGGTTGTCAGGGTCAGGAAAGAAAAAGGAGAGAGTGTGTCCTAAAGGAAAAGATCAGGGTTTGGAGCAGGACAGGCTGATCCACAGAGATGAGGACTACAGGATGGGCTGAGGAGTGACAGCAGAGAAGAAATGCTGAGACCCAGCCATCTCCCCTCCCTTGTGCCTCTGCGAAAGGGAGTGAAGCAATACTGGACACAGGCTGGATTCCTGTGGTCTGAGCAGCAAACAGGAGAGAGAAAAGCAGAGGCCAGAGGCACATGGAAGGGTGATAAGCTGAGTGAAAGATAAGAGAGGCCAGGCCAGCACAGTGGCTCACAGCTATAACCCCAGCACTTCGAGGAGGCTGAAAAGGGAAGATCCTTTAAAGCCAGAAGCTCGAGACCAGCCTGGGCAACATGACAAGACCCTGTCTCTATGAAAATTTTAAAATGTAGCCAGGCATGGTGATCTGCAGTCCAGGCTACCCAGAAGGCTGAGGCAGGAGGATCCCTTGAGCCCAGGAGTTTGAGGCTGCAGTGAGCCATGATTGTGCCATTGCACTCCAGCCTGGGTGACAGAGCGAGACCCTTTCTCTAGAAAAGTAAATAAATGAGGCTGGGCGCCGTGGCTCATGCCTGTAATCCCGGAACATTGGGAGGCTGAGGCAGACATATCACTTGAGGACAGGAGTTCGGTACGAGCCTGGCCAACATGGTGAAACCCTGTCTCCACTAAAAATACAAAAGTTAGCCAAGCATGGTGGTGCATGCCTGTAATCCCAACTACTCGGATGGCTGAGGAAGGAGGATCACTTGAGCCCAGTAGGTGGAGGTTGTAGTGAGCAGAGATTATGCCACTGCACTCCAGCCCGGACGACAGAGCAAGACTCTGTCTCAAAAAAATAAGAAAAATAAAAATAAATAAACAAATAAAACTAAGAGAGGCCAATGCGGAGGGCCAGGTTGAGGATACTGAGAGTGAAACAGTGAAGGGTAATTGTAGAAGAAACAAAATAAAGAGACAAAACCCGTATTATTTACTCAATGTGTACACACTGTGGCTAAGAATCAAAACCATTAGCATACAAGAAAGCATTTAGAAATTCAAATCAATTTATCATCACTGTCACTGTAATACTGACAATTATTATTTATTTGTTCACCGGAGATCCTATGAACATGTTATAGTTGTCGCTTCATGAAAGGACCAGCTCTGCCTGGATTTCTGCTGTGTAATGGAAGATGGAAAAACTTCAAACATATTTTTATGTCCTCATAATGGATGCAGTTCAAGCCACTGCTCTTACTTAGCTAATGACTTAGAAGGACAGTGGAAATACAAGCAGGTCCCTGCACTTTAAGTGTGGTCATGGCTCTTCTCAAATTCAAACTGGCGTTTCTGTGAACTCTTCCTGGCACATGAGCTCATGGTGCTGCTGGAACACATTTTTGGTGGGCACCCAGGGAACCATTAATCCTAGTCGCCACATTCATGTGTATATTCAGGCTTGGAGCATGTGAACTGGCTTGCTTGGAGTTTGAACCAGGACATCAATTACTAACATGTCTGAGAAATTAATCTTCCATCAGAGGATAATTCCTACAGGCAAAAACACTTTGGCTACTGCATGTAAGGACAATGTTTGTGTTCTCTGTTCACATCAGAAAAGAAACCCCTTATTAAAGGAGGAGGAGGCCTTTGTTAATGGTGCCCATACTTTGTAGACCTTAGGAAACGGGTCCTCTCTGCCCCAAGACCTCCAGCTTATAGAAGCTGCTTATGCAATGGTAGACCCATCCACTCTGCAATAATGAAAAGACAGATAAAGCTTTGCTGGGGGTAAGATAACTCAGATTTGGCTGTTCAAATGAAGACACTGTCAACTTTCAACCCTTGGCTCCCTGAACTTCATTTGGCAATTTCAAATCATCACTTTGTAAACAGGAAAGTCATTCCCTGAGAATAGGGTGATTACCAGCACCTCTCCCCCAAAAAACAAAATGCAGAATTGTGTGGGAAAGAAAGGCATAGCATGCTGCCATTCTGCAAGGAGAGGGTGATTGACTCAAGATAAGGTGATAAAGATCAATTGCCTTGGCTTGGAGTTATGACACCAACAAAGTTACAATGACATTAGCACAAAGAGAGAGACACAAATCCATTACAAAGATACAATCAAATATTCAAAAAAGCCTGGCATGCTCATTACTTATTCATGCTAATACAAGTATATTAAGAAATCTAAACAGTGTTAGTGCTCAATCACTCACAAACCAAATGAGGTTTTGCATTTATCAGACTCCAGTCATCAGGGCCTGTACAAAGGTGGTAATGTGACATAACTGGAGATATTTATATCAGCCTACATGGACGGAGAGATACACCAGGATTTATTAAACTGAGGAATGCCATCACATTCACACAGCAATAAAAGAAATAACTGTGCAGAAGTCATTTCCCCAGACAATAAGATTTACCTTTGCAATCTCTTAAAGATTTTGTATCTGTTTTCAAAGGGTCGCTGGCAGCATTTCCGACCTTAATAAACTATTTAAGGATTAATTTCTTCCACAAAGGACTGGACGCCCAAAAGTAGGTTCCCTCCTCGAGAGCCATCAATAGACTCTAAACCTTTCTGTTTCTGATGATGCTGCACACAGACACGCGTATTCCATCTTCTTGGGGACTGCTGTCTTTGATTAAGTGACATGTCCTCAATTTTCAATAAAGAGAAGTCTATTCAGGATACTGGGGTGGGGGCGGGTGGTGATGTCAGTAATGATGTCCTAGTTCAATTCTCCATTGCATGGGTTTCGGGGAGCCTGAGAGGATATTTAACAAGATCCACAAGTTTTACAGTGAGAGTGCAATGGGAAGCCACAGAAGATCCTTGAAAAGGACTCGTGCTCCAGCATGAGAGTTGCCTCACCAGCTTTGCTCTTCTCTACCTCCCAGGAGATTTCGGCTCCCCTGCTTTCTGAGAAAATCCTCTCTCCCCATCTTTTCTTCCTCCACTGGTGTCTCATCCTCCCTAGGTTCCTAATGTTGCTGTCAACTCCATTTCTTTTTTTTTTTTTTTCCTTCGCTCTGTCACCCAGGGTGAAGTGCAGTGGCGCAATCTTGGCTCAATGCAATCTCCACCTCCAGGGTTCAAGTGATTCTCCTACCACAGCCTCCCGAGCAGCTGGGATTACAGGCACCCACCACCATACCTGGCTAATTTTTTGTATTTTTAATAGAGATGAGAATTTCATCATGTTGGCCAGGTTGGTCTCGAACTCCTGACCACAGGAGATCCACATGTTTTGGCCTCCAAAAGTGCTGAGATTATACGCGTGAGCCACCACATCAGGCCTTTTTTTTTTTTTTTGAACAAAGATATCTTCATCTTTAATAGGTGTATTGCTAGCCAGTATGTGCTTGTCTGTAATCCCAGCTACTCCAGAGGCTGAGACAGGAGAATCGCTCAAACCCGCCAGGCGAAGTTTGCAGTGAGCCAAGATCACGCCACTGTAATCCCGCCTGGGTGACAGAGTGAGACTCTGTCTCAGAAACAAAAAACAAAAAAACACAAAACAAAACAAAAAACCAGAACTTTAATAGGGATATTGCTTTTATTGTTAAACAACATTTACTATTACACATTTTATTTCATTTGTTAATAGTCTTTTTACATTTCATTTTCTATTCAGAGGCTACACGTGCAGGTTTGTTACAAGGGTGTATTGTGTGATGCTGAGGTTTGAGGTACAATTGAACCTATCACCCAGATAGTGAACGTAAGTACCCAATAGGTAGTTTTTCAGCCCTTACTCTCCTTTCTTCCTCTCCCTTTGGAATCTCAGGCATCTATTTTTCCCATCCTTGTGTCCATGCACACCCTGTGTTTAGGTCTCACTTACAAGTGAGAACATGTGCTGTTAAATTTTCTGTTTCTGCATTAATTTGCTTGGATATGCAAATTGCATCCATGCTGGATTTGCATCATCCCTGTTTCTGTAAAGGACATTGTTTCATTCTTTTTTGTGGCTGTGTTATATTCCATGGGATCAATTTCATTTCTATTCTTGTTTCAGTCTCTTCTCCCCATGGCTGGTCTCATCCATGCCCATGGCCTCTAGAGCACATTGCCTCTGGCACCCCAGTTATTCTCCAAATTACAATGTCCCAGACCTCTCACTGGAATCTCAGAGCTTCATATCCAATTGCTCACCACAGCACCACCCATAAGCCAGACACTCAGAGAGCCTCAGAGTCTGTCTTGATTCTTCTTCACCTAGAACAGACAGTGAGTCACCTGCAAGGTATCTTCATACCCTCCGTTCCATCCTCACTGGAAATACCCTGGTATGGACCCTACACCTCCTTCTCATTCATGGGTGCAATCCCAGCCCAGCTCTCCTTTCCCCAGAGTAATCTTGCTGGAACATGCCTTGTACTTCATTGCTGTCCCTCTTAAACGGGGCCATGAATGGCCTACAGAGTGAGGTCCAAACATTTTCCCAGTGCCACAAGGACCTTCCTGCTGTCAGTAAGAATGCGTCCTTGCTGATGTTAGGCATTTCCATGAAGCCTAAGTTATAACCACACTGTAAGCACACCCTGCTGCCAAGTGGTCCGTGCACTCTCTTTCTGCTTGCTTGCTTGCATATCTGATGCCTGGGCAGCCTTCTTTTGCCCTCTTTCAGTGTCTTCCTTAAAAGCATCTCTTGGGGAAACAGCCAGAATCAGTCACCCCTCCACCTGTGCTCCTCTGGCCCTCTGTGTCTTCTTCCCAATTACTTCCAGGGAGACAGTGGGCTGCTAACAGTCTGGCACTCAGCCTCCTTCCTGCAGTTCAGGCCTGCAGGGATTCATGACCCACAGCAGACTGCCCTACTTATTGCTAGGATGTCTCTTTTCCCTTTGTTTCCCTTTAGTGTGCAATGGCCAGGATTGGGATCAAAGTCTAACAAGGTCTTGCCGGGTACCAGGCAGAAGGAGAATTCTCTCCCAGTAATCCATATCATAATCAATTCAGGTCATCTCAAGAGCTACATAGAACTGTGCTTATCACTGCAAGAGACACAGGAAAAGGAGAGCCAGCTGTTGCCTCTCAGAATCTAATAGGACCATCCTAAGAAGCAATTTCAAAGGACATAAAACCTGGCTCATGCCAGATGCAGTCAAATGCCACCTGCTGAAGGGTGAAGGGTTGGGGGCTTAGGGTTCTATTTCTGGTTTCTTTATGCCGATGGTGTGCCCCCACTTCTGGCCTTAGCTTCCTCACCTGAACATTTCCTCCAGGGGGAGACACTAGCCTGACATCATAAGTGTTGTCAGAAGGTAAATGCCATGTCAGCTGAGACACTGTCTCTCCCATTCACTGGCATATCCCCAATGTCTAGCACTTAGTGGGCACTCAGCAAGTATTTACAAAGGAAGAAAAGGACGAAATGAGTAAGGAAAGAAGACAGGGAAGACCAGGTGGCTGTCTGCCTCTTTCTTGGTTGACTCCCTCATTTGTTTTTCAGTTCTAGAGACAAGATCTCTCCCACTATGATGCTCAGGCTGAAGTGCAGTGGTGCAATGGTGCAATCACTGCTCACTGCAGCCTCAAACTCCCAAGCTCAAATGAGCCTTCTGCCTCAGTCTCCAGAGTAGCTGGGACTATGGGCATGCACCACCACGCCTGGCTAATTTTTTTGTTTTATTTTATTTTATTTATGTATTTATTTATGTATTTATTTATGTATTTATTTATATTTTGTACAAATTAGGTTTTGCTTTCTTGCCCAGACTGGTCTCTAACTCCTGGCCTCAAACAACTCTCCCACCTTGACCCCCCAAATCACTGGGATTACAGACATGAGCCACTGCACCTGGCCGACTCTCTCATTTTGATGGAGCACGTCTTCCTGTAGCTTCTGATACATGGGAAGTAAATTGGTTAAGAGCTTCTATGACTGAAAATGTCATTATTCTAGCCTCATACTTGATTGATAGTTTGGCTAGGTAGAGAATTCCAAGATGAACAATTTGGAAGATGCCTTCTAGTTTCCAGCGTTTGTGAGAAAATAGAATTCCCCCCGTCTCTCTCTCTCTCTCTGTCTCCCTCTCACTTCTCTTTCTCTCCTATGCATGCACACATGCAGGTACACATCTTGTAGATTGTCTTTCTGTTTCCATTATTCATAAATTTCTCAGTGCTGGGCTTTAGATGTGGCTATCCACTGGCCTGGGCACTGAAGTCAAAGGAAGTTTCAAGGGAATCATTTTCTCCGTGACCTCCTCCCTCCGGTTTCTCTATTCTCTTCTTCTGGAACTCAGATCTTTACTCAGATCTTTGGTTTCCCAGAGCAGTCCTTTAATATTTGTTATTATTTATCCCCTATTTTACATCTTTTTGTCCTTTCCCCCATCTTTCTAAGTGCTTTCCTCAAGTATAACTTCAAGCTGCATGGGGTGGGGAGAAATTGGGAGATCTAACAGCTTCTTCAACAGACTCGCTAATCCCTGAGCCAGTGGGGTATTCCATGGTGTACATTTGTGGACTCTCAGCTTTCCCCACTGGTTTGGGAGGTAGTACTCTTGACTAAGATTCCCAAGTCCCTTACTACTCACACATTTATTTCCTACCTTCCGAAATTCTGCTGCTGCAATTTCATCTGCTGTTTCTCCGGTTCATGTGCCTTTCAAAATAGGCACTGTCTTTCCAGTGGGATTGGAGAGAGGAGATAAAAACCTCACTTTGTATAATACACAAAAGGTTGTCTATATATTTATTTCAAATTTTTTTTTTTTTTTTGAGAAAGGGTCTCACTCTGTCACCCAGGCTGGAGTGCAGCAGTGCAAACATAGCTCACTGCAGACTTGACTTCCTGGGCTGCAGCAATCCTCCCTCTTTAGCCTCTTAAGTAACTGGGACTACAGGTGCATGCCACCATTCCTGGATAATTTATTAATGTTTTGTAGAGCCTGGGTTTCACTATGTTGCCCAGGCTGGTCTCGAATACTTGACCTCAAGTGATCCTCCCACCTTGACCTCCCAAATCACTGGGATTACAAGTGTGAGCCACAGTTCCCAGCTACAAAGATTGTCTATAATACATACACTGCAAATATTTTCTTCCAGTCTAAAAGTTGCCTTTTGCCTGTGTTTATCATGTCCCCTCTAAATGGAGCTGCTTTTGATTTTTTTTTTTATTATACTTTAGGGTTTTAGGGTACATGTGCACAATGTGCAGGTTTGTTACATATGTATCCATGTGCCATGTTGATTTCCTGCACCCATTAACTCGTCATTTAGCATTAGGTGTATCTCCTAATGCTGTCCCTCCCCCCTCCCCCCACCCCACAACAGTCCCCGGAGTGTGATGTTCCCCTTTCTGTGTCCATGAGTTCTCATTGTTCAATTCCCACCTATGAGTGAGAACATGCGGTGTTTGGTTTTTTGTCCTTGCGATAGTTTACTGAGAATGATGTTTTCCAGTTTCATCCATGTCCCTACAAAGGACACGAACTCATCATTTTTTATGGCTGCATAGTATTCCATAGTGTATATGTGCCACATTTTCTTAATCCAGTCTATCGTTGTTGGACATTTGGGTTGGTTCCAACTCTTTGCTATTGTGAATAGTGCCGCAATAAACATACGTGTGCATGTGTCTTTATAGCAGCATGATTTATAGTCCTTTGGGTATATACCCAGTAATGGGATGGCTGGGTCAAATGGTATTTCTAGTTCGAGATCCCTGAGGAATCGCCACACTGACTTCCACAATGGTTGAACTAGTTTATAGTCCCACCAACAGTGTAAAAGTGTTCCTATTTCTCCACATCCTCTCCAGCACCTGTTGTTTCCTGATTTTTTAATGATGGCCATTCTAACTGGTGTGAGATGGTATCTCATTGTGGTTTTGATTTGCATTTCTCTGATGGCCAGTGATGAGGAGCATTTCTTCATGTGTTTTTTGGCTGCATAAATGTCTTCTTTTGAGAAGTGTCTGTTCATGTCCTTTGCCCACTTTTTGATGGGGTTGTTTGTTTTTTTCTTGTAAACTTGTTTGAGTTCATTGTAGATTCTGGATATTAGCCCTTTGTCAGATGAGTAGGTTGCAAAAATTTTCTCCCATTCTGTAGGTTGTCTGTTCACTCTGATGATAGTTTCTTTTGCTGTGCAGAAGCTCTTTAGTTTAATGAGATCCCATTTGTCGATTTTGGCTTTTGTTGCCATTGCTTTTGGTGTTTTAGACATGAAGTCCTTGCCCACGCCTATGTCCTGAATGGTATTGCCTAGGTTTTCTTGTAGGATTTTAATGGTTTTAGGTCTAACATATAAGTCTTTAATCCATCTTGAATTAATTTTTGTATAAGGTGTAAGGAAGGGATCCAGTTGCAGCTTTCTACATATGGCTAGCCAGTTTTCCCAGCACCATTTATTAAATAGGGAATCCTTTCCCCATTTCTTGTTTTTGTCAGGTTTGTCAAAGATCAGATAGTTGTAGCTATGCGGCATCATTTCTGAGGGCTCTGTTCTGTTCCATTGATCTATGTCTCTGTTGTGGTACCAGTACCATGCTGTTTTGGCTACTGTAGCCTTGTAGTATAGTTTAAAGTCAGGTAGCGTGATGCCTCCAGCTTTGTTCTTTTGGCTTAGGATTGACTTGGCAATGCGGGCTCTTTTTTGGTTCCATATGAACTTTAAAGTAGTTTTTTCCAATTCTGTGAAGAAAGTCATTGGTAGCTTGATGGGGATGGCATTGAATCTATAAATTACCTTGGGCAGTATGGCCATTTTCACGATATTGATTCTTCCAACCCATGAGCATGGAATGTTCTTCCATTTGTTTGTATCCTCTTTTATTTCATTGAGCAGTGGTTTGTAGTTCTCCTTGAAGAGGTCCTTCACATCCCTTGTAAGTTGGATTCCTAGGTATTTTATTCTCTTTGAAGCAATTGTGAATGGGAGTTCACTCATGATTTGGCTCTCTGTTTGTCTGTTATTGGTGTACAAGAATGCTTGTGATTTTTGTACATTAATTTTGTATCCTGAGACTTTGCTGAAGTTGCTAATCAGCTTAAGGAGATTTTGGGCTGAGACAATGGGGTTTTCTAGATATACAATCATATCATCTGCAAACAGGGACAATTTTCCTAATTGAATACCCTTTATTTCCTTCTCCTGCCTGATTGCTCTGGCCAGAACTTCCAGCACTATGTTGAATAGGAGCGGTGAGAGAGGGCATCCCTGCCTTGTGCCAGTTTTCAGAGGGAATGCTTCCAGTTTTTGCCCATTCAGTATGATATTGGCTGTGGGTTTGTCGTAGATAGCTCTTATTATTTTGAGATACGTCCCATCAATACCTAATTTATTGAGAGTTTTTAGCATGAAGGGTTGTTGAATTTTGTCAAAGGCCTTTTCTGCATCTATTGAGACAATCATGTGGTTTTTGTCTTTGGTTCTGTTTATATGCTGGATTACATTTATTGATTTGCATATGTTGAACCAGCCTTGCATCCCAGGGATGAAGCCCACTTGATCATGGTGGATAAGCTTTTTGATGTGCTGCTGGATTCGGTTTGCCAGTATTTCATTGAGGATTTTTGCATCAATGTTCATCAAGGATATTGGTCTGAAATTCTCTTTTTTGGTTATGTCTCTGCCAGGTTTTGGTATCAGGACGATGCTGGCTTCGTAAAATGTGTTAGGGAGGATTCCCTCTTTTTCTATCGATTGGAATAGTTTCAGAAGGAATGGTACCAGTTCCTCCTTGTACCTCTGGTAGAATTCAGCTGTGAATCCATCAGGTCCTGGACTCTTTTTGGTTGGTAAGCTATTGATTATTGCCACAATTTCAGAACCTGTTATTGGTCTATTCAGAGATTCAACTTCTTCCTGGTTTAGTCTCGGGAGGGTGTATTTGTTGAGGAATTTATCCATTTCTTCTAGATTTTCTAGTTTATTTGCATAGAGGTGTTTGTAGTATTCTCTGATGGTAGATTGTATTTCTGTGGGATCGGTGGTGATATCCCCTTTTTCATTTTTTATTGCATCTATTTGTTTCTTCTCTCTTTTCTTCTTTATTAGTCTTGCTAGCGGTCCATCAATTTTGTTGATCTTTTCAAAAAACCAGCTCCTGGATTCATTAATTTTTTGAAGGGTTTTTTGTGTCTCTATTTCCTTCAGTTCTGCTCTGATTTTAGTTATTTCTAGCCTTCTGCTAGCTTTTGAATGTGTTTGCTCTTGCTTTTCTAGTTCTTTTAATTGTGATGTTAGGGTGTCAATTTTGGATCTTTCCTGCTTTCTCTTGTGGGCATTTAGTGCTATAAATTTCCCTCTACACACTGCTTTGAACGTGTCCCAGAGATTCTGGTATGTTGTGTCTTTGTTCTCGTTGGTTTCAAAGAACATCTTTATTTCTGCCTTCATTTCATTATGTACCCAATAGTCATTCAGGAGCAAGTTGTTCAGTTTCCATGTAGTTGAGCGGTTTTGAGTGAGTTTCTTAATCCTGAGTTCTAGTTTGATTGCACTGTGGTCTGAGAGACAGTTTGTTATAATTTCTGTTCTTTTACATTTGCTGAGGAGAGCTTTACTTCCAACTATGTGGTCAATTTTGGAATAGGTGTGGTGTGGTGCTGAAAAAAATGTATATTCTGTTGACTTGGGGTGGAGAGTTCTGTAGATGTCTATTAGGTCCACTTTATGTAGAGCTGAGTTCAATTCCTGGATATCCTTGTTAACTTTCTGTCTCGTTGATCTGTCTAATGCTGACAGTGGGGTGTTAAAATCTCCCATTATTATTGTATGGGAGTTTAAGTCCCTTTGTAGGTCACTGAGGACTTGCTTTATGAATCTGGGTGCTCCTGTGTTGGGTGCATATATATTTAGGATAGTTAGCTCTTCTTGTTGAATTGATCCCTTTACCATTATGTAATGGCCTTCTTTGTCTCTTTTGATCTTTGTTGGTTTAAAGTCTATTTTATCAGAGACTAGGATTGCAACCCCTGCCTTTTTTTGTTTTCCAGTTGCTTGATAGATCTTCCTCCATCCCTTTATTTTGAGTCTATGTGTGTCTCTGCACGTGAGATGGGTTTCCTGAATACAGCACACTGATGGGTCCTGACTCCTTATCCAGTTTGCCAGTCTGTGTCTTTTGATTGGAGCATTTAGCCCATTTACATTTAACGTTAATATTGTTATCTGTGAATCTGATCCTGTCATTATGATGTTAGTTGGTTATTTTGCTCATTAGATGCTATAGTTTCTTCCTAGCCTCGATGGTCTTTACAGTTTGGCATGTTTTTGCAGTGGCTGGTACCGGTTGTTCCTTTCCATGTTTAGTGCTTCCTTCAGGAGCTCTTTTAGGGCAGGCCTGGTGGTGACAAAATCACTCAGCTTTTGCTTGTCTGTAAAGTATTTTAATTCTCCTTCACTTATGAAGCTTAGTTTGGCGGGATAGGAAATTCTGGGTTGAAAATTCTTTTCTTTAAGAATGTTGAATATCGGCCCCCACTCTCTTCTGGCTTGTAGAGTTTCTGCTGAGAGATCAGCTGTTAGTCTGATGGGCTTCCCTTTGTGGGTAACCCGACCTTTCTCTCTGGCTGCCCTTAACATTTTTTCCTTCATTTCAACTTTGGTGAAGCTGACAATTATGTGTCTTGGAGTTGCCCTTCTCGAGGAGTATCTTTGTGGCGTTCTCTGTATTTCCTGAATCTGAATGCTGGCCTGCCTTGCTAGATTGGGGAAGTTCTCCTGGATAATATCTTGCAGAGTGTTTTCCAACTTGGTTCCATTCTCCCCATCATTTTCAGGTACACTAATCAGACGTAGGTTTGGTCTTTTCACATAGTCCCAAATTTCTTGGAGGCTTTGTTCATTTCTTTTTATTCTTTTTTCTCTAAACTTTCCTTCTCTCTTCATTTCATTCATTTCATCTTCCATCAGCGATACCCTTTCTTCCAGTTGATCGCATCTGCTACTGAGGCTTCTGCAATCTTCGCGTAGTTCTCGAAACTTGGCTTTCAGCTCCATTAGCTCCTTTAAGCCCTTCTCTCCATTGGTTATTCTAGTGATCCAGTCTTCTAAGTTTTTTTCAAAGTTTTTAACTTTTTTGCTATTGTTTTGAATTTCCTCTCGTAGCTCAGAGTAGTTTGATCGTCTGAAGCCTTCTTCTCTCAACTCATCAAAGTCGTCCTCCATCCAGCTTTGTTCTGTTGCTGGTGAGGAACTGCGTTCCTTTGGAGGAGGAGAGGTGCTCTGTTTTTTAGAGTTTCCAGTTTTTTTGGTCTGTTTTTTCCCCATCTTTGTGGTTTTATCTACTTTTTGTCTTTGATGATGGTGATGTACAGATGGATTTTTGGTGTGGATGTCCTTTCTGTTTGTTAGTTTTCCTTCTACCAGATAGGACCCTCAGCTGCAGGTCTGTTGGACTTTACTAGAGGTCCACTCCAGACCCTGTTTGGCTGAGTGTCAGCAGTGGTGGCTGCAGAACAGCGGATTTTCGTGAGACCACAAATTCAGCTGTCTGATAGTTCCTCTGAAAGTTTTGTCTCAGAGGAGTACCCGGTTGAGTGAGGTGTCAGTCTGTCCCTACTGGGGGGGTGCCTCCCAGTTAGGCTGCTCAGGGGTGAGGGACCCACTTTAGGAGGCAGTCTGTCCGTTCTCAGATCTCCAGCTGCGTGCTGGGAGAACCACTACTCTCTTCAAAGCTGTCAGTCAGACAGGGACATTTAAGTCTGTGGAGGTTCTTGCTGGGTTTTTGTTTGTCTGTGTCCTGCCCCCAGAGGTGGAGCCTACAGAGGCAGGCAGGCCTCCTTGAGCTGTGGTGGGCTCCACCCAGTTCGAGCTTCCTGGCTGCTTTGTTTACCTAAGCAAGCCTGGGCAATGGCGGGCGCCCCTCCCCCAGCCTCGCTGCCGCCTTGCAGCTTGATCTCAGACTGCTGTGCTAGCAATCAGCGAGACTCCGTGGGCTTAGGACCTCCGAGCCAGGTGCGGGACACAATCTCCTAGTGTGCCGTTTTCCAGGCCCGTTGGAAAAGCGCAGTATTAGGATGGGACTGACCCGATATTCCAGGTGCCGTCTGTTTCACCTGTCTTTGACTAGGAAAGGGAACTCCCTGACCCCTTGCGCTTCCCGAGTGAGGCAATGCCTCGCCCTGCTTCGGCTCGCGCACAGTGCGCTTCACCGACTGTCCTGCACCCACTGTTAGGCACTCCCTAGTGAGATGAAACCGGTACCTCAAGCAGAAATGCAGAAATCACCAGTCTTCTGTGTCGCTGGGGCTGGGAGCTGGAGACCGGAGCTGTTCCTATTCCGCCATCTTGGCTCCACCCCCCTAAAACGCTTTTGATTTTTATGTAGAGAAATCTGTTGATCTGTTTCCTGAGTCTGAAATCTTGCAGGAGTAGACTTTAATCAGCAGTGCTTTCCAGTTTTTGTTCTTTTAGGGGTTCAAGGCATCCTCTGGCCATCGGTCGTTCTTAATGAAGAAAGCCAGAACTCTGAAAGTGCACCATTCCCTGCCCTGAGTCCAGTGGACCTGTGTGCTTCCAGCTCCCCAGTCAGACATGCAAGACTCCATTCTCTAGGCAGGGTTCCTGTCAAGTCCTCACCATGAGGGCACCCATCCTCAATTCACTGCATGGACTTGCTTCTTACACACTACCCTCGGCGGCATCTCCCTCCCCCAAGACTGCCTCATTAGCCGGGTTATTCAAGGCCGTGTTCCCACAGGGCACAGCTCTGCGCAGGAGCAACGCAGACCCCAGGTGCATACAGACACGGCTCTTGGCTTGATGCCATTTATAAGCAGTGACTGATAAATCCAGAGCTTTGGATCAGATAAAACTTTGATAAATGGCCTCTTCGCATGCTGGTAGCAATACCCATTCCTGTCCATTCTGAGTCACATGCTGCAATTGGCTTCGTTTTGTTTAATCAACAGCACAGGCAACAATACTTGAAAGTGATCACACTGGTGAGAAACGGTAGAGATAGTCCCCTACCGAAGGGGACCTGAGACAGAAAAGTACAAAAACTCACAGCCCTGTTCAGAAGCCCCCGTGCCTGGGATAATGCAGCCCGTCTTCCTCTATCTTGGCTGTTTGAAGAGGAACAAAGGTGGCATCCCACAGTAGACCACAGAGGTCCCTGGGCCTGTGCACAAATGCAAGGCATCACCCCAAGCATCCCCTTTGCCGGGCACGCCTCACCTGCCCTTAGTCCTCCTGCACCTGGAGCAAGTGGCTCACCAGCCCTGGCTACTTCTCAGAAGGAAGTAAGCCGCCTCTCTCCCTCTCATGCCTGTAAAAACACAACTCTGTCTTCACCTTGCCTACAGCATCAGGTCCACAAAGCCACCCCTTTCCCCACCGTGAATCAGAATCGCCCAGATAAAGGAGTTGTGTTGGCCTAGCCAATAGGCAAACAAATTGGGCCTGTTTGCAAGGGATAGAGCATTTGGAGAGCTGAAAACTTCTCTAAAGCCGTAAGTACACCATTCAGTCCTGTTCAGGCCACTCAGCCACACATGACAGTTCCATGCATGTAGCCCCCCAACTAATAACCATTCCCTACACCCCACCCACCCACACCTCTGCAGATCAGGACTGTCAACTTGGCAGCCCTTGTTGCTGTCCACAAGAATGAAAACAAAACAAAAAAACAGTTTTTCCAGGAGGGAAGCTGGGTGAAGAAGACATGAAATGCATAGAGCCTTCTCCTTCTGGCCCATGACAGACATGAACACACAGATGCAACACAACTCTGGTCCAAACATCCCTGAGCCTGGACATTCTATGAATCTGTTGCTTCCTTTGTAAAAAGTGGGGAAAGTGACTCAGACTTGAGAGACAGACAGTGAAACCAGATTTCAAAGCCCAGTTCTGCCACTGACCTGCTGTGCAACTCAGGGCAATTTAATATAATCTACTTCTCTGAGCTTGGTTCCTTATTTGTAAAATAGAGATTTACATCTCAAGGTGTATTCATTTACTCAGTCATTCAGCAAATATTTATTTGACTTGTACTGAGCTCCAGGCAGTGTTCTAGGTGTTAGCAATGGTCGTGAACAAATGAACTCTGTAGGGTATGGCACAGCACACAGGTGCTAAGTAAATAATGACTGTTATGACTCTCACTATTACTAATGAGTTTTGTCATGAGGAGCAACTAGAATTAAAGTATGCTAGTGTATTTTATAAGTGTAAAGCTCTCTGCAGACGTTAGCTGATATTATTTCTTCCATGGCTCATGCTCTAAGAGAAGGCCAATGGGTTGCTCTCGGCCCCTTTCAGCATTGCAAGAGAGCTGCCACCAGTTCTTGTCACATCTCCTGTCTCATGTACACAGCTCTGAACAGGCAGCAAGAGAGATCAACCTTTTTCTTTCTCCAAGTCTCAAGGTGCCTCTTTTGTCTTGCGTTTCTCTGATCATTGGAGCTTTAAGCATAACTACCAGGTTTTCAAATTAGTCATATTTGTCTGTGTGCATTTGTACACATACTAATCAGCATCAAACACATCTGGATGGATAGAGATACATAGATAGACAAATGATAGATAGATAATAGACAGATGATAGATAGAGGTTAGATAGATTGATAATAAATAGATGATAGGTAGATAGGTAGATAGATGATAGACAGATGATAGATAGATGATAGATAGATAGATAGATGATAGATAGATAGATAGATAGATAGATAGATAGATAGATAGATAATCTGTGATTGCCTACCTACAATAAATCCTCTTTAAGGAAGGTCCCCAGGGGTAGGGTGTTCAACAAAACTAAGCTCAGCCATTTCTGCCCCCAAATGAGGCCATGAAGAGGAGGAAAACAAAAGGTGGGGAGGGCCAGCTGGTGCTGCTGATTTTAACCCACAGGCTATCAGGTTGCACTAGCCAAACCCTGGGTTGGATGAGCCATGGCAAGATCAAGGTTGGGCAAGGGTAACTGTGAATGGCTCAGCAATCCCTCTCTGTAAGTAGTTATTTCTCTCTTTGGAGACAAGAGCTTTGCTTCAGGACCTCTGTCCATGTGTGATGAATGGTTGGGACCAGAAAGACATGCATGTGACAGAAATAGAGTGAGCTTGTATTCCTGCAGAAGGTCAAGTCAAGTATATGCCTGGCCCTGGGCAACACCAAACTCACCACTGCTGATTCCTACACAGTGTTCTCCTGCCCCGACATCATGGCTCTCAGGGCCCTCCCATGCCCAGAAACTAATCAGCATCAGACACATCTAGGAGAATTTCAGGGACTGCAGCCTCCCTTGAAGGTGGCAGAGAGAACCAAACCCTCAACCCACCCCCAGTCACAAAGGTAAAATCAGGTTGGAAACCAAAAGACCCATTTTTGTACTTAATTTCCATTGATTAAAAAAATATGTAAATGCAAAGATGTTGACACGATTAAGCCATTATGGGCTTATTGCTCAATTATTTCTTTGATAGTTCATGACGGCTCGATTGGAGGCATAATGGACTATTATGCAATGACATCTTTGCTGAGTTTTTTGCTTGTTTTCCTCTTTTCCTTAATTTTCTTTCCTTCATCTTTCCTCCTTTAAAAAAAGAGAGAGAGAATTTTTCATTTGCAGATCATTGACTTTTTAATGTCAGATTATTTACTCAATAGTCAATAACGATGCCTTTGGATTCATTATGGGCTATCTTGTAAATAGCTAATTGCATTAATTACAGCCTTTTTACAAATGTTTAGTTTGCAGCTCATCACACCCACGGACTGTGTAATTGCTGCTATCGGGGCTGATGGGCAGGCACAGCCCTGGGTGCCTGCATGGTGACGGGGGGACGTCTGTTGCCTTTGTTCTAACCTGACCAAGTTAGAACCACTAACCACATCTGTGCATGCATGTGTGCATGTGTGTGTTTATGTAGAGGGGAGCTATGGTGTGAATATTTGTCAATTATTTCACTTTACGTTTATAAAGATGAGGAAGGATTCTTATGTGGCTAAAAATTTTGCTTTGAAAACCATCATGCTAATTTAAAGGAGGAAAAGTCTATGAGTTGGAAAGACTAACTTATTAAGAGGCAGTGTGTTCTGTGAGGCATTTTTCTTTTGTAGATTGGAGCTAGTGATTTTGAGAGCAGATTCAGATCCTGGAGTGCATACAGAACAAATCTCCCAGGATCTGGCAGATGTACTCATGAGGCTCATTGTCTTCTTGTCAACAGGGCTTTGTGTTTGTGAACGGCGATTCTCATATGCATAGTCTTTGTGGAAGCCTTCTAATATCTTTTGCATGTACATTTGAAGAAAACTGAGGCAGAAGATAAACACGGTCAGTACTGGGTCAGCTGGTGTTCACTTGTAGTGGGGCAGGTGGTTCCTTGGATCAAGGTGACCATTTTCCACTCCCTCACCTGCCTGTTTTCTGAGCTCCGGGGCCAACCATAGCATCTTCCTTTATTGTCCCAGGCGGTTCCTTTCCTTCCTTCTTGTACCCTTCCCAAGCATCTCTTCACAGCCTTCACTGCTTGGCATAGACCATCCCTGGCCAAGTTGTCAGTCCAGATAGATTGCTCTGCATGTCAGGGGTTCAGCAGTATATTCAAAACTGAAAACATAATCTCGGTCACCTTTTAAAGACAATTCAGGCCACCTACCAGAGATCAGACTGAGTTAGCATTTTGAGTAAAGGGACACAAAAATTGTGCTCTGCCCCCAAACTGAAAGGCCTTCCTCCACAACTACAGTGAACCCCACAGTATACTGGGCAAGGGGGCTTATCTGCAAGATGTCCATCCACTCATCATCCCTCCCCAATACAGAACCTACGGAAGAACCATGACCGATCTGCATAAACCATTTAATCCAAAGACAGCATGCACTGATCACATAAACACTTCCGCTTGCTGCAATTTTAATATATACCTTCTAAAATCTCACTTAACTGAACATCACAAAGAGGGATATGAAATTAATAAGGCTTCTTGAATATTCCAAAGAAAAATAATTACTTTTCTGCACTAAAAAAAAGCTGGTATTGGGGAATTTATATAAAAGGTCAACTTCAGGGTTAGATACTAAAGGCCAATGGTGACCCCTTCCAGATCCATCCTCCTTCTGTGTCTATATCCATTTGTCTTAACCAATCAGATCTAGTTCACCAACTTGCAAGCAAGAGCTTGATGCACAAGCACACACTCTGGTGTGAACTCATGCAGACATTAAAAAGTATTTTCAAAATTTTAAGTCAGAAATACAGAGATTTAGAGGTTCTCCTTCAAACAACAGCAAAGTTTAATTTCCCAGAAGCACCAGCCCTTATGCGTTTTGGGAATGAAATTCTTTCAGGGATGGAGGAAAAATGCTTCAGATATTCTTGAAAGGGAGGCATGTGGCCCCTGTGTGGCCAGTGCAGAAGTGGCCCTGTTCACTTGGCCAGTGTTGACAAAATGCCGAAGGTCCTCAGGCCTTTGCCATTCCAACTCCTAGAACTTGAACTTGTCGGCTGGTGAAATAACGCATACATGTCTCCTGTTAGCCGCACGTCTCTTTCTCCACCTTTAGAACGCCTTCTTCTATTTGATCACTTTTCAAATATTAATGGTAAGTCATAATTCCAAAATAATTTTGAGAGCAAAAGAAAATAAATACACCCAGCCTAGGAGATAAAAAAGAGTTATGGGACTAGTTTAGACAAGATTATGACACTTATCATTCAACTAAAACCATAATATAATAAAGAATTTTACACATTACATGGTCCTCTTTTCTTAACATAAAGGGATAAATGGCACACTTCTCATATCTAGCAACATAAGGTACTCAAATCTATTCAGATGGTTCTACTAAAATTGGGAGAATTAGGAAAAAGAAAAGATGCTTACTAACTGGAAAAGTTCATGCATTTTTTAAAGTTTTATTTTACATGTGCAGGTTTGTTACATGGGTATATTGCCCCCAGGTGGTGAGCATAGTACCCAATGGGTAGTTTTTTAACCCACACCCCCTCCCTCCCTCTCCCCTCTAGTAGTCCCCAGCATCTATTGTCCCCGTGTTTATGTCCATGTGTGCTCAATCCTTAGCTCCCACTTGTAAGTGAGAACACATGGTATTTTTTCTGTTCCTGCATTAATTAGCTTAGGATTCTGGCCTCCAGCTCCATCCAAGTTGTTGTAAAGGACATGATTTTGCTTTTTAATAGCTGCATAGTATTCCATTGTGTACATGTACCACATTTTCTTAATCCAGTCCACCATTGATGGCCACCTATGTGGATTTCATGTCTTTGCTGTTGTGAATAATGTGGGGATGAACATACATGTGCATGTGTCTTTTTGGTACAATGATTTGTTTTCTTTTGGATGTATACCCAGCATTGAGATTGCTGGGTTGAATGGTAGTTCTGTTCTAAGTTCTTTGAGAAATCACAAAACTGCTTTCCACAGTGGTTGAACTAATCTACACTCCCACCAAAAATGTATAAGCATTCTCTGCAACCTCACCAACATCTGATGTTTTTTGACTTTTTGATAATAGCCATTCTGACTGGTGTGAGACGGCATCTCACTATGGTTTTCATTTGCATTTCTCTGATGATTAGTGATGATGAGCGTTTTATCATATGCTTGTTGGCTGCTTATACGTCTTCTTTTGAGACATGTCTGTTTATGTCTTTCATTCATTTTTTAAGGTGCTTATTTGTTTTTTAGTTCAGGAATTTCTGAGTCTTGGTTGCAAATGTCAGAAACCAACTTCAAGGTGGTTTAGGGTAAATGGATTTATCAAGAACATCCTCCAGGTGCCCCATAGAACCAAACAGAGCAGTGGGCTGGGTCTCAGGAGCCCTGGGAGGCAAAGCATTCAGGGCTCTCACACTCTCTTACCACTTCTTCCCTCTCCCTCTCTCTGCCAAGGTGGGCACCATGGCAGCCAAACACTCCCAAGATTCTACTGCTAAAAAGAAAGTCTCTCTGGATCCTAAATCCAAAAAATTGTAATTGTTGAGTATCCACCACTGAACTTAACAATGGTGCCAGGAGATGATCGGAATCATAGCTAATCACCCAAGACCATTTGACTGTAGCAGGGAGAGTGGGGGAATGATGGAACAGATTCTATGAGAAAAGGGAGAAAAATTGGGATAAGCAGTGAAAACAAAATGTATTCTCTACGTACAGGCAGGATTTCCCATGGTAGTAATTATGACCCTCTTTCAATTATCCATGCCTTAGGCATAGTTAATGAGCAGCAGCTGGGGCAAGCAGAAGCAGAGTTACAGACAATCAGCAAGCACTTGCCAAACCCTTGCAACACGGACTGTGATATAGTTTGGATGTTTTGTCCCCTTCAAATCTCATGCTGAAATGTGACCCCCACCTGATTTCAAATTATACTACAGAGCTATAGTAACCAAAACAGCATGGTACTGGCATAAAAACAGACACATAGACCAATAGAACAGAGCAGAGAACCAAGAAACAAACAAATCCACATGCTTAGAGTTACCTTATTCTTCACAAGATGTCAAGAACATACACTGGGGAAACACAGTCTCTTCAATAAATAGTGCGGGGAAAACTGGGGATCTGTATGCAGAAGAATGAAACTAGACCCCTATCTCTTGCCATATACAAAAATCAACTCAAAATTGATTAAACACTTAAATTAAACATTGGAGAAATTCTTCAGGACATTGGTCTGGGCAAAAATTTCTTGAGAGTACTTGAGAGTACTAATAAGCCACAAACACAGGTAACCAAAGCAAAAATGGACAAATGGGATCACACCAAGTTAAAAAGCTTCTGCACAGCAAAGGTAACAATCAACAAAGTGAAGAGACAACTCACAGAATGGGAGAAAGTGTTTGCAAACTACCCATCTGACAAGGGATTAGTAACCAGAACATATAGGAACTCAAACAACTCTACAAGAGAAAAATCTAATAATCTGATCAAAAATGGGCAAAAGTACATACAAATGGCAAACTGGTATATGAAAAAGTGCTCAACCTCATTCATTATCAGAGAAATGCAAATCAAAACTACAATGAGATATCATCTCACCCGTTAAAATGGCTTCCATCCAAATGACAGGCAATAACAAATGCTTGTGAAGATGTGGAGAAAGGGGGAACCCTTATACACTCTAATGCAAATTAGTACAAATACTATGGAGAAGAGTTTGGAGGTTCCTCAAAAATCTAAAAATAGAGCTGTCGTATGATCCAGCAACCCCACTGCTATATACCCAAAAGAAAGGAAATCAGTATGTCAAAGAGATGTCTGCCATCTCTGTTGCAGCAGTATTTATAATAGCCAAGATTTGGAAATAACTTAAATGTCCATCAACAGATGAATGGATAAAGAAAATGTGGTACATATACACAAAAGAGTACTATTCAGCCATAAAAAAAAAAGAATGAGATCCTGTCATTTGCAACAACATGGATGGAACCGGAGATCACTAAGTTAAGTGAAACAAGCCAGACACAGAAAGATAAACATTGCATCTTATCACTTACTTGTGGGATCTAAAAGTCAAAACAATTGAACTAATGGAAATAGAGTGTAGAAGAATGGTTACCAGAGGCTGGGGAGGAGAGCGAGGGTTGTTGGGGGAGGTGGGGATCGTTAATACATACAAAAAAATAGAAAGAATGAACAAGACCTACTATTTCATAGTAAGTAAGACCTCCCTATTTCACAACAGGGAGACTATAGTCAAAAATAATTTAATTGTACATTTTAAAATAACTAAAAGAGTATAATTGGATTGTTTAAAACAAACAGGATAAATACTTGAGGTGATGGACACCCCATTTACCCTGATGTGGTTTTAACACATTGCATGCCTGTATCAAAATATCTCATGTAGCCCATTAATATATATATACCTACTATGCAGTCACAAAAATCAAAAATTAAAAAATTAAAAATAAAAACAAAGTGATACCCAGTGTTGAAGGTGGAGCCTGGTGGGAGGTGTTTGGGTGATGGGGGCACATTCCTCATGAATGTCTTGTGCCCTCTCCACAGTCAGGCGTTCACGTGGGATCTGGTTGTTTAAAGAGTCTGGGAGCTCCCCCTTCTCTCTCTTGCTCCCTCTCTCACCACTGGCCCCCTTCACCTGCTGCCATCATTGGAAGCTTCTTAAGGCCTCACCAAAAGCAGATGCTAGCACCATGCTTCCTGGACAGCCTGCAGAACCATGAGCCAAAATAAATCTCTTTTCTTTATGAATTACCTAGCCTCAGGTATTCCTTTGGAGCAGTGCACATGAACTAACACAAGCCCAGTAGGACAGAAAGGTAAAACATGGTCCCTAACCTCATGGAGCTTAGGTTCTCAGGATGGGGGGAGGAAAGAGTAGATTTAACTGGGGGAACTTTGTGACATCAGTTAGGGTCACAGCCAAGTAATTCAGCCTGGTCAGGAGGGTGGTGAGATAGCAGATGGTATCAAAAAGGATGTGTGTGTGCAACTCTCAGAGCAGGGTTGTGGGGCACAGCCACAGGGAAAGAAGCAGCACACACTTCTTGCATGGAGACCACCTGGAGTTTATGGTACAGAAAGTGGATCCACCTCCCAAGGGTAATGCCACATGTTCCCTAACATCTCTGATGAAAAGGTACCATCTGTATATGAATATTCCAGCAAGTGCAAATAATGCTATTGTTCCTGACACCTATGACAATTCCTTATATAACTTCCCAGAAAGATGGTATGACCTCGACCTGGAATTCTGGGAGGTTCAAAGAAGCAAATATCCTTATCCAAGGGATAGCACGGGGACCCCAGGACTCTGCCCTAAGACTTCAGACCATCATCTCTGCCATCCATAGGACTGCCCTGGGTGCAAGTCACCAGATCTGTTATCGGGAAACCAAAACGGCCACTTTGTGAGAATCATCCTTCTCCTTGAGCACTCCTGCCAGTTGTGCTGGGAGATACACATGGACCTCACTGGAGGAAAATCCAGTACTGATCAATCAGTGGCAAGTGGGCAAGGCACTCATATTACAAAGGATTCACACCATGAATAATTTATTTCGGACTTCCTGTCAATATGAAGATCCCATACATATTCTTTTCTTCTTTGAGAGAGAGTTTCGCTTTTGCTGCCCAGGCTGGAGTGCAGTGCTCACTGCAACCTCCACTTCCTGGGTTCAAGCAATTCTCCTGCCTCAGCCTCTGGAGTAGCTGGGATTACAGGTTGTGCGCCACCATGCCCGGCTAATTTTTGTATTTTTAGCAGAGACGGGTTTTCACCATGTTGATCAGGCTGGTCTTGAACTCCTGACCTCAGGCAATGCACCGGCCTCAGCCTCCCAAAGTGCTGGGATTACAGGCGTGAGCCACCACGACTGGCCACAGATTCTTAAATGAATCAATTTCCAAAAGTTTGTTTCCCATATGAAGTTTTAGAAATATGCAAAACATGCCATATAATTAGAGTCTGTAGAACTCTAGGAAGACTGGAGCTGGAAGTCGCTGCAGGCATATGTAAGCCCAATGACTTTTCTAACTGAAGTGTGTAGAAGTATCACCTATGACACCTGTCAAAAAGACCTCCATGTGCCTTCCCCAGGCAGTCTGATTCTGCAGACCTGGGGCAGACCCAGCAAGCCTGGTGCTGGACATCCATGAATCCCACTGCTGGGGAAACAGAAGCAGGATAGTTTCAGTGACTCCTGGAATCACACAAAGCCTGGACAGAGCTGGCACTAGAACCCAGAGCTCTGATGCTCAAAATGCTGTCTCTAGTTCAGTAACTGCTTTTCTAGAATGCCTAGATGAATGGCTTCAACAACTGGAATATTTTATCTCTAATTCTGATAAGCAACAATTATTTCCCAGAGGGTGGGGCAAATAGAATATAAGGCAGAAGATAAGGATGTTTTATAAATTGGAAGAGAAGCCTCCAGCCCCGCATTAATCCACTCTGCTTTGCTCTAAAGAGGATTTGATTTACTTTTTTTTTTTACTTTGAAATAATAGACTGAAAGAAAAGGTTCCAGAAGAAAATCCAAATGAACACCCAAGCCATGTTCTCTCACAAAAGAATACTGAGCAAACTTTTAATGCAGATGATCCTGGAACAATTTAATAGCTAAGTGATCCATGATTTTTCTTAACATCTATCCTCATTAAAAGAGAGAGAAAGAGAGGGAGAGAAAAAAGAAGCTGAGAAATATCTTTCAAACCTGATGAATTCAATGCCACTTCTTTTTCTTTTACTTAATTTTCCAGGTATCTCAGCATGATCTGAATAAATTATGCTGACAATACCATAATACAAATGATAAATCATCGACACAATTTTAGTGATATATTGCGTGAAATGTAAATAATAACCAGGGTTGCTAATTGGCTTGCTTCTTGGGAACAAAGCTGTGACCGCGTGGCTGTGCCAGTCTTGGCTCCTTCATTAAGTATTTCTGCCGGTAAGTTGTTTCTGCTAATCTGGAGAGGAAAGCGCAGCCTCGCAGACAAACCTTTGTGTGAAAGTTCTCCTGGCAAGAGCAAGGGCTTGAGAGAGAGAGACCGTGGTGAGTTGCAGGCGATACTTTCTTTGTTCCTCCAGAGTGCCTGTGGGTTGCAAGTTGGCCTCGCTTCCCGTGCAAAACTGTGTTCCCCTAGAAGCAGCAGCAAGACTGAGACAAGGGGAATCTCTTCAAGTCAGTTAAGTTGCTGAATCTTTCCAAAAACTCTTCTGACTCATTTTGATTTCTTCCTTTTTTTTTTTTGCTTTGATAACGATTTGATTACAACTTCATTTGACCAGAAACATAAGCTGTTTCTATGTGCTTCTTATTTTGAAAATACCTTGTTAGCATTCATCATATGTTTATGGAGCTTAAAAATATATTTTGTTTCCTTTTCCCAAACAAACCCTTCTGCTTTCTAACAGGGTTGGGCTTCTTATCTACAGTGTTCCCTCTGTGTCAAACGATGTCTTCAGAAAAAAAATAACCTGGGATATAGTGGGTACATTCATTCATTTACTGAGCATACCAGACCAGGGTTTGAGTCCTGAGGGGACACCATGTGAATCCCAGGGGGCAGGTTTCCACTCTTAGGGTCTTACATCGTAGTGGGAGGGGCAGGCAGAGAAAGAAGAAACATAATACATTTAAAACATTCATTTGAGATCATGTTGTTTAAAACAATATAGAGCAATAAGACAGAGAGGAGCAGGTATGACAGATGGTTCCAGGTGGCCTCCACAAGGAAGTGACATTGGAGTTGGGACTTGGGGGACCAGAAGGAGCTGGCCATGCAAAGGTCTAGGGAAACTGTGTTCCAGACAGAGGGGCAGCATGTGCAAAGGTCCTGAGGCTGGTGCAGTCTATTAAGTGTGAGGGAGGGAAAAAGAAGGCAGCAACTGGGGAACTGGTTTCTCACTGCAGCATGATGGTACCCCAGGGGACCATTTGAAAAAAGAGGAGTTTCTTTCTGCCACACCAGGGGTCGCTACACAAGACTCCACCCCCATAGCTCCCACTTCACATCATACCTTTCATCAGTGGGGCTGTGACTTCAGAGCTTCCAGGAATGCAGCTCCCATACCCAGTCTTCTCCCAGCTCCTTGTGTTCGGGATTTGAATGTGTTTCCTCCTCCAGACTGCTGGTTTCCTAAGAGTAGAGTCACTCTCCTTAAAGACTGGCCAGCCCTTCACTGATGTGATCTAGCTCAGAGTGGGTCCTGGAGGCCACTGCCAGGGACTGGGCCTGGAGTGTGGTTTCTATGTTCGTAGCTACTGTACTATTCTGTTCTTGTGCTGCTAATAAAGACATACCCGAGCCTGGGTAATTTCTAAAGAAAAAGAGGTTTAATGGCCTCACAATCATGGTTTAAGGTGAAAGGCACATCTTACATGGTGGCAGGCAAGAGACAGTGTGCGCAAGGGAACTCTCCTTTATTAAACCATCAAATCTCATGAGACTTATTCACTATCACAAGAACAGCATGGGAAAGACCTGCCCCCATGATTCAATTACCTCCCACCGGGTCCCTCACGTAACATGTGGGAATTGTGGAAGCTACAGTTCAGAACGAGATTTAGGTGGGGACTCAGCCAAAGTATATCAGCCACTTTGGGTTCCAGACACAATGGTGCCCAGCCAGGAGCCTCTGATGGGATGCTTCTTGCTACACACGGGCCCTGGCCTGCTGCCCCTTGTTTATCAGCCAGCAAATCTGGCAACTCACCACCCTAGGAGTATGAGAACATGACATGTGAGGTCCCTGACACCTGAAAGTGAAGCCACCAATGCATTCCCTGGAGAGATCCCTTAGGTGGCTCACAGCAGAGAGCAACTGTCTTGATGAAAAGTTCTGAAGACTAAAGAACTGCCCCTAAATATTCCTCTCTCAAATGAGCTAGCAGCTCTACTTCCTTCTAAGAGTTAACTTCTACACTGGCCTGCACCCCAGAGAAAGTCCCATGAGTCAACCAGCAGCTGAATAAGGGCAGCTTTTACTGTCAAAAATTATCAAGACAGGGACTGTGGCCAAACAGAAGAGCTGCGGGTTTAGCAACTCTCTTCTTGCAGCCGTAATTTCTAGGCCTCCATGCCACCATCATCAAAACCATTTATTAAGCACTCCATCTGCATAGAGCTCCCATTTAGGCCTGGGACAGAGTGAGTCTGTTAGACAAAAGGTCCCCATCACAGAGTTATGGGCCCATCACAGACAGACAGTGATGAGGCAGACTAGCTAATTAAGGCAGGCATTAAGCCAAGAGGCAGAGTTACAAAGCATTTGCATTGGACACAGGCAGAAGAGTCCAAAGGTCCTAGTGGGGAGGAGAGGTAGGGAAAGAGGGCCTCATGCAACTCTGCCATTTGGATTTCAAAAGCTTCCTTATCCAGTGAAGAGCCATGTCCATTGGATTCAAAGTCAAAGGATGATCATTATTGTTTTTTCATTTCAATAGCTTTTGGGGTTCAATAGGTTTTTGGTTACATGAATGAATTCTATAGTGCTGAATTCTAAGATTTCAGTGCGCCCACCTGTCACCTGAGTAGTGTACATTGTACCCAATATGTAGGTTTTTAAATCCCTCCCCCCACTTCCCACCCTCCCCCTAATCTCCAAAGTCCATCATATCACTCAGTCTTTGTGTTCTCATAGCTTAGCTCCTACTTGTAAGTGAGAACACTCAGTGTTTGGTTTCCCATTCCTGAATTACTTCACTTAGAATAATGGCCTCCAGCTCCACCTAAGTTGCTATAAAATACATCATTTAGTTCTTCTTTATGGCTGAGTAATATTTCATGGTGTATATGTATCACATTTTCTTTACTCATTGATCAATGGGCACTTATACTGGTTCCATATCTTTCCAATTGTGAGTTGTGCTGCTATAAACATGTACGTACAAGTGTCTTTTTCATATAATGACTTCTTTTCCTTTAGTCACATACCCAGTAGTGGGATTGCTGCATCGAATAGTAGATCTACGTTTTGTTCTTTAAGGAATCTCCATATCGTTTTCTATACAAGTTGTACTAATTCACATTCCCACCAGCAGTGTAAAAGTGTTCCCTTTCATCACATCCACACCAACATCTATTGTTTTTTGACTTTTTAGTTATGTTCATTCTTATAGGAAGGAGGTGATAGCTCATTGTAGCTGTAATTCGCATTTCCCTGATAATTAGTGATGTTGAACATTTTTTTCGTATGTTTAAGAAATGGCTTTCATGTCCATTGCCTTCATTTGAGTTCCTTATAGATTCTAGACACTAGTCTTTTCTCGGCTGCACAGTTTGCAAATATTTTCTCCCCTTTTGTGGGTTGTCTGTTTATTCTGCTGATTATTATTATTATTATTATTTTGCAGAAGCATTTTAATTTAATTAGGTCCCAGTTATTTATTTTGATTTTTGTTACATTTGCTTTTGGGGTCGTGGTCATGAATTCTTTGCCTAGGCCAATGTTCAGAGAGTTTTTCCAGTGTCATCTTTTTTAATTTTTTGCGGTTTCAGGTGTTAGATTTAAGTCTTTGATCTATTTGGAGTTGATTTTTGTATGAGGTGAGATATGGGGATCTAGTTTTATTCTTCTACGTGTGGCCTGTCCATTTTCCCAGCACCATTTATTAAATAGGTTGTCTTTTCCTCAATTTATAGTTTTGTATGCTTTGTCGAAGATTAGTAAAAAAAAAAAAAAAAAATTGTGTACCAGACTTCCACTTCAGGAGCAACATGGCATAGCCTCACCCTCCCTTTCCATTGACCTCTAAATATAACTAAGTACTGTGGAATTTATTCAATAGACAATGTTAGAAGGACTCTAAAGGCTGGAAAGAAGAGGATGGACTACCTAGGAGACTTGGAGCTTGAATGCCAATGTGGTGAGTTCCACAGATTTTCTTTGCATCTTCCATATACTACTACACTAGGCTTCAGAGGAGCTTGCAACCCAGAACTGCCAACAAGTACACACACACACAAACCTGCATGCACAAAAGGGAAGCCAACGCACTGGGCATGGGGAAGCCCAACAAAGACCATGTGGGAAATTCCAACCCTGCTGCACAACCCAGGCCCAGAACACTGGTCTGTTTGTTAAGCACAGTGGCAGCAAAGCCCAGTCATGCCAACCCTTGTCTTATAACCAGGGTCCTCAAGGATAGTCTGATCTGTCCTCAGTGGCAACAGCAAAGCTCCAGGATAGCCTAGACCCTACTCCATAACCAGACTTCAGTGAACAGGCCAATCTGCAGTCAGCAGCCAACAGCAGCAGCGGTGAAGCCCCATGTCTCCCTGGTCTCCAATCAGGAGCATGAGGAGACTCAGGCCCAGCATCTCCTGCCTTTCCTTCCCAGAAGTTCACCCAGTGACAGCAGCCATCCCAGAGAAGCAAGCATCTTATTTTTTCTACATTTGACACCATCAGAAATTGCTCAGGAACCCCAGCAGCACCTGAAGCATGAAACAGACTAGAACAGCATCACAGGGCTCAAAAATCTAAACTGTCACTGGAACTAAAGTTCACAAAAGTGGGCCAGAAAGTGCACACTAAACCCAAACAGAGTGACTGCCCACTGAAATAGAAGATTGAAATAGGATTATTAGTGCTCTGCCATAATAATCAAAACATACAAGATACAATCTAATTCACTCCTCATACCAAGAACCAGAAAAATCATAATTAGAAAGAAATACGGCAATCAACTAGCACCCATACCAAGCTGCATCTGATGCTGAATTTACCTGACAAAGAGTTTAGAACAACCATGGTAAAAATGCTTCAACAAGCAATTACAAATTCATATGAAACAAATGAAAAAGTGGGAAAAAAATATAAGTTGTAAAAGCCACCAAATTGAAATTATATAACTGAGAAAAAAAATCCCAAATAAAAAAATCCATTGGTGAGTTTAGTAGTAAACTGGAGATGACAGAGGACAGAAGCAATGAACATAAAGACAGATGAATAGAAGTTACTCATTCAGAACAACAGAGGGACAAATTTAACACAGCCTCAGGGATCTGTGGGAAAATAACCAAAGATCTAACCTTTATATTATCAGAATCCCAGAAGGAAAAGAGACAGTGGGACTGAAAAAGTATTTGAAAGAAATAATAGTTAAAAACTTCCAAAATTTGCTAAAAATAAATAAATAAATAAAACTGCAGATTTTTGAAGCTGGGCAAATTCCAGATATAAACCAGAAGAAATCCACTCCAAGACACATCACAACACTGAAAACTAAACACAACAAAAATAACATTAAAGACAGAAACAATGCATTACCAAACGGAAAAAACACCAATTTGAATGACAATGGATTTTTTTTTTATCTGAAGCTATGGAGGCCAGAAGAAAGTAGCACAATATTTTTCAAGTTTTGGGAAAAAAAAAAAGAAGAAAAGAACCATCAACCTTAAATCCTATATCCAGCAAAAGTGCCCTTCAGAAATAACAAAAAAAAATGACTTTTTCAGACAAATAAAAACTAAGATAATTTGGAGCACACCTAGCGTTTGAGAAGGGGTAAGGAAAGCTGTCCAAACAAAAAGAAAAGGACAACAGAAAAAGAATATAATATTTGAAGAAGAAACAAAGGAATGGGTAAAAACAGAAGTCAACATAATAGACCATCCTTCAACTCATGAGTTTCTTTGTGGTTAAAGCAAAAGCTACAACACCATCTAAGGTGGTGATTAAGGTATATAAAAGAAATACTTTAAAACAATTATATTTTAAAAGTGGAGAGGATAAGGGTTCCTAAATAGAAGTAAGGTCTATATACACTTCACTTTAGGTGCTAAAACCTAAATATCTTACCATTATGTCTATGGTAAGATTTACAGTAACCACTAAGAAAACTGTACAAGGTGACATATTCAAAGATATTAGAAATAAATCAAAACAGAACTGTGAAAATTTTGAATTAATCCACAGAGAGACAAGAAAAATAAAAACAGAACAAAAAAATACCACAGGAACAAATAGAAAACAACTAATAAAAAAGCAAACCTAAATCTTAACATGTCAATAATTACTTTGTGTGTACATGGTTCAAACACAGCTAAAAGATAGTGATTTAGCAGAGTAAACAAAAAATATGACCCAATACATGCTATCTACAAGAAACTCACTTTAAATGTGACAACTAGGTAGATTGAGTGTAAAAGAATGGAAGGAAAAGAAGATACATGTGTCTTGGAATAAATAATCAAAACATCACAAGAGTAGGTATTCAGATGAAGGGACTTTGAAGCAAATGTGTGTGTGTGTGTGTGTGTGTATGACAAAAAGGAACATGATGTAATGAATCTGCAAGAAGATATAACATTCTTAATTGTGTATGCACCACATAACAGAACATCAAAATACATGAAGCAAAAACTGATAGACTTGAAATGAGAAATAGAAAAATCCACAATTATAGTTAGAATTTCAACATCCCACTATTGGCAACTGATAGAAATACTAGATAGAAAATGAGACAGGATATAAAAGAACTGAACATCATCAACCAACAGAATCTATTTGACATTTATAAAACATTTCCCCATCCAGCAGCAGCAGAATACATGTTCTTTTCAAGCATCCTTGAAAAATTTACCAAGGTAGACTATATCTTCAGTCATGAAACAAACCTCAGCAAATTTAAAAGAATTTTAAATTTTAAATTCTTTTAAATCATACAGACTATTTTTTTTTACCATGATGGAATCAAACTAGAAATCATAAGAGAAAGGCAACAGGAAAACCTTCAATAATTGGAAATTAAACAATGCGCTTCTAAATAATCCATGGCTCAAGAGGAAGTCTTATTAAAAATACATACCACAAGCCAGGCATGGTGGCTCACACCTGTAATCCCAGCACTTTCAGAAGCCGAGGTGGGCAAATCACTCGAGCCCAGGAGTTCGAGACCAGCCTGGCCAACATGGTGAAACCCTGTCTCTACTAAAAATATAAAAATTGGTCGGGCATGGTGGTGTACACCTGTGCACCTGTAATCCTAGATACTTGGGAGGCTGAAGCATGAGAATCACTTGAACCCAGGAGGCAAATGATGCAATGAGCTGAGATCTTACCACTGCTCTCCAACCTGGGTGAGAGAGGGAGACCCCATCTCAGAAAAAAAAAAAAGTAGAACAGAATGAAAATAAAAACAAACCATATCAAATTTATGCGATCAAGCTAAAGTAATAGTAAGAGGAATATCTGTATTAGTAAATATAGTTGACCCCTGAACAATATGGGGGTTAGGGGTACTGGTCCCCCAACCTGTGCCATGTAGTAAAAAAAGTGTGTATAATTTTTGACTCCTGAAAAACATAACTACTAATAGCCTGTTATTGACCAGAAGCCTTACCAATAATATAAACAGTTGATACACACATTTTATATATGTATTATATAATGTATTCTTACAAGAAAGTATGCTAGAGAAAAGAAAACATTATCAAGAAAATCATAAAGAAGAGAAAATATATTTACTATTTATTAAGAGGAAGTGGATACATTGTAAAGGTCTTCATCCTCATCATCTTCCCATTGGGTAAACTGAAAAGAAGGAAGGAAAGGAGGCATTGGTCTTGCTGTCTCAGGGGTGGCACAGGCAAAAGAGGTGGAGAAGGTGGAAAGGGAGCAAGAGAGGCAGACCACACTGAGTATAACTTTATGGAAATAGATCATGATTTCTGTCTGACTTCTTTGCTTTTTCATTTCTCTAAAAATGTTTCTATAAGCTATCAATTCTTCTTCTACCATTTGCTTTCATTTCATTGCCCCTGTCACAAAAGAGTCCATGTTGTTAAAGAAGTCAACAGCAGTCTTAAATAATTGGAACCCTTCCACCAGATTGCCTAATGTCAACCTGTTTTCTGGCACTGCTTCTTCTGCGTCTTCCTCATCATCTGGCGCTGTTTTGGAAACACCTCCTGCAAGTCTTCTTCTGTTAACTCCTTTGATGTGACATCTATTAGCTCTTGAATTTCTCCAAGATCTGTATCTTGAAACCCTTCACGATTCCCCCACCATTTTGGCCATATCCACAGTCTCTTTCAAGATGTCCCTGATTGGGCTGGGCGCGGTGGCTCACGCTTGTAATCCCAGCACTATGGGAGGCCGAGGTGGGCGGATCATGAGGTCAGGAGATCGAGACCACGGTGAAACCTCGTCTCTACTAAAAATACAAAAAAATAATTAGCCGGGTGTGGTGGCGGGCGCCTGTAGTCCCAGCTACTCGGAGAGGCTGAGGCAGGAGAATGGCGTGAACCCGGGAGGCGGAGCTTGCAGTGAGCCGAGATTGCGCCACTGCACTCCAGCCTGGGTGACAGAGCGAGACTCTATCTCAAAAAAAAAAAAAAAAAAGATGTCCTTGATTGGCTCTGTCACATATCTGGTGAAGTCATGCATAACATCTGGACACAGTTTTCTCCAGTGGAAATGTATTGCTTTGGGCTGGATGGTTTTCATGGCTTTCTATAACAACGATGGTATCTTCATGGAATGGTATAATCTTTCCAGACTTTCATGATGTTCTCTCTATCAAGGTTCTTCTCTTCCATAGTATGACAATCCTTTCTACAGAGTGTCATGTTTAATGAGCTTTAAAGGTCCTTATGACCCCCTGATCTAGAGGCTGAAGTAGAGACATTATGTTTGGGAGCAAGTAGGATGCCTTTAGTGTTGAACTCATTGGGGTTCTGGGTGGCTAGGGGCATTGTCCAATTTCAAAATAATTTTAAAAGACAGTTCCTAACTGCCAAGGTACTTCCTGACTTCAGAGACAAAGCATCATTGAAACTAAACCCCTCCACCACCCCCCCGAAAAAAAGAGTTCTCATTGTCCAGGCCTTCCTGTTACAGGACAACCAAAAGACTGGTAGCTAATGTTTACCCTGTCCTTTCAAGGCTCAGGGGTTAATAGCTTTATAGATAAGAGCAGTCCTGATTATAAATCCAGTGCATTTTCACAAAACAGTAAAGTTAGCCTGTCCCTTCCTGCCTTAAATCCTGGTGCTGGGGCTGGCTTCTCTTCCTTATGAATAGATGCTTTTCAAGGCTTTCTTAAAAATCAGAATAAGGAGCTTTTGTCTGCATTAAAAACCAGTTCAGGCAGATATCCTTTCTTCTCAATGATTTTGTTAATAGTTCCTGGAAACTCATCTGCTGCCTCTTGGTCAGCAGAAGGTGCTTCTCCTGTTATCTTTATATTTTTTAAGCTAAATCTCTTTCTAAAATTATAACATCATCCTTTGCTGGCAATAAATTCTCCAGCTTTAAATTTTTCACATTCCTTTCACTTTAAGTTGTCACATAATGATTTCCCATTTTCTCGAATCGTGTTAGAGTCTATAGTATGTCTTTCTTATAGCAATCCTGCACCCACATAAAAGCTGCATTTTCAATACAATAATAAAAAGCATTTCACAAAAAATTCCCGGGTTTTTGTGCCTACTGGTATAGCTGAAAAGACAGCTTCACAAGTTTCCTTTTCTTTTTTTGCTATGGTCCTTTCCCTGGAATCATTTATCTTGAAATGGCAGATGACTGAGCACATTGGCACATGCCTGAAGTCCCAGACTCTTGGGAGGCTGCGACAGGAGGACTGCTTGAGCCCAAGAGCTCAAGTCCAGCCTGGGCAACAAAGCAAGATCCCATTTCTTAAACAAAAGAAAAAAGAAAAAAGAAAGAAAAGGAAGGAAGGAAGGAAGGAAGGAAGGAAGGAAGGAAGGAAGGAAGGAAGGAAGGAAGGAAATGGTGGGCAACAGCAGCTTTAGACCTCAATCTATGGCACCTATCAAGCAATTAAAATTTTCTTGTAATGTCGTGACTTTTTTCTACTTCTTGGGAGCACTTCCTGCATCACTAGTGGCACTTAGAATGGGCCCCAGAATGTTGTCAAGGTTTACGGTATTGCGCTAAACACTATGGGAAATAGATGAGAACCACAAGAAATCACTTTTTACTGAGACACAAACTGCTCATGGGGAGATGATTAGCCTCTCACAGCACTATAAGCAGATACCCTCAACACTAGTTCACCACAATAGCAACAAGAGGAGGCTGCTAAATTATTACAATAGTCTAACATATGCTACAATTACATTTTATGCAGATATAATTTAATATTTCATCTTTACATTTG
Organism: Symphalangus syndactylus; assembly: GCF_028878055.3. Taxonomy (NCBI): domain Eukaryota; kingdom Metazoa; phylum Chordata; class Mammalia; order Primates; family Hylobatidae; genus Symphalangus; species Symphalangus syndactylus. The sequence goes on from NC_072435.2 coordinate 55,449,682, forward strand.
TTTACATTTCTCTCAACTATGAACAGTGTCTGTGTTTATGTATGTAAGTTCTGATAAATTTTAACTTTTTCTAATAGATGTGTGTATATTCTATGGTAGTAAGTGATAAAGTAGACTAGTATTTACATATATTTTATGCATGCATAATATACTGAACTTTAAAAAAATGATATTTCTAGCTCATACAGTTTGTGAATTTTTTCAAATTGTTGCAAATTCCCAAAAAATTTTCCAGTACACTTATTGAAAAAGAAATCCACATATAAATCACAGTTCAAAACCGTTGTTCAAGGGTAAACTGTGCTTACATTAGAAAAGAGAAAAGTTTTCAGATCAATAATCTAAATTCCTACTTTATGAAAATAGTAGAAGAACAAGATAAACCTAAGGCAAGCATACAAAAGGAAACAATTAAATGAAAAGCAGAAATCAATGAAAGGAAAATAAGAAAATAAAGGAAATAATTGGAACGAATAGCTGGTTCTTTTTTAAAAAATTAATAAATTGATAAATGTCTAGGCAAGCTAACCAAGAAAAAAAAAGAGAAGACACAAATTACCAACATCAGAAATGAAATAAGACTCATCACTACTGATCCTACAAAGATTAAAAGAATAATTTAAAATTTCTGTGAACTATTCCATACTCACAAATTTTTTAACTTAGATGAAATGGATTGATTCTTGAAAGACACAAATTACTAAAGCTTACACAAGAAGAAACAGATAATCTAAGTAGGCCTACATCTATTAAAAAATTGAATTAATCATTAACCAACTTCCAAAAAAAAGAAAGCATCAGGCCTCGATGGATTCACTGATAAATTCTACCAAATATTTATGGTAAAGACTATGCCAGTTCTCTACAATATCTTTCAGAAAATAGAAGCAAGATGCTTAGTAACAGGCCAGCATAACCTTTGACAAAATCCTACACATAATCACAAGAAAACTCTCAGCTAGCTGGGAACTGCCTTAATATTATAGAGAACATCTACAAAAATAAATAGCACCATACATAACAGTGAAAAAACAGACACTTTCCCTATAAAGTTGTCAACAAAGCAAAGATATCCTGTCTTGCCACTCTTATTTAGCAGCATACTTGAATTCTTATCCAGTGCAATAAGAAAAGAAACAGAAATAAACTTTATAAGACTGGAAAGGAACAAGTAAAATTGTCTTTGTTCAAAGATGACATTATTATCAATGTAAAACATCCCAAAGAATTGATCAAAAACTAAAACAAAACAAAGCAAAACAAATCTCCTGGAATTAATAAGTGAGTATAAAAGGTTACAGGATACAAGATTAATATACAAAAGTCAATTGCTTTCCTATATGCCACAATGAACAACTGAAATTTGAAATTTAAAAATACTATCAGTCAGGTATGGCAGCTTAAGCCTGTAATCCCATCACTTTGGGAGGCCAAGGCAAGAGGATTGCTGGAGTCCAGGAATCCAAGATCAGCCTAGGCAACATAGTGAATACACCATCTCTACAAAAAATAAAAATAGGGATAGTGTCACATGCTAGCAGTCTCAGTTGCCCAGGAGGCTGAGGTGGGGGAATCGCTTGAGCCCAGGAAGTCAAGGCTACAGTGAACCATGATTGCATCACCGTACTCCAGTCTGGGGAACAGAGTGAGACTCTGTCTCAAATAAATAAATAAATAAATACGGTTTATAATGACACCCAAACAATGAAATACTTAGGAATGAAATTAATAAGATACATATAGTATCTGTGCAGAAAACAATAAAACTGTGATTTTAAAAAATCAAAGATCTAAATAAATGGAAGGATATTCCATGTTCATGGATTGGAAGACTCGATATTGTTAAAATGTCAGTTCTTCCCAACTTGATCTATAGATTCAATGCAATCCCAATCAAAATTGCAGGAAGCTGTTTCACAGATAGTCACAAACTGATTCTAAAGTTCATGTGGAAAGGCAAAATACATACAATGGCTCATACAATACTGAATAAAAACAAAGTTGGAAGACTCACACAACCAAATTTTAATACTTATTATAAAGATATGGAAATCAAGACAGTATGATATTAATGAAAAAGCAGACACATAGATCAATTTAATAGACTAAAAAGCCCAGAAATAGAGCCACACATATACAGTCAACAGATCTTTGGCAAAAGAGCAAAAGCAATTCAAGGGAAAAGAAGTATTTTCAACAAATGGTTCTGAATCAATTGGATGTGCATATTTAAAAAAAGAATATAAACATATACCTTACACTTTTCATCAAAATTAATTCAAAGTTGATCATAAACCTAAATGCAAAATACAAAACTATAATAAACATCCAGAAGAAAACATGAGAAAAAAATCTAAGTGACTTTGGGTTTGGCAATGAGTGTTTAGATACACCAAAATTATAATCCAAACTTAATGTTATATAAAAATTAATAAGTTAAATTTTATTAAAACAAAAATTTATAAGATACATATAGTTTCTGTGTATAGACTGGGATAAAATATTTGCAAAACACATCTAATGACCTTGGGTTTGGCAATGGGAGTTAACAAATGTATTTCCTATTTTTTCAACTATAGGAAAATAACTCAACTTTTTTTAAACTAGTTTAAAAATACAAGGAGAAGATTTGAACAAAAAACTCACAAAAGAAGATATACAGATAGCAAACAGGTAAATGAGAAGGTACACAACATAATTTATCATTAAGGAATTGTGAATTAAAAGAACAATAAGATATCACTATGTACCTATTAGAATGACTAAAATCTAAAAGCATGATAACATCAAATACTGATGAAGATACAGAGCAACAGAAACTCTCATTCATTGCTACAGGGAATGCAAAATGGGACAGCCATTTGAGAAGACAGCTTGGCCATTTCTTACAAAGCAAAACATAAGCTTAACCATGCAAACCAGCAATTGCACTCCTATGTATCTACCCAACTGATTGGAAAATGTATATATGCAAAAAACTGCATGTGAATGTTTATAATAGCGTTACTCATAATTACCAAAAACTGGGAAGCAACTAAGATAGTCTTCAATATGTAAATGGATAAACAGATTGTGGTGCATTCATACAATGGAATATCGATATAAGTAATGCTTAAATAAGTAAGCATATGGGAATAAGAGACAAATCTGTAAGAAGAATTCCAAATAATGTACATAGATACTCTGCCCTCAAAGACAGGGAGAACACAACTCCTCATTCCTCAGAGATAGATTGTGCTTAATGACCTCTTTCTAGCAAAGTATACTACAATAAAATGGTGGTGGGTCAGGGGAATCAATAACTTTATAGTGGGGAAACCTGACACACAACTTCAACAAGGTAATGAAAGTCAGCATCAATAGCGATAGAACATGTTGATAGTATGTACTGTTGACATGATGTGATGAAAATGGCCCTCTACCTCTGTGGTCTTCTTCCCCAAAACCCATTTTAATTGTGATAAAAGCTACCCAGGCAAATCATGATAAAAACACAGAACAATTTCCAATAGAGGAGCATTTGACAAAATTCTTGACAAGTACTTCTGTAAGCTGTCAAGGTCATCAAAACAAGAAAAGCCTGAGAAACTTTTATATCCAAAGAGAGCCTAAGGAGACAGGATGACTAAATGTAACTTGGTATTTTGGATGAAACAGAAGAAATTTTATAAAAACTAAGAATATATGAATATAGCATGGACTTTATTATAATACTGTATCAATATTCATTTACTAATTATAACAAATATACCATACTAATGCAAGATGTTAATGACAGAGGAAACTGGGTATTAGGTGTGTGGAAACTGTCTGTAGTAGTTTCTCAATTTTTCTCTAAAGCCAAATTTGTTATAAAAAATAAATTCTCTTTTTAAAAAATAATAGTCATTTCACATTGCTCCACTATGTCCAACCCTCCAGCAGCTTTCCTTTGGATTTAGAATCAAATTCCAACTCCTTGCAGCCCTTATCTGAGTGCCTTTGTGAAACCTTGTTTACTACTTTTCAGTCAAACTGGTGTTCTTTCTGTTCTACCAACACTCCATTCTTCAGCCTTTCAAAGACTTTGAGTAGGTGAGTTTCTCAGCCTCCCACATTTCCCCACATCTTCTTCTTTCTTTTGTCCACTATTATAATCCTCAGATTTCAAATAGTACCTGAAGCATAGTACATGACAACTGGTTGGATGGATTGATGAGGAGATGGATTCATGAACGTGACAGTTCCAGTAACAAACCAATGATAATTGAGTCTTATGATCTAGAAGAAGCTTATCTCACTGCAATTGTCTACTGATACATTTTGAAGACTCACAAAATACCCAACTGAATCAGTCAGCATTTCATTTTATTAATGAAATATTCGTTTAATTTAAAAAAATTGTTTTAGAAGCAAAAATGTCCACATCCCCTACAAGTGCTACTAACCTGTGTGTACATCCCTCTTATCCTTAGACCTTATACTACCTTCCAGTGACTTCTTAAGTTAATGGTCTAATCACTTCAAGCTAACACTGAACAATTAAGGTAAACTTATATTAACTGAATGATGTCCATTGGACCTCAATAGAATTTCCAATGTCATTTTAGACACTTTTCAGACAATGTCACTTGGAATTAAAAGGAAGAAGTTTTAGAGCTACTCAACTATGTAGAAAATAAAATTTATAATGATCCACAGGGCATAGCTTGACCTCTAGCAGCTTGCAGTCAGGAACAGAGACATGGACAAGAATGAACATCCAGATAATTAAACAAAATCCAAACCACTTCACAGATAACAGTCAAGGTTAAACATATCTTAGGTATACAAGCCAACATAAGACCCAGTACTTACTACCTGCAGTAATTTAATACTTCTTAAAATTTCAAAAATTTCATAATCTCTCTTGCAGCAAATATCAATTTTCTTTTTCTTTTTTTCTTTTTTTTTTTCTGAGACAGGGTCTTGCTCTGTTTCTCAGGCTGGAGTGCAGTGGCACATCTCTGCTCACTGCAAACTTCACCTCCTGGTTTCAAGTGACTCTCCTGCCTCAGCCTCCCAACTAGCTGGGAATACAGGTGCCCGCCATCAACTCAGCTAATTTTTGTATTTTTAGTAGAGACAGGGTTTTGTCATGCTGGCCAGGCTGGTCTTGAACTCTTGACCTCAAGTGATCTGCCCGCCTCAGCCTCCCAAAGTGCAAACATCAATTTTCAAAATTATCTTCCAAAGTGCCTTGGGTTTTGTGTTATAGCTTACATAAATGTGCATCTGAGGAACATAAGTAAGCAAGTCAACTTAATTGGATTTAAGGAGGTCTCAACCACTGGATCTGGGAGGTCTAACCAGCAAGAAAGATTTTATTTTGAATAATTACAGGAGAGATAATTTTCTGTGCAAAGAAAAAGATATGGAGAAAATAATGAAAACGTGAACCACTGTTACTCTGCCCACATTAAATGAAAAAGTTGGTTTCTTGACATACAACAAGCAAACCCTTAAAAAACTTTGCACATTAGCAGACTAGTCTAGATTCTTGAAGGCTTAACTTCTTTGCACTTCAAACCCCAGTCTTGCATGCCAAACATTTGATATTACATCAACGTCACCTTGAAAGAATTCTAACTCTGGAGACAATCAGTTAATAAAAAAACACACAGCGGCATTTTTTTTTTTTTTTTGAGACAGAGTCTTGCTGTGTCACCCAGGCTGGAGTGCAGTGGCGCGATCTCAGCTCATTGCAAGCTCTGCCTCTTGGGTTCATGCCATTCTCCTGCCTCAGCCTCCTGAGTAGCTGGGACTACAGGTGCCTGCCACCACACCCGGGTAATTTTTCTTTTTTTTTTTTTTTTTTTTGTATTTTTAGTAGAGACGGGGTTTCACCATGTTAGCCAGGATGATCTCAATCTCCTGACCTCGTGAACGGCCCACCTCGGCCTCCCAAAGTGCTGGGATTACAGGCGTGAGCCACCGCGCCCAGCCAGGGGAATATTTTTTATGTATAATTATTTTACATGCTGATCTCAGGACCTTGATTGTCTCTTCTACATGGGAACTGCCATGGATATCTAATTTTCTGGTATAAAGGAATACAGGAATATACATTCTTCTCAAGCTAATATGGAACATTCACCAAAATAGACTACATTCTTGGCCATAAAATACACCTGAACAAATCTACAAGAATAAAAATAATATATTGTCTGCTCTGAGATCACAATGGAATTAATCTAGAAGTTAATTACAGACAGATAGCTGGAAAATCCCAAAATATTTGGAGATTAAATGACACACTTCTAAATAACACATTGGCCAAAAAAGAAATCTCAAGAAAAATTTAAAATATTTTGAATTAACTAAATAAGATAATGAACTAAATAAAAGTAAAACCAGTACATATTGAAATATGTGGAATGTGGAAAAAGTGGTGCTTGCAGGGAAATTTATAGCATTGTATGAATGTATTTTAAAAAAGAAGAAAGATCTAAAATTAATTATCTAGGCTCCCACCATAGGAAACAAGAAAAAAAAGAGAAAATTAAATTCAAGGTAAGCAGAAGAAAATAAATAATTTAAAAAAAACAGAAAGCAATGAAATTGATAAAAGGAAATAGAAAAAATTAATAAAACCAAAAGATGGTTCTTTTAAAAAAATCAATAAAATCAGTAAACTGCCCTCCAGTGTAACTACGAAAAAAAAGATAGAAAAAACAAATTACTAACATCAGAAATGAAAGAAGGGACATCACTACAGATCCAATGGACATTAAAATGATAATAAAGGAATGGTATGAACAACTTTATACCCATAAATTTAATAACCTCGATGAAGTGGACCACGTCCTTGACAGACACAGGTCGCTGTGTCTGTCACGCAAACTCACATGAAAGGCAGACAATCTGAATAGGTCTATGCCTATTGCCGAAATTGAATCAATAAATAACTTTGTAAAGCAGAAAGCATTGGATCTACTGGTAAATTCTACCAAACGCTTAAGGAAGTAATTATACGGATTTTTTTTCACAATCTCTTTCAGAAGACACTGGCAGAGGGAATACAGAAGATCTCTGACTTACAGTAGTTTTACTTAAGATTTGTTGACTTTATGATGGGCTTATCCGGGTATTCAATTCATTTTTGACTTACCATAGGTATCAGGACATAGCCCTATTGTACATCAAAGAGCATCTGTACTTCTTAACTCATTCTATGAGGCCAACATTGTTCTAATACAAAAACCTCAGAGACATTACAAGAAAACTGCTAACCAATACCTCTCATGAGCATAAATGTAAAACTCCTCAATAAAATACTAGCAAATTGAATGTAACAATACATAAAAAGAATTATACACCATGACCAGGTGGAATGTGTCCCAATTATATGAAGCTTCTTCAATATTTGAGAATCAATTTATGTAATCCAGCTTATCAACAAGCTAAAGGAATAAAAAAATGCGTAATTATATCAATAGATGCAGAAAAGGCTTTTGAAAAAAATCCAATACCCATTCATGATAAAAATCATTCAACAAACTAGGAATAGAGGGGAACTTCCTCAATATGATAAAGCATATTTACAAAACACTTACACCTCTTAGTAAAATGAGAAACAAGGCAAGGCTGTCCTCTGTTACCACTGCCTTTCAAGGTGGTGGTAGTGGAAGTGCTAACTAATGCAGTAAGAAAATAAAATTTCTAAAATGATATGCAGATTGGGAAAAAATGAAACTCTGTTCACAAGTGATGATTGTCTGGGTATAAGGTCCAAAATAACTGACAAAAACAAATAAGTAATTTTAGCAAAGTTGCAGGATACAATATTGACATACAAAAGTCAATCACTTTTCTACATACCAGCGATGAACAAGTGGAATTGAAATTAAAACATAATGCCTTTTACATTACCACCCCCTAGATGAAACACTCAGGTTTAAATGTAAAAAAATATGTATAAAGTACGTATAAGGAAAACCACAAAACTCTGTTGGAAAAGTCAAAGAATAATTAAACAGAGTTATTTCATGTTTATGGATAGGAAGACTCAATATTGTCAAGATGTCAGTTCTCAACTTGACCCATGGATTTAATGCAATCCCATCAAAATCCCAGCAAATTATTTTGCAGATATCAATAAATAATTCTGAGGTATATGAGCTGAGTATGGTGGCAAATACCTGTAGTCCCAGCTACTCTGGAGGCTGAGGTAAAAGGATTGCTTAAGCCCAGGAATTCAAGTCCAGCCTGGGCAGCATAGTGAGACCTCATCTTTAAAAAATAAAATAATAAAGTTTATACGGAGAGGTAAAAGACCCAAAATAATCAGCACAGTATGAAGAACGAAGTTGGAAGACCGACTCTAACCAACTTCAAGTTTTACTGTAAAGCCACGGTAAACAAGATAATGTGGCATTGGTGAAAGAACAGACAAATAGCTCATTAGAACAAAATAGAAAGCCCGGAAATAGGCCCACATAAGTATAGTCAGCAGATTTTTAGCAAAGGAAAAAAGGTAATACAATGGAACAAAGATAGTATTTTGAACAAATGGTGCTGAAACAACTGGACATCCACATGCAAACCAAAAAAAAAAAAAAAAAAGAGTCTAGACACAGATCTTACACCCTTCAAAAAAATTAATTCAAAGTACATCACAGCCCCAAATGTAAAATACAAAACTACAAAACTCCTAGAAAACAGTATAAGAGAAAATCCAGGTAATCTAGGGTTTAGCAATGACTTTATAGACCAAACACCAAAGACACAATCCATGGAATAATGAAGCAATAAGCTGAACTTCATTAAAATTAAAAATCTTAGCCCTATGAAATATGCTGTAAAGAAAGTAAAAAGAGAAGCCACAGACTGGGAGAAATATTTGCAAAAGACACATCTGATAAAGGACTATTATTCAAAATATGCAAAGAACTCTTAAAACTCAATAATAAGAAAACAGCTCATTTAATAAATTGTGCCAAGACCTTAACAGACACCTCAACAAAGAAGATATGCAGATGGAAAATAAGCATAGGAAAAGGTGCTCCATGACATATGACATTAGGTAAATACAAATTAGTACAGCTGTGATATACCACTACACACCTGTTAGAATGGCCAAAATCCAGAACACGGAGACATTAAATATAAGGATGTGGAGCTAAAGGAACTCATTCATTGCAAGTAGGAATACAAAATGGTACAATCACTTTGGAAGGTAATTTGGTGGTTTCTTACAACACTAAACACACTCCTGCCATACTATCCAGCAATCATATTCCTTGATATTTACCCAAAGGAGCTGAACACAGATACACAGAAAAATCTGCACACAGATATGTATATCAACTTTATTCATTCATATGTGCCAAAACTTAGAAAAAATCAAGATGTTCTTCAACGATGAATGGAAAAATAAACTGTGGTACATTCAGACAATGAAATATTATTTAGTGCTGAAAATTAATGAGCTATCAAGTCATAAAATGAGCTATCAAACCATAAAAAGACAGAGAGGAGTCTTAAATGCATATTACTGAATGAAAAAAGCCAATGTGAAAAGGCCTCCTACTGTGTGATTCCAACTATATGACATTTTGGAAAAGGCAAAAGAAGGTAGACAGTAAAAAGATTAGTGGCTGCCAAGGGTTAGTGGGAAGGCATGAACAGGCTGAGTGCAGAAGATTTTTAGGATATGAAGCTGCTCTGTACAATACCGTGATGATGAAGATGTATCATCATAACGTGTCTGAATCTGTGTAATGTACAACAAGAGTGAGCCCTAATGTAAACTATGAACTTTGGGTGATAAGTATGTGTAAGTGTAGGTTCATCAGTTGTAACAAAAATACCACCTTGGTGGGGGATGTTAACAATGGGGGAGGCTGTGCACATGTGGGGACCGGGGTGTATGGGAAATCTCTGTGTTTGCTGCTCCATTTTTGCTGTGAACCTGAAACTGCTCTAAAAATAAATAAAAATAAAATGAGATGATAGAAATAGATATAAATAATTACAGAGAGATACAGACACAGATAGATACAGATACAGGTATAGATAAAGATACAGATACAAATACAGATACAGATAGATGATACAGATACAGATAGATACAGATATAGATACAGATACAAGTATAGATACAGATAGATGATACAGACACAGATAGATACAGATACAGATGTAGATACAGATACAAATATAGATACAGATACTGACAGATGATACAGATAGATACAGATACAGATGTATATACAAATACAGATAGATATAGATACAGATACAGATAGATAAAGATACAGATATAGGTACAGATACAGATACGGATGTAGATACAGATAGATACAGATAGATACAGATACAGATACAGACACAGATGATGCAAAGTGAGTTTAGAACCAACGTCTGTGCCATAAGCATATTATTATGACTGTGTCCGCATTAAAGGAAAAGCGTGCCCTACAGAAAACTTATTGATGCCAATGTAGCTATGATGGGTTACCAACAAATAGAATCTATGCTGGACTATCATATTTTACCCTCAGAGGCCAGTGACCAGTAACAAATTAACCTGTTAATTCCCAAAGTAGAATTATGTGACCAGATGGAAAATTCCAATTGAACATCTGTGTTGCAGAAAGAATGGGGCCTTCCACAGCCTGGCTGAAGATGCAGGATAATACCTGTTAGTAGTCGTATCTCAAAATGAGAAAAGTGGCTATTCCCTTTGGATGGAGCTGTGAATCCTGAACTTTTCTTCATCAGCAACTTCTTAAATATCTTTTTCAGTGAATCCCCTGCTTCAGAACACTGCATCTACGACACAAAGCAAAGTAACAACTCATTCATTTTCTCACTTTTTTTCCTTTTATGGGTACATAATATTTTACATATTTATGGGGTACGTGTTTGTTACACATGTATAATGTGTGATGATCAGGTCAGGGTATTTGGGGTATCCATCCTCTTGAGTACTTATCATGTCTATTGTTGATATCATTTTAAGTCCACTCTTATAGTAACTTTGAAATATACAAACTACTGTTGCTAAGTATAATCACCCTGGTCTGCTATCAAACATTGGAACTTATTTATTTCATAACTATATATTTGTACCCAAATTCTCCTTATTCCCTCAATCCCACTCACTCACCTCCTCTTCCCAGTCTCTAGTAGCTGTGAGTCTATTTTCTATGTCCATGAAAACATTTTTGACTCCCACATGTGAGTGAGAATATGCAGTATTTGTCTTTCTGTGCCTGGTTTATTTCACTTAACATAATGGCCTCCTCCAGTTCCACCCATGTTGCTGCAAATAACATAATTTCATTTTATATGGCCAAATAGTACTCCATTGTGTGTACATACCACATCCTATTTATTCATTCATCTGCTGTGGACACTTAGGTTGATTCCATATCTTTGCTATTGTGAATAGTGCTGCAATAAACATGCAGGAGCAGGTCTCACTTTGATATACAGACTTATTTTCCTTTGGATAAATCCCCAGTGGTAGATTGCTGGATCTCATGGTAGTTCTATTTTTAGTTTTTTGAGAAATCTCCATACTATTTTCTATAGTGGTTGTACTAATTTACATTTCTACCAACATTGTATCACTTCCCTTTTCTCCACTTCCTTGCTAGCATCTATTACTTTTTGTCTTTTTAATAATAGCCATCTTGACTGGTGTGAGATGCTATATCACTGTGGTTTTGATTTGCCTTTCCCTGAATGATTAGTAATATTGAGCATTTTTTCATAGACCTGTTGGCCATTCATACATCTTCTCTTGAGACATGTTTGTTCCCTTCTTTTGTCCATTTTTAATGGGATTATTTGTTTTTTCACTATGGTGTTGCTTAGTTCCTTGTATATTCTGGGTATTAGTCCCCTGGAGGATGTGTAGTTTGCAAACATTTCCTCCCATTCAAGAGGTTGTTTCTTCACTCTTTTGATTGCTTCTTCTGCTGTGAAGCTTTTTAGTTTTATATAGTCCTATCTGTCTACTTGTTTTAACTCTTCTTTAATCTAAGACATGTGGTTGTCAATCAGAGCTGCAGATTATCCTAAAGTGACCATCACTAGCTGAGTTGATACACTTCAGAACAAAAACTAGGCCCTTGATGGCCTCTTCAGCCTTCAGATACCGCTTAAGAAAATTCGTTATTCTCCTTTAAAGATTTTGAAGTACTGAAAATAGTTGGAGGCCAGGCGTGGTGGCTCACGACTATAATCTCAAAACTTTGGGAGGCCAAGGCAGGCAAATCACCTGAGGTCAGGAGTTCAAGACCAGCCTGGCAAATATGGTGAAATGCTGTCTCCACTAAAAGTACAAAAATTAGCCAGGCATGCTGGTGGACATCTGTAGTCCCAGCTACTTGGGAGGCTGAGGCAGGAGGATCACTTGAACCCGGGAGGCAGAGGTTGCAGTGAGCCAAGATCACACCACTGCACTCCAGCCTAGGGGATAGGGCAAGACTCCATCTCAAAAAAAAAAAAAAATTGGAAAAATTCCCAACCGTATTTTTAAAGCTCTCTATGAGTTGAAGATGTCCAGGTTAAGAAATATTGAAATACCTGAGTCAAGAAGGTAGAAAGAGAACCTGTTACTTCAGAAGGATTCAGATGTTCCAAGGAAAATTGATGCATAGTGACACAGTCCATCCAAGATATGAGTTAACTGTTATCTGGATTCTGGGATATAATACTGTACAGTTATTAGTTATCCAAAAAAAGGCATTTATGGTTGTTAGTGGCAAAGAAATATATGATGTTGTCTACAAATGTTACTAAAGTATCGTTTGATCCCAGAAGAAAATGGAACAATATTTATAAAATTCTGAAAGAAAAAGTAAAACAAAAAATCGTCTCTTAGCCCATCACAAACAGGTTGTTTCATTAAGAACAAAATAGTATAATTCAGCAAGGTTGGCTAAGGGTTTTAGGATATAATAACAATGTATTGTATGCTTAGAAACCACTAAGAGATATTTTAAGTGTTCTTACCACAAAAAAAATAAGTATGTGGGCAATGCATATGTTAATTAATTTGATTTAGACATTTAATAATTTATACATGTTTCAAAACATTATGTTGTACACATTAAATACATGCAATTTTGTCAATTAAAAATAAATAAGTGAGTTTTAGGACATAGTCTGGTTACAATAATGGAAGACAGTCATAGCTGCTAAAATAGCAGCTCATCTTTCCTGTAGTTTTCGATTGCCTAATATTCAATCTCAAGTACATGGTAAACATGGATCCTTCTTATGGAGATGAATGGAATTTTTTATTTTAGTGAACTTTCCTTACATAAGTTTACCTCCTAAGAGTTTACAACATGATTTCCAATCCGTTGTTTCAACTGATGAGGAATTATAGTCCAAAGTGTACTATGGAGTTCTGAGATTTTGACTCACATGGAGTAGCTTATAGAGCACCCAATCTCCCATTGAACTAGAAAATCTAGATAAAATACACAAAGGGATGTCTTCTAGAAGAATCAGAACATTACCAAAGCAATCAGGATTGAGAGGCCATGACCCCAGAAGGAAGGGAAGGGATATGAAAGTTAGCCCAACATTACGTCTACTAATTATCCCCTTGGAGGATTTACCAGTCCTCCTTGGCTGCAAAGAGCAAGAGGCCTGAGATGGCATATTTAATTTTTCCTTAATTTCACAGGGCTAAGAACATAAAAATTGGAATTCAGGACTGCCACTCTCGCTAAACATAAACAGCCAAGTTTCCAGAGAGTAGGAGTCACAGACATACGTCTGGCACTCTGCACCCATTTTCTCCTTGAGACATTTACTGATTCCAGAGCTTTGTGGGGCTAGAGTCCCTGAAGCCAAGCAAAAAGAGGAAGAAAAGCTGAAGGGAGGTTTTGGCTATCTTACCATGCTAGGAATACAAAAATTAAAGTTCAGTGCTCACCAATGAAGCAATACACTGGTAAATATTCAGGCTTTGAGTTGAGATACCTGAAGGACAAACCAGAGATAGAATCAGCCTTACAAACAGTGAAACCCAGACAGGAGTCAGCTCAGTTCTGGATTGATTCAAATTGGTATGTTTACACTCTCACTGTCATGCAAAAGAAGATAATCACTGAAAGCTTCTACAGTTTTTCAGAGAGTATGCCTGGTATAAAATTTAAAAATTATCAAGCACAGAAGGAAAAAAAACCAAGAGGGGGGGATAGAAGTCATACAAATAGGAACATCTCCATAGATTTAAGGTTATCAGACATTGACTAAATTAACTATGGTTAGCATGTTCAGGAAAATAGGCAAGATGAAATTCTCCCAAGAATATTTTTTAAGAATAAAATGTAATTCTAGATCTGAAAAAATTTAATGGCAGAAATTGTATACTCAATAGAAGTGTTTAGTAGCAAATTAAGCACAGCTTTAAAAAATAAGTAAATTAGAAATTAAAATAGGAGCCAATTCACTTAAAATATAACAGAGAAGAAAATATATGAAAAATACAGAAGAAAATGTAAGGGGAACATGTGGTAGAGTAAAAATGTTTAATATACTACTGATTAAAGATAATGAAGAGAAGAAAGAGGGAAAGGGGCATGAGCAATATTTGAAGAGATAATGTCCAGTAATAATTCAAGAAAAGAATTTGCCAACACAATATCATAAATGGGAAAAAGATTTCCAACTGAAAATCAAGAAACTCTGCAAATGTTAGGCATAATAAATAAGAAGAAACTACAACTCAGAATATGAGCGCCTAACTGCTATAACAAAGAGAAGAGTGCCTTTAAAAATCCAGAAAAGAAAAGAAGTATTACCTTAAAAGTAGCAATGGGTGGACTGACAGATGACTTCTGCAAAGAAATGATGGAAGCCAGGAAAAAATAGAAAGCTATGAACAACAATTGAGTCAAAGAAGAAATTCAAACATAAATTTTAAGATATATTGAGACAAATGAAAATGGAAACACAATGTACCAAAACTTATGAGATGTAGCAAAAGCAGTTCTAAAAAGGAAGTTTATAGCAATAAATGCCTATAACAAAAAGAAAACAATATAAATAACTTAATATTACACCTCAAGGAACTAGAAGAAAAAGAAGCTCACAAGAAGGAAATACTAAAGATCAGAGCAAAAATAAATAAAAGAGACTATTCAAAAATAATTCAAAAGATCAAAAGAACTGAATTGTTCTTTTTTGAAAAAAAAAATTGGTAAACCTTCAACTAGACTAAGGGAAAAATGAGGACTCAAAGTCAGAACTGAAAGAGGAGACATTAAAACCATTACCACAGAAATACAAAGAATTATAAGATTACTATGGACAATTGTACATCAACAAATGAGATAATCTAGAGTTGAGAAAATTCTTAGAAACATACAATCTACCAAGACTAAATCATTAAGAAACAGAAAATCTGAACAGACCAATAAGTAAGGAAATTGAATCATTAATAAAAAGTCTCCCAACAAAGAAAATCCCAGGACCAGATAGATTCACTGCTGAATTCTACAAAACATTTAAAGAACAACTAATACCAAACTCTACCACAAAATTAAGGAGGAAGTACTTCCAAATTCATTTTAAAAGTCCAGCATTACCCTAATACCAAAGCCAGGCAAGGACACTACAAGAAAACAAAATTGTAGGCCAATGTCCCTGATGACCATAGATGCAAAAATCTTCCAGAAAATATTAGCAACCTGAATTCAACAGTGCATTTAAAGAATTATTCACCATAATTAAGTGGGATTTATTCCTGGGATACAAAGATGGTTCAACATATGCAAATCAATGAATGTGAAATAGCCCATTAACAGAATAAAGGACAAAATCTATATGATTATTTCAATAGATGCAGATTTGGCAAAATTCAGCATTATTTTATGGTAAAAACTCTCAGCAAATTAGTTATAGAAGGAATGAACCTCAACACACAAAAAAAGGCCACATGTCACAAGCTCACAGTTCACACAATACTCAGTGGTAAAATTTGAAAGCTTTGTCTCTAAGATCAAGAATAAAACAAAGATGCCCATTCTCACCACTCCTTACCATCATAGTACTAGAAATCCTAGCCAGAGCAATAGGCAAATAAAAGACGTCCAAATCACAAAGGAAAAAGTGAAATTGTCTCTGTTTGCAGATGGCATAATTTTATGTACAGAAAGTGCTAAACATGCGAAAAAATTGTTAAAACTAATAAACAAATTCAGTAAAGTTGTAGAACACAAGATCAGCATATAAAACTTGGTAACATTTCTTTATAATAACAACAACCTATTCAAAAAAATCAAAACAATCCTGTTTACATTAGCTACAAAAAATTTAATTGCTTGTGAATAAATTAACCTAAGGAGGTGAAAGATCCGTATGATGAAAACTACAAAACATTGATAAAATACATTGAAGAAAACACAAATAAATGGAAAGACATCCTGTGTTCATAAACTGGAAGAAGGAATATTATTGATATGTGCATAACACCCAAAGCAACCTACAGATTCAATGCAATCTCTGTCAAAACTCCAATGACATTTTTACAGAAGTAGAAAGAAATCCTAAGATGTGTATGGAACCACAAAATACCCCAAATAGCCAAGGCAATCTTGGGCCAAAAAACAAAGCTGGAAGCAACATGCCAACTGATTTTA
Source organism: Symphalangus syndactylus (assembly GCF_028878055.3). Lineage (NCBI taxonomy): Eukaryota > Metazoa > Chordata > Mammalia > Primates > Hylobatidae > Symphalangus > Symphalangus syndactylus. Next base: position 55,466,313 of record NC_072435.2, read on the forward strand.
AAATAGGATACAAAGCTATAGCAATCAAAACATCATGGTACTGGCATTAAAATAGGCACATAAACCAATGGAACAGAAATGAGAGGCCAAGAATAAATTCACACATTTATAGATTTGGTCAACAAATATTTATTTATAAATAATTGAATAAATATAAATGTTTATATCGGTCAATTGATTTTTGACAAAGGTGCCAAGAACACACAATGGGGAAAGAACAAACACTTCAATAAATGGTGTTGGAACAATTGCATATCCACAAGCACGAGGATGAAATTTGACTCTGATCTTGAAAACAGCTTTGCAAAGATTATGAGAGTGACCGGAGTCTAGCAAGGCTGACTCTGTCTTGCTTCTAACAAATGATCCAGCAACCCCACTACTTGGTATAGATCCAAAGTAAGTGAAATCAGTACATTGAAGAGATATCTGGACTCCTATGCCCATTGTGTTCATTGCAGCATTATCCACAATCACTAAGATATGGAATCAACAGAAGCATCTATCAACAGAGGAATGAATAAAGAAAATGTGGGATATATACACAATGGAATAGCATTCAGCCTGAAGAAGAAAATCCTGCCATCTGTGACAACTTGGATGAACCTGGAGGACACTATGTTAAGTGAAATAAGCCAGGCACAGAAAGACAAATATAGCGTGATGTCACTTCTACATGGAATCCAAACAAGTTGAATTCATAGAAGCACAAGGTAGAATAGTGGTTGCCAAGGGATGAGTGAGAAAGAAAGACAGGTTGGGAGATAATCAAAGTATACAGAATTTCAGTTAGACAGGAATTATTTCATGATATCTATTGTGTAACACAATAACTATAGTTAATAACAATGTATTATATACTTTAAAGTTGCTAAGAGATTAGATTTTAAGTCTTCTCTCCACAAAAAAAGCATGTGAAATAATGCATATGTTATTTAGCAAAATGCAGCAATTTCACAATGTATACATATTTCAAAACATAAATGTACACCATAAATATATACAATTTTGTCAATTAAAAATTGAAAAATTCTAGAATGAATAATAAGTAAAATTTACACTTTGATTTTGAATTACAACAAAAAACTAGTAAGTAAAAAAGAAGATAGAAAGTTAAATATAAATGTCAGAAAGAATTATCAAACTAGACTTTGTAACCACTGAAAATAACTTTTAGGAGATTGGGCCACTGCACAAAGCAGGACTCTGTCAAAAAAAAATAAAAAGAGTGGAAAGTAGGTTCCACTTGTGATAAAGATGGAGTAACAGAAACTGAATTTACCTTCTGGCCTTAAAAATTAAAAACAAAACAAAACCCAAAATTTGTATCAAGCAAGGTATTTTAGACACTGGACAACAGGCAGCTCGGGACAATGATTCCCAAGTGGATACAAACAAATGAGGCGACCCCTACAGTAGCTTAAGACAGAGATTGTCAGAGTGAATTTAAAAATATAAGCCAATACTTATCTATACTCTATCTCAAAGAACCAAACTTTATTTTTTATTTTTTTTTTTTTTTTGAGACGGAGTCTTGCTGTCGCCCAGGCTGGAGTGCAGTGGCGCGATCTCGGCTCACTGCAGGCTCCGCCCCCTGGGGTTCACACCATTCTCCTGCCTCAGCCTCCCGAGTAGCTGGGACTACAGGCACCCGCCACCCCACCTGGCTAATTTTTTGTATTTTTAGTAGAGACGGGGTTTCACCGTGTTAGCCAGGATGGTCTCGATCTCCTGACCTTGTGATCCGCCCGCCTCGGCCTCCGAAAGTGCTGGGATTACAGGCGTGAGCCACCGCACCCGGCCCAAACTTTATATAAATGATAGCCAAGGAAAATTATAAATTATTTTGAACTGAATGAAAATGAAAATCTTTTGAACTAAATAGACAATATATTAAATATGTGGGATACCACTAAAGCAGGTATTAAAGGAAAATTTGTAGCATTACATTCTAGCACACGAAAGAAGAAATGTCTGAAATTAATAACCTAAGCTTACACTCTACAAAGCTTTGAAAGCTTTGTCTCTAAGACCAAGCTTCCACCCAAAAAAGTTTTGAAAACTTCGTCTCTAAGATCAAGCTTCCACTCTAAAAGGTTTTGAAAACTTTGTCTCTAAGACCAAGCTTCCACCCAAAAAAGTTTTGAAAACTTCGTCTCTAAGATCAAGCTTCCACTCTAAAAGGTTTTGAAAACTTTGTCTCTAAGACCAAGCTTCCACCCAAAAAAGTTTTGAAAACTTCGTCTCTAAGATCAAGCTTCCACTCTAAAAGGTTTTGAAAACTTTGTCTCTAAGATCAAGCTTCCACTCTAAGCTTAGTTTATTAATTTGAGGTTACTTCCTGGAGAGTTTCCAGGTCATACTGCAAGAAAGGGAAATCCAAAGAGAGCTCGGTGAGCTCCCTGAGTTAAGGAGACAAAATTTTCAAGTTAAACAAAGAGGCCAGAATCCACAGGGCAGGATACAGAATAAAAGATTTCTGCACAAAGAGAGTTCTGGAGATCTGGAGAGAGTTCTCCTCACTTCTTCATTTTAGCACTGATCAGCATATTTGTGTGAGGAAAATGCACAAAGCCAGGAAAAATCCAGAAAGGATCACATTTAAAAATAATAAAGATCACATATAGCTAGAAATAATTCACCTTCACAGCAGCCAAAGTGGAGAAGCTTCAAAACACACAGGGCTTTGGGTGGAGCACTCAGAAGGTATTGCGTTGGTATTGGAGCTATAGGAGCCCTAGACTAAAGGCTGCTCCTGCTCAGTCTAACAAAGGTTAAGGGTAAGGATATGAAAACAGTGATTATTAGTATGTTACATCATTCAAGAAGACAAAACAATGCATGAGTATGTTAAGGAGAGACCTGGAAGATATTTTTTAGACTGAAGTAGAAAAATAAATACACTATCCGAAACAAAACACAGAAAAATAAAGACTGAAAAAACTTACATTGCAGTGTGGGAAAACTCTAAGTGGACTAATATTGGCGGCCCAGAAAGAATAAGGGCAGAGAAATATTTGAAGACATAGTGGCTGAAACTTTTCCAAATTTCATGAAAATTGTGAACCTGTAGATTAAATGAATTCAACAAAACCCAAGCACAATAGGTATGAGGAGCACTATAACGAGATCTAATATAATCAAGTTGCTTAAACCAGTGACAAAGAGATAATCTTAAAATCAGCCAGACAGCAAAAAATACATTATATACAGAGAAATAAATAGAATGATAGCAGTTATGCTCAAAAGCATGCAAAAATAAAATACAGAATATAACCATTAAATATATATGTCAGAAAATAGTACATCTTTAAATCACTAAAAGAGAAAGTCTAACCTATAGTTTTATACCCAGTAAAGCTATTTTGGGTAAATAAAGGTGAAATAAAGATCTTTCAGACAAAGAAAATCTGAAAGAATTTATCATCAGAAGACTAGTATCATAAGAAATGTTAAAGAGAAAATTCTTCAGGAAAAAAAACCTGATACCAGATAGCAAACAGAATCTACACAAAGGAATTAAGATGGGAAGGGTATGTAAGAGGATGAAAATTAAAAACTTTTAAAAAGTTTTGCAAATCTTTTTAGAAGATAATTAATTGTTTAAAACAACATAATAACAATGTATTATGGAGTTTATAACATATGCAAAATATTATCAGAGTAAAATATATTATGACCATAGCAAAGAGACTTGGAAAGGAAGAAACAGAAGTGATTGTGTAAGGTTCCTTGCCATAAGAAAAGTGCTATAATATCATGTAAGGCAGAGCATGATAAGTTACAGATATAGTCTGTAAACCCTAAAGCAGCCACAAAAATAGCACAACAAAGTGTTATAGCTAATAAGTTAACAAAGGAGATGAAATTGAATCATGAAACATTCAATTACTACAAATAAAGAAAAAGAAGAGAATGGGAAGAGAACAAAGAAACTAATAGAAAATAATTATCAAGATGGTAAATTTACACATGACTGTGTTAATAATCACATTAATCATAAATGGCCTAAACACTCCAATTAGAAGGCAGAGATTGTCAAGATAGATTAAAAATATAAAAAATACACATCTACACTCTATCTCAAAGTATCATACTTTATGTAAGAAACAAATGGGTTAAAAGTTAAAAGATGGTCAAGGGAAGTTATAAAATATTTTGAATTGAATAAAAATGAAAATCTTTTGAACTGAATTAACAATATTTTAACATGTATGGGATACCACTAAATCAAGTATTAGAGGAAAATATATAACATTAAATGCTAATACAGAAAATAAGAAATGTCTGTAATTAGTAATATAAGCTTTCACTCTAAGAAATTAGAAAAAAAAAAACAAAAACAAATTAAACCAAAGGCAAAGAGAAGAAAAGAAATAATAAGTGCAGAAATAAATGGAATTAAAAACAGAAAAATAATCCAGAAAAAATTAACAGAACCAAACTGGTTTTCTGAAGATATCAATAAAGCCAATAAACCTCTAGCCAGATGTACTAAGAATAAAAGAGGGAGAAAGAGAGGAAGAGAAAGAGAATCTCCTGTATCCGGAATAAGAAGGAACATCACTACAGACCCTGCAGACATAATAATAATAATAACAATAAAGATTAGCCTGTGAGTAACCTATGTCTGAATCCACAAGGAGCTAGTCAATAGTTTAGATTCCTAGGGCCCATCCCAATCATAATGAATAAAAATTTCAGGGCTAATCAGAAGAAAGGGACATAATAATAATAGGGTTTGGCATTTTTGCAAACACTCCAGATGACTGATGCAAAGTTGAGCTCAAGGTGCACTGCCTTAGACTAAATACAGTCAACTAGTCTCCAAGATTCATGACTAGGAAAATAAAAAAATAGGTCATGCTCTACTGACTTCCATGTGAAGTCTAGATCTGCACTGTCTAGAAACAACCTGTCAGATAAAGGGGAAGCTGATGTGACCAACAGTGACATATCCATGAATTTAAGATTCTCTCCATTTTCTCTTTACAAGGTATGTATGTTGAAAGTGAAGCTCAAGTTGGTGGCACCATGCTGTGCACATATTCCAAGAAGCAAAAGACTAAAATTGTCTGCCACAATAAAATAGAATACCACAATGATACATTTTGGTATCTGTCCACAAAACCTTCTTCGGGTTCTGCCTGATTTCTAGATTTCTAACTGTAACATAAACCCCTTTTCCTGGAAAACAATTGAAAGCAAGGAAGTTAAAACAATATTATGTGGGGCAAAATATAAGTCTGCTTGATATCTTTTAAGTAAATCACATACATACGTATTTGACTCTCATTAGTGACAAATGATTCTTAAAACTTAGAAAGATGCTTTAGCTAATCACGATGCCCTCACTGCAAGCTCACAGCAGCCAAAGATTGGCTTATCTGCTGCGCAGAGAAGGATATTCTCTGGTCACAGCCCACTCCTCAAACCCCAGGGCTTCCCAGTGGCCCAGGCCGACCAGCATACTGGCATGATACAGCCTGTTACATACTGTTTAAATAAAGATTTGCAAGGAAAATAAATTCATGGCAACATTCATTATTGATCATTCTCAAAACTGTCTGGAGAATTCCCCCAGAGGGCTTAGGGAAGAAATTAAACATTGTTTTCCTGAGTTGTTTCCTGCTGTTTTTCCACTTCATTGGTTTTGCTCCTGTAATTGTGTGTGATCCTATAGCCACAGATTTTAATATGCCTGAATTATTTCATACAACTTCTGGATCACATGTCAATAATTTGGGTGTGAATAATTATAATAATAATGATGTTAATAATAATCACTGTGATAAGAAAAGATCCTTAGACTTCCCTGTTTACTGTTATCTCTTAACTCTTTAATTACTTTTTGTCTGACCTAAATCTATGGCATCAAAATCTGCAAGTAATAAATTCCAAGTTATTTATAGTCTCACTTGCCCACCCTTGACCACTGTCTCTTTCCTGGAGCTCATTCCCCCTTTCTTCCCCCTACTATTGGTCTCTTATGGTTTTCCTTCTATTTCTCTGACCTTCTAGATCCTCTTCACCATTTTTATAAGTTCAGAAATTTGGACTTTTTTTTTTTTTCGAGACAGTCTTGCTCTATTGCCCAGGCTGCAGTGCAGTGGCACAATCTTGGCTCACTGCAACCTCCACCTCCTGGGTTCAAGCAATGCTCCTGCCTAGGCCTCCCTAGCAGCTGGGATTACAGTCATGTGCTACCACGCCCAACTAATTTTTGTATTTTTAGTAGAGACAGGGTTTCACCATGTTGTCCAGGCTGGCCTTGAACTCATGACTTCAAGTGATGTGCCCACCTCAGCCTCCCAAAGTGCTGGAATTACAGGCATGAGCCACCATGCCCAGCCCATTTCTCAGAATTCTAATCAGTGTTTTCTCATGTCACTTCAAACACTCTCCTTAGCCTCTCACCTCCTTGACTAGCTTCAAACATCATCAGTCTACATATCCAGAATTCACATCTTTGATGCAAGACTCCAGGTGTCATGCCTTCACAGCTCAGTTAACCATCTGGTGTCACCTCCCACTACTGTCTCATGTGCCCTGTGCTCCCAACCAACTCCTCTGCTCACGGCTCAGCCTGCTTTCCCGGTGCCTTTTTATACCCACAGCTTTGACTTCCTGGTCCTTCTTCCTAAAACGCTTTGAAAAATCATATCCAGCAGTATATCAAAAGCAGCAAATGATCCATTATCAAGTTTGTTTAATTCAGGGAAAGTAAGAGTGGTTCAACATTAGCAAATATAATTTTAATATAATTTAAGATATCAAATATGACAAAGGAACCAATATATCTATTGTTGAGGAAAGAAAATTTGAAAACATTCAATCGTCATTCCTGATTTTTAAATGTATAGAATACTGAAAATAAAATGCTAACTTCTTTACATGATTTAAAGAAAAAAAACCTGTCTCAAACCAATCATCACTCATTATACTCAGGAATAAAACATTTGCAACATCCCTTCAAAGGGAAAATCTATATAAGATAATCTTCATTATCACCATTATTTAATAGTTCTCTGAAGTTCTATCTAAAGCAGTGAGACAATAAAGTTATGTACAAAATATAAATTTAGGAAAGAAAAAACAGGGGTTGATATTTATATATTTTATGATTATTTCCCTTAAAAAATTATCTGAAAATCTAGTAGAGGTAATAATAGAATTTAATAAGGTGTCCAAATAATAAATATTAAAAATGAATCACTTTCGTGAATAAAACAAAGATCAGTTAGAAAATATAACCAACAACCTATCAGAATGACCAGGATCAGTTGGGGTAAAAAGAAAATTCCAGACAGAAATACTCTATCTATCTATCTACCTATCTATCTATCATCTATCTATCTATCTATCTATCTATCTATCTATCTATCTATCTATCTATCTTACCTATGTCTGAATCCATCCACCCATCCATCTGTCTGTCTATCTGTCTACCTATATACACACAGCTAACCCTTGAAAAATGCAGTGGTTAGGGAGAACCCTAACCACTCAATCAAAATCCACTTTTAACTTTCAACTCCCCCAAAACTTACTTAACTCCTAGTACCCTCATTAATCTATCTATCTATCCATCCATCCATCCATCCATCCATCTATCCATCTATATCTATATATCTATATCCATATCTGTATCTATGTGTATAGATAGATATACACACACACATAGCTGATCCTGGAATAATGCAGAAGTCAGGGGACCAACCGCTCACACAGTTGAAAATCCACATTTAACTTTCGCCTCCCTGAAAACTTAACTATTGATAGCTTGTTAACCCAAAGCCTTACCAATAACATAAACAGTCATTATTTTAACAGATTGTCTAGTATCTACGTATATTTTAGGCATTGATGACCTACCTAATTTTTTCTTATTTTTTTCAATATTTCTAGACTACATGGCTCACCTGTGGGTTTCTTTTTCAAACTGTTGCAAATCTCCCCCACATTCTTCATTAATTATTGAAAAAAGAATCCATATATAAATGCGCCCATGAAGTTCAAACCCATGTTGTTCAGGGTTCAATTGTATGTGTGTGTGTATGTATATACATATATCCATCGCATATACTCAGATATAAAGATATTCATGTCAAGATTATTTGTCTATATATTCATTTGAATCATGATTATAAAATTTTTTTGAAAATACAATAAATAGTAAAGGATTTTCACAAAAGTTCTTCCAATAAGTTAGTTTATTCTGATGAGAATAAAATAACAGCTGTATGTTGGATGAAAAGTTTAAGGCCAATGAATTACACACTTTAGAAGGGTGAATTTATGATATGTTAATTATATCTCAATAAAAAATTTTAAAATTAAAAAACTACATGTACTACCTCTAAAGAGGTGACTGCTTATTCTCACATGGCATTCTGCTTACCCATGCATAGGGCAGCACAGACATAGACACATACAGCTCTAAGTATGTGAACCAACTCAACACAGCTTCCCAACTTGGTACTGGCAATAATGAGATCTTCACCTTCCATGAAATTCCCCATGGTACCTGGTAGAATTCCACTTTATACCTTTATATAAGAATCTCACTTTATAACTCATCCTTCGACATCATATATGGCCACATGCCATGCTCATTCGTGTGTGAAAGTGCACGTAGTACGATGATTTTTTGTACCCCATAGTGCCTTCTTTATGCCTCTCCGATTCTGTTTTGAGGAAACAGAAGCTCTGAGAAGGCAAGGGGATTGCCCAAGTTCACAAGAATAGCAACTTCCAGACCTGGGACTTGAACCTAGGTCTCTAGATTGCATGCCACGATTGAGGCAGCCCTACGGTCCTGGGCATGCGGCTTCTCTTCTTCCTACATGAAAGCCCTCCTTACAAGCCTTCCTTGTACCCTATGGCTCCAGGATCTGGCCTCTTCACCTCCCCAGAGTCAGAGTTACCACGGTGCAGAGGCGCACCAGTGGGCCTTGGGCTATGCTGCTCCCACTTCCCACCTTCCAGTGGCACTCACCAGAGACACCCAATGGTAAGAATTAACTGGGGAATGGCCCCGCCCCTGCTCAGGCCAGCTAAACGGAAGCATTGAGAGCAGCAAAAAGAGAGCCTTCGCTCTGAAGACCCTGTAGGCCCTTCCAACGAGGCCAGTTTGGGAAGGAGTGCATCCCCTTACTGGACCTTCACAGCCACGCTCTCGACATTGGCTCCAGAGAATCCATGACTGGGAAAACTCATGAAAGCCTGGACAACAGACAGAGAAATCTAGCCATGTGATTCTGAACACGAATTCAATTTCCAGAGATTATTTCTAGGGGGGGTAAGAACCTGAGGCGCATCCCGAGGAGGCTAGTAGTGAGTGATGTCAGACTTCTGAAAGTTCTATGTAAAGCAATGAGACAATAAAAGTAAGCACAAAATATAAATTTAAGAGAGAAGAAAAAAGTGTTCATTATGTACATATTTTTTTTTTTTTTTTTGTTTTGTTTTTTTTTGAGACAGAGTCTCGCTCTGTCGCCCGGGCTGGAGTGCAGTGGCGCAATCTCGGCTCACTGCAAGCTCCGCCTCCCGGGTTCACGCCATTCTCCTGCCTCAGCCTCCGAGTAGCTGGGACTACAGGCGCCCGCCACCGCGCCCGGCTAATTTTTTGTATTTTTTAGTAGAGACGGGGTTTCACCGTGGTCTCGATCTCCTGACCTCGTGATCCGCCCGCCTCGGCCTCCCAAAGTGCTGGGATTACAAGCGTGAGCCACCGCGCCCGGCCCTATGTACATATTTTATGATTGTCTTCCTAAAAAATTATCTGAACATCAATTAGGGCTAATAATAGAATTTAATGAGGTGGCCATATAATAAACATTAAAAATTAATCACTTTTGTGAAGTAAAGCAATGACCAGTTAGAAAATATAACCAACAACATAGGACGACCAGGAGGAGTTACGGTAAAAAGAAAATTCCCAACACAAACGCACTTACTATCTATCTATCCATCTGTCCATCTGTCCATCCATCCGTCCATCCATCCGATTATCTGTCTGTCCATCCATACATCTATCTATCTATCTATCTATCTATCTATCTATCATCTGCCCATCCATCCATCCATCCATCCATCCAACCATCCGTCCATCCATCTATCTATCCACCCATCCATCCGTACATCTAGCTATTCATCTGTCTATCTATCTATCTATCTATCATCTATCTATCTATCATCTGTCTGTCTACATTATCTATCTATGCATTCGTCCATCTGTTCAACCATCCATCCATCCATCCATCCATCCATCCATCTGTCTATCTATCTATCTGTCTACCTATATACACACAGCTAACCCTGAAAAATGGAGTGGTTAGGGAGGACCACCCCTCACTCAGTCAAAAATCCCCACTTTTAACTTTCGACTCCCCAAAAACTTAACTCCTAATACCATCATTAACAAATAAAAGCAAGCAAATGTGAACAAAGTAACGTTTGGGGGCATATCTAACTAGTAAAGATGTCAACAGTACCCAGGATTGATCAGAGCACAGGAAATGGACACTCTGAAGGGAAATAAAAGTGCAGGCAAACTTTCTGCAGTGATCCCATTGTTGCTGTCCCAGGAGTGCGTCCTTAGGAACGGTCGCATGTGTGCAGAACTGAATTTCTAAGCCCGTCTAGTGTTGCAGTATTTACAGTTGCAAAAAGCCACAAACAATCTAGGTATCTAACAGAAGGGGCTGAGGTGACTAAACTAGTGGGTGGATTAATAGAAAAAAAAACTGTATAACTATTTTTCTTAATGTGGACCTTGTTCGTGGATTCAGAAAAATATCCGTAATACAAAATTAAGGGAGAGAACAAGGCTGTAAACAGCACATGCGTGAGCCCTTTTTGATTTAATTAATAATTACATATATAATATATATGCATATATTATATTATATTATATATATATTTATGTATTTGTTCTTGGAAACAAAGATGCCAATGAATGAATACCAAATTACTAACAATGATTATCTTGGAATTTATTTTCTTTTCTCTTATTCATTCTTTCTCTCTCTAGGTTTTTCTTTTCTTTTTTGCATGTCTGTGTTTCCTTTCTATGATTATTTTTATATTTATAAAAATATGTAAATATTTTTACATATATGTATATCAGATGAGCTTTCCAGAACCTTCTGCCACTCTCAGGAAAGAGCACACTGACCAACAGCGGGCACAGGTGGAAAGTGAAGGCTCAGAGCATTGCTCTTAAGACTTGTCCTGGGAGGCTCCTGGTCTCCTCTCCAGCTTCCTGCTCACAGAGAGGCGAGGCTGGCTCAGGCCCCGACGGTGACGCTGACGACGGCGACAGGGAGGTGTGCGAAGCCGGGCGCGAGCTGTGCCAGCTCTCGCTAATCCTCTGCAGTATGGTTCGCTGCTAATTTGTCATGGCACATATTTGCCTTATGTCTAATTAGCATCAAATTGCAAACTGCTATTTGCTAACAATTTGTTGCATCAATCTGCTTGAAAATCTATAGTTTAGAATTGGATTGCAACTTATCCTGTCTATCAAAATTCTAGTTCACACATACACAAAATAACTTCCCCTTCCCGCCAAAAACGTCGCAATGTTTGCAGTGGCACAAAAGGAGAGCGATGTGTTTTTTTTTTTTCCCCAAAAGAAAGAATAACTATGGGGTGTCTCATTTTGAATGTCCTGGCTTTGGTTTCCCATGGCCTGGGAAAAGAGCTGGAATAGTGCTCACACTCAAAAAGGATGCCCATCCAGGCCTTTCTCAGGGACTTTCCAGGAAAGTCAAGACACAAAAAAGGCCCAGAAGCCCCAGTCTTCTCAAGTCCCAGAAATAGAACTCCCAGGCCAAACTGTGCAAAGAACAAGCCTGTACCTGCTGAGGGACACAACCTCACCCCAGGGTTTTGCCTGCATTCGCTCACATAATGCTAGCAACCTCCTAAGGAAGTAGAGGTTAACATTTTTCTTATTTACAAATTATGAAACTCAAGTTGAAAGGCTAAATCACTCAAGGTCACATGTGTGGCAAGTGGCAGCACAATAATTGAAGCCGAACCATGACGTTTCATTGCTAAGGTGACCCTCTAAATATAAAAAAAATAGGCAGTAGGAATAACGATGATATAAAAATTATAAAATGAGATATAAATAAAAATAATAGAAAATGAATGAAATAAAAAGGAAACAATAATTAATCATTGCATTTCACTTGATAGTTTGGCCTTAAGGAGACATCATCTAGTTGGATGTTGAAGATTTTGGTTTGGCAACATGCCCTGTGGACAGATGGAAGACTCCAGGACTCACATGCCCATAGCCTCCTCGTGGTCTCAAAAGCTACCTCCTGTGGTCCATCTAGAAGGAAGTACTGAGATAACCTCCCTCACAGAGGGACGATGCCTATGGGTTCCAAGGAGAGTCAAAAGGTGACATTGGGTTGAGACATCCCTTCTTTCCTGTTTCTTGGGCAAGGAGAGACATGTTTCCAACAGATGGAAGTTGGAGCTCCATTGCAGAGCACAGGCACAGAATTTGTGACATTCTCAGCCCAGTAGCTAGTTGACTAAAGATGTGCCATCCATTAAAACTCATTGACCTCACAAGTGGTGACCAAGGGGCAAGAGGCTTTCATGGTGTCCACTCCAGTTCTCCTTGGCATCCCCAAAGAATGACTTTGCTTTGAAAAACAATTCATAAAATCATTGTTATTATTATTACAAATATTCAAAACCTGGCTGAACACAGTGGCGCATGCCTGTAATCCCAGCACTTTGGGAGGCCCAGGTAGGTAGATCACTTGAGGTCAGGAGTTCGAGTCCAGCCCGGCCAACATGGTGAAACCCCATCTCTATCAAAAATACAAAAATACAATAAAATTAGCCAGGCATGGTGACACAAGCCTATAATCCCACATACTTGGGTGGCTGAAGCAGGAGAATTGCTTGAACCTGAGAGGTAGAGGTTGCAGTGAGCCAAGATTGCACCACTGCACTCCAGACTCGGTGACAAAGTGAGACTCCGTCTCAAAAAAAAAAAAAAAAAATCAAAACCTCTCCTTTTGTAGCTTCTCCTAATAATTCTTTGGGCTGGAAATAAAAGATTATCTAAGAGCACCTTCAAAAAACAACCTAGAGAAATCACAAGGAAAATTTAAAAAGCAGTTATCTTCCCCACGCCCACGAACATGGTCAGGGGCCATGAGTTTGATATGCAGGACTGATATTCCTGCGAAAGATGTTTGTGGAGTGCCTGCTGGCTGTCACAACCTGTGTTAGGTGCTGAGGACATGGAAAAGAGTAGGGTGAACCAAGCCATCACAGAACACAGGACACAGAAGCATGAGGAAACTCAAGGCCCTAAGATGAGTTCTTGATAAGGACAAAGTCTGGTGAATGCACATCAGTCTAAAGACAGACAAACAGAGAAGGCTTCCTAGAGGAAAAGATGCCTGAGCTAAAACACAAGGACAGGTGCATGGGATGAAAGGATCCTTCCAGGCTGAGTGATGCACATGTGCATGCCATTCCCAAGGAACTGAAGCATCTGTGAGTTGCAGAGGCCAACCCCTGGACAAGCAGTGTCAAGGTTGAGACCAGGGTCCCCAGACTGTCTTCTGCCAGTTGAGGAACCCCTTCTAAAAAGCAGGGTCTTAGGATGCCTGCAAAAGACAGCCTTTCTCATCTCCCTTGAGGATAAATCAATCTCTCTGTTGAGCTCATTGGAGGAGTCAAGCAAAAGGAAGATTCTAAGCCAACTCAGCAAGACACAGGAAGCAGGCTAAGAAACTTTCTTCACATGTGTTCTTGGAATGACTCTTTCACATAATAAGATGTACAGTGAGGGTTTGCCCCATGCCAGATGCAAATAGAAATGATGCTACCAGCCTCTGTCCAGATGCACGTTTCTCTGTATTTTGACTGGAAGGAGGCCAGACACTGCATAGATCTGTAGCCAACAAGGAAGCAAACCAAAAGGTGCCCAGGAAAAACAAATAATCCCCAAACAGTTGCCTCCAGAAGGAAGAAGGAAGTTCATGCTAAAGAACTGTGCTTAGGGCTTGTGTGTTCAAGGCCAGTCAATGGGGCAGATAAACCTTCAGCCTCCCTCCACCACACATGGACATACAAGCTCAGGAACTAGGACAGGCGGGGAACTTGGGGTTTTGAGGCAGCCAGGGAGGGTGATCAGAAGAGCTGTCCGGAGGCTAGACACAGCGGTCCCCCCAGGACAACAGGGTCACCCTTGCTCAGAGCGTGCTGTGTAAAATCCATACCATAAGACTTCCCTCGCCAGCACAGCAGAGTGACAGCACCAGCCAGCAAGCCCAAGACATGGCCACACTGACCTGGCATCCTAGAACACAAAGCCAGTATGTCCTTTAATCAACGTCTGAGTAATCTCTTTGGATTCAGTTTAAGTTAGATATTGTATTAGCCCATTCTCTCACTACTATGAAGGAATACCTGAGACTGGATCAATTGCAAAGAAAAGAGGTTTAATTGGCTCATAGTTCCAGAGGCTGTACAGGAAGCATGGTGCCAGCATCAGCTCAGCTTCTGGAGAGGCCTCAGAAACCTTATAGTCATAGTGGAAGGCAAAGGGGGAGCCAACGGTTCATGTGGCCAAAGCAGGAGGAAGAGAGAGAGGAGGCAGGTGCTACACACTTTTATTTTTTTCCAAGATGGAGTCTTGCTCTGTTGCCCAGGATGGAGTGCAGTGGCACTATCTCAGCTCACTGCAACCTCCACCTCCCAAGTTCAATCAGTTCTCCTGCCTAAGCCTCCCAAGCACCTAGTATTACAGGCATGCACCACCAGGCCAAGCTAATTTTTGTATTTTTAGTAGAGACAGGGTTTCACCATGTTGGCCAGGCAGGTCTCAAACTCCTGACCTTGTGATCCACCTGCCTTGGCCTCCCAAAGTGCTGGGATTACACTTCTAAACAACCACATCTTGTCATGAGAGCAGCATTAGGAGATGGTGTTAAACCATTAGAAACCACCCCCATGATCCAATCACCCCCCACCTGGTGCCACCTCCAACATTGGGGATAATGATTGGACATGATATTTGGGTGGGGACACAGAGACAAATCATATCAGGCATCCAAAAACAGCACTCCTTAGAAGCCAGAGGTACTCCAGCCTGGGCAACAGGGTGAGACCCCATCTCCACAAAAAACTAAAATAAATTAGCCAGGTGTCATGGTGCACACCTGTAGTTCCAGCTACTTGGGAGGCTGAGGTGGGAGGATCTCTTGAGCCCAGGAGTTTGAGGCTGCAGTGAGTTGTGATCATGCCTCTGCTCTCCAGCCTAGGCCGCAGAGTGAGATCCTGTCTCTAAAAGAAGAAGAAGAAAGCCAGAGATACAAGACTTTCAATGACCCATTAGCCCACCTGTAGGATCTGCTATATGCCTCCAGATCCCAGCAGAGGACTTGTATTTGTGTGTGCCACTTTTGTGTGAGCAAAGACCCAAGGTTGCAACAACAGTAGGTGTGTACACAAAAAAGGACCAGGTACATACTGGTGCATACTCTCCTTATGGTATTAAACAGGGACATGCTGAATCCTAGACAGAAAGGGAGAAGCCCCCCAGAACTTCCTCCAGTAAGGCCAGCCTGTGTCGGGGGCCAGCCCGGCATCTCTGCATCTCATGGCATGCCCCACAGGGGGACCACCTTTGTGCCTCCCTATTGCCAGTAAAGCACACTGATCTTTAACCTTTTCAGCAACTGCAAGACATCTCTGGGACCTCCACACAGCTCCTGTCAAAATGTCGGGCTGCTAACTATAAACTTTATTTTGATGTCTTGCTTTTCGGGAATAATTACTTTGTACCTAAAATGTTAGCCTATTTACTGCTTGTGCAAAAAGATGACAATAAAATCAATGTTGCACAATTCCCCAAAGTGCATCAAAGTCTTTTGCAATGTTAATGGACTGGCGGGTCTGAGAGGTGTGAGCTCATGTTGGCCTGCATGGGCCCCCAGCTCTAGCAGGAGAACAGTTCTCTCCTCATCAACCTGCAAGCCCTTGTCTGCCAAATGTATTCATTCTAGAGAGTTGGCTCAGTCCCTGGGGTGGGAGAATGGGTGAAATGGGGGAGGGGTGACGAGAGCAGATTGGCAAGTACGTGAAGTCACAAACTGTGTGAGCTGAAAGACGCTTGCAGGGACTGACAGATCCAATTCCACCTACCAGAGGCAGGGAAGCAGGTTCAGAGAGCGGGAGTGGATCCCCTAGGGCCCCACAGCAGATAAATTGTGATGCCAGAATAAGAATCTATATCTTCATTTTTATTAGTATCTTTTTTAGATGGAGTCTCACTCTGTCACCCAGGCTAGAGTGCAGTGGCCTGATCTCAGCTCACTGCAAGCTCCACCTCCCAGATTCAAGTGATTCTCCTGCCTCAGCCTCCCAAAGTGCTGGGATTATAGGCATGAGCCACCACGCCTGGCCAGAATCCATATCTTCTAATTCCTGGTCTAAAATTACATCATCCACTCTGCTCTTTGGGGGATTGAATGATTTTTTCCTCCCTCTGGCATTCCCTCCTAGAAAATAGACCAAGTGATGTCTTCAGGCAGGAGGGCAGCTAAACAGTGTCTACTGGTCATGTAGCTAATACAGGCACCATGTCCTAAGAAGTTTGGAGAAGGCATCATAAAAAAAAAAAATCAGTTCCACGAAGTCATAGTGTATGCCGGTAAATTAAAGGTTCTGAGAAGTCTTACAATTTGCAGCGTGTTTCATTTTGTTTACCCAGCATTTCTAAAATATCTTCAAACAAGTTATTTTGGTGGGGAAAGTTGCGTAGTATTGGCTGGAGAATTTAATGTGGCAAAGGCAACCTTAAATATATTCACCAGCATCACACTGATTTTTTTGATGGCCATGGAGAGGCAGGCCCTACAGGAACAGGTGTGGGAAAGGCTCTGTGTAACATAGCCAGGTGAGGACAAGAAACAAAAAGAGGATTGGTGAAAACAGACTCCACTATGCCATCATCTACAGCCCAGGGCAGCCAGATGTGTCTTCTTGTCTTGGGCCATTTTGCGTTGCTATAAAGAAATACCTGAGGGTGGGTAATACACAAAGAAAACAGGTTTATTTGGCTCACAATTCTGCAGGCTGTACAAGCATGGCACCAGCATCTGCTCAGCTTCTGGCGAGGAATCTTCCAATCATGGTGGAAAGAAGGCAGAGGGGGAGAGGTGTGTCACACGGTGACAAAGAAAGCAAGAGAGCCAGACTCTTTTAAACAGCTAGCTCATGTGTGAACTAACAGAACAAGAACTTGCTCATTACCATGGAGAGGGCACCAAGTCATTCATGAGGAATCCACCCCCCATGACCCAAACACCTCCCACCAGGCCCCACCTCCAACATTGGAGGTCACATTTCAACATGAGATTCCAAGGAGACAAACATCCAGACTTTATCACTTCTTCTCCCGGCATGTGTTGGGGCGATAGATGGGCTGGATAGAAGCCAAGTACAGGGACACAGAGGTTGGAAATTTGCAAAAAAAAATAGCTGTAGCAGAGCACCCCTCCCCACCCGCCGCCCCCAGTCTGTCCAGTCTAAGATCACGTTTGACTGACAAGGTATCAGGGGAAGGGAACAGTGGAAGGCAGAGGATGGGACCCAAAAGTCATTTGGGAGGGAGCAGTGCAGTGGGGCTCCAGCCAGGCAGAGCTGATCCTCAGGACAGCTCTGGGTGTCTTTGTGAAGACACAGAGGCCCAAGGCCCAAGACACAGAGGCCCTGGTGTGACTGCAGTGGTCACTGGGGCTACATCCATTGGCCCTTCTGCAGCAGGCCCTGTGCAAACAGAATGTGCTCTCTCTGGGGACTGACTTCATGCAATGCGGCCGATCCCTTGAGAAGATGGACAAGCCCTGTGCTGGGCAGAAGTGGCATGCCTTTGGCTTGGTTTTCATCTTCCATTGCAGCCTTTTGTGGCCACATCAAGAGAACAAGCTGGTGAAACACCCTCTTGACTGGCCATTTTCCTTTAACCACATCCCTGGATATTTTTACCCTAGGAGTCCGCCCACCTCTTTGCTGCTCGCTCACCTTGGTTTGGGGATTTTCTTGCAGCCTTTCCCATAAGCTCAGCAGGCCACTGTCTGCAGAAATGTAACTCTGCATCTAAGACATAACTGTTAAACCCTACCTTTTGGTTTCTGTCCCCAAAACCAATGTATTTTAATGCAGATGCCCCACAGCGCAAGGGTTTTTAACAATTTTTGGAGGGAAAAATGTCACACAGCTTTTGAAAATCTGCCATGAGACCTACTCCCTGAATTCTCCACTCATTTACTCAGAAAAACTCAGTTGAATCAGGGAGGCATGATTCCCCATTAGAGGAATCATTTTTTCTTTCCTCTGGTGGGTTAGATTTGTTTAGGCGTTCACTGATCCCTCACTTGATTAATCACCCCAGCTGCCTTCTCCTTGCTCACCAGGTGGGGCGGTGAAACGCCAGAGTGGCATTAGGGTCCTGTAGTCCTGTGGCCATGTGGGGACCCACTGCATCTCTGGGCCAAAATGCCACCATTTCTCATTTGAATTTCTTCAAAGCTCCCAGGTGTGAGCCAATTCCAGCTACTTATTGTAGACTTATCTGTGAATATACTTCACCCCCGTTTCCTGCAATCTGTATGCTCAGCCACACTTGAACAAATCCCTCCAATCTGCCTTCCTGAAACAGGATTGGATGAGGGAGGCTCTGGGAAAAAGCAAAGAAAGAGACCACAAAAACCAACAGGAAGAAGAGGTGGAAGAATCAAGGAAGGTGGTGAGAGTTTAATCCAAGATGGTAGAAATGGGAGATGAGACAGAGAAGTAGAAGAGAGAAGGAAAAGGCATAGTCAGACAGAGAAGTTTTCCTGTTCCTGCTCCTACAGCAGGTCCCAGACCCAGGCATCCATCACCAGGCACATGATGGAGGAACTCTGTCCCCTTACCTATGACCAGCAGCGATGTTTTTTCAGTGATTCCGCAAGAGTCAAAAACCCAACAAAGCGCATCGCCGGCGCTGTAAAGGGAGCATGCTGCCGGTGTCTGTGACCACTGTATGCAAAGCTTGGCATTAGTCACAGCCGGGCCGGCTGTGACAGGCCTGAAGTGAGGGAGATTAATGCGAGGCTGGGGCACTTTATTATTGTCATTCTGTTCTTTCAGACTCTGCCTCTGACTTTCAATTTTGCTCCAGAATTAATTGTCTGCTCCCTGCAGTATGACTGATGGAGAAGGATATGCGGAGCCCAGGCACCTGGCTCTGGCCTTGACAGTCTCAGGCCTGGTGTGGGATGGATTGTGTGCGGTCAGGGCGGGGGACAGACGGGCATCCCTCAAAGAAATCGGCCCAGGCCACAACTGACTTCAATCAGATGTGACCGGAGATTATCCTTTGCCAAGAATCATTTTGGCTTCTAGGGTTCCCAGCAACCTGCCCATTCCCTGTCATGGACCCTCCCTGGAACCCAGAGCTCAGTCTGTTGGTGGAGCCATTCCTAGTCTTTCAGGTTTCTGATTCTCTTCCTTTTTTTCTGGTTCTGGGCAGTATATCAGCAGTGCAGTCTCCTAGGTCTCAGCGCTCCCAGATGTAAGCATTTTTGTGAGCATGTCAAGCACAGAATCTCTGACAATGGGAAACGCAGTGGAATTCCAAAACGCTGGTGCCATTTTCCAGTTGGTGTTGAATACCCACCTCCCTCCTCCTCATTACTCACCCCTGCCCCATCTTCCTTCATTTCAAAAAAAAATCAAATCATATGTTTAAACAGAAAAGTCTTCCTTAATAGCAAATCCTGAAGGAAGCCTCCAACAAAATAGCAATGTTCTCTCTGCTTTAGGAGTTTGGCACACAAGAAATGGTTGTTGACTGAATAAATGAATGTGTGAAGGCATGCAATAATATTTTCATGGATAAATGAATAAGTGGGGTTCCTAAAAGGAATGAAACATAGAAAGGCATGTTTTCCTTTTACAAATAAATAAAAATCCTTTCCAGTCATTTTTAAGCCAAATTCAGCTGCTAACCATTTTTTTAAACTTCAGTCAGCCTCATTCCCCATTGCAGATATGTTCGTGAAAACCTAGGTGTAATTCTTTAAAAAAAAAAAAATGGAATTCCACTTTAAATATTTAAGAATGCAGGGGAGGAGGGAAAATGTCTGAGAAATACATTTCCAGTGCTAATTTTTATGCTCTGGTCTAGATGTGTGGGTGATTTTCAACTTGGGGTCTAGAGGTTACAGTTTCAATGCATGAGATACAGATTTCCCTAGCCCTCTCAAAACAAAGTTTCATTAAAGGAAGAGCTTATGTTTCCCAGGCACCTCTCCCTCCAAATTGGATAAGATTGACACCTGAGATGAGGAAGAACCAACCAATAATAGAAAGGGCAAGTGTTGATGAGCTGAGAACCATTTAAAGGCTGGTTTTCTGTAGAACTTTCAAGAGTTCCTTCTAAATATGCTGCCTGCCCATAACCTGCAATAAATTACTACAGCTTTAACTCATCTGGTACTTTCATACGATTACGGTATTATGTTAAAGGGTACAGAAATATATAATACGCTCAGCTGTCTCTATAGTTGATACCAGAGGGAAAATTACCACCACTCAGTGAAGAAGATTCAACCTCATTACATTAATGATTTATCACAATGGGAAAATGTGAAAAGTAACTAGTTGCTTTTATGAAAAGAGGCAGCTTTTCCCACTGGCAACTCCTGCAGGCTCTCCAAGAAGGAGAATTTAGAAGGAGCACCAGACGGTCACACTCTCCCACTCCCTTCCAAAGCTCCCTCTGCAACATGAAGGAGAAGGTGCACTGGTAAATGTTGGAATATCCTTCAATCTTGACAATTAAGTATTCAAATGTTACTTAAGCAAAGTGTGAGCAATTAAATTAATCAATCTTCCCAGCCATGTACAGAACAGATGTTCAATAAATCCTCTTTGCTTACAGTGAGGGGGGAAGAGTCCACTTTTAACTGTCCTTCAGCGGTGACACTGCTCAGGCGTCCTCTGCCGGCCTCCTGGGCCACCGTCAGGTGCTTCTGCTGCACTTTCCTTTCTTATAAATAACAACAGGCCACCTGGACTACCTGTGCTACCTGGGAGCCTCAAGTTTAATGATCCTTCCGACACAGGGCTCTGCTCGCGCCTCATCCCAGGTAATGGGGCTGATGGGAATGGCAGTAGAGTGACGGTTGGCAGTGACAGATGACTGCTGGCCAACTTGCGCTGCTGACAAGCAGTGAATATGGGCCAGTGTTGCAGAAAGGTCAGGATAAAAGTATTTGCTTGACTTTCAAAGTTTCTCCAGAAAAAAAAAACAAACAGATGAGCCAAAACCACCCAGACCTCCAACAAGGGTGCAAACTCTAGCTTTGCACCAGAGGGGCTGGCTTGTTCTGGGCTCTAGAAAAGAAAGCAGTCTGCATCGGAAGCTGTGGGGTAGATAAGGAGAGAAACTCAGACACTAGGGAGAGGGAGCCTTGTTTTCTCTGCATGAATAGTTCCCAATGAGGAACTTCACTTCTGGGCTGCCAGGGGACATTGAGGGAATGTTCAGTAAACAATTCTCTCCCTAACCCCCCAAGACGATCATAGAAAGTCTCCCTGTTACATCACCCAGACCCCCTAAGTATCCCTCTTTGCCAATACTCTGCTGCAGAGGCAGCTAACCTCCAATTTACAAAATAATAAAATCAATGAATGTGCCAGATTACCAAATATCGCAGGATTTGACCTGTCCACTGTGGCTTCTCTAACTAAATCTACCATCCTAAAGGAGAGGACTGGTGAATCCCAAAGCATGGGGAAGGCACTTAGCCCTAATCCCACAGTGCCAACCACCCCCTGGTCCACCCCCAGACCAGGACACTGCCCAGCCAGAAGCCTCTGATCACCACCGACTGAAACCCACAAGGCCACTGACATTCAGAAGTGGCGGATACAATTCCTGCCCTACAGATATATAACTTCAACCTTTTGAAGGCTGCCTTTCCATATATGGACTTTATCCACATTTTAATGAGGCTTTAAAATCTCCAAGATTAAGCTGGTATTTTATGTAGAACTGGCTGCTTTTTATGATATCCTGACATGTTGTACAACATTTGGTGGCTATATTGATCCTTATAAATTCAGCATCTATATATATTCATGAAAAGTACCTTTTATCCCCATTCGGGCCACGAGATGATCCAGACACACATTTTCCTGAGTGGAGACAATAAAACTGCAATTGTCATGGTTTTGAGCGTGCACGATGTTTCAGTGTTTTCAAATTAAACCCCTTTTACCATCTGCTTGCAAACTCTTCAGTGAGGAAATAACAGCTCCTTTCTAGGTATCTGATGGTGTAAGTGCCCCTGAAGTTTCTCCTTCAGGTGAGCTTGTTATAAATCCTGAGGGGCCTGCCAAGGGCTTCCTCCCGTGTGGGGCATTATACATCTTCATGCCCTCATGTTTGCCCGACCACAGAGGCCAACCTTCTCCCATTTCTTTGTGCCATTTTATGCTTTTAATCTGAAACAAATGATTGCAGAGGGAGAGAAAGAGCATTATCACCTTGGCGAAACATCGGGAGTATAAAAAAAAAAGAAGAAGAGGAAGAAAGAAAGAAAGAGACTATGGGCAAATTCATCTTCTGCCGCTACAATCAATCTCTCACCTAAAGAAATACACAATAACTAGGCGGGAAAGAGGCAAGATTTATGGCTTAGAAACATCTACACTGACCAGCATATACCTAGTCTTCTTGGCTCTCTCCCTACCCGAATGGCTCTCTTTAACAGTTACAATGATAAACTGTCTCTCCCTACTGTTTTACAAGTACATTAGCTTTATTTAATGAGATCTCAGAGTAATTTAACAGATGTATATAGGACATAAGACCAGGGAAACTCTTGCTACTTGGATACTTTTGCCAAGGTATTCTAGGACAGCTAATCTGAGAGATAGCTTTATATTCTTTGAGAAAGCATTGTTTGGAAGGCTTTTAAAAATGATTTTAATGGAAATATTATATTACAATCAATGAGGAGAGAGCCTCTTTCACACTCACTTGCATTCGGCCCATGAAAATGCAGGATGAATGGGCTTTGTGAAGTCACAGGAACTCACTTACATATTGAACTGTCAGGAAGGATGTCACCGTCAGAAATTAATACTTTTGTTAAAAAAGTTAGTATTTCACCCACCCACCTTCCAAAAAGAGTAAGAAGATACCTGGGTGTGAGGAAACAGAGAGAGGGTAGGCAAAGGGAGAGAGGAAGAGACTATCTGAGAAGGAGGTGAGGCACCTGTTTCAGCCAATGTCGTGTTTTGGGGCCGGGGTCGGGGGTTGGGGACAGGTGCAGTTTCCTTACCACCCTCTATCCCTCTATGCCTGGCCTGCTCAGGCCAGGACCTCCCCTTCCTTGCTGGCTGCCTTCTTCCTTCCCTGACATTCCTTAACACTTGGTTCTCTGAGAACTGTAATGGAGAAATGACAATGGTATTAACTTTTTAAAAATTGCATTAATAAACTGCCAATTAATAAGTGAGAAGAGGAAGCCACGGGAAATTACCTGGTCATGCTTAAAATAAAATTAAAGGGGGAAGGGAACGTTTTTCCTCTTCCTTTTTCAGACAGCACAAGGCTTGGGCTCTCATACCCATAGGATGTGATTTCCAGAACCAAATTCTCCGAAGTGTGACAAAATCTACACTGCATGGCACCACATCTTCGTCTATGATACAGTTAACTCAGCTTCAAACCAGCATGTCATCCCAAATTTAGTAAATATTGGCAATATAATACATTTAAAAACCAAAATGGAACAAAATAACAGCAACTCAAAATTTCACCCAATGGGGATACCAGTTTTAATTATTAGTGACTTTTTTTTTTTTTTTTTTTTTGAAAAGGAGTCTTGCTGTGTCACCAAGGCTGGAGTGCAGTGGCACGATCTGGCTCACTGCAACCTCCACCTCCCTGTTTCAAGCAATTCCCCTGCCTCAGCCTCCCAAGTAGCTAGGACTACAGGCGCCCACAACCATGCCCGGGTAACTTTTGTATTTTTAGTAGAGATGGGATTTCACCATGTTGGACAGGCTGGTCTCAAACTCCTAACCTCAGATGATCCACCTGCATTGGCCTCCCAAAGTGCTGGGATTACAGGCATGAGCCAACATGCCCAGCCAACTTTTTTTTTTTTTTTTTTTTTAACAAAAATAGTCTTTTAAACTACAGGTTGCTTTTGATCGAAAATTTTTTGGTTTTTTAAATCCTTTAAATGGTTTGTAACAGACTCCAGTTGATATTTACAATTCTGCAAAAGTGTGGCAGGTCCTTCTCCTTAGGATTTCTAGAGTCCCTCATAGGCACATTTATATGGAGTCACCTCTGAAAGTATAGATGTTACAGCGTGTATGTGACAGCAGGTGGAAGTGAATGCAAGAGCTACATGTGTGTCTTCTCAAGGTAAACATATTTAACAACATCCTATCAAACATATACCACTTTATATAGTGTTCATGGCTCCTTATGAATAATTTAGGGCATCCAATGCAGTCTTTTTAAAATATAACATTCATAGTGAGCATAAAAACTCAGTCCAATGAAAGGTTATGAAATTAGTGGTGATTGTACAAAATTGCAATGAGAAATCACAATGAACCTACTCACTTGGGAGGTGAGGGGCTCAGAAAAAAAAAAAAAGGGAAAGAAAGAGAGAGAAAGAGAGGCAGAGAGGTATGTGGTGTTCTTGCACCAACGGGGCAAGAACAAATCTGTTGCATAGAATTTCATTTCTTGAGAGCTATACATCAAGTTGTATTTGTTTAATGAGGTTGGCACCAGAAAGATGTATAGAACATGTCAGACACCCAGTACCAATGCGTAGTGGGGAAAAGATAACATCTCGGACTGCGACCACTCACTTCGTCTTCCAGCCAGTGTCTCTATCTGTTGGTTCTTTGGGGAATAACAAATGAGGGGGCAGAAGAAACAAGAAGCCAAATAATGAAAAACACACACAAAAAAGAAAAATTATAACATGGGAGAGCAAAGTGGAGCCAGATTTACTGACCTCACAACTACATAATCTAGAAAAAGTTATCACTGAAGAAACTTTTACTAAGTGGAGTGATCTTAAATAACAGGGAACCCTGTGAAATTTACAGCACTTTTAAGATATGCAAATTGAATGCAAGGTATAGACATAAGGGTAAGTAATTGTAAATCTAAGAATAATGTTTCTTTGTCAGGCTGTCTCCATGTTGTGGAATACATTCTAATGTGCCTTAACTTGGAATATTTTTTCAAGGCTGCTCTAATTATAAGATGTTCAGAATTTCAAAATACTAGTTATTCTTATCGTTTAATTTAGCGGCTGTAACATTTAATAACAGAATTTACTGATTGCATGACAATATTGTAATCTTTCAAGGTTAAAGCACTTGTTCCCAAGTCCAGCCCATCAGGATCCATGTGCAGAGAGAATGTTATGGATAAAGCACTTTCCGCACGTCCTCAATGGGTGTTGGGGGTGGAAGCATCACAGGCCAGGTGAGCCCAAAAATGGGGCTTAGCCCACAGGGTTCTTGGCTTCATCCAGAAAAGAATTCAAGGGCAAGCCAATGGTAGGGTAGAAGAAAACAGCTTTATTGAAGTGGCAGTGTTGCAGCTCCCTGACTGACCCTGCAGAGCAGGGCTACCCCATTGGCAGTGTGCTGAGACCAGAACCTCAGGGCAGTTTTGCAGTCATATTTATACCCACTTTTAATTACATGCAGAGTCAGGGGCTGTTTATGTAGAAATTTCTAGGGAAAGGGTAGTAACTTTTGGTTCATCAGGTCATTACTATGGAAAGGGGTGGTAACTTCCGGGTGTTGCCATGGCAACAGTAAACTGACATGGCACACCCGCCGGCGTGTCTGATGGAAAGTTGCTTCCACCCAGTACCTGTTTTAGTCAGTCCTCAGTTTGGTCATGTGCCTGAGCCCCGCCTCCAGAGTCAAGTCCCGCCTCCTGCCTCAGAGAGATCCCAGTGGTTGCTCACTGCTGCTTAGTTGCCTCACTTCATCCACTGGCACGTGCTTCTGGGTCTTATAGTGATTTCCTTATCATGCTGGGAACAATGTACTGATTTGTGCTCTTAGTGTTTAGCTCTCTTCTACCTGCCCGTGAAAACCTCCCACATCTTGGTAATGAAAGTGATGGTGGGATTCTGCAGATGACGGATTCTTAGAAAATTATAAGCAAGAAGACAGGGAGAGAAGTTTTCAAATCAAGGGAACATGACTCTTGACTGTCATCAAGAAATCTTGGTTGTCATCAAGAAAGCTCTTAGTGAAGAACCACTTGAGGAAAGAGCTGGGAAAGAAGGAGTGTGAGGGGATTCTGCCAAGCAAATAAGGAGTGACGGTCCTGCTCAGGAAGGAGACCACTGAAGGGATGGGATGCCGATTCCATCTTCAATCATTTCTCAGAAAACATTTGGCCAAGAGTGGACTACACAACTAGAAGGTCTGGGAGTGGAGAAGTGGGCACGAGATTGGCCCAAGGAAAGTGCTAGGAAAGATGGGTTAAACTCTCTCTTGGGTTAAAGCTGTGAGGGCAGGGGGCCCAGGCAAGTGCTCTCTCGCCCTGAATGCTTGGGCTGTGTACATGCCTGGCTGCTATGACAACGCCCTCTCTTGCCCTCCTCCTGCTCCACTGGCTTCTCCTCTCTGCATCCTCCACTTGCTCCTGCTGTATTCGATTTCCTTAAGACAAACCTCTGATGCTCCCCTGGGCTCTGTCTGGGGCCCTTTCCTCCTTTCTCCTCCACATCCATCTTGCAATCCCATCCAGTCCCAAAGCACTAAATGCCATCTCTGTGGGTTGAGTGCCCTGAAATCTCCAGCCCAGACCTTCCAGGTGCTTACAGCTTCAATGATGTATACTTTTGAATATCTGGTGGACATTTCCAAACTACTGCATTTCAAATGGAGCTGCTTCTGCCCGGAATGCTCTGCTCCTACTGAGAGAATTCTCAGGCTTTGGGTCACAGCTCAGGGGTCGGTATCCTCGGCTCACTCATCTTACGCAGGGTGCCTCCCTCATTTCTCTGTCATATCGCCCTTACTTATTTCTATCAGAGAAACTTACACAATTTATATTGATTTCAATTGCATGTTTATTTTATGCTGCCTGTGTGATCTACTAAAATCGAAACTGAGGTGGGATGGGGAGGACAGGGGGCCTCTTGGCTGTGCCCACTGCTCTAATATCTCTGTCCTGCTGCCACTCACCAGTGAGTGAAGTGCTCTGGTTACCAACTCAGAAAGTGAGTGTGGTCTGTGCCTCTTTCTAGGACTCCACAATAGCCCCACAGTAAAAGTACACTGCAGGCAGGGTGACACTGCAGATAGACAGGATATCTAGGCATCCTGTGCCCACCCCTGGGCATCTCAGTTGAGAAACTGAAGCTGGATCAGAACAGGGCTGTGAGAACAGCAAGGAGTTTGGAAAGTAAGCCATTCAAGGCTTGGCGTTAGGAGACCCAGAACATTGAGCCTAGAGGGAAAGGATGATTTAACATTTTATGGCACTTATTTACTATACAGTCTGGAGGGAGAGGGATTTAAATTGCTCAGTACAGCTGCAGAGAGCACACTTAGGGCCCAGGATGTGGATCTGAGGAAGCAGTGTAGATTGGAAGTCAGACTTGGGCCCAGAGCAAAACAGCCGTGGACTCAGTCTAGGCTCTGCCACTTGCTACCTTGTGGAATTCTGAACAACTTACTCCATTTTGCTATGCCTGAGCTCATTTCCCTGTTGAGAGGATTTAGTGAAACATTTGCAAAGCACCTAGCCTTCAAACGTTAAAGAGAAGTTTAGGAAAACAAACATCCCCCAAGCCTTGTAGTTGTAGAAAACAGTGAGGTTCCATTGAGACTAATTGTGGAATACTGTTAATCCCTTACCAGCTCATGCAATAACTCTAGTCTTCAGCAAGGTTGTAGCATTCTCTTCCCCATCCTCTCAAATATATCTGGGATTTGCCAAGGGGCTATCTTCACTGTCATCTTAAGCCATTAGCCTGCCACCACTGGCACTTTCAGAAAACTTGGCTCCAGGCCCCAATTGCAATGTAACCATCCCAGAAATTTATCCCAGTTACTGAAGTTCTCAACATTCATGCTGTAAGAACAGCTCTTGCGAGGAAGAAATCCGAGTTTCCCTCTTCCTGCCACAAAAATAAATTAAGAAAAGTAAAAGTCAAACCAAAGCCTGGGAGAAGATATGCATGCTGCATATATCTGACAAAAGACTTGGTTCTGTAATATGTAAAGAGTTCCTACAAATCAATAATTTTAAAAGCCAATCACCTCAAGGTATAAAATGGGCAGAAGACTTGAATGGACACTCCACACCCAAAAAAAGATATGAGTAGCCGGGCACGGTGGCTCTCCCCTGTAATCCCAGCACTTTGGGAGGCCGAGGCGGGCAGATCACCTGAGGTCAGGAGTTCAAGACCAGCCTGACCAACAGGGATAAAACCCGTACCTACTAAAAAAATACAAAATTAGCCAGGCATGGTGGTGCATGCCTGTAATCCCAGCTACTCCGGAGGCTGAGGCAAGAGAATCACTTGAACTAGGGAGGCAGAGGTCACAGTGAGCAGAGATCATGCCACTCCACTCCAGCCAGGGAAACAAGAGTGAAACTGTTTCAGAAAAAAACAAAAAGATACAAGTAGACATTTTGCACATGAAGAGATGTTCAACATCATTGGTCATCAGTGAGATGCAAACTAAAACCATAATGAGATGTTATTTCATATCTAGTATAGTGGCTAAAATTGAAAAGTCTGAGAGTCCCAAAAGTAGACAAGGATGTGGAACAACCAGAACTCTTGTATATTGCTGGTAGAATGTAATATGGAACAAACACTTTGGAAAACTGCTATAAAGTTAAACAAACACTTGCCATTTGACCCAGGAAATTCCAGTCAAAGCATTTTTCAAAAAAGAAGACAAAGATGACAATGATGATGATGATGAAGAAGAAGAAGCAGCAGCAGAAGAGGAAGAAGAAGAAGAAGGAGGAGGAGAAGACAACGATGATGATGAATAAGAAACAGAAGAAGCAGCAGCAGCAGAAGAAGAAGGAGGAGGAGGAGAAGGAGAAGAAGACAACGATGATGATGATGAAGAAGCAGAAGCAGCAGCAGCAGAAGAACAAGAGAAAGAAGAAGAAGAACAACAACAAAAACAGCAACAAGAAATAGGAGGAGGAGAAAGAGGAAATGAAATGAAAACTTATTTACAAAAAAACTTATACAAAAATATTCATAGCCACATTATTCCTATAGCCAAAAACTGAAAACAGTCCAATGTCCCCCAGCTGAGGAGTGGATAAACAAGTTGTTTTATGCTGACAATATGAGATACTGTTTAGAAGCAAAAATGAAAGAACAAAACCCTAATATATGAGAGAATAAGAGAATCTCAAAAATGTCACATTGAGCCAAACACAAAAAAGTGTGCACTGTATGACCCCTTTCTATGGAGTGCTGTACCAGGCAAAGGCCAGCTAAGAGGACAGAAATCAGATAGGTGGTTGCCTCTGCAAGGAGTAAAGAGATGGACTTAGAGGATGGAAAGAATTCTCTAGAGGGAAAGAAATGGTTTATATCTAGAAGGGAGGGTGTCTACATATGTCAAAACTCATCAAATTGCACCCTCTGTTGCATATACATTTATTTTAATAAAGTAGATTATAAAAGGAAAGAGAAAAGACAACAAAATATGTGTCTACTTTAATTATGCTCAGTTGGAGAGAGGGTGTCCCATTGCAGGCTGGGCCCTAAGTGTTAAGAGCTCAATGAAGCATTTCTTTAAGACCAATCATATTGGCTCTTCTCTCCCCTGAGTACACCCCAGGCCACCAAGTAATCAGGTCTACTTCAGTTCTGTTACACTAGCCCCAAGAAAATCAGTTAATGGAAACAGAGAAGAGAGAGAGGAAGACCCTGCAAAGGCCTCCCAAAGGACAACCACGTGGGTTGACTGTAAGAGGATCCCCTCAATCTTGGTGGTGATTTCTCCATTTCATTTGACCTGGGTGGAGTTGGGGGAGTACCTGTTACCCCAACCCTTAATCTAGGGAGCTGGGATATCTCAGTGCATCCCTAAAATGTATGTTCAGAATGAAGGAAGGGTTTTATTCTCCACCCCAGGAGATGCCTTAGAGAAACAAGAAGCACTACACCACCACTCTAGTGTCTGGAGCCCTGTCTGGGAGGTTAGGCAGACATGGGGCAAATCCTGGCTCCGCCTCCTCACAAGCTGTGTGACTTTGAGTGTGTTCCTGAATCTCTCTGTGCCTCAGTTAACTCGTCTCCATAATAGGCATAGTCAAAGAGCATATCCCTCCAAAGGTTGTCATTAGAAGTAAATAAACTAGTAGAGGTAAAGGGCTTAGCACTTTATTAACTCTAAGCATTGGGAATACTTCATAAAAGTTAGCTACAATTATTATTACATGAACATGAGGATAAAAGAAAGTCTGAGATTCAGAGGTAAATGGATGGAAGGGGAAAATAAGAGATCCAGGGAAAGAGAAGGAATCAAAGAAAAAGACTAAGGTGAGAATGAAATAAAGGCATACGAGAAAAAGGTGGAAACATAAGAAGAATTAACCCAAATTATACTTCTCTGCCTAAAGCTTGTCGAAGCGTTCTGCACAGCTCCCTGAGCATAATTTGGGCTCGGTTATTTAAAAGGCTGTGGGATAATACAGTGGGAAGACAGATCTGCACTGTAACTCACACAATTTATCACACAGGAAAGAGCCACTAATCTTTTTAGGAAACAAGGTATTCATAGTTATTTAAGGCTAATATTTATGCATGACCACACATTGTGAACACAGCTCAATCTCCATCCTCACCCAGCCAAGATCTGGGAAGGTCTTTAGCAGCAATGTTCCATATTTTAAGCCCCTTACAGAAGTCTCGCCCAGTGGTCTGCACCGGCTCTGTTATTAACTGCATCCATACACCAGATATATTCATGCACACCACTAATTGAAAGAGCAGATTTTCCCGAGGTGGGTGAGTACTAAGCCGAGGTAGGTGGATACAGCCTTGCGTGAATTTCTTACGACCAAAACCACAGTGTTACCTTGCAAAAGGTAATCAATTATTCAAACTCAGAACCTTCAGGATATGCATAAATACAGTGCAGGCACAGTCCAGCTGGTCTATTTCATCAGCCTACTCTTTACAGGGTGCTGAGAACAAAAGGCTGGATGTAACAATACGAGTGATCCCAGCAACAACTAGAAAGATGCCCATTTCCTGCCCAACCCACAAAGGACCCGATCTTATCTGCCTTTGGCCAGAATATGACCTTCAGGGACATTTTCTCCAGTCATGGCTGAGGCTGCCTTCTTGTCCCACAGAGGGCCCCTTTCCTTGTCTCTCTCCTTCTTCCCTTTTCTACTCCTCCCTGCCAAGGGACCCAGCTTCATCCTGCCTCAGTCTAGCTGGGTCATGCCATTGTCTCCTGATGTTTCACCAGCATATGTTGGGTCGTCACGCCCTTGACATTTTAATCTGGGTTACTTGTCTTCCTTAACCCTAGGTGCTCAAGACAGAATCTCTACTGGATCAATAAACTTCATTCTGGTCCATGTTCACCCCTTCTTACTGACTACTCTCAATGCAGCATTATCCTCAAAGACCTCTTCTCCAACCAGGAGGAGAATGAGACAGCCGAGAGGAAGAGGGGAGCCTGAGTCATGGCTAAACAAAGAGGATTACAAACAAACAAACAAAAAATCCAGAGAACTATGAACTGCTACATCTACCCAAGACCAGGATTTTTGAAGCACAGGAAGAGGTAGGGTGTTCACTGCGCTGTTGTCTTGGGAAACAGTTACTTCTTTATGTCTCAGGATGTTAGGACGAGGTGAACAGCCAATCCCTTCTAGATGGAATTGCAGACCCTCCACCTTTCTTCATCCTTCTTGGTTCTCCTTCACATGCCCATGAGGACCCACTCCCTGGTTTTCTGACCGTCTGTTCTTTGATTTTTGTCTGGAAGCACCTGGACATTAAAGTTCTCCCCCGAGTCACCCTCGTG
This sequence comes from Symphalangus syndactylus, assembly GCF_028878055.3. Classification (NCBI taxonomy): domain Eukaryota; kingdom Metazoa; phylum Chordata; class Mammalia; order Primates; family Hylobatidae; genus Symphalangus; species Symphalangus syndactylus. The sequence continues at coordinate 55,498,452 of NC_072435.2, forward strand.
GCATCTGCCACGTGCAAAGGAGCTTGCAAGGGACCTGCTGGTGAATTTGGGCAGGAGGCACTGGGTGGAGGGGAGGGCGTCTGCAGTGATTCAGTGATATTGCGAATCAGTGATATTGTGAATGCAAACCTGGCTGGGTATCGGAATCACTTGTGAAGGTCAAAACAAAATGAAACCAGACCACAAGGATGCAATTCAAATGTTCAGAATTGGTAGCATCTGCCGCAGGTCGAGTTCTCTGGGAAAAAGGGCAACTCTGAGGTGGGGTTAAGGGTGCAGGAGGTGTATTAAGGTCCACCCTGGACATCAGCACCTGAGGAGGGGAAGCAAGCAGGAGTGAACAGCAGGAAAAGTCAACACGCAATGCAAGCCTAGCAATGGCCTTGGATCCTTGCAAAACTCAGGAGCTAGAATTGCCCTTCAGAGCTCTCCCAAGCTGTCCAAGCCTTCATGGTTCTGGATTGATCTGTCATTGAATGTGGCTCACCCTGATGAGCCACCCATCAGCAGCTGAGACGATCCCTGAAGGGAATAGCAACTGCAGGCTGCTTGCCTGCCTGCTGGGAGTCAGGAGCTATGTCTCCATTGAAGGTGAATCTGGGCAGCACCCACCACAACCCATCCTTTGCCAAGATGGTAACTCTTCCTTGCCTGTGGGTGAGCCACATTCAATGACAGATCAGCTGGCAATTATGGTTTATTCTTGCTCTGTCTGTTGGCAAAGGTCCTTCCTCTTTGGGACCCAGGACCTATAAACCTGCAGAACACAGAGTTGTGGGAACAGGAAGCACGAACTCCCCAAGTGAGTTAATGGGAGTGACAGCAAGGAAGACACTCCTGCTTCCTAGGTGTGTGGATATTTTCCAACTACTGGGTAAATACAATTATATATATTTATGTATATATTATGTAAATATATATGTGTATATATATATATATATGTTAGTAAAACATCAAATAGATATCTTTAAGTTAAAGTGTTTTTTGCATCCCGGAGAATGATTGCTGCCCCATCCTTATAAATGATCACATCTGAGCTGGTACCTCAGTTGTGCATTGTACAGACATTTTCAACACTTTATTAGGCAATTTTTTCTTTGCCAATTTTCTAATTTTTATTTTAGGTTAAAGGGGTACATGTGTAGTTTGTTACATGGGTAAATTGCTTGTCAAAGGAGTTTGGTGTACAGATAATTTTGTCACCCAAGTAATCAGCATAATGCCTCTATTGGTCTATTTTCATACTGCTATAAAGAATGTCTGAGACTGGGTAATTTATAAAGAAAAGAGATTTAATTGACTCACAGTTCCAAATGGCTGGGAAGGCCTCAGGAAACATAATCATGGCAGAAGGTGAAGGGGAAGCAAGCACGTCTTACATGGCAGCAGGAGAAGGGGGAACTGCCAAACACTTTTAAACCATTAGATCTCAGGAGAACTCCCTCACTATCATGAGGACAGCATGGGGAAAATGACTGCCATAATCCAATCACCCCCCCACCAGGTCCCTCCCTCCACACTTGAGGATTACAATTAGAGATGAGATTTGGGTGGGAACACAAAGCCAAACCATACCAATATCCAACAGTTATTGCCCTCCTCCAACCCTCCATCCTCCAGTAGGCCCCAGTGTTTGTTGTTTCCATGTTTATGTCCATTGGTGCTCAGTGTTTAGCTCCCACTTATAAGTGAGAACATGCATTGGGTGTTTGGTTTTCTGCTCCTCTGTTAATTTACTTAGGATAATGGCCTCCAGCTCCATCCACGTTTCTGCAAAGGATATGATTTTGTTCTTTTTATGGCTATGTAGTATTTCATGAAGTATATGTACCACATTTTCTTTATCCAATCCACCATTGATGGGCATCTAGGCTGATTCCATGTCGTTGCTATTGTGAATAGTGCTGCAACGAACATGTGTGTGCATGTGAGACTAGCAACTTTGGATGGTACGTATATGACATGACAAGGTAATCTTATGGCCATGGACCCCATCCCATACTTCCTTTGCTTTAAAGTGGGTCTCCTGGACCAATGTGACACTATATGGGATCCTATCTCAGTATATCAAGCCCTCTGTAATCACACAAATGGTGGCTGTCACTGAAACTCAATGGGAAATAAAGTCCAGTACATGAAATAAGAACCCACTCCCACAGGAATGAGTCACTGGTCCTTCCAGGGTGGAGGACCCCAGTGTAATCAACTTGCCAACATGTGTCCAGGTGGTCCTCTTGAGGGATGGTGCCATATCAGGAATTCAACATGGGTCCTTGTTACTGGTATTTTGGACAGGCAATGGCAGCAACAGCTAGATTGGCCTTGGTAAGCCGGAGCCTGTGCTTTTCGGCCCATGCAAGTAGCCATCTCTGCCACCACAGCTACTTTGCTCGTGTACTTTGCTATCATGCCATCACTGGGGTTGCGGATGACACAGGGTGGCTAGCATCAGCTGACTAAGTCGGTTTGTCTACGTGATCATTTAGTGCCACTATTATGCTGAAAGCTCTCTGTTGGACATTAATACACAATACACAGATCTTCATATTTTGTGCCTGCTCCAAAATGCCCAGCCTCATGACTCTACCCTGAAGCTCCCAGGTGCAATCTACTCTGGCTACTTCTAGGCCCTGACCAGACAACAGAGCCATTCACCATTCAGCCTATGGCACCATATGAATATTCTAACCTTGGGCAACTTCTCTTCCCATACACAGTGGATGACCAGCATGGTCTGAACTTTGCCCCTTGGAAGAATGTTCCTCATCACTGTATTTCAAGGCAATCCTTGAGAGGAACCATGGTGCAGCCACCATCTGTCTTCAGCCTGCACCCTCATGCAAGTCTAACCTTTCTGTGAACCAAGCTCAGGCCATTTTGTCTTCCATCAGTTGGTCACAAGGGATCCCCCCTACAGCAGGAGGGGCTATATGAGGAAGAGGTGTTGACATAAGAGTGGAGGGCGACATGTGGACCTGGACTACATGCTCATGCAAATTCCTTGTGCCATCCAGTCCTCCTCATACTGGGTCCCAGGTGGACCCTTTCTACCTTCTGATGGTTTGTTTCCAGGCTTGACTAGCATTATGTGTTGCTAAGTCTGACAGATGAGCTCCTGAGGGGCAGCTATGGCCACATGTTCACCTGGTGTCCCACGATCAGGTGTGTCATCTCTACCAAGGCCCATAACACAATCAGAAGTTGTTTTTCAAATGGTGTATAATTTTCCCTAAGCAGATGCCATGGCCTTGACCCAGAATCCTAGTGATTCTCTCGCTGGAGCTTGCCATAAACTCCACATGGTGTGTTTTCAAAGCGCTGGGATATACCTCTACTACCAATGGGTCTGCTGAGTTTTATAGCCCAAATGGCAGGGCTGCTCACACTGTAGCCAGAACCTGTTATAGAGTCCTTTCTTGTTCTAGGTCCCATTCAAATCTGGCAGCCTTTCAAGTCACCTGGGTCAGAGCAGTATAGGTATACATTTTGTTGCTTCCAGAATCCAGAGAACCAGAGAAGTCACCAGACATTGTGCTTCCTTTGTTTTTTGTTGTTGCTTTTGTTTGTTTTTTGAGACAAAGTCTCACTCTGTCGCCCAGGCTGAAGTGCAATGGCATGATCTTGGCTCTTGGCTCACTGCAACCTCCACCTCCCAAGTTCAAGTGATTGTCCCGTGTCAGCCTCCAGAATAGCTGGGATTACAGGCATGTGTCACCACGCCCAGCTAATTGTGATTCCTTTTTCACAGCAGGAGATGCAACACGCAATCATTTCTTCTTTAGTTTGGAGGCAATGTTGTAATATTTCCTTGACCACTGAACTCCTAAAAATGTTTACTGATGCAGCAGACTCCTGAATTTTCGTAGGCTTTGTCTCCCTAACCCTGGCTCACATATCTCTTACCAAGTCCTCTAACACACTACATATCTTGCTCATCTGGTGCTATTAGTATATTCACTATGGAATGGATCATTGTGATTTTCTGCTGGATGTCAACATGGGACAGATTACTTTGGACCACATTATGACAGAGGGCAGGAAAGTTAACAGAGCCTTGGGGAAATCTATGAATGTATCCTGTTGTTTGTTCCACGTAAATGTAAACTATTTCTGATCATTTCTGATAGCTATGGAAGAGAACACATTTGCTAAATCAATGCTGCATATCATGAATTAAGGCCATGTTAATCTACTCCAGCAAAGACATCACAGTTGCATGGCAGCCGCGATCAGAGTTATGACGTGGTTCAGTTTGTGGTGCTCACTGTTATTTTTCAGGATCCATCTGGTTTTAGCAGGGGCTACACTAGTGAATTAAATGGATGTCTGACACAAACCACCACCCCTGCAACATCTGTTAGGTTTGTAAGAGTGGGGCTAATGTTTCCCATCTCCTTCCCCCTGAAATAATACTGTTTTTATTGTCTTGGCATGAGCAGGGTGAGGGGCATTTTCAGAGTCTTCTCTTGGCTCCCCTCACTATGACAGTTTTTACTCTACAGTCTAAGGGCTCAGCAAGGAACTTGCACCAACTACCAAGTGCCTTTATTCTGATTTTACATTTGGAGGTTAGGAAAATAACCAATTTACTGCGCTTAATGCATTATCATGGCCTTACTATACAACTGGGGGTACAATGGGACTAAGTAATAGATGGAGCCCTGTTCAAAACCACCCACCCAGGTTCTAGGTCCTATTCAGATCTGACAACCTTTCAAATCACCTGATAAATGTGTAATGCTTTAAGCCAAGTAAATTGGTTATTTTCCCAAACCCTGAATGTATAATCAAAACAGATGCACTTTGGACCAACATAGACCAAAGTAGTCTGTCCCATGTTGACATCCACCAGAAAATCACAATGATCCATTCCATAGCAAATACGATAATAGGACCCGATGAGCATATGTAGCATGTTGGAGACCTTGGTGAGATATATGTGGTCTAGAGTTTGGGAGACAAACCCTATGAAGATTCAGGGGTCTACTACATCAGTAAACCTTTTAGGAGTTCAGCCGTCAAGGGCATGTCACAACATTGCACTCAAACTAAATAAGAAAGGATTGCATTTTGTATCTCCCACCATGAAAAAGGAAGCACAATGTCTGGTAGGCTCTTTGGATTCTAGAAGCAAAAAAAGAAAAAAAGAAAATGTATACCTGGGAATTTTGCTATGACCCAGGTGACTTGAAAGGCTGCCAGACTTGAATGGGACCTAGAACCTGGGTGGGTGGTTTTGACCAGGACTCCATTTATTACCTAGTTCCATTGTACCTCCAGTTGTATAGTAAGGCCATGATAATGCTTTCAGTCCTCAAGTATTAATGTCCTCTGACACTGCTTGAAATGTTTGCCTATTCCCCTTTTTCTGGAATGTAGTTACCCAAGTATATGGCTAAAGTTCTCTTTGAGGAAGAACTGGATGCTCATAACCATCGACACTTGCCATAGTGCTTCAGGGTCCTCCAGGGTCCTTCCTCTTGAGTATATATATGGTGTGGTATATATATGGTATATATATGTATGTGTATGTGTGTGTGTATATATATATATATATATATATATATATATATATATATATATATATATGAACTAGTATACTTTTTGCATAGAGAACCCTTCCACTGAAGGGTTAAAATAAAAAAAATTTTTATATTGGGTTATGGTCCAGTATGTTTTTTATACTGGACCATATATTTTTTATACTGGACCATAACCCTTGGACTGAAGGGTTCCAGTTCCAAAAAATAGCTCAGATCCAAAAACCAGGCACAGTATTGGATCATTTTATTGTGGCAATTCCTCAGCCTCCTTAATCAATCATTCTTGATTTCTTTAGAAATCAAGAAAAACTGAGTAGTAGTAATTGAGTAATACCTGTGTTGGCTGCCCTCAAGGACAATCTTGCTCTATCTACCATCTCCATATCTCTCTGTAGGACAGGCCAACCTGGCTGCCCTGCCGCCATGGCTACTCATTAAGATAATTGCATCTTCTTGGCTTCTGGTGTTTAAGCATCACCATCTGGACTCTACTGTTTTGAGGAATCCTAACATCCCCATTACTCTCAATGAGCCTTATTGTGCAGCGCCTCTCCTAAAGTTTGCCCTGGCCTGCTGAGGCATGCCACCACCAAACTCCTCAGTGACACTGGTGCCTTTGCCACCAGGGCATTCCTGGTGGCTTTGAGAAATTGGGAGCCTTCTGGGTCATCCCATGGGACATCATTCTCTGGAGAGTTTATCTGTCTTACATGGTACATGCTGTCAGCATGTTCCCCTCTCTAAATTCTTAAATATTTTTTATTCTCACTTTTTGCAAAAATACTCACATTTTAACCTTAGTGTGAACTATTCCTTTTTTTTTTTTTCTCCTGGGGTCTTTCTCAGGGAGATACATATTTTCCATGCCTGGGAGAGTGCTCCAGTATTGAAAAAAGGTCTTCCTTACGCAACCTACTAATTTAATCTGGTTCTCTGGAACAACCTCTTTCCGAATGCAAGCCCTGCCATTCTCCTCTAGCTTCTGTGGGTACACACTGCCTAGAGTGGGTGTACATTGTCCCGTTCTCCCTCTATCAGGCCAGCATATTCCCCAGCTGAGTTACTTATGCAAGAGCTCACCAAAATGAGTAGCGAAGCCCAGGGAAGAATCCAGTTCACCTGCATTCCCCAGTCTTCCTGGTATATCACTGTGCCCTGCAAAAAAAAATATGCCCTAACCCTATGCATTTGGCGTGCCTCTGTTGGTTTGGAAGACATCAGTGGTAATCATATTCACCAAAACAATATAGTTAATTCTTCAACGTTCCGTCTTCTATGTAAATATAAAAGTGCTCCTGGGTAACTCTAAGGACATAGCTGAACTCATCCAAAAGGCTTTCAAACCTTATTTCAGAATACTGTTTTTAAAGCATTATTCTGCTCCCACCTACATTTCAAATCAAGCCATGCTTACTTTGACAAGGTTGCTGTTTTTCCTTCAAAGAGCCACTCCCCAAAATGTACTTAGAAAGAAGGAAAGAACATCACTGTTGAGTTGTAACACCAGCTTCCCTGGAGAGGATCCCAGAAAATGCACGGATTTTCAGCCTTTATGTAAAAGCCCAGGACTTCCCAATCCTCAGTATGTGAAACATCTCAAACAATTAGTTTGTGAAAGTGCTGTCATGTGTAAGCGAACAAAAGCCCTAGACCTAAGAATGTGCTCATCCTTCTTTCACCCCTGGAGCCTTTGTTGAGCACTTAGTATGCACAGACCCCACATCAGGGACTGTGGGAAAACAGGAGTGATGCAGCCCTGTGATCCAGCAGGAAAAGAGGGGGTTGTTGGGTCACATTCCTGAATCTGAATCCCTGCCAAGACTCTCTGAATGGCATCTGATGATGTCCAAGCCTTGGTTAATTCTTCTGTAAAATGGAGACGCTTGCCTCAAGGGGCCCTTGTAAGAAGCCAATTAGATCATAAATACAAAGGTACTTTCTAAGTAGTGAAGCACTTTCTGTCTGTTAACACTGGCTACTGAAAGAAAACCCAGGTTGTGTTTCCAAATAAATGCCTATCTAGAAGAGAAAGTAAGACATTGAACAATTAAGGAAAATGTACTATAAAAAGTGAGCCAGGATAATGGCTTCCAGCTCCATCCATGTCCCCGCAAAGAACATGATCTCATTTCCTTTTTATGGCTGCATAGTATTCCATGGTGTATATGTACCACATTTTCTTTATCCAGTCTATCATTGGTGGGCATTTGGGTTAATTCCATGTCTTTGCTATTGTGAATAGTGCTGCGATGAACTTACATGTGCATGTATCTTTAAAACTGAATGATTTATATTCCTTTGAGTATATATTCAGTAATGGGATTGCTGGGAACAGAAAACCAAACACTGCATGTTCTCGTCTATAAGCGGGAGCTGAACAATGAGAACACATAGACACAGGGAGGGAAACAACACACACTGGGGCCTGTCAGGGAAGGGGTGGGGCAGGAGGAGGGAGAGCATCAGAATATATAGCTAATGCATGCTGGGCTTAATACGTAGATGATAGGTTGATAGATGTAGCAAACCACCATGGTACACATTTACCTATGTAACAAACCTGCACTTCCTGCACATGTATCCCGGATCTTAAAATTAAATTAAATTACAAAATGTTTTAAAGTGAAACAGGACCCAAAGAGAACAAACAGAAGAGCTCTACCTTTGCCCAGAACAAAAGGGGAAGAGGTTATGTTAAAGGAACCCTGCAGCATGATCAATATTTACATATTTTGGCATAACAGGCTATGGGATGTGGGGATAGGACTCAAAAGCTGGGTTTGGCAGGTCTAAGGATGCTATGAAGTTTGGATGTTAACTTGTCTTTCCCAAACTTCTGTCATTTAGACACTATCCCATTATCTTTGCCAAACCCGTGTGTTTCCTATCCTGTTATCAACTTAATAGCTCTCTTAATGTGCTCATTGCCATATCACAGCAGTAATATCTGTCAATGTACGTGTTTAATGTGCTAGGTGAACACTTTTCTAATACACATGAAAATTAATTAAATTTTTTTTTTTTTGAGATGAGACCTCGCTCTGTCACTCAGGCTGGAGTGCAGTGTTACCTTGACTCACTGCAACCTCCACCTCCCAGGTTCAAGCAATTCTACTGTCTCAGCCTCCTGAGTAGCTGGGATTACAGGCATCCGCCACCACGCCCAGCTAATTTTTGTATTTTTAGAACAGACAGGGTTTCACCATATTGGCCAGGCTGGTCTCGAACTCCTGACCTCAAGTGATCCACCTGCCTCGGCCTCCCAAAGTGCTGGGATTACAGGCGTGAGCCATCACGCCAGGCCAAAAATTAATTTATAACTATAAAATGTTCCTTTGTATCCCACTGAAAATCCTATTGTGTTCATCCGTGGTAAATGGGCCCCACAGGGCAAGGGGAGCCACTGGGAAGGGTTTGGAGGGAAAGAATGATATAATTAGCATGGTCTCTTTTCTGGTAGCCCATGTAAAAAATACCAGTTAGGAAGTTATTTCGATTGCACCCAGGCATCTCTTCCTGACCTGGGGACAGAGGAGTGGGGATGAGAAGGAGAAGTGAACTCTACAGGGCTGTAGAACGGATACTCAGGGCTGTTTCCCTAGCAGGGAAGTGTGGGGCCAGGGAGATAGAAAGGAGCCCAGAATTTTGAAACCCAGATGCGGAAAGCCCTTGAAGCTCAGGAACTTCCCTCAGTTTTCACTGATTAACTGAAAAGCAGAAGTTAACGTAAATTAACTAACCCTGAAGTAAACATAAACTCTGGGTCACTTCTTTGGAAAATTAAAGTAAATGCATAGAGTTATTTACATCTTTACATTTAAAAACTATCTAAGGGAAATTGGCTTCCGAGACACCATGTGTTTTCACTCATCAAAGACCTATTTAGGGACATGACCACATCCGGAAAGCATTTGTGAGAGCATTAAGATATCACTGAAAAATGGGTTAAGAACAGGACAAACAAGTTACAAAAGGAGAGCTACAACTCGCCAAGAAAATATGAAGAAATACTAAGGCTCACCAAAAACACTCATGTCAAATAAAGCAACAACGTGTTACTATTTTCAACTATCAAATGAGCAACTTCTATGACTGTGTTAGTTATTAGGGCCTTCACCAGCTATTTCCAGCTCTCCCTTAAGGACTCACAAAGGACTCCACCTCCTGGCTCTGCCTGGGTGGATGGGGCCAAGTGATTCGTTTTAGACAATGAAGTCTGAGCGGAAGTGACATTTGTCACTTCTGGGCTAGATGGCTTAGTTGCCAGTTGGAGATGCCCCAGAGCTTTCTTTCCTCCTGCAACAGTGACCAAGCAACATTCCAGATGGCGGCTGCTCAAGCAGGGGTCCCAAGGTGATGGACGCCTGGAGCAAAGCCCAGCTGACACAGGAGGGACATGGAGTTTGAGTGGAGGGTGAACTTGGGATGTCACATGCCACTAAAAATGGGGGTTGTTAATAACCCTACCAACGGATTCAATGGCAAGGCTCAATGCTGGCAAGGGGAAAATACAATGGGAATGGAATGCACATTCCTCTAACTCGTGTTAAAAACAGTTACCCCCTTTGACCCAAAAATTCCACTTACGGGGATCGATCCAAAAATGTAAAAATGAAAACAAAATATGGAAAAAGCTTTATGGTGAAGGGATAGACTAATGACCAAAAGCATGGCCTTTAAGGCTGGGCATGGTGGCTCATGCCTGTAATCCCAGGACTTTGGGAGGCCGAGGTGGGCAGATCACCTGAGGTCAGGACTTCAAGACCAGCCTGGCCAATGTAGCAAAACCCTGTCTCTACTAAAAATACAAAAATTAGCCAGGAATGATGGCAGGTGCCTGTGATCCCAGCTACTCGGGAGGCTGAGGTGGGAGAATCGCTTGAACCTGTGAGGCGGAGGTTGCAGTGAGCTGAGATCACGCCATTGCATTCCAGCCTGGGCGACCGAGCAAGTCTCCATCTCAAAAACAAACAAACACGCAAACAAACAAAAAAGCATGGCCTTTGTCAAACTGCTATCCATTTGAATTCTGGAATTGCCCCTTACCACTTATGTAGGTGATTTGTAGCCTTGGGTGATTTGTTTAACTGTCTAAACCTTAGTTTCTTTATCTGTAAGATGGGGGAGATATTTCTTTACCTCATAGTGTTACTGTAAGAATAATATAGATGCTGTATGTACAAACCTTAATGAGGCTAGCTGTGTGACTAGTATCTCACACACACACACACACACACACACAAACACACAAACACACACACAAACGCATCTCAATGTTACTTTCTTAGTCCAACAAGAGAAAACTTGAATGCAACCCAGTAAGCCACAAAAAGGGCTAATAAGGGATAGTAAACCCATGAGATAGAAAATGTTTATGTGATAATATTAATTTTAAAATCATAAGACAAAATTGATTGCACAATATAATCACAATTATGGAAAAATAATGAACAGAAACATAATGAGCAGAAATATATCAAGATCATAATGAGTTGTGTTTGAAACATAAAATTATTGGTTTTTTTTCCTACTTCTCTGTTTTCCAAATTTCTTAAAGTGAGGCACATGTGTGGACCCTGAAAGGAGGCTTCTCTAGTTTTGAAGCCTAGGCCTGCCACCTCTCAGCTATGTGACCCTGGGCAACTTATATAAGTTCTCTGGACAGGGTTCCCCACTTGCTAAATGGAAATCATGATATTGTTCCAGTAATGAATTAGATAATCCCTGTAAAGTTATAAGTATAACGCCTGGAACATAGTAAACAGTCAATAAATATTATCTGTTTTTGTTGCAATTATCATTGTATGTTCCTTTTATAATGTGGGAAAGAACTGTACTTCACAATCTATGATAAAGCTTTTAATAACAGAAGGTTGTCTGAGCAAATACAATGCTCTTCACTTGGGAAGTTCACAGTCCAGGAAAGATAACAAGGCAAAAGACAAGCAGTTCAGGGCTACAGAGAAAAGCAGAAAGCACTCACCCCCAGGTCAGGACAAAAGAGATGGCCTAAATGCTGTCCCAAGAAAGGCACTTGGCTTGGAGCCTCCACATCCCCAAGGTCAGGGCCAGCGTGTCGGGACGCACACAGAACTCTCTCACTGACAGCTGCCCCTGCAGCAGCTGGCTCACCCCCGTGATAGATGAGAATTACAGCCATTTTCAAGAGACCAACAGAAGGTGGGCCGTGTCCTGATAAGCTATAACAACAGTAGTAAAGTTCTAAGGAGACCAGAGGGTCCCCACAACCACACACTTCCCGCGGCTGTGGCTGCTGTAATTATGGCTGTGACAGCTGGGCAGCCGGGCGACATGACTGGAATAGACTAAGGCATGGGCATATGGCACTGCTGGTGGGCAAGGCCAGCCCATCCCTCCCTCAACCAGTGCCCAAGTTCAGCTGCATCCTCAGGCCTGACTGTCAAGATGCCATGAAATAGGTCCCCAGCGCACCCAGTGGGCAGGTGCAAGAGAAGGAAGAGCTGGAGTGCATCTTTCTGGTGCCCAGGCTCTGCTGGTGCCCAGGGCCAGACACACAGTGGGCACTCCACCCTTGCCAGCACTGTCTGGAATGGCAGCGACACATTCCAGAGCTCACTGCTGCTGGCAATGTGTTTGAACTCCCCAGCCTTCTACAGGAGGCCCATGCTAACAGAACACCCTGTAGTCACTCCTCCGAGGACTTGCTGGCTGGTTCCTCCTCTCTGAAAACCACCCAGAATCATCTGTCCTCAGACAGAATTAATCAGTCACCTCTCCTCTCCTATGGCTGAGTCTTCAGTGCACATCTATCCAAGACCATCCCTTGAATCCATATCCACATATCTGTCTCCCCTCTAATCTTCTTCCAAAGAGAGGCTGTGTCCTCCTCATTTTAAGTTCAATCATTAAAGAATGATTCATGATTAATGAATCATTTGTTCAATAAATAGAGTATGAACCATACAAGATAGACACACCATCCTGGGACCAAGAGTCCAACTAAATGAGAAATTACAAAGTAAAACTTTGGGATTATAATAGACCATGTTAAGGTGCATTACATGTGGCAATGAGACCTAATCAAGTCTTAAGAAACCAAGGAAGTCTTCCTGCAGGAAGAGTGAATACGTGTTAAAGAATTTCATGAAAGTTAATTGTGGAGAGGGGGCGACAATGGAGGAAGATCCAGAGAGCTGCCAAGAGACAAGCCTGGGTGAACTGTGGGGGCCTTTGCAGGACTGTTAAAGGCCATAGGAAGTCACATCAATGGCTTTAAGCCAAGAAATGGCATGATCGGGTCTGCATTTTATAAAGAGCAATCTGGTTTTCTTTGGAGGGGAGAAAATGGGGCAAAGTAGCACTAACGGGCTAGGTTTGTCTCGTCTTAGCACAAGGCCTGGAACATAATCACTACCTTCTGTTTGTTGGCCTGAACTAAAGGAGGTGGAAACAGAATGGACAGGTGCCCAGGTGGCACATTTCAGGGTTTTACTCACCCTATTATCCAACATGCATCGGGTCAACCCCTCAGGCCCCTGTCTTGGGAGCCACCACCCCACCCTGGACAGCCTTTGAAGATAATCCATTTCCTTCAAATATCTCCGTGTGCACCTTCCTTGCCCTCTGAGATAGCAACACCTACCTGCAGACGTGAATGCGCTGAGCTCCACGCCCTCTATCCGGAAGGGGATCACCGGGATGACAGGGAAGGAGTGCTGCCAGGAAGTTTTCCAACTCCAGTTTCTGGGTCCGTATTTAATTCCGGATCTATCAGCTAAGCATTTAGGGTGCTGCCACTCAAGCTCTGTGTTTACACAGCTAAATGCCTCTGCTCCTATTGACACAATGTCGATGAAGAGGGATGCGTCAGGCTCCGCCACCACCAAGCACGTCGTGTGTCCCAGATTGATGAAGCTTCCTGACCCACTCCAGCCCCGGCAGCTGCATGGCTCCTGCCACTCGGCCCAGCAAGCTGTTCTCCATCATCTCCATTAATTAAGGACTGTCATAGCGGGGAGGTGACACAGCAAATCCTAAATACTTGCCTCAAATCTCAGCTTCCAAATTCCCAGGAGTCTTACTCTGAAAACAGAAAAGTCAGATTTACCAATGCGGTTTTTATCTTTCTGTTTACAAAATTACTACCTGCTCCTTATAGCAAATGCTAAGAAATGCACACACACAAACATACCCAGAAGAAAATAATAATCACTCATGATCCCCCCATTCAGAGGTAAATGCTGATAGCTTTTAAATTCTTATATCTATTTCTTCCATGCATATATACACATGTTTAATCCTGATATTCAGGGACTAAGTTCATGTCAGTAAATTGTTTCCTACAACATTATTGTTAATTGCTACATAGTTTTCTGCCATATGACTGTCCTGTACTTCAGCCAATCTTCTATTGCACCCAATGTCGTGCTATTATAATCAATACGGTAATGAACATCCTGGAAATAAATCCTTAGAGAAGAGTTCATTAGACTTCATTAGAATAAATATATGATGGAAAAATACCCTACCAAAAGAAATTTGCTTTTTTTTTTTTTTTTTAATATATTTTTTTTTATTATACTTTAGGGTTTTAGGGTACATGTGCACAATGTGCAGGTTTGTTACATATGTATCCATGTGCCATGTTGATTTCCTGCACCCATTAATTCGTCATTTAGCATTAGGTGTATCTCCTAATGCTGTCCCTCCCCCCTCCCCCCACCCCACAACAGTCCCCGGAGCGTGATGTTCCCCTTCCTGTGTCCATGAGTTCTCATTGTTCAATTCCCACCTATGAGTGAGAACATGCGGTGTTTGGTTTTTTGTCCTTGTGATAGTTTACTGAGAATGATGTTTTCCAGTTTCATCCATGTCCCTACAAAGGACACGAACTCATCATTTTTTATGGCTGCATAGTATTCCATGGTGTATATGTGCCACATTTTCTTAATCCAGTCTATCGTTGTTGGACATTTGGGTTGGTTCCAACTCTTTGCTATTGTGAATAGTGCCACAATGGGAGAAAATTTTTGCAACCTACTCATCTGACAAAGGGCTAATATCCAGAATCTACAATGAACTCAAACAAATTTACAAGAAAAAAACAAACAACCCCATCAAAAAGTGGGCAGAGGACATGAACAGACACTTCTCAAAAGAAGACATTTATGCAGCCAAAAAACACATGAAGAAATGCTCCTCATCACTGGCCATCAGAGAAATGCAAATCAAAACCACAGTGAGATACCATCTCACACCAGTTAGAATGGCCATCATTAAAAAATCAGGAAACAACAGGTGCTGGAGAGGATGTGGAGAAATAGGAACACTTTTACACTGTTGGTGGGACTGTAAACTAGTTCAACCATTGTGGAAGTCAGTGTGGCGATTCCTCAGGGATCTCGAACTAGAAATACCATTTGACCCAGCCATCCCATTACTGGGTATATACCCAAAGGACTATAAATCATGCTGCTATAAAGACACATGCACACGTATGTTTATTGCGGCACTATTCACAATAGAAATTTGCTTTTTTAACACTTTGGCTATGCATTGTAAAATCACACTTTAGAAATATATCAATTTATTCCTCCACCAACAGAATAACCCCTACAACACAATTGCATATGCTACTAACATAGCAACAGCATCTGGATAGTACTCCTGATCACTATCCTGTTACAAAGAGTTAATGCTTACCTAGAACTTTCTATGTTCCTGGTACTGAGCAAAATACATTAAATATATTGTTCCTTTTCCTGTTAGCTTTTACTTTCTAGTGAGGGTGAACTTCTTTCCCTTCCATTCATTGGCCACTGTGATTCTTTGTTATAAAATTTCCTGCAGTTTTCTTGGCCTATTTTTTAGTGTGTTTGTCATTTCATTATTGGTTTGAAAACAGTCTGATATAATAAGGATACTATACACTTGTGTTGCAAAAATGCTTTCCCCCAGGTTGTGGTTTAACATTTAGTTTTGTTTATGATCATGTCGACATAAAGAATTTTGTCATTTTGGAGTAGTCAAATGTGTTGGTCTCTTATTTTACAGATTACGCCTTTACATATACTCTGAGTACTTGCATACCACAGCATCAGATAAATATTCATGTGTTTTCCTTAAAATCTTTCTATGGCTTTAAATTTTATATTAAATATTTTATCAATCTGAAATTTGTTAGTGCACGTGGTGCTGTAAAGATCTATTTTTTTTCCACACGGTCAGCAAATTGACCTAATTTGACTTACTGAATTCCTCATCTTTTCCCCACTGATTTGAAATGCCACATTTATCTTATATGAAATTCATATTTACATGGGCCTGCTTCAGCTCTCCTCGTACTGTTCCATTGATTTATCTGTCTATTCCTGCAATTAAACCAGACTATTTAAATATATACGAAGCTACAAGGAGGTCATTGCACATTGCTTACCCAGTAGTATAAGTTCCTCCTCACACTTCTATTTTTTCAAGACATTCTCAGCAATTCTAAAGTGCCAGATGAATGTCAGAATCATTTTATACAGCACCACCCCTCCAAAGTCCCACTGATATCTTCATTTGGATCCCATTAAACGTCTAGATCATGTAAAGAGAATCGGTAACTTTATTTTAATTTTAATTCAATAACATGGCACATTTTTAATTCATATTCCTTATTTTTGTTTCATCACATTTCTACATATTCCTTGTCAACTTTTCCCTAGATATTTTATTGTTTTGTTGCTAATGTAAATGGCACTTTAAAAATCCTCTTACCATTGGTGTAAAGAGGAACTAACTTTCTACTTATGTGCTTATGTTGACCAAACTTTATCTTTAAACTTGCTTGATAGTGTAGTAATTTTTCAGTTTGTTCCCTCGAGTTCTCCAGGCAGACAATTCTACTTCATCCAAGTGTCAGTAACTGTATCATCAACTACTTTCAAATAGTAAATCTTCTATTTTGTAGTCTTTTTTATTCAATTGGTCAGAATTTTTAAACTGTGTTAAATATGGCATGGATAGTAAGAATTCTTTCATATGTAAATAGAAACACCTCTAGTTTTCCATTCTAAAATATAATTAAGCTGTTGACTTTGGGGTGAGAGCCTCTTTCTTGATAAAGAAGGTTCAACTTCTATCATACTAATATGGTTTAGATTTTGTTTCCTGGGAATGAGTGTTGAATTTTATTATAAGCCATTTCAATAGGAGATGTGTGTAAATTTTCTCTCTTGACATACTAATATATTTAAATACATTATTATACTTATAATTAGCATTATTATATTATTATAATTAGTATTATATTATAATTAGTATTATTGTATTATTATGATTACAATTAGTTTTAGACTATAATTAGTATATTATCAAATATACTAATATATTTAAACATATTGGTACATTTCCTAATATTAAATTATTCTTGAATTACTTAATGGAAAAAAACTGAACCAGAAGATATTGTTCTTTTACTCCACTGTCAGATAGTTTTCACATATTATTTAGCATTTTCACAATTTCACATTGTATTCACATTTTCACATAGTATTTTCACAGTTTCCTTTTTTTGAACTATCTTCATCCAGCTTCAATATTAGAGTCACCACTTCATAAAATGAATTAACTCGTGTTTTTGATGCAGGTCAGGTGAGCCCCAAAGTGAGACTTAGCCTGCGAGTGTTCTTGGCTTTGCCCAGAAAAGAATTCAAGGGCAAGCCGGTGGTAGGGTAGAAGAAAGCAACTTTATTGAAGCAGCGGTGTTACAGCTCGGTGACTGCCCCTGCAGAGCAGGGCTTCCCCACAGGCAGTATGCTGAGAGCAGCAGCTCAGGACAGTTCCGCAGTCAGATTTCTATCTACTGTTAATTACAGGTAGAGTAAGGGGCAGTTAATGCGGAAATTTCTAGGAAAAGGGTAGTAGCTTTGGGTAATTGGATCATTGCCATGGAAAGAGGTAGTAATTCCTGGGTGTTGCCATGGCAATGGTAAACTGACATGGTGCATTAGTGGGAGTGTCTTATGGAAAGATGCTTCCACCTTTCCCCTGTTTTAGCTAGTCCTCAATTTGATCCAGTGTCCAAGCCCCACCTATGGAGTTGAGTCCCACCTCCTACCTTATTTTTAGGGGTATCTATGCTCCGCAACTATTTGTATAAAACAATACATTTCCCATGAAAGCATCTGCGGTTTCTTTTGTTGTTGTTGAAAGTAAACTTTTGATAACTTTGAACGGTTCTCTCTTAGTTACTTATTTGTTCGAGAGTTTCATAGTCTTGAGTTTTCTTAAAATTTTCTAACATTTATTTTAAAAATAATATTAAAATGGTATTTGATTATTTACTCTCATTTTTCTCATAATTTGTTTTTATGTTTGAGGGGAATTTTATCCTCATTTCCTTGATAAATATATTAGAAATTTACTTATATTTTAAAGACACAGAACTTAGATTTATTTGTTGATCCTGCTACCTATTTATTTTTGTTTTGAAAATAATTTATTTCATTGTGGTTAATTTAATTTTTTTTTTTTTTTTTTTTTTAGAAAGAGTCTCACACTGTCACCCAGGCTGAAGTGCAGTAGCAGGATCTCGGCTCACTGCAATCTCCGCCTCCCAGGTTCAAGCAATTCTCCTGCTTCAGCCTCCCAAGCTGGGTCTAAAGGCATGCACCACCATGTCAGGCTAATTTTTGTATTTTTGGTTGAGATGAAGTTTTGCCATGTTGGCCAGTCTGGTCTCGAACTCCTGACCTCAGGTGATCTGCCCACCTCAGCCTCCCAAAGTGCTGGGATTACAGATGTGAGCAACCACGCCCAGCCAGTTAATTTAAAGACAAAGGATTCATAATGTAGTAGTGATGACTTGTGGTCTGTACTTATCTTCCTCAATATATACATATATACAAAAGCTTTTACATACATAATATATAGTATTATATATATATTTATGTACATATATATCATACATGTGAAAGGTCTTAAATTTGAAATATGTTAAATATTAATTGTGTTTTAAATGTTTAATACATATTAAGGCTTACACATTAAAGCTTTTAACTTTTTAATTCCTTTCCCTTTCTTTTGTACTCTTTATTTGCAATTGCCTTCCTAGTATTTATTTACATAATTGCATTTTATCACCCAATTCCTTTACATTTACACTTTTAGATTGAATAATGGAAGTAGACTATGAATTTTCCTACGTTCAGCTTCGACAGCATCCCATGAGTTTTGCTTCTTCATGGCCTCTTTGTCAGTATTTTCCATTGTTTACTATGATTGTGATACACAGTCACAAAAAAAAGATAGAAAGAGAAGTTTTAAACCATCAAAATTATATCACCAACATTTTCTCCTATTTTAATGATTTGTTTTTCTAGATAAACTTATGAATGTATGTTGTTCATAAATTCATTGTAGAAATACATAGACAAAATTAGTAGATCATAAAATAATGATCACATAAATAATGATCTCTATGGCAAATGACACCATGAACCAAGTTTTAAAAACAACAAATTATGAAATTTTACAACCTATGACAAAGAGATTTTATTTCAATCAATAAGAAAAAATAACTAAATCTACAAAAATATACACAGAATATAAACAGACCACCGGTCAATATCACTAAACCTGTGCTTTCCAACACAAAATAAAGGAAACGGAGGACTAACGATGATTCAGTGCAACTTGTTCATGCCCTTCCTCCATTTTTGAAATTGGGTTGTCAATTTTTTTTGTTTTTTTTTTTTTTGGAGGCAAGGTCTTGCTGTATTGCCCAGGCTGGAGTGCAGTGGCACCATCAGGGCTCACTGCAGCCTCAACCTCCCAGACTCAAGCAATCCTCCTGCCTCAGCCTCCTGAGTACATGGGACTACAGGCACACACCACCACACCAGGCTAATTGTTTTAAATTTTAGTGGAGATAAGGTCTTACTATGTTAACCAGCTTGTCTTGAACTCCTGAGCTCAAGCGGTCCTCCCACCTCCCAAAGTGCTGGGATCTCAGGCATGAGCCACTGCACGCAGTCATGTTGTCTTTTTACCTATTGATTTAAAAAAAACTTTATTTGTGATATTAGTGCTTTATTGTTTATTTTGAAAAGCCTTTTTCATGATTTGTCATTTACATTTTAATATTAAGAACAATTTGCTATATATTTCTTAAAAAATTAGTCAAATCTGTGAGTCTCACCTGTAGCAAACACATACTAAGTGTTTAATATTAATACGTATGTACTAAGCCCACAAGATTTAGCTCAGCATAGGTTTCACTCAATTACTGTAGCCAAAGACACTCAAACTCCAGCAGCTTCTTGAAAATTCTGTCTGTTCATTAACGTATATTGACTCTAATTTGGAGTCAAGCATATAAGTCTTTTCAATAAGAATTATCACAATTCTTCAGTCATTATTTACCTAGAGTTTCAAAATCAATTTTGCAATTTCTATCACGTATATTAAGCACATGCCATCAATTTTAAAAAAATTTTTTCTTTTCATGTCATCAATTTTTATCTTAATACATAGTAGTGTCATAAGAATTACATTTTCTTCTGAGGACAGGCTTCTTAAAAAAAAAACTGCCTATCCCTCTTAAATGTTATATTTAAATCCAAAGAATGCAAGGATATGATTGCTGGATTTATTAAGTGCAGTACTTGAAAAATATGAAATTTCCAATCACACTTGAAGTATGTGAATAAATAAAATGTGTTAATTTGTATTAACATTTTTAGGTCTGCAGAAATGGCATTGAATATGTTACACCTGCTATAGCTAGGACACCAAGTTTCTTATACACTCAGCTCATTTACATCTTTCCAAAACAATAGCTAACATTGAGCTTAATGGCAAAAAAGTCAAAACATTTATAATAAAATGAGTAAGAAAACACAGGTGTCATCATTCACTACCATTATTTAACATTTCACAAAATGTTAAAAGCTTCTTCTAATTTTTTCTGTAAAATAGATATGGATGTATCTTTCCCTAACTTGATTAACAAATATTCCTGCCTCAAATTGACAGCACCAGGTGAGGCACTAAAGAAATTCTTTAAAATCAGTAATACAGTAAGTATGTGCTCAATCTTTGCATTCAACTCTATGTACCTCACTGTGTATTTAAGGAAAGTACCACATTATTTTGATACCAGTTGCTTAATAATATAATTTGTTAAATATCTCAATATAATACATTTACTTCCCTCCACTCCCATCCTCATTACTCTTTGTTCAGAGTGTTAGTTCTACTCTTCCACTTTTACTTTTCCAGATAAACTTTAAGATTATTTTGTCAATTTCAAAAAGTCAGTAAGGAGAGAAGAGGTTGAGAATGGAAGGGATTGCATCAGGGTGTTTTGTTTGTTTTTGAGGCAGAGTCTCACTCTGTCACCCAGGCTGGAGTGCAGTGGCACAATCTCGGCTCACTGCAACCTCCACCTCCCAGGTTCAAGCAATTCTCCTGCCTCAGCCCCCAGAGCTGGGACTACAGGCATGTGCCACCATGCCCAGCTAATTTTTCTATTTTCAGTAGAGATGGGGTTTCACCATGTTGACCAGGCTGGTCTTGAACTCCTGACTTCAGGTGATCCACCCACCTTGGCCTCCCAAAGTTGCATCAGGGTTTTGACTAGCGTTGCGTTCACGTTGCAAGTAACTTAGGGGAGTTGCAGTCCCTCGCCTCCTTGCCTAGAACAACATCCTCATTGTTCTCCAGGCCCTTCCCCTAGTTGGTCTTTCCTTATAGTCTCTATCAATACATGATGTTATTTACAGGAAAGGGGTCCCGATCCAGACCCCCTGGAGAAGGTTCTTGGATCTCACACAATAAAGAATTAGGGTGAGTCCATACAGTAAAGTGAAAGCACATTTATTAAGAAAGTAAAGGAATAAAGAATGGCTACTTCATACACAGAGTAGCCCCGAGGGCTGCTGGTTGCCCATTTTTATGGTTATTTCTTGATGATATGCTAAATAAGGAGTGGATTATTCATGTTTCCCCTTTTTAGACCATATAGGGTAACCTCCTGACAGTGCCATGGCATTTGTAAACTGTCATGGTGCTGGTGGGAGTGTAGCAGTGAGGATGACCAGAGGTCACTTTTGTGGCCATCTTGGTTTTGGTGGGTTTTAGTCGGTTTCCTGACTGCAATCTGTTTTATCAGCAAAGTCTTTATGACCTGTATCTTGTGCCAACCTCCTATCTCATCCTGTGACTTAGAATGCCTTAACCATCTGGGAATGTAGTTCAGTAGGTTTCAGCCTCATTTTACCCAGCTCCTATTCAAGATGGAGTTGCTCTGGTCCACACGCCTCTTGACAATTGTATCATACACTTGGTTTTTTTTCTATGCCACTTGCTATCTGCGCAGCTGAAATACAAACTCCAGGAGAGCAGGACTGTCTCCAACTCACTCCTGTATCTCTAGTGCCACAAACGAAGTCTGTACCTACCAATATTTTGCAATCAAGGGCTGAGGCTCATAGTTTTTTAGTTTTCTTAGGCTTTTCAGCTACATAATCATATCTTTGACAAATAGTGATGTATGCCTCTTGCTTTTCAATATATATTCTTACGTCACTTTCCTGTCTAATGACGTTGCCTCACAATTCCAGAATTCTGTTAAATAAAAGTAATGATTAAGCACATAATTGTAAGATTGATTTTAAAGGATTTCTTTTTATTTATTTTATATGTTTAAATTTATTTTATTTTATTTTTTTATGAGACAGGGTCTCATTGTGTCACCCAGGCTGGAGCGCAGTGGCACAATCTCAGTTCACTGCAACCTCTGCCTTCTGGGTTCCAGAGATTCTCCTGCCTCAGCCTCCTGAGTGTCTGGGATTACAGGCATGCACCACCACACTCAGCTAATTTTTGTACTTTTTAGTAGAGACGGGGTTTCACCATGTTGGCCAGGCTGGTCTCAAACTCTTGACCTTAGGTCATCAGCCCGCCTTGGCCACCCAAAGTGCTGGGAGTATAGGTGTGAGCCACCGTGCCCGTCCTAAAGGATTTCTTCAGTGTCTCGCCTGGTGCTGTCATTTGAGATACAAATCTTTGTTAATCAAGTTAGAGAAAGATACTTCTATATCTATTTTACTGTGAAAATTCAGGAAAAGCTTTTAAAATTTTGTTAAATGTTAAATAATTGTAGTAATAGAAGACACCTGTGCCTTCTTATTCACTTTATTGTAAATGTTTTGATTATTTTGCCATTAAGCCTAATGGTAGGTATTGTTTTTGAAAGATTTATTTATGTTCTTTGTGTTATGAGAATTCTCTTGAGAGAATTATCTTGATTTTTCATAGATGTGCTTTGAAAGTTTAAAAGAAGGAGAATGCCTACGCCTACAGCTATTTGAGAGTGGCTCTTTCGCAAACGTGTACCACGGTATTTGTCTATTTAGCTTTTCTCCTTCTTTAATCAAGATTAATCTGCATCTTTGCTTATAAAATTATCCATTTCATCCATGCGGTCAAAGTTTTTACATCAGAATTTTACAAATAGTCTATTCTGTCTTTCAATTCTCTGTTTGTGGTTCTTTTACTTTCTCCTTATTAATACTATGCTTTTATATTTTTAGGTTTTATAGTTTATTTATTTTACCATAGTTTAATCTGGCTCTTAGTTTTCTTTAATTTATTTATTTGGTTCCTCGTTCATCACATTTCAGCTTTTATCACTACTTGGGTCTAATGTGTTGCTTTTTAGTCCCCCTTTTGAGTTGAATTCTTAATTAAGTAATTCTTAATTCTGAATTACTTAATTTAATGTCTTTTTTGTTTTGTTTGACTCTTAAAGGGTAAACAATATGAATTTTTCCTCTCAGTACTGTACTGAGTACAAGATATTCTATAATTGCAGTTTTGTTTGAATATTCAGCCTAAAGGTTTGGTTTTGTTCTGATTTTTGAACACTAGTGTTATTGTTTTAATGGATAAATGGTTAGAATAACAGAAGGGCATTTTCTATTGTTATCAGATACTATTCCTAAATTGGTCAATGAATATAACTTGTAGTGTATTTAGTGTTTGAATCTACTAACAGTTTGATGGCCTAATTTGTAGTCTGTGAGAAGGATGTGGACTCCCCTGTAGAGGTCAATGCATCGGTGTGGGGCCAGTGGCTAGACTTCTTTGGTCAGCTTGGTGAGTCAAGGGCTAAGAGATGCATTAGGCACCATGGTTATATAGCTGTAGAGTGTGTCATTTCTCCTTTGTCCTTTATCAAAGTTAGTATTTTGTAATTTTGTTCATAACCACCCAAGACAGTTGCTCCTTTGTTTTGAATTGTTACTTACATCACTCTGAGATGCTCTTAGACCTATTTACTTTTTACATGTTAATGTAACAACTGTTATATAGTGCTAGCTATGCCAGGTGATATAGTTTGGCTATGTCTCCACCCAAATCTCATCTGGAATTGTAGTTCCCATAATCCCCAAGTTTCATGGGAGGGACCCGGTGGGAGGTCATTGAATCATGGGGGCAGTTACCCTCATGCTGTTCTTATGGTAGTGCATGAGTTGTCATGAGATCCGACGGTTTTATAAGGGGCTTTTCCCCCTTTTGCTAGGGACTTCTCCTCGCTGCTGCCATGTGAAGAAGCACATGTTTGCTTCCTTTTCCTCCATGATTGTAAGTTTCCTGAGGCCTTTCCAACCATACTGAACTGTGAGTCAATTTGAACTCTTTCCTTTATAAATTACCCGGTCTTGGGTATGTCTTTAGTAGCAGCATGAGAATGGTCTAATACACCAGGCATCTTATAAATATTAAGTCATTTAATCCCTGCAACAACCAATGAGCTAGGTATTATTATTCTCATTATACAGATTAGGAACTAAGATACAGAGACATTCAGTTCCAAGCTCTAGGCACCATAAAGAGAAGGTCAGAAGTGTTCTTCATCCCAAGTTCCAGATTTTCTGCTCTTTTTAAAATTATTTGTATTGAGATAGAATTCACTTATAAAATGTGCCACTTTAAATATAATATAATTTAGTGAGTTATAGTATATTCACTGTGTTGTGTAGCCATCACCACTAACTAATTCCAGAACATTTCCATTACCCATAAAAGAAATCTTGTACCATCAGCAAAATACTGACCTCACCTCCACATCCCTCACCCCCTATCAATCACTCATCTGCTTTCTCTCTATATAGATTTGCCTATTCTGGACATTTCATATAAATGGAACCACATGACTGTGGCCTTTTGTGCCTGGCTTCTTTCACCTACCATAATGCTTTCAGGTTCATCCATATTTTAGCAAATGTCATTACTTCACTCCTTGCTATAGCTGAATAATATTCCATTTTATGGATATACCACATTTTATTTATCCACTCATCAGCTGATGGACTTTTGGATTGTTTCCACTTTGGGGCTAATATGAACAATACCTTTATGAACATTCATATACCCATTTTGGGTGAACATATGTTTTCAATTCTCTTGGATATGCACTTTGGAGTAAAATTGCTGGGTCATATGGTAAGACTATGTTTAACTTTTTGAGGAACTGCCAAACTGTTTTCCAGAGTGGCTGCACTATTTTATATTTCCACCAGCAATGTATGTGGCAGAATCTGTGCTGTCAAGGGCTATAATGTATTACTAATCAGCATTTAACTTGAATTTAACTCGTTCAGATATCATTTTGTTTACCCCCACTTTATTTCTGCTTGTATTTGTATGACATCTCCAAATTTTGCCTTCAGACTGGGTCATTCATAGTTAAATATCTCTCTTTAACACAACACCTGCAAAACTTGTGGGCTTTGGACAACTATAAGATTATTTAACTATTAAATCAAGATTTGTTGCTACAGCAGATATATTTACTCTTACTTTGCTGTATTTATTTTATGCTTTCTCTTTTTAATGTTTTCTTCCTCTTTATTTTTTTCTCTTTTGCTCTATATGAGGTCTGTTTTATTTTTTTCCCATCTGGTAATTTGGACGTAGTACAGATAGATTATATTTCTGGTGGTGGCTATGTTTTAACTTTATGTAAAATCTTTAAACATGTATTATCAATTATCAGTTTCAGATATGAAGCAAGATGTTTCAGTATTTTCTACAAAAGATGAAGATTCTGCATACTATCATTATATCTGGCGCCATCCTCATCACACACTGTTCTCTAAATTGGTAAGCTCTGATATTTCTGACCCTACTAATTTTAGCTATATTATAATTATTTCTATATTGTGCAGCTTTTCTCCCTAGAATAAGAATATTTTGATGCTGTCTTGTAATGTTAATTATCGGTGCTATTTGGCTCGGTTCTATGATCAGTCCTTTCATAAAACAGCCTCTTCTTTTGTGGATCTTCTGGTTTGCTAAAATAAAAAAGCAAATGGGCGATACATCCTCTGAGTCCTCGCATGTTGGAGACTTGTTCCTACAGCTTTTACTAAAGACAAACAAGTGGACTGAATATAGTATTCTCAGATCACATGTTTTTCCATCACAAATTTTCTTGACCTATTTTCTCAGACTTTCTGGGATCTGATGTTGCTGAGGAAATTCTGACCAAACCAGGATTTTAAATTTTCTTTGTGATTTGTTTTTAAGACCTGGGCGTTTGTTGGATTCATCCTTGAATTTTAATAATTTTCACCAGGCATTATTGCATATATTATTCAGAACACAGTAAGCCCAGTCATTTTTGTCAATTTAGTTTTTCCTGCATTTCAGGATGATTTTTGTTGTGTAACTGCACGCTATTTTGGTTTCCACTTGTTGTATGCTCTAGGTCGGTCAGCCCACGTGTTGCTATGGCAAGCATGCCCCAGTAGCCTTCCATATATGCCTTCCTTTCTCTCGTGGTTGTTATTTATTTTTCATTTTCCTTTGCATCTTCCAAGATTGTCTAAAGCCTGTTCATACTCCCAGCCCCCGACTCAGGTTTCTGCGGTATTAATTATCTTCTTTGCTACTTCTATTTTGTACATTCTGCACTGGTGTTATTTTTCCCTCAGTTTCTTTCCTTAAACCTGGCAAATGTCTTTTCTTCTCAGTCTGTTCTTTGATCAAGCTCCCTGTACGCTTGCAGCTGACCAGCAGAATAATACTGGATAAACATCTCAAAATGGAACTAACATATATACCCTCTGCTTTTTTATTCCCTTCCCCATGTCTTACAATTATGGTTTGTTACGTTGGTTTTTCCATTGGTTACCTTTTAAAGCTTAAGTAACGTACTACAACTTTTATTCCTCTTTCATCCGTGTTTGATGGTGGCTTCTAATCCCCCACTGTGTGAAGTCAGGACACCTGTGTCCTTACTCCTCCTTATACATCTTCCCCCGACACATTTTGATCCTCCAATCAGTCAAGTCTTCCACATGTCCTTCTTAGGGTGACTCTAAAACATGAAAACCATGAATCAGTATTATCACAATGAAACTATTCAGTGCAGGCCAAAAAATGTACCAGAATTCTACCTTCTTCTCAGAAACTCAGTGCCATAGACCCTGGAGATTCAGAGAAGAATATTCCTAGCACAAAAATGAAGTGGAATCTAATTTTTTGCGTCAAGTGTTTAAAATAACAGAGCAATTTTGTTGGCTTCCTATTGAATATACGACATTCTTGCAGTTTTTTTGTCTTTGTTGTTTTATTTCTGTTTTGTTTTTCTCCTGGAGTTTATAATTATATTTTTTTTTTTGTAGTGCTTTTTGCTTTTGTCATATTTATTTTTTAAAGACTCTTCAGATACTTTTTATTCTATCATATTCTGACATTTTCCTTCCAAATCCCTCTCCTCTATCCCCTACAATAAACCACTTGCCTACTTCAACTGCTGCATGGCTGTCATCCTGGGATCTCAGATCAGTGTCTCCCTGTTTCCTAGAGAGGTATATGTCTTTCTCTTCTTGATTTAGTTCCTCATAGTCCTAGAGACATATCCATACCGCTTTTTGAGGAGGGGCTTGCTTAAACATTACAACATCACAAGAAAGCTACAGACCAATTTTCCTCAAAAACTTGGTAATGCTTTAGCAAATACAATCTAGTAATATACACATATATATACACACGTATATATATATTTGTGTGTATATATATTTCTATGCATGGGAATACATACATATTTTGTATATATATGTGTGTGTATATATATACATATATAAATAAAATCGGATTTATCCTAGAAATTCAGGATTGCTTAATTGTCAAAAATCCATGTATTTCACAGTTAACAAATTAAATAAGAAAAATCATGATCTCAATAGATGCACAAAACAACAAATTCTAACACCTATTCTTGGTAAAAAATAAATAAACAAAACAACAACAATAAAAATCTCTCAGCAAACAAGAACAGAAGGGAGCTTTCTCAGCCTCTGAATTGTGAAACACTTAATGGCAAAACACTGAACATTTTTCTGCCAGGATAAATTAAAAGGCAAGGGCATCAAATATCACCATATGTATGATAAACACTGGTCTAGACAGTAAGACACTGCAAGAAAAGAAAAATACTCATACCTAGTGAAAAGGAAGAAATATAATTGTCTTTATTTGCAAAGAATATGATTATCTGTTTACAAATATTAAAGACTCTACCAAAACAAGCTAGAACTAATATGTGAATCCTTTTGCCAGTGGTGGGTCTTGCTTCCACGTTGATGGCTGCTGACTGATCAGGGTGGTGGATGCTGAAGGTTGGGGTGGTTGTGGCGATTTCTTAAAATAAGACAACAGTTAAGTTTGTCACGTCAGTTGACTTTTTCTTACACAAAAGATTTGTCTGTAGCATGTGATACTGTTTTCTAGCATTTACCTACAGTAGAACTTCTTTCAAAATTAGAGTAAATACTCTCAGACCCTGCTACTAGTTTCTCAACTAAGTTTATGCACTATTCTAAATCCTTTGTTGTCATTGCAACAATATTCACAGCATTTTCACCAGGAATAGATGCCATCTCAAGAAACCACAGTCTTAGCTCAACCGTAAAGAAGCAATTCTTCATCCATTCAGTTCTGATCATGAGATTGCAACCAATTCAGTCCCATCTTCAGGCTCCACTTCCAATTCTAGTTCTCTTGCTGGCTCTACCACATCTGCAGTTACTTTCCCCACTGAAGTCTTGAACCCCTCAAAGTCAACTTTTTCCAAACTGCTATTATTGTTCATTTTTTACTTCCTCCCATGAATTACAAATGTTCTTAATGGCATCTAGGTAGGTGAATCCTTTCCAGAAGGTTTTCAATTTATGTTGCCCAGATCCCTCAGCGGAATTACTGTTGATGGCAGCTATTGCCTTACAAAATGTATTTCTTAAATAATAAGACTTGAAAGTTAAAATTACACCTTGATCCATGGGCTACAGCACTGATGTTGTGTTAAACAGGCAGGAAAACGACATTAATTTCTTTGTACATCTCCATCAGAGTTCTCAGGTGAGCTAGTGCTTTGTCAATGAGGAGTAATATTTTGAAAACAAAAAAAATCTTTTTTTTCTGAGCAGTAGGTCTCAACAATGGGTTTAAAATATTCAGTAAACCAGGCTGTAAACGGATGAGCTGTCAATCATATTTTGTTTTTCCATTTCTAGAGCACAAGCAGAATAGATTTAGCATAATTCTTAAGGGTCCTAGAATTTTCTGAATAGCTGGTGAGCATTGGTTTTAACTTAGTGTCACCAGTTGAATTAGCCCCTAATGATAAGGTTAGTCTGCCCCTGAAGCTTTGAAGCCAGGCATTGACTTCTCTTCTCCAGCAGTGAAAGTCTTAGGTGGCTTCTTTTCCCAATAGAAGTCTGTTTTGTCTGCATTTAAAATCTGTGGTTTAATGTTGCCATCTTCATCAATAATCTTAGCTAAATCTTCTGGGTAACTTGCTGCAACTTCTTCATCAGCACGTGCTGCTTCACCTTGTACTTTTATGTTATAGAGACGGTTTCTTTTCTTAAGCCTCATGAACCAGCCTCTGCTAGCTTCCAACTTTTCTGCAACTTCTTCATCTCTCTCAGCCTTCATCGTATTAAAGAGAGTTAGGGGCTTGCTCTGGATTAGGCTTTGACTTAAGGGAATGTTGTGGCTGGTTTGATCTTCTTACCTGACCACTAAAATTTTCTCCATATCAGTAATAAGTCTGTTTAGCTTTCTTATCATTCACATGTTCACTGGAGTAGCACTTTTAATTTCCTTCAAAAACTTTTTCTTTGCATTCACAACTTGGCTTTCTAGTATAAGAGGCCTAGGTTTCAGCCTATCTATCTCTGCTTTTTGTCTGTCTTCCTCACTGAGCTTAATCATTTCTAGCTTTTTATTTAAAATGAGAGATGCACAACACTTCCTTTCCCTTGAACACTTAGGGGCCATTGTAGGGTAATTAATTGTCCTAATTTCAATATTGCTGTGTCTCAGGAAATATCTAAGCCCAAGGAAAGAGAGAGAGAAGGGGAAATGGCTAGCCAATGGAGCGGCCAGAACACACACAACATTTATGGGTTAAGTTCATTGTCATATATGGGTGCAGTTCATGGTGACCTAGAACAATTACAATAATAATATCGAAGATATAAGAATAATGAAAAAGTTTGGAATGTTGCAAAAATTACCAAAATATGACACCAAAACCTGAAGTGAGGACAAGCTATTGGAAAAATGGTGCTGATAGACTTACTCAACACAGGGTTGGCATGAACCTTCAATTTGTAAAAAACACAGTATCTCCAAAGCACAATAAAGCAAAGCACAATAAAATCAGGTATGCTTGCACAACAGCCTCAGAAATAGAAACTGCTGGGGGATAAATTTAACAAGATAGGTGCAAGGTCTATAAACTGAAAACTACACAGTATGGCTGTAAGAAAGTAAACAAAAGCTCAACATATCTTCAAATCAACCTATAGACTCATTGCAATGCTACTCAAAATCCCAACAGCAGTTTTGTTGAAATTGGCAAGCATACACATACGTGTGTGTGTGTGTGTGATATATATATATGTGTGCATATATATACGTGTGTGTGTGTGGTATATATATATATGTGCATATATATATGTGTGTGTGTGTATATATATATATATATATACATGTATATCTTCCCCCGGCTACATATATATACATGTATACATATATATACATATATATATATATGTATACATATGTATACATATATATACATATGTATATATATGTATACATATGTATACATATATATACATATATATATGTATATATATGTATACATATGTATACATATATATATATGTATATATATGTATACATATATAGCTAGGCACAGTGGCTCATGCCTGTAATCCCAGCACTTTGGGAGACTGAGCAGGGGGGAGATCATGAGGTCAGGAGTTCAAGACCAGCCTGACCAACATGGAGAAACCCTGTCTCTACTAAAAATATAAAAATCAGCTGGGCATGGTGGTTCATGCCTGTAATCCCAGCTACTTGGGAGGCTGAGGCAGGAGAATCGCTTAAACCCAGGAGGAAGAGGTTGCGATGAGCCGAGATCACACTCCTGCACTCCAGCCTGGGCAACAAGAGCGAAACTCATCTCAAAAAAATAAAAGATAAAAAAATAAATAAATAAATATCCGACTGTGTACATGTGTATTTACTTATATGGAAATGCAAAGATCTAGATTAGCTAAAGAAATTTGTAAAAGAACAAAGTTAAATAACTCATATTACCTGATTTCAAGCTTACTATAAAGCTGCAGTAGTGAAGACAGTGTGCATTAGTTAAAGGACAGACTTACTGCTTAACAGAATGAAATAAAGAGGTCAGAAATACACCCACTCAAACATGGTCAATTGATTTTTGACAAAAGTACTAAGAAAATCCAGTGAGGAAAGGATAGTCTTTTTAACAAATGTGCTGGAAAAATTGAACATCGATGTGCAATAAATAAATAAAGGAACTTGACATCACACCAGACACAAGCATTAACTCAAACTAAATTGTAGACTTAAATGTAGGAACTGATTGTGTATATTCTGGAATAAAATATAAAAGAAAGTTATTGTGACCTTAGATTAAGCAAAGATTTCTTAGATGCACAAAAAGAAAGACCCCCAAAAATTGACCAGTTGTATTTTATTATAATTAAAGACTTTTGTACTTCATAAGACACCATTATGAAAATGAAAAAGCAAGCCAGGACTGGGGAAAAATTTTCACAAAACAGTATCTCATAAAAGACTTGTAACCAGGATATATAAAGAACCCATACAGTGCAATAAAAAATAAAAATTAGCAAAATGTTTTAATTGTCATTTCACAAAAGAATGTATAGAGATGGCAAATCAGCATAAGAAAAAATGTTCAACATCATTAGACATTAGGGAAATGCAAATTAAAATCAAAGTGAAATACCATAATACACCTATTAGAATGGTGTAAAAAATGCCAAGTGCCCAGCCAGAATGGCCATTATTATAAAGTCAAAAACCAATAAATGTTGGTGTGGAGGCTGTGAAAAGGGAACATTTATATACTGTTGGTGGGAATGTAAGTTAGTAAAACCTTTATGAAAAACAGTGTGAAGATTTCTCAAAGAACTAAAAGTAGATCTACCATTTGATCCAGCAATCCCACTACTGGGCATGTATACCCCAAGGAAAAGAAGTCACTGTATCAAAAAGACACCTGTAGGCATTTTTGTTGCTGCACAACTCACAACTGAAAAGACATACAATCAACCTAAGTGCTCATCAACCAATGAGTGGATAAAGAAAACATGGTATACACACATCATGGAATACTAGTCAGCCAAAAAAGGGAATGAAATAATGTATTTAGCAGCAACTTGGATGAAATGGGAGGCCATTATCCTAATTGAAGTAACTCAGGAACAACAACAACAAAAAAAAACAAATATTGCATGTTCTCACTTATAAGTGGGTGCTAAACTATGGATACCCAAAGGCATACAAAGTTATATAATAGACATTGGAGACTCAGAAGAGGGGAGGGTCGGAGGGGATGAGAGATGAAAAATTACCTATTTAATACAATGTCCACTATTTGGGTGATGGGCACACTAAAAGCCCAGACTTCACCACTACACAATTCATCCATGTAACAAAAAACCACTTGTACTCCTGAAACGATCTAAATAAAAAAAAATTAAATGCCAAATGCTGCGAAAAATGTGAAGCAACTGGAATCCTCATCCTTTACTGATGAGAATACAAAGTGGAACAGCCACTTTGGAAAAGAGTGTGATAGTTTCTTATAAAATTAAACATATGCTTCTATGCAGTGCAGCCATTTCACGCCTAGATATTTATTTAAACCCAATGAAACATTCATTCACACAAAGACTAGTATACAGATGATCAGGGCATAATATCTCAAAACTGGAAGCAACCCAAACACGCCTCTTCTGGTGATAGAAAAACACATTCTCCTATGGTCTTACAATAGAATACTACACAGCAAGAAACAGGAATGAATTACTCATCCACTAAACAATATGGATGAATCTCAGAAGTGTTACACCAAGGGAAAGAAGCCCCAGAAGACAATATTTTCCATGATTCCATTTGTATGAAATTGTCAAAAACAAAAACCAGTGGAAGAAACCGTTTTGGAGTGATGGAACTGTTCTGTGTCATAATCAAGCGTGTGTCAAAACTCATCAAATTCCAAGATTAAATATGGAAACTTTGATTCTATGTAAATCTTACTTCCATAAAGCTGATTGATTAAGAGAGTGCTTAGCAGATCAGCTTTCTGAGTCTTCACTGAGTCTTTGCCCTTGGACCAAATTCCACTTCTGAGTGATGGTTAAACTACGCATGGGATTTTCAGTCCCACTATTTCTTCTCCTCCAAATGTCAAAAGCATTGTCTTCTAGCATCCAAGTGTTACTTTTGAAAACTCAAATCACAGTATGATTCTCATGAGATGACTTTTTTCCCTTGTTTTAATTTTTATGACAATGATATTAACAAACCCTTACTGAGAGCTGCAGTGTTTCCAGGCCTGTTCTCCACACCCTACTCCCAGCTCCTTGGGATTGCTGCATGATAACTCCAGCCATAACGTCTTTTTCATTGCTGTTCTGAGAACTCAGAGAACTTCTCCAACATAAAGACTACTATCCTTTGGGGGCGGTTTCTTCTATTGTTTCCTGACCTTTTTTTCTTTCTCAGCATCTTCTGTTCTCTGCTGCTAGTACATCCAATAATAGGGATTAGACCTCTTGGGATTGATCCTTTATTTCTCTTATCTCTTATCTTATAATTTATCCTCTTTCCAGACCTTTTATTGCTTCTTTTATTTTAGCAATCATGATTTTAATCTCTAAGACATTTTCTGTTTTCTGAGTGATCCTTCTCCCTAAGCTACTGTTCTTGAATGTAACCTCTTCTTGAAAGACATTGAATGTGCTTTCAGAACATTTGTTTTATCTTGATCTTATATTGGCCTTTCTCTTTTACCTGCTACACAGACACACACACACACACACACACACACACACATCCCTGATGATCCTTGGTTGTCTACTCATAGATAAGAAGGGTGAGGAAGGTGGCTGAGCTTCCTGCAAGGCAAGTTCTCCAAGTGAAGATTCTGCTAGGAGTTCTTTGCGAGGCAGAGAACAGCAGAAAAAAATTGAATAACAGGTTTTGGATTAGGTGAGGAGGGGGCTGGAAGAGCAGGTAAGTCAGGGGAGGGTGGGGGGAGGAGACACCTGATACCTAACAAAATGAGGAGTTCAGTCAGTCCTATGCACTATCATTCAAACAGAAAGACATAGTCTTTTTCAGGAAATACGTTCTGTTTGTTTGTTTGCTTGTCTGTGTTTTGGTGTAAGGGTCCGCTTCACCTCTCCCCGAGAAATAAATTCCAGCAACCTGAATTCAACTCAGCATGAAGAAACAGGAAAGGACCATCCTTAGGTTGTACAATGACCTCCAACTAATTCACTTACTTCTAGACCAACTCTACTCCCCTGTTCTCTGGCAGCCAGGTTGTCTCTGAGCCAGGAACCTCTCAGGCCACCTACCCTCCACCTCCTTGCCAATCTCTTGCTGCACATTCCAGTCCATGCTATTTTTGAATTATTCATGCACAAGCATACTACTATCCACTCTGATACAGAATACCTTTTCACCCTGGTTGAAGACCTGCTCCCTACTTTCTTATATTCGACTTTCTATAGGATTTTTTGTGTATTTGTTTTATCTTTTTTTCTTTTGTTTGTACTTCCATCTGGTCATCACCACTGGAGTGTAAACAACTGCACCTTCATTGTTTTAAGGTAAAAGTCCTCTTCACCCTTCATCTTTTTCCCACCAAAACTGCTTCTGCTAATGGAATCTGTATTAATCCGTTTTCACACTGTGGATAAAGACATGACCAAGACTGGGTAATTTATAAAGAAAAAGAAGTTTAATGAACTCACAGTTCCACATGGCTGGGGAGGCCTCACAATCATGGCAGAAGGCAAGTCACATTTTACATGGCAGCAGGAAAGAGAGAATGAAAGCCAAGAGAAAGGGGTTTCCCCTTATGAAATCATCAGATCTTATTCACTACCACAAGAACAGTATGGGGGAACCGCCCCCACGATTCAATTATCTCCCTTTGTGTCTCTCCCACAACACATGGGCATTATGGGAGCTACAATTCAAGATGAGATTTGAGTGGGGACACAGCCAAAGCATATCAGAATGTACCACCACAGCCCTGTATAGATCACTATGATAAAACGTGGTGAAAAGTTCTATGACCATTTTAAAGATATTAAAAACATTTATATATTCCTTATAAGTTCCACACATTCATCAAGCAAATCAAGATGAATTTTATAACAACAAAGATGAATCACATAATCAATTTTTCTACATTCTTACTTAATATGGTTCTTGCTTTGCCAAAGACTGAATGGTCAGTTTTAATCATTCACTATAATTTTGGTTTTCCAATAACAACTTTAAAAATTGCTTTATATATTTAGATGTTGTTAAGTGGGGCATAAAAGTTCATGGTTACTCTAACTTTATAATAAAGTGGATCTTTTATTGAAGTAAGATAACTATAGTCTGTTAAATTTTTTTATTTTACATTTTATTTTCCCAGTACCTAATATTGTCAATGCAGCTTTCTTTGGTTTATATATTCTTAGCATGCCCTTGCCTATCCCATTATTCTTACTTTTTCTCGGAAAATTTGATTTTGTTGTTTCTCCTAAGCAGTAAAAAGCCTCTATTTCTATTTGGTTTTGATCCATGAAAAAAATTTAATACCACTCATCCATTTAACAAACATTTTTTGAGCAAATGCTATGTGTTAGATCTCATATTCAAAGGTGGAAAGAACAAAAACTGTCCTAGCCATTATAATTTTTGCACCTTATTTTCTCTACTTAGGTATACGGACATTTTGGTTTTTAGTTCATTCTTCAAATCCTTACCTTTGGATTAAAAGGAGGAAAGGAAAAATAATAATACATTACTTATTCATTATTTAAAAACAAATTTTCTTAAAAAGCTAGAAATACAAGAGAGCTTCCTTAACCTGACAAATAATATTGATTAAAAACATACCTATAGCAAATACATACTTGAGATCATAAATGACAAAAAGCATGCCCAATTTTATTAATTCTACTAAACATTTTAATGGAGGTTCTAACCAGTGCAATAAAGCAAGAAAAATAAATATAAGACACGTCAATTTTGGGGAAAAATATTACCATTATTTACAGATGATATGACTGTGTACAAAGAAAATCCAAAAGAATCTATATACAATTAGAATTAACATAGAACCTAGGAAAGGTGCTAAATACCAGGAAATACACAAAAATCAATTGTATTTCTATATACCATCAACAACAGAAAATAAAATATTAAAAATTAATGCTTGCATTAGCATCAAAGTACAAGAAATATCTAGAAATAAATCTAATAAAAATGTGCAAGACATCTTCACTAAAAACTACAAATTATTATTGAGAGAAACCAAAGGAAAATCTAAATAAATGGAAGATTTGATTTGTAAAGACACGAAGCTTCCCAAATTGTCCTATTGCTCTGCAAATGTACTACAATCCCCCAAAAATCTAAGCAGAGGTGTGTGCGTGTGTTTATATATAAATTTACAAGATGATTCTTAAATGTTTATGAAAATTCAAAGGGCCTACGATAGCCGAGGCAATTGTAAGGCAGAAAAAAATAATCTGAAAAACTCACATTACCACATATTAAGACTTTTAATAGAGCTATAATAAATAGGTCAGTGTGATATTAGTGCAAAGATAGATCCAAAAACCCCAAGTGAAATAGAAGAAAGAGTTCAGAAACAAAACACACCAATATTCAGCCACCTGATTTATGAAAAATCGACTCCGTAGTGTAGCCTTTTCAATAAATGGTGCTAAGCTAATTGAGTATCTAGAAGAGAAAAAATTTATCTTGACCCCTATCTCACATCATACACAAAAATCAATTCCAGATGGACTGCAGCTGTAAATGTGAAATGTTAAACAGTAAAACTTCAAGAGAAAAACATCTTGCAAATGTGAGTACACACAAATACTTTTTTTTTTTTTTTTTTTTTTTTTGAGATGGAGTTTTGCTGTCGCCAGACTGGAGTGCAGTGGTGCGATCTCAGCTCACTGCAACTTCCGCCTCCCAGGTTCAAGCTATTCTCCTGCCTCCGTCTCCTGAGTAGCTGGGTCTACAGGTGTGCACCACCACATCCAGCTAATTTTTGTATTTTTAGTAGAGATGGGGTTTCACCATGTTAGCCAGATGGTCTCTATCTCTTGACTTCATGAAATACACACAAATTCTTAATAAGGAGACACACACACCACAAATACGAAGAATAAAAAGGCCAACCACAGCATGGTAGAAGAAACACACACACACACACATACACACACACACACATCTCCAGCAAAAGTCTTTTATCAAAATATGTATTTGGAAGTCTTACTAGTTAATTTGAAAAAAATATTTTTTAAATAGATAAGTGGTCCAAAGACATGAACAGATACTTCACAAAAAGACTTCTAACTGACCAATAAACACATAAAAAGGCATTTAATACTAGTCAGGGAAATGTAAAATGTCATCAGGGAAGTGTAAATTAAAATTAAAATACAATGCTCTAATCATCACAGTGGCTAAAATTGAAAGAATAGAAAATGCTGATGTATATTGACGAACTGGGACTCTCATGTACCCTTCTTGATGGTGAAAATTGCAATATTTTGGAAAAGTATTTGGCAGTATCTACTGAACCTGACCATCTGTGTATCTTTGCCTCAGCCATTCTACTCCGAAGTGCATATGCAACCAAAATGCACAGATATTTTTAACAAAAAAAAATATTAGTAGATCCATGGCAGTACCATTCATATTAATCAAAAACTGGAAACTCCTGAAATGCCATCAACGGTCGAATGGATAAGGAAATTGTGATGCATCATACAATGGGGTGCCCTCCAGCAGAGAAAACAGAAAATCGACAACTGCCATCTCCAAAGAAATCTTACAAACATAATGTTGAGGGATAGAATCTGGAAAAATAAATGCATACTCTATGACTCAAAATTATTTTTAGCAAGAGTCTGGATAGTGATTACCCTTGGTGGGGGCAGAAACATCCTTCTTGGGAAGGAAGCAAGAAGTACCCTCTAGGTTTTAGTCATGTTATATGAGTCTCCAAAGTCTAAAACACTTGCCCCGGATCACATGGTTAATAGGTGACAGAGTAAGCTTCCAAATCCAACATACGTCATAGTACATACTGACTGTTCACTGAACTGCAAAGTACTAAGTCACTGCCTTGAACAAAATGATTTTAAAACATCTTTCTGAGATGTGGCCTCAGATACATTTACCATGCCTCTCAGTCCCTTACCATTTAAGGGTATTCCTATTGATCTACAGTGCTTATTACACAGCTGAGTTCATTGTGTGCAAATTCATTAAGCTGATCGTACAGCCCTTTTCTGTGTGTGTTATACTTTCATAAAGTTAAACAAAAATAAATAAAAGACACCTTTATTTTTATTTTTATTTATTTATTTATTTTTATTTATTTATTTATGAGACAGAGTCTTGCTCTGTCTCCCAGGTTGGAGTGCAGTGGCGTCATCTCAGCTCACTGCAACCTCTGCCTCTCAGGTTCGA
Source organism: Symphalangus syndactylus (assembly GCF_028878055.3). Lineage (NCBI taxonomy): Eukaryota > Metazoa > Chordata > Mammalia > Primates > Hylobatidae > Symphalangus > Symphalangus syndactylus. The sequence continues at coordinate 55,537,118 of NC_072435.2, forward strand.
GCGATTTTTCTGCCTCAGTCTCCCGAGCAGAGGGGACTACAGGCAAGTGCCACCATGCCTGGCTAATTTTCGTATTTTTGGTAGAGACAGGTTTTCACCATGTTGGCCAGGCTGGTCTTCAACTCCTGACCTCAGGTGATCTGCCTGCCTCGGCCTCCCAAAATGCTGGGATTACAGAAATGAGCCACCGCGCCTGGCCAATTAACCTTTATTTTTATAATTGTTGGTTCTACATAAACTGAACAGAAGAGCTATTATGTTTAGATCATCTTTGTAAAATGAGAACATGAATATTGTTCTTCTCCACCCTTTTTAACTTTCTTCATTAGAAATATTTAGGCCCACACTATTGTCATTTTTAGCAATTGTTATTTTATGTATTGTGCATTATTTTGCATTTTGGGTAATAGCCACATTGACCCCAATTATATAGACTTAAACATTTAGCTGGATTTCAGTTCTTATTTTAGACTTTTTATAACTCATACTCTCTATTCCTGACTTACAGATTTTGATTCACCTCCCATTTAACCGGGAAACATCTTTCAAGAGGCTCTTATAGAAAGAATAACTGATTCATGATTTTTGTCATATTTGATAGGATTGGTCTTTCTTCTACCTCCTTATTTAACACTTGTTTTCTGCTTATTACTTGTGGGTTTGTTTTTTTTTTTTTTTTTTTTTTTGAGACAGAGTCTCACTCTGTAGCCTAGGCTGGAGTGCAGTGGCGCGATATCGGCTCACTGCAAGCTCTGCCTCCTGAGTTCACACCATTCTCCTGCCTCAGCCTCCCGAGTAGCCGGGGCTACAGGCGCCCGCCACCACGCTCAGCTAATGTTTTGTATTTTTAGTAGAGTTGGGGTTTCACCGTGTTAGCCAGGATGGTCCCGATCTCCTGACCTCATGATCTGCCTGCCCCAGCCTCCCAAAATGCTGGGATTACAAGAGTGAGCCACAGCACCCGGCACTTGTGGGTATTTTTTTAAACTTTCGTTTGTGGACCTAGTTTTGTTTGCTCTTTTCAAAATAATTAGTAATATGGAAATTATGCATCTTATTATTATACTCATATGATTGGACTAAAATTTCGAGAAAATATATTTTTTCCTATTTATCAACATTGAAAATGTACAATATCTCTCTACTCATCCTTACGTAAAATGATAAATTCTGTGAACCTCTTATGTAAAATAATAATTCTGTGTACCCTCTTAATACCATACACTCTGTATTCCCAATCTTAGTTGAGACATATGAAATTTAAATATTTCCATTAAATAACTTATTTTTCTCCTTTGCCATAAACTCCATAGTCATATTTAACACAATTATTCTGAATAAATATTGTTTCCTTTTTAGTGCTTTGTGCCATTTCATTTACACTGTATCTTCCCATTTCTTGAGTTCTGTGTTATTTATATGCCCTTCATTCAGCTGGAGCACTTCTTTGAGTTTTTTTTAATGAAGGGCACATGGGTGGTATACTTCCTAAGTATTTTCATATTTCAAATCTGCAAGGTTGTCTCGGGAATGATAGTTTGAGAGGATGTAAAATTGTGTTTTCAATCAAAAATAACCTTTTATTATTACAAAGGCAGTATATGTACACAGTAGAAAATTAGAAAATATAGATAAGTTAAAGTAAGATAATAAAACCACCATATTTCCACTACTTAAGAGATTACCACTGTTAACACCCCAATGATATCCTCTCAGATCTATTGCTATACACATAGATGTGTATTTTATCAAAGTAAGATTATACTGTGTACATTATTTTGCAATGTGCTTTTATTCAATAAATAAATGTCTACTTGTCCATGGCATTAAACTGTAATATCATTGATACGGTTTGGCTGTGTCCTGACACAAATCTCATCTTGAATTGTAGCTTCCATAATTCCCACGTGTTGGGGGAGGGACCTGGTGGGGGATAATTGAATCATGGGGTGGTTTCCCCCATACTGTTCTTGTGGCACTGAATAAGTCTCATGAAATCTGATGGTTTTATAAGGGGTTTCCCTTTTCACTTGGCTCCCATTCTCTCTCTTGCCTGCTGCCATGTAAAATGTGCCTTTCGCCTTCTGCCATGATTGTGAGGCTTCCCCAGCCACATGGAACAGTGAGTCCTTTAAACCTGTCTTCCTTTATAAATTACCCAGTCTCAGGTGTGTCTTTATCAGCAGTGTGAGAATGGACTAATATAACCATTAAATGCCCAAGCTGTACTCGAATTTCCCCAATTGTCTTTTACAGTGAGTTTGCCCAAAATAGATGCAATCTGGGTGGCTATTCCCTTATTTTATGGCGATCTGGAACAAGCCCTTTTTCAAGACGATGGTTGTTGAACAGAGTGGGACAAATGCCCATCTTCTAGGTTTTTCTACTCAGCTCTTTCTGTACCATTATTGAGAAGCAATCATCTTTCTGCAAATCTCTATATTCTGCCTGGCCTCCTGTCATTTAACATCGCAGAAGCAAATTCAGATAGCAACTTAATTTCTGCCCCTTCTTCCTGACTTGTATTGTCTACTCTTGAACTTCAAAAATGTCATGGAGCACTATCTCCATGGGGAGCTGTTCATTAATTATGACTGGTTCTCAGGTAGTCAGTGAGCTTTCATCTAAAAGATAAAGTTTTTATTGAGCTCACATTTTTTTTTTTTTTTTTTTGGTCTGCTCTGCTATTTCCTTCTGGAATTTCTAGCGCATGTGACTTGAATTTCCTGGACTTACCTCCTGAACTTGTCTCCTTCCTGTTCTTTGATTCATTTTCATCTCTTTTCTCTGAGTTATAAGAAAGCATCTTCTAGTTCATGGATCTGGGAATGAACACAAGGGTGGAATTCTCAGTGTTAGCACATGACTGAAGGGCACGGGTATTAGCAACTCCAAGCAGCATCCATTGAGTGCTTCCTTGAATCAGGTTCTAGTCTGCACACTCTACACAGATCACCTCAATCAATCATCACATCAAACCTATTAGGCAAGGATTCTCACTAAACCCATTTTACAGATGATGAAACTGAGACACCTAGGGGATACATAACTTGCCCAATTACATGGCTAATAAGTAGTCAGGCTGGGATTCAAATCCAGGCTTCTCCTCACTCTCTGCACTGCTGGGAACCTGGATTGGTCCCACCCTGCCTGTCTCACAGCCCTATTGCCCCCACCCCTTGTTAGTGGGCTCCTACTTATCTCCTTTCCAGGTAAATTGTTCATTTGAATGCTGCCAATGATGGACAGGCACATCCTTAGTCTGCCACTTTGAGCTCTACATTTAATAGAAACATTTTCAAACTGTTGTGATGTGGCTGGCTACCTTCCCTGATTTCCAGTGTGGACACATCTTTTCCCCTATATACATTCCTTTGGATATTTCCATGGAAAACCTCATGCTAAGTGGCTAAGTGTGCCTTTAGAGATTTCTTTATCTCCCCTACCAAAATGCAAGCCAGCATGACCTTCCATTCCTATTCCCCATCACTCTCATTTATCTTCTTTGGTTTTGCAAGAGATTGACCCATATAATACATTCATTGTGGCCTTGCCTCACAGCCCAGCACCATACTGTCCAAGTGAAATGCCCTTTCCCTCATCCTCCCCATTGAAAATCCTTATCAACCTTCCATGGGCAGCTCAAATTCCAACTGGCCCTTAAAGCGCTCCTTCACCCCATTCCATGTCCTTTCCTTCCTCAGATGTCCCTTAGGAACCTCTACTCCCCAGTGGCCTGCTCTCAGTCAGGATCCCAGCACCAAACAGATGGTGCATCCCAGGGAGGATAATCCAGGGAGAATTTATGCACAAAGGGGTAGACTACAAAACGATAAGTGTCTGTTGTCTGGACTTAACAGAAAGAGAGAAGAAGCAGTCCCCAGGGCCTGGAAGGAGAGAATCCTGCATTGTTTTGAGAATGGCAGAGACTTTCGGTCCAGGGAGAAACTACCCCAAGGCCACCACAGAGGAAGAGAGACTCGGTAGATGAAATACTCTCACCTCAGTCCCTCTCTTCCTCCCTCCAGGCTTTTGCCAGGGTTCCCCTTTTTCAGAAACCAACCAGAGGGCACGTGGCCCAGGACCCCTTGATATAATCATGCACATCAGCCACCTGGGGCTGAGAACAGGGAGGAGAAAGGAAAGGGGTGAGTGCTGACGGGCAAAGGAAGGTATCAGCTACAGACTCTGCCACTTGCATTGTTCATGGTAATCATTTGCATCTTAACTTTCCCTCCAACTCTTGAGGGTAGGCAATACAGCTCTGCATTTCAGTACCCCAGTGTCTAGCATGGCAGTGGGTGTGCACCCTGAGCTCAGCGAAGTTGTGTTGAGTGAAGAAGCAGTCATGATATGACTTCCTCATTTGTTTTGTTATTCTAGAGGTGGAAAAGGGTGGCCTGAGTCATCTTAACTCCATTCTTGTGGGACTGTGAATTCTGTGGGATTGGGAGGTTGGGGGATTCTGGTGAGGCCATGGACAGATTTTTTGCAACATGTATGCCTGGCCTTTTGGATGTGAAATCCTGCAGCTGGCATCAGCTGTGTTGCATTCTAAATGGGTGAGCCAACCCAGGCTCCACCATCTGTACCAGGCACAGGGAGCACCAGCAACCAGCCACTGCCTTGTGTTATCCTTGTATTCCTTCACCAATCCATGTGTTTGTTCATTTGTTAAGCACTCATTCAGCATCTACTATGTACAGCAAGGGTTCTAAACCCATATGGCCTCATGGGAAACCATTCCCCACTCTTCTGGTAACAAACCTCACACATAATCCAGGTCTAATTGTGCTCATGAGAAGGTGAGAGAATGGGAACAAGAAGGAAAGGAATAGGCCTGAGGGAGCACAGCTAATAAGCAGCAAAGCACAGCTTGAGAGCTGAGTACACGCTAGCACACTGCCCAGACACACATCTCAGGGCCCCTGGATAAAGGTGACTGTGTTCACATCAGAGTGAACGTGTTAATGAGAAGAAAGAGGGCCTGGAACAGCAACTCATCATTCTAATCAAAGCACTTTGGGAGGCTGAGGTGGAAGGATCGCTTGAGCCCAGAAGTTCAAGACCAGCCTGGGCAACATAGCAAGATCCTTGCCTCTACAAAAAAACTCAAAAAATTAGCTGAGCATACTGGCATGTGCCTTGTAGTCCCAGTTATTCAGGAGGCTCAGGCAGGAGGATCGTTTGATCAAGTGAGGTTGAAGCTGCAGTGAGCCGTGATTGCCTGCCACCTCAGGTGATCATATAATTTGTTGTGTCAACTGGACCACTTTGCAGATGGAGAGGTGTGTGGTTATACCACGAAAACAAGCATTTACCTTGACAGACCCAGACTAGTCAGTGTGTATGGCCACCCTACCTGAAGGGCCAGGCATGCATGTTGCAAATAATCTGTCCATGGCCCCTCCAGAATCCCACAATCAATGGGAACACCAAGAAGGAAGTTAAGATGACTCAGGCCACCCTTTTCCACCTCTAAAATAATACACACAGAAAAAGGTAATATCATGACTGCTCTGCCACTCAACACAACTTCACTGAGCCCAGGCAGCACACCCACCACCATGTTAGGCACTGAGTACAGACACTTCAGCCTGGGTGACAAAGTGAGACACTGTCTATAAAAAAAATAAAATAAAAGAGAGAGAGGAAAGAAGTCCTCTGTTCTGGTGTTCATGCATGGTCCCTGTAAGACTGGATAACTGGGAGGCCAAGGCAGGTGGATCACAATGTCAGGAGATGGAGACCATCCTGGCTAACATGGTGAAACCCATCTCTACTAAAAATACAAAAAATTAGCCAGGCGTGGTGGCGGGCGCATGTAGTCCCAGCTACTTGGGAGGCTGAGGCAGGAGAACAGCGTGAACCTGGGAGGCAGAGCTTGCAGTGAGCTGAGATTGCTCCACTGCACTCCAGCCTGGGCGACAGAGCAAGACTCCATCTAAAAAAAAAAAAAAAAAAAAAGACTGGATAAGGTCCTTGGCTTTTCTCAGTTTCATGATGTGACCACATCATGTGAGCTTGTGGCAGTGGAAATATGTGGTCGGGGGTGTGGGGCATCCAAGCAGGGGAAAGGGAGCATTCCCATGGCCAACCCACCCACACAGCTTCCACCCAACAGCATCCCAGCTCGGAAACCTGACTTTGGAAGCACAAGATGTGAGACTGTGATTTTGATTAGAATGACATGGATATGAGACAGCTACATTTTTTCCCAAGGAAAAAAAAAAAAAGAAAACTCTCTCCAAACAAAGGGTGAAAGAGAATCATTGTTTACTTATGCTCCATTCTTCTTAATTTCTGATATTCTTTTAGACAACTGCCAAGTCCATGCAGAAACAGCTCTTCTGATGTAATAAATGTAGACTTTGATCTAACACTCACCAAAGCCATTCTGAAGAATTTCAGAGCAGAGCAACTTGAGCAACAAGTCATAAAATAGATGTGAGCCTTGGCTTTATTTTTTTTTTAATTTACCAATAAACTAGGTCACAGAGTTAAAATGAGATTTTTCCCCAGAAGTAAACACTTGTACACACTTTAAGTGATATTTTTTATAACATTCCTTTTTTTTCTTAGGATGAGCATTGAGTTAATACCTAGGAGCAAACGCATCACTGTTACTGTCCTTTGAACATGTGCTGATCACGGCCCTGGCTGCACACAGATAACCCTGAAACAGACTCTTTGATCTCGCTCCTTCCAGTCTGTAACTTTTTTGTTTGTTTGTTTGTTTTTTGAGACAGAGTCTCTGTTGCCCAGGCTGGAGTGCAATGGTGCGATCTCAGCTCACTGCAACCTCTGCCTCCCATGTTCAAGTGATTCTCCTGCCTCAGCCTCCCGGGTAGCTGGGATTACAGGGGTGCACCACCATGCCCAGCTAATTTTGCATTTTTAATACAGATGGGATTTCTCCATGTTGGTCAGGCTGGTCTCGAACTCCTGATCTCAGGTGATCAGCCCACCTTGGCCTCCCAAAATGCTGGGATTACAGGCTTGAGTCACCATGCCCAGACCCCAATCTGTAAATTTAAGTAGGGTTTCCAAGTCACCTAGGCCAATGCCTAAAATGCCTGCCACTTGGGGTGCATATAATTTATTGTGCCAACCAGGCCACTTTGCAGATGGAGAGGGGTGTTATTATGCCAGGAAAACAAACATTTACCTTGACTGGCCCAGACCAGTCAGCGTGTTCCACCATCCCCCCTGAAAAAAAGATGGATACATCAGCGGTGTGTGTATGTCCACCAACCTGGTAGAGACCTCTTTATTCAGGATAACAATACAGGAAAAGGGGCAGGGAGAGGTGTCGTGTGTGGGCCAGCAGTCCTCAGGTCCCCCCACTCCAGGGAAAGCAGACCAATTGCAGAGTCGCAGAGACTGTGCCTGGGACCCCCATATGTGGGAAGACCCGCCCATATTCCCTGGCATTCATCACTTGATCAGTTTCTGTAAACACTGGCCCAAAACCCACTCTTGCAACAATATTAATGAGCATACTTGCTCTCTCTCTTGCTTTTTGACATCAATTAAATGAAGTATTGGCTGCAACTAGTTTTTCCAGAAGTTTCTATGTCAGCAAATGATCTGGGTAAGGAGATGACTGGATAACTCTTCACCTTCATTTTCAGCTGAGAAAATGCCAGCTTACCATACGGGTCACATTCCTGGGGCCCTTGGCTAGGAAAGCGTGGCTCCATTTTGCACACCTCCCATTGTTTCTCAGTGTCTACAATGCTCAAATATGTGCAAAATAGGAACACTGTTATTCACATCGTAATGGATGCTAACAATAGTAGCTATTATGCATGAAGCACCCATGCTGGGCCAAGCTTCGTACCAGGGACTTACTTACAACACTCTCATACCCTGATAATGAAGATATATCAATCTCCAGCCTACAGAGAATGACACTGAGGTTCAGAGAGGCTAACTGTTTGCTCAAGGTCACGCAGCTCAGCAGTGCTGGTGTCGACTTCCCCCAGAATCTGCCAAAAGCTGAGAAATTCCAAGTCATATATTTGCCTTTAAAAATCAGTTTACCTCCCAAGTAGCCTCGCAGATCCCTGCTATTGGTGACCAGACTTTATGCAGGAGACGAGAAAACAAGTTTATGTTTTTCTCTGTCCCTGAACCTTGGGGAATGAGTTGGTAAAAGAGCATGTACCCTAAAGAGTACAGCGTTTTTATTCTGCCATCAAATGAGTGTGCTCTTTAAAATATCCCATTTATTCATCAACATGGTGCTGGATATGTCAAAATGCAAAACTAAGAAAGATAGCACAGGAACAATATATTTTAGTGCCTTTTAATTGAAATAATAATGAGAATTGTATCCACAGCATGCTCCAGCAGGTTTGCAAGATGTAGGTGCTCTGCCTACATCCTCTGTAGACACTGCATACCTGAGGGCTAGATACACATTCTGTTCATGTCTGCTAAGCCCCAAATCGCAAAGGTTCCCCAGGTACCAGCAACTGGGAGGACATCCTGGGAAGAACCTGGGTGACATACTTAGCAGAATTTTCTGGGTCCCAGCAACTGGGTTAGCAGAATTTTCTGAGTTTCTCTATTTCCCTTCTATTCCTCCTCTCTGAAAGACAGATCCTACAGGGTGAATGTTTAAGGCTGATGTTTTCTACCCAGTGTGCTCCTGCAGCTTAGAAATGGACATCACGGCTTGAAAGACCAGGCAAAATAAACATAGGGCCAAATTGAGTGACTCCTGGCGTGAGTCAACATGGATGCCCCGTCCTCCCATCCTGAGCACAAAGGGTGCTTAAAACTTTAATGAATTGAACTCTATGAGTAAGGGATGTTAATCATTTTAATTACCCAGCAGCTTGAAATCAGATATAACACTCCAATAATGTATCTTTAAACGAATACCACCCTGCCCTATAAAAAATCCCTTCCAAACCATTCTAATAATTTCTATTTATCTTTTCTGACGTTAACTGTTATCCGGCCCAGCCGGCCAACAGACAGCCTTCCCCTCACATTTAGTTTAAATGCAACGCCGTCTAGTTTTTCAATATCATTAGCGTCCCCCTGGTGGGCAGAGAGCAAGGCGGTGGCACCGGTCACACTTCACTGCTTTATCTCATATGACAAAGAGCGATGATACGCTTCAATCCAGGCCAGCCCAGCAGAGGGGAAGGTGGCCGCACAGCACTCCCCCTGCTGCCGAGAAACGCCCTCCGTGTGACTTGCTAACAGCATGAAGGGGCAGACAAATAGATTTTCCTCTATATTTATAACCAGCATCATTCTTCCTTTCAGGGCGTTCAGTGCAGGTAGCTGTTTTATATGAAATGAACAATCTTTATAGACGTACCAGAGCCATAACAAGCCTGATTTTCAGCGAAGCTGAGGTATATAACTCTTACCGAATTGTCAGGCTACTTGCTCAACAAATCAAGCCTAACTTATGATGTTTGCAGTGTAATTTTTATTCCTGTTTGACTAGCCAACTACCCAGTGGTAATAGGATGTTAGGAAGGGCAGTGGCGATGTTTGTGCATGCTGTGATTGATAGGCCGACTCGGCATTTTTCATTTATATCTCCAGATTCCAAATCAGTTAAGTTTAGGAAAAATGAAACAAAGTGGCAAGAAAAATGTTTGCAGATTGCAGACCGGCGCTCCCGCCGATCTGAGTTCAGCCCACATCTGCCGGGATTGTCTGGAAACATTAAGATATCTAAATGAAAATCAATACTATATGTGCCAGGCATTTACTACCAGGAACAAGCATCAAGAGACCTGAGCTAATCAGACTTCCAGCTTGTGCCTCAGCCCTAGACTGAACCCCAGGGGTGTCCTAATTGCCCAGACTAATCATAGAAGAGTTAAATTTATAACCAAGAAAGACATCTTGTTTTTCTTACCAGTCATCATTTAGGAGCGGAAAGGCTCACCTGTGAAGTGGGTGCCAGATGTACAGTGGGAGCCCCCATTCAGGAGAGGATGGCTTCTCACCTGTCAGGTGAAAGGAAAGACAAATTTACTGTCAGCAGTAAAACCAGTCAGGCTCATAGAAGCCCCGGGTGGGAGAGTGTTCCATCAGCTCAAACACGCACTGCAGTTCTCCTCATTGAAACTCTCCCCACTTAACCCCCGTGTTCTGGAACACGAAAGCCCCGTGCACACTTTGATCCATGGCCTGGTTTTTATTTTAAGGAAACAGCTCAGAAAAGCAACTGGCATCAGTGACGTTAAAAATATATGTATCTGTTTCTCCCTGAGTTCCACTCTGGGCTTTTTTGTCCCTTGGAATCTCCAGAGGAGCTAATAACACTTGGCGACATGTATCTCCCTAATATACTGTACAAACAAGTCACCGATATTATTCACACTCCAACAAACTACAAAGTCACACAATAGCAATTGGACGAGCCCACACTATACTGCTGAAAAACCATAATGTATCAGGGGACTGGATTCCTAATATTTGCATTCTAGATGCCAACTGTGAGCATATTTTGTACTATTTTCAACAAATTACACCAAAATATGCAAAATGTTTATAAGGCTCCATCTTCTATTTTTGGCTCCGATATATTTGCAACTTAATAGTCCTTTAGAGATTTGTTTGTCTCCTTGGTAGAAATAGGAAAGTGGGAAATGAAAAAAGCAGAAAGAGAGAGGGAGAAAAGAAACGAAGACACTTTGTTCACGCAAGTCGAGTTCTGCGAGTTTTTCGTAAAGAGCGGAGCGGAGCCGCTCTCCCTGGAGACCTTCTTCAACAAGATATTTAATAACATTATTCGGATTCCTTGTGTCCCAGATTTCAGATGTATTTTTAATGCATGTGTCTTGAAACAAAATAACCATTGTCAAACGCTGTATCCTCTTCTCACCAGTTTAAATGGTTTCCTAAACAGCACGATTCTGGGAGCATCTTGATGGTGGTGATCAATGAAAAACTGCGCCTTGCTCTCTGTGGCTTCCCAAGGATGTTCACCCTTTACCACAGAAGGTTTGTCAGCTCTCTTCCCAGGAAAGGTGTCTCTGGTCCTTGTGATGTGAACGATGACAGCCTCTTGCCTTCTGTCCCATCATCACTGCCTCCACGCTCTAGCAACTGGGTGCAGGCATACATCTGTCTTTCTTGTCTTCAACCCTGTGACACCACCATCCCTGACTGCACTGTGCCTGTGTAGGATTAGGGCTGATCTGTTGAGCAGAATCCAGGATAGGGGAGATGAAAATGTACATGGGTTGAAGAGGGCAGCAGTTTTCCTGATGCTGGATTACACAGCCAAGTTGAAAACTTTTCAATCCACCTTCTCCCACTGGAAAAGGTGTCAGACAAAAAACTAATTTTTTTTCTAATATTATGCCTAATGAACTTAACCTAACTTAACCTAGAGATTGGGCCTCATGCCCTTGGTTCCTAGAACAATTTTTCCTAGCAAGACTGAAGCTTCAGCCGAATTCATTACTTACTCAGAATGAATAAAGCCAGAGGAAAAGATATTTCATGAACAAATCTGTGTTCTTAGCTGGGCTTCAATGTAAAAAAAAAAAAGTGGAAAAGAGTGCCTGGCTTCCCATGTCTTTGTACACACAGTAGGCCCTCAAAATGCATGTGTAGGTTGGATAAGCCAACAATACATGGTGGATGAACAGGGAAGTCACTTGAGTTGGGCTTAAACTCAAGAAAAGGTAAAGAGGCCAGGCACGGTGGCTCATGCCTGTAATCCCAGTGTGTTGGGAGGCCTAGCGGGGGACCGGGCTGGGGGACGACGAGGGTTGGGGGATAGCTTGAACCTAGGAGTTGAAGACCAGCCTGGGCAACATGGCGAAACCCTATCTCTACAAAAAATTTAAAAATTAGCCAGGCACAATAGCACATGCCTATAGTCCCAGCTACTCAGGAAGCTGAGGCAGGAGGATCACTTGAGCCCAGGAGGTGGAGGCTGCAGTGAGCTATGATCATGCCACTGCACTCCAGCCTGGGCAACAGAGAGAGACCCTGACTCAAAGAAAAAAAAAAGAGGTACAGAAGCATATTCAAATAGAGAGACTGAGGCAGAAATGAGCCTCAGAGCACATCAGGCCTCAGGCTTTCCTCTAGGAACGCTCCACTGCTCTGCACACCAAGCTTTGAATCAGAGGCAGCCAGACCCTGATTTGCCCCCAGGACAAAGGCCAACAGCTCACGGCTGCTGGACAGGATGACTCCAAACTCATTCCTCAGCCAAACGGGGCCTCTCAGGAAAGCAGGCTTGGCACAGCCAGGTGTGGCTCTCAACTCAGGGGAGCTGAAGCCTTCACAAGCCCTACATCCTGTGTCTGAGCTCCACAGTCCTCATGGGACCTGCTCCTGTGGCCAGGCTCACATGCACAGGGGTTGTTGTGAAATAGCCTGGGTGGTGAGAAAACTCCTGGGGTCTCAGCTAGAAACGCTAACTGGGGTTGCATCTTTTCCAGCTGTTTTGATGGCCAGGCTGGGAAGCCTGCTAGAGGCCAGGGAGCAAGGCAGGGCCACCCAGACAAAACAGTCAGTGGAGATCTCCCCCAGGGAACCCAGGCAATTCACAACAGAAACAGAGCTGCTGCTTCCTGAGGGCTTTCCACGTGCCAAGCACTATTCCTGGAGTTGCGTGTATTTTAACTTGATCAATCTTCACAATGGCCCTGGGAGGTGGGCCCTATTATTAGCTCACAGGGGAGATGAGTAACTTAGCTGCAGTCACAAATTGCTGAGGGACAAAATCAGGGTCTTGTCCCTGCAGTCAGGTGTGGAGTCCATGCATTTTGCAGAAGGAAGTCTCCGGGGGGTACTCAGGAACAAAGGCCCTGCCTAAGTAGGTAAGATGGCAGAGAATGGACCCAAGGTAGAAATCAGATCATATTTATATGATTCATAAGATAAATCATAATACTACCATAAAGCCACACCCAACAAAAAGCTTTAACATGGAGGCCAAGCCAGAGCTGAGCTTCCTTAAGTGAGATCCATAGAAGAAGGAGGCTCAAACGGAAATGCAATTGAAACAATTATAAGATAATCACTTGGGGGCATTCGGCAGTGGGACTCACTTGGGCTTTATCCCCCATTCTGACACTGACCAAAAGAAACAGCAGTCAGTTACCAATGGATCTGGTTTCTGCTTCGTCTCTGGTATTCCAAAACCCTGTGCGCTGACTGTCATCTCACAATCAGAAAACCAGAAAGAAAGCTGCTTGCCACTCCCAGAGCCTGCCTGCCCAGCGCCCTGGCCTCCTCTGGGACCACCTGTGCACCCCTATGTCACTGCAGCCACCGCAGCCCAGCAGAGTGAAACTTCATCAGCAACGTTTTTCACAAGACAGAGGCCACATTTGTAAAGTGACCCTTCTTCTGCCTTTTTGGCTCTAGAATAGAAAGGGGCGAGAGAGCAGGGGAAGGATGAGGGGATGTTCACTCTGCGGATTGAGTCAGGAGGGGGACATGGCTTGTTTAATCCTAATAAATCAGAGCATCCCCGGGAGGTGGAAGCAACAGGGGCTGGTGTGCCAGCCGTGCTGCACATTGACCCAAGGCAGAGCTCGTGGAGAAATGATGTCCTCTTAAGCAGACTCCTGGAGAGATGGTCTGCATTTCTCCTGACAAATTAGAAGTGCCGTGAATGCAACCATTCCTCAGAAAATAGGCCTGATTTAGCAATGCACAAGCTGCATTATCTTGCTGCCTAAAAAAACCATTTAAGCAAGGAAGCCTTTAGGACACTGGCCCTTTGGAGCAGCAGTTCTGAAATATTACCCACCTTGACTGCCACCTAAGCTAGTCACTCCCCAAGGGAAAAGCCACATTTACAACCTAGAAGACCAAGCAGGCTTTAGTCAAAGGAAAGGGTCATTTGTCTCTGGTGTCTGCGTGAGATTTCTTGTGCCCCTGTCCTGCTCAAGCCCTCACCTCACCTCCGATGGCCATGCCAAGTGGAGAGCTACTGTATGGGGAACACCAGTTTCATCCTATCCAAGGTGTCTTGCCCTGTTCACGGCAGCCAGAGCTTTAGCCAGCCCATTGAATACCAGAGCAATTACAAAGCAGATCTGGTGACAACAATGCTAAAAAGATGAAATAATTCGTTTGCGCAAAATGTGCATGTTTGAAAACTTTGCATGCAAAGATTACAACCTGTCATTATCTTCCCCAGAGACATACTACCTTCTTAAAAAGTATCTCTAATGAGATCTACAAATCTGTTGAAGACAGCTTACTTTATTGTGTTTGTAAAGATAAAAATGTTTTAAATAGGTTATGGCTCCTGGGACTGACAGTCCCACCATGAGGGTAAGGTCATTTTGAAATGTTAATACAAGTTTTCATAAAGTATGACGGCACTCAAAGAGTAATGTTTGGATGTAAAAATAACTATAAAAGTATAATTTCTACCAGGGTACACGTGCAGTTTTTCTGTGTCAAGATATTTGCCCAATTTCTCATTTGACTGCGGTTGCAGCTTTTCCAGCTGTTTTGACGGCCACACTGGGATTCGATCCTTATTAGATAGGTTTGCAGCAGGCTTTCCGAGGCTTAGCCAGCTATATTACAGACTTTCCCTCGAAGCAAAGTCTTGCACTGCCCTGACCATTATGCAAATACACAAGCACTCAACCTAGGATTGTCTCAGCTTGCAGTAGACATCGTTGTCCTCCCACCAAAGGAGCAAGACAAGCAAGACTGGTAAAGTCAGCAGGGAGGGGGACCCTGGGGGTGTAGCCTCATAGCTCCCAGTTCCTGGGCTAGTCAGGGGGAACATGCCAAATTGGAAACATTCAGCTGTTTCCTATTCAATGAGCTCCTTCGTGTTTGAAGTTAACCAGCCCAAAGGAAATATCTCAGAAGGATTTTCTAGGTGATGAGACAACTAATGAGACCAATCTGTCCTCTCTGTTTGCCGGATCCCATTGGCTCAAATCAACCCCAATATTTCTATTAAGGCACCTGGGACACGTGGGGTCCCCCAGGACCCAAGGTTGGGAACAAAACTCCCTGCAGACACTCAGTTAGGGGAAACTTAAGACAAGCTAGAATCAGGGATCGTGGATTTGGGACAAGAAAGAGATGGCATCAGAGTCCTACCTACGAAGTGTACTGGTTATGGAACCTTCAGCAAGCGATTCCTGTCCACAGCATTATCCAGAATTTTAGGTTCTGATACCTAACACATATAAATGTCATGGACATAAGGGGACATACTCCACATTCTTTGTCCTCTCCCCACTCTCCTACACACCCCAAGGAACATTCATCTGAGACCCAACAGATTGGCTGCTCTCCTCTCCAATAACTATAACATGCGACATAAATGTGAGGCCCTAAGCACTTCAGGACTATTATCCACAAAACCCGGCCCTGACAAATCAAAATGCTTTTGACTGTTTGAGCCCAGGAGTTTGAGACCTGGCTGAGCAACATAGGAAGACCCTGTATTTATAATATAAAAACACATAAATATTACTCTGGGTGTGGTGGCTCATGCCTGTAATTCCAGCACTTTGGGATACCAAGGCAGGCAGATCACTTGAGGTCAGCAGTTCGAGGCCAGCCAGCCTGGCCAACATGGTGAAACCCTCTCTCTACTAAAAATACCAAAAAAAAATATTAGCCAGCATGGTGGCACATGCCTGTAATCCCAGCTACTCAGGAAGCTGAGGCAGGAGAATAACTTGAATCAAGGAAGTGGAGGTTGTAGTGAGCCAAAATCATGCCACTGCACTCCAGCCTAGATGACGAGTGAGACCCTGTCTCAAAAAAATAAATAAATAAAAATAAAAATGAATTGGGCATGGTGGCATGCACATGTAATCCCAGCTACTAGGGAGGCTAAGGTGAGAGGATCGCTTTGAGCCAAGGAGGTCAAGGCTGCAGTGAGCCATGATCACAGCACTGCACTCCAGCCTAGATGACAGAGTGAGACCTTTTCTCCAAAAATACTTTAGAAAGTATTGGTTCTGCTCTATCAAGATTCTCTTGAAGCAGGGTAGCAGGATGCCACAGCTCCTGAGCTTGAAGGAATTTGGTTGGCAGGGGGTCAGGGAGGGAGGATCATGTAAGAAAATGAGGGATGGAAACAAAGTTTGGTTAATGTATCAGGTTCAGGAGAATTGTGATAAAATATTCTGAGATGGTCACAAAGCCCTCTCTGGGGGAGGTGGCATTGAATAGAGCTATGAATGACCGTCTCATTTAGAAGAACCACCTCATTCTCTCCTGTTCACCTTCACGTTACTCTGCTTTCTTTTTCTTCTCGGCACTCATTGCTCTGAGATACTGCAATATAGACTGATGTATGAATTCTCACCGCATCCCCAGTATTAGAATGGAAGCTCCATGAGGGAAAAGACATTGCCTTGTTCACTGCGGATTCCAGGTACCTAAACCAATTCCTGACACAAAGCAGTAGTTCAGTAACTATTTGCGAATAAGTAAATAAATGAATGGATCATGTAACCAGGACACTGACCAACTCTCTGGCTTGCACAACGCTAAGAAGAGACTTAAAGCTGATGGTTAACTCTACTTGTGTCTGCTCATCACCAAAAGGACACCTCTTGTGTCCAGTGTCTGGAGGGAAAAATTCAAATTCAAACGCAGAACCTGCTTGCAAACGTAGCATTGTCTGTGATGTGGTCCTGTGGAGCCAATCAAAAGTCCTGTTTAGACAGCTTTTTGCTGTGTTCATTCTATAAAATTTCAGACTCAAGCCTGACTGAAAAAAAAAATGCTTAAGAGATGTTGAAGGAGTCAAGAAGATGTTGAATACCTCATGGCAGTGGTGAACTTGCTGTGAGCCTATGAGCAGATGTTCAATCCAAGGATGGGTGCACATCTATTAAGAATGCCTTGGGGCTCAGTGTGGTGGCTCACACCTGTAATCCCAGTGCTTTGGATGCCAAGGTGGGTGGATTACCTGAGGTCAGAAGTTCGAGACCAGTGTGGCCAACATGGCAAAACCCTGTCTCTACTAAAAATACAAAAAGTAGCCGGGCGTAATGGCAGGCACCTGTAATCCCAGCTACTCCAGAGGCTGAGGTAGGAGAATTGCTTGAGCCTGGGAAGCAGAGGTTGCAGTGAGCCGAGAACATGCCACTGCACTCCAGCCTGG
The DNA here is from genome assembly GCF_028878055.3 of Symphalangus syndactylus. Lineage (NCBI taxonomy): Eukaryota > Metazoa > Chordata > Mammalia > Primates > Hylobatidae > Symphalangus > Symphalangus syndactylus. The sequence continues at coordinate 55,554,225 of NC_072435.2, forward strand.
GCAACACAGTGAGACTCTGTCTCAAAGAAATACACATGAAAAAGAGTGCCTTGGAAGGAACTCCAAAATGAAAATGAGTGAGAGGTTAGAAATTAGAATCTAAGGTTCCTTATGACTTTGACACGTTACAATCTGTGGTAGGCAGAATAATGGCCCCATCAAAATGTTCACACCCTAAGCCTGGTCCTGGGACTCTGTTAACTCACATGACAAAAGGGACTTTGCAGGTGTGATTAAAATGTAAATCCTTGAGATGGGAGTTTGCCCTGGATTTTCCAAGAGGGCCCCAACGTACTACTTAAATTCTTTAAAAAAAAAAAAAAAGGACTCTTCCTGGCTTTGATCAGAGTGAAAAATGTGAGGTGTCAGAGTGATGCAGCACTGTCAGCTTTAAAGATGGACAAAAGGGCCATGAGTCAAGGCACAAGGGTGGCCCCTAGAAGCTGGAAAATGCAAGGAAATGAATTCTGTACTTGAGCCTCTGATGTGACTTAGCTGCGTCCCTACTCAAATCTTGAATTGTAGCTCCCATAATTTCCACATGTCATGGGAGGGACCCAGTGGGGGGTAATTGAATCATGGGGGCAGGCCTTTCCCATGTTGTTCTCCTGATAACGAATAAGTCTCAGGAGATCTGATGGTTTTATAAAGGGCAGTTCCCCTGCACATGCTTTCTCTCTTGCCTGCCACCATGTAAGATGTCCCTTTCCTCTTCCTTCCTCTTCCACCATGATTGTGCAGCCTCCCCAGCCATGTGGAACTGTGAGTCCATTAAACCTCTTTCCTCTATAAACTACCCAGTCTTGGATATGTCTTTATTAGCAGTGTGAGAACAGACTAGTACAGCCTCCAAATGGAACACAGCCCTACTGGCAGTTTTAGTCCAGTGGTACCTGTGCCAGATTTCAACCAATAAAACTGCAAGATGATAAACTTGTATTGTTTAAGCCACCGAGTTTGTGGGAACTTGTTACAGCAGCAGTCGAAAACTAATACACAGTCTTATGATTTCTTGTCCCAAACAAGGCAACATTGTTTATCAGAAAATTCTACATCCCAAGGTTATTCCGCTTTTGACCTCCAGCATGATAAAAATGAGTGCCCTGAAGGCTGGTCTTACCCTAAGCTGAGCAAAGTAACTGAAGAGACCAGAAGAGAACATGTCAAGTTTTAGAAGGGGCATTCTGACCCAAGGGAGTTCAGTATTCAATTTAAATCCTAGAAAGTATGTTCTTCCACAGAATTAAATTTTAAAATTTAATTTAAATTTACAAATGAAATTTTTCAGAGCAAGAAGGCAAAATAGGACCACCCTTTTTCCTCCTTTTTAGATTGGTGAGATTTGAGTGACTCCCCTGCGTTCACAGCCCACACAGCCACATGTGTTGCTTAAGATAAGAAGGTGGAAACATCATATCTAAGGTGGGGACTAGGCTGGAGATATAAGCTTGCAGGAAAAGCCCATTAATTCCTCTGCAGAAAGCTGTCCTTCTATATTTCTTGAATCAGGACAACAGAATAATTCCACCTTCAGACTTTGAGGAAGGCAATACTATAAAAATCCATCAATTTCCAGGCCATATTTGTATGGGAAACTTATTTTTGTCCCAACTCCCATGCAACAGGCCTCAGCCTGTCCATTTTGGAACCACAGCAAATATTCAAACATGTTGAATTGGAAAAGGAATAATTGTCCTACCTTGTAACTCATTATGATTTAATGTATAAATATAATATCCTTATATTATTTAATACCATCTGCATGTCTTCCATGTTGGGAAACCCAAGGCTACTTCATCAAACCTCCTGCAGCTTTCTCAGACTGGAACCCAAATTGAACCTCTCCTATTCAAGATCTCCAGCTTCTCCCCAGTATTCACCCTCAGTCTGCTTCCTAGCAAAATGGCCTGAGTGTACACAAGTAGGGGCTGGGGAAAAAATAGAATCCAGGCCCAGATCCAGCTCTGAGGAAGTCCACCTAATGGTAATTTCCACGTCCCCAAAATGTATCATCGAAATAGACATCCTTGGAACTTGGCAGATCTCCAGAGTGGCTCCTTGGACCTTTGGGCAAGAACCATCATGGCGCAGAAGGTCAAGTGGTAGTCTCTCAAGTTGTTCCTGCACCATCCAACATAGAAAATATGCATATGATGGAAGGGTGGTAGGTCCCATCATACCGCGTTAATTCACCAGTCTGATTCCTACAAAAACAAGGTAGATCACGAAGGATGACAGTAGACAACCTCGGTGAGATGCCTGCCCTCCAGAGGGTGGGAGATAAGCCCTAAGAAATTTCAGAGACCCACCAAGTCAGTGAAGTTCTTCAGGGTCCAATGATCAAAGACATACCAGGGACCAGGTGGGGTGGCTCATGCCTGTAATCCCAGCAATTTGGGAGGCCAAAGCGGGCAGATCTTTTGAGGCCAGGAGTTTGAGACCAGCCTGACCAACATGGTGAAACACCATCTCTACAAAAAAAAAAAAGAAAAAATAGCCAGGTGTGACATAGCATGTAGTCCCAACTAGTCAAGAGGCTGAGGCATGAGAATCACTTGAACCTGGAGCTGGAGGTTGCAGTGAGCCAAGGTCATGCCAGTGCACTCCAGCCTGGATGATAGAAAGAGATTCTGTCTCCAAAAAAAAAAAAAAAAAAGACACACCAGAACATCCCATCCATAGGGAAGGACACCTCACATTTCACACTGCATCTCACATTTCACTTTGTCAGCTACACCTCTGTGGGTTCTGGAGGCAGCTATCCCACATTGCAGAATATTGCTGCTATCCATGTACTGAGTGACAAGAGTGTCTTCCATTGAAAGGGGCACCAATCAGGAGAGGTCTCTGCAACTTGACCAGGATCTGGGGAATTCCTCATGACCCAGCAGACACAGAGTCACTGAGGTGGAAAACGACTATGCAGAATTTATGCAGTAAGAAATTATGCACCATATGCAAATAAACAAAACAACAACAACTCATGGTTTACTTATGGGCCCTGGTAGAGACAGATTTTCTGCCCACAGAATGCCCAGTTACCACTCAGTTACCAACCAGTAGGAGCTTTCTATCATGAACTGGGTTTTGTCAGAGCCACCAAGTCATAAGGTCAGGTAGATCCAGAACTTATCCATTGTAATATGGAAGAATTTTATCTAGAATTGGCATGAGTAGGACCACAGGGCACAAGTAAGCTGCATGAGCTGGTAGCCCAGACCCCTATGACACCCACTACTGATCCAGCAGCACCTCCTTCCTCAGCTAACACCTGCGGAACCCTGGTGACCCTTCTAATCAGCTGGTGGAGAAAGAAAAAGGCTAATTTTGGTTCTCAGCTCAGTGTGTGAATACAAGCTGCAAATAGACCCCTGCTGTGCTATACAGTCCCACAGAGTCATGGCTTCGAAAGACAGTAGTTAGGGAAAAATTCTTCCCCATAGCTGACCTTCAGGTGGTGAATCTGGTAATTTACTCTGTATGGAAAAATAAGTGGGCTGACATAAGAATACATATAGAGTCATGGGTAGTAGCAAATGGCTTGGCTGGTTGGTCAAGAGCCCTGGAAAAGGAACAGCTGGAAGACTGAAGATAAAGAGACCTGGGAAACAGAGGATTATGAAGGCACAAGTGGGATGATCCTTGTATTACATAATAATGCCATTAGGGAGCATTCATCATGGAAGAAGCAGTAAACAGCCAAGTAGAAAGAATGACTTGGCCCATTGGTATGGGGCTAGTCTCTGTCATTGGTCATTGGGCTTGCACAATGGCCACATGAATGCAGCAAAGACATGATAGCACAAACATTAGGCATGGGCCCAACACCACGAACCCCTATTCCCTAAGACTAATCTAGCTCCTAGCACCACCAAATATCCAGCTTGCCAGCCACAGCGACCAATGTGTTAAGCCCTAAAGTGACTTCATACAAAAGAAGGCTAACCATCCACTTGGGGGCAACTTGATTACATTGGATCCCTTCCACCTTGGAAAAGGTAGGGATTCAAATTGACAGGAATTCACATACGCTGGATTAGAGTTTGCCTTTCCTGGCCACAAGTCTTTAGCTAGCACTACTATCCAAGAGTTTACACCAATACCAACTCTCAGACAATGTTGCACTGTAGCAAGGGAAGATGTAAGAGTGGAAATACAACCATGAGACTGGAAATATGACTGTGAGCCACACTGGCTCTATCACTTATCACAACACAAAGGAAACTGCCAACTCGGTAGAGCAATAGAATGGCCCTTTGAAGATTCAGCTCAAGCACCAACTTGGGGATTATATCCTGGAAGAATAGGACATCCTTCTCCAGAACTCAGTGTAAACTCCAAAACAATGAAAATCGTATGTTTGTGCATCCCCAACAAGTGGAATACATGAGGTCAGGATCCAAAGGGTAGAAGCAGGAGTGGCACCGCTTTCCATCCTTCCCACTGATCCATTTACAGAATTAGTGCTTAGCATCCTGGTAACTCCAGGTGCTGTGCATCTAGAGGTTCTGAGACCCGGACAAGGCACTCTTCCACCAGATAACTTGGCAAGAGTCCCATTATATTTTTAGCCACAGCTGTCATCTGTTCACTTAGGATTCTTATGCTGAGAGTCTAGCAAGAAAGGAAAGGAGGAGATAGAGTTGTTGTTACATGATGGAGGCAGCCAGCTGATCCACTAGGGCACCCTTTGTCACCGGGGCCCTATCTTGAAAACAGAACGACTGCAAAAGCAATGTCGAGAAGGGCATGGTGTCCAGAGCACCATACACTTTAGAGAGGAGGGCTTGGTCACTGCACCAGCTGAGCAGCTCAGACCAATAGAAGTGTCAGCCAAGGATAAAGAGCAAATAATGACATAAGAGTATATAGAGAATCGTGGGGAGTAGCAAATGGCTTGGCACTACAGAAGGCAGAGATGATGAGTAATAGATGTGGCCCAAAGACCAGTTGCAGGGGTGGGATTGTGGTTTGTCCCAGTGACACTCCTCTTATAAGTCTCCCCTGAAGAAAAGAACCAACAAAGATCCTGGAACAGCTGCTTATAAAATTTATTATATGAAACAAGTAGTTCTACATAATGCAGGGGGCAGACTGTAGTGTTCTCTGTGTGCCACTAATTCCAGCTCCTGAGAGTCTTGGTGGCTGGCAGCTCTTAACTGAGTTCCCCCTTGAAAATTGTCCTTAGCTGAAGAGAATGGCCTTATTCAAGATTACATCTCCTCCCCAGGGGCAGCCCACATCCAATGACTGGTTGATGCAATGGGAATCTGATGGTTTAAAGCCCCAAACTCCATGGCAGGACATTTCTGCAGAGCCATGCTAGCTCCAGCATGTACCATAGCATTTGTTGGGGCCTCTTCTGCAACTTTATGATGGTGCAACTTCTCCTTATGCCCAGTCTTGCTTTTCTGACTCTTCACAGCTGTTGCTCCTAAAAGCATTCCCCGGGGAACACTCTACACAAATTTCTGAGGCTTGGCATCTGATTTCTTGGAAACCTGACTTAGGATAAATACTTCTTTTAAAAGACGGATCTGTTTGTGTTGCCATATGTACACACACACACACACACACACACACACTCCAGAACCCTTCCTGTGTTCTGTTCTTCTGAGGACAAAGACCAAATGTCTTACCCTGGACCTTGGAGTCCTGTTTGGTCTGGCATCCACCAATATATCTCTGCACCTCCTCTCCCCACCCCACTTCCTTCCGTGCTCTCTTTCCCACTTTGCACTGGCCTTCTTTGAGTTGCCTGGGTATGACAGGCTTTCTCCTGCCCCAGGGCCTTTGAACATCCTGATTCTTCTGTGTAGAAAGTTCTCATAAACTCTATTCTTTATCCAACCTTCAGACCAAATGTCTTCTTCAGGGAAGCCTTTGATCTTCCCCAGATTTGATCAGATTCTCTGTTATGTGGACTCATAACACTGTGTACTCTTCCTTCATAGCACTTACGAGTTTGAATTATTTGTTTGTGCCACTGTTGGATTAATGTCTATTTTGCTCACCATTATAGTTCTAGCATTTGTACCATGCCCCACTCATAGCTGACAATAAATAGCTGTTAAATTAGTGACTAAGATGTTAATTCTCCTAACCCAGACTTAAACCCCTCAACACAAAAGTACAGCATTTTTCACCATACTCTGTCTTTTGTGGGTATTCTCCTTGCCTAGTGACTTAAAAGGTAGTTGCAGGGGCTAGGACACAGCAGGACCTCAGGGAACAAGCCCTGAGTTTACATCTTAGGTAATTAATGCATCTATGTTTTCTCCCATTAGACTGTGAGCTCCTTGAGAGAAGGTGTTCTCTCTTGCCTAAACCTCAAGCCAGGAGCTCAGCGAATGTTTATGGCTTTAAATCTTCAGGAAGTGTGAATGTAAACATCTGGCTATTTTGAAATGTGTAGGTGGTTTGGTTTTTATTTCTTCCAGAGAGTTTGCATCACACAGGCACACAAATTGCTAACATAGGGTGTTAGAGGTCCTAGGGTGCCAATTGGCTCATATTTACTAATCATAGTCTATGCTCCATAGGACCAAGGAAAGAGTAGCTCTGAGGGAAGTGTGCCGCTGGTATTCACCACTGTGCTAAATTCACAAGTGTGCCAGAGAGGTCTCAGAGCAGGAAAGCCATCCAGTCACACAAATGCTGCAATGCTCTCTAGTATAGGGCTGACAAGCTCAAATGCTTCTTAGGCTGAAGGTGAACAAGTGAGGGAGGATTTCGCCCAAAGCAGGCAGCAGGGACTTCACACTGGCTAGATGCTGCCATGCAAGATAGGAGCCCTGTGTTGCTAGATATTCTGATTTTTTCAAGAGAATCCAGAACTGGATTGCTGGGGAACTTGCCCAACTTTATATTTGTCCTCAAGAAAGAAAGAAAGAAAGAGAGAGAGAAAGAAAGAAAAGACATTGTGCTTTCCAAACAAAATACACCCAAACCAGAGCCAAGTTCATGGGAAGCTTTGGGTTGAAAGTCAGAATATGCAGTCTCTTCAAACTCACTGCAAGACCAGGCAGGTCCCTAGAAATGGTGTGCCTCAGTTTCCCCATCTGTCAACTGAGTCATTTGGGCCAGATGTTCCAGCTGTCGCATTGTGGGTATCCTTCTGGATGTCAGGTAGAAATCCTGCTCCCTGCCTGGCAATTCTCTCACCCCAAAACAAATCATTTTCATTTACAATTTGAAGCCAGTGACTAGAAAGGTATTTTGCCAGGATTTCCATTTCTTTCAAGGGCTAATTACAAAAGACGGGGGAAAGCGCTCACCATGCTCTCTTTCACATCTCATTACATTTATTCAGCTTTATTACTAATGCTTTGTTCATATAATTTTCACCCTAGGATCTAAACTTTTGTGCAGTTACCCCAAGTCAGGGAACCCGCCTTAACTCCAGAGGTCTTCATCACCTCCTCTGGTGTTCTTAGGATTTTAAAGTGACAATCTTTGTGTTCAGAAAAGCTTTCTGAGCAGATCGTTTTTCTCAAGAGCATGCTGTCCTGCCCAAGGATGAGGCTGCCATCTAAGGTGGTCCAAGGGATGCCTGGGGACTTGTTCCCACCATCACCAAGTCCCTGTCTCAATCCGGGACACACAGATGCTCCTGGGCTGGCCTGGGTTTTGGAGGCTGCACAGGAGGAGCTGGAGGAAATAGATGGCTTCCAGAGTCATCCTACCCCAAATCTGCACTAGAAGCTATCATTTTCTCCTGAAACTGTCCATCCCCTTCCACAGATCGTCACACTCCTTCTCCAGCACACCACCCCCGGCCACCTCCACTTGTTAGCGGGCAAAGCCAAGGCTCTGATTTTGGAAGCTCGTCTCGGATTGCTTCACATGGATTCAGGAAACAAGTCCCAAAAGAAGCCAAAAAGGAAAACTACAGGAAATGTGCACACCACTCACCATGAAATACCAACCCAAAGGACAAACTCGGTAACCTCACCAATGATGTCCCAAACCCGTGATGGCTAGCAGCCGACGAATACCCGCAGACCTCAATCCATTTCTATTGTATTCAAGCCGCAGCGTTGTATTTCCTGCCTCCCCTTAGCACCACACATACAGTGTACTTGAAAACAAAAATCTATAATATTGATCCCGCAATGTCACCACAATTATTCTTTTGAAACAGCCATTGAAAACAAATTACATCTGCACTGCCTTTTCATCCGCCCGCTGCGAGTGAGCAATGCTCACTGCGGTCTCCAGCACTGTGGCGTTGGCACTGTGTCACCGCCGACAGGACAGCCCAGGGAAAGGCGGCTGGGGGAGGGGTGCTGGGAATGAAAACCAGAGAGAAGGGCCGATTTATGAGGGCACAGGGTCTCTGCCTGGCCAGGCACCTCAGGAGGGGTCTGGATCCAGGATGGCTGCAAACTCGCTCAATCTGAGAAATTCTAGGTCTTCATATAGGGCTACTGTCAGGGCACAAGGACTCCCCAGTAAACCAAATGCAGTAGTTGGGATGATTAAATCAACAAAGATTTAGCCAAGGCCTTTCAGATACTCGCTTTAAAATCTAATGACAGTAAGTGTTAATTGAAGCAACATGGTCGTCACCGGCGAGCTCGTAATTCTACCGACAAATTAAACCTCCTTAAATAGACCATTGAGCTCAAAGCAGGAGAGATGCCCATGGTCCTAGCTGTCTGCCACCCCCACTTCCAACTGACTGCAAGGTGACCCTCCTGAAGAAGGCCATGTTGTCCTTTTCTTCCAGCAAGCTGCATCTCCAGAGCATCCAGAGGTAGCAGAGACCTCGCCAGTTGCCTGCCATCCTGCCACAGAGTTGAGGATTGGTACAAATGTGGTGCCCCGGCCCCCAGCAAGATCCCTGATCCCAGCTGTAACACACCAGCCAGTTGCCCTGGGAATGTCTGTGGTTGGGGGCCTGCTTGTTTGTTTTAGATTGTCATACTTGGAAAAATTCTCTCTGTGCAATAATTAAATTCCATGCCACCGAGTGGTAGGCAAAGGGAAATTCTTTTGTTAAGGTTTGACCACACAAGTCACAGCGGTGGCTCTAGCAGCCGGGAAGTGATAACTCTGGAGCATTAAAAAAACCAATAGCCTTGTTGACATGGACATGGGAACCTAACCCCTGAAGCCTCCTGGTATGACGCATTGATTTTCCTGTCCGTGTACAGTTCTAAAGCCATCCATTCTGTATGGTCAGGACTCAAAGGGCCAGAGAGAGGGAAAAAATCTGTTCTTGCCGCTGTACCTCCAGGCAAAGTTGAGACATAAATTCTACGTTTTGAGAGATGATTTGTTCAAGCTATGTTTAAGAGAATATGATTGCATTAAAAAAGGGAAAAAATATTTTGTTGCCCTGACCCCCGTAACCTGTAGCCACTGATCCTCATGCAAAATCTAGATGCCATGGACAGCACAGTGTAGAGGGAGGATGGTGGTGGAAGGGGTGAAGAGGACCTCAGGAACTGGGGCGCATTTTTTATAATTCTCCAAATAATATCACCAAGCTGCCGGATAATTTCTCAGATAATCCTAGCACGTCCACCTGTCATTGCTCCGACCCTCTGCCACTGTTGTTTTGCAAGACTGCTGCTCCCTCTTGTTCAAGGGCCCCTTGAGAAATTGCCACATTCCTTGCTTGATTTCCAAGCCTCTCTTTTTTGCGGCTAAAATAGGCCAGGCAGCTCACTCTTCAGGGTCTGCCTGAGAGGCACCCCGACCCACTGTCCCCGTGCCATGGCAGCCAGGCAGGACAAGGCTCCCCAGAGAGACTTCCAGCCCCTCCTCCCCTTCTCCCGTGCACCCTGGAGTCCTCATTCAACATGCCTCTGTGTGACCAAAACCCCTCCCTGTTCTCAGTGGTGATGGGGAGAGGGACGCTGGGTGAAGGAGAGAGAGAGAGCCCAGGCTATGGGGAAATTTGCTGAGACACCGCAGGGGATTCCGTGTGCAGTCGGCTTCGCATGTTCAGTACTTTTTGAGTGTTTAGCTATTTTAGTTCCAAATAAAGAAACCTTCAGTGCCGGTCAGGAGGTAGAGCTCACAGAAGTAGAAGAGTAGTGTTTGAACTGCAAATTTGCAGTGTCGTTCTGCAAAGTATTACATACATCATTTCCTGGTGCAGAGGAATATTGAGCTATTTCAGTGAAGCCAAAAAGGAAAGACCAAAATCATGCAATTTTCCTGACCTAGACAGAACTACGGACGGAATACAGAAATAGCAAATGCTAAAATGAATGTTCTTACAAGATCTGTCTATATAAACATAGAATCCACATATCCCAAGTGTATGCAACGTGAACTCAATATCAGCATGCATGCACACCAGTTAAAGTCATAAACCCAGTCACAAAAAACATTCCTACCAGATGATTCCGTCTTGCCAGACCTATAGGAGTATTCCTAAATTAGGTTGGTGTGAATGTGTTTGTATATTTATTATAAAAATACTTACTGTTCTGCCTTTTGAAGTAGATGGACAAATGATTTAGGAGTGGAAATAGACTAGAAACAAAATTAATGCAAATAATGTGTTGATTTTTTTTTAGCTTGATTAGCCAAGCCAATGGAAAATTCTAGAAAACGTATACAATTATTTTAACTGTCACAGGCTGGCAATTGTAATTGACATGATTTGTACGAGATGCAGTGTAATAACTGAATATATTAAAAAAAAATCTCATGCCTTGATTACCAGGAGAACATTACTAGTGCCACAATATTATTAACAACACAATTATCGTGGCATCCCCAGGATACGCTCTTAGCACTTCAATGCATTAGTGAACCTTTGCTAACGAAGAAAAAATTAAAGTACAGCAAATTTCAAAGCACCAGTTGTACCCAATATCATTAAAAATTTATAAAACTTCCCCTGAACATGACAAGTGTTTGGTTTAAATGAAGATCAGCCACAAGGAGAAAGCAGAAATCTTGTTATTCTTTGTCTCCTTTCTTAGCCTCCCTCTCTCCCTCTCTCTTTCCCCCAAACCTCCCCCAACCAGCACCACCTCAATCCAGCTGAAATATGTAACCATTACAGAGTGACAGCTTGACACACAATGACCCGTCAGAACATTCATCTCGCAATGTTTTATTTTAGTGAGGAGCCAAACTGCAGAAAAAATAAGCAAGTTGTTTCAAGGCTTGGAAGGAGATCAAACATTTCTGGCATCCCCACTTACCAGACCTTTGATTTACAATGGACTTGTCAGAGCCCGATTAGACAGTGTGTGCTTAAAAACCTACAGAGGCTCCTCCATGCCCCAGCCCACCACCATTTCCCCCACCAACAGCATGCCTTTGTTCCCCGGAACCAGCAAGCCAGGCTAAACAGAGACTTTGCACCCTTGCAAGAGGACCAGGGACCACGTAAAAGCCAAATAGGCTGCAATTAAATTCTTCTTGCCAAGGTGAAAAAAGAAAGAGACGGTCAGAGATGGGGGGGAGGCAGGCACAGAGAGAGGCAAGAGAGAGGAGAGAAAAGGAGAGGATGAGAGGAGAGAAAAAGGATGAAGGGAGAGAAGAAGGTACAAGCTGAGTTCCTTCTGCTAGTCTCTTTACTTCTCCTTCCAAGTCAAAAGTTATCATCTTCCTCAGAAAAAAAAAAAAAAAAAAAAATACCCTGCCCTTCCTATCACCAGTGAGCTTTCTCAACCTTATTCAAACGAGAACACTCAGCTTACAAAAAAATGAATTGGACCAAAAGTGCAGGTGTTTAAAATATGTTCACGGTATTACGATTTTTGCTAGTAATTACAACTATGAAAATGGCTGGAAATATATTGTTTCAATTTGTATGGAGAACAATTGCAGGGAGAGAGAGAGCGGTGTGATCTGTGCCTGGCATTGGAATGTATAATTCCTTAACCCTATATGGCAGCATGGGGCTTGCTGGAGCAAATTATGAATACATGTGTTTGGAGAGTCTGAATAGTAAATTTGGATTTTGCACATCCGAAACAATGCAATCTGACATGTGTGATTTATGGAATATTAAGTTAATACAGTATTATGAAATTAACTTAATGTACTAAAGCTGTAATTTTAAAGTGAAAAACAATGCCGCCAGACGTAAACAATATCAACATTAGCATTTTGTGAAAGCTGAAACCAACTCACTCAAAATGTGTCTGGAGAGTCACAGAGTTACCTCGCCCAACCAGGCCCAAGTTTCAGGAAAGTTTCAGACCTCAGAATAAAATTCCCTACTCAGTGGGTACAGCTGCTTTCTCTCCACCCAAAGCCTGCTGTGCCTGCTGCAATATTATTAGCCACACCACCCCCACCCCTTGGGGAAAATCATCAGAAATTATTCTGAGCTCTTCAGACTAGAGGAACTGGCGATAACTCTGCAGGCTGAGCTCAAAGGGCCTCCCTCCTGGCACTGCCTGCCTCACCCACAATAACCCTGGAGTTGAACTCTGAGGAGAGAGAGCTTGGTGCAATCCCAGGAACTCAGGGTTTCAAGCCTGCAATGAAAGGAACTCCAAGGCCAAGCAAATCTTGTCAATGCAAAAGAGCAAATCGAGCAGCGTAGTCCTAAGACTCCTCAGAGGGGAGGTCTGCCAAAGCCACAGAGACTTACGACATAAAAGAGAACTAGAAACCTTTGGGCTACATTAGGATAAGGCATCCTGAAGTGCAGTGTGGCTGCCTGCGGGCCAGCCCAAGATGACAGAAGCCGGTGAGCATGCACACAGTGGCTTCCCTTGGGCTCCGCTATCAAGGACTACAGGCCAAGGGGATGGATTTGGGCTGGGTGAAGGTTCCCACAGTCCCCTAACCCTCTCCCCAATCCCATTTCACCTCTGATCTCCCAAGGACAGAGGATTTATTGGAACAGTGCCTCCACCCCAGACAGATGTCTGAAACTCCAGGACAGGAGAAGGGAATGTTGTGGTGCTTGAACAGTGTAAAGAACCGATTAGAAAATGTTTCTGTGGCTGTCTTTGCTTTCAATCGAGATTGCTAGAAATGTCACAGGTTTAAATGAGTGGATATGTCTGGAACCCAAATATGGCCACGCTTGGGCGCCATTTTCCTTCCTTGGTGCAAGCACGCTACCCCTTGCAGGGCAACAGTGCTGTAACCCAAACACAGATCTCCGCAGATCCTTGAGGAAATAAGATTAAAGCACTGTTCCTGGGTCCCATTGGGCGTAAGGGCCTGGTCATCACAGTTTACTCAGATTCCGAAGACTTAGGATTAAATAAAGACCTCTAGGAGCAGAGAGGCAAAACCATACATATTGTTTCCTGCCATATTGATGAATATTAAACTTATTTGATGAAAGACAGGATTCCTGTCTGGGACCAAAACCAGATTCATTCTAGGAAGATATCTCATATGAAATACCTTATGAACTTCCTTGGCAAAGGTCAGACCCCAAATCTCATGCTATGGTGACCTCCACTTCAGAGAAGGCCCAGTGCATATACATGCTGATAAACACTGACGTTCGAGTAAGTGTATCCACGTTAGAATTGTATAGCATTTTCTTTTTAAGATTCCCTGTGTGTGGCTTAATGTGGTAATCAGGATTATTTCATTTATCTAGCATGTCACAGCGTCTTCCTATACCCATGGTAAAAATAAGAGCATTCTACTTAAAATAAAGGAAAAGTATATGTCAAAGTTAGAGATGAAACAGTTGCCCGAGTCCACACTGGAGAAAATCAATTCGCAAATCTTGCAGCGAGGTTCTGTGCCTCTCCTGCCTTGCAAGGCGCCTGGCTGTTTTCTGCTGTTTATTGGGTTTTGTTTTTAAGATGCCCTGCGTTTATTACAGGAGCTAGAGAACCGAGAGCTGAAAGCCAATACTAATGTTTTAATTCCATCAAGTATGTTTCAATTCCTATTTTGCATTTTGCATTAGGCACCCGGACTCAGTCAATACTTCACAGCACCGTGGCTTGTAGCCGGGCACAGGGGCTTCACCTAAGCTGACACATGACTATGCTTCACAACGTGAGGATAAACGGGGCTTAGAGTCTGGAGCCTCCTCATTGCTCTTTCCTGCTACAAAGAACAAATACATTGTCTAGTCACAATACGTTTATTTAAAGAGACCACCGTGTAAGTTGCTTCTTCATGTGACTTCCTTTTAAGGAAGCCACCTTTCTTCCTCCAAAATTATTAATCTCTAAAAATAACATAATCCTCCATGGGAGAGTGAGATGTTCTTCCTCAGTGTTACAACCCAGGAAATGGAGGCATAGGTGGTTAGTGTCCTACCACCTCTGCAAGTCCTCACTCCAGTCCGAGGAGTTAGTCAACTCTCTCTTTTCTCAGCTGAAGAATGACACTGTGGGCAGCTTTCTTGATTCTGAAAGATAAAGATGCTACAAACTTAAAAAAATAAAATAAAATAAGTATACGTCTGCTCCAAGCTCAAATTGCTATTTTTGGTCCCCTCCTTAAACCGGGAAATGTTCGGTATCTTAGCCTCTATTTTATTCTGCATTTATAAATCCAAATATTTTAACTAGAAAAAAGGGGGTGGGTAGTAACAAACTCTGACACAAAGGGTCATCATTAAAGGTCCTCTAAATTCAAACTAATATAACTTTTAAAAAATTACACAAATAAACTCAATAAAAACTATACACAATACACAAATAAAAAGTGTGGGGATGGGGGTGTGTGTGTGCATGGGGGCGTGCATGAAACAGATGGGCTTCTCGAATTCTCTTTATTCTAATAAGACTTATGAAATAAAATCAGAATAGATGCTTTATCTCTAAAAAGCAGTTTTTTGATAAACCTCAAAATCAGTCCTCATGTTCCTACTTGCGTCACACAGTATCAGACCAGACCTTGCTAATTTCTCTGGAGGAGTCAATGATTCAACTCCAGGGCTGACAGTTGTATAAGTAGAATCTTTCTGAAAATCTGCCTCTCAATTGCAGTCACAGGAGTAAACTGGTTTACTTGTTCTAAGAACAGTGGAGCAACATCTGTAGCTCAGAGGTGAGAAGCAATGGAAAGAAAAATACCCTAAGATGGGCTAAATGTCCTCAGACCCGAACCTTAAGGCCTTTCTCTCCCGGTAGGTACATGGCCCCACTCTCGCCCCACTTAGCAAATTATGTATAAATGAATTACCTTCCTGGGCTGGTTCCCTCTGAATTACTCCTTGGCTTCCGAGTGGTTTTCCATCAGGACGAACCTTTTCCTCTCCCTTATGCACCAGCAAACATACTGATACAATTTAAAGGTCATGTTCTTTTCAAACTGACAGAGCCCTCCAAAGTTTTGACGAGAGGCCCTCCAAACCTCACACCCTACAGGCGGAAAGGAATTAAGTAAAGCATCACTTGCTGGAGGCTCAATCATGTGAACTGATTAGAAAACGCATCCGTGGAGAGGGGGGCTTCTAGAGGTGACAGGCTGCTCATCCCGAAAGGAGATGTCACACCGCGAGGCAGAGTCCCTGCCACTGGGGGTACCCCAGGAGGGTCAATGAAGATATAATTACTTTCCCACAAGAAGTCTCTTCTTTTCCCAGTCCCCAGTGGATGCCACTTAATTAGCCTCACCTTTTTTATTTGATGATAGTCCACCTTTCCCCCTACACCCCAAGACTGAATTAATACTGTCATTTCTTAGGCTTAGAAGGACTTTTACTTGATAACTACGGAAGCACCGAGAGGATGGATTCTGCATAAATGTGCGTTGTGTGTAGACATTGACATGTTTATTCACAGGTGCATTTGTAATACCAGGAGGATAGACAGTTCATGGTGTCTTTTTCTTTTTATTTTTTCTATTTTTTTTTCTGTCTTTGGGACAAAAAGAGAATGACTGAAATGGCACCATGTTGTTGATGGCATGAGCAGATGCTGCCCTCTGGGAATCCAACCATGGCATTGGACATTCTTCTGATATTATTATTATTATTATCATTATTATTATTTGACATTTTTGCTTTGATTACTTTGTTCATCTAAAAACTGCCAAGGTTCGCCTGAGATGTGACACTTGCTTGAAGGTCCGAGAAGCACCAGATGCTCTGTCTTAAATTGTGTACATGTGATGACATTACCTGTCACAGAAAAGGGAACCTTGATGAAAACCCCAGACAGAAATGCAATGGATGGCTCACATGCCCCCTAACCCTGCTGCAGAGTTCCAGGCAAGGCCCTTTGTCTCAGGTTCTCCTTCCTGCCTGGCTTCTCCTGATTGATCTGAGCATCCCTTCTCAAGAGAAGCCCTCTGTGACTCCAGGATTTATCTTTGGGCGGAAAAAAGTGATGCTACCTCAAAACACTTATGCACCAAGAACTGAAATAATTTAGCCCACGGAAAATAAAATAAAATAAAATCCTTGTTTTGTCATGATTTCACATGCATCCTTAAAGTCAGCCCAGGGCTTGTTAAGTTTTTACTGGAATGGCTTTGCTTTGAAACTTCCCTCCTGCTTTAATTGACGGATGCACACAAGACCACAGCCTTGGTTGGCCCTGTCACCCTGTCATGGAAAGCTGGGGCTGTGATCCTGGAATTCAGTCATCAGGTAGTTTTTTGGCATTGTTCTTCTGTTGACGTTACCTCTCCCTGTATCACACCAGTTGTCTTTCCAAAAGGAAGTGCCCCTTTCCTTCCCTCTGCAAAAGACACAAGCAGCTGTCACCCACTTCCTCCAGCCATCTGCACCTCTGTTTTCAGACCAGCCCTCATGACTCCAGTTAGAGGTGCACAGCAGTTCCTGCCAGCCCTTCCTCCCAGCCTCCTTTCTACAGATGCTGCCATGACTGTCATGCCTCTAAGGTCTGTGTGTCCTGTGAATACAGGTCTAACCTGCGGGACACAGAGAGGACTTCATAGAGCAGGTGGTCCTTAAATTCAAAATCTGAATTAAGGCATGTACAGCAGCACAGTCATGGGAAGCTTGTTCAGAAACCATAAAAAATCCACAGATGTTCTCGTGGAGACCACACTTCATGCTGTTAAAACTTGACCATCAGAATATTTCCTATCACACCTTTGCATGGTCTTATTGTGTGAGTGGAGGAGTGGGGGCGAGGCAGTCAATTAAATGTGGATCAAATAATCAATCACCATTGACTGGGCACCTTTTGTTGCCCAGCACTCTAGCTATTGGCTGGAAATGCTAAAATAAGATGCTGTCCCGCCCTCAAGGAGTTCTCCATGTGACCAGTAGAGAGCCATCTAAACAAACCATTAATTGAGTGCTCCTCCTGGACCTGCCACAGGTTAATAGAAATTGACAAGGACCCCGTGAGAATCTCGAGGAAAAGCAGCAAAGATTTTGGCCCCTCTATTTTAACTGGGTCTCTTTTTTAAGTGACTGCTGCACTGAGTCACTAATTCAGTAGAACGCTGTGACAAATGCTAGGACCAATGCAATCCAGACCTAGACCTCTATCTGCTTTCCTCCTAGAAAGAGGAGTTTCACCTTAAAGCAGGAGGGAAGGTGTTTCACACAAGTGGGCTCTGTGCAAACTTGCTAAATCAGTCTTCCTCCATTTCTGGAGGAAAAAAATCTGCACGGCTGCTCACAAATGCCAGAAAGGGAAAGAATCCAAGACCTTGAAATAGCTGAGGCTCTTTCCTTCATTTAAAACTTTTGTTCCTGGAAGAAGTTGAAGGATGTTTTATAAATGTTTTAAACGCATCGTTCAAAGGCAAAGCTCCTTCCTTCTCTGGGGAGGTGACCCTTCTGTTCTCTCTGCTGATGTCAGGCCTGAGCTGTGACCTACAGGGACAGCAGGGCTGGTGACGTCTTTTTACCCCCACACCCACGAAAGGGTGCTCTGTCAACTGCGGGAAGAGGAACAGGGCTCTGGTTGCTTAAGGGGTCTTAAGAGGACAAACCCAGGCCACAGAGTTTCTACGTTTTAAACCTCTCACTGCACTTTTCCTTATTGTCCACATCTGTCTTTTAAAATACTTTTCATGGAAATTTTATCTAGCTGTTTTCCTGACAGGCAAACCCACCGTGCAACAGCTGAATCTGAACTAAGCATTTGAGGAAAAACGTTCTCAGTTGTGTCAACGGAGAAATGACGAAATGAACACCAGATCATGTTAGTATAGCCCGTCTGTCTGACCGACACTGACAGCCCCATCTCTTGAACGCTTAATGTGTACAAGGCCTGTTTAAGCCAAGAGGAAAGAACTCACAGGGGTAGACCTGGCCTTGAAAGGGGTTTCATTGAGTGGGGCTACGCTGGGGATGTGTCTGTACCTTGGACAACGCTTGCTGTTTATTTCACCTGCATGCAGATAGCCTGCCCGGACACCACCCCAAAAGGATGAGCACACCCTGAGACCAGCCATGTCTAGAGGCCGACAGGAGAGGGTCATCAGAAACCCACTGTTCTGGTGCTTCACGATAAATCTTGCCTATTTCTTCAAAGATAGAGCATCATCGAACTGGATGATATTTTCTTCTCCTTTGCAAAAGCAATAAAACCTGCCGGTCTGGGCTGTGTATCCTGCCTGTGCTGCTAACAAGACACATTCCTTTTTGTTCATGGCGAGTCATGTAAGTTTCTGTCTTATGTCACAATTTCTGACAAGTGCTTGAGCACAAAAACAGTATCTTGGCACCAAGAAAATGACCATCACTTAAAAAGATGAAACTCCCAAGGACACCAAAAGGGTAAGATTTCATGGGAGATATGCAACAGGAAAGCCAGCCTCTCCCATGTCCGGAAGACCATCCCTACAAATCACGTCAGAATCATTCTGCTCTTATCAAACTTCAAGGCAGCCACTGCTGCAAAACTTCCCTGATTCAAACCAACCACTTGGCCCAGAGTTGATGTTTAACACCTCTACACATCTCGTGGTTAGCTTATTGGGAAAGCCTGACTTGGTACAACCCTGTTCTTTTTTCCACTTTTTATAATTATTCTAATTCCTTGTTTTTCTTCTAGGTCCCTTAGAAGACTGATTTCTCAGCCAGGCGTGGTGGCTCATGCCTGTAATCCCAGCACTTTTGGGAGGCTGAGATGGGTGGATCATCTGAGGTCAGGAGTTCGAAACCAGCCTGGCCAACATGGTGAAATCGTGTCTCTACTAAAAATACAAAAAATTAGCCAGGTGCGCTGGCGTGCTCCTGTCATCCCGGCTACTCGGGAGGCTGAGGCAGGAGAATCGCTTGAGCCTAGGAGGCAGAGGTTGCACTGAGCCGAGATCGCACCATTACACTCCAGCCTGGCCAACAAGAGCAAAACTCCATCTCAAAAAAAAAGAAAAGAAAACAGATTTCTCAGTTTAGGGTATCTCTTCTCTCTGTTTGTAACACAAAATACTTATGCCTCTGAAGGACGTTGTAGAGAGAATATTGCGATGGGAAAGATACAACTTTGAATTTCATTACATCACAAACTTCCTTCTCAAAAATATAACACAGTTAGTTTAATAAAACATGGCATCTATGGACATACATACCATGCAGAGGTGCAATAAGAAACAATCATATTAACTGAACACCATGGCTTATTTATGTATTAAAGCATATTATGTACATCTGCACCCAAGGCCTCTCCAACTCATTGCCAGATGGAAATGGGGAACTTGGGGCCAGCCTTCACCCTACACTGGGAAGTTCTTTTCCCTGGGAGAATGCATCCCTCCTGCCTACCTGCTCGCATTCCAGGACTCCTGCCAGTTTACACACACCCATCTGGACTTAGTGACAACATGAAATCCAGGCTGGGGAATAGCAGAGCCCTCCCTGCTCTGTTCCTGGCCTTTGCATTTTAGAGGGTGCTGGAAACTTACCAGTCTAAAATCTATGATGATTTTATCATAGTCACTAGAAGGATCCAAGAGGAAGTGAAAGCTGAACCTGTAAGGAGAGCACAAGTAGAATTCTCACTCCAAAACCTGACCCAGAAAGCCCTTGGGTTTTGAGGGGTGAGCATGAGGGGGTTGCTGGTTCACCTAAGACCCTCTCCATTCACCATCACATCCCTCAGTCTCCCCTGATGGAGCTGTTTCTGAGTCTTACAAGGCAAATATTAATTTGGAAGTCAAGGTCCTATTTACAAAAGAACAGACAGACATTCTGAGATAAAGTTCAGACTTAATATACTGAGTCTTGGTGGTGTTGTCTGCTGACAGGATATACTGTCTTTAATATCTCTGCTTAAAATATTACCAACAGGCCAGGTGTGGAGGCATGGAATTTGAGACCAGCCTGAGCAACATGGAGAAACCCCACCTTTACCATAAATACAAAAAAAAATAAAAGTGGACGGGCATGGTATGGTGGCATACACCTGTAGTACCAGCTACTTGGGAGGCTGAGATGGGAGGATTGCTTGAGCCTGAGAGGTTGAGGCTACAATGAGCCGAGATTGTGCCAATGCAGTCCAGCCTGAGTGACAGAGTGAGACCATATCTCAAATAGATATATATGTATATTCCAACAACTTAAATAAATAAGACCTAGTATTTGCTAGCACAACAGGGTGACAATAGCAAAAAAATTAATTAATTATTTGTTTAAAAATAACTAGGAGTATAATCTAATTGTCTGAGACACAAAGGATAAATACTTCAGGGGATAGATACCATATTTACCCGGATGCATTACACATGGCATGCCTGTATCAAAATATTTCATGTACCCCATAAATATATACACTTGCTATGCATCCACAAAAATTAAAAATTGAAAAAAATTAAATTAAAAAAATTACCAACAACTGCTAAAGTTCAGATCAGGTCATTTCCTGCTCTGGCCGAGCTACACCCAAGATAGATAAAACTTCAAGTCTTCAGAGATTCAGGAAGTGCAGGCAGCTTTGTGGAGAGGCAGGGCCGTGTCACCCAACCATGCCTACTAATCAAGAGCCCTGACTCCCAACCAGCCCATCCTCCCTGTTCCACTGCAACACCTAACTCAGAAGACGTGGCCCACTAAACCGGGCAAAACCTAGGTGCACATCTGCACCCAGGCCTCTCCCACCCGTCACCAGATGAACACAGGGCACACGGAGCTGGCCTTCACCCTACTCTGGGAAGTTCTGTATCCCTGGGGGAATACATCCCTCCTGCCTTCCTGCTCATGTTCCAGGACCCCTGCCAGTTTACACACACCCGGCTGGACGCAGTGATGACAGAAAATTCAGGCTGGGCTGCGGCAAAGCCCTCCCTACTCTGTTCCTGCAGGGGAGCATGGCATAGACCCCCACAATGAGCAGAGCCAGCTTCCAGCCTGCACAGACTCCAAGCCTTTTATAAAATCGAAATGAGGCTCCCTTAAATAAGGGAAGCAAGGGAGGGGATTCCAGCTCGTCCTTTCCCAGAGGGCTGGAGCCGATGGCCTCAATGACAGCCTAGACATTCAGTTGGCTTCCCCTGGAGGGAAAGGGAGGCAAACCTGCCTGAATGATTCTCCCCAGGAAAGGGGGAGAGTAGGACACACTTGGGGAAAGAACGTTCCTGCAGGGCTGCAAACATCAGGGAGAGGCGGCAGGGCAAGGAGACAGGCGTATGTATGTCTGTGTCTTTCAGCTAGGCAGCTCAATCTCAGGTTATTTTATTTGACAAATAAAACTAAACTGCATATTTATGGACTAATGATGTGAGATATTGCTATTTTATTCGTATCCACTGCTGTTTAAAGACCAACTGTAAATATTCCTGGGACTTTTTGCAAGTTGGTGTGACTTAGGTAGGCAGCCCAGAGCACAGCCTTGCAGCCCCATTGACAACAGCGGCACTGCCTCAAGGTCAAGGTCAAGGTCAAGGTCAAGTTCAGGACGTCACCTCCTTTAGAAAAGTCAGCTACTCACTGGGAGCATTTCCTCTCAAAAGCCACAGATTCACGTGTCCTTTCAGCAACACTCATGCCTGGCTCTGTGCTGGCCTGGGGCTTTCAGAGCCAGCTGGAGGATACTGGGCCCTGGTCCTGATGGTCAAACACCATGAGGCATCAGTGTTGGGGGCAGGAGATGACGGAGTGTGATGACCCTACCCCCAGAACGGGGATAACTCCCCACTCCCCTGCCCTTCACCACAGGCCAGTGAGAAGACATCAAGCAGAAGGGCAGTTTGTAGGTTGAAGGCATACAGTGGCAACCATAATGTTTTCTCTGTCATTTGATTTAACCACTCCTGCCATCAAAAATAGGACAGGGAGAAGGAAGCCAGGTCACCTTGTCTTTGGAGGAAAGAAAGAGTTCTGGGAAATAGTAAGACAGTTTACAGGGAGGGTCTCCATGGGTCCATGCACCTTGCCCAGAGGACAGTGGGCTGGTGGGTGGGAGTGGGCAGAGGAAAAGGCCGACCCTCGAATCTAGCAGAGTCAAGGCAGGTACTAGGAGGGCGCAGTGTTCTCAGACTTCAAGGGTTGCTAAACGTGCTGCCTCCCAGCTCTCTGCAGGTCTGGGTGGTCAGAGCAGGCTGTGTGCTCAGAACAGGTAGGGCCAGCAAAATAAATGCTGCATGGTGGACCCCAGTGCCACCTCTCTATGGGCTGGA
Organism: Symphalangus syndactylus; assembly: GCF_028878055.3. Classification (NCBI taxonomy): domain Eukaryota; kingdom Metazoa; phylum Chordata; class Mammalia; order Primates; family Hylobatidae; genus Symphalangus; species Symphalangus syndactylus. The sequence goes on from NC_072435.2 coordinate 55,576,677, forward strand.
GCTGACACTGGGGGGTCCTTACTGAGGACAAGTTCAGTTTAGGGGAAATCCCAGCCAGACAACCACCTGGTAAATAGGAATAGCCCTTATTTGGGCCTAGAGAAGACACAGATGAGCATCATTCAAATGGAACCTCTACCCTGCTGAAATCCCACCAAGGCTAAGGGCCTGCTCAGGGAGTCAGGCGTATGTTGGTAGGGACAGAGGGCTTCATACAGCATTAATCTCTAAGAAGCTGCCTTCACAGCAACTCCTGCTCAAGCATTAATTCATTTTTATTTCCCGTGTTGATAAAGACACACCTCACCACTGGCTCTTCTAATGACAGATGTGGTCCCACAGCCCTGCTGTGGTCCTCAAAGATTTAGTGCCCACAGCCAGGGATATTGTTCCTGCCTCTAGCCTTCTCCCTTTGCTCACCAGTCTGAGTCATCTCTTACCCGGCTGCTCACCCAAAACTAAAAATAACTGGACAAATGCCTAAAACTGCTCCCACCCTAACCCAGGGCTCCTCCAAAGATCTAGAAGAAAGGTAGGAAGCCCAACTTTGGCCTCCATCTCCCAAGAGCACTCCACCAGCCTACTGCTGGCTTAGAGGAAGAAGCCTGAGTACATTCCATGCACCAAGTACTGAGGGACTGCAGAGATGGACACAGCATGGCCTCGGGACTCAGAAACACCATGCAAAGCCACAGAAGTGCAGCAAAGAGGGTGTTTTGTCCAACAGAGTCACGTGGGAGAGAAATGGATCCTGCCAGGGAAACTGAGAAGGCTTCATGGAAGAGGAGGTATTTCGGAGGAGAAAATGTCAGTAGACAAAGAACAAGAAGGGTTTCTCAGGGAGGGGAGCTGTGCAAGCCAAGCTTCAGGCACAGAAGGAAGCTGCAGTCTGTGAACTCTCCATGAGAGACTGGGGTGAGAATAAAATCCAGTGCAGCTCCAGGTGGAAGACCCTGCCCGGCCCAGCTCTGCTGGCCTCCCGGACTCATTTTCAGCCACGGGCTTCTGTGTCCTCTGAGCTTCTCTCAAGCTTCTTCCTCTCACCTTAGGGCCTTTGCAGATGCTCCCACTCTCAGCAGTCCTCCCGCTCCAGGCCTTCCCTTGGTCGGCTCCCCTGGACTTTCAAGATTCAACTCAAAGACCTCAGTAGAGCTGACCATCATGTTCATCTGAGGGATTTTCTTCATAGCACTTCCTGCTCTCTGAAATTATCTTATGTGTTTGTTTGCATGGTCAGCATCTTCCCTAAAGTATATAACCTCCATGAAAGATACCTTGCCTGTTTTGTTCAGAATCTTCAGAGGCTGGGACAATGTCCACTCACAGGAAACCCTCAGTAGCCATCTAAATACCGGGTGAGTGCGTGAGGGCAGGATGGAGTGAAGAAGGGAAGGAAGGAATGGCTAACATAAGGTCCACCACGGGGCAGGGAGGGAAAACAGAAGGAAAGGCAAATGAGCCTCTTTTTGGACTTGATGCTGGGCACTGGAATTTGTATCTGCATGGCTTCTCTGAGAGTTTGTAAAAGCAGCCTGAGAAACTCAGGTAGGTGGAAACTGGCCAGGGCAAAGCTGATGGGCTCTGTGCAGAAATCACTGCTCAGCCAGGCATGGTGGCTCACGGCTGTAATCCCAGCACTTTGAGAGGCCAAGGGGGGAGGGTCACTTAAGGTCAGGAGTTCAAGACCTGCCTGGCCAACATGGCAAAACACCATCTCTACTAAAAATACAAAAATTAGCCAAGCATGGTGGCACATGCCTGTAATCCCAGCTACTCGAGAGGTTAAGGCAGGAGAATCACTTGAACCCGGGAGGTGGAGGTTGCAGTGAGTTAAGATCACGCCACTGCACTCCAGCCTGGGCAATGGAGTGACTCCATCTCACAACAAAAAGAAGAAAGAAAGAAAAGAAACCACCGATAATTTTCCACTTTGGGAAGGGGTAAGCCACAGTAGTTGAGGCTTCCTGACCTACACAGAGAGGCCACTGAGATTCTGGAGCCAGGCAGTTGATGAAGTTGAAAAGAAATCTGATCTCTTTGTCAGTCGATTTGCATTGTTATAAAGGAATACCTGATGCTGGGTAATTTATAAAGAAAAGAGGTTTATTTGGCTTATGGTTCTGCAGGCTACGCAAACACGGCACCAGCATCTGCTCGGCTTCTTCTGGAGAGGCCTCAGGAAGCTTTTTCTCATGGCGGAAGGCAAAGGGGGAGCTGGCATGTCACGTGGGGAGAGAGGGAGCAAAACAGCAAGGAGAAGATCCCAGTTTCTTTAACAACCAGATCTCCCACGAACTCATTACTGCAGGGTGGGCACCAAGCCATTCATGAGGAATCCACCCCCCATGACCCAAACACCCCCCACCAGGCCCCACCTCCAACATTGGAGATCACATTCCAACATGAGATTTGCAGGGGACAAACATCCAAACCATGTCAACTTCACTCCATCACAAGTGCTTGCAGGATGCTCTACCTAGCATTCCTACGGGAGTCTCTTCAAGGCCTCCAGGTGCCAGATCCTTCTGGAAAACAGGCTCTGGAAAGATGCTGTGTTGGCTTCCCAGAGCAGGCTACAGCACAGCCCAGCCACGACACCAACCCCCCTGCACGTGGGAAGTGCTAGTTCCCAGCGTGGCCCAGCTTAGACTCACAGCCCCATCAGAACTGGCACACACCCCAAATCTGTGTGAGAACTCAGTGATGGATTTCCCAGTTCATATGAGAACTTCCAGTAGACTCTGGAAAGTCTGGGCCCCCCAGAGAAGGGCGATGTCAAGGATGCAGAGGAGGACACACGGAGAGAAGCCACAGGTCTGTGTTCAAGCCACTGAGGACCCAGGGGGCAAGAGAGAGATTCCCTCATGCCTAAGGAGTGAGAATTTCCAGGCCACCTGTGGATGAGTTCACAGCTTACAGGAATACCTGTTGGGTAAAGAGTCTGCAATTACTCACACTTCTCAGCCACTCTGAGAAACTTTTAAACACAAGATCTTTAAGTTTCAGTTTAAACACTTTCAAGCTTTTTTGCAATGTTGGGCAAGACAGAACCTTCCAGTGACCTACTGTCTTAATCTGAAAATACTGAGGCTGTCACCCTTTTATGTCTTTGGACTGTTGAGAGAATGAATGAGGTCAGTGTGCACCTATACTAGGGGCTCAGAAATTCTTGACTCCCAGTTTGTGGTCATTGACTACTCATGTCCCTTCTCCCAAATATCTTTTGTGCCTCTCTTGCAATGCCCTGTCCAAGAAAAACCCAGTGAGCCCTTGTGTCCAATGGCTGAGTCCAGTTGAACATCCTCAAGCACCCTCATGACACACACTAGCTGAAAGTCGAAGCCACTCCCTGTGACCCCCATTCACCCTCTTCCCCTCTGGCCCTGGTCCCCTCTGACCACCACTGCCCCATGACTTTTCTCCTTCTCTCTCTGCATTTTTACCCTGATGAAATTCTTTGCCTATTTCTTCTTCATCCCAGAAGAGTGGGTGTTGGAGCTCTGCAAAGTTTGCATTATAAGAAACCAATATTCGGGGCCACAGAACATCAGAGGTTTGGCCCACATGACAACACAGAAAATTCCCACCCACCAGGTTTCCTGCAGCTGCTCCCCTCCTGCAAGGAATCTGCCAAGGGAAGTTGGCTATAGAAAGAGCATTCCAGAACCATGATGATCAAAGTCTCATTGGACCGAAGGGCACAAGGTGCAGTGGGAAGGGAAGGTCCTCGGCAGAACTCTTTGTATTTGGAAAGAAGAAACTACCCGGCAAGCCTCCCGGTATCCTCCCAGCCAGGGAGAGGCTCAGGCTTGGAGAAGTTGGGTGTTTCCCTGAGGAAGTAAAAGATGAAGCGTTTGTGTTTTGTTTGAATTGATAATGATGTCAGTTTCAGTTATGGGCTCATTACAACAAACCTGGGACGTATTAACAGCTCTTTAATTGAATTTGGAAATAAGAAGGAGGGTTTTGAATGGTCTTATAAATAGTGGATGTGCCGGCCTCTGCAGCAACTGTCTTCAACATTAAACAGGGAGAGAGCAGACAGGGGATTCCCCAAGGCTGGCCATTTCTTACCCTCCACAGGGCCCCCACATGCCCACTGTGAGACAATTATTATCATTCCTGAGCTGAGCTTGTGGGTGCTAAGGAAGGCATTCAGACCAGGAAGCCCAAATTTGGACCCAGAAAGTAAAAACAGGGCTGGTGAGATGAGGAGATGCAACCTTTTATCTTCTTTTTTTTAATTTATTTTTATTTTTATTTTGTTTTATTGAGATGGAGTTTCGCTCTTGTTGCTGGGGCTGGAGTGCCATGGCACAATCTCGGATCACCGCAACCTCCGCCTCCCAGGTTCAAGCAATTCTCCTGCCTCAGCCTCCCAAGTAGCTGGGATTACAGGCACCCGCCACCACGCCCGGCTAATTTTGTATTTTTAGTAGAGACAGGGTTTCTCCATGTTGCTCAGGCTGGTCTCGAACTCCTGACCTCAGGTGATCCACCTGCCTTGGCCTCCCAAAGTGCTGGGATTACAGGCGTGAGCCACTGCGCCTAGCCTATCTTCTCTTCTAAATCAGCAATGAAAGACAAACTGCTGACTGTCCAGCCCCCAGCCCCCTCTTATAATCTCCACAGGGCCCAAGGCACATGGTGATGGGATGGCCTGCTTTCCTATCAGCCAGGGGCCCTGCCCACCTCATCTCGGAATCCTGGGTGCCTGCCCCAGGCCCTGAGAAAGGAAATCTAGGCAATCCTTTGTAGAGTGAACAAGAGGATGAATGACCTACCACCTCTGGGCTTTCCCTTTTGCCTTTTCTGTTTCCCTCACCCTTTCCTCCCTTCCACCTGCTTTATCCACCACGTGCTCTCATATCAACCCCTATGCAGCCTCTTCCAGAAAATCCATGTTAATTATCCAGGACTCATCCTTCTTTATTTACTCCATGACTATATAACCATATACAAATATGCATATTTACTCATTCCTGCATGCATACATATAGACACAAAAATACATCATGTCCATAAGCATTACCTGTCTGAGGGGAGGGGAGAAAGTTGACAGATTTTGCAAATAAAAACGCAGGACATCCAGTTACGTTTGAATTTCACACAAACGACACATAGCTTTTAAGTCATTTCTAGATTATTTCTTGTTTATCTGAAATTCAAATGTATTGAGTGTCTTGTATTTTTTCTGGCAACCCTGGGAAGAAGGTGGCTTTATTTTTTTGTAAAATCTGATCACGGTATTCACACATGCACTCTTGGGATCCCGTAGCTATCTTTCCAGGTCAACAGGCAGCACCCTAGTGCATTCTTTTTAATGGATGCATAATATTCCATGTTGTGGTTATTCCTCAGTTTCTAGATAATGCCCTCTATGTTTGGTTAACTGTACTGCAGTGTTGTTCACCATCAACAAGAGGAACGGAAGACAATATGGCTGGCTCTGTCATGCCTCCTTAAATCAGCTGTCATGGCAAAGTCAGACCACAAGTCACAGCAAGAGAACACATCACTCAGAACAGCCAGCCCCAGGAGAGCCTGTGGCTGCATCAGGCACCCTGAGTAGGGAGGAGGGATGACAAAAAGAACTGTGAAATGCCCCTTTCCAACAAGGACCATAACAACGGAGACAGAGTGATGCCTCCGACTCCAGGCTGGAAATACGCTCAAATGTAGAAATTCAGACCAACTCGTTTGCCAAAACCCACACCAGCATAATTATTTTGCTCAGCTCCCCCCACCCCACCCCAAACTCCTTCTTTCATCAGTCATATCTTTAACTTCATCTTTGTTGCTGAAAACACAAAAATAAAAAATACATAGCAGCTCTGTTGACATTACAGCAACAGCATAAGCCTCATTTTGCCAACCATTTAACTCTCTCTAAGGACCCCGTTCAGAGACACGGGCACGTTGATGGGAGCTGTACAAAGGTCAGTGATTTGGAGGCTCTTTTCGACAATTTGCCAGGATTTTGGCATTTGTAAGCATCCATAGGACAGCTCTCTAGCAAGCTGACCTTGACAGCGAATGGGATAAATAAACCTTCAATTTACCCCCTCCAGCTCTCCGCTAGCTGGGCCAGTCCCCACGGAGCCTTCACCTGTCCATATCGTTCAACTGCCTGCAACTTCCAACTGACGAACATCCACAGCTCCGCGGCCCAGTGACAAACACCATCTAACAGATAAGGCTTCTGAAAAGTCAAAGCCAATACTGCTTCCATTGAAAATTTAATGCCGGCTCCATCTTTGCCCATCATTCTTCCGACTGTTCCACGTTTCCCAAGAGGCCCTTGAAGCTAAAGCACTGCTCTATAACAGGTAATGACGTAGCATTTAATGATACTGTCCAAAGTGATCCTGGTCTTTGAGAAGTAATGTGCACTCATGTACCAGATAAGCACCGCCAAACGTACTGAGCCGCCGTATCTTTCACGGCCCTGTCACCAGATACAATGTGACACATCCCTGGCCATCCTACCTGCTACTCCTCCGACCCCGCCATCAGACAAATCACGCATTTTCAGAGCAGAGCTCCAAAGCGTTAAGTGAATTCAGGCAAAGGTACGATGGTAACATCGCCTTAATTAAGTATTCACAGCCTCTTTAATACTTCAGTGCTCTTGGATTCGCTACTAAAATCTGTGAATTATACCTCATTGAAAAATGTCCTTAATCGACTCTGACATGTTTTATTGGAGGCAGAAAAAATGTTTCAGTATGATAGATAAGGTTAAAAATGTTGCTACTCCGATCATTTACTCTAGTGCCTTGCAAAAAAACTCCAAAGCCGAAAACCATTTACATCATTCATCGGATGCAATGGAGAAAAAAAGCCTTATCTGACAGCCCATTTTAGCTGATGGGACAAAGTGCACATTTTCAATTTTCTGACAAAGTTATGTTGTTTATGTAGATAAGGGTAAAAACAACTGTAACATTTCTACAGCATGCCATGAGGGCTGGAAATGTGGCTTCAAATGTGAAGTGTCTCCACGCCACACGGAGCGCCACGCAACCAACAAAAAGCCACTCTTTGGGCGTCAGACGAAATAGTGCATGGAGCACCTTCCATCTCAGGAGCAGCTGAGAGGAACAGTGGAGGGTTTTCAAACAGCCCCAGAGCTCTGCTGAGATGTGTCACCTGACAACTCTACAAGTACATTTAAGTTTCATCCCAGCTTTAGCCCCATTAATTTGCAGTGAGAAACACAGAAACCTTCAATCGAGACACCCTAAACAGGGGTGTCCAATCTTTTGGCTTCCTGGGCCACACTGGAAGAAGAAAAATTGTCTTGGGCCACACAGAAAATACACTAACACTAACAATAGCTTATGAGCTAAAAAATAAAAATAAAAAAAGTCACAAAACAATCTCATAATGTTTTAAGAAACTTTATGGATTTATGTTGGGCCGCACGAGGCCATGTGGCCTACAGGCCTCAGGCTGGACAAGCTTGCTGTAGAAGTTGGTTGTTCACAGAAACACTGAGTCTTGCTGTTTCCTCTGTACTCTGAATAATATGGCTAACCCTGGAGGTAGAGATTCACACTCCAAGGCCTCCACATGCCCTTCTGTGGAAGGGGCTCAGGCAGTGACCCAACGCATCCTGTTACATCTTCCTTAAGAGCCCATTCACATGCCACCTCCTCGCAGACCACACGTGTTCCCCTATGCAGACCCATCATTGTCTCATTAGGGTGGGAGAGGCCCTCCGCATAGCATGGAGGCTATCAGGCCAGGTCCTAACCTAGACAGCCAGGAACAAATCTTTGGTCCAACGCTAGATGGCTACATGATCTTGGGCAGGTGACTTAATCTCCCTGTGCCACTGGGTCCTGATCCATAAGAGGGAGAGGATGGCAATGGCTGAAGTGCAGATCTGCCAAGGCAGCACCCATGATGCCCTCCTCCCAGGGCTCAGGTAATGTCAGTTTCAACTCTTACTGCTGATGGCAGATTTGACCTCACATATCGGCTGCTCCAAAACATGTCACTAACGCTCTGTTGGTATTTTCTAAAAGTCGGTCTTTCTTAGGCCAGTTATAGACAGGATTTTTTTCCAAGTAGCCTCCTGCCCTTTGGGATTGAAATTCATTATAAACCTGGCAGACACTCACTTGCTCAGTCCATGCTGGGGAAAGGAATCTTAGCAGAAGATTCCTGATTAAAGCTACCAGAGTCAGATAAAGCCAGGAAAATGGTTACAGATTAAACGATGGGATTAAACAGTGAAGAGTGCCAGAGTGGAGGAAGAACTACACAGAAACTGCAATGTTGCTTCTTCGAATGTGTTGTCCAGGATGTCCAGTGAATGTCCTCCACCTCTGAGCCATATGGCCAAAGTTACATGGCTGAGTAGGGCTCGTGGACGTGTTTCATCTGACAGGTACAGAGTACACATGTTTTTTCATATGTTCCATTCATTGTTGTTACAGAGCCTTCCTTGACCACTGTGCCCAACCTTAACAAGGCAGCATTTCTTTATTTGTGTGTGTGTGCCTGTGTGTGTGTTGGAGTTTCTCTCTTGTTGCCCAGGCTAGAGTGCAGTGGCATGATCTCAGCTCACTGCAACCTCCACCTCCCGGGTTCAAGCGATTCTCCTGCCTCAGCCTCTCGAGTAGCTGAGACTACAGGTGCCCGCCACCACACCTGGCTAATTTTTTTGTATTTTTAGTAGAGATGGGGTTTCACCATGTTGGCCAGGCTGGTCTCGAACTCCTGACCTCAGGTGATCTGCCCACCTGGGCCTCCCAAAGTGCTGCGATTACAGGCATGAGCCACTGCACCCAGCACAAGGCAGCATTTCTCTAGACTTTAAGTGGTATCTTCTAGAGTTTTGAGGCACTGCCTGGTATTAAGCACCATTTATAAACTAGTAATCAACATCTAAATTTAGGAAATGCAACAGGAAAACACATTGTCTTATGAAAACAAAAACCCCAGGATTTCTGTAGGCCTACCTCCTACTTCTATCAGAAGTGGGAAGGACATTCTACCTACCTGGCCAGTACACGTGGATATTATGAAAGTCATGGGAACCATGAGTAACTCCTCGGACTGGATCCTGGGACAGAAAAGGGTCATGAGTGGGAAAATGGGTGAAACCCAAATGAAATCTGGAGTTCAGTAATAATAATAATAGAACAATGTTGTTTCTTAGTTTTGACAAATGTACCCTGGGAATAGAAGTTGCTAATGTTAGGGGAACTCTGTGAGAGGTACATTGGAACATTCTGTATTCTCTTTGCAACTTCTCTGTAAATCTAAAATTACTTCAAAATAAAACATTTGTTTTTTTAAGAAAGTGAGAAGTTCTAAACCAAAAGGAATGTGTGCTCCTGAGACATGCTCCACTTCACTCAACACTTTTGGTGCCTGGAGCCTGGAGGCATTTGAATTTAGGACTTCTGTCTTTCCCTGTGAAAGATTAAGTATCTGCAAACACCCCAAGTGATATTATATCCATATTTTCTTCCATGGGGATCTCTGACCATCATGATCAAGCCTACTCCCTTGCCTTGATTTGGGGTCTATGTGATGGGAGGGAAAAAGGATCAAGTCAGGGAACGCCCTGTTTTCTGGGGCTGCTATTTCCCACACCCACCACTGACCAGAAGGAAGGACATTGAGCACTACGCCTGATCAGTGGAGTGTCTTTGACCCTCTCACAGCTCTTGCATCGACCACACCTGCCTGGGAGCTGAGCTGCTAGGGCCCCTGGAGAAAGGCAGGCGGCAGGCAGCTGGCGGAGGGCAGAGAGAGACGTTGTTGATGGTTTTCCAATTCTCACCTGGAGGTCTTGTTAAAACCTCATCCCCAGAGTCTCTCATTCAGTTGGTTCGGGGTGAAACCCAGGAATTTGCATTTCTTACACTTTCCAAGTGATGCTGAGCCACTGTCCTGGGGTGGCACTTGCAGAACCACTGCTGTACACAATGGAATCCTTGCCTAATGTATGGATATCTTGTTCTTATTGTTTCCAGGGAATGCCTCAATACAGCAAAAGCTGTCAATGCATGCTGAGGTCTCCAGGAAGGGAGTGGTTTGGCCTGTTCCAATGGATAGTAGTACTGCCTTGCCACACAGGCAGTCCAGTGGTTAAGGGGACAAGACTAGGAGCCACCCAGCCCCTGGTTTGAATCCTGACATCACTGCTCACTTAGCGGTGAGACCCTTCATCACTGTGAGACCCTTCATCGCTGTGACTTGCATACCCTCTCTGGGGCTTGTTCTCCTCATGTGCAGATTGTACATAATAAATCTGTCTCTGCAGGGTAGTCAGCCTACATGCTGAGGGCACCTTGGCCAGATCTTCACTCAGGACCATTCCTCTGGACTGCAGATTCCTATCCCACTTCTTACCGAAGTAATGAGCATTGCACACTTGAATCTGTAAAGCTTAATTCCTACCACTTTCCTCCTCCACTCCTTCTTCTTCCAGTCTTTCTCATCCCTCAGTATTCCTTATCTCAGTTACAGGCAATTCATCCATCTGGTTGCTCGGCTCAAAATTACTAAGATCCTTCCACCAGCCAGTCTGAACCCTATGGTCTCAACACGCAATGCCATCACCATCTCGCTACCTACAGAGCCTCTCATGCTTCCAGCTCCAGTTGCACTAGACACCCTCACAGCCCTTATGCAGAGCTGGGAATGGCCACATCCTGCAGGCCCACTCATGTGCCTGCAAGAATCCTGATGTTGGGAGAGAAAGCATGCATGTTCCCTTCTTTGCTGCTCCCCAAAGGAAAGGCCACCTGCAGCCTTATATTTGCAAGAAACTCATGCTGAGCGTCTGAGCCTAGGAAAACACAGAGTCCTGTCTTCCAACAGTCAGATCTCAGGCCCTCTCGAACCTCTCCCTTCCCTGCCAGATGTGACCTTGTACTCTGGATACCTGTGGTTTGGCTTTCTCCTCCTCACAAACATGCATGCTGTTCTTCTAGCAGAGGAATTGATGTGTTTATGCATGTATCATACCTTCCCCTCTGAGAATGGGGGCATGCCTTGCCCAAAGCCCCCAGCCAGGGCTGAGCACAGGGACTCAACTCGGAAGACTTTTGCTGACTGATAAGTCCCCACTGGACAGGTCTGAGGGTTCTCCCCAAGCCGTGCACTCTGGCAGTGGGCTAGTCTGACCACCCCACTGTGTGTGTGTGAGACCCTCTGGCAGGCACTGTACACAGCATGGACGTGGAAGACAAACCTGGAGGTGATGACTCTGCTGGAGTGAGCAGCACCACAACACGGGGCAGGTCGCTGGAGGAAAAGATCACCTGGGGGGGCACTCCAGGGTGGAGTCAGGTGAGGGGCTAGAATTTCAGCAGCTCTTGGGGGAAGATAGGGCTTTATCAGACACAGATGGTAATGGGGGAAAGAGGAAGAGAAACGAGAAAGGGGTGGGAGAGAGAGATCCACATAAGGAAGGCGGGAGGGCAGGAAAGGGCAGTGGTGTGTTCGTGGAGTGGATTTCCGTCCTGTGTGACTGCAGCTCAGGACAAGCTGGGCATTGGGGACAGTGATGGTGGCAGGATTGGGAGCTACAAGTCAGAAGTTCCCTGGCTTCCTCCCTAGGAGGACATAGAGTTATGGAGGCACACAGACAGCCCTGAAAGGCAAAAGTGTTCATCAAGCAACCACTAACTCAAGGATATCCCTGGACCATGCCCCTGGGAGCAAGTGCACCATGGAGTCACATTAATCCCATAAACCCTGTTGTTGTCCTGTGGCTGGCACCATTCATATATGGCAGTTTTATACATTAAAAATGCCCATTTTTTTGGAGCTGAGTAAAGTGGCTCATGCCTGTAATCTCAGTGATTCAGGAAGCCAAAGCAGGAGGATTGCCTGAGGCCAGGAGTTGAGGACCAGCCTGGGCAACATAATGAGACCCCAGTGCTACGTAAAAATGATTTTTAAATTAGCCAAGCATGATGGTATATGCCTGTAGTACCAGCTACTTGGTGGGAGGCTGAAGCAGCAGGATTGCTTGAGCCCAGGAGTTTGAGCCTGCAGTGAGATGTGATTGCACCACTGCACTCCGGCTTGGGCAACAGAGCCAGACTCTGTCCTCTTAAAAAAAAAAAAAAGTCCATTTTTGAAAAAGCAATCATCTCAATAATGCCTCAGTATTTTGATAGTCCCCTGCTTTAAAATGATTATTGCAGTTTAAACTTACATGAAGCCTCTGATCTTAATCCAGTAAATGGCCACCTCTGGCCAGAGCCCAAATGCTTGTGTTTGAAGCTCAGGTTGGCCCTTACCTGTGGATGCTGGATGCCTTCTGTACCTCATTGTTCTCATCTGTAAAGTGAGGATAATAATAATAATAGTGTCTACCTCACAGGGGTGTTGTGAAGTTCAATGAATCAATAAGCATAAATTGTTGCCCAGAGACCCGGGTACATGGCAAACACGCATGATTGTTAGGGAGGCACCCCCGGCAGGAGAAGGCCATGGGAAACAACTCCAGAAACAGTGGGCAGAGGTGGGGGAATGTGCATGTAGCGGAGTGCCTCAGGAGTCTCAACAAAAACTGTTGTTGTGGTAGCGGGATTTTCAGCCATGGTGGAGAGAAGAGATCAGCAACCCTTCTCCCTATAAAACAAGTAAAAATTGGACAAAACTATCAAAAACAAGCACATGGGGGGTGTATCTCATGGGGGCTGCATCACTGGAGGGTCGAATTAGGTCACAGAGGTCCCAGGGGCTGGCTCTGAAGCTCTAGCCATATCATACACTTGAGCTGCACCCTGGGGCTAATGGCAGAGCTGTCGATGGGGAGCTGGTGAGGCAGGGGACCCCAGGAATCAGCCCACGCCCTGCCATGCTGGCCCCAGTAGACCTCCCAGCTCCCTGCAGCTCCCCCCCACAGGGCTTCAGGTTTCTACCAACAGACCTGGCTTTGGTGGACCCTGCATTTTGTTTTGTTTCAGAAATACTGTAGTAAAATGAGTGTATCTTTCTGGTTATTAATTTTCTGATTTTTTTAATTTTGCTTATTTATCTAAATGGAAGATGTTTTTTTTCCCAACCAGCTGCTATATGAAGTGTGAGGAACAATTGGAAATCTAGCTCAGAGTAGCTGAAACTCTGAAAGAAACATCTTTTCCCCATGCAGGAAAGAAAAGGAGACAAAGCAAGGAAGAGAGCAAAAGAAGAGGGAGAGAACAATGAGAAAGAGAGGGGGTGGGAAGGGAGGGAAAAAAGGGGAAGGGGAACGAGGTTCGATTATGTTTTGTTTATTGCTGCATTATTCAGGTGATTGCTCACTTAAGTCCGACTGCCAGGCTGAGCCTCCAATCCCAGTTCTTTCCTGTGTTCATAAGGCTCAGCCAGCAAGCAGTGTTTTGCCCCTGATAGCTGCTGTAGATCTGGCTACAGTGAAATGGTACAGATGGAAGTGTGAATGGAGGGTGAGCCCCCAGAGCCATTGGGGCTAACTGAGGTGGAAGAAGATGGGGCTCAGAGCTTGGTCAGGGTCAGGGTAGGGTGGCTTGCTATTAGAGCTGAAAATGGAAATTCCTCAGAGTATTCAGAGCAGTTGCCTTTAGGCTCTGCATTGGCCACTGGCTTGTGATCCTGATTCACATCAAGGTACGGGCCAGGCTTGATCCTCCTGGACAGAGAAGAAACCAAAAGATACTTCCCTTTTGTCCTTAAGCTCCTGTTCCCGCTCACCAGGTCAGGCAAGTGGTGCTTTAGAAATATGCCTTATTTAATGAAACATCTCCACCTTCATCTTTCAGATGAGAAGTCTGGGGCTCTGGTGCCCAGACAGGGAAAAACACAAGGCCATCCAAAGAACATTCTTATGACACTAATTCCTGCTCTAAATACTGCTGTGATGGTTAATTTTATGTGCCAATTTGACTGGGCCCCAGGGTGCCCAGATATTTGGTCAAACATTATTCTTGGTGTGTCCACAGGGGTGTTTCTGGATCAGATTAGCATTTAAATAGGTAGACTGAGTAAAGCAGATGACCCTCCCCAATGTGGGTGGGGCCTCATCCAATTCATTGAAGGCCAGAATTAAAAACAAAAGGCTGACCTCCCCCAAGTAAGAGAGAACCCTTCCTGCCTGCCAGCCTTCAGACTGGAATATCAGCTCTTTGTGGTTTCACAACAGCCTGCTGGCCTTCAGACTCAACCTGAGATGTTCATTCTGTAGGTTTTGGACTTGTCAGCCTCCATAATCACATGAGTCAATTCCTTATAAGAAATCTATGTATCTGTCTATCCAACTATTTATCTATCTATCTATCCATCCATCCATCCATCTATCTATCCATCCATCTAGCTATCCATCTATCTATATCCATCCATCCATCCATCCATCCATTCGTCTATTAATCTATCTATCCATCCATCCATCTATCTATCCATCCATCTATCTATTCATCTATCTATCCATCTATCTATACATTTATCTATTTAATCTATCATCCACCTATCATCTATTTATCTATTATCTAATTATCTATATCTAGCATTCATCTCTTGCTATTTATCTATACCTATCATCTATCCATATCTATCATCTATTTCTCTACCTGTTATCTATCTGTATCTATCACTTATCTATCTACCCATTCATCTTTGATGAATTGGATGGATAGCTTCTCATTCTCTGGAGAACCCTGACTAATACAACCGCTGCCCTGAAAAATCACAGCCTGAACCTTAGTATCAGTCTGCTGCAACCTTGCCAGAAGGATTGAGAGAGGCTTGGATCCAGGCATTCTCAAAACACCATCCTCTCAACAAAGTCTTTCAAACCAGAGGACTCTCATCCATGGGAGGCCGGGTAGAGGGGTGGCACCTGGAGCCAAGGAAGAGGCACAGGATGAAGCCACAGGGCAAAAAGAGTGGGTCTTCCTACGTTCACTTTGTGTGACATAACGAAACTCAAACATTAACTTTTACATAAATCAGATATAGATAGCAATAAATAGAATGCAAATTTTGCATGACTTAAAAATCAATCACGAGATGATAGAGAAACCACAATTGCAGTAGGCTGTGGACCCTGCCTTCAAGATTTCTTTTCCTTTGCAGTGACTTGGAGTAGCTATTTATTTCTCGTTTCCTATCCATGGGAAAATACCTGACCATCAAGGGAAGAGCCCACGGCCACAAGGGGCTTGACGGGTTGGCTGTCTCTCTGACATCCTGAGTCAAATTCACATGGGGGGGACCAGAACCTGGGGCATGAACTTGACCTCCAAATTTCAAAGTCCCCTCCTCTGCCCTGCTTGTGACAAGTGGCCTGTCCCCACCCATCCCAGTGCTCAATAACCGCAACTTTTCTCCAGAGAGGACATCTCAATGAAACAGATCCAGAAAGCCCATCTGGACCTTAAGGGGAGGCCCCCGGGGTTTCCTCTTCTCCTGACTTCAGCCTTTCCCTGTGGAACCCACCCATGCTTCCAGGTAGCACATAGAGCCTCCTTGCACCTCACCTGCCCCCAGCCTCTGAACACAAAGCAGAAACTCAAGTTTGTTCATCTAGACAAAGGGAAAGGCAGCTCCCATAGCTGAACCGCTCTGGTCTCAAAGGCTAAGTATTTCACACCTTCCCTGAGGTTTTCGTTAGGATGGGGCCATGTGCTCTGCAGGAGCCAGCACTGTGCTGCATGGACTTGGTTGGGACAATGAATTCCTCCAAGACTTCTTCAGGAGCCAGGCGGGATCTCAATCAGGAGGAAAGAAGCACCAGAGGCTGATTCACAAGCACAAATTTCTTCATTGGCTGGAAGATGGCCCATGGGCACCACGACATGCAAAGTCCTCTTTATTTTACCTTGCTTGTTTCACTGCACACACACGTGCACACACACATAAGAACAGACACACACACACACACAAGCACACACATGCAAGCACAGCTCTACATCACTCCTCCAAAACTTTCCAGGGTTGCCCAAGCCTGGTTCACTGGAGAATTCCTTTCTCTGGAACTCTCTAATTGCCATATGGAGCTATGCAAATTAAAGTGACCACATAGCTGCAGTCTCTGTTCAGACCTGCATTCCCACCCCCACTTCCTCTTCCCTCCATCATGTCTTCTGTGGCTACTGCTTTCTCTCCTACTGTCATGACAGGGATGGCCGTACAGGGACAGAGAAAGAGGGTAAGACTGAATCCAGGAGACCTGGGCTCTGCTTCCAGCGCCGGCACTGATTAGGAATCACAAACCCTCCTTGCACTTGTCTCCTCACTGCCTCAGTGGACTTGACATTGGTTTTCCTGCCATCTGTTTCCCTAGGAGATCAGAAGAATTAATGGGCACTTTGTTATCCATGAGCCTAAAGATTATTGGAGTTAACTGCATTCTCTGCGGCAAGCAACACGCTGGCTCCTTGCTGTGTTCCTGCAGCTTTCTGGACTCAATGCTGTCTGTTGGTGACTCTGAGGTACTACCCCTCTCCTCCATTCTCCCCTCTACCACAGGGACTAGAAACCTGGAAACTACATTTTCTGGAACCTCATGGAATGGGCCAATGAGGGAGACAGTTGCCCAGTATTTAATGGGCAGGAGCCATATCGTTTTTTCTGGGACAGCAATGGTAGATCCACAGGCTCTGCAGGATGAGCTTGGTTTACAGCTTGCAAAGTTCCCAGCTATGTGCTAGAGGCAACTGTAGTCATTGCTGGTGGCTTGTAGCAAAGTCTGGAGTCTCTGAAAGCCAGTGGCATGTCTGAGAACTTCAGCCAGTTCCTTGACCTTCACTCCTCCAAACTTTCAAATGGTTTTGGAAGCATTACATTGCCTACATGAAATCCCTTCCTACTTGAGATATTCACAATGAGTTCTGGACATGTCCTGTGCTTGTGTATGTACATTTGTGTTTTCCTCTTTGATACACTTAGTCCTGAAAAAAATGCCAAGCATCACTTGTGTATTTAACTCAATGTCTGAAATGTTGGCTTACATGGAAATATCCAATAACATTGGCATAAAACAGGGTATGGCTGTCAATTGAGGACTCTTAGCTCTGTGAGGCAATGACAAGGTTAGTAGGAGAAGGCCTCAGTATTTTCAATCACTAGCTTTCCAAAACATATTTCAGTGCTGTCCCATTTCACACATTATATTACATTGTCTTTGGAAAAGAAATCTCTTTTCATTTTGTATAAATTAAATTCATCTGTAATCAATTCCAAGTGACTAGCTAAACCATTGGTTGTCCTATAACTTTGTAGTGTTAAATATTGCTGACAAACACAGTTAACCCTCAGAGAGTCTGAAAGCTTGTGTTAAAGTGATCATTTAATCTGACAGTAGCCACAATAAGGGGTTTGAGTTGGTTTCCTTGTGGCCTCCCAGACAGTGCTGGGACTGCATCAAGGCTGGTACCCAGTTCCCTCCGGAATATTCTGTTCCACCTGCTCTCTGGCCTTGAGGCTAAATGCACCATTTTTCTGTTTTCATCAGACTTTATTTTTTCCCCTTCTTTTAACTGATGGCCACAGTGTTTTTTTAAAAAAATGGAGGGGGATTCTCTCTTTGAGATGATCAGGAACAAGCCAAGCTGTTTCAATGCAGAGAAATGAGGACCAAAGGGAAAACAGCTTAATGCCATAGAGAGGTATCTGGGCACTGAAGTGTGCCAGGCACACTGTGTGAAGATGCTGGGCACCCAGCAGTGAGCAAGAGAAGCCCATAGTTTGCACTGGAGACACTGGGGACTCCAAAGTGGAGGAGGAGAGACGGGGGCAAGGATTGAAAAGCTTCCTATCAAGTATTATGTTCAGTATTTGGCTGATGGGTTCAATAGAAACTCAGACTTCAGCATCATGTAATATATTGTGGAACAAACCTGCACATGGACCCCTGAATCTAAAATATAAAATAAATAAATAAATAAAATTTTAAAAAATCCTTTCACTTCTGCCATGCACCACATCACATTCACAGGTCTCACCCACACCAAGGAAGGGGATCAGGTTGGGCATGTACACCAGGGAGCAGGAATGTTGGGAACCACATAACACATTGTCCTGATGGAACTTCCATTTCAGCCAGGGAAATACACTCTGCATGTAACTGGAAGGGCGGCAGGCAGGCGCAGAACAGCGGGCACTGTGAGAGGACATCTGGCTCCATCCCCACAGCAGTAGGGCCTGGCCCAGTGCAGGGCCCCCATTGCCTGCCTCCCTAAAGTGCAGCTCAGCCTCTTCTCTGCTCACAGAGGCGCCTCACACATTTGTGACAACTGGCACTGGCTTATTCATCATCTCAGACAGCAACTCTCTGTTTTCTCAGACACCCACTTTAATACCCTGACATTTCTGTTCAGCCCATAACATTCTGTCAATTGTTTACGATCACCTTTTCTGCCATGCTCTCGGCCCTCCCCGGCCCTGGTACGTGCTGCTTAGCAAGAGGCTGGGTGTTACCCTCTCGCAGTCCACACCACTGGATTTCCAAAGAAGTGTGCTGCGTCCCACGCCGCCAATCATCTCCCAAGGCACTCACTGAGGATGCTCCTGTCTCGCAGTAGATGCTGCCTACAGAAAGGCAGTTTGTTGGGCTCTGTCCGCAGGAGCCTAAGCAGGGATTCCCCCTCTGGCCCTCTCTATTTCATAACCAAAAGGCCTGTTGCCAGAACCTGCACGGGGCAGAATTGCCCTCCTTTCCATCTACCCCATGTCTGGCCCATCAATAGGACCTGCTGTCCATCATCTGGCCACCCATCCTGGCTCCCCTCCCTCAGTCTGGACCCCACCCCACCCTACTCACCCCTGCAGGCATTCAGCCTTTATCCAGACCACACACGGCATAGTCGTCTTAAAACAGTGTGCACCACTGCCCTGGGAACACCTCGTAAGGGGCTTCCCACTGCCCCAAGGATGCAATCCAAACTTCCCTCCATGGTCTACAAGGCCAGCGTGATCTGCCTACTGCTCCCCTCCCCTCCCTGACCATCTCAACCCCTCACACATGCCAGGTCAGGCCACTCTCCTAAGTGAAGGAATGCAGGTTGTATTTCAGGTCCTCTGCCTCTTTTCCATGTCAGAGTTCGGGCATGTGCCATTCCCCTCACATGGACTGCTCCCTCCCACCCCTATGGGAAAAGGAGAAATTCTGTAATTACTGGTGTTGGGACAAATGAACAAGCATTTGGGGGAAAAAAACAATAAAAACAGTGTTTGGTTCCTACCTGGCTCCTACCTATCCTGCAGGCTTTGACTTAAACATTAGTTTCTGGAATAGAAATCTCCCATATTGATTCTTTGCCTCACACACTTGTTAGAATTTTCAGGCATTTGATGAGTTTGTCTGTTTACCTTTTCTTCCTGTCTGCATGCCAAACTGCAAATCTCAGCAAGGCAAAAACTAGGCCTTGTTGCTCACCATTGAATCCCTAAGCAACACATTGCCTAATGCAGGGCACAAGCTCAATAAACATCTGTGGGATGCAGGAATTAATGAATCAATAAACACTAACTCTGCAGTGTGGACAATGGGAGCCCACTCTATGGTTCAAAATGTGAAAGGGCAGGGGAAAGGATCTCGTCATACCCTATATTAGAAGGCATTCTGAGGTATAATAATTAAAACAATGTGGCATTTCTAAGAAAGAGTGAATACAAGGTCGGGTGCAGTAGCTCATGCCTGTAATCCCAGCAATTTGGGAGGCCAAGGAGAGCAGACCACCTGAGGTCAGGAGTTCAAGACCAGCCTGACCAATATGGTGAAATCCTGTCTGTCTCTACAAAAATACAAAATTTGCCGTATTAGGGTGTGGTGGCACACACCAGTAGTCCCAGCTACTCAGGAGGCCAAGGCATGAGAATTGCTTGAAACTGGGAAGCAGAAGTTGCAGTGAGCATAGACTGCACCACTGCACTCCAGCCTCAGCAACAGAGTGAGACTCCATCTCAAATAAATAAATAAATATAAAAGTAAAAAATAAAAAAGAAAGTGTGAATAAAAAAATCAACAAAACAGAATAAAAAGTTAAGTAAGAAAACATATCACTCAAATATTAAAAATGTTGCTTTCCAAATCAACAGGAAAATAAGTTATTCAAAAGATTGGTATGGACAACTAGCTAACAAGAAGAAGAAAAAGTGAGCTACAGTCTTGCTTCATTACAATGAAATAAATAACTGTGAAATGACTAAACATTAGAATGGAAAAATTAAACCATTACACTATAATATAAAATTTCTGTTAATTACAGTGTAATCTTGCAATGAAGAAATCCTAAGTATAAAACTAAGGGCAGAGCCATAGAGAAAACTTTGATCTCTTCAACGAGGTAAAAATGAAAAACTCAAACTTAAAAACTGTTGTTGTGGTAGCAGGATTTTCAGCCATGGTGGAGAGAAGAGATCAGCAACCCTTCTCCCCGTAAAACAAGTAAAAATTGGACAAAACTATCAAAAACAAACACTAAGAGCTCTGGAAATTGACTGTCTCTGTCCATTGGGCTGCTATAACAAAGTAACAGGGACTAAGTGGCTTACAAACAACCTGAATTTATATCAGTTCTGGAGGTTGCGAATCTGGGATTGGGGTGCCAGCAAGGTCAAGTTCTGGTGAGGGCTCTTTTCCAGCGTGTAGACTGCCAACTTCTCTTTGTGACCTCACATGGCAGAAAGGGAGTCAGAGAGCTTTCTGGGCTCTACATATAAGGGTTCTAATCCCGTTCATGAGGGCTCCACCCCTCCCAAAGTCTCTACCTCCAAATACCATCACAATGGGATTAGGGTTTGAACATATAAATGTTGGGGAGACACAAACTTTTTCCATAACATTGACCCAAAGCAAACAATAAACTGGAAGCATTTATTCATCAAAACTGCAAGAATTTTGAGTAAGAACAGTAGGATTTGGCGACCTTCTTGCCTAGGGTTGCTCCATTCTCTTCCCCAGCTAAGTTGGCATGGTATTATTTTTAGGACAAGTCTGGCTGGAAAAACAGCATCTTCACTGCCAAAGGGAGCTGATCTGTTTTGGAGTGAAGAGCAAACCTGTACTTGGTTGTGTTGTCAATAAAAGTTGCAAACACAGAAGAAAAATAAGGAGGAAAACCCACAGCCCTGCTAATGTAAAGTTGCAGTCCCAGTTAGGGCAAATTCGGTGAATGGATAACAAGAAATTTAATGCGAATATCCTGGAAGAGCTAACTAAGCTATCCACACATCTTGGGCTACCTAGGGAGCCTCTAGCATGTGCAGGGAATACTGAAGAGGGCCAAGCAGAAAGTAAAACTAAATCTTAAGGCAGATTTGAAAACTGCCTGAACATGGGGTACAAGCTACAACCCATATACAAACAATCAGCAGAGTGTGGAAGCACTGAGCATCTTCCAATGACTGACTGACTACTAATCTATGCAGACACAGGGGCAACTCTTAGGATGTCAGGCTAAAAATAAAAATAAAAATAAGAATTTAAGAAACGAAACAGATGTATCAACCACACATGCTTAGAAGACAGATTTCATGTATTAAATCCAGGCAAGTTACTTTTTTTTAATGCTTAGGGGAAAATTTACAATCCAGAGTTGCATAAAATATTATTTTAAATGTCCAGTTTTCAACAAAAAATTCTAAGAAGCAGTAAAGTATAAATTATACTCAAGGAGAAAAAAGAGAACCTATATAAACTGATGTTGAATGGGCCCAGATGTTGGATTTGGATTTAGTAGACAGAGAGTTCAAAGCAGCTATTAGAAATACATTCATGTTTCCATGGTGTAATGGTGAGCACTCTGGACTCTGAATCCAGAAATACATTCAAAGAATTAAAGAACACTATGTTTAAATAATTAAAGAAAAATCACTGCTTCACACTCTATCAAAAAATGAACTCAAAATGGATGAGCAACCTAAATGTAAGAGATAAAACCCTAAAACTCTTAGAATAAAACCTAGAAGTTAATCATAATCTTGGATTTGGCAGTGGATTCTTAGGACACCAAAAGCATGAGCAATGAAAGCAAAATAGATAAATTAGACTTTATTAAAATTAAAAACTTTTTGTATCAAAGGAGGTTATCGATAAAGACAAAAAGATGACCTACAGAATGGGAGGAAATATTTGCAAAGCACATATCTAATAAGAATCAGGTATTCAGAATACAAAAAGAATTCTTATAACTCAACAAGAAAAACATAAATGCCCAATTAAAAA
Organism: Symphalangus syndactylus; assembly: GCF_028878055.3. Classification (NCBI taxonomy): domain Eukaryota; kingdom Metazoa; phylum Chordata; class Mammalia; order Primates; family Hylobatidae; genus Symphalangus; species Symphalangus syndactylus. The sequence goes on from NC_072435.2 coordinate 55,598,839, forward strand.
TTGAGCAAAGTACCTGAATAGGCCTTTCTCCAAAAACATATGCAAATGGCCAACAAGTACATAAAAAACACTCCACAGTATTAGTCACTAGGAAAATGGAAATCAAAACCACAAATGAGGTAAAACTTTATACTTCATACAGAAAATAACATGGTGAGGATGTAGAGAAATCAAAACTCTTCTACATTATTGCTGCAATGTAACATGATGCAGACACTGTGGAAAACAGTTTGTCATTTCCTCGAAAGCTAAACATGAAGTTATCATGTGAGTTAGCAATTCCACTTGTACATATATCCCCCAAAGACTTAAAAATAGGTACTCAAACAAATACATTTACATGCATAGTTATAGTAGCACTATTCACAGTAGCAAATAGGTGGAAACAGCGAAATGTTTATCAACAAATGAATGAATAAAGATATCATGGTATAGACATACAATGAAATATTATCCAGCCATGAAAATAAATGAAGCATTGATATACGCTACCATGTAGATAAACCTCAAAAGCCTTATGCTCAGTGAAAGAAGCCAGACATGAAATGTACATATCATAGGACATCATTTATATGAAATATCCGGAAAAGGGAAATCCAGACATACAGAACACAAATTGGTGGTTACCAGGGGCTGAATGAAGGGGGAAATAGGGTTCAACTGCTTAATGGGTATAAGGTTTCTTTATGGAGCAATGAAAATGTTTTAGAAAAACATTGTGAATGTCCTAAATGCCACTGCATTGTACACTTTTAAATAGTTAATTTTATGCACATTTTAAAATAGTGAATTTCACCTCAATTTTAAAAATCTAAAAAATAATGAAAGGAAAATACAATAACAGTGACTCATACCAAGAACCAAAATAGAGAAATATAAACTATAGAAATAAACTAAATAAAAATTATAGATGAAAAATACAATGACAAAATGAAAATTCACTAGATGAGTTCAACATCAGATTTAAGATGGCAGAATAAAGAATCAGTAAACTGAAAAATCATAAATAAAACTTATCTAACCTGAAGAATGGAGAAAAGATTAAAAGAAAAACAGAGACATCAAGTGAGACAACATCAAGAATGCCAACACATGTAAAGTGGGAGTTCTAGAACTTGAGAAGAGAGAGAAAGGTATATAAATTGAATATTCAAAGGGATAGTAGCCAAAAACTTCCCAAACTGGATGAAAATATTTTACAGATCCAAGAAGCTCAAGCCAAATGTAGGATAAATATAGTATAATCAGCCTGCTGAGAGCTAACAAAAACAATCAGAAAATCTTGCAAGTAGCAAGAGTAAAACAACTTATTGTGTAGAGGGGAGTAACAACAATGATTAACAGCAGTCTCTGCATCAGAAACAATGGAGTCCATAAGGCAGTAGAACAACATATTCAATGTGCTGGGGCTGTGGTGGGTATAAAACTATTAACCAAGAATTCTGTATCAAAAAAATTATTCAAAAATCAAGAGAAAGATGCTCCTAGGTAAACACTGAGAAAGTTTGTTAGTAGCCAACCAACCTTACAAGAAATGCTTTAGGACATTTTTCAGGTTGAAAGGAAATGTCACCAGATAGTAACTTGAATCAACAGGAAGAAATGAAAAGTTTAAAAATAGTAAATACATCATTAACTATAAAAGAATGATTAAATATATATTCTGCTTTTTTCTACTCTTAATTTTTTTCAAAAATATAAGATTTCAAAAAGGAATCAGAACACTGTATTTTTAGCTTCTAACACGTATAGCTAAAATATATATGACAATAACACCACAAAACAGAGAGAAGAAATGGAGCTATACTATAGCAAAGTGGCCTATTTTGCTGGAATTAGGTCAGTACTAACCTGAAGTATATTGTGATACCTCAACAGATATATTTTAAACCTACAGAGCAAAAAGTATTTGAAAAAACTTTAAATTAAAAATATATCATTAGAAAAACAGAGGAATTAAAATGGTACATGAAAAATGTTTGTTTAACACAGAAAAGGGCAAAACAAGGAAGGACAGAGGAATTTAAAAAAGTGAGACATATTGAAAACAAATAGCAAAATGGTAGATGTAACCATATCAATAATTATATTAAGTACTGAAGAACTAACCTCTCTAAACAAAAGGCAAAGATTATCTGAAGGATAAAAAAGCAAAATCCAATTATATTTTATCAATAAGAGACACATTGTAGACTCAAAGACAAATAAAGTGAAAAGACAAAAATAGATATAACATACAGGCATTAACAATAAGATAACTAGAGTGGCTACATTAATATCAAGCAAAGTTGATTTTGAGATCAGAAATTTTTCTAGAGATAAAGAGAAATATTTCATATTAATAAAGCCTTAATACATCAAGATGGAATGAGTGTTGTCAGTGTGTATTATGAATCTAATCATATGTATAATAATATGCATATTATGAATCTAATAATAGACCTCAAAATTCAATAAGCGAAATCTGGCAGAATTAAAAGAGAAATAGGTAAGTCAATTATTATAGTTGAAGATTTCAATAAGCCACTGTAAACAATAGATAAAATTAGTAAAAATATAAATATATAAACTTTACACATATAAAGATATTAGTAAATATATAAATATATAAACCACTATCAAACCTACTGACCTAACTGACATGTATAGAACACTCCAACAGAAGAATATAGTCTTCTCAAGGGTATAAAGAGCATTCTCCAGAAGGAATAATATCTAGGCCATGAAAAAGTCTTGATGAATTTAAAATGATCTGAATCCTTTAAAGTATATTCTCTGCCTCCAATGAAATTAAGTTAGAAATTAAAAACATAAAGAATTTTGAAAATTTGGGAATTTAAAAACATACTTCTAAACAACCAATGGCTAAAAAAGGGAAATTACAAAAGTAATTAGAAAATATTTTGAACAGAATGAGAATGACAACAAAACATAAGAATTATTAGTACATCAGGGAAGGATTGCAGGATTGCAGATGATTACATAGGGCACAAGGAAACCTTTGGAGAAGACAGATGTGTATATTATTTTCAGTGTAAATTCTTGCACATGTACGTATGTCAAAATGTATTAAATATTAGTTTGTACATTTTAAAATGTGAAGCTTATTATATGACAATTATGTTTCAATAAATTTATTAAAAAGTGCACCTTGTGGTACATTTGTAACATTAAAAGCTCACATTAGAAAAGAACAAAAATCTCAAGACTCTAAGCTTCCACCTTAAAAAAAAAAAACTAGAAAAGACGAGCAAATTAAACCCAAATCAAGTAGAAGAAAAAAGAGATACCAGAACAGAAGTCAATGAAAATGAAAATAGGAAAATAATAGAGAAAATAAACAAAAATAAAATTTAGTTTTTTGAAAAGATTAGCAAAATTGATAAATCTTTTAGCTAGATGGGTGAGCCTAAAAAGAAAGCACACAAAAATTACCTAAATTAGGAATGAAGAAGGTGTCATCACTACCAAACCTACAAAAATTAAAAAGATCACAGAGACTGTGATTAACTTTAGGCCAACAAAGTTAGACAACTCAGATAAAATGAAAGTCACAAATCACCAAAACTGACACAAAAAGAAATAGAAACATGAATAAAACTACAAGTAAAGAAATATATTTAATAGTTAAAAATCTTCTCACAAGAAAAGCGCAGGCCCAGATGGCTACACTAATGAATTCTATCAATATTAAGGAAATAATATTAAGCCTACACAAACTCTTTCAGAAAACAGAGGAGAAGGAAACATTTCCCAAGTCATTCTATAAGGCCAGTATTATCCTGATGTCAAAGCCAGAAAAAGGCATCACAACAAAGGAAAACTAAAGATCAATATTTCTCATGAAGATAGAAAAAAAAATCCTTAACAAAATGTTAAAAAATTGAACACAGCTACAGTTTTTTAAAAAAAGATTATTATGTAACATTAGAAGTGATATTTATCTCAGGAACACAGGTTGGTTTCACATCTAAAAATCAATTAATGTAATACACAATATTAATAAAGGACCAAAAGCTCACATGATTTTCTCAATTTTCAAAATCCACACCCATTTAAAATAATAACTTTCTGTAAACCAGGACTAAAAGGGAACTTCCCCAACCTAATAAAGTTGGGGAAACCTATGAAAAACCTACAGCTATCAACATGACTGATTTTAAAGACTGTATTATTTCCCCTTAAGATCAGGAATAAGGCAAGGATACCTGCTTGTACCTTTTCCATTCACCATTGCAGCGGAGGACCAAGTCAATGCAATAAAGCAAGAAAAAAAAAAAAGCAAAGACATACATAGTTGACCCTTGAACAACACAAGTTTGAACTGCATAAGTCTACTTATATATGAATTTTCTTCCACATCTGCCACCCCTGAGAGGAACAACCCCTCCTCTTCCTTCTCCTCTTCTGCCTACTCAGTGTGAAAACAAGGATAAAAACCTCCAAGATGAATCTACTTCCATTTAATGAATAGTAAATATATTTTCTCTTTCTTATGATTTTCTCAATAACATTTTATTTTCTCTAGCTTATTTTCTTATAAGAATGCAGTAAATAATATATATATATAATATGTGTTAACCAACTGTTTATGTTATTGGTAAGGTTTCCAGTCAACAGTAGGGTATTAGTGTTAAGTTTTGGGGCAGTCAAAAGTTCTATGCACATTTTCAACTATGCAGGGAAGTCAGTGCCCCTGATTCCCACATTGTTCAAGGGTCAGATGTATATTGAAAAAGAAGTAAATTTCTATGCATTTCCACAGATCATAAAAAGCTACTGGAACTACTCAGAGAATTCACCAAAGTCACAGATAACAAAATCAATATGCAAAAACCAATTGTATGTCTACAGACTAGCAATGGACAATCCAAAAAACAAAATTAAGAAAAAAAAAATCACATTAGTATCAAAACAAATACTTAGGAATAAACAAAAGATTTATATACTGAAACTACAAAATTACAACTGAAAACTTGTACACTGAAAACTATAAATCATTATATGGAATTACACAGATGAAACTCAACACATTATGCTAAGTGAAAAAAACTAGACACAGAAGACCACAGATTGTATGATTCCATTTATATGGACTTTCTAGAAAATGCCAACCTATACCAATAGATAGCAGATCAGTGGTTACATGGGACTGAGTGCTGAGAATGGAAACCCAACTACAAGTCATGAAGAAACCTTTGGGAGTGATGGAAATATTCTAAACCTGGATTGTGGCCACTGTTGCATGACTCTATACATTTATACGTAAAACTAAAACTCATTGAATTGTACACTTATAATCATTGGATGCTTTGATTTGTAAATTATGTAAATTATACCTCCATAAAATGACTAAAAAATTATTGTAGCACTTCCACTTTTGATAAGGGTATGATAGATTATTTGAACTGTCATTTCCCCATGATAACTAGAAAAACTAGATAAGACATTAAAAATAAAAAAAATACTTTAAGGAAATACAGAACTAACAAAATACAGAAGAATTAACACCCCATGATCAATGGGAAATGGAAGCCCAGGAGGCCTAGAATTTGGGGTTACCTTTTTCATCTGGGGATATATACCAATTCCAGTTAGGAAGACTGAGAAGTGCTTTTAATAGACTCACCAAAAAAAAGTATTGAAGATTGCTGCCCAAGTTTCAACAAGGTATGGTAGAGAAATTGGATCTCAAAGATAAAATATTGTAAGGCTTGCTTTTGAAATTAAGAATTAAGTCAAAAAAATAAACAAAAGAGGGCCGGGCGCGGTGGCTCACGCTTGTAATCCCAGCACTTTGGGAGGCCGAGGCGGGCAGATCACGAGGTCAGGAGATTGAGACCACGGTGAAACCCCATCTCTACTAAAAATACAAAAAGTTAGCCGGGCGTGGTGGCGGGCGCCTGTAGTCCCAGCTACTCGGAGAGGCTGAGGCAGGAGAATGGCGTGAACCCAGGAGGCGGAGCTTGCAGTGAGCCGAGATCGTGCCACTGCACTCCAGCCTGGGCGACAGAGCGAGACTCCGTCTCAAAAAAAATAAAAATAAAAAAAAAATAAACAAAAGAGGATTTGGAAGTGAAGTACAAGTTGTGGATATTTAAAAAAAGAAAGTACAAATTAATACAATAAGTGGGTTTAGCATGGTTGCTGGATATAAGAGCAATATATTTAAAATACGTATTTTTACATACCATCTACAAATATAATTAAAGCCATTACAACAAACATCAAATAAAATTATATATCAAAAGCCTAGTAATAAGCCAAACAAAAATGTGGAAGATCTCCACATCCAAGATTAAAATATATCATTGAGAAAAATATAAAAGAATATAAACGGAATGATATTTTATGTTCATGAACAGGAAGCTTGATTTTGTAAAATATTGTATTTTCCCCAGTATGATCTATTCAATGAAATCACAATAGAAATTCCAACAGTATTTTTTTTAGAAGTTGACAAGCTTATTGTATTAATGTTCTATCGCCACAAAACAGATTATCACAATATGATTGGCTACAGAAAACACACATTCCTTATCTCAGATTTTTTGTGTGTCAAGAGTCTAAGAGTGGCTTAGCTGGGTCTTTGCTCAGAGTCTCACAAGGTGGCACTCAAGGTGTTGGTCAGGCTGTGTGCTCATCTGGAGATCAGGGGTCCTCTTCCAAGCCCAGGTGGTTGTTGGTAGTCCCTGTGCAGTTGTAGGATTAAGACCTCAGTTCCCAGAGGCTGCACCCAATTCCCTGCCACGTGGCCTTCTCCATAGTCAGTTTATATCATAGCAGCTTGCTTCTTCAAAGCCAGTAGAACTGAATGATAACAAGACTGAGTTTATATATATGTATGTACATATGTGTGTGTGTGTATATATATATGTACATATATATATATGCATTTGCTCTACAGGAGAAAAATCACACTTGAGAGTTAGACGGAAATGACAATGGGACAACTAGATATCTATCAGGAAATAAAACTGATCCTACCTTACACAATACTCAAAAATCAATACCCAGGGGATTTTAGACCTGAATGCAAAAGGCAAATTAATAAAGCCACTGAAAAGTAATATACGAGAGTATATTCATGACCTTAGGGTAGATTTTACTACATTAAGACTAAGAATTTCTGTCCATCAAAACACTCAACAGAAGAGTGAAAAAGTGACAGATCATGGGAACGCACCTGTGACACATGAAACTAACAAAGGGTTTTCACCAAAACCACAAAGCTATTGGAAGAAAGACAGGTGAGCCAGAATAGACAGATGGCAAAAAGACATGACCAGGCACTTAGGAGCCAGGATCTCCAAATGGCAAATAAACAGACCAGAAGTGTTCCACCTCATTAGTTACCTAGGAAATGCTGGTTAAAGCTACAATGAGATACCACAACCCACACACCTGAATGGCTGGAATTTAAAAATAAAAATAAAATAAAAAGCTAACAGCACGATGTTTTGGCAAGGATGTAGAGCAACAGGAACAGTCAGACACTCCACGTGGGGTGTAAATTGTACAAGTACTTTGGAAAAATGTTTGTCAGTGTATGCCAAAGCTGAACTTATACATACTTTAACACAATTTTAGTTATATATGCAAAAGAAATACACATGTATGTGAACCAAGAGACACATACAAGAATATTCATGGCTGCACTATCAATTGCCCACAAAACTGGAAATTACTTAAATGTCCATCAACAGAATAATGGAAAAATACATGGTGCTATAGTCATAAGATGGAAGACTGCAGGAATGAACTGCAGGAATGATAAGGAACAAACTACAGCTACAGGCAACAAACACATAAGAACACAGTGCATATTCCCATTTACATAAAGTTCAGAAAATTAGTAAAACTATGCTATAGTATTTAGGGATGCATGCTCACATGGTAAACTACAAAGCAAGGAATTGCATACCATAAAATTAGCATGCTCTTTTGGTTTGGCATGGATTTTGCTGCGGATGAAAGAATAGTGATTGTGAAGTACAAGGAGATTTCAGATTGCTGGCTTGGGTGGTAGTTACGTGGGTGTTCAGAACGTGATTATTATTGAGCTATATGCTTTTGTTTTGTGCACTTTTCTCTATGTGGTATATTTCATGATAAAATGTTTTAATACCATTAACTAAAAATTTATTGCAACACATATGATAAAAATTTTGTGTCTTTCTTATGTAGTCAGCTTTTCCAAATCAAATGGGCAAACAAGTGTGAGATAGAAAAACAGAAAATTCAAAAACTACAAATACAAGTGTCCAATAAACACTTTTAAGTAGCCAATCTTAGAATTCAAAGAAAGGCAGTTTAATTATACAATAGAAATGTACAACAATAAGGGAATTTCTATGCAATAGACAATGATTAGCCATGAAAAGTATGTTATAAATAATATTGATGATATGAAATCATAGTCATGATATAATAAGTGAATAATATGGGTTATCAAACTATTGAATATGGAGGAAAGAGAACCTTGCTTACTATTTTTAAAAAGTCCATGTTGTAAAACTGAATATAACTGTGATCTATTTTTTAAAATAAATCTATATGGAGGTGTGTATTTATGTATATGTAAAGGAAACAATAGGATGATTTTGTTGTTGTTGTTATTGTTTTGACACAGAGTCTTGCTCTGTCACCCAGGCTGCAGTGCAATGGTACGATCTCTGCTCACTGCAACCTCTGCCTCCCGGGCTCAAGCAATTCTCTTGCCTCAGCCTCCCAAGTAGCCGGGATTACAAGCGCCTGCCACCATGCCCAGCTAATTTTTGCACTTTTAGTACAGACCGGGTTTCACCATGTTGGCCAGGCTGGTCTCGAACTCCTGACCTCAAATGATCCACCTGCCTCAGCCCCCCAAAGTGCTGGGATTACAGGCATGAACCACCGCGCCCGACCAGGATGATGTATTTCAAAAGGTTCAGTGACCATCTCTGAGTGCTGAGGTTACAGATTATTTTCATTTTATAATTCTCTTTATGCATGTTCTAAATTTTTCTCAGTGAGCATGTATTAGTTATGAATATGGAAAAAAGATTGTGCTTTTTTCATGATAAGCCAAGAATCATAGAATGTCATCAGCACAAGGAAGCTGTGGGGACGTGCAGGTGGAGAGAGAGAGTGGATATTTTCTCCTGTGCCCTCTCATCCACCACCCATTTGCCCTAGATGTCAGTAGGGAAGATTTTTTTAAAATAAAGAAAATAGATCAAGACCTAACCTGTCTGGCAGCAGAGAGACGTTTCTTTGTCCAAATCAATGCTCAGGCAAATGGTAAACAGGAAAATCTCCTACAGAGCCATCATTAAAGCCAATCTGGAGGAAGGTGAACATTTCCAAATACAAAATATGGCAGCTAAGAGTCAATAACAAAGATGGTGTGGAGGCACCTCATTTCAGAGAAATAAAATCTCCAGGTATTTCTTTGTCTTGTTGCTTTTTTGCCATTGATCAGATTTTTTTTTTTATTTTAACTCTCTGTCACTATGAACAGCAGGATGTGAATGAGGACTGTGCTTGAAGCCACCTAAAAGGTAGAAGAACACATCTAAAGCCCCCAGCAAATGAGCACACCTCGCAGGTGTGGATAATGGCAGCTTTGCACACCCACCTGACACTGTCTTGCAGGGTTAATACAGGCCATCACTTAATTCCTTCACAAAGCCACAGTGCTCCGTAGAGGGGCGCCTTGGTAATTATTACACCCATAAGGTGAGTCAAGATTACAGTTTATGTGCAGCTAATAACCACCTATCAGCAATTTTCTCACTCTCTCTTTTTCAGTCTCTTTCCTGATGAGCTACCCACCTGTGCCCTGGGAGTCACTGAAAACAGAAGCCAGGAGTAGGAGAGAAGAGCAGGAGGGATGGGGGGGGCCTATAAGTCTCTCCCAGTATCAGATTCATCCCAGAGAAGGCTGAGCCCCGGCAGGATGATCTGCAAGACTACAGAGCTCCCTGGTTCCCTCTGCAATAGTCCATAACTTAAAACCATAATAGTAGGCCGGGCATGGTGGCTCATGCCTGTAATCCCAACACTTTGGGAGGCCAAGGTGGGAGGATCACTTGAGGTCAGGAGCTCCAGACCAGCCTGGCCAACATGGTGAAACCCATCTCTACTAAAAATACAAAAATTAGCCAGGCATGGTGGTGCATGCCTTAGATTCCAACTACTCAGGAGGCTGAGGCAGGAGAATTGGTTGAACCCAGGAGGCGGAGGTTGCAGTGAGTCAAGATCATGCCACTGCTCTCCAGCCTGGGCAACAGAGTGAGACCCCGTCTCAAAAAAAAAAAAAAAAAACCCTAAAATCTTAATAGTAAACCTAAATGAAGTTCAAGAAAGTCCAAAATGTCTTGATTTATGCCCACGATGGCCACTCAGATTTGTTTTTTTTTTTCCTACGGTGCCCTGCTTTGTAGTGTCTTAGGCCCACTGCCCATTACTGACTCTGGGATGGTTTGATCTCCCACTACCTCTTTGGGATAACCTTTAGGTTGTGCTTTTCATCAAAATGCAATGATCATGCCCAAAACTCATCTTAAATTGCAGGCCAATTCCCAAAACATCCTGGGTGGGGAGCCCAGGCACCCACAGCCATGACCTTGTATCCCCAGAGCATTCCCATTTCAAGCACACTCGAGCAGGTGAATTCTCCTGGTGGAAGAATTCAAAGAACGGACATCAAATTTTTTTTTTGGCTGTTACTGTTTTCTCTTTGTTCTACATTTAGACCCCATACTTTTTGTTAAAAATGGAAAAGACTTTTGTATCACTGGGCTTTCTCCAGAGTAAATATTAGACTAGATGGTTATGAAGCTCATTTGGTCAGAATATATGACTTTTAAAGAAAAAGGGGATCAGGACTCAGGGACAGCTGAGCCGTCTGCAGAGGGAGAAGGTTCAGGACACTCACCCACGCAGCCATTAATGAGACATCTGACCAAGATCGCCGCATCAGCAGCCAGCTCTTTCTTACAAAAGCAAAGGCCTGTCAATCTGAGGCATAGAGAAGGCCCACCTGCAGTGTATTTCATCGAGTGTAGACACAGCCCTACGTCAGATAGTTATCCTTTTAATTCGACTGCAGTGAAGTGCACTTGTGGCCCTGACAGTATTCTCTTGTGCACCAAAGGAAGTGAATAATAATTAAAGAGTCCTTTGGACAATATCCTTCTATCTGAGGAATCATATACTCAAATAATTTAATTTGTAAAACCTCTTCACCACCTTACTGCCCAGCTTTCATTTTCTTTTGCATATATTTTCACCACTCAACTAATGATGGATAGAGGGAATTAAGACATGGTTGATTGCATCTCATAAAGGCACTTGGACGCATTTAAGATCACTAGCCTCTTTTTCCTTCCCAGCACCTTCTAATGTAATGTGTTCTCTGAACACATGTGTAAGACACACACTGATATTAAAAGCTGTATTCTACACCACCTAATAAAGAGGATGCCACATCAAAAGGCAGAGTTAACATCAAAAATGCACGAGAATCATTTAAGAGATTAGAATAAAGGAGCTGGTGGAAGGTTGATGCCACTAAACTACCTTCACTCACTACCTCTATCCACAAGGGCAAAGTTAAACAGCCACAGAAAGATGGCGGGGCCACCGTGCCCACAGCCCATCCAACAGCACATTACACTCTGTCACCATGTGACTCTAGCTATTTCCAAAAGTATGAACAAATGCATGCAATGATGAAAAGTACTCAGTATATTTTGTGTGTCCTCTAGAAACAAAGGAAGAATGCTCCTGTTGGGGACATGTCATCTATTTTTTTCCTAAGTCAAGCATTCAACCTCTGACCTGAGCCAGTTCAACTGGACCTAGAGTTGCTACTTATTCACGTAAAAACTAGCAATTCTGAGGCAGAAAAAAACTGGTGGCCAAGTGCTTGGGTCCTACTGCAGACTTCCGGGGACTAAATCCCGGTTCTGCCACGCCCTTGCTCTGTGACCCTGGGCAAGTTAATGAGCCTCTCCACATCCTACTTTCCTCACTGTGACATGGGGTCTCAATAATGGCCCCTGTGGCCAGGCACTGTGGCTCATGCCTGTAATCCCAACATTTTGGGAGGCCAAGTTCAGGAGTTCAAGACCAGCCTGGCCAACATGACAAAACCCCGTCTGTACTAAAAATACAAAAATTAGCCAGGTATGGTGGTGCACGCCTATAATTCCTACTCAGGAGGAATGTAATGCCTACAGAGGAGGCTGAGGCAGCAGAATCGCTTGAACCTGGGAGGCAGGGGTTGCAGTGAGCCAAGATCACACCACTGCACTCCAGCCTGGGCAACAGAGCAAACTTCTGTCTCAAAAAAAAAAAATGAAAAATAATAACTGCCCCTGCTTCCTAGGATTTCTTTTGTGAGGGCTGAAGGAGCTAGTTCATGCCAATCAGCACATTGTCTCTTTAAAAGTAAATGATAAACAGATATTAACTATCAACGTTAGGGCAAAGAACAAATTCTATGTGAACTTAAACTATCATTTTCCAAACTCTGTTCCATAGAACAATCAAGATGTTAATGCTAATAAATGCTCCAGAGAAGGAAGAAAAATTAACCTGGCCTTGGTCGAATGTGGTGGTGCACACCCGTAGTTCCAGCACTTTGGGAGGCCAAGGCAGGAGGATCACTTGAGCCCGGGAGTTCGAGGCTGAAGTGAACAGTGATTACACCATCACACCCCAGCCCAGGTGACAGAGTGAGACCCTGTCTCAAAAAAAAAGAAAATTTACTGAGTAGTTAAGTGATCAGTTAACTGACCCTTAACTAGTCAGTTAAGGAGGGATGTCATGGGTCCTTGGTTGACCTGGTCTTTAGTTCTCTGTAACTTTAACACGTTAAAGAGTTTATGAATATCTCATGGCTGAACTCCACTTGGAAATGATGAGCTAAACACAACTGCAAAAATTCTTTTTATAAGTTTTTTTCTCTATTTTTTTTTAGAGACAGGGTCTCATTCTGCCACTCAGGCTGGAGTATAGTGGTAAAATAGGTTCACTGCAACCTCAAACTCCTGGGCTCAAGCAATCCTTCTGCCGCAGCCTCCCAAGTAGCTGAGAATGCAGGTGCTCACCACTGTGCCTGGCTAATTTTCTTATTTCATTTTTTTGTAGAGACAGATTCTCACTATGTTGCCCAGGCTGGTCTCAAACTCCTGGCCTCAAGCGATCCTCCTACCTCAGCCTCCCAAAGCACTGGGATTGTAGGCATGAGCCACCAAGTCCAGCTATTTCTTTTTAAATTATATTGGGAAGCAAAAATAGACACAGGAAAGCATGCTTCCTGTCTGAGTGATCTTGGTATATTCTCTGTGAGCTCCCCAAATGAAAAGTCCAGCACATTCAAGAAGCTTCTAAGGCCTAGACCTCTGTCCAGAGATGTAGCACATGGCCAAAACAGGAAGATGTTCAGGATGACACTGATGGCACCTCCAAATTCTGAAGGAACAGTAGGAATGTGCGGGGTTCTGTTTAGATGAAGTAACAGACTCAAAAAAAAAAAAAAAAAAAAGCTTGAGTACAAGGAAAAGATCTTTTAAGACTGCTAAAGAGGTCAAGAGAGAAACGAAATGGTGCAAAGTTGACATTTGTTTTGATCTCTCAAGGAAAGCATGATTTTGAAGGAAATAGCAGCCAATCATAATAGAAAAAAAATTTGTGGATTTTATTTTTTTATTAGTATACTTTAAGTTTTAGGGTACTTGTGCACAACGTGCAGGTTTGTTACATATGTATACATGTGCCATGTTGGTGTGCTGCATCCATTAACTCGTCATTTAGCATTAGGTATATCTCCTAGTGCTATCCCTCCCCCCCTCCCCCCCTCCCCCCACCCCACAACAGTCCCTGGTGTGTGATGTTCCCCTTCCTGTGTCCATGTGCTCTCATTGTTCAATTCCCACCTATGAATGAGAACATGCAATGTTTGGGTTTTTGTCCTTGCGATAGTTTGCTGAGAATGATGGTTTCCAGTTTCATCCATGTCCCTACAAAGGACATGAACTCATCATTTTTTATGGCTGCATAGTATTCCATGGTGTATATGTGACACATTTTCCTAATCCAGTCTATCGTTGTTGGACATTTAGGTTGGTTTCAAGTCTTTGCTATTGTGAATAGTGCCGCTATAAACATACGTGTGCATGTGTCTTTATAGCAGCATGATTTATAGTCCTTTGGGTATATACCCAGTAATGGGATGGCTGGGTCAAATAGTATTTCTAGTTCTAGATCCCTGAGGAATCGCCACACTGACTTCCACAATGGTTGAACTAGTTTATAGTCCCACCAACAGTGTAAAAGTGTTCCTATTTCTCCACATCCTCTCCAACACCTGTTGTTTCCTGATTTTTTAATGATGGCCATTCTAACTGGTGTGAGATGGTATCTCATTGTGGTTTTGATTTGCATTTCTCTGATGGCCAGTGATGATGAGCATTTTTTCATGTGTTTTTTGGCTGCATAAATGTCTTCTTTTGAGAAGTGTCTGTTCATATCCTTTGTCCAGTTTTTGATGGGGTTGTTTGTTTTTTTCTTGTAAATTTGTTTGAGTTCATTGTAGATTCTGGATATTAGCCCTTTGTCAGATGAGTAGGTTGCAAAAATTTTCTCCCATTATGTAAGTTGCCTGTTCACCCTCATGGTAGTTTCTTTTGCTGTGCAGAAGCTCTTTAATTTAATTAGATCCCATTTGTCAATTTTAGCTTTTGTTGCCATTGCTTTTGGTGTTTTAGACATGAAGTCCTTGCCCACGCCTATGTCCTGAATGGTATTGCCTAGGTTTTCTTCTAGGGTTTTTATGGTTTTAGGTCTAATATTTAAGTCATTAATCCATCTTGAATTAATTTTTGTATAAGGTGTAAGGAAGGGATCCAGTTGCAGCTTTCTACATATGGCTAGCCAGTTTTCCCAGCACCATTTATTAAATAGGGAATCCTTTCCCCATTTCTTGTTTTTGTCAGGTTTGTCAAAGATCAGATAGTTGTAGATATGCAGCATTATTTCTGAGGGCTGTGTTCTGTTCCATTGGTCTATATCTCTGTTTTGGTACCAGTACCATGCTGTTTTGGTTACTGTAGCCTTGTAGTATAGTTTGAAGTCAGGTAGTATGATGCCGCCAGCTTTGTTCTTTTGGCTTAGGATTGACTTGGTGATGCGGGCTCTTTTTTGGTTCCATATGAACTTTAAAGTAGTTTTTTCCAATACTGTGAAGAAAGTCTTTGGTAGCTTGATGGGGATGGCATTGAATCTATAAATTACCTTGGACAGTGTGGCCATTTTCATGATATTGATTCTTCCCACCCATGAGCATGGAATGTTCTTCCATTTGTTTGTATCCTCTTTTATTTCATTGAGCAGTGGTTTGCAGTTCTCCTTGAAGAGGTCCTTCACATCCTTGTAAGTTGGATTCCTAGGTATTTTATTCTCTTTGAAGCAATTGTGAATGGGAGTTCACTCATGATTTGGCTCTCTGTTTGTCTGTATGGGTGTATAAGAATGCTTGTCATTTTTGTACATTGATTTTGTATGCTGAGACTTTGCTGAAGTTGCTTATCAGCTTGAGGAGATTTTGGGCTGAGACAATGGGGTTTTCTAGATATACAATCTATTTTAACTAAGCTCTACCTCCTAAACCAAGTGGTCTCTGGCCTGTTAGGAACTAGGCGGCACAGCAGAAGGTGAGCAGCGAGCAGGCCTGTGAAGCTTCATCTGCATTTATAACCTCTCCCCATCACTTGCATCACTGCCTGAGCTCTGCCTCCTGTCAGATCAGCAGTGGAATTGGATTCTCACAGAAGCCAAAATTCTATTGTAAACTGCACATGTGAGGGATCTAGGTTGTGGCTTCTTATGAGAATCTAAAGCCTGATGATCTGTCACTGTCTCCCATCACCCCAAGATGAAACAGGAAAACAAGCTCAGGACTCCCACTGATTCTACATTATGGTGAGTTGTATAATTGTTTAATTACATATTACAATATAATAATAGAAATAAATGAAGTGCAGAATAAATATAATGCACTTGAATCATCCTGAAACCATCCCCCCAGTCCATCGAAAAATTGACTTCCACAAAACTGATCCCTGGTGCAAAAATAATTGGAGACTGCTGTCCTACATGGCATCGTCATGATCACTCCTGAGACTCAGGAGCCCTACCACAAAATCCTAAATGGAAATCCACTTTGATTCAATGATTGAAATTCTTTCCCCGACCCTCAGGGCTTCAACATCAGCCAGATTTTCATGAGAAAATCCTAGAACACTGTCCAGATTATTTGACAGGTGAAAGGAAAACACTTCAACTCGCAAATCCATTGCTTCACTTCTCTGGGAAGTGGTTTCTTACCAAAAATGACCAAACCTGACTTGCCCACTTCATGAGGCTCAGAATGGTTTCTGGCCATGCAGAACCCTGGTTAACACTTTCAGAGAATGAAATCGTACCAGTCAAAGTCATCCAGTGGAAAGCAGGAATATTCCTAAAGGTAGAACACAGAAGAAGAGTCAGAACAAAAATTCTTACGGCAATAATAACTTCATTTTAATAAGTATATGGATAAGATGACTATTTTACAGGGGGCGGCAGCCAATTCTCATTGGCTGGTTTTAAAATATCAGCCTCTTCACTTCAAAAAACTGCATTGATCCCTAAATGCCATACACCATGCCATCTCCTTAATTTTTGTAAAACAGCTTTATTTCTTTTTCTTTTTAAAATATTTTTTAGAGACAGGGTCTCCTCACTCTGCCACCTACCCTGGAGTATAGCGGTGCAATAGGCTCACTGTAGCCTCAAACTCCTGGACTGTAGTGATCCTTCTGCCACAGCCTCCCAAGTAGCTGGGAATACTACTGTGCTGGCTAATTATTTTATTTTATTTTTTTGTAAAGAAAGAGTCTGGTTATGTTGCCCAGGCTGGTGTCAAACTCCTGGCCTCAAGTGATCCTCCCAACTCAGCCTCTCAAAGCACTGAGATTGCAGACATGAGCCACTGAGTCCAGCTATTTCTTTTTAAATTATATTGGAAAGTGGGCCAGGTGCAGTGACTCATGCCTGTAATTCCAGCACTTTGGGAGGCCAAGGCAGGCAGACCACCTGAGGTCAGGAGTTCAAGATCAGTCTAGCCAACATGGCAAAATCCCATCTCTACTAAAAATAGAAAAATTAGCCAGATGTGGTGGCTCATGCCTGTAATCCCAGCTACTCGGGAGGCAGAAGCAGGAGAATCACTTGAACCCGGGAGGCAGAGTTTGCAGTAAGCCGAGATCAGGCTACTGCACTCCAGCCTGGGTGACAGAGCAAGACTGTGTCTCAAAAATAAAAATAAATAAAATAAATTATATTGGAAAGCAAAAATAGATGTAGGAGAGCATGCTTCTTGTCTGAGTGATCCTGGTGCATTTTCTTTGAGCTTCCCAAACCCACCTAAGTCAGAGTAAAAGACACACCCTGGAATGCACTTCCAAGTGAAGCCCTTTATGCTCCATGAACTAAGACAATTGTTCAACACCAAAGATTTTAATGATGAGAAGGGCAAATCCTGATGAGTGGAAACAGTGACACCCCAACTTCCCCTGCTCCTCGAGACAAAGCCAATATGATTCTAAGGAGGCCTTTTCTTTACAAAGAAACGTGCCTTCCTAAAGGAGGAACCATGTCACCGATTAAGACATTTCCCAAGCATTTGCTAACTTACTTACAGGCATCATTGCTCCCTTGGGCCTGGGGACCCCTCCACCTTCTTGAACGGAGTAGCTGAATAGGTAAATGGGTTATATCAGGCCAGGAAATCAATGTGTATACTGTGTTCTCAGCCACAGATGAGCATGTCGAAGCCATTCTATTATAGCTCTAGGAGCCGTATTGATCCAGCTGTAACTACTCGGAGGTGGCCCGCAATCCAGTGAGAACACATCCATCTGTCCATCCAGCCGCCTCTCTCCCCTAGTAGTGCTTAGAGAGTAAGTGTTTGCAGATTGGATTAATTTAATGTTTGCTTAATCAAAACTGTCTACCCTGGAACTTAAATGCTATTAATTACTAAGAGAATCCAGAACTAATTCTCTAGCTCTGTGAGGCTGGGGAGGAACAGCCGTTCTGCAGAGAAAGGGAGTTTCTGTTTGTCTCTCTTTCCAGATGTTCATTTGGTGGCCTTCCCCACTCCCATTACCACTTACCCACCTGCTTTCCCTCACAGCCTTCTAAAAAGAAAAAAAGTACTTGCTGCTTTGCTGTTTGCTCTTTGGAGCATGCATGCCGCATGCACGGGAGCCTGCCGGTTGGATACACAGAGCCTCCACCTCAGATGTCCCGGCAGCATGCATTGCGTCACTTGCTTTTCCAGTGCGTTCTGGTGAAATAGCACCCTGTCTTTCATCTACTTCATGGTGCAAATGATTCTTTCCCAGAGCCCCGAGAGCTCCCCAAAGATAGGAGCTATGACTTGCTAATCTGTAATGCCCCGGCACCGAGCACTGTGCCTGTTACATACTGGCATTAGCAAGTGTTTGCTGAACTGAACTGGGGGAGGAGACGATGGCCCCCTCCAAGGGCTCTATGTTTACAAAGCCCTCTGTGGCACTGACACCTCTCCAGGGAGTGTCTCAGAGGCTTCCGTTCAACAGCACCTGCATCCAATCTTTCATCTTCCCTGTCCTTGAAAAGACAGCAGACTGTTCTTAGAACCAGGACCCAAAGCCTATCTTGCTTATGAATTTAATGCCATCACAAGAGGAGTGTGAAAGGGCATATCTGCCTCCAAATCTATTCCATGGCTTTGCAAAAGGATAACCAAGGACCACAAAATGCCATGCAGTTCAGCCAGAGGGCTAGCAGGAGCCAGGAGAGGCACTGCTATACCCCGAAACGTGTCTTTAGCCGCAGCAATACCGCAGGCTTTTGGTAAAACAACTGCATCTGGGCATCTGCAGTTTGGCCATGAGCACACATCACATCTCATGAACATCTCACTATTTGTGGTGAGTGGCGAGTGGTTCCACTATCCACTATGTCTGTGTATTGTACAGAAAAAGTCCACTGCTCTCCAAAGGGAATTCCTCTGCTGAGCACCTGGCCCCTGGGGTGGCCACTCCTTAAAGCAGAGGTTCTTCTGCAAGGGCATGGTTCTCAGCCCCCAGCTACCACTTGGGAACTTGCAGCTATTATTATAGGCATTGCAGACTTAAATCCCTACAAGGACACAGCAGGCGGAGTAAATGACCGAAGCTAGTAAGGCATACTTCCTTATGCGGTGGAGAGGAGCAGAGCAAAGTGGGGAGACTGTCCCTCTCCAGGAGGGGCTGCTGTGACTCAGCGCTCACTGCTGTTCCCCTGCAGAACACAGGCTCAGTATGAATAAATCTTCTTACTTCCTCATGACCTCACCCTACAGTAAAATGCTGGCAACCAATTCAATTTTTAAAACATTCACATATCATTCAAATAGGGTCTATAGTTCAGTTAATAATATTGTACCAATGCCAGTTTCCTGGTTTTGATAATGTGCTATGGTCATGTAAGATGTTACCATTGGGGGAAGGTGGGGAAAGAATACGGGAGAACTCTTGGTGCTATTCTTGCAACTTTGTGTGCATCTTAAATTATTTTAAAATGGAAAGTTAAACACACACACACACACAGTGCAGGCCAAGCTACATAGCTCAACAAGCCATAGGTTTTCTAAGTTTGTTGACATCCCTTGGTCACATCCAAGTGGGCTAGTGCCTCACAGGCAAAATGGGAGAAAGACCCAAAACCTTGACCTGACAGCTTCCACACATGGCCAACCTCAACTGTTGACCCTTTTATGGAACCAGTGCCCTGGAGGTGACACTGCAGACTTAGCTCACTGAAGTCCTGCCTCTGCCAGATTTCTGAAATCAAATCACCACTGCACCACACAACACCCACTAATTCATATGCATTTTGCACAAATAATTCTTATTTGATGAATAGAGCACCAGACTTAAAATTCAGCCGTGGTGTGGTAAATTACACTGGCCAGATTAACTGTACAAAGAACACGTCTCAAAACAATGATTTCACTTCGAGCTAAGGAGGAACAAGTGCCCTTCCTTTCATTTCTAAATTACATTTTCAATCATAAATATTGAAAATTACATTTCTGATCACCGCTGTCACCTTGTGAGTAGTGGCACATGAGCCCCACAGACACACGGGTTTTTACAGAAGGAAAGCAACAGCCATTAGAATACCCCAACCACTTTGAGTTTTAAAGGGCCTGTTCTCCCAGCCTACAAGATTATAAAACGATGGCACCCTTTGGAGCTTGCAGAGGCAGGGAGCAACAGTCTCATTGGCACATTGGTTGTTAAACATATGGAATTATTACTCTGGGTGTATTTTACCACTTATTATACAAGGGCTGTTCCAAGTATATACAGGTAGGTATGGTGCAGCCATTGCCCTAGCGAGGCAGACATGAAAACAAAACATATTTCTGCCTGGTAGACCTCTGAAACTTGTGAGCTTCTGGCTATAAGCAAAATAATTTTTTAATGTAAAATAGGGGGTAGCATGCTCATCTTCCTCTCCAGTAATAACAAAAGTCGGTATCATAAGGACAGCTGGGCGCTGTGTCTTATGCCTGTAATCTCAACACTTCGGGAGGCTAAGGCAGGAGGATTGCTTGAGGCCAGGGGTTCAAGACCAGCCTGGGAAACAGAGGAAGACTCTGTCTCAGAAACAACAACAAAATTAGCCAGACATGGTGGTGTATGCCTGTAGTCCCAGCTATTTGGGAGGCTGAGGCAGGAGGATCACTTGAGCACGGGAATTCGAGGCTACAGTGAGCTGTGATGGTGTCGCTGTACTCCATCCCAGGCAACAGAGTAAGACCCTGTCTCAAAGAAATAATATAATAAAATAAAATAAGACCAAAATAATTTTGAAAAAATAAAATGAAAATGAATGCTGCATGTAGAAACTCGGAAAAATAAAATAAAAAAGACTGTAAGGATGGAGAGGCTCTTCAAAGGAAAGATGAATGGGGTGTTAAAATTACTTGGCTGAGGAGATAGCAGGAAAGAGGCAGAGCTGCCCCCGTGGTCCCGGCTGGGAAAAGGGAAGGGTGGAAGAGACTCTGATAGAAACACAAGGCTAGAAGCAGAGTCCGTCTGAAAGACTTAATTGGTGAGCTAGTTTAGCTGCAGGTATTTTGACATTAAGATGAAAATAAAGCACTTGCCTACAATGAAGAAACCAAACACCCACCTCAACCAATGAATTGTATCCTTCAAGATATATACCCCTGGTGCCTTTAGATATAACCAACACTACGTTCAACTCTTCCCTGGATCCATATACCTGTCAGGCATGTGGATGGACCATTAATAGACAGTAGCAATGTCTCTACCCACTGGCTCACATCAGGGATGTACTGACCACTCTGCTTATGCTGGACCACACCAAACCCAGGCAACACTAAGCCATGCAAAGTCATACATAGAATATCCCATATCCTAAAGACAAAGCCCATAATATATTCTTGCAACTCTGCATTCCAGAGTCCCCTTCCCCCAAATGTATAGTATGCTAACAGTAGTCCCTTAAGCATAAAGTTGTACAGACCCTAACATGGTAGTATTTGTACATCACCTCCATGCCTTGCAGTAGCACTCAGAGTTCTAGTACAGGCATCAAGGGTGTCTGCTGCAAGCATGCACCAGAGGGCTAATGCCCCAGGACAGCCCTCCACTCCACCAGTAGCGGATAGGAGTTGATAGATTCATACCCAGCCATTTCCTCCCTTACTTGGAACAACTCAGGATTTTTTTTACATTCCCAGAGCTCCCAGCTGCCAGGCAAAGCAATCTGCTTATTCAATGCTTTCTGTATCAGTCCCCTTCCCTTCCCTTCTTCTCTCAGGCTAGATGGGATTAGGGCCTAAAGGCCACCTATGTTAGCCAGAGTTCTCCAGAGAAACAGAGCCAATGGGATGTGTATACACACACTGCATAACAACATTTTGGTCAACGATGGACCACATCTACCATGGTGCTCCTATAAGACAGTAATGTAGCTGAAAATTTTCTATCGCTCAGTGATGTCTTAGCCATCATGACTGTCAATAACATCTGATATGGTTTGGCTGTGTCCCCACCCAAATCTAGAATTGTAGCTCCCATAATTCCCTGTGTCATCAGAGGGACCCAGTGGGAGGTAATTGAATCATGGGGGCAGGTCTTTTCCGTGCTGTTCTCATGATAGTGAATAAGTCTCTGTGAATAACCATGAGATCTGATGGTTCCGTAAAGGGGATGTTCCCCTGCACATGTTCTCTCTTGCCTGCCACCATGTAAGACATTTCTTTCACTTTCTCCTATGATTGTGAGGCCTCCTCAGTCATGTGAAACCGTGAGTCCATTAAACCTCTTTTTCTTTATAAATTACCCAGTCTCGGATATGTCTTTATCAGCAAGCAAAAACAGACTAATACAACATCGTAGCAGAATGCACTATGTTTAAATTTGTTTAGATAACACAAGTACTTACCACTGCATTACAGTTGCCTGTAGCATTCAGTACAGTAATATGCTCACAGATTTGTAGCCTAAGAGCAATAGGCTACACCATATAGTCTAGGTGTGTAGTAGGCCATACCATGTAGGTTTGTGTATGTACGCTATGAGGTTCACGCAATGACAACATCACCTAAGGATGCATTTCTCAGAAAGCATCCCCATGGTTAAGCAATGCATGATTGTATATGGAGAGCCAAATTCACTTAAAGGAATTGGTTCACGTGATTTTGGAGGCTGGCAAGTCCAAAATCTACCAGTTAGGCCTGCAGGCTGCAGACCCACCCAAGGAAGGGCCAATGTTGCCGTTCCAGTTGGAAGGTTGTCTGCTGCAGAATTCTCTCTTGCTCAGGGAAGGTCAGTCTTTTGTTCTATTCAGCCTTTCAAATAACTGGATGCCCACTTTATGGAGGGCAATTAGCTTTACTCAAAGTCTACCGATATAAATGTTACTTTCATCCAAAAACATCCATAACAATTTTCACTAAATATCTGGGCACCGTGGCCCAGCCAAGTTGACATGTAAAATTAACCACCACACCTCCATTCCCCATCCCCTACCAGTGTGTCCTGCAACCACCACTGAAAGAAACAACTTGCACTCTAATTATTGTAACAGTGTCTGCTTCTGGTGGAACCTAATTTAAAACGTTGTATTTTTAGTATACTGTGACTTGGAAAATAAATGAAAGCATAGAAATGCTTAGTCCTCTTTCAAAAACCTAGTGACCCATGAAAGCACTTGGCCTACAGTTTAGGAACCACTGCCTCACAGGTGCTGGAGTTTAATGCCTAGAAAGGCCCACTCAATCTCTAAGGCTATGTAAACACAGATGTTTCCAAAGTCGTTGATCGTGATTTTGGAAAGACCGCAGCATTCCTAATAGTGACACAGATATCAGGATGGTGCTGTCAAAGAAGTCCCTCTCTATTCCATTGCATACCCGACCTTCCAGACAGTTAGCAACATTCTGAGAGGGTAAAGACTCTTATCTGAAACCCATCACGTCACCAAAGCAGCAACGATTTCATTTAAAAACAACACCTCTATCCAAGGGCTCAGAATATGTTCACAAAAGAAAATACATCTTTTGACATGCCTAAAAATACGTGATTATATCCTTTGTGGCAAGACGAGACCAAGTGACTCATTGAAGTCATAAAGGCTGCAAATTGCAGTATTGTTGTCTTTGAATGAAAATTGCCAGAGGACTTGTGTTTCGTTGTCTCGAGAAACCTAGGCAGTCATTTGCCGCATCACGAGATCCAAATCATGTGAAGTTGAAGATCATCTCCTCCTTTTTGTATTTCATTAGCCAAGATCAGGTTAATAAAAAGTTTAAAAGTTGACTGCCTTCCCCAGGAGATTTATTTAGACCTCCTCTGCGGGGATGAGCTGGGAATGGCAGCCGACACTCTCATTTCTCCAGAGCTCACTCTGTCATCTCCCTCTGTGGTCCCTGAAGTCTGCCAATTAAAGACCTCCTCGATGACATTCTGCTGCTGAAGTTATGCACACATAAATCACTGTAATAAGAGAAGATTGTTATGTTAACCTCCGCCATGCAACCCTTTTCCTTTTGTGAGAAATGTGAAAAACATTCATTTGTCTGGCACAAAGGAAGCTATTTCCCAACAGATGCCTGGAAGCCTCGCCTGGATGATGCCCCTTCCTGTGGTTACGTAGGTGGTGCCTCCTGCACCAGCAGGCATTACTCAACTCGAAACACAGAGCAACGAGGCCATAAACCAGGCAGCATTACATCAGAGACAGGGTGCTCTGAAATAAATGGGGAGCTGGTTCTATCTACAGGAACATTTTTCCATATTTAACCAAGCAAAACTGGAGACATTACTGAACACACAGTCTCAAAGGTCAATTCTTAAGGAGATTGGTGCTGGGGAGGGAAGACACACAGTTTCTACAGCTATGGAGGAACCCTTGAAGTGGCTGGAGTTTCACTGTTAGAACGAAGGGCTGGTGTGCAGCGACTGTGAATTCTACTTTGATGTGAAAGATTGCATCATCTTCTGGTTGAGCCCCTGGGAGTGGCAACCATAGCAGCCATGGGGCTGAAGCTGGAGACGGTCACCACTGTGTGCTCCCTCACCAGCACCGCAAATCTTCATGGGTTCAAATTCCCCAGAGATTCAGTTTTCAAAAGAGAGACAGACCGAGAGAGAGAGAGAGAGAATGTTTTATCAACAACAGAATACATATTCATGATACATTAATGACTTATATCTACATGTTAATTTTAGAAGACAATATTAATTGAAGGACCTGAAAAGGAAAAGTCTGGGCATGAACTAAGCTGTTTCTCTCTATATTCAGTTGCCCCCAGTTAGCTAACTCAAGGCTGGGGTGCCCCCAGGGGATGGCAAGGGGTGACCTGCTATGCAGATGCAGCCACTCATCCAGAAACTGGCTTGCTTTGGACACCCAAGTGGGGACACCAACCTTGATCAAAGGACTCATTTGCCCACCCCTACAGACCTGACTTTCAGAGCTGCTATCAAAAGGCAGGAACCTTGCAGGGCAAGCCCACAGTGGAAGGAAGGAAGGAAGGAAGGAAGGAAGGAAGGAAGGAAGGAAGGAAGAAGGGAGGGAGGGAGGGAGGGAGGGAGGGAGGGAGGGAAGGGAGGGAGGGAGGGAGGGAGGAAGAAAGAAAGAAAGAAGAAAGAGAGAGAGAAAGAGAGAAAGAGAGAAGGAGAGAAGGAGAGAAGGGAAGGAAGGGAAGGAAGGGAAGGAAGAGAAGGAAGGGAAGGAAGGGAAGGAAGGGAAGGAAGGGAAGGAAGAAAGAGAAATAACAGTGGCTCACGCCTATAATTCTAGCACCTTGGGAGGCTGAGATAGAAGGATTACTTGAGCCCAGGAGTTCCAGATCAGCCTGAGCAACATAGTGAGACCCTCTCTCTACAAAACAAACAAAAAAATTAGCCAGGTGTAGTAGTGCACACCTTTGGTCCCAGGTATTTGAGAAGCTGAGGGGGGAGGATCACTTGAGCCCAGGATTTGGAGGCTGCAATGAGCTATAGTCATGACACTGCACTCCAGCCTGGGAGACAGAGCAAGATCCTGTCTCTTAAAAAAAAAAATCTAGTTAGAGGGGTTGGTAGGAAGGGAACAGGACACAATTTCTCTTATTACTTATTTCACAATCAAAATGGAAATTTCATTCTAGTTCACACTAGAGCAATTCACTTGCTGTTGGAATTTTGATATATTCTGTAAAGAGTGTCCAAAAATAACCAGTTGTACCTGATTCTGTTGAACTCTCTGCACCTGTCCATTTTAAATCTTGTTTTCTTATTTACTGTTTTTTCTCCCCCTTCAAACTTAAAGGTGTAAGGTGCTTTGCTTTTCTGCTTTTCTTTTTTCTTTTTTTTTTTTTTTTTTGAGACACGGTCTCACTCTATCACCCAACCTGGAGTGTATGGCACGATCTCAGCTCACTGTAACCTCCACCTCCTGGGTTTAAGTAATCCTCTTGCCTCAGCCTCCCAAGTACCTGAAAGTACAGGTGTGCACCGCCATGCCCAGCTAATTTTTGTATTTTTAGTGGAGATGGGGTTTTATCATGTTGGCCAGACAGGTCTCGAACTCCTGATCTCAGGTGATCTGCCCACCTCGGCCTCCCAAAGTGCTGGGATTACAGGCATAAGCCACCATGCCTAGCCAGATGCTTTTCTCCTTAACCTAGAGTGACCAGCCATCCTGGTTTTCCTGGGACTGAGAGGTTTCCCAGAACAGGGGGCTTTCAGTGCTTAAACCAGTCCTTTGCAAGCCATAGAGTCATTTGCCTTCTTTAAGTAAACATGTAAATCTTAGTTTGAGCCTACCAAACCATGATCAATTAAACACAGTATATTAGTCCTTTCTCACACTGCTATAAAGATACTACCTGAGTCTGGGTGACATAAACAAAAGAGTTGACTGACAGTTCTGCATGGCTGGAGAGACCTCAGGAAACTTACAATGATGGTGGAAGGCGAAGGGGAAGCTTGCACGTCTTACAAGGCAGCAGGAAGAGAGAAAGAATGAGAATGAGGAAGTGCCACACTTTAAAACCATCAGCTCTCATAAGAACTCACTCAGTTTGATGAGAACAGCATGGGGGAAACCACCCCCATGATCCAATCACCTCCCACCAGGTCCCTCCCTCCACATGTGGGGATTATAATTTGAGATGAGATTTGGGTGGGGACAAAGAACTAAACCATATCACACAGTTTCACGGTTTTGTGGTAGCAGATATACAAGTACATTCACCAGGCTGTGGGAAACTGGCCCTATGGGGTTTCTGAGCAGAAGTGAGGCCACGTCAATCATTGCTGAGAACGATTTCCACCTCATACTGCAGGAAGACAACTGAAGGTTTTCAGAGGCTATTGCACAATTCGAAGCATAAAACAATAAGGGATTAAGTGAGAGGAATGGAAAACAAGGGGCAAGGTAAGCAGACCCTTCTCCATGGAGGTCTTGCAAATTGTTCCAATCCAGTCATTTATACAGTCTTCACCAGTTACCCCCAGGCCCCATCAAAAGCAATATTTCACCTGAGGATCCAACATGGGGTGCCACCTCCTCCCTGGCACATGTGGCCAGAGCATCATCTCACTGTGGTCTTTTTATTTTGAAGCAAAATATATAGGAACAATTAAAAAGGATGGAACCAATGCATCTCGAAATTCTCTTTATAGGCAAAAAAAAAAAAAAAAAAAAAAAAAATCCAAATTAGACTTTTGTTACCCTGACAGCACTGAGAATCATCTGGCTTGTGAGCTTTTAAATACTCAGTGTATAATGAACATCTCCAGCCAGATCCAGTGGGCATCACTCGTGGAGACTGGCCACAGGGTGGGCCCACATCTCCCTTGCCTTCTTCTAGGCTTTCAAAGGGAGCCTGTGATGCCTACATATGAATTGCACTGAATTGCTCTTGATTAAATCACTGTAATTTTTTTTGTTACTCTATGCTTTACATTATTAGTTGAATACCCAAGGGTTTTTTTTTTCCACTAATCCCAGGTCCAAATTAGACTTTTCTCATCCAGAAGTGTTGGGAAGATGGAAAATAAAAATAACAAGTATGAGGAAGAAGAAGAGAAATCGCTGATACTGAGAGGTTTTGCTAAGCACCTGGCATTTTGCTGAGTGCTTCTCATGTTACGTTGTGCCCTGTGAAACTGCCATTTTCATGGGTCCCATTTTTATATTGTTTGACCCACTACATTGTCTCCTATCATCCTCACAGCAAGTGAACCGATACTGTCATCGCCCTCTTTTTACATGCGGGTACACTGAGGCTGGAGAAGAGTGTGGTCCAAGCATGTGTTGAACCCAGCTTGTCCCAGCTCTGACTCCAGAGACTGTGCTGCTAGCTGATACCCTTGAGTGCCCTGCCCTGACCCAGTTCCCCAGTCTTTTTTCTTTTCCCTTCTTCCCCAACCTCTACTCTGAGCTGTACGCTGCTGCTGAGAGAGGACAAACAAACAAGATGGACAAGATGGTACCAAATCTAGAGTCACGTGGACAAGGGGATGGTGTGGATTGAGTGGCTGCGGCAGTTGTAACTTCATGCTGCTGGGATTGGAAGCCAGAGGTTATGGAAGGCAAGTGCACGTGGACATTCCCAGCAGAGGAGGGGCAGAGCTCCCAGGGAACCACAAAAGCACCCACGTGGAGGGGCTGAGGATGCGGCCTGGGAAGGATGCCATGTGACCACGTTTCTTCTCTGTTTTCCAGGCCACCATGGCTGACCACCCAAGCATCCAAGTCAATAAGTCTTTCACTGAGAGAGACCTGATGCCCCGCACAATCTCGCCCCAACTGGGAGAGTCGGCACAGGCTGTGTCTTCTCCTTGCACTTACTGAAGTTTATTTAACAGTTTGGACCTTGCCTGTTGAATCTTGAAAATATCACAACTATGCATATACTGTGTTCTGAAGAGCTTACCCGAACACTATTTATTAGTCACTTTGATCTAATTCATCACATGCAAAAATCTCAAACAAGCACTAAGTGTCCTTTCAGGGGGACGTGTTAAGGTAGTTAAAGTACGCCTAAGCCCCTGTTTCCCACGGCTCGGGCCACGGGTGCCATGGGTTCAAAAATGCAATTAAAAGAAGACTGTCAACTTCATCATTGTCAAAACGCCACATCACCCGCTAAAAAAGAGGCGCCCCCTTTGTCAATTTCCCCATCCATGCCAAAGTTTTGGAGAGACCCTTCACTTTATAAATCAACTCACAGCTTAGAACATCCTGGCAGCCCCTTCAAGGAACCGATCGGAATGACAGGGAAAGAGAGGATAACCATCATAGCTTGACTGGATACAGGTGTTTGCGTTTACAGATGAACCACAAACGTCTGGATCTTTGACAGGCGTTGATGCTATCAGTGAATCGCAGCTATTATTGGCTCCGGTCACCAAGGGCTCGGGGGCCTTTCCCTTAGCAACATCTCTGAGGCTGATAACATTTGGCTGAACTTTTCAGATCTTAACCTCCCTTCTGACTTTCTGCAGTCAAACCCGCCTAAACTGATCAGAAGAAGAGACACGCAGTGGGAAGACAAGTAAAATATTATTGACTGGACTGTTTCATGTCTATTAGGAAGAAAGAGCAGAGAGGGGAGGGAGAACCTCACAGTCTGACAGGCGTCAAGATAATCAGGGGAGGAATCGGGGCTGCGCAGTAACCCTCAGTGAGGTTGGAAAGCACTGGCTTACAAGAGGTCATTGTTCTGCACGGGGAACAAACAGGGCGCCGGGCAAACAAGGGCGCAATTGCATTCCTCTACGGGACCGTTCCTTGTCAGCAGGCCCTGCTCTTACAGCAAAGCATAGGATGGGAAACAAAAACAGGAAGTCGCGTGGCTCGAGGAAGAGGCAGGGGCTCCCCGTCCTCATCCAAAGGCTTTAGTTTCAGGAAGCAGCAGGATGTGCTGACCCTCCATGCACCCTGATGCGTGGGGCCTTTGTGCTGGGCAGAGATGGGACCCAGAGGGACAGGCGATGCTGCTCTGGAAGAATTTGGCTTTGGCAATTGGTATTTTCTTGTGTGTGTGTGTGTGTGTGTGTTTGTGTGTGTGTGTGTGTGTGTGATTTATTTTTTAATTTTAGATTCAGGGGGTGCCTGTGCCTGTTTATTACATGAGTATATTGCATACTGGTGAGAACTGGGCTTCTAGTGTATCCATTACCCAAATAGTGAACATTATCCCTGATGGGAACTTTTTCAACACCTGCCTCACTCGCACTGTACTCCCTTTTGAAGTCCCCAGTGTCTATTATCTCCATTTTATGTCTGTGTGTTCCCACTGATTAGCTCCCACTTATAAGTGAGAACACGTGGTGTTTAGTTCTCTGTTCCTGCATTAATTCACGTAGGATAATGGCCTCCAGCAGCATCCATGTTGCTGCAAAAGGCATAACTTCATTCCTTTTTATGACTGTGTAATATTCCATGGTGTGTATGTATCACATTTTCTTTATCCAGTCAACTGTTGATGGGCACTAAGTCTGGTTCCACAACTTTGTTATTGTGAATAGTGCTGTGATGAATATATTCTATAATATATACATAGTGCTGTAATGAATATAAGTATACATTATAATGATTAATATATACTTGATGAATAATATAATGATTTCTTTTCCTTTGGGTAGATATCCAGTAGTGAGATTGCAGGTTAAATGGTAGTTCTGTTATTCTTTGAGAAATCTCCATACTGTTTTCCGTAGAGGTTGAACTAATTTACATTCCCACCAACAATATTAAGTGTTCCCTTTTGTTCACATCCATGCCAACATCTGTTATTTTTTGACTTGTTAGTGATAGCCATTCTGACTGGTGTTGGATGATATCTCATTGAGGCAATTGGTATTTTCAATTTGCATTTCACTTCCCTGCTCCTTGTCCTGCTGTTCCTGACAGACCTCCTTGCTTCTTCAAGTTCATGTCCTCAGCATCCTGGCTGTGCATGCCCAGGCTCAGGTGTGCATGTTGGGCAGCAGCTAGAAGGGCTCCGCTTCCTCTCAGTGGCCTTAAGTCCAGTTGCCAAGACCCCCCCGGACTCCACAAATGGGTTGATGATACAAGACATGCTTCCCACTGCCCCCAAATCTATTGAAGAGGACAACAAACCCCACTTGCTAACCAATTTGCAAGACCGAGCTTGTCATCTGAAGCAGAGATCAAGGTCTTCAGCACTGATACAGAAAGCTGGAATAGTGAGACCATGCCCTGCCCTGCCTCTCCTTCCCTCCCTGGACCACTTTCATTTTTACTCACCCCTTGTTCTGTCAGGTAAGACCAACCACAGACACTGCTCAAGGAGGTCCCAGAAAACCTATGGAACATTCCCCACCATCCTTTGGGTACAATTCACCTTGGAGCCATCTCTCTTTGAGGACTGGGCTTATTTCCCCCAAACATGTTTATACTCTGTATTCCAGCAGCCCTGATCTGTGCAAATGGTTTGCTCATGGCCATCCAAGAAGCACCATCCTTTTGTTAGGGGAAGCACCTGATGCCCATAGAAGCATGTGACTTGTCCACTTGAGCTTCTCACCACTCAGGGTGAGAGGGTGGGGTGGCATTTCAGAAAAACATCAGGAAAGGGAGACTTGGAATCAGAGAATGGCAGTACAGAAAGGAACTAAAACATCACCTTCTCCAATTACTTATGCCACCTGTGGGGAAACTGAGGCACAGGGAAAAGAAGAAAGAAACACTTGGGTTTACACATGGTAAACTCCCCTGAGGCCTATCCCTGACTCACTGCACGGCCTGGCCTTACAGTACTTTCAGGCATGCAGGTCCATCCATGCTCCAGACACTCTCAGGGCAGGCCCCACCTGTAGGGGCACTCACTGTCTCCCTCACAGCTGACCAGGCTCTACCACAGACCCTCGGCTGGGCCTAGATCAGAAACCTGGAGCCAAACAAGCTCCCATCTCCGTAACACATGCAGTTGGGGGGGCTGCAATGCTTCCTCCCCTTACCCGGCCCCTAAACTTACTCTTATTTCCATCTCTTACTGTGGTCTTGCGTGTCCTCTTTCCTAATTCTTTCCCTGTTAATCACCCTCCCACTCGCTGCCACAGAGCCTTCTAGAACCCTGGTTCTATGACATCATGATGACGATGACGACGACGACAATAGTGGCAATCATTTATTAAGCATTGCCCTGGCCTAAGGCGCCACATGGGTCATTTCTTCCAGACTCCGACTTGCTTCTGCTTTGCCATATGGTAACACAACCCTATCACGGAAGCACCATCATTACCGCCATTTGCAGGGGAAGCCCAAAGAGGTGAAGTATCTCGCTCAATCTCACGCAAGAAAGCCGGGATTCGAGCCTTCCAGCTCTTCCACTTCAGCCACCCTCACCCAGCATTGTCCCAGAATAGTGTCGTCACCACAGGGTGGAGGGACGGGTCTCAGAACTCGAACATCCCCATGTCCACCCCTCGACCACAGCTGCCTTTCCTCCCAGTCTTCAGATACCTGGTTTTCTTCCCAGAGACCTGCAGAACAGTGAAGCCAGCCCTTTGCCCCTTGAATCAGTCCCTCCTGGCAGCTCCTCCCTCCCACGTAGCCCAGAACCCACACTGGTTCATAAGAACACACTGGTCTCAGCTGGGCACTCAGTTATCCCACATCTCTTCCTTGTCCTTAAACCTACAGAGATTGCACCCTGCTCACCCCTCCTCCTCCCACCCTGCACCCACGCGGCTGGGCACTAATGGTAAGAATCTCGCCACTGTGTAGCACTGCATGTGGGTCCCCATCTCCACTGCACCCTGGGTCCCTCCATCAGGGCTTTCCGCCTCTGTTTTCAGCTTCCTCTTTCATTCCTCCCAGTGCTCTTGTGACCTCATCTTTCCACCTACAAATTTAGCAACATTCATGGTGACACCTTCCTGCCAGTCTCACCAACCACTAAAGACCAACCTTTCCTCCTTGCTCTTCCCTGTTGCCCACGGTCCTCTGTCTCCTCCACTCTATTCTCCCCATCACCACCAGCTAAAGCACTCCTACCATAAATCAACAAACTAACCACCCTTAACATGATGACCTCCTCCCTCTCACTCAGTCCAGTCATCCGTGACCTTCCCATAGGCAGATCTCAGACACCCACTCCTCAGTCCTTGTGTGGCTGAACATCTCTGCTGTGTTCATCACCACTGAACACTCCTGCCATCTTGAAACTATCTACCCCCTTGGCCTCGGGTTTTCTTCCTTCCTCCATGACCACTCCAGCTCATTTCCACCCATGACTTCCTCGTTCTTGACCTGTCCCTGATTGGTGGTGGTCCCCAGGCTTCCACTGACAACCTGCCCCGTTTTCCCCTGCCGTAGCTTTACCTGCCACCCCAGGTGCTAACTGAAGCTCTTCCCAAAGATCTCAGGCTTAGCTCCAAACTGGCTGGATATCTCCAGCTGCCTTCAGCAAAAGAATATGTTCATGACAAGGGCCCACTGTCTTGCTCCCCAAGGTGATTTGATAGTGTGGTTTTGTATTACAGCCTGGCTTCCTGGGGTGATCCATCACAAGAATAAAGAGTATTGATAAGGCCAATGGGTGCATTTCCAGGTCAGGATGGTTGTGTTTCTCTCGGCAAATGAATGGGTACTTTCCCCAGCACCTGCAGGTGGTGAGAGTTGGTCTCAGCTCTGATAACCCAGGCTCTGCCAAAGGTGTGACCTTGGGCTTTGGGGGATTCAACGGAGTCAGTGGTAGTGTGTGGTGGTGTCCATCTGTCCTTGCTCAAAGCCGATCTCTACCTGCACCTGTTCTGAACCCTAGCTCTGGATGAAGAGAGCAGTTGAGAGTTGATGAATGGACAGAGCCAGCCCCCAGCTCTTCTGGGCTCACTATTTGCAGGGGACTTATGGGCATGCTTGAGCCATAGGTTGGTTGCACCCCGGCACACAGGGCAGGATCCCCATCCACAGTCACCCCACTAGAAATGAGGCAGCCCATACGGTGTGCAATGTCACAGCGTGGGGGAGCGGCGGTAGGCCGCCACTGGGAAGAAGCACCCTCCTCAAGTAGGTTTGATGTTTCTTTAACTCTCAAAACTGCTGCCCATGGTTTACAAGGTCATGAACGGGAAATGACACACAGCACATGCCTCTCATGGCAGCACTTCCTGGATACTCCATCTGGACCTGAAAACGCAGAAGGAACAGTGGGAGGAAGTCTAACCAGGAAGCCACCGTTCAGATGCCCACTCTGTCACTCACTCACTGCATGACCTTGGGACAGTGACCAGCTCTTCCGAACCTTAGGATGCTTATCTATTGGACATTTACCACAATCCCACCCTGCCTTCTCACCAGGTTGACTCAAGGCTCTCCTGTGGTTACCCTCAGAGCTGTCATGGGTGAGCCCAGAGGATGACAGAGCCAGTAGGGTTAGTATCTTCACAATCCTCATGCTAGCAGTCCCGATGTGGTCCCCTCTGCTGCTCCCCAATCCATGACAGGCTCCTTCTCATCCAACAGGCTTCAGCCCAGGAGTCACCACCTCAGAGTGGACTTCCCACCACTCATTCCAGTGCAGCCGCCAACTTGAGGCACTTTCTAAATGATGCCTCTGTTCTGTTTTTTGAAGAAAGTCTCCAACTTACCTTCCAGGGAAACTGACCAAACCAAGGAATGCTGACCCTAAGTCCCTCCTGGAGCCAAGATCAATGAATTCCTACATGGATCAGATGACGTGGCCTCTTCTTTGAGCCTCTCTCCAATGCTAGTCTTCTAGTTATCACCAACTAGAGGTTTTTTAATTTATGTATTACATTGCTTGCTTGTTATCTGGTGGCCTGCAAGGTATAGGTGTATCTTAGTCACTGAAGTAGACCCTGCCTGGCTCATAGTAGGTCCTCAATAAATATTGACTGAATAGCTAATGAGCGGATGATTGAGTGGACATCCCCTCTCTGAGGCTGGGATACCCGGACTTGACAGATCCTGGTTCCCCAGTCTCAGTGGGTTCTGCCTCTTGTCGCCTCCTTTGCCAGCCACTTCCTCAATGATGGAGAGAGCCGAGGTTCCCCTGCTGGGTGCATTTTCCCTGAATTTGGGGAACCCAAGATACTGTCAAGCCTACAGTGAGCTCTGAGCCCTTTCAGGAGAGCCAACCCTTGATACAGCCCCCCAGGTACCCCTGTGAGTTTTTCTCCTATAAAAAAGGAGAAATCTGTAGCTGGGTGCGGTGGCTCATGTCTGTAATCCCAGCATTTTGGGAGGCTGAGGTGAGTGGATCATTTAAGGCCAAGAGTTCAAGACCAGCCTAGCCAACATGGCAAAACCCCATCTCTACTAAAAATACAAAAATTAACCAGATATGGTGGCACATGCCTGTAATCCCAGCTACTCAGGAGGCTGAGGCACAAGAATCGCTTGAACCCAGGAAGCACAGGTTGCAGTGAGCTGAGATCGCACCACTGCAGCCACTACACTCCAGCCTGGGTGACAGAGCGAAACTCTGTCTCAGAAAAAGAGAGGATCTTCCATTGTAAACATGACCAGACCTTACCCATGAAAGAAGCTCCTTTTGATGCCTTCTTAGAGCAGTGTGCTCAACTACCAAACAGAGCTGGGACTTCTGTCCTTCCGAAGCCACTCCTGTAGAGCAGAGACAGGCGCCTGTGTCTTCATAAGCCCTTCTTTCTCTGTAGTCTGATTTGATTTTCCCCAAACCGGTGAGGAAACAAAGATCTGGTGTGTCATTTGACTTGTGCGATGACTCCTATCCGTGTCTGGTATCATCACTCGCATCTCCGAACATTTCACAGCAGTGACTGATGCCCAGACCTCTGGCTACACGGGAGCCCTGACTGTCTGTTCTCTGTGCACCTGGTCAGCCTCTCTCCACTTGGACTGCAGCCTCCTGAGGAACTAAGCTTGCAGCACCTCCCATCAAATAGACCAATGAGCCACCTTGTTTGGCTGAAATATATGTTCATTCTACAATTTGGCCATCAGGGGAAGGTAAGAAAGAAGAGAGGCAGAAAAACAGATGAAATGAAAGGGAAAAGACACACACCCAGGAGCAGAGAAAAGACATAGGAAAAAGAAAAAAAAAACTAGTTTAAGGGAGAGGAGAAAATGAAACATATACAGAAGCGAAAGAAGATTACGGGAAGAAATTCTCTAAGATCTGCTGTCTATAAGGGAGTGACGGACATGAGGGGAGGATTATATGGTGCTGTCCACTTGGCACAAAGGGTGCAAAGTCTTAACATCCCCCTGCCACCTGCACCTCCCACTGTGCCATGCTATGAACTGCAAGAGGCTCCATTCCAGCTCAAACAACCCTGTGAGCTCAAAAGTAGAAAACTTGTCCTCAGATGCAACAACAGTTGTCAGAGCAATGTTACCCTGAGTTGTGAAGAAACCCAGGTCTGCATGGAAGAAACCTGGGCTGCCTCAGTCCCTGGCCAAAGGTTTGCCAAGCACCCTCAGAAGACCTGCAATTGTCAGAGGAAGTGAACTTGGTCCCCCGTCCCCCAAATCCCTGCCCGTTCTCATTGCTCCATAGTCCAGTGCAGTCCCCGACCCAGACCCAGGCCTCCCGAGAAGCCAGTGAGGTGAAGTCATTCCAGGGAGCCTCATCCCTGATGGGTGGGCACAGGGCCTGTCTGACTTGCCCACTCACATCACTCAGAAATCTGAGGAGGTGGTGCTTGGGGGGCAGTAGAATGAGGCTCCAAGAAGTCACTGTCATTTCTGTGGGCCACGCCAGAGTTCAAGACCAGATCTTCCTTCCCATGGCCGAGGGATCTCCAGAAGGTCCTCTTTGCCACCAAAAGCCTGCCCTTTTCTGCATGTTTTGAAAGGAGTTTTCCTAAACACAGCCTCCTCCATCAGGAAGTTTGAATGTATAAACAGTGACTCTTATTCAGAAAAGCAGCGACGAGCAGTTTTATATAAAAGTTACATCTCCATTTAAGAAAGAATATATAATTCCACATTCCACTGTCCCTCGAACTTTATTCCCGTTTATGTAGATCTTAATACAGTTATATAGTCGCGGGGCTAATGTCCCCTCCGGATGGTAATGAGGTCCTCTCGAACCCGTTAGCTGCTATAAAGTATGCAGAAGTTAAATGCACAGATGGAAAAAAATTTGTCTCAATTTTATACTTCTGCAAAATGGTAATTTTATACTTAAAATGTACAAGATGGATGTTCAGAAATATAGGCTGATAGCCTAAATTATATTTGGTCATAATTTATGTAGTACAGTCCCAAAGAGATACAAAAAGGCAGAGCATAATTTATCTGCTGGAATCAGCGATAGCTTTGCTAAAACTCCCATTTATTCCATCCCCCATAGTTTTAAGCAGGCTTCGTCCTCAGGGCTCACTCTATTTAAGTTTTCCATACTGCTGTTTGATCACATATTGTACTCTATAATTTGCCTATCATCTGAAGCAAATTTAGGTCCCAGAAGTTATGATCTCTACATAGCAACCACTTTATTTGGTAAATGCAAAATATTTATAGCAATATAAAAACCAGATGAAAATAAAATTCCTATAATCATTGGAACATACACACTTTATCATTGGGGCTCTTAAGACCATTAGAGTAAGACTAGTATGTTGCCTAATACAATTACCTTTGGACGCTCACTCGAATTTGCTGATGCTTGGGAACTGGAGAAACTTTTTCTCCAGCATCCTTTCCATCTTGCCAATGGTGGAAAAAAAAAAAAAAAAAAAAAAAAAAAAAAAACATCTGGGCACGGGCTCCAGAGAGAATTGCCCCAGAGGAAATGAGTTGAAAAGCGAGAGTCAGATGAGTCATCACTGTGCCTCAGATGTGGAAAGGAATTTCCAAGTAAAAACACACTGCTTGGCAACGGCACTGCCCTGGATGGGTTCACCCCTTACCTTCCAGGGAAACTGACCAAACCAAGGAATGCTAACCCTAAGTCCCTCCTGGAGCCGAGATCAGTGAATTCCTACACGAATCGGATGATGTGGCCTCTTCTTTGAGCCTCTCTCCAATGCTAGTCTTCTCACACCTCTAACTTCTTTGTGTGTGTCTGTGTGTCTGTGCTTCCAAAATTGTTACTTGGAAATGTTCAGGCTGGAACCTACAACATAACACAGTCCATCAGCAGCTCCTCGCAAAGCAACGAGCTCTTCAAAACAGAGTGGAGAGAGAAAACAGGGAAGGGACAGGCCCCAAACTGAAATGTGCACATGAAAACCCGAGGGAATAACGTTACTATGCATATTCACGTACACTTGTTGAGTGTCTGTTCTCTGCAAGCACTGTCTAGGGCAGAATGTTATTAGGACAGAATGCTGTTCAAATATGTGTTCAGGTGACTTCCGCTTGTGCGTAGGACCCTGCCCTAGATTCTCTCTAGTCCTCAGA
Source organism: Symphalangus syndactylus (assembly GCF_028878055.3). Lineage (NCBI taxonomy): Eukaryota > Metazoa > Chordata > Mammalia > Primates > Hylobatidae > Symphalangus > Symphalangus syndactylus. The sequence goes on from NC_072435.2 coordinate 55,636,819, forward strand.
AAAACCCTGCACAGTAGGGCTTACACATTACCAGTATTAAAAGGAGGAAACTGGCCAAGCGTGGTGGCTCACGCCTGTAATCCCAACACTTTGGGAAGCCAAGGCAAGCGGATCACCTGAGGTCAGGAGTTTTGAGACCAGCCTGGCCAACATGGTAAAACCCTGTCTCTACTAAAAATACAAAAATTAGCCAGGCGTGGTGGCACGTGCCTGTAATCCCAGCTACTGGGGAGGTTGAGGCAGGAGAATAGCTTGAACCTGGGAGGCTGAGGTTGCAGTGAGCCGAGATCATGCCACTGCACTCCAGCCTGGGTGACAGAGGGAGGCTTCCTCTCAAAAAAAAAGGAAGAAACTGAGGACGGGAGAAGTCACCCAGTTAAGTAAATGGTAGAGGAGAGAGTGACACCCAGGACTGATACCATTCAAGCCAGCAGTGTCTGATACCAAACAAACCCCCTGTTGTACTTTTCTGTATGCCAACACACAACACCAAGCTTCCCAAGGTGCCTATGCTGGGATATTGCTTCTCTGTCTTCAGACTTCTCTCCGCCCACCTCAACCCCCTTCCATCCACCCTCAAGGTTGCCTTCAGCTGAGTGAAGATGAAATAATACCCCAGCTGCATCTCTCTGATAAAAACTTCAACTGAAGCCTCATATATTTTGTAGATACTAAAGATCTCATGGCTCTTTGAAGACGAGTGTTGTATTAATCATCGTGGTTGTTCAGATTATTTCCTCATTTTTAACATTGTTCGAGCCCTCTACCACAGAGCCACCATTTCTGTGTCCAGGGTAGTGAGACCCTAAGAGATACCCTAGATTCCTCTTTATAGCCACTTCCTCCTTCCTTGCAACTTAGCTCCAGCTCCAGCTCCCTAAGTCTAAGGGAATCTCCCCATTTTTAACTTTTTTACCCAAAACATGCTTAGGCAGAAATCAACAATGCATATTTGAGTAGCATTCTGTTCTAATCCAAATATTATTCTACAAGGTCCATTTTAAAGTCTGTTTTTTCATGTATCACACTGGAGGGAGAGAGAAAGAATATAACTCAAAATAAATGCGTAAAAAAAAAACGAAAGAGATCGTAAGGGCGGAGGAAATACCTTAGTCTAATTTGTCTCCTGATTCTATAATTATTTCAAAACCAAATACAGGTTCCTAAAGTATCAGAGTGGAAAGGAGCCCTAATGCACCAGAACTGCTCATTTCACAATTGGGGAAACTGAGGCTCATAAGAGAAGTCATACATACACCAGTAAGGAGAAAAGCTAGGTCTCTATTTGGGTGTTGCTTGGTAGCAGGTGGACAATGTGTCTGTTCTCAAAAGACAGTAACTATTGCAATCAGTTGGGAACTCAAAAATATCTGACACATGGGACCATCCATGACTTGTCTCCAGTCCTATTCTAGCCTGTGGGCAGGGAGATGGGTTTCATTTGCCTGTTGTCCGCTCATCAGCACTCCTCCCCATGCAAGGGTAGAGGAAGCAAGAGGGTATGTTGACTTTTATCAAAAGCCTGTATGCTGGGCATTTAGTTTGAGCTTTCTCCCTCTACCTTCAGGCAGTCCTATGCATGGCTCCAATGTGCAGGTGAGGTTCAGTCAAGGGCAGTCATTTTCCCAAGGACACACACAACCGAGCCCAATTGATAATACTACTGTAGAGGTTACTTCAGAGGAAGGAACTATTAATGTTGCCTTGGGGAATAGGAAACAACATTCTAGTTGAATCTTCTAGGACAGGATGGTATTTGCATGCAGAGGACAATTTGTGGGCAGAGGTGCTAAGGTCCCAGTAAATATTTAGGATGGTATTTGCGCACAGAGGACAATTTGTGCGCAGAGCTCCTAAGACCCCTGTAAATATTTGCTCCATGTTCACAGTCCAAGGAGGGAGAAAAACGTGCAAAGGCCCCAAAGAGAAAGGCTTTAAAACCCCACAGGAAGCTCTTTCCAAGTGTTGCAAAGGGAATTGTTGTTCATCCCCTTCTTAGGAATCATTCAACCTAGCCCTGCCTCCCAGCCACCCTGCAGCCAGGAGCTCTGATGTGTGATATTACATAGAGTTCAGGAATGTGAAAGGCACCACATAAAATCAAATTCTCTTCTATTTTAAGTTGAGTGGTGCACCAGTTCAGCTTTAAAACCTAATTTCTTAAAAGTTTCAAAGGGGAAAAAAAATGTTCCTTTGCAATTGGAATCGAGTCCACATAAATTAGCAGGCCAGCTCTACATATCCATCTTTCCGAACTTTCCTGGATTGTTCATTTTAATCAAGCTGCCCACATTCTTGACTTTTCATCCTTCACTGCCCAGAATGATGCACTGCGGCTACTGATGACACGCAAATGTTAATTTTGTTCAAGTTCAAACATCATCCAAAAAGGGCCTATTTTAAAGACTGCTTTGCAAACACCAGCTAAAAATGAGGACGAACCGAATCAAACACCGCCAAGAAATTCAGAGGAGGGAAAGCTGTGGTCTTACGGAAACTCACAAGTTTTTTGTCTCTAGATCCTCAACATCTCCAAAGCCAAGAGTAGAATCCTTGATGTCTAGAGCTGGAAGAGAAATCAGATCTCACCCCAGCCCTGCCCAAGGTCATTCACTGTGGTAGGGAGGGGATGAGATAATTCAACTCTCCCCCTGGGTAAAAGAGCCTTCCTAAAATGTGAAACCAGTGAAACCATGCATTTCAAGTCTTTCTGTCATTTAGTAGGTTTCGGGAACAGCAGGATACATCACACACACACACACACACACACACAGGCACACAACAGGCTTATTTTAGAACCCTGGCTCACCCCTTAACCAACTACCACTCCCTCTATCCCGTCTCCTCCAGTATAGGATGTCACTATTGCCCAGTGGGGGCACAAGAGTGACAGTTGTTCAGAGATGCTTCAACAGGAATTGTGCACTTGAATAAGGAGAAATCAGCCAAGTTCCTATTTCTTCATGGCTGAAATTGTCTGAGATTTGGCATCTGCTTGTTTGCCTTTGCACCCAATGAAGCTGCGTGAGAAAAGGACATCATCTGTATGAGTCACTACCGCATCCCCCTGGAGGCCAAAACAGGGCCTGGGTGCCTCATGAGCACCCAGTGAATATTTCTAAACAAATGAAGAAATGAAATCACTCTGGTCTATTATTTACCAGGATCCTTCAAAGCAGGGCGGTACTATGGAAGGTCTCAGCATAGAGGTTAGAGGTCTGAGGGTCCCTAAGACATTGAGCGTCATCTCACAGCAACATGGCCCTAGAGAATAAATCCATCTGAAAGCTGTGGTCCCAGGGATCTCAATGGCCTTGCCTCTAGAACACCAGCCTCATGTAAACAGGCCATCGGCAGTGACAAGCACCAGTATTCGTGGCCCATCAGACTAAACTGTTCACAGTGGCGGCCGATCTTCTGAAAGAACAGAAGAGACACTGCAACATCGAGAAAAAAATGACTGCCGCTATTCCCTGAGCGATAACAGCCGCTCTTGAAATGCAGGACATGTTTCATTTGGCTTATAATAATTGTGTACTGTCTTTTAACCCTCAAAGTGTTAAGCATTGTCATATCCTCTGGGGATGAAAAGATCTGGGGTTAACAACTTTCTCTTTTAAAAATTCATAAAGGTGCAAATAAACAGCATTGCATCCAGTGGCTATGCGTTGCAAGAAGCCAAGGGAGAAAGAGGAAAAAAATAGATGACAACAACAACATTACCCCCCACAGGATACTTGGCAATTAACTGCAGCTATGTCAGCAATTTTTTGAAAAATTCCCTAAACATGGAGAAGACTCATCCTCACCATATGAAAAACAAAGCTACTGCAGTGACTCTCCCATGCATTACAATGTGTGTGTCTTACTTCTTAACCAAGCCGCTAATCACGCAAATTATTGCAACTAATTACATTTGAAGGTCTAATTAATTCTTTCAGTACCACATCATTTAGTACGCATTCACAACACAGCACCTGTTTTGAAAATCCTTGCAGTTAATTTGTTTATAAACAAACACTATTTGCATAAAATGTTTAATGAATGGTTTAACAGTTAGTACAATACTCCAGTTTTGTCTTCGTAGATCTGAGGTCATCAAAGGCCACGATAAATTAATTTTAAACTATACAAATTAATTTAAATAGAATGTGTGAATTTCTCATTAATAAAGAAAACATTTTCGACATGTTAATTAATATCTCTGTAACAGGCTAATTGCTTCCTGCACAACAAGTACATCTTACAAGCAAACCTTAAAGATTTGGGGGGCAAAGGGGTGGGGACTATTTTAAAACTGCAAAACAAAAAGTGCAATTCAGAAAAAACACACACAGCCCGATTATACTGGAGAATTCGCCACTTAGGACAGGCAAACCGAGAAAAGAAGCTATTGCCTTATGTTACAAATACAGCACATTTTAGTTATCGAGAACGGGACGGTTGAAAAACGTTTCTATCACAGGTGCAGTTACACTGCAAAGATGGTTAGATGATGTCTGCCTTCTGGTAGAAAGACACAATTAATGAAAATATTAGTTCTGAGAGTGAAGATCTCTCCTTTGAATGTAGGGCATATTAGCTGTGTTTGTAACCCAATGGTAAATACGGATTTCATTAAACAAATCAGCATCTTCACACCAGTGTCTGAGGCTCAGCCATCATAATTCTCCCTGTGGCAAACCATGGAAAGATACTTCATGTAGAAACTAAAGAGTAACAACATTATAGCCCAACATCAAGCACAGCCCTTGCAAAAGCCGTCACTGAGATACGTTCACCCTTAAGTTTGTTTCTGATTTGCAAGCGTTTTCACATTTGATAAGCACCTGTTGTAAATTTACATCCACGCAGGAAGTATTCTTATGCTAGGGAGCTGAGAATTGTAAAGCATGTTTATACTCTTACCCTTGCGTGGTGTTGCCCCTTAATGCACAGGCTGATAAAATGACTAGCTACACAGTACCCAGAGGGATGTGCCACTCCACCTGGTTCCCGCCGCATCTGCCCCTGAGGAGCCACTAGTCCCTTCCTCCTGGAAGAGGTTGTCAGCGCTGATCAACAAGCACTTGGTTTTTAAGTTCGTTAATTTGGAGAGGACGTGGAGAGACAGGCAGCGAGGGGTAGGGAGAGAGAAAGAGAGAGAGTGTGTGTTCAGGGTGTGGGGGTAGAACGACAGAAAGACAAAGAGAAGCACAAATACAGACTTCCCAACACTTCTCTGGGACCTGCCAATGTATTTCCAAGAAAACAATGGAAAAATAGTAGGAGTTCCATCCTGATAGCACCAGGCGAAAAGAAGAATTTGCCCAACCTCTGATTGGACCCAGATTTCCAGTGTGGTGCTGCTACTCATTAGAAAACACTTGGCCACGTGGCCCCCTGGTCCTGATATTTCTTTGGAGGTGTATATAGAATAAGACTATCCCAAGCACCCTGCCCCCAAACTACCCCAGTGAACCCAGTACGGTGTGAAAACCCCTTTGCTTTACTCTTTTGCCAGACAAATGCCAGCCAGCATCCCTGTCTCTGGGGCCCTGGAGAGGACTTCAACACACCTGGCCTCACTGCCCTGTGGCTTCAACAAAGAGGCCGAGCATCTGCTATAAACCTTGAGGTCCACGGATGACGTAGCGGAATGATGGATTTCAGAAAAGGCAGGTGCTTCCCACTCTTTAAATTTTTTTTTTATTCTTTCCAAGTTTCCCATCAACAGCCCTGCAGTAAAAATTCAGGGGTTCAGAGACAAACATTTCATGAGTACAGACTGTGATGAGGAAAAGCAAGCCATTCCTTCTCTATCAGGACCCAGAGGTAAGCTGCTGCTTTGCTCTTAAAACGCAAAAAAAAAAAAAAAAAAAAAAAAAAGTGATAATGGTTAGCACAGGACTCGGGACTACAGGCCATTTCCATGTTGACTTCTTTTTGGAAAAGATACGCAGACAGTCATGTGAGGAGTTACTCCAGGTTTCGGCCCCATAGCCAGCTAGGAGAACTGAGGTTCAAGGGGCAGAGGGTGAACTCCCCAGCGGAGACAGAACGGGGCAGGAAGCGGGCAGGAGGCGGGTGGCTGTCAGACAAAATCCTTCCATCGCAGAACAAGCAGAAACAGGCGCACCACTCTGCAATATAAAAGTCAGAAAGCCTTGCAACATAGATGCAACCCAGGGACTTCCCCCTTGCAGCCAGCAGCCAAGGCAGCCACTGTGTGGCTGTATTTAAGCCCAACTTGGTCCCTAACTTCTCTCCAAAGCCGGTCAAGTTGCCCCACCCGAAGCATCCAGATGACAGGCTCCTGCCTCCCCTCTTGCACAAAATCATTCCCGGATGTAGAGCCTGGCTTTTTCTCTTTCCGCATTAAAAACCACCAGCGTTTCGCAAATAAAGGCGATCGCCATGTGAAAAATTATCTTTTAAAATGGAGTTTAATTTGCATATAAGGAACGAGAGATTTATGACAAGCAACATCGTCCAGTACTGCATCTGCCTAGTATCAGTCGTAATTTAGATTGTTTGTGACTGATCTTAAATTCTAAAGCTTGGAGAAGATGAAGTACTCTGTTGCTGTATTATTGTCAGGAGTCTAAGACTTACCAGAGATTTATTAGTAATCTTATCACAAACATGTCTCAAGTTTTTGCTTTTAATATGTGCCAAGCTCCTCTGAGGAATTTTCCTCACTGCAATTATATTCCTCAATGCCTGCATTCTGAAGCTGAGTTGATTTCCTTCCTAAAATAAAGCGACCTATCATTACACCACAGCCGCTCTTGTACATTTTTCCTCTGCTACTTAATAATCAATGTATTCATCATTAAAATCTGAGCCCTGAAGCAATGGTTTTTAGCATATTCTAATGACTAGCGACTTGCAAATTACAATGACCTTTCATGTACATTCTGTAAGCACCTTGTTCTAATGTGTACTGTATTTATAGTTTGCCAATACAAACTAGCCAAAGATTGGATAATTACTGTAATCTATTAGCTCGGTTGCTTTCCCTGCTCATTTATAGCATGTGCCACGCAGGCCATTTTCAAAAACTGGCCTATCTTTCATCTCCCGCAAGCTCAGAAAGTAAGGGATACTTCATCTTCACAATATACACACTTACTAATGTCTGAAGAGGAGCCCATCTCAGCTCAAGGAGGTTTCAAAAATAAAGAACCTTCTTTCCTATTAGTGTCATAATGCTATTTGTGACTGACAAAAAACACCGCTCCGAGAGTGTAAACTTTCGTTGAAGAATGTCAAGGCCAGTCCCATTTTCTGCCCATTACTCTGACCTCCAAATAGCATTTAATAAGATCTGCTTTGAAAGAAAAAGATAAAGGCACTTCCCTCAAACAAGAAACAATTTTTTTGTTATAAATAAATGTTTCAAGTGAAGCATTAAACTTTTTCTTTTCTTCTTTTTCTTTTTTTCTTTTCTTTCTTTTTTTTTTTTTTTTTTTTAACACACTGCTGTTACGACTCCAGAACCGATAAGGAAGCTATGTGTGGAAGTATGAGCTCGGGTCGCCTTCTGACCCTCTGTGACGGTCTATTTCAGGCAGTTATGGATAGATAACATTACAGACACTGGTAATTAAAACAACACTAATTTTGTCTCTGTGGCCACGCTTTGTTGTTAGAAGCCATCTATCATGGCCTTCACGCATCACACAATGAGAAGACATTTGTCTACGTACATTGTGCTTGGTCAACGGTTTTACCGATCTCCCCCCCGTACCTGTACACCCAGGCACTTTTAAAGACGTACTGCCTTGATTTCTACTCTATTACTCTGATTAATAAAACATTTTGCATGCTTCATCAAAACACCCTGCAAGCTTTTCACCACATACATTCATGGGGGGAAAAGCAATGTTAATTTCTTACCCTTTTAGAAAGAAACTAACAACAACAACAACAAAAGAAATTCTCTTTTGGATTGGAAGAGAGAAAGAAAAATTCAAATATGGAAATGTTTGTCTTTCCTGTAAAACAGAGTCCAGCCTAATGAAAAGTATAATATTAAAACACACACACAATGCCAAGCTTCTCCTTTAAGGCTACACGTATTTTTGACTATATGTATCGTTAGTTCTTTTCTGTGCATTCATTTGCTTGATTTATGGACACTCAATTTCACTTCACCTTTTATTACAAGATCTACAGTTACATTAAGAGTAATAGCAAGTCAAATGTTTTTACATTTGGGCAATTAAAAAAAAGAAAAGATCTATTCCATGGGCCCTTATAAGAAATTAGGGACAGCTGAAATGCAAGATGACTAGTTTAGTTCTGTTGTGATCAACTAAAAAGAAACTGCAATGGTGCATTTCAAGGGATCTTTAACAAGTGACACAAACAAGAGAAGAAGCAGACAGGACCATTTAACTTCAAACCCCACCGAAGAGAGCCAAATTGTAAGCTTCCTACAGCAAGCCCGGCTGGCGGCTATGTGGCAGTCTTCATTTCTCAGCGGAAAAGCCACTCCCTGGAGACTCCAGGCACCCCCCCGACCACATTTTTTATCAAGTGTCTAAAAGGTAGGAGCTGTTAGAATTCTTTTCTCTATTCACAGATGATCACAGCCCTTTTTTCCCCTTTAGCTTGCAGACGCACATGTAGTTTCAAATATTAGCTAGAACTCCAGCCCTCACCAGCCCCTAATTGCTCTCTCAGGGAAGGTATCATAAACGCAGGTATGGCTGACACAGATGTAGCTTCAACTTTATGCAGGCAAGAATGCTACATCAAAGCTATTTGCAAAGTGACATAACTAGTTATTTAAAAGAACATTTTTATTATATTCCTTGGAATTTGCATTCTTCCAGAAACCAAGTGTATTTTTTAACACGGCCGCAGACATGTTGGGGCAATTGACCATTCATGATGTCTGCAAAGGAAAGGCATCTAAATATTTTTCAAGCCACTTTAATAAATTTGAGTGCGTCTGTCTCTACACCTAACCTGATTATTTAAATAAGTTAATATTATCACGTCTCTTTTGCCAGCTGCTGTAAGCAGTCGGCCGCTGTCATTAAGCAAAAAGGCCAAGACGATGTGAGTTTATCTGGTCCTACCTGCATTTCTACTCGTCGTTGGACTGAAGCAAATGGGAAAGAAAAACTTACTGACTTTTGGCGAACTACAAAGGTTAACTCTATTCATCATGGAGAAACTGATACTAAGTGCTTTCTGTCTGTCCATATATTTTAAAGATTTAGAAGGAACCTGGTAGTGTTCTTAGGAGACAGAAGACAGAGTATTCATCTTTGCCATATGCAGAGTGTCTCTTGCAGTTTTCTCTTTACCTCACTGGCACTGCTGAAATCCTTCTTAGACTACAGTTTTGGAAACAAGGTTATTTTTCAATGAGTTAAAAAGCCAAAGCTTTTCTTTCTTGGGACCTTTAACTCTTTTAAGGTAAGTGGCAGGGTTTGAAGCTGCCGTTAACCGTTTGAGGAGAAGGAGCTCAATAGTTTGCAATGATAGGAAGGGAATTCTCATCACCCAGGTTGCAATAAAACATGCCTCTCCAGATACCAGTAAAGCCCACTCTGGAGATTTCCAGAGACTGTTGGAAGGCAGTGGAAGGTAAACCCAGAGGAAACACAAGATAAAAACAACCAGGTGGCCTGGTTCTTAAATCTTAAAGCAACAGTTCCAAAGTTGAGAGCCCGCATTGCAATCTATTGCACAGCCTGACAGGAGAAGGATCGAGGAAGTTCAGAACCTGGCAACTGGAGTGTTTCCCAGCTCCGGGTCCCACCGTGCACCGCACCGAACAAGAAATGTTTTTCACTTTCTATAACTCATTTGCATGAATTTACTTTTTTGCCTTAAGAGGTTGTTGTAATGTGTGTTAAAACACACAGTGCAATTTTATCTCCATAATATCACAAAAGAAATATTATGTTAGTATAAAGTTTAAAAAAAAATGCTGCGAGATCCTGCAGCACGGCGAGCGGCAAAGCGTTGCTCAAAAGCGCCACCCAAAGGCGGGAGGGGTGTAACGGCATTCAGGGAGGGATCGGTTTTTGTTAATTTCAGCAATCCGAATGTAAAAAATGACAGCGCCACGCAAGTTGACGGAGGCTTTTGATTGAATTGACTGATTGCCTCAGCTGCACCTGCGGAAAATTGATGACAATGCTGTCTAAACCATTCATTAGGATTTGAAACTTCACGCAGATGAATGCTGGATTCATAAATTTGCTAGACATGTGTTGTAGATAATATGACAAAGCACTGTTTTCAAATGAACATTTCTTTGACCTAATTTTATCAAAATCATGCAAAGGAATGAAAGAACATTTGTACCCGAACTCTTTGGAACAGCTGCAACTGAGGCCTCTCTCTCCATCTCTCCCTCTCTCTTTCTCTCTCTCTCTTTACCTTTTTTGTCTTTCAAATAAATTTAAATGAACTATATTGTTTGAAATATATCTTCTAGTTTATTTAAATTATTTTTAGAATGGCAAAACATTTATTTTTACTTATTATGAACAATGTTACTCTCTGCCAGATGAAGGAAAATTATTTTGAGGTTTTTTTTCAAGCTCCAAATTTGCTAAATTGAACACAAGTGGTAAGTAGATTTTTCAAATAATATTAATAACGCGATCTCCACAGACATGTTGGGGGGAACCGTTTCAGTACCAACTGGACATGCATTCTGTGAGAACTGGACTTCTTGCAGGTTTTGAGGGGAAAAGAAATCCCCGTAAAATATTGACGCTTTTGGTCAAAAATGGCGAAACAAGGAAAAAAATGACATCTGTGTACATTGTATATAAGATTTCTGACTTGCTCTTGATTTTAATGTATCAAAACACTATCAATATTGAATTAAGCTTTCTCTGTGTGTCCAAGAAAGGAAAACAAGATGTCTGAGAAGGGGAAGGGAGCACTGTTTTCATACCTGGCTTGGCTTAGCTGCACGAGAGAAGAAAAGGCCGTGGCTGAATCCATCTCCAGGAGCAGCTGTCTCTCTGCACCGTTTGAATTGCGAGGAAAGAGTTACAGTTTTAGAAAAGAATACCTGGTATTTAAGAATTCGAATTTCTCACTGTAGAACTAGATCTCACTTCTACAACAAGGACCCTCTGCTTAGTACTTGGACTCCCCCCAAAAAAAACAAAATGAATATTTATTAACGTAAGAAGAACCTGGCGCAGGTCGGTCCATGCATCCCAACCTGCCAAAACGCTTCCAAATCTCTTCCTTGGCATTTAAAAGAAATCTATTTTTATACATTCTCATGAATTTGGGCTTTACTACCAGTAAGGTAATTTCTGATTAGGCATCTTGGGTTTTTCTCTTTTTTTTTTTCTTTTTTCCTAAAGAATCCCTGCAAATACACCCAAGGTGCTTGCGTTAATCCCACACCTGGATGGAGGGAAACTGCAGGTGTGAACAGCAAGGCTAATAGACTTGAGTTTTGCCACGCATTTATTTTTTTTTTTTTACCATTCTAGCAGTTACTTTGAACTGGAAAACATTATTCCAACAATCCAAACAAGGCTCTTTAAGGCTGCTATGACCAAGCTGCTACAGATACAAAATTATCAAGTAGATATGTGAAACCCCCTAAATGCAGAACAATCTGAGTTGGCTTCTAATTGCTATGTTTCAATTTCTAATGGGGAAAATGTGTAAAACAAATAACTGGGCATTGGGAGCTCTGAGCAGTAAAAGCAGAACTTTCTTGTATTTCAGTAAACCATATAACTCTACAGATGGGTTTGGAAAGCCTGAAGCTCCAGCCACCTTTTAGACTATTTGGATCCAGCGTTTGCTTCGAATTCCAGGCAATACGCTTAAAACAAGTTACCTATTTGTCTTGGATGGCCTTTGCAATAAGAACCCTAGGCCTGCAAGACCTCTGAGATTCATTGACCTCACCAGCCCACCCACAAAGAAAGATACGTGGATACTCCCTGTATTGCCCAGTCCTGGCTACAATGGCAGGGAGGAGCAGGGAAACAGCCTCCCCGTCAAAGATGTTACAATCTGGTCAATGTACACTGGGGTAGGACACACGGAGAGTCAAATATACATCAATTTCTGGCAACACACGGCAAGAAAACACAGATGCCCAGAGGGACATCAACTCAAGGTTAATTCTTAGCTCTTACAGAATGGGGGGACTTGGGCATAGTTAAGCAGCAAAAGCTTTAGGGGAGGAGGTAGCAGAGAATGTGTAGGGCAGAGATGTGTATATACGTGAGCCTCCAAGGATGCACTAACTGTGCCTAGTTCTTCCTTCCTTGGTTACTACCCTTCCTGCTCTTCTGGTAGGGTTCAGCCAGGCACAGACAAGAGTGGGTGAAAGAGCACCCAGCCTTGCTGTGCTCACGCACCCATATGTCCTGCCTGGCCTGGGCAGTCACCTGAGTTTGTAGCCCTTGGAGATGCACCTGTCACCCTCTATTCTGACACCTTTATAGGAACAAGCCTTTAGTCTCAACAATGAGAAAAAAAATAAAATGCCCTTCCTCCAAGAGCTTCAGCTAAGAATCATTTCATTCATCCTAGGCATTCTGGCAATTTCCTTTTTCCAGTTCCTTGTTCTCAGAAACGCTGCATTGTAGGCATATTTAAGGAATCTACCCTTCTCCCACCCTAACCTCCTAGGCCAGAGGGGCTTTTTGTTCCCTTATCCTGTGTATACCCTCAAAACTCACTCAAAATCTTCTTGTGTGGTCAGAATGGGGATCCTTTTGAGCTTTTTATGAGACAAGCTCTGTCCTCACTGGGGTCTCAAATGCTAAATTAATCTTTATTTCTCTTTAGACACAATGAACAGAAACCAGAGCTTTTGAATACAGATTTCCAGTAAAACTAAACCCAGCTTGGGTCATATGCACCTTTCCAGTGACCACCATCTCAGCAACAACCTGCCAGCTGTTGATCAGAAGTTCAGCTTCCGGGAACTTCAGCCCCCTTCTCAGAGGAGCAAGGTCCTAGCACCAACAGCACCTGCAGCGGAGTCTAAGTATGGCTGCTTCATGGAGAAGACAGGTAAAGAGGGGTGTGCACACAGTCTCAGGGTGGCAACTTTTATTGATAACGAAGGCATTGTGGCCTTCTGACAGGTACTGCTGCCCACTGACAGGTATGTGACAGTACCTCCAGCTCAGGTCAGGGTTAGGTCTCAGAGACCCTTAAGAAAATGGTGTTCCAGGCCAGGCGTGGTGGCTCACACCTGTAATCCCAGCACTTTGGGTGGCTGAGGGGGCAGATTACTTGAGGTCAGGAGTTCAAGACTAGCCTGGCAGACATGGCAAAACCCCGTCTCTACTAAAAATACAAAAATTAGCCCAGCATGGTGGCAGGTGCCTGTAGTCCCAGCTACTCATGTGGCTGAGGCAGGAGAATCACTTGAACCCAGGAGGTGGAGGTTGCAGTGAGCCAAGATCATGCCACTGCACTCCAGCCTGGGTGACAGAGTTAGACTCCATCACAAAAAACAAAAAGTGGCGTTCCAATCAAACAATCGATAATTAACACTGTGTTCCAGGGTCAGATCTGGCAGTTGTGTTGGACAGACAACACAGGTAGAGGAGAGAGAAAAGAAAGGAAGAGGTTCAGGCCAGGCATGGTGCCTCATGCCTGTAATCCCAGTGCTTTGGGAGGCCGAGGTGGGAGGATGGCTTGAGGCCAAGGGTTTGAGACCAGCCTGGGCAATATAGTGAGAACCTGTCTCTCCAAAAAATGAAAATAGCACGGCAAGGTGACGCACGCCTGTAGTCCCAGCTACTTGAGAGGCTAAGGCAGGAGGATTGCTTGAGCCCAGGAGGTTGAGGCTGCAGTGAGATTGATTGCGTGCCACTGTACTCCAACCTGGATGACAGAGGCAGACCCTGTAGAAAGAAAGAAAAAAGGAGAGGGAGTGGGAGAGAGGAGAGAAAGAGAGAGAGAGGGAGGAAAGAAAAGGAAAGGAAAGGAAGGGAAGGGAAGGGAAGGAAAGGAAAGGAAAGGGAAGGGAAGGGAAGGGAAGGGAAGGGAAGGGAAGGGAAGGGAAGGGAGAAAGAAGAAAGAAGAAGAGAAAGAGAGAAAGAGAAAGAGAGGAAAGAAGGAAGGAAGAAAAGAAAGAAGGAGGGAGGGAAGGGAGAGAGGGAGGGAAGGAGGGAAGGAAGGTGGGGAGGGAAGGAGGGCACGGTGGCTCATGCCTGTAATTGCAGCACTTTGGGAGGCCAAGGCGGGCAGATCACGAGGTCAAGAGACCAAGACCATCCTGGCCAACATTCTGAAACCCCGTCTCTACTAAAAATACAAAATATCAGCTGGGCATCGTGGTGCGTGCCTGTAGTCCCAGCTACTTGGGAGGTTGAATCGCTTGAGCCCAGGAGGTTGAGGCTGCAGAAGACTCGTTCGAACCCAGGAGGCGGAGGTTACAGTGAGCCACGATCGCGCCACTGCACTCCAGACTGGCGACAGAGCGAGGCTCTGTCTCAAAGAGAGAGAGAAGAAATGAAAAGAAAAAAAAGAAAAGGAAAGAAAGAGGTTCAACAGGCAGAGTATCCTTAAAAAACTCACCCAGCCCCTCCTTCATTTAGATAAGAAAATGGCTGAGATGTGGCAGAGTCAAAGTTCTGGTGCAGGCCCATGGGCCCTCTTGGTTCACCTCCTCCAGCCCAGGCTTCTAAAACTACCTCCCATACCTGCTGTATTGCAGCAACCATGCTAATTTAGCAACTTCCCATCCCAGATGCATAGAGAAGATGGAATCAATTCACCATGAATCTATCCATCCAGGGATTTAGACACAAAGATGAAAATAACACAGGCCCTGTCCTCAAGAAACTCCTAGTCCAACAGGAGAAGGGGGAGAGTGTCAGTAAACAGGGCCGTTGAGCTCTGTCCCAGCAGTGGGGACAGGCTTGCATGGAACCACCCTCACTCCTGCAGCAACTTCCCTCGTGCCAGACAAGAAGAGAGTGAAAGGAGACCCCCACCTTAGCTTTCTTGGCCTGGGGCTCCATCCTGCTGTGCCTAGCAAGAACACAACACACAGACACACACCAATAGATACACGTATCTTACCACTACTGGGGGAGAAAGAAAGGAAAAAATAAATCACTGGGAACCGCAGCAGGGTGAGAGCCCAGACCTCAGCAAGTCCCAATTTCAGAGATGACAGCATCTTTAAATGCCACAGGAATGCGCTCCTAGCTGAGGCAGGTGTGTGGATTCAGTGCTCGACCCCAGCTGTTCCAGAGCGCGAGGAAGCTACGCAGTAAACCCCTTACACATCAACCTCTAAGGACCGGTTTTTCTGCACCTGGTGGTCCTTCCAGACGTCTAGGAGGATCGTGTTCTCAGGAGAGGGTTCTTCAGCATAGATGCCCCAGCGGGTCACGTGCAAGATTCCACCTTCGAGCAACATAGCTGACACTCTGCAGCACAGCTGTCACTTGTAACAAACCTCAGTGGGTCACACAGCGAGGGGAGGCAAGGCTGCATAAGGCAGTGGCTGAACTATCCCAGAAAACAAGGATCACAGGCCCCCAGTGACACCAATGTTGCAGAAACACCTGGAGTGGCAAGTCAGATGTCCACCAGGGCCAGGCAGATAACAAGGAGTAGCGGTCTGCAGAGGCCTCGGGAGGGTTGGCACCATCCAAAGAAATCAATTGTTCTGCACAGTGGTAAGAACCCAGTGTTCCCAGCACTTCCAAACATTTGAATGAAGCCAGAATTCCAGATAATTATGTGAAATCTCCAATTACTAAATATTGGCAACAAATTCATATTTCTTTCAAATAATCTGTGAATCAAGCAAAATACATCTGTGGGTAGATTGGGCCCCCCAGATATTCGTTGTGTGACCGACCCTAGTAAAAGCCCTCCCTCTAAGGACCCTGGACACTCACACAAACCATTTAATTCCTCTCCTTCCTCCCAAGCCAAGCATCACACCATTCAACAGATAGGACTAGCAAGCTCAGGCCAAGGTCACAGTGTCCCGAGCAGGGTGGGCTAGGGGACCTTTTACACGATGTTTTCCCTTGGGCTGTGGGACCAGGTCATCTGGCCAGAGAGCAAAGGCTTTCCTAGTAGAAGTGACCCTCTGAGCTTGTAACATCGAGGGCCCTGCCTCTGGGCAGATCCCCCAAGCATCCGTGCAGGGCTGCCCGAGAAGCTGAACCAGCTCTGACACAGCCAGTGGGATGTTCCACAGCCTCCCAGGGCAGAAGGGCTTGTGGGAGATTCGCTTAAACGTGACTGATTTCCGCTCTCTGGTTCTCTGTGGAAGGTGGAAGAATTACCCCCGGTCATTAGGGAATCACCCTTTCGCAGCAGCAGAGCGTGTGTGACCTGGGTAATTTAAATTTTAGTTTTGTCAACATGTGCTTTCATCAGATTGTTCTTTTTATATATTTCATACATATTATATATTTATAAATAGATACTAAATAGACATAGATGTAGATATATTTAGGTATGTGCATTTATTTTTATATTATATTTTTTATCTCATAGTTCCTCGCTAATGCATGTAGACTGAGTCCAATACGACAGTTAAAATGTCACATTCCTCCAGATGGATTTCCAGATATTGAAATGTGATCACTGAGGCTCAGTGGGAATCCCTTTGCTCTCAAATTCCCCGATTCAATGCCTTCTGATTTCAACAGAAAAGCAAGAGGCTCCAGGCACCCCATTCAGGGGCTGCCACCAAAGCACCGGCAAATCCTTCATGAAAGGGGAGACATTGACACAGTTTTTTTTATTCTCTGGTAGGTATCTGTTTGCGTGCACATCCGTTAGTGTTTGCATCTCATGTATTCGAAAATCCTGTTTAAGAATGCAGAGGTCCATATAGTGTCATTAAAACAAATGAGTATAACCCTTTGGTCATCTAGGTGAAAGCATTTTGTTGGTTTTTTTTTTTTCAAATTGCTATTGCTATATATAAATGTAACGTATAGCAATAACCGTAGAAAGATACTGTGCCCTTGTGTATGGATAATTAAAATAGGAACATCTCTGGACTAAATTAAAATGTGTAAAAACCAAATCCTTATAGCATCCATGAAATTACAGAAGCTACAAGTGAATCACTAGCCCAGGGACGAAGCATTTCTTTCATTACTTCATGAACCTCTTCCATGATCACAGTTTTACATTTTCACAAATCTACATGGTTCTTTTTATGTCACTAAATATCTCAGCTCACTTTTACTGCCCTCCTTATAGATATGCGAATTGGTAACAGCATGCAAACAGCCTCCAATCATTTAAGAGAAACCAACACTTTCAGTGCTTTTGATGACACTTATTACTACAAATTATGAACTAAAAACCTGAGCAGGATATAAGGAGATAAATTACATCTTTAGAACATAAAGGGGGAAAAATGCATATTTTTCAGTATCAGAAAATCAAAACCCATGAGTCCTAATCTATGAATTAAGAAGACCTGAATACCTGAGAATGTGTACACAGATTTTTGCCCTAACCCATGACCTGCTCAACTGTGTAACTCCCCTCGACAGAAAGATCCTGATTTGCCCTTTTCTCCTCTGTACTTTGAATATAAGAGGTGTTATTACCCATAACTTTTTATTTAAAGGAATTGTGCAGCTGGGAAAATGAATGAATTTAATTATCAATGCAGTGTGAAAAAAATCATTAGAGCAAGGGCCTGGAACGCCACATATTAAAAATAAACAAAGGCTATTAAAAAACAGTTCCAAAAAGGAACGTCAGTTTTTCTTCAATTCTTAAAATGTAAATACCAAAAAGAAAACCATATGTAAACATCTATAGTCACAGAAGAAATTACTCTTTAAGAAAATGTTAAATGACTGACTGGATCATTTAACTTTAAATCTATACTTTATATGGCAGTATAGGAAGGTCATTTGATTGCCATGCATAGAAAAATGAGAATTCTAATATGTTCTCAAAGTTTCACCTTCATAAGACAAAATTTTCATTATGAAATTGTATTTAATGGTGAGCACATAGAACTTCTTCCTCAATTGCATGGGATGACACTTCTGTCAGAGGCGCGTGAACCAGAGCGACTCCATCTTGAATGGAGGCTGGGTAAAATGAGGCTGAGACCCACTGGTCTGCATTCCCAGACTGTTAAGGCATTCTAAGTCACAGGACGAGATAGGAGGTCGACACAAGACACGGGTCATAAAGACCTTGCTAATAAAAACAGGTTGCAGTAAAGAAGCCTGCTAAAACCCACCAAAACCAAGATGGCCACGACAGTCAGGAAGTTACCCTCTATGGTCTAAAAAGGGAATATATAAATAATCCCCACCTTGTTTAGCATATCATCAAGAAATAACCATAAAAATGGGCAACCAGCAGTGCTTGGGGCTGCTCTGTCTATGGAGTAGCCATTCTTTTATTCCTTTACTTTCTTAATAAACTTGCTTTCACTTTACTCGACGGACTGGCCCTGAATTCTTTCTTGCGCGAGATCCAAGAACCCTCTCTTGGACCACTTTTCTGTAACATCTCTCTGGTGACCGCAGAAGGGACTGCAGTGAGGAAACCCCCAACACAAAGGTTAACTATGGGTAAGTGTTGGGATCCTGTAGCACTTCCATAACCAAAGGAAGCTTGTCTTTACCTTTCTGAAAGACAGTAGAATTCTATCTTTTAAATAAATTTTTAAAAACAACTCTAGAATAATATTCCCTCCATGACTGGAGAGTGAAAGTGCTGATTTAGCTGAGTATTAGGGAAAAATACTAAGCACAGGTGCCCAGGAAAGGCCTTTCTAGTGGGCGAAGACTATGGAGAAACATGTGTTCTAGGCATACAGGAATGCTGAACTGCTCATTTGAGGTTCAGAATTTTCTGCTTGGGACCAAATTTGACCTGTAGCTGCAGACTTCCCATGGGGTATTTACAGCAGGGCCACTTACAGATTGGAATCTGGGGGAGTCCAGGAAAGATGAATGGAGGCTCAGTTCTTTCCATCTGAAAGTGAATGGGGCATCTGAAATTGAATGGGGCCCTGGATCCTGTAAACATAAGAGATCTTAGCCTCTGATAGCCAAGTTTGGAAAATCAATGAAAGCAATAGGCTTTCTCCCCTGCCCAATGCACACACAAAATAATAATAATAATAATAACGCAATGTTGCTTACACTTTCAAGAGGTTTATGGACCACCTCAAAACTCATGCATGCACCCTTTCCCCCAGCCCCAAGAGAAGAGACAGGATGACAGATCCACCCAGAACAGAGTGTGGCCTGATGGTGGTCTATCTCTAGCTAAACAGAGCAGGAGCAAATCTCACAGGAGCAAACTAAGGGAAGACAAAATAATTCCACCTGGGAGGAGAGGAGCAGGGGGTCTTTTCTCCCATCAGCTCAAGGAAGGCTACTTTCTGACCTTAGCCACAAGAGTTAGACACTGAAGAGAGGAAGAGCAGTGCCACAGAAACGAGACGCCTTCTGGACAGTGAGTCCGGTCTCCAGCAAGAGGGAGGAGAGCCCAGGAGTTGCCACGTGTCCTCAGCTATAGCCTCTCCCTCTGGTGGACCAGAGCCGCATGTTGGTGCTGGAAGAGAGAGGTGCAGGCTGAAACCCACATCAAACAATTGTCACTAACCAATATCACGCAGTTGTTTTTACTTTCACCAAAAGCTTTGGTGTATGTGTGGTTCCTGATTTACTTATTTCCATGTCTCTCCTCTCCCCTGGGTTTCCCAGTGCCTCTCTGGAAGGTCAGTTTCTAAGACAGAGTCCAGCTGGTTCTTCCCAACCTCTCTGGGCCTGGATCCCTGCCTGGATCTGCCTTCAGGGATCACCATCAGAATGGCACACACCACCTGCAAGTCAACTCTCTGAGCCTTAGTGGCCCCATCTCTAAAACCAGAACATTGAACAAAAGCATCTGAAGGTGAATGGGGCCCTGGCTCCTGTAAATACATGAGAGCTTAGCCTCTGATGGCCAAGAGCCTTTTGGAAATTCAGCGAAAGTGATAGACTTTCTCCCCACCACAAAAAGATAATAAAATAATGCAATGTTGCTTACAATGTCAATTTCATGGGCCACCCCAAAGCTTATGCACGCACTCCAAGCTAAGAGCCCCTGACCTGGCTCAAAACAACCATCCTCACCACCATAAGTTTCAATATGAAGGAAACTGATCCCCAGAGAAGAGGATAGAGTGTCCCAAAGCCACACAGAAGGAAAATGACCAAACTAGAAAGATAACCCATTTCCTACCTCCCAGGCAACATCGTTCTCCTGGGCTCTTCTGCCCTCTGCACTCCTTCATTCTCATCAATGCCTTTCTGATTACCCCAGGTGTTGCCACCTTTTTGGCTCCCCAGATAGGAATTTGATATCTGGGCCCCACAGGTCACCCCCACTCCAGAGTTCACCTCCCAGCAATGGCAGGGACTTGGGGAAGGAATGACAAAGGTGGAACATGGGAGCCAGAAGGGGGACTATGGCCAAAATGCCACAGCCATCAGGTAAGCACTGGATGACCCTGGCTGAGAAAGGAGACAATGGAGACAGAAAGGGGCCACCTGTCCCTTCCACACAGAATAGGTGGCCCTAAGCTGTTGTTTCAAAAAGCACATTTGCTGTCTTCAAAAAAATATATATGTGGAGGAGGAGGAGGAGGAAGAGGAAAAAAAAAAAAAAGATGCTCAGGCTAGATAAATTCAGAATGATTTGAATACATTACTGTAGTTAAGTTTAGTACATAAAGTACTGAGGATGGCTCTGCCGTGCATTTCAATGAAGCCCAAAATAATGAGGCACTAGCTGGGCTGTTGCAGCTTCGTCAGAGCGATTCTGCCCTAATAAGTGGGAAGGAGGTGGCTACGGCTCCCTGCCTATGAATTGTCCTCATGGGATTTGGCCCGGCCTCTGAGGGGAAGACAAATGGAAGATGAGAGAAGCTGGGCAGTGGGATGAGAGACTGAACACCTGGAGAGAAGGATGAGCCCACGTGGAGCATTTCAAGGCTTGAACCAGCCAAGGAGTCCTTCAAGGTGCAACCAAAATCTGTCCCCTTAGACCTTCCAGGTCTTCCCAAGGGAGGCTGTGGAGGGACGTGGAGTCCAAATACCAGGAGGGCAGCCTCCAACCTGCTTCACCCAGCTCTCTTGTCTCCACCTCCTCAGACCCTACACTCCCACCCAGAGAAAATGGAAAGACATAACTTAGAAACCAAGAGGCCCAGAGGGCACCAGTGATTCCCTCCAGGATCCATCACAGGGAGGAGGTGAAGGAGAGGAGGAAGGGAAGAGTGAGAAGAGGAGGAAATGAGGGAGGGAGAAAGAGCAAGGGAAGAGAAGAAGGAAGAAAGAGACAAAACAAAGTCCCCCATCTGTAGCTGCCTCAGCCCCTGAATGGAGAGAGATGCTGTGTGTGGCTTTCTCCAGCATTTCTGGGGCCTGAAATGGCTAAATCTGCAAGAGTTAGAGGAGGAGAGACTGACTCCATAACCACTACATGAGTCATGTGTTCCAGACAACAGCCTAGGAGCCAACATCCAGGTTGTCGGGACAGGCGAATGCAGCTGTGGCTCAGAAAAAGAACACTAGAAAACATGATGGCCCTCTGGGAGGACGCTTTGTAGAGCCTGGTCTCTGACTCCATAAGCAGGCATTTGACACTCAGACGCTGGAGCAGAAAGAGCCGTGAAGGCAGCAGACCTGATCCCTACGCGGTGACAAAAGAGGGTTTCCTTTCCCATCAGTCTCCAGCCAGAGAAGCTGGGAGTTCTCTCAGGTGAGCCCAGCAGATGTTACGAGCTTGCAAATAAAGGGTGAAAGTGACTAGCCTCCGTCTAGAGGGAAACCCAAGCCTATGGCCAGCCTCTCACTGAGAAAATATAAATAGTTAAATCCGTAAAATCAGCCTCCTTTTCTGTTCTCTGGATATAACTTGCTCCTGGACGTCTGTGAGTAGTTAGCTGAAAAGCTGTTGGGGTGGACATCTGTTGTTTTTGCCTGCCCAGCCGCTTTTCTCCTTTTACTGGAAATAGCATCCCGATTTTCCTTGAGGAATCACTCCTCCCCCATGCCCAATCCATGTGGTCTTGGGTGGAGCTGAACCCACGCCCAGCTCCAGGGACAGGCAAGTGACCCAGACCAGGACAATGAGGGCATCATATCCCACGGAGCCACCATGATTGGCTCACGGGTTAGGATAGGAACTAATACGGAACAGCCTGACTCAATAACAGGTCTTTGTGTAAAAAGAAAATCTTTTCACTGAAGTTCCAGAGAAGATAGATGAATGTCTGGTGCTGCTGACAGCCATCTTGCCACCACAAAGAAAGACTCCAAGCTGCCTGAAAATGGAGTTAAGGCAGAGAACACCAGAGCTGAAGCCTGCTGACAGCATTCTTGCCCCTGGATCCAGCTATACCTGAAGCTGTACCCTCTGGGATTTTTTTGTTACAGGAGTCAAGTTCATCTGTGGTTTGACAAGCCCATCTGACATGGGCTTCTTGCAAAAGCCTTGACTAAGATAAACTCACCTATAGAGTCTTTTTTTTTTTTTTTTTTTTTGAGACCTTTGGAGCCTCTATAAGTGAGTCTATCTTAGTCAAGACTTATGGAATCTACCATAAGTTCACGGATGGACTGATAAACATATAAGGTGTCTTTGTCCATTTGCGTGCTATAATGATACCCGAGACTGGGTAATTCAAAAAAAACAGAAATTTATTTTCTCACCATTCCAGAGGTTGGGAAGTCCAAGATCAAGTGCCAGCAGGTTCAGTTTCCTGGCGAAGATGCTGTCTATCTCCGAGATGGTGCCTTGCTGCTGCATCCTCTGGAGGGTGGAACCATGTCCTCATGTGGCAGAAGGTAGAAGGGTGAGCCAGTTGAACACTGCATAAAGCCTTTTTCATAAAGACCTTAATCCTACTAACAAGAAAGGAGTAGCCAGGCTCAGTGGCTCATGCCTGTAATCAGCACTTTCAGAGTCCAAGGCGGGAAGATCGCTTGAACCCAGGAGTTTGAGACCAGCCTGAGCAACATAGCGAGACCCCATCTCTACAAAAAATTCAAAAATTAGCCAGTTATAGTGGTAGGCACCTGTAGTCCCAGCTACTTCAGAGGCTGGGGTAGGAGGATCACTTGAGCCTAGGAGTTTGAGGCTACAGTGAGCTATGATTACACCATTGCACTCCAGCCTGGGCAACAGAGAAAGACTCTGTTTCTGAAAACAAAAGAGAGACAGAGAGTTGCCCTCATGGCCTAATCACCTCTTAAAGGCTCCACCTGTTAGTAATATCACATTGGCCAAAACACTTGAATTTTAGAGGCGACACATTCAAACCATAGCATAATGGCTCCTCTGAAGTCACAGGGCTGATGAGAGGCAGAAGAGCCTCCTCTCCTGGTACCATGATGCCTAGCAGGTTCCCAGGGTCTCCAAAAAAAGGTATGCACTGGCCCAGTTGCACTTCAGGCTGCACTGTGAGTGAAGGACTCCTTCCCCAGGAATACATCAAGCTGTGCAGTATTCACAGTTTTTAAATTACTCATCAAGAGCTGGATTTTTTTTTCTCCTCTGCTACCTTAGTTACTGATTATTTCCAGATCCATCAGATACACAAACCCTTGTTTTTAAAATGCAATCAGCACACCCACGCACCCATCTATAGATAGTAAAGAATAGGTGCTGAAGTCCCTGGAATGTATTGCTATCATGCAGGATGAAATGGACAGCATTACAAATGTACACTCAGCAGGAAAATACGATTTACCTGGTAATTCAAGCTGGGGATGGATAATCAGTTCATTTCAAATAACGAACCAAGAAAGCACTGCCATTTGGAAAACTTGGGGGTCCATGCTTGTCTGTGGGATCTTGGTGTGGCTGTGTTATTCTTATGCAGAAGGGTCACCACCTCTTCCAGAGAACACAGGACACCGTCTCCAGTGGGTCAGACGCAGCTGATGGGAGACCACCCAGGCAGACTCCCCAGGCACCAGTTTCTCATCTGGCTCCAGTGGTTTCAGAGCCCACAGAGAGGTCTGTCGTTTCTCCAAACGCTGATTCTGTGGAGGGGCAGATGGTGCACAGTTCTGTCCCTGGTCTCGGGACAGGTTTAAAAAGCCCCTTTTGTTGATTTCCTCTCTTGTCCTCTGCGCATTCAGTCCCATCACTGAGCTGCTCATGACTGGGAGCTACAAGATCCTTGTAGTGGGGGATCCTTCCAATTTATCCTGACATGGCTCCAGAAAATGCTTAGGTAGGTTATGGACAATGCACTTTTAAGACTCCAGACCAGCCGCTAGAGTATAGACCAGGGCAGCAGCAATACAGGAAAACATCTCAGGAAAATAAATTCACACAGAACCCATTATAGCTGATTTTGACCTATTTTGAAGAAAATTGCACCATTTCTAGGTGTGGGGTTGATCTGTTGCAGGTGGCCTACACTGTGACCTCTCTTGTAGGCATGGAGAGGAACATACTTGGTATCATCCACTCTCCTGCACTGCTGGCTCAGTCACCAGCCTTTTCGGGCACAGGGTCTGCAACCTCTCTCATGGTTTGTGCAATATCTTGAGTCAGGAGCCACAGACCTCATCCAGGACTTACAGCCTGCCAGACTAAGGAGTCTGATAAATCCACACATTCTGAGTTGTTATGCTGGGCGAAAGCCATGCCCATCCACGAGCCAGACTCTTGGCCTCCACTGGAAGCTTTGGAGCTTTATTCCCATGAAACACTGACCTAATCCTTGCACTGAGACTGCTATTTACATTAAAATTGGTCACATAATGAAAAAAAAAAGGTAGTTCATTAATATGCTAAGAAGTGCTAATTTGAACATTGCCGAAAAGCAATTGCAAATTCCATTTTGCAACTTGCAAATGTGATGCAGTGCAAATTAGGGTTGATGGACCCATCTTCAGACATTCAAACTTCATCTGGGTGTCTCTGAGTTCTCCAAGCCTTGGTGGCCAAGATTGGCTGCAAGACCAGTGGGGGTGACTTCTCCTTCACTGGAGATGAAAGAATGTGCTTCCAGTGGTGGGTGGACAACCATGAGCCCTTCTACACAGACATCAGGTGAGTCCAAGGAAGGCTGTCTCTAGGGGCTTGCTGAAATGACCTGAAACAGAAGAATAGGAATGACCCCAAATGCACACAACACATGTCTTCAGAAAGCTGGAGCTGTGCCAGATGGACACCCTGCACCCAGTGCAGCCCCCACCCCCCAGCCTCAACTCCATCTTCCACTGGGTGGCCTTCGATGCTCTGTTGACCCAAGCTGGGTTGAGAGGTAGCCTGAGGCCCCCTCCTTCAGCAGGAAAAGCCAGTGGGAATCAGAGCCAGCTTTGGCAAGGGTTTGCCATTTTCCTCCCAGAGGTGCTCTAGGGGCAGCTCTCTCCATGGAAAATAAAGCCCCAGGGACTGTGCCAGGCTCAGTTGCCCCTTCCTTCTTCCTGCCATCCTCTTCCTGTCTACACAGGAAGGCTGAGCTTCCAAAGTCAGAAGACACCCAGAAATTGATGTGAGTTGAAAAACACACTTGCCGGGCGCGGTGGCTCACGCTTGTAATCCTAGCACTTTGGGAGGCTGAGGCGGGCGGATCACGAGGTCAGGAGATCGAGACCACGGTGAAACCCCGTCTCTACTAAAAAATACAAAAAATTAGCCGGGCGCGGTGGCGGGCGCCTGTAGTCCCAGCTACTCGGAGGCTGAGGCAGGAGAATGGCGTGAACCCGGGAGGCGGAGCTTGCAGTTAGCCGAGATTGCGCCACTGCACTCCAGCCCGGGCGACAGAGCGAGACTCTGTCTCAAAAAAAAAAAAAAAAAAAAAAAAAAAAAAAAAAAAAAAGAAAAACACACTTGAAAGTCCCTTAGGACAGTGTAGCCTCAGAGACCAACAAACCTCCCCCTTGGTAAGTGGACGCTGTCAACTTTACCTCCATCTTTGGCTGTCATTCCTTCTTTCATTGGATTCTAGATGAAGTGGGTGGCCTGCCTTTGGTGCCATGCTGTTTCCTTTTGTTTTTTTTTAAGTGTGTACCTTTAAACATGTAACAATCCATTACACACAGCAAGATGTTCCAGCTCTAAGAGACACCGGCCACAGTCCCTGGTATCCATTGCCAAGGTCTGCCAGCCACAGAGCCAGCACAGGCAACAGCTCCCCCTGGGTCTTCACACCACTCTAAGCTACCTTCCCAGAAGTGGAAGACCAGCACTTCTGCCAGGATCTAACTCCAAGGCAGAAGTGTCTCTCTCATGAATAAATCCTCAGGTGCGGCCGGGCACGGTGGCTCACACTTGTAATCCCAGCACTTTGGGCGGCCGAGGCAGGTGGATCACAAAGTCAGGAGATCGAGACCACGATGAAACCCCATCTCTACTGAAAATACAAAAAATTAGCCGGGCGTGGTGGCGGGCACCTGTAGTCCCAGCTACTCGGAGAGGCTGAGGCAGGAGAATGGCGTGAACCCGGGAGGCGGAGCTTGCAGTGAGCTGAGATTGCGCCACTGCACTCCAGCCTGGGCAACAGAGCGAGACTCCGTCTCAAAAAAAAAAAAAAAAAAAATCCTCAGGTGCAACTTCCTTCCTTCCCTTCCTTCCTTCCTTCCCTCTTTCTTTCCTTCCTTCCTTTCCTTCCTTCCCTCTTTCTTTCCTTCCTTCCTCCCCTCCTTCCTTCTTTCCTCCCATTTTTCCTTCCTTCCTTCCCTCCTTTCTTGCTTCCACCCTTCTCTTCCTTCCTTCCTTCATCTCCTCCTTCCTTCCTTATGTCCTTCCTTCTTTCTTCCCTTCTCTTCCTTCCTTCTTCCCTCTCTCCCTTCCTTCCTTCCCTTCTTCCTTCCTTCTTTCCTTCCATCTTTTCTTCCACCCTTCTCTTCCTTCCTTCATCCCCTCCTTCCTACCTTCTGCCCTTCTCTCCCTTCTTTCCTTCCTTCTTCCTTCCTTCTTTCTTTCCTTCCTTCTTTCCTTCTTTCCTTCCTTCCTTCTTTCCTTCCTTCCTTCCTTTTCTTCCTTCTCAGCTACTTCTCAAAAGGGCACAAAAGGGTGAAGTAAGGAGATGGAGGAACCTGGCTAATGTAAGGAGAGGCAAGTTCACCCTGGAGCCATAAACAAGGTACAAACATAGTCACGTGGACATGCAGTGCCCACGGGGACACTGAAAACGTGGCCCTGAGCTTTCCATGGAGCTAAAGCCAAGAGGAAAACAAAACCCAGTAAGGAGCACCTTGTCAGCAAAACTGAAAAGGCAGCGATCCTGCTTTTCCTGCAGCTGAGGCCTGAGAAAAATTTCTCAGGTGGGTCACCTCCAAGGTAATGGACAATGTCCTCACCATAGACTCTATGAGGCAGCTCCTTGGCCCGAGCCAGAGCCTGACTTAGCTCTCCAAAAGTGTCTGTTTGCTGGGGGATTTTCTACTCAAAGGTGAAAGTGGAAAGCAGGGAAGGCAGGCCCAGCCCCAGGCATCTCCCACCACAGCCTCCCAGACCCCATTATGTCTCTTCAGCATTGCTCATGCCACTCTCGGGCCACCCATGGGGCTTTGGCACACAAACGCCTTCCTAATCACCCAGACATCTTCTCATGTGTCCCCCGCTCAGGGAGGCTTTCTGTGACCACTCTGTCCAAAGTGGATCATTTCAGCCGGGCGAGGTGGCTCACGCCTGTAATCCCAGCACTTTGGGAGGCCGAGGAGGGCAGATCATTTGAGGTCAGTTCAAGATCATCCTGGGCAACATGGCGAAACCCTGTCTGTACTAAAAATACAAAAGTTAACTGGGCGTGGTGGCCCGTGCCGGTAATCCCAGCTACTTGGGAGGCTGAGGCATGAGAATTACTTGAACCCAGGAAGCGGAGGTTACAGTGAGCTGAGATCACACCACTGCACTCCAGCCTGGGGACAGAGGGAGACTCCGTCTCAAAACAAAGAAAAAACAAAGTGGATTGTTTCTTCACATTGCTTATTACAATCTGAAATTACCTGTTTCTTATGGTTCCATATAGAACACAAACTCCACATGAGCAAGAAGTTTGTCTTGCTCAAGCTGAATCCCAAGCTCTAAGAATTTTACCAGGCATGTGACAGATACTAATAAATACTTGCAGAATAAATGAACTGACATGACAAGTCCCTTGATAGCATATTCTATATGCCACGCACTTCTAAGCACTTTGAAAATATGAACCTTCATGTAACCTTTAGAGAAGCCCTTGGATATAAGTTCCATCACCATCCCACTTCACAGATGAAGAAATTGAGGCATAGAGAGGCTCGGTAATTTACTGGGATAACACAGCTAGCGAGTGGTAGGATCAGGAAGTCTGGCCACACAGTCAGAGCCCTTGACCTCCATGGCTGATGTTTGATTGGGGCAGGTTGCCCAATGCGTGATGAGCAAAGTTTGAATCTACTTCCCCGCACACAGAAATCTTCCACACCCATTGCTCATTTCTCTCTCATTGTTCCTGAACGCATTATCTAATTTTGGAGATAAGCAGCCTAAGCCATTTAAATTCTCCTTTCTTTAATGTTGTTGATTTTTGCTAAAATGCAAAGTGTAGTGCGGAAGAGCCCAGACGGCATCCACTGGAGAGTATGGGATTAGTTCATTAATAGGTTCGGCTGCTGCCCATGCGGCAGCATAACATTAGGAGCTAACTGCTTCCAACCACGCACCACTTAGAACCCCACATTTGCAAATCAGCTCAAGATGCATGTCACCATGAGAGATGACAGTGTTAAAGAAATGCATTTTTCATTGATTCTATTAATATTAGTAATACCTCTTATTGAATATGATTGGTGTAGACAATGCAAAAAGTCGTTTTTCCCATTTATTTTCTAAATCAGCCAGCATGCCCCAATACCAGCCTTGCTCTGTGGACAGCTGCTGGCTGTGAGCATTTTATGGAGATGGACGTGCCTGGCCTGGTCTGGCCTCTTTTAGCCCTGCCTGTACCCCCAACACATGCCCAAGTCCAGAGCAAGAACTATTGGAACGATTTACAGCCTATTAAGAATGCCCGAAGCTGAGCACCGTGGCTCACGCCTGTAATCCCAGCACTTTAGGAGGCCGAAGCAGGCAGATGGCTTGAGCCCAGGAGTTTGAGACCAGCCTGGGCAATATGACAAAACCCCATCCCTACAAAAAATACGAAAACATTAGCTGGACATGCACACCTGTAGTCCCAGCTTACCCAGGAGGCTGAGGCAGAAGGCTCACCTGAGCCAGGGAGGTCGAGGCTACAGTGAATCATGATTGTGCCATTGTACCCCACTCTGGGCAACAGAGGGAAACCCTGTCTCCAAAAAAAAATCTGCCTGAGAATTGAATGGAGATTTCTGGGGAATTAGGTTCCTCTATACCCCAGGGAAGCCTGCAAAGGAGCCCCCTGATCCCTGAGACAGGTGTTCTGGTGTGATTGTGTTGGGTGAAGTCCCAGATGCAGTGCCACTGGCACATTGGCACACAGAGCTCAAAGGAAAGGAGCAGGGGAATGAGTCGGACCTGTGTGTCCTGTGCCAGGCCTGCTACTCTGCACACCGGCCCCAGCCTTACGAGTCTCCCTCACTGTGCAGTCCTACTCCGAAAGTTTCCACGGTTTTTTTGCCTCCTAGTTTCTGCTTCTCCTAGGTTCTTGCCTTCACACATCACGACCTCCTGTGGCCCATCTACCTTGTGGCAACTTTGCTGCTTTTAGCTTCAAATTCAAATGTGGATTGCCACGCTGAGAGAAAGCAATGCCTAGGAAAATATTCTTAAAAAAAAAAAAAAACCAAGAAACTACACCACTCTTTGCTTTACTGCCCCTTTTCCTTTCTCTGCCTCTTGTTCAAAGAGGTATCCAGGAAGTGTGAAGTCTCCCAGGATCCAAGAAGGCTGACGAAACCAGTATACTTTTCCCTGAGCAAATTTCAGTTTACCAGGCTTGTAGGAAGTCAGAGCCAAAAAAAGAAATCAACATTTTGGCAAGGCCCCGCCTGGATGAATCTCAAATGAGTCATTTGAGAAGAATGTAATGGGCTGGCCCATTTTACCTAGTGGTACAACTACCTGCCCAAGAAGAGAGTAGAAAATTCTGCTGCGGGAAAATTGCCTAATCTGAGCTTGAGTTGATGCAAGAAGCCCAGTTTCATACTGATATGGTTTGGCTGTGTCCCCACCTAAATCTCATCTTGAATTGCAGTTCCCATAATCCCCACATGTCATAGGAGATAGGAGGGACCCGCTGAGAGGTAGTTGAATCATGAGGACAGTTACCTCCATGCTGTTCTCATGATAGTGAATTCTCATGAGATCTGACGGTTTTATAAGGGGCTTTTCCCCCTTTTGCTCGGCATTTCTCCTTGCTGCTGCCACATGAAGAAGGACATGTTTGCTTCCTCTTCTGCCATGATTACGTTTCCTGAGGCCTCTCCAGCCATGCGGAACTGTGAGTCAATTAAATCTCTTCCCTTTATAAATTAACCACTCTCAGGTATGTCTTTATTAGCAGCATGAAAATGTACTAATACACATACCATTTTCTTTTTCACTGTTAAATTACACATTGGGTTTCTGTGTTTATACATCAGTCTCATGACCTTGACTAATGTGAGTCCACACCTAAGAGACAGATCCACTCTCAGAATCAGAATCAAATCTTGTTTCTATATTTGTGAGGTGGAGAATCAAACTACAAGCTGTGATAAATTTACCACTAACAAATGTCAACCTGCAGAGGCAGCCACCACCCTCCCCAACCCCACCAACAATCCCTAGTAAGTCCCATTCTTGAGAGGAGAAGGCAGGAAAGGGTACACATGTGCCACAACCTAGGACAATGATTCTCAACCCTGGCTGCACAGTGGAATCATCTGGTCTCACCACAGAATTTCTTATTTAACTAGTCTGGGGTGCCACTTGGGCATCGGGGCTTTTTGAAGCTCTCCAGATGGCTCTGCTCTGCAGTCAAGCTTGAGAACCACAGACTAGAGCTTGGAAGCACCCAGTCTGAATAAAGACCAAGAGTGGCTGGGCGTGGTGGCTCACACCTATAATCCCATCACCTTGGGAACCTGAGGTGGGAGATCCCTTGAGCCCAGGAGTTCAAGACCAGCCTGGGCAACACAGTGAGATCCCATCTCAGCAAAAAGTTTAAAAATCAGTGAGGCCAGTTGTCATGTGCCTGTAGTCTCAGATATTCAGAAGGCCAAGCACGAGGATCGCTTGAGCCTGAGAGTTCAAGGCTGCAGTGAGCTGTGATTGTGCCATGTCTCTCCAGCCTGGGAGACAGAGGGAGACTCTACCTCTAAAAGAATAAAATATAGTAGAATGACTTATAATCCCTTCGGTATATACCCAGTTATGGGATTGCTGGGTCAAATGGGATTTCTGGTTGTAGATCCTTGAGGAATCACCACACCGTCTTCCACAATAGTTGAACTAATTTACACTCCCATCAACAGAGTGAAAGCATTCCTATTTCTCCACAATGATAGACTGAATAAAGAAAATGCAGCATATATACACCATGAAATACTATGCAGCCATAAAAAAGAATGAGTTAAAATTAGCTGGGCGTGGTGCTGGGCACCTGTAATCCCAGCTACTCAGGAGGCTGAGACAGAGAATTGCTTGAACCTGAGATGGGAAGTTTGCAGTGAGTGGAGATCATGCCACTGCACTCCAACCTGTGCAAGAGAGCGAGACTCCACCTAAAAAAAAAAAAAAAAAAAATGAGTTCATGGTTCATGTCCTTTGCAGGGACATGGATGAAGCTGGAAACCATCATTCTCAGCGAACTAACACAAGACCAGAAAACCAGACACTGCATGTTCTTACTCATAAGTGGGAGCTGAACAATGAGAACACATGGACACAGGGAGGGGAACACCACACACCGGGGCCTGTCAGGGGCTGGGGGGCAAGGGGAGGGAGAGCATTAGGACAAATACCTAATGCGTGAGGGGCTTAAAACCTAGATGATGAGTTGAGAGGTGCAGCAAACCACCATGGCACTTGTATACCCATGTAACAAACCTGCACATTCTGCACAAGTATCCCAGAACTTAAAGTAAAAAATTTTTTAAAAAAGAAAAAGAATGAAATAAAATAAAATATAAAAGACCAGAGGGCAGAGAGTCGGAGCAGCCTGCAGGAGTGCTGAGCAGAAGCCTCTAGAGACAGAGAAGGACTTCCACCAAGGGAATGCCGCTCATCCTTCTCCATCACTCCCTCACTGAGTTCTGCCAGGAGAGCACCTCGCTGTAAGTCGGGCCTCTGTGTCAGCCGCCAAGAATAACTGCTCGCCCTCGCTGAAGTTCATAACTGCCTTCAGAAGCCAGTTAGAGCCTATAATTAGAATTCACTGCAACTCCGGCAACACGCAGCCCATCCACCGCCCAGGACTCTGGCGGCATCGGCTGTAGCCCGGTGATTTAAAACCACGGTAGACAGATTCGCCACACCTAATGTGCATCTCTTGGTGGGTTGCCCCCTCTGATGTCCACTGGGAAGGAATTGAATTACGGCCTTAGATACAAGACTGAGAAGTTGCAGGAGGAAGTCGCAATTATGCACAGAACTGGATGGGCAATTTGAGGAGAAGGTGACAAGAGAAGCTAAATCTGCCTCCCTTTTGTCCTTCAAGTCTCCTTCCAGAAACCCGTTCCAGCACCCGCGCCGACAGAGACGCGGTCTGCAATGCTGCAAGCAATGTAAGGGGTGGAGGGGTGGGGGGTTGAGCTTGCATTTGAACCTCTCTTGTAATGCCAGAATGGAGACAGCATAATTAGTCTTCACTTTCACAAGTAATAAATACACTCAAATTAAAAATACATTTGTACCACTCATTTTACCCCTGCATATATCATAACATGTAAATACACATTCTGCTTGTCTTTTGCTAATCATTTGCTTTATGTTTTCACGTTGGTCAACAGGATAAATAACCATCTTTCTATGTATCTCAGTATCATTAATATTCTTTAAAATGTGTAGGTTCTCATTTAAGGCTGAATGAGCGCTCTTGCCTATGGCTGTGGAAACAATTGGGAAATTTGTGAATTACATGACTGGTTTGCTTGCATTTCCCAAGCTAAATATTTAAGGAAGCCTTCCTGTCATGAACAACCAAAAGTTTTTGGTAAGCGCAATCATTCAGTGAGAACTATAGAAATACCAAATTTGGAATTGGAAGCCTCTGGTTGGAGTCCCAGCTCACGCATAAAACTGTTCTGTGACTTTGGCCATCAGCACCTCCCTGGGGTTTAGCTTCCTCATCAAGCTGGGAACACCCTTATCTCACCTACCTCCCTTTTTAAATTTAACTCTTATTTTAGGTTCAGGCGTACAAGTGCAGGTTTTTTATAAAGGTAAATTTGTGTCATGGAGACTTATTATACAGATTATTCTGTCACTCAGTTTATTAAGCTTAGTACTCATTAGTTATTTTTCCTGATCCTCTCCCTCCTCCCACACTTCACCTTCTGACAGGCCCCAGTGTGCATTGTTCCCCTCTATGTGTCCATGTGTTCTCATCATTTAGCTCCCACTTATAAGTGAGAACATGCAGTATTTGGGTTTCTGTGCATTAGTTTGCTAAGGATAATGTCCTCCAGCTCCATCCATGCCCCTGAAAAGGACACTATCTCATTCTTTTATATGGCTGCATAGTATTCCATGGTGTATATGGACCACATTTTCTTTATCCAGTCTACCATCGATGGGCATTTAGGTTGACTCCTTGTCTTTGCTATTGGAAATAGTGCTGCAATGAATGTATGCATGCATGTGTCTTTATGGTAGAACAATTTATATCCGTTTGCATATATACCCAGTAATGGGATGGCTGGGTCAAATGGTAGTTCTGTTTTTAGGTCTTTGAGGAATTGCCACGCTGTCTCGCACAATGGTTGAACTAATTTACACTCCCACCAACAGTGTATAAGCGTTCCCTTTTCTCCACAGCCTCACCAGCACCTGTTATTTTTTGACTTTTTAGTAATAGCCATTTACCTTACCTGTCTCTTACTAATAGGAGTATTAGTAGATGCCCGACTAGAGAGAGACCACATGAGGCAGGGAAGTGCAGGAAAAAGAATGTATCACGGATGGGGCCAGCGATGGACCAGACAGCACCCAAATGGCCCAGGGATGACGTAGTGTTCCCAGAGCCCCATGAGCCAGCCCAGGAACCTCAGAGGAAGGCCTCTGTGACAAGAGCTGAAGCTCTGCCAGATACCTGGCCCCAAAGCACAGAGGGAGCTTGAGACAGCGCACCCGCCTTGTTCTCTGAT
The DNA here is from genome assembly GCF_028878055.3 of Symphalangus syndactylus. Classification (NCBI taxonomy): domain Eukaryota; kingdom Metazoa; phylum Chordata; class Mammalia; order Primates; family Hylobatidae; genus Symphalangus; species Symphalangus syndactylus. The sequence continues at coordinate 55,671,054 of NC_072435.2, forward strand.
TCCCTTTTGCAGCCTCCCAGTGGACAAATCTAATTGGCACTGGCCAGCATGGGCAGCCTGCAGGGCCAGCCTCCTGGGGTTGGGGGGGGGGCAGGGAAGGCTGGTAAATGGGTGATGGAGGGTGGGGAACAGAGGCCTCTCTAGAGTGAAAATCTCCATCCCACCTCAGGAATGAAAAACATGCCCCTTCCCTTCAAGGTGCCTTAGAATTCAGCTCCCTTCAGCCAAGGAAGACCCAATGCTGAGTGAGAAGGGAAGCACAGCTTTAATCAAAAGAGTGTTGATGAATTAACCCCATCCTGAAAAAGTTCAGTACCCAAGAAAGCAAAGTTTTTCACATTAGATTAGAAAATATTGCTTTCCCTTAAAGGTTCTCTAAGTACTCTGCCCAGGGATCTTTCCCAGGGAAGCACCCCCCATCCCCCCACCTCACCCCCTGCACCCTGAGGTCAGAGGCTGGCATGGGCTGGAGGAGAGAATGACCAGCAAGCAGGTGGGCCAAGTAAGAGAGTGTGCATGCCCACAGGAGGTCAGTCACCTGCCACCGCAACCATCCTGATTCTCACCACATACCTGTTAGTTTAGTCTCTGGCAGTCCAGTGTCAATGAAGAACAATGACACTGATGTGGTTTTGCAACACCACAGGCAATCAAGGCATCCCCAAATGCTCATTTCACCCTGCATGTCCTCAGGAGATGCCCCAGTCATGTCCTGAAGTTTCATTTTAGGAGAACATCCTGTTCTGGTACCTGGGTGGACCTCAAGGTTTATCCAGTCCAAGCCTGTGTTTGATAGATAAATAAACTGAGACCTAAAGAAAGGATGTGACTTGCTTAAGACCTAACAGCAAGCAAATGGAAGAACTCAGGCTTCCCAGCTCCCAGGCCAGGGCTCCTTACTTATCCCCCAACTCCCCAGCTGAGCAACTTCCATGAGAAAATGCACGGGGATGTGGTCTTTGTCATGATTTAGGGAAGCAGGGAATGAAGGCTCTAAAATTAGACTGCCTGGGTTCAAACTCCTGCTCCACTAGCTCTATGAGTTTGGACAAAATATGTAATCTTTTTAAGCCTCAGTCTCTGCATCTGTAAAATGGATACAAAAAAAAGAATCTTATCTTATCTCAGGGAGTCATTAAAAGAATGAGATAGGCCAGGTGCAGTGGCTCATGCCTGTATTTTCAGAACTTTGGGAGGCCGAGGCAGGTGGATCACCTGAGATCAGGAGTTTGAGACCAGCCTGGTCAAAATGATGAAACCCCGTCTCTACTAAAAATACAAAAATTAGCTGGGCATGGTAGCACATGCTTGTATTCCAGCTACTGGGGAGGCTGAGGCAGAAGAATCATTTAAGCCTGGGAGCAGGAGGTTGCAGTGAGACCAGATCAAGCCACTGCACTCCAGCCTGGGTGACAGAGTGAGACTCCATCTCAGAAAACAAAAAGAATGAGACAGGGCATGTAAAGTGCTAGGTACAGAGTAAGCAATAAGAAAATGTCTGGTGTTGCCAGTTCACCAGAAGATCACTATTAACTATAATAGCTCTATGTTCTGCATTTTGTCAGCCAGACCTAGCACCTGTTCCTTGCTGGAACTTGGGATCCTACTGAACTAGAGAACTCTGAGTCAGATAAGAGCAAAGCTCCTTCCATCATTTCATGGGGAGTCAAAGCACAGGGCGCTATCCATCTACACGGGATGAGGAGACCCATGCCCACCTGCAAAGGCAGGGCAGAGAGAGAAGCATGAAGCGTGAATGGGCTGCCCCAGTTACTTTGCCTGGACTTTGACAAAGCTGGGAATCTAGTATGTCCACATGCCACCAGCCTCCCAGGGGGGCAGAAATGGGGTCATGCTCACTTTAAATACCAAACTATAATGACTCGAGCCCCACCATCTTGATTCTGGAACTCAGCTCTCTCCTCCTCTCCTGCCCTCTGCAAAGCACCCACTCAGCAGCCACCATGTTCTTCCCCTGTCTCTGGCTCCCTTGGCCCTTGTCTGTTTCCATGGAAACCACCTAGCAAAGCCCTGGACCAAAGAGCTGTCTCCAAGCCTCCTGGGGGCACCCGGAACAGGACCTCTGATTGCGCTATAGGATGGGAGACCAGGTCTGGCCGCTCTCTGTCACGAGACCCTTCTTGCTTCTCCTTATCCTTCAACAGCTCTTATCTCCACCCCTCCTTCCCCACACCCCCAATGGCCCCCTGCAAGTTCTCTGTTATCCAGCTGCACTTTTGGGTCCATTCCTGCACAGGGCAATCAAACAGGGCCCAGCTGCCTGGAATCAATGAGTCTTTATGGAGTCAGGCACCCCGACATCCACTGAGGCCAGAGCGAGGGAGCCCCTATGAGCTGGAGGACTAGGAATAAAAAAAAAAGAAAAATAATAAAATTGCTATTGCTTCTGGATGAAATATCCTGATAGTCACAGGAAAGGAGAGCTTGAAATCGTAATCATAATCGTCTTTGGTCTTTGCCTGTGTAGACCTGGCCTAAGGCTTTAATGTAAACCCATGGTGATTCTAAAAGCTACATGAATAGTTCATTTCCCAGCAAAACTGCCATACAGGGAGACAAATAATTTAAGTAGGGACGATGCTTCACCAGTATGCACGTATTAGAAGTTTAAAATCACAACCCAGGGAAAGCTGGAGAGAGAAAGAAGGAAAAACAAACTTTTTTCTTTCAATTTCTGCTGGCTGGAAAGATCGTTCCATTCTGAAGCTGTCGTGGTCTCCCTGGCAGAGCCTCTTTTCTCTCCGAGAGAAGGAGCTGGGAGGGGGTGCCTGCACACACATGAAACATAGAGACGGGAGCCCCTCCTTGGAGGGGCAGGGGGGAGATTCAGAGGGAGAGACACCTGGCTATAAATTCACAACTGGAAATTTACAGAGGTTATGTCTCCACTCTAGAAAAGCAACCAAAGGCTTATTAACATGAGATTCATGTAAATGAGGTCTAATTTCTCACCCTGGGTGCACATCATCACTTCCCTGGGATGTTGGATTTTCTGAGCGTTTCACCCCACATTCCACCCAGAATCAATATATGGGTTATAGATTATTGATCACTGAGGACCCAGGACCCAGGCCCCAGCCTCTCTTTCAGTGTCAGAATGAGAGTTATTGTTCTCCTTCCCAGGCATTTAACCATGAGTCATCATACATTTTCAGACATAGAGCAATTATTTATTGTCATGTTATCCTACCCAAGCTTGTCAGGAATTTAAACTGGAGAATATGTACACGTGCCATCCTGAGGCAGTATTCTAGATACATGAGGAAAGTCAGAAAAACATTACTGGTCCAAGAACAAACTCTAAACGTTTGGCTTTTGATTCTCTGTCTAATATATGGCAATTTCAATGAGACTAATATCACCATTCTGTGAACCTGCCAGCAGATAGAAGTTCCCACATTATTGTGGTCTGTTTCCGAGGACAAATAAAGTATGCTGCTCTCCAGCGTTCTGTAGAAGCACGCCACGCTATAGACAGAAGTGTTTCAAGTCAACACAATATGAAAAAATTCAAAATAAAATGAAAAGTGTCTGAAAACAAACCAACATAAATATACAGCAGTCCTGTTAATTATGATTATTTATGATCATAAGAACTGGCATCATTACTGTGGTTTCCTTTCCAAAATCTCACAAACTTGTTACTATACAGCAGTTTCGGAGTTCTATAGGCTTAAAAAGGTGGCGTGCTGGAGGCAAAAGTCATTTTTGGCAGGGATGACGTACGTCCCGAATGTGAGGGCTTGCACCCACGCAGGCACGTGTGTGATGCTGGCACACAATAGACTCAGCTTGGACTTCCCAGGGTCCCCCAGCGTTAAACCACTGGCAATGCATTACAGATGTCTCTGATGAGCACTGCCAATCTATTAAACAAAGTGCTCTCATCTCCTCTGAGGGGCCTGAAGAATGATCTAGAAATCCACCCCCTGGAGGGAAACAGCCTATGAAACATCACCAACAACACTGAATATTTCATCAGGGATGACAGGACTTTTCTCTTTGCAGTCCCCCCCCACCTCCCGCTTTTCCACTGCCCTGCCTGCCACTGTCTCACCCCGCCCTCCCCGATCTTTTTCTCCACTCACTTGACAAGTAGTCACGGCCACATCACTGCCGTCCCGCTGTCCTTGCACGCTGACCTCTGTACTGTGTGGTGCCCAGTGGTCATGCTGTCCTCATCTCTCGCCAACCACATCTGACAAGAGACGAGGCACTCGTGGCAGCGGCTCCTGGCACCTGAGATGCCCTGGGACTACACAGGTAAACCAGGGGGGTCCGTGTTGTCTCCAGACTAACAACAGAGGGAAAGACATGACATCTCCAACCAGGAGCCCACGTCCGAATATTCAAAAGGTTCATCATGCGGGAAATGGGGGCGGCCCTCCCGGCTTTCCAGGATGAGGCCTGCAGAAGTCAGGAGGGATGACGGGAGGAGGAGGGAGGCCCACACCTGGTCCTGGCCCAATCAGGGGAGAAGAAGAATGCGGGCGTAACAGACCAGCGATGTCAACTCCGGGGTGAGGGCACAGGGGAGTGTCAGCCCCTACCCTCTCTAGGGACCCCTCCCAGGCAGGCTCCAGACCCCTAGACACGTGTAGTCACACAGGCAGCTGAGAGATCGGCTCTTCCTCGGGGCCACAGTCGCCACCCAGTCCTGTGGCTCCTTCTGTACCCAAGGAGACGATGAAGGTTGATTAGTCAAAAAAGAAAATAGCTCCTTTAAAAATGACATGGCGGTTTTGAGTTGCTATATTTTCTTACAGCTCCTTTTTGGTGAAGTGTCGGAGTGGAGAAAAAGCATGAAGTATTTTGACTGAAATAAATGCTTTCATGGAAAACAGAGAGCCCTAGAGAGTATTCTAAGACTGGAAGAACGTCATACTATTTTAAGCAGGTGACAGTAATGTCACTGTCTGAGGGGTTAGGGTATTTTTTTTTTTCCCTAGAATTACAAGAGGAAAAAATAAGTTTGCTTTGAATAGAGAAAGTTAAGTAAAGAAACACACTTCCCAGTTGCATGGATAATTCATAGACTGCAGTGACATATTTCCCTGCTCTTGGTCTTTGACAAAACTAACCAGTACTATTAGGCAGAGAATGTTTGCTAGCTCCAAGCAGAAAACTAAATAAAGTACAAACATACTCTTCAAATCACTCTGATTTTTCCAACTTTCATTACACCACCCACATCAACATGGCTGCAATGCAATTGTTCAAAAACCTATCCCAGCTCTCCCTCTGTTTATCATGGACAGAGAAGGTCTGGGGAAAATCCAGACAGCACACTTTATCTAACCTGAGCTTAAAGCTTTTTCCAGGCTACCGGCTATTTTCCTTTTCTTCCTTGATAGTACTGAAGAGTCAATAGAAGGGTAGGTGGCATTGCATGTTACCTCCTAGTACCACCAGCATTAATGGAGATCCTTCCTGTTTCAGTACACAGCACTGAAATATACAAAAAAAAAAAAAAAAAGTCTTGCAGGCCAGGCGCGGTGGCTCACATCTGTAATCTCAGCACTTTGGGAGGCCAAGGCAGGCAGATCACTTGAAGTCAGGAGTTTGAGACCAGCCTGGCCAACATGATGAAACCCCGTCTCTACTAAAAATACAAAACATTAGCTGGGCGTGGTGGCACATGCCTGTAATCCCAGCTTCTCGGGAGGCTGAGGCAGGAGAATCACTTGAACCTGGGAGGCAGAGGTTGCAATGAGCCAAGATTGTGCCACTGCACTCCAGCCTGGGTGACAGAGTAAGACTGTCAGAAATCTTGTTAGAAGACTTCACTAGGACCACATCCATTTACTGCCCTCCTCTTCACCCCGGGTTGCTGGCTGCCATTTGGCAGCTGTTTGAGAGTGGCTCTTGGGAGGCTAGGAGCAGTCCTGTGGCAGCCTTGTTCTTGGGTTCCATGGTGAGGCCATCATGAAGCCATGGTGAGGCTCCTTCTGGCCCAGGAGCTGGAACAGATGAAGACCCCAGCTTAATAGGTCCCATGGTGGAGTCCCCACCCCCACTATCACCACCTCTCACCTTCCCACGCGCAGGTACACCATGTGTCACGAAGAGAAAATGTGCTTTCCACTCCCAGCTCAGCAACAGCACCTGGGGCCACAAGGAAGAACAGAGAGCATGGGGAGGTGACTTCGCTGGGCCCCTGGTGCCTCTGAGCTCAGGAGAATACCCAGAAGATAATAGGGACATGTGAAGAGTGGTTCAAGAGCACACCTCTGCCAGCTGAACTGCTGCTGCTGCTGCTGCTGTACAGTTCTTGGGGCCAGACCAACCTTGAATGCCTTTGAGGACAAAGCCATCCCTCCCTAGTTGAGACCCAATAATCAGTCTCCTTGGAAACATCTAGCTCCCTGGCAGCTACACCCACTCAAGCTGGCCCAGCCCCTCTTGGGGGATGGAAGAGCCCCTCAGATGGATTTGCATCGAGAGGCTGTGCTCTGAAGCCCCTTATGGGGTCTTGATAAGCTGGAATCCCACATGAAGTCACACCGTCACGGGACCTTCTCCACTGGGGCCTCCACCACGCTGATGCCACTCAAGGTCGGGGACTCTCCAATTACAAAAGTCAGATTTTCACTCTGAAGAAACCTCACATCCCAACAAGCTCGGAAGGAATAAGATAAGTGCTTTCATAACTATGCAGTGTCTTTTTTTATTATTTTTTAAAAGGACAGAGTCTCACTCTGTCACCCAGACCGGAGTGCAGTGGCGCAGTCATAGCTCACTGCAGCCTCCAACTCCTGGGCTCAAAGGATCCTCCTGCCTCAGCTTCCCAAGTAGCCAGGACTACAGGCACAGGCCACCACACCCAGCTAATTCTTTTAATTTTTTTTTTTTTTTTAAGAAGAAAGGAGAGACCCAGTCTTGCTAGGCTGCCCAGGCTAGTCTTGAACTCCTGGCCTCAAGCAATCCTCCTGTCTCAGCCTCCCAAGTCTCTGGGATTACAGGTATGAGCCATCCTGGCTGGCATCTTGTGTCTGTAAAGCGAGGCCCCAGAATAGTGCACCAGAATGGCATGGGACTTCGGAGTGCTATGTCACCCTGATGCTACAGACCCCTGCTTCCCACCAGCACAGCATTGGCAGTGTGGCCTGCCACATACACAGGTCATCAGCCCAGAGAGAGGGCACTCCTCAGAGCTGAAATCCAGAGAAGGGTGGCTGTGCTGCGTACCCTGGGTCCTCATGGGGCTCTAGGAAGGCAGAACTGAGGCCAGCAGCATTTACTCCAGAGCAGAGAGGAGTTTCAGATTCACATGAAATAAAACAAAAATCTAAACCCAAGCTGAGATTTCAGTGCAGAATCCCTCTCTAGGGCTGCAGGAGCCCCCATGCCCCCTTTCACCCCACTCCCTTGGCTGTCCAGATGTCCAGGTTGGGTCACCAGAAAGGCCAGTTGCCGCAAGCCCCCAGAGAATGTTCTGCTTCTAGCCCAGAGCACCATCACCAGGACTACTCTTCATGCATGGCCGCCTGCCTAGTTGGGTTTCACCTTGATTATTTGGTGAATATCTATTTGGAGCATGTTCTTATCTCAGCAGACACCTCCAATAAGAAGATTGAGCCACCAGGCAGATGTTATAAGCAATATGAGCTTGTGCTGGAAGTAGAGAGAATCCACCAGTGTCCTGGGCCCTCCAAGGCCTCTCTGAGGGAAAGACATTTGAACAGAGATGCCAATGACAAGGAAGAGGCAGTCACTCACCTCTGGGCAAGGTGCAAAGCCCAAGATTCATGTTCATGTGTTGCAAGCACAAAAAGAAGATCCTGTGGCTGGAGTAGAGTGAGGAACAGTGAGAATGGTAGGAGCAGAGGACAGAGAAAGGGGCAGAAACAAGGTCACATAAGGCCTGGTAAGCCATGGTCAAGAGGTGATATTTTATTGTAATTGCAAGGTTTTGAGCAAGTAAGCAAAATGCTCCTTTGCAAAAAAAACACTAGGGCTTCAGTAAGGCAAGCAAACTGTTAGTGGGAAAAAGTGGATGCAGGACTTTTAGGCAAGGGTGGGATCAGGGAAGGTAGAGAAGAGAAGACATAAGATGTTTGGTGGTGGAGCCAACAGGATGCATTATTGACTAGGTTGCAGGTACCTGGCAGGAGACAGGGGCTTTCTCAACCACTCATGCAAGGGAAGAGTCCAGGATGCTGCTTCAGTCATCTGTCTGTCCACAATGATAATGGGGCATGAAAAAATGCCCCAACTCAGGGGCATAAAATAATAAGCTTTTATTTAGTACACAAGTCCGAACTTTGCATTTTAGGCTGGGCTCAGCTGGGAGGTTGTTCTGGTTTTGAAAGAGCTCATTCACATGCCGGTGGTGAGTTGGCTGTTAGCTGGGATAAGAGGTAAATGGGCCATTTGGCTCCCACCCTCCATGTGAGGCTGGCCCAGGCACATTCTCATGGTGAAGGCCAAGGTGGAAAACCGGACCAGTGCAAGCACAAAGTATTTTTCACGCCTCTGCTCCTGCTTATTTGTTACCGCCCCTTTGGCCAGAGCAAGTCACAGGACAGATCTCAGCATCAGAGTGGGTGGCCCTGTAAAGATAGATGGCCAGGGGTGGGGACTTAGACCACTGATGCAATCTGTCTACCCACCACAGAAGGTCCTAGATGTTTGACTTGAATAACAGGGTAGCTAAAGGTGCCTTTTATTGCCATGGGGCAAATTGGGAGAGGAATGCATTGGAGACTACAGGAATCAGGGATTCTATTTTGGCTTAGGGACCTGCTGGGCAGCTTTATGTTCCCTAAAGCACTGAGTGAGGGCTCATGGGAACTGCTCCATGCCTATGGGTAATTCTGCTCTTCTGGTTTTGAATAAAATTCACCAGCCTGGAGTTTCAAAGTCCCAAGAAGGCAAAACCTTTTGATGATGATGCCAGTGAGCCTGCATTCAGGTGACAACAAGGCAGAGAGCAGTTCCTCCGCAGTCCCAAAGTGACACCAGTCGGACAATAATAAGTGAACAGTGATGGATGTTTGTCACTTGCCAAACAGATTCCTTCCGTCTGTCATGTCCCCATCCTGTCTTCACTGCAGAAGGAGCTGGAGCCTCCTTTTACTGAGAGGCTCTCCAATTTTATGCTGATCGTTAACTAAGATATTTCTCTCCAGAGATTTATTACATTAATGAGCTCTGAAATTACTCATAGCAATTAAGTATATTGTTTTTAAACTCTTCAGAAATCATCAAAACACATTGGTTGTTTTTCGGGGAAACATAAGTAAAGGGTACAACTTGTCACCCAAATAAATCCTTCAGCCTGCTCTCTTCATGTTGGTTTGGGGAGTTTCTGGCCCCTAGTCTCCAAGGTACATGTGTGCCTTCACAACTGAAAGATGTTCCACTAGTGAAACTTGTCCTTTTTCTTTCTTTCATCTTTCTTTCTTCCTTTTTCTTTCTTTCTTTTGTTCATTTGTTTTCTCTGTCTCTCTCTCTCTGTCTGTTTCTCTCTCTCTCTCTCAACTCTCCTTCTTTCTTTCATTTCATTGTTTTACTTTTTAGAGACAGGGTTTCAGCTTGGCATGGTGACTCAGACCTATAATCCCAGCACTTTGGGAGCCAAAGGCACAAGGATTGCTTGAGCTCAGGAGTTTGAGACCAGACAGAGCAAATGCAAATTAGCCAAGTGTGGCAGTGTACCTGTAGTCCCAGCTACTGGAGAGGCTGAGATGGGAGGATCACTTGGGCACAGTAGACAGAGGCCACAGTGAGCTGAGATCATGCCACTGCACTCCAGCCTGGGCAACAGAGTGAGACCCTGTCTCAAAAAAAAAAAAAAAAAAAAGAAGGAGAGAGAGAGAGAGGCATAGAACACAGGTCCTTCTAGATCTTCTAGATATTAATAAAAAGGAACTTCTTACAATCTGTTTCATTTAGTTTTCACAACTAGAAGGTGTGAACTCTTATTATTCCCCACCTTATGAATAAGGAAACTGAGACACACAGAGGGTAAGTGATTTGCTCAAGTTACTGTAGGCTTGGAGTTTTGTATCTCTCCAGATTCTCTCTCCATGGGAGGCTGCCCCCAAATGGACTACATTATGAGCTCTGGGTCAGTTTCAGACAATGAGAGCTGCTGTATCAGATCAGAAGGTAGGAGGAGAGGGAATGGGGGTATTTGTTCTCCCAGCTCCCTCCTGGAAGGGATGCTACTTGCTGGTGTTTCTTTCCATTAATCCTTCTCTGTCTTCAGGCTCCAAACTACTCTTTCCCAACATCCATGTCTCGGCCTCCCCCTACCCAAACCCTATCCCTGTGGACTCATAAACTCCACCTGCTCCTTTGTCAATGGCTCTTTCACTGTTTCATTAAAGCCTTTTTTTTTTTTTTTTTTGAGACAGAGTCTCAACTCACCTGGCTGGAATGCAGTAGTGCGATCTCGGCTTACTGCACCCTCCACCTCCCGGGTTCAAGTGATTCTCATGCCTCAGCCTCCCAAGCAGCTGGGATTACAGGCACATGCCACCATGCCCCACTAATTTTTGTATTTTTGGTAGAGACAGGTTTCACCATGTTGGCCAGGCTGCTCTCGAACTCCTGACCTCAAGTGATCCACCCGCCTCAGCCTCCCAAAGTGCTGGGATTACAGGCGTGAGCCACCACGCCCAGCCCATTAAGCCCTCTTTGATTTGCATACTTTGAGCTTTGAACATGCCATCTGCTTGTTTCTAGGCCCCAAACTCCCAAATCTATACTCTAACCACTACTCCACATTCCCTGTGTCCTGCACCCCAGAAAACAAGAAGCTTGACAGACGGCAGGGCAAGAAAATTACTGGTACATTTTTCTTTCACTCTTGAAGTTAAAAAAAAGACTTGAGAGCTTCTTACATTCTGAGCCCTTTGGCAGGACTTTGTTCACCTTGGTGGGTGATGGGAAGGACAGAGGAGCCCCGTCAGGAACACCAGCATGGACCCTGGTGGCCCACCAACACCAGCACAGCCCTGCTTATTTAAATACACCAGAGGACAGTCACGAAATCTTCAATAGGCTCTGCCGTGGGCTGTGCAGTACAGAAAGAGTGCTGATAGTGTGTACAGAGGAGAAAGGAGAGACCTAAAGTCCCAGGGCTGGAGAAAAACTCACCAGCCAGCCCTTCCTGGAACCCCATGTGCAAGGAAACTAGCTTACTTTTCAGCAGGAGCCTTTGAGTCTCAAATTCAACTGAGTTAGCCCTGGTCACTGCAACCCCTGCACAGCCAGAGGGAATTTGGCTTGGAGGGAGGGAAGCGTCTTCCACTCTCCAGCACACTGCAGACCCCCATTCACAGCGCGGGATGAAGGCCTGGCTCCGGCTCAGGGGGATGGCAGTGTCCTGAGTGAGATCATAGGACAGGAGAAACAGAAAGAATGTGGGTCCAGCTCCCTTTCCCATTGGGAAGTGTCTTTGCTTCCCAACTAGAAACTGTAGGCTGCCTGGAGCTCCCCTCCCCATCACTCCCTGGCACCAGCCATACTCACTTCATGGGGATATAAAATGTCGCAGTGGTGTGCACCTTAGTTTCTAGCACTGTTAAGGACCCAGATCAAATCCCTTTTCCTCCATGAAGCCAGGCTATGGGAGGCCTCACTGAGCTCCATTTGGACTTGCTAAGGTGTCTCATGCTGCCTCAACCACCCCACAGGAGCCCCTTTAGGCAGGGGCTGGGCCTTCATAGCTCTCAGGTCTCCCCATCTCACATGGACACATAGGCCACACTCCAGAAACACTTGCTGATGGTTCCAAAAGGCAGCTGAAACAGAGAAAATTGCAGATTACTGGGGCTGGAAAAGACCTCAGAGACCATCTGGACCATTCTACAGATGGGAAAACTGATACCCAGCAGGAGAAACTAGACAAAAAACCTAGGTGCAAAGCTAGAAGCTCCTAATCTCAATCCATGGTTTCTGAGCTATTGCAAGCCCACCCCCGCCTTCTTGCATCTACTTGCATTTCTCATTTCCCCGTTTGGACCCCCAGGAGTAGCCAACTCAAAGAGCATTGATATCAGAGCTTCTCAGAGAGTGAGGAAGGCAGTCTGTAAGTATTAGATGCACAGTGGCCCAGGGATTTTTTTAAGTTTAGTAATAACCAAATAATCAATGTTTGCTGCCACCACCATTGCCTCAAGGATTGTAACCCAGAGCCCTTTGCAAGTCCAGGGCTGTGTGCCATTTGACCTCATTGGTAGGGTGGTAACTATAAAAGGTAGTTGTCTTTAAAATGTGTCCATTAAAAATTAAAACCCTCTAGGAGCTTAACGCCAAATGTGCAGATTCCACCTCCTTCCACTCCCTGCCAAGCATTCCATGCAAATAAAGTGTAATGGTTTTAATATCCTTCTAGATTAACATAGGATAAGGCAACCACATTAAAGCAGCAATGAAAAACTCCCTCCCCCATCCCCCCAAAATAAAGAAACTAACAAAAGGGGATGATTAAGGCTTGGTGGGGTGAGTCCTGAGGACAAAACTTCTGGTTACTACAGGATGTCTCTGAATCCACACTTGGGAAGAGCTGTTGGGGTATCTCTTGCCGGGGAGAGAGGAGTGTGAGAATGAGATTGGGGTATTGTAAAAGCTGGGGTGGCTTGCTAATGCCCATTCAGAAAGCACCCACTAAAACCCCAGCACAAATCAATTCATCCTGAACTGAGCTCCTGCAAAGAGCCATTAAAATTTGTCTGTGCATAAAGATGGGAACAGCAGACACTGGAGACTATAAGAACGGGGAGGGAGCAGGGAAGGGCTGAAAAACTACCTATCCAGTATCATGCTCACTACCCTGGTTACAGGTTAATCATACCCCAAACCTTAGCATCATGCAATATATCCACATCACACACTCGCATCAGTACCCCCTGAACCTAAAATAAAAGTAATGAAACTATTCTAAAATTGATTTTGGTGATAGTTGCAAAATTGTATGAATATAATAAAACCATTGAGTTGTACACCTTGGAAAAACAGAAATCTAGAAGTTAATAAGTAAATAAACAAAAACTTTTAAAAAATTGTCTATGAATAGCATCCAGCACAGCAAGGCCAGGAAGAGGAGCTATCGAGGAAAAGTGGGCCCCACCCATCCTCAGGCTCAGCTCCAGCCCCCCACCCAGCCCTCCTGCAGCCACAGAACCCAAGATTCTGAACCTCATCATCCCCCCACCGCCAGCTCCAGCCCCATCATACCTCCCACCTCCAAGCAGGTGTATCTTCATTGAAGTGATCCCTTGAAGGAACCAAACAGCTAAACTCAAACAAGACCAAGGATTAAAGTGGGGACCGCTCAGACCCATATGAACAGAATTGGCCACAGTGACATGTCCAAGAAAGCCCTTGTCTAAGAGGAGCTAACAATGGCGCCACAGAGAGGCCACGGCCAGGCTCACGGGCACCATGATACAACAGAAATAAAACTAAATTATACCACTTGTCATCATTAAGAAAAATTTTCATCTTTGTTCTTCATTTGAAAAGCACTGTATTTAATGAATGCGTACTGAGTCATGACACGCAAATGACTAAAATACAGGAATTATACTGGGATCAACTAACGTATTTTAAAACCTTGAAATTAAAGGACTTATTCATGCCTCTCACCAATGTGACTCCCAGTCATTAGGGCATGGCTGCCTCTGAGCAATGGGGAATGGTGGATATTTCTACAGGGGGTAGCCCAAGCTTCCTTGCAAATTCCATCACGGTCAAGATGAAGAAATCTTGTTCACCTGTTTGCCCTCCTTCTGTGGGTCTGTGCTCTCTTTGGGTGTGTATCCAATGAAGGCATTGCTGGTCTTGTGCAAGGTAAGCCCCATTCCAAAGGCATATTTTGCAGATTCGTCACTAATAAAAGGTGGAGCTTTGACACCTCCTATGCTTCCAAAATGGGGGCCCATGCCAGGTGTGCTCAGGAGACTGGCTCTTTCTCAACTGCATTCATCTTTAATTTCTCCAGGAAAATTAAGATACCTCAAAGTCTGAACTCTGCAAAAGTTTGCATGAAAAATGGCAAAGAAAAAATAAAAGATGGCAAGATCAACCAGGAAACCTGAAATGAGGAAGTTTGAACCATCTCCCAAGGTCTTGACACCTATAGGTTAAAGTGGGCATATTTTTGTTTTTCCATCCTCCAGCTATCAGCTCTTTTCTTGGTAAAGCAATATTCTGAATTTCCTTTGGTGAAGCCACAGCTTCCATTCTCAAGCATGTAGTTTGAGTAGGGTTGACCTCACATACAGCACCAAGGTTGGATGTCGTTGTAAGGCAATCAGTGTATGCCTTTACCTGACCATAGGAATTCATGGCCCAATTCTGGTCAAGTTATTGATGATTGCGTATAGATACAAAGATTGCATCTGCCAGAAACACATATATTCATGAAAGGAGGGCTTAGAGCTATTGAAAGGGGGAGGTGATATTGTGTGGAAGCTGATGATGATGCCAATACCAAGAGGGCCCTTGGGCACATCTTTTAATCTGCTGGATCAAATCTCACCTGAAGCAGATCTTTGTTGTTTACAAAGGCCAAGACAATATTCTCTCCTTTTTAATCCAGTGAGAGTTGCATGGGTTTTATGGCATGCAGTGCTTCCAGAATGTGGAAGGTCCTGTCCAGAATCCTATGATATAGAGCATAGAGAAACTTTTAAATCGCCTTGCCTCCAATAAACACAAAGATTACTGGACTCAAAGCAAATTGCAGTAAAGAGAGGCAGTACACAGTAAAGAGAGGCAGCTGTATCAGTACCAAGACACATGGAGCTCCCAGCTTCCTGAGAGCTAAGGGTCAGGTCACACACAACCTCATTGTTTGTGGCTGACCTCTTTTCTTATTTATCAAATCCCAAGCCATCCTAGTCTTTTGGAAACTTGGAAACTACCCCTGCCTTGAACTGTCCAAGCCTGTCACTGATTAACTTCTTCCTGCTAACTAGGCTCACTAGTATCTCTGGGATTCTGATGGGGACACGCAAGCAAGAAAAATGACCAAAATTCCCCCCACCCAAGTTCTCCATAAAGCATGACATTATTCCACCTGAATTTGATCACATACTTTGAGGCCACTGCAGTGTTAAAAGATGAAGCTTAAAGAATGGGAAAAGAGAAAGCTATGATAGAGGAGTCTAATATCTTCAACTGTGGCAAGAAAGAGAGGTTGAGGAAGACTCCACAGTTGTTTCTGTCTTCCCGGAATTCAGATGAGGATACAAACATGAAATTTCAAGCTCTACTAAAGTGAAAAAAGTCTTAAATGTCATCTACTCTGACCCTTAATTTAACGTCTCATTTCCTCTCCCAACCTCTCCTACAAATTTCCACATAGCCTGTGTTGAATACTTCTGGTAATGGGGAACTCACTCCCTACCTCCCTCAGAGACAATACCTTTTTTGATTAGTGTTGAAAGTCTCAAGTTTTCCCTTGTTCTGAGCAAATATCCACATCTCTGAAGCTCCCACCCATTAAGGATGTCCAAAACTCACTGTTCTCTCTTCATCTGGAAGCTCTCCAAATATAGAAAGCCAGAAATCATGGTCCCCTAGGTGTTCCTATGTCTGGATTGAATATTCTCTATTCATTTCTCACATTGCCTTGGTTCAGCGTGTCTAACCCTGTCCCAGGCTGTACTGATCACAATGCTATCTAGTGTGGTCTGGTCAGCATGGCAAGATAGAGATCCTTCTCATCACCTCCATGTTCTTTACACTATACTCCCATTAATACAGCCACAGTTACACTGTGGTTAGACAGACCAATAGGGATTTAGACCAGTGGAATTTCTCCTCCTCATTTTTCAACAAAGGCAAGATATGCTCTGCTTATAAGAAATCCACCTTAAAATTGTAATCAATGCCGCCGCATTTTGGGCTGGTGAGAAAGCACATTGCCTGGTGGTGAGTTACGAGCATGCCAGTCTCCATGTAGTGGGAGGGGAAAAAAAGTGTTTTCAGCTTCAAAGATGAATGTGTAAGTAAAAGTGAAGGCTACCAAATTGAAACTGATCAGTGTAGGCCACCCATCTCTAATTGTCACCCAGCTATTTTGCTTTCACCAGTCACGTGGTGGGTGACAGCCACAGACATTGATGGATTCTGACCTAGACTAGAAATCTGGTTTGTAAAAAAGAGAGAAAGGAAAGAGAGAAAGATGCAATGAAATTAACGGCCCAGCATGAAGAGAAGGGAGTGGGAAAAAGGCGGTGTCTTTGACAGCTCAAGCTGAGGAGGAAAATTATAAAAGAAAGCCGACTCCACTGCCATATGTGTTAGAGCTGGCCGGGACAGCTGGAAGAAATATCGCCCAGCCCGAATCCCTGGCCAGGATTGTGATCCATGTCTGCATACGGCTATCAATAACCCTGCATGATTAATGCTAATGATTTATGTTAATTTTGCCATAAGCTTTATTTGTGCCCGGTGTTGAGCTTAAGGATGTCAAATCATTCCTTAGGAGGTTGCTAGAGATTTTTAAAAGCAAAGTCTAAAATATAACATCTGACATTCCATATATCACAGCCCCAGCCTCCCCAACATTCTTTGTGAGATGAGGGTCACCATCCCCCATGTAATTGCCTCTCAGTCAGCAAGAAGTCTTTGGGAAGGGCTCCACATTACAGGAAGGATAGCTCCACAGGGACCTGCAGGTTCTTCTATTTTGGGGGTTGGGGTTGCAAAGTCCATCCCTGACACCCCACCTGTCTCCATGGGCTACCATTTATCCAGGAGGTAGGGGAGTGCACAGTGAGCTCCTTGACTTTCATCTTAGGTGTCTGTGAACCAGTCACTTCACTTAGAGAGCCTCACTTTCCCTTCTGTTACATAATGTGGTGGGTGGGGGGGTATGCTCAGCCCACTTGCAGGAAACCTGGGAGGCTCAAACTCTGTAACACCATGGGATGCTTTGTGCTCTGTAATACCCCCCATACTCAATGCACTGCATTCTCCAAGAATGCTTTGAGGGTCTGGTTGCATCTCCAGAACCAAGGCATGGGGACTGGGGGTCCAGAGGAGATCTGAAGATCTGGCCTTTCGGGTCATCACCTGCCCACCTTGCGTCTGTCCAAACATCAGTCACCGATCCAGATGACCCCCCTTTGATACCTCCTCCATTCACTCCCAAAAGCCAGTCAACACCCTTCTACAAGGCTGGCCCTCTACAAGATTCTGGACACTGTGGTGTGCAAGAAAGATGGGGCCAGACCGCAACTTCAACCTCTCAGATGTGCTGAAACTTAAGCCTCAAGGACTAACCCAGTTACAGAGCCTAGTACCCGACGGTGGTGCAGCAGAATGCTTCAGGTGTCTACCCTGCAGAGGACAAAAGGAGGCCAGGTCAGACAGATATAGTAGAAATGGAAAGAGGGTGTCATTAGCTAGCCCAGTGCAGCGGCACTGGATGGGACAGCCATCCAATATTAATGCAGCTCACCTGGGGGTTCAAGCTGAATGCAAGTCAGGGGCCCTAGGAGCTCCAACCTAGCACCTCTGCTCTGTCTGTCCCTCACTCTTCTCATGAAATCCTGTCCAAGACTGCCACTGTCCTCTGCAACCACAGGATTCCTCCAGCCTCCCCCTTGGCTCCAATAATCAGGATTCCTTCAAAAGCCCACTGAAGACCCAGGGACCAGTAGCTTTTCCACCTGTAAACCACTCACCATGTCAGCAGCTGCCCTGCCTTCAAAATGAAACCAAGATCCAAGCCAGGACCCAAATAAAAACCCAAGCCATGGGGGAGGTAAAGCTCCTCCTCCTCCTCTTTTTCCCCCCATCTCTTGCTAGAAAGTCATTATCTATAGCTTAAAAGCAACAATTTCTCTATGGGTTTGTACCAAGAAGGAAATATTCTATCTGCTTTCTTGGCTTCCTGTGATGGGGCTCCACGAAACCAGTTTGGTCTGGGCTGTACAGCGAGCACCTGTCAAAACGTATGGACCATGCCATTTATCAAATAATCTGCTCCAAGAACAGATAGGCACTATCAGCAATCTGGTATTGATCTGTACAGGCCCCTGCTATTGTTCATCCCTGCATCCCGAATGGCAGCAGGAATTAATGAAAGAAACAAAACAATGCATACCAATCACTCAGCCACACAACTTTGTTTGCTGCTCTCATTAAGTTGGGCAAAGTTTCCCCAGCTAACCCAAAAGCTTGCTTGGGAGGGGTAGGCCGAGAAGGCCAACCCTCTGATTTACCAACAGCCCCTCTGGCTGTCCCAGTTCCTCTTCCTGACCTCCATGGAGCCCTTGTCAGATGCCCCTGCACATTTGACACCTATGGAAGTGGAGGTGCTAATGGCAGGCAAGGACCCCACCTGGGTCTCTACCAGGGTCCAAGCAGATATAGCCTTTCTTCTGACAGCCCCTTTGTGGTTGTGTTTAAGCCACCATTGTGCAGGGCCTTCTTCCACACACAGTCTTGCACTGGGGAGAGATCTGTCCACAAACAACACCTATAAGCCCCCAAGGAGTGTCTAGGCATCGGGAAGAAAGAGTGAGTCAAACCAAGTCTTTCCCCTAAAGGCAGGTCCTGCAGAGAGATACACACCAATGCCCAACTGTGGGCCTCCACTAAACAGTGAGCCCTTCCAACACACACAATCACTCCTTCCTCACCATCACTGTCCATACCTGAGCAGGCTTCAAGGCTCAGCTTAAATAGCACCTCCTGAATCCTTCTCCAACCCCTCCAGCCAAAATTGATATCTCCCCCATCTGAGCACTCACCATTCTTTACCTGGCCTATAAAAAGTAATACTCTTTATATCTCCTCCATCTATAAGACTTTTGAGTAGCGGTGCCGGTAAAACAAGCAAAAGGAAGCCTCTGAAGTCAAAGACACAGTTGCAGTCATCATAGCAGCCCTACATAGCATCTAACACTATTAACAATGGGTGAATGGATAAATGAATGGATGCATGGATGACAAATAAATGAATGAATGGATGGGTAGGTGAGTGGGTGAATAAATGGATGGATGAATGGATGGGTGGATGGATGGATGAATGGATGGATGGATGGATGGATGGATGGATGGATGGGTGATAAATGGATGAATGGATGAGTAGGTGAGTGGGTGACTGAATGGATGGATAGATGAATGGATGGATGAATGGATGGGTAGGTGGGTGGGTGGATGGATGGATGGATAGATAGATGGGAAGGTGGGTGGGTGGATGGATGGATGGATGGATGGATGGATGGATGGATGGATGGATATGTGGGTAGGTGGGTGGGTGGGTGGATAGATGGATGGTTAGGTGGATGGGCGGATGGATGGATGGATGGATGGATGGATGGATGGATGGATGGATAGATGGGTGACTGGATGGATGGATAGATAGGCCAGTGAATGGATGGATGGATGGATGGATGGATGGATGGATGGATGGGATGAATGGGTAGGTGGATGGATGGATGGATGGATGGATGGATGGATGGATGGATGGATGGATGGATGGATGGATAGGTGGGCAGGTGGGTGGGTGGATGGACAGATGGATGGGTAGGTGGATGGGTGGATGGATGGATGGATGGATGGATGGATGGATGGATGGGTGACTGGATGGATGGATAGATGATAGGCCAGTGAATGGATGGATGGGATGGATGGGATGGATGGATGGAGGGAGGGATGGATGGATGGATGGATGGATGGATGGATGGATGGATGGATGGATGATGAATGGGTGAATCTGAACCACATGGGACAAAAACTCAAGAGGGCACCAGTTCCATAGCAATGAGCTCAGAGTGATGGCATCCTGATGATGGGCAGCACTGGGGATTTCACTTTTCTTCCCAAAGCACAAAAGTATCTCCTCCTACTTTAGCCATAGTGCCAAAAAGGAGATACTGAGGTCCAGAGAGGATGAAAGATTTGCTTTGGATCATACAGAGCCAGCCTCAACCACAGACATCTTGAAAGTAAAGAAACTTACTCGCTGTCTGGTATAATCAAGAACCCCACCCCATCACCCCTTCAGGACAAATATCTGAACCCCATTTCCAGGAATTTTTAAGGCCATGGCAGAATGAAACCACCACCATAGACCTGCTAAGTCAGTGAGTGCAGCTGAGCTCACACCACACCTGAGAGACCTGAAGTCCTGTTCTCTTTGGAAGCATGCCTTGGAGGGATGCCTTGGTTGTCCCTGTTGGGGGTTCAGAGGGTCCTGCATGTCACCCATACTGAGACAGTGAGGCCTTTCTTCTTTGGAGGACCCTCCTTGGCTTGGAGGAAGCCTCAGCAGAAAAATTGCCAAGAGTGAAGCTTTGGCAATTTCCAAGAGTGGAAAGCTTTCCACTCAGCTCAAGTTTTCAAGAGCGGCCACTCACCCCACATTCAGGAGATGTAGCAGAGACAGAGTGGCACTCACCGAAGTCTCACTCAGCTAAGTGGGGCCTCGAGGGGGCCAAGAGACACTTAGATTCTGGAAAGGCACAGACCAAAGGACCAGGCTGGGCTAGCCAGGCATGTGGCATGCAATTCTCTGAGGACAGATGGCAAATCTCCACTCATGCAGGGCCCAGGTGTGGGGGTCATTCCCCCTTGCTCCCACCCAGAGTCTCCCTACAGTATCATCTGGACACTGGGTCCTCCCCATGGGCCACATCACACGTCTGCATTGCCAGGACAGGAGAAGCAGCAGCGGCTTCTGTTTCCAAGTAAAGATGACAAGTGTGGATGAGGAGGGTGGGTAGGCCGGTGGGCGGGGAAGAGAAAGGAAGGAGGAGACAGTCAGAAAGTGACAGGGAAACGAATAAAGCTAAAGCCTTGGTTCCTGCCCTTAAGGATCTCAGAATGCAGTAGAGAAGGAGAACCATTAGATCACAGACTCAAGCAAGGACAAGAAACCAAACCAAAGGTCCTGTAACCAAATGCAGGTTCAGTCACTCACCCACTCACCACTGGCAAAGTCAAATAATAAGGACGAGGTGTGGTGGAAGGAAAGTGACTTTACTTCCAAAGCTAGCAGTGGGGAAGCAGCCAGGTGCATGCCTAAAGAAAATGCTTCAGCTTTTTGGGTAAAGGGTAAGAACTTTAAAAGGGGATTTTGGTATGTAGGGCATGCAGGAGTGACTGGGGATGCTAGTCTATGTGACTTGTTTTGATGACTGTCTTGAGCTGTTGCCCCATCTGGTGAATGGACTGGCACCATCTCAGGTAGAACTGGGTTGCAAATTAACTGCAGCCTTGAAGTAATCTCCAGGAGGGGAGAATTCCACCGTGGCTTGAATTGTTTTAAGATGCAGTCTCCGGAACTTCCAAACAAACACAAAAGTAAATAAGGGAATCATCATGCAAGCAGTGCCTGGCAGAAAGGAGAACAAAGGCTATTATCTCATTATTAGAGGCAAGACCAGGAATGAGCAGGAAGGAGAAAGAGAAGAAAATAGCGTTTAAAAACAGGACACTCACTGGGCATGTGGCTCACACCTATAATCCCAGCACTTTGGGAGGCTGAGGCGGGAGGACTGCTTGAGCTCAGGAGTTTGCAACCAGCCTGAGCAACATAGACTCCATCTCTACAAAAAGAATTTTAAAAAAATAGCCAGGCATAGTGGCACATGTCTGTACCCCCAGCTACTCGGGAGGCAGAGGTGGGAAGATCGCTTGAGCCTAGGAGAGTGAGGCCACAGTGAGCTATGATCACACCACTGAACTACAACTGAGATGACAGAGCAAGACCCTGTCTCAAAAAAAAAAGAAAGAAAAAAAGGTCACACAGTCCCACGCTTAGGAATGCCTCTTCTTCAGGAATTCTGGGGATGTTCAGAATGTTGGGAGGGATTCCCCAAATCCCTCCTTTCTAAGCTTCCAAATATCTCTTGTCCAGGGCTCACCAGTGGGTGGGCCAGGATTTGGGGATAGAACTGTGTCCTCTTGAGTTCCTGCAGGCAAATGCCACAATGATCAAAGGTGGTACCCACCCCCAGTCCAGCTGACCTCAGCAAAGTCCTGTCTTCCAAAGCAGGTCAGTCCTCATCTGCTCTTCTGCCACCATTCAGGTAGAAGTACAGGTTGAGTATCCCTTATTCAAAATGCTTGGGACCAGAAGCATTTTGGATTTGGGATTTTTTCAGATTTGAGGATATTTGCAAATATAGAATGAAACACCTTGGGGATAAAACCCAAGCCTAAACACAGAATTAATTTGCATTTCATATACACATGAAGGTAATTTTATACATTTTTGTTGTTTTGTTTTTAGAGCAAGGTCTAGCTCTGTCACCCAGGCTGGTCTCAAACTTTTGGCCTCGAGTGATCTTTCCGCCCTAGCCGCCCAAAGTGCTTGGGTTACTTGTCTGAGCCACTGCACCCAGCCTACAACATTTTTAACAATTTTGTGCATAAAACAAAGTTTTCTTTTGGTTTGTGTTTTGTTTCTTTTTTTGAGACAGAGTCTCGCTCTGTCACCCAGGTTGGAGTGCAGAGGCACGATCTTGGCTTGCCACAACCTCCGCCTCCCAGCTTCAAGTGATTCTCCTGCCTCAGCCTCACGAGTAGCTGGGATTACAGGCATGCACCACAACACCAGGCTAATTTTTCTATTTTTAGAAGAGAATGGGTTTCACTATATTGGTCAAGCTGGTCTCAAACTCCTGACCTCAGGTGATCTGCTCGCCTCGGCCTCCCAAAGTGCTGGGATTACAGGTGTGAGCGACCGTACCCAGCTATGAAATAAAGTTTTGACTGTGATCTGTCAGATGAGGTCAGGTGTGGAATTTTCCTCTTGTGGCATCATATCGGGGCACAGAAAGTTTTGGATTTCAGAGTATTTCAGATTTCGAATTTTTGGATTAGGTATGTTCAACCTGTTCAGCATTCCTGAGCAGGCCGGGACTGCTGGGACTCACGGAGGTAGGAATGAAGGATGGGTCCTTTTTCACTGACTCCTGTCCCATTATAGCAAAATCCCCAAAACCCCAAGAATGTGCTGGAGAGCAGGGGTTCCAGAAGGCCGGGAGAGGGCCTCACAGGGCCTTATCCAAGGAATCCTACCAAATTCAAGAATGCAGAAACGGAAGAGCCTCTGGCGTGAGCCCCAGGCCACTCAGCAATGTCATCTGCTGTCCCGGTTAGTGCCGGAAGCACCAGGGCTCCGGATGTGAAAACCCACTCTGCGCATCCACTCCTGATTGCGCTGGGAGCTGATAATGGGAAGTTCAACCCACAGCAATGCTGCTCAGTGCTCCGGAGAAAGCCATTAGGCCAGGTCCCCATGCTGTCATCAGCCACTGAGGGTTGACACCCACATAGAACCCGGAGAGCCAATGGGCACAGCCTGGCCACGCAGTCACTTATGTCACCTTTGGAGGCAGAGGCCCTGCCATGCTCTGGGACATGAGCAGCTCAGGACAGAGCACACTGAGCTCAGCACTAAGGCTCACACATTCACCAGGTGACTGCCACTGCCCACACATGCCCCACCCTGCCCTTCCGGCGTCCGCACACACCTCTGGGCACACAGCGAGTCCCACAGAGGCCTGACACCCTGACACTCTCAGCCTCCATCCCAGTGCCCACAGGCCCGCTCATCTAGGCCAACTCCAAGAAATCTGACAGAGCAGCAAAATCCACCTTCGTGGCCCTGGAGTGGTGACACCAGGTGCCTTCCAGATGGCTCCAGTGAGCCCGGGAGCCATTGCACCAGCACGCTGCAGCTGCCTCTCTGTAGGAAGATACCACTTTGGAAATAGCTCATGTGTGCTGCCTGCATCTCCTTGAATCAAATGGGATGGTGGCTTAATGGGTTCTTCTCAGGACCCTGAATGCCAAGGTCTCCATCCTGCCTTCCTTTCCATGATCATATAACATCTTCACCTTGGAAATAAGCTGCCAGCTTGCTCTGCAGGCTTGCTTGGGAAGGGCTGATCTCTTCTTTCTCTCTCTCTCTCTCTCTAATGCTAGCAACTCATCAGTGAACCCCTCCCTAGGAAAGTAGCCATTTCAATCAAATATCTGCAGGTGCAGAGCCTAGGGCATGACGCTGAGCAAGATCTCGGAACATGGTGGGAAAGAAACTCATAAGATCACAGAGTCGAGCAAGGACAAAAAACCAAACGACAGCCCCAAACCTGGCAGCATCTCTTTGGGAATGTCGAGCGAGATCCCCCCCAAATGACTCCATTCTGAGCTTCCAAATGTCTCTTGCTCAGCGCTCACCCAGGCTCTGACATCCCCTGAAGACCCCAGCAAAGCCTGGATCTGGAACACCACCATGGGTGGAAGGTTTGCAGGGAGCTGTGCTCTGTAGAGGGAGGCACAGGAAAGAACGTTTAGGTAGGACTTGCTCATCCTCCCAGGCAGCACTGCTGTCACGGGAATGGGGGGCCACTTCCTGGCAATTAGGATGTTTCATGCTGCTCAGCCCTGAATGCTCCAGCACCCATACGGACCCATTCAATGAAGGCTGGATGAGGGGGCACCTGATATGGTTTGGATATTTGTCCCCTCCAAATCTCATATTAAAAGGTGATCCCCAGTGTTGGAGGTGGGGCCTGGTGGGAGGTGTTTCAGTCATGGGGATGTATTCTTCATGAATCCTTAGTGCCCTCCCCATGGTAATAAGTGTGTTCTCACTAAGTTAGCTCACGCAAGAGATAGTTATTAAAAGGAACTTGGCACCTCTTCTTCTCTCTTTCTTGGTACCTCTTTCGCCATGTAACAACCCTGCTCCCTGTCCGCTTTCCCCCATGATTGGAAGTTTCCTGAGACCTCACCAGAAGCCAAGCCGATGTGGCTGCCATGCTTGTATAGCCTGCAGAACTGTGAGTCAAATAAACCTCTTTTCTTTATAAATTACCCTGTCTGAGCTATTGCTGTATAGCAACACAAAATGGACTAACACAGCACTCAAGCAATTTCCACCCCCACATTCCCTCCTCTGAAGCCATGACTGAGGTCACACAGCAACGCCAGGATGTGGAAGAGGTTAGCCACTGGAAAGTCACTGTCTCTCTGTGGCCTGGCTTGGTTTGACATGCACGAATTATTTTTTACTTTAATTATCCACCATTTAAAAATCAGAAAGTTTTGCTTTTTAGTCTGTACTACCACTTCTACATAAATAATGGGGGACTAGGCAATTCTGGGTTGCATTCCTACCTGGCTAGGTCAGCTGGGGCAGGGCAGCAGTAAGTGGCCCTCTCTAGCCCATGCCACTGATGGCACTACCGGCCTGGCCCCTACAGGTGTCTGGTTTGCAACTCTGGGGTGAAGCATGACTGCAGATTGAGACATGATGTGGAAGTTTCCAAAAGGCCAGTGGGGTAATAGTTGGCCATGGTAAGCCATGTTTCCTGGTGACCCTAAAATTATGTGAGTTGGAGAGCTTATTCCCCTGTGAAGGATGCTCTCCTGCACGTTACCAGTTCACCTGGAAGCCAGGAAAACTTTGCTGACTGGGAGAGCAGAATTTTCAGAGAGGCAAGGCCAGGTCTCTGGGAGTCCCTTGGCAATGGGGCCAGCATCCTGGCTATTCTGGATTTTACTGCAAGTGTCCACAGCCGGTGCCTGTTTCCAGGAGTCAGGCAGGCTTGCTTTAAATGCAAAGAGGGGCCGTGATTGACTGCAGAGATCCAGTAAACAAAGAGGGTTAAAAAAATAAAGCTAGGCTTCCTGTCTGCCCTTTGCACACTAACAGCTGCTGTTTGCTCGGGCTTCCACATGAGTAACACGGGCGCGCTGATTTCTATTATACAGAACATTAATAAGAGGAAGCACTGACCCTCGATTGCTGAGAACCAGGTAAATGACGGGGAGGGAAAGGGGCCGAGAAATGGTAGGCATTTTACACCGCACGACTTGAAGGCGAATGCGTTGACTATAAAGATGACGGGTGTTGTAGCACCGAGGAAAAAAACATAATTTTTCATTGATGTACGGCAGCCAGGCTGGAAGGAACACAAATACTACAGTAGATCCATTAACTGGATGACAAGAAACAGTGTTCACATCCACTCACTAAACTGTTTTTGATTCTTTAGTACCAACATGCAGAATGATCCTTACATTATGTTGCCAGGGAAAAACCTTAAAATGCATTTATTTCATAATGTAACTTTCTTGTATTATCATAATAGAGCCATAACAGTTGTTGCAAACACTGTGGGGTCTAAAAAAACACCTAAGGACGGTTATTAAAGGGGAAATTTTTTCAAAGGGGGAAATGTGGTGTGTCTACAAAAGTAAGGGGAGGGAGGGGGGCGGCTACGGCTCACCTTCCACCTCTCCTTCTGGCCACAGGAGTTCCAGACCCTCAGCACCAGCAGTCACTGCGGGGCAGGGCTGGGGAGGACCTGGGAGAGGGAAGTGGAAGACTTGGTATTCGTGCCCAGTCACTCTGTGAAACGGAAGATTTGCAGGGAGGGATAACAGTCACTGCTGCCATCTAGACTCTGGCTATTCCATTCCTACCCTTCACATGCCCCTGTACTTCCTCATCTACTCCCTGTACCCTGGAATGTATGTCCCACCTATATAATGGGGACAAAAATGGCCATTTGGGACAAGGTGCTGTGGCTCACATCTGTAATCCCAGCACTTTGGGAGACCAAGGTGGGAAGATCCCTTGAGGCCAGGAGTTCAAAACCAGCCTGGGCAACACAGCAACATTGTCTTTACAAAAAAAAAATAGCCACATATGGTGGTGGCTCATGCCTGTAGTCCCAGCTACACAGGAGGCTGAGGCAGGAGGATCACTTGAGTCCAGCAGTTTGAGACCAGCCTGGGCAACATAGTGAGACCCTGTCTCTCCAAAAAATTTAAAAATAAGTCAGGTGTGGTGGTGCATGCCTGTAGTCCAACTACTCAGGAGGCTGAGGCAGGAGGATCCCTTGAGCCCAAGAGTTTGAGGATGCAGTGAACTGTGACAGTGCCCCTGCACTTGAGCCTGTGTGACAGACACTGCACTCCAGCCTGCATGACAGACACTGCACAGCAGCCTGTGCGACAGGGCAAGACCATAACTCTTCAAAAAACATTTTAAATTAGCCAGGTATTGAGTGATGCAGCCTGTAGTTCTGGCTACTCAGGAGGATAAGAACTACCTGGGATCCCTTGAGCCCAGGAGGGTGAAGCTGCAGTGAACTATGATTGTGCCATTGCCCTCGAGCCTAGGTGACAGAGTGAGACCCTGTCTGGGAAAAAAAAAAAAAAAATGACCAGCTCATGTCACATGCCTAGCAGTAAATGGAAGGTTCTAAGGGGCATCAAATGCACTGTTCTGAGGGCCACTGATTTCTATTCCATATAACATTAATAAGAGGAAATAGTAAAAATATAAAACATTAGATGGGTATGTACGCTATTGTAGTCCCTTAAAATGGGACATTCCAATGATGCTCTCCTGGGCCTCACCAGGTCACCTCAAAGCCAGTAAAACTCTGCCTCCTGGCAGAGTAGAATTTTCAGAGAGGTAAGGCCCAGATCTCTGGGAGTCCCTTTGCAATGGGACCAGCATCCTAGTTCCCTGGTCTTAACCAAAAGGGCGTCCTCAGGAGGCAAGAGTAAGTTTCCAGGAGGCGGGTAACTTGTCTTCCACACTGTGGCCACCAAGCCGACAGCCCACACCCAGCGACTCTACCATAGCCAGGCTCTGAAGGAGCCAGCCCTGGGGTTGGAATCTTGGCTCTGCTACACCCTCCGGCCCCCCAGAATGGTAGTTCTCATTAGTGGTACTACTATAGCCAATACACTCCATTTCTGGCACTGAGCTCTGGTGTGAGGGGTGCCCCCCACCAGGAAGAACCTTGCCTGCTGCCACTGAAGGCAGTGAGGAGAGCTATGGCAGATACAACAACAAAGTGTGTGGCAGTAGAGGAGCAAGTGAGGAAGGCTTCCTGGAGGAGGCAGCACTTTGAGACTTGGGGTTTAACAGACACATGAGTGGCAAAGGCATTCTGATAAAATGAGCAGGTGGACGGAGACGACGTGTGCAGGTGGCAGGTGGGATTGTCTGAGGCAGCCGGAGCCCAGCCCGTGCATGGAAGACAGCTGGACCCGAGGCTGCAGAGAGGAGGGGCAGGGTAGGAGGTATGGAGAGCCTGGTGCTAAGGCCAGCTTGCAGGCTGGCCTCCATGACTGGCTGGAAATAGTTTAGTGGGATAAGAAGGAAGGGACAGGAGTGACCTCTCAACTTATTTTCTTCCTTAGATCCCTGGGTGGTTGGCCTCCACATGGGGAAGACGAGCCAATTTGGAGGAGAAAATGAGATCACCAGGACAGGTAATAACACCGAGGATGATGGCAATGCCAGCACTACAGACAACATCAGTCTTTCCATTGAATGAGGCAAAATACAAAAAGAGGTTGGGTGCAGTGGCTCATGTCACTAATATCAGCACTTTGGGACCCTGAGGCAAGAGGGTCGCTTGAACCTGGGAGTTTGAGACCAACCTGGGCAACACAGTGAGACCCCCAACTCTACAAAAAATACAAAAATGTTAGCCAGGCATGGTGGCTCATGCCTCTAGTCCCAACTATTCAGGAGGCTGAGGCAGGAGGATTGCCTGAGCCCAGGAGGTCAAGGCTGCAGTGAGCTATGATCACACCACTGCAGTCCAGCCTGGGTGATAAAACAAGACCCTATCTCAAAGAAGAAAAGCAGAAGAAGGAGAAGAGGAAGGAGAAGATGGAGAAGAAGAGGAAGAAGAGGAGGAGGAGGAAGACAGAGAAGAAGGAAAGAAAATCCCAGGTAGCGTGAAGATGTAAATATGGCAAAACAAAAACCATAAAACCCCAGGTGAATATTGGATGAACATTTTTATAATCTTGGAATGGGGTGGATTTACAAAATATCCTTTAAAAAAAAGTGTAATTCTTTTTTAAAGGGGTACAAGTGCAGTTTTGCTCCTTGGATATATTTCAAAGTGGTGAAGTCTGGCCTTTTAGTGTAGCCATCACCCCAAGAGTGTACATAATACCCATTAAGTAATTTCTCATCCTTCACCCCTCTTTCACCCTTCAGAGTCTTCAATGACTACTATTCCACACTCTGTGTCCATGTGTCTAAAATGTCATTCTAAAGTCACACCTGCTGCCCAAACCATCACTATGACCTGCCCCTCCCTTGGGCTAAGAACAGCTTTGTCGTTAAGACTCCTTTATTAAGATGCCAATTCTCCCTGGGAGGTTGGGATCACCTGCGGAGGTGGTTTATGGGCTTTCTTTCCAATCCTACAGTGCACATGATAAGCGACAGGGCTTGGCAGGAGACGTCTTGGTTTGGAAGTGAGGAGGAGAGCTGGGGAGAAGACATGATCCTTGGAACCCCAAGGAGGGAGGGCAGCTCCCAAGATTTCTGGGTTGCAGGAGGGGGATTTCTCTGCCACCCCCTCCCCACAAGGAACCCAGTCCTGTGCCCTGAGTTGTAGATGATAAAAAGATCATTATGAGTCAATGGACTACATGAATAGGTTCAGTGTCTAGGGGTGAAGGGAAGGCCCAGACTTAAACTCTTCTGACCAAGTTAGTCTAGGAATCAAACATGTCCTAGCCGAGAGAGTCCCGTGGCATCCAAAGGACTCTGAAATCCCTCCACCAGCCAGATTCCCTCTTTCATGAGACTTCACGGAAGTTGCCTGTTGATACTACTTCACATTTTAACATCAGATCACCTAGCTGGGTACAAAAGGGAGTCAGTAGAACCTAAAGAATGCAGGTAAAGTAGCCGTTTTCTGCTTTACTGCTGTGGTTCAGCTCTTAGGATTTGACAAAGGTGATGGCTTCTGGGGCTGGGTGAGGTGGCTCACGCCTGTAATCGCAGCACTTTGGGAGGCTGAGGTGGGCTGATCACTTGAGATCAGGAGTTTGAGACCAGCCTGACCAACGTGGCAAAACCCCATCTCTACTAAAAATACAAAAATTAGCTGGGGATGGTGGCTCATGCCTGTAATCCCAGCACTTTAGGAGGTCGAGGGGGGCAGTCCACTTGAGATCAGAAGTATGATAGCAGTCTGACCAATATGGTGAAACCCCGTCTCTACTAAAAATACAAAAATTAGCTGGGCATGGTGGTGGGTGCCTATAATCCTAGCCACTCGGGAGGCTGAGGCAGGAGAATCGCTTGAACCCAGGAGGCAGAGGTTGCAGTGAGCCAAGATCATGCCACTGCACTCCAGCCTGGGTAACAGAGCGAGACTCCATCCCCCTCAAATAAAAGAAAGGTAAGGGCTTCTAAGGCCAGGCTTCAGCCCCAAATCTCTACTGGCTGCCTCTTGGGATATACAGAAACCTAATCTTCAATAGGCATTCCTTGAAGCAAAAAATACCCTATTCCTTACTTTTTTATTTCATTTTAACGGGCTTTTTTGGTTTTAATTTTCCAATGAACATGGTTTGCACTAATATGATAATTGCACTGAATATATATATATACACACACACACATACTGTTTTCTTCGTGTGATTTCCATGAATAATTCAACATGAGAGGTACACCTTGGAAAATTATCACATGAAATTCACAGAGAGAAGCTAGAACCAAGTTGGAGAGTCAGCTGTCCAACATCTTGTTATCTGTCCAGAAGTAGCCGTAAATTCACTGCAAAAAGCAAAATCTCCAGTTCCTGGGAGCAGAAGGGTCACTGGAAGCCAATCAGGAGGACACGGCTTTATTTAATTGAGGACTAAATATCTTTGGGATTGTTTTTTATCTCCCAAGGAAGGTCACTTTGCTGTAAAGGCAATGTCAGTGTTTCCCTGGTGGTTCCGTTCCCTGGTTAGACCCAGATTTCCTCTCTGCATTACATATTCCATATTATAAGAGTACAATCTGCCAAGTCAATATTTGGATTCTCAGCATCGTATCCCATATCCCGGAGCACATGTTGCCCCCTCCCCCGCCTCAGTCAGGTACTCAGAGGCCCCCACGTATTAGCCACAGAGTCACAGAGACTCGCATGGTATTAACACAGCAATATCATCTTATTGGCTATTAG
The DNA here is from genome assembly GCF_028878055.3 of Symphalangus syndactylus. Lineage (NCBI taxonomy): Eukaryota > Metazoa > Chordata > Mammalia > Primates > Hylobatidae > Symphalangus > Symphalangus syndactylus. Next base: position 55,702,016 of record NC_072435.2, read on the forward strand.
CACAAATGTGCCAATAAACATAGTGCATAAAAATTATACATATTCCCTCAGAGTCCATAACCCCGAACTGATATGGCATAATGCAAAACACACTTCCCCAAAAGTAGTGCTTAAAGTCACGATGTACAAATTGAATTTTAAACAAATTTCCTGAAGCATCACCAGTGGTTCTGGCCACATTAGCAATACACATTTGCTAAAAATAAAGTGCAGAATGGCTGTGCCCAGCCCAACCCCAAAGGGATGGGACCAGTGGGCATTTATTTGCCCTCAAGTGGTTTCAGAGTTGGGCTCGTTGCACATGTGTTCGGGTGCAGTTCTTAAAACAGCCCAATAGCTTCCCCTAAAGGGTTTCCCCTAATTATTAGTGATCATCAGGTTCCAAAAGTCAGCTTGTCTTCACCTCATTCTCTATCAAACAGGGAGATGTTAATTGCATTATCGCCTTGCCAACACCCTCTGAAATGATGGCAGTGATCAGTAACAGCTTATCACGGAGCCAATCAGAGTCAATCCAAATTCAGAAGCAGCCAATGGAGTGCTTCCTAATCCCACGTGTGTGTAAACGCTAAAAACATGAAAACACAAGGCAGCCACCGTGGAGAATGGGGTGCTGGGGGTGCTGAAGACCAGATCCGCCATCAACTCCATAAAATATCCCACTGGTTAATGCAAATACACACACACACACACACACACACACACACACGCACATGATACAGTGAAAAGCCAAAACATCCCCACAAGCCTTATGATTTTTTTTCCCCAGCCCTCTGCATCCCAGACCAAACTCATTGACCAGCAAAGAAATTCAAAGTAATGCCAAGTTGTCTGGTTTTATTTAATGAAGAACCTCTCCAAGAATGCTGTCAGCATGCCGCCTTTCACAGATAAATAAATATTTATGGTTCCTTGCATGTTAGTTTCGGCAGACACCAAGACCAAAAATAATTTGCCCTTGTTCACTCGACTTCCTTTCTTAAATGTACAAAGTAAGGCTGTGGTTTTCCTAAGTGTATTCTCGTTCATGGCTCACCTAAGAAGATGCCTTTTGGACTGACCTAGAATCCAACTATCAAAATCCTGCTCACAACTACTCAAGCCCTGGTTCAAACCCCAACCCCCCATATCTCCTTTTTCAACCCAGTTCAAAGAGGGATGAGTCGTTGAACAGTTGATATCTTTCTGCTGTGAAGAGCGCTTTCAAAGACTTAATCCTCAAGAGAAAAGTGGGCAAATAAACAAAGCACAAGAGAAAAAATATACACACAGAGAGACATATGGAAATGTATTCAACCTCCACCATAAAAGAAATTCCAATTTTAAATATTTTGATCTATCAAACAACTTTGCAGAGACTATCTCTTATTTGGAAATCTAGGCTGTCACTCTCCCACAAAGCTCACAGAGCCAAACTTACCTGGGGGATAATATTTCAAAGTAAAGGGGACTCACTACATAGGATTTTCTCTTCTAGGACTTCACCTTAAAGAAATATCTACAGGGCACCCAGTGATCGATGGTAAAAAAAAAAAAAAAAAAAAAAAACATTGGCCACAGCTTCACTGGTAATGTGAAAAAATCAGAAGCAACTCAATGTTTGCCAAAAAGGAAATAGTCAAACAACATGATGCATCTGTCAGAAGACAAAACTGCAATTGACCCTTGAACAACATGGGTTTGAATTTCTTGGGTCCACTTACATTCAGATTTTCTTCCACCTCGCCATCCAAGACAGCAAGACCAACCCCTCTTCTTCCTCCTTTTCCTCAGCCTACTCAATGAGAAGACGATGAGGATGAAAACTTTTGTGATAATCCATTTCCACTTACTGAACAGCAAATGCATTTTCTTTTCCTTATGACTTTTTTAATAACATTTTGGCTCTAGCTTACTTTATTGTAAGCATACAGTATGTAATACATGTAAATTTAAAAATATGCATTAAGTGACTGTTTATGTTATTGGAAGGAGTCCAGTCAGCGGTAGGTACTAGTAGCTAAGTTTTAGGGAAGTCAAAATTGTATGTAGAGTTTCAAATGCACGATGAGTGGGTGGAGAAGGGTGGGCATCCCTAACCCCGGGGCATTCAAGAGACAACAGCACAACAAATGAGTTTAAAGTGCTCAATTGGCTTTATTTGTGATTCTAGAACCAGGCAACACTTTATTCCAAAACACGGAATGAGTAATCCAGTGAGCCCTGCAGAATTTGCTTTATTGACAGAGAAGGCTGAAGAAAGCAGAAACAAAGAACAAAGGGAGGATTCGTTACTTTTAGACAGAACAATAGAAAAATAACTGATTCGTTAATATCAGGTTACTCCAGGCTTCCTTTTTTATGTGAGGATTAAAGCAGAGGGAACTTCATTATCATGCGGATTGAGGATTGAAACAGACCTGTTTGGGAAAGTGGCTGTTATCTCTCTCCCGATTTCTGAGGTCAGATAACAACTGAGTTTAGTTTTGGTGACAAGGAACTGAAACAGATCCAACACTTCCTTAGACAGTGCTTTCGGATAAATGTAGACACTAACTCTTCTGCTCTTAAAGCTTATTTATTTTTTGTTTTGTTTTGTTTTTTAAATTTTATCTTACTTTATGTTCCAGGATACATGTGCAGAACGTGTGACTTTTTTACACGATCAAATGTGTGCCATGGTGGTTTGCAGCACCTACCAACCTGTCATCTAGGTATTAAACCCCACGTGCATTAGATATTTGTCCTGACGCTCTCCCTCCCCTAGCCCCCCCAACAGGCCCTGGTGTGTGTTGCTCCCCTCCCTGTGTCCATATTTTCTCATTGTTCAACTCCCTCTTATAGGTGAGAACATGAAGTGTTTGGTTTTCTGTTCCTGTGTTAGCTTGCTGAGAGTGGTGATTTCCAGCTTCATCCATGTCCCTGCAAAGGACATCTTCTCATTCCTTTTTATGGCTGCATAGTATTCCATGGTGTATATGTACCACATTTACTTTATCCAGTCTATCATTGATGGGCATTTGGGTTGGTTCCATGTCTTTGCTATTGTGAATAGTGCTGCAGTGAACATACGTGTGCATGTATCTTTGTAAAATAATGATTTACATTCCTTTGGGTTTATACCCAGTCATGGGATTTCTGGGTCAAATGGTATTTCTGGTCGTTTGTTTTATCTGAATTCCTTCCTCAGGAAAATACTCCCAGACCCCTCAAAAAGTATGAAAGAACTGAAACTCACCAGATCACCATGTCCAGACAAGGAGATGCCAGACCCCTCACTCATCATGATTGCCTCCTCACCATTCCCCAGTTCCTATTTTCCAACACTTGTTACATTTATTCCCTGCTGTATAATCCCCTAATTTTAGACAGCCAGGGAGAGGAATTTGAAACTGACCTCCCATATCCATGGCTGCAACACCCGATTAAAGCCTTCTCCCTTGGCAATAATTGTTTTCTCAGAAATTGGCTTTCTATGTGGTGAGAAGCAGGGCCTAGACAGAACCCCTGGTGTTTCAGTAACAGCATGTTAGCATGAGGAACTCCATTTTGATTTTTAGTCTGGTCTGTTGAAGCCTAGTGCAGAAGCTTAGTCGAAAACAATAGCCTCCTGTAACTTTTATTTAACACATCTATAAAATGCAACTCTGTGAATTCTTAAAATCGAACCAAAAAAAAGTCTGAAAACCATCAAGGACATAGAAAATGTTTACAATATGTTAAGGGGGAGAAAAAAAAGGACAGGATATAAAAACTATATGTATAGTTGAATCCCAGTTTTGAAAAAATAATAAGACATCTAAATGCCCACAGGCCTGTAAAGAAATGCATAAAAAATTTAACAAGGTTTATCTCTGGATAGCGGGATTACAGGCAGTTTTTATTTTCTGCTTGAAACTTCCCTGTATTTCCGAATGTTCAAAAATAAATTTGTATTACTCCTATATTCAAAAAGCAATGTTTTGCTTTTGTTCTTTACAGGCTCTGAACCCCCACAGCTCTTGCTGTCGGAATGACTTACCGCAAACTGCATGCAACCCCCAGCTCTGCAAGAACTCGTTCTGGCTTCTGCTCCTGGCTCAGCCTCCTGAAGCCCAGGAATCAAGGCTTCTCCTCCCTTGCTCCACACCCAAGGTCTATGGGCTCAGCTCTTCTTCTTGTTCTTTAGATTTAAGGGGTACATGTGCATATTTGTTACATGGGTATATTGTGTGATGCTGAGGACTGGGGTACAAGTGATTCTGTCACCCAGGTAGTGAGCATAGTACCAAATGGGTAGTTTTTCAGCCTTTACTCCCTCCCTCCCCTCCAGTAATCCCCAGTTGTCTGTTTTCCATCTTTGTGTCCATGAGTACCCAATGTTCGGCTCCCACTTACAAGTGAGAACATGTGACATTTGCTTTTCTGTTTCTGTGTAAATTTACCTAGAATAATGGCCTCCACCTGCATCCATGTTGCTGCAAAGGACAGGATTTCATTCTTTTTTGTGACTGTGTAGTATTTCATGGTGTAAATGTGCCACATTTGCTTCATCCAATCCACTGTGGAACCACCTGGGCTGGTTCCATGTCGCTACTATTGTGAATAGCACTGTAGTGAACATACATGAGCAGGTTCATCTTGTTAGTTCAGTTCCTTATTTTTGATGTTTGCCCTCAATTGCCCACCCTCTGGCCACTTAGCTCATACCAGCAAACCCCAGACAAGGTGTCTTGTTTCTGAGGAATTAGAGGGCAGGAATAGGGAAAGGAAGAAAGAGGAAGTAAGAGGTGTGAGAAAGTCTCCTTGGTCATGACGGAAAGCTGTAGACTCAGCTTGGGTGCACGTTTCATTTACAGGAATTTCTTTTTGGGGGGTTATATATCCAGCTTTATTTTTTATGATAATCTTTTTTATTTGTATAAATGTATGGGATGCGAGTACAATCATGTTACATGCATAGATGGTGCAGTGGTAAAGTCAGGGCTTTAGAGGATCCATCACCTAAATAACATGCATAGTACCCAGTGAGTAATTTCTCATCATCCACCTCCCGTCCACCCCACCCCCTTCTGAGTCTCCATCATCTACCTACCGTTCCACACTCTACATCCACATGTACACATTATTTAGCTCCCACATATCAGTGAGAAAACGCAATATTTGTTTTTCTGTTTCTGGCTTGTTTCACTTAAGGTAATGACCTCCAGTCCCATCATATTGCTGCAAAAGAAATGATTTTTTTTGTGGCTTAATAGTATTCCATTGTGTATATGTACCATATTTTTTCTACCCATTTGTTGATGAACACTTAGGTTAAACAGCACTGCAATAAACATACAAGTGCAGGTATCTTTTTTATATAATGATTTCTTTTTACAGAAATTTCTTGATAGTTATTTATCATAAGATTGAGGGATGGGGTGATGCTGTGGCCTGCAGTTCCATCTGTGAGCCTCTGCCTTGGGTGGCCTGAAAAAGAAGATGAGGATTTTCAGGCCAGGCATGGTGGCTCACAACTGTAATCCCAGCACTTTGGGACGCCAAGCCGGGTAGATCATCTGAGGTCGAGGGTTCAAGACCAGCCTGGCCAACATGGTGAAACCTCATCTCTACTAAAAATACAAAAATTAGCTGGGTGTAGTGGCAGGCATCTGCAATCCCAGCTACTTGGGAGGTCAAGGTGGGAGAGTCACTTGAACCCAGGAGGTGGAGGTTGCAGTGAGCTGAGATCACGCCACTGCACTCCAACCTGGGAGACAGAGCGAGACTCTGTCAAAGAAGAAGAAGAAGAGGAAGAAGAGGAAGAAGAAGGAGGAGGAGAAGGAGGAGGGAGGGAGGGAGGGAGGGAGAGGGGGGGATGGAGGAGGGACCCTGTGAATGTGCCATTTTGTTTGGTCCTGAAGTGTGTACTTTCCCCATCCTGTCAGTTCCCTGGGAAGACTGTCAGTGCCCCAATGCCCTGCCCGTCCCTCACAGTTTTCCTGCCATTCTCCCACCCTGGCCAGCAGTGGGAGCATGGCCCAAGCAGCAGGGGGGTCCTCCCACCATCATTGCCATTGTCAGCCTGAGATGACAGATACCATTGTGGAAGGGACAGAAGAGCTTCCATCTAGCCGCTCCCACTGACCTCACCATCCATGATGCAGATGTACTTGTCACATCATAAACACTTGGCACCCATTGGCTCTTCCCCAAATGGCTATCAGAATTGCAGTTTCAGCCACCAGCAGCTCTCCGATGGGCACAGGCTCCGCCTATGGCTGGTTTGGAATGGCAAATCCATCACTCTCTTTGCCTGTAAAATGCCAAGCAGACTGACCTAAGCAGGGGAGTTCCCATCCATGGCCTGCTCTAGGCCTGAAGGAACACAGATGGCATTTGCAGGAAGATGACGTCTCACCATCCCCATCAGAGCAAAGCCTGCCCATCAAACAACCAAAGGATAGCCTGTCCCCCGCACAGTGTAAAGTGACTTGCAGTGATTCTCTTCCCCAAGGCCAGCCCCAGCTCTCAGACCTCCAGTCCCAACAAGTCCTTTTTTGCAGAGGATGCTCACCCTGGAACATGGCTCTCCCAAGGGGAGACGGGAACGGATGTTGACTTCATCCCAGCAGCTTCTGACATGATGCCACTATCTTTCAACTTTCTCCACCAACAGGGTCAGGCTGTCGACTGGCCTCGACTGCAGTTAGCCTGATGCGGCTAGCAGCCTCAAAACAAATTAAATGAGGCAGGGATGCCGTGCAGTGATCGTTCCATCATGTCCCCTCTGCTTCCACACGTGACTCACACTATCACTTTTAGAAGGTGAAGCATCTTATTGAATCAACACCTAATCTGCACACAGTGTCACAGAGGAGGGGCGAGGGGACGGCGGGAGCATTTTCTCTGATCCTTTTCTTTCCTGAAGAACTCGCTGGAGACAGGCTGGGTGGGGGCAAGGATGAATTGCGAGGAACCCTGACCCTGTTTCAGGTAAGCTTCTGATTTACTGCTCTTTGTGCTTTCTAGCGAATAATTTTTATATAATAATGCCACCAGTAAGTACCAAACCCTTCTTCTTGGGAATGCAATTAAGGGAAAAATTAGCAATAAATTGTTTTCAGTACTTAACCCAGCTCCAAATTTATGGCTGCTGGAATTTATTGTTTCAGGGGCCTGAAAAATGGCGATTAATTTTATCCCATTTCCTGCCATTCACCCTCAAAACTGAAATGTAAAGAAGGAGCTGTTCTCAGCCTCGGGTTTTCCTGCCTGTTACAAACCTCAAAACTACAGCTCTACAGACAGCTACCTCTGAAGGCTCCTGAAGCTTAGAAACAGAGAGGAAAACACCCCTTTATCTGCACGTGTCTCCTCTACGTCTTCCACCGCTGCAATTGCTGGAAGCTTCACGAGTGCCCTCAGTGCACAGATGTGCTTTACAGCAGAGTGACTGTAAATGAGAAAACAGTAAGTTAGGCTCTGACGGCCAATGCTGGATGTATCCGTTTGCCCTATAAATAAGCACTGATCACCTCCATTTTATTGAACTCATTTTCCAGGCAAGCAAAGACCACAAGATTCTTCTGCACATTTTCTCTTTACACCCTCTAGTACTGCTGCTACTGTCAGCTCCGACAGATTTATAGCCCATTCATTCATGGGAACAAAAACCCTGCCACGGCTGGTCATGGGACACGCAATAGCAGTTAGTTCAAAAGATAACAGCTGCAATACCTCACCTCTCCATTCAGCACTACAGAGCCAGCACTACTTCGGAGGTAATAAATGCTTCTTGTTGGTGTGCTTTGAGTCATAATCCTGGAGTAACTGTGGTGGGCCTCACCCCGGGCCCCGCCCCTAGGAAAACCGCTTTCTGCCACTCCCCAACACCCACCCCGCACCTTCACTCCAGCCCCTTTCTGCCAGAAAAGAGGGGAGTGGGAAGTTGAAGGCAGCTCACTGCGTAACCAAAACGTAGACCCCGTCTCCTTTTTCCAGTCCACCCAACACAAGTTGGGTTGCTGAACCTTCGCAACTCAAGCAATTAGGCAACGCTGAGAAGCCGAGTTTCCTCATGGTAAGTGGCAATGTGGGTATATACATTCTCCTTGCAAACTGATCAGAAACAGAGCTGGGGCATGAGCCCTGTCCCAACAAGAGGAGGCAGCTGGTCTGACTAGTCCACCACTATCCTCAGAGCCTGGACACATACAACAAGCATGTATTAAAAGAATCCATGGATTTTTTTTTTTTTAAAGTAGTGAATGACCTGGGGAGGAATAGAGGATCTGTTCCACCCCACTCACTCAGAGCATGAAAAGGTTTAATGCAAGAAGCAATATAGTGGTGAAGCGTTCTGCCCCATTTTGAAGTCAGCCTTTCCCACCCACAGGCCTCAGTTTACTCATCTGTAAAATAGGGCTGTTAACTGTACCGATTCTACCAACAAATCAGGGATTTGTTGCTAGAATTAAACATAAAAAGTAAATACCTTTAAAAATGTATCACAATGCTAACCAAATAGTGTTATCAAATAAATTAATTAGTTTAATTGGAGAAATCAGATATGCACACAAGAAACTTTAAGAAAGATCAGTAGAAGACAAGGTCATTGACGATCAAACTTTAGGGAAATGCCTTCCATTTTTGAAACCCTCCAACAAGACACAGACACCTGCCCCCACCTCTACCTCCACCAGCCCTCTGTGGCCCATATTTTGCAGAGATGTGTTATTGTCGCTGTTAGTCTGATGTCCCAGCAATTAAACTGCAAAGAGAAAAAGGCCAGTCATGCAGAAATCCAAGAGCCTTGACTCTGGGATCCGCCCACCCTAGCTACGGGTCCAGGTTGGAGATGGGGCATGGAGATATGGCTGGCCCAGGTCAGGCAGTTGAAATGGAAGTTGAGAGCCTCCAGGCTGCAGAAGGCACCAGAAAGAGAAGCCAAAGTCAAACTCCCCATGAAGACGCACAGTTCAGTGGGGAAAGAGAAGGCTGTGAAATGCACAGAAAATGACACTGGGCATCAGTAGCTATCAGTACATTCCTCCCTAATCAATCAGCTTTTATTGTGACGCCTCTAGCTCCGCTCATAAGGCCTCAGCTCATAAGGCCGGAAAGCCGCTTCGGCAGCAGTTTAAAATGTTTCCAGTTTAATAATCCCTGCTAATTGAAAGCAGCTCAGAAAAGGGGGGAAGATGGGGGTTGGAAGCAAACCAGCACCGTTTATGGCAACAGTGCTGTTCCTAGGGGAAACAAAATAACCTTTGATGCTGCAGGGGGAACCTGCCTCCCCGTCCCCAAACAAACTAATTCCCACAACTGTCTTCTTTGGCACTAGAGCTGTTTCTGCTTATGTTTTAATTGTAGAATGTTATAGCAGCTGAATTGCTGTGAAACCTGTTTTTAATCTGTGGAAAGTTAACCACCCCCTGCTGCAAAAACTGGATTACTTTTTCTTCAACAGAGAATTACATTCATTTTTATAATTGTTCTTCCCTTTCAAATCACCTAATATGACAAATGCTGGACAACCTTACAGTTCATCTGCTAAAGAGTGTCTTTATGAATTGAGGCTTCAATGCTTTAACGGAGAAATTGCCTGATTTAAGTAAATCATGTCACTTTCACCCTTGCAATCGTGTTTGTTTCAGATGTCTGCTGACCTAACCTGCAGCGCAAAAACAAAAACACATTTACATTTCTAGGCTGAGATATTTGGTTCAAATGATGTACAAATAGGTCATAATGAAAAGTAATTTTAGTACACGGCAAAGGTACCATTTAAGTGTACTTTTGACAGTTTTTACACATACATACTTATTCCAATATTGTAATTTAAATGGATAAAAGACAGATCTTAGCACAAAAGCCTCCATCCTGGTTTCTTGGAATTCCCTGGCAGAGCTACAGTTGGGGACATGGATATAGAAGAAGGATGTCATATGTCTGATGTAACACGAATCAGCTGGGCTCAACCTTCACCCCTTGGATCCATGAAACTTACCCTAGAAGGTGGATCCAGACATCTAGATCTTATCTTTTTTCTTTTTTTTTTTTTTGGTATTTTTTTTTATTTTTGTGGATACACAGCAGGTGTATAGCTTTATGGGGTATATGAGATATTTTGGTACAGGCACGCAATGCATAATAATCACATAATGGAAAACCCATCCCCTCAAGTATTTATCCTTTGTGTTACGAACAGTCCAATTATACGCTTTTAGTTATTTTTAAATGTACAATTAAATTATTATTGATAGGTCGGACAAACACAGCCTCGGTGACGTGGTCTGGCTGTGTCCCCGCCCAAATCTCATCTTGAATTGTAGTTCCCATAATTCTCACATGTTATGGGAGGGATGCACTGGGAGATAATTGAATCATGGGGGCGGTTTCCCTTATAGTGTTCTCGTGGTAGTGAATAAGTCTCATGAGATCTGATGGTTTTATAAGGGGAAACCCCTTTCATTTGGCTCTCATTCTCTTCTCTCTTGTCTGCTGCCATGTAAGACGTGCCTTTTTCCTTCCACCATGATTGTGAGGTCTCCCCAGCCATGTGGAACTGTGAGTCCATTAAACCTCTTTTTCTTTATGAATTGCCCAGTCCCGGGCACTTCTTTATGAGCAGCATGAAAACAAACTAATATACTGGGCATCCACCTGCGACCACAAGAGGATGGCTTTGTATTGAGAGACATGATATATAAGTAGCAACAGAGGTGTAAATCTGAGTATTCCTTCTCCCTCCCAGAAAGACTTGAAACATGGAACTGGAGGGCACTGAGTTTTCTAGGGTGATTGCTAGATGTGTTGATTAGTGAATTAAACAAGGCTGCATTCACAGGAAGGCAATGTCCAGCACTGAGAGGTGCCGCCACTGTCCGGGCTGGAGTAGTTCCTTTTGCAGGGAAACAAACCAGTTGGAGTATGCCTGGGAAGGAACAAACAGGACAGTGAGAAGTTTTCCAAGTGTCATAGCTGAACAACAGGGGAAGAAACTAGAGAAAAGAGAGAACTCTAGGAAATAGGCTTTCTGTCTACAAATCCCCCTGGTTAACCATTCCAGAGCCCTTGTTGCCTGCTGGAACTGAGAAGAGAGCTTTGCCCAAGAGCTCCCTCATGCCTCACTGCATTGTCAGTTGAAGATAAGCAGGACCATGGTCTTCAGGTGACAGATGAGAAACTGAGGCTTTGGGAGGGCCAATGACTCACCCAGGATCATCTGCTATGACATGATGGAGCAAGAGAGTTCATACCCAGCATCTTGTTTTGATTCTCCAATGTCACCTGAGGTCAGGAGTTCAAAATCATCCTGGCCAACATGGTGAAACCCCACCTCTACTAAAAATACAAAAATTAGCTGGATGTGATGGCTCACGCCTGTAATCCCAGCTACTCGGGAGGCTGAGGCAGGAGAATCGCTTAAACCCAGGTGGTGGAGGTTGCAGTGAGCCGAGATCACACCACTGCATTTCAGCCTGGGTGACAGTGACTCTGTCTCAAAAAAAAAAAAAAAAAAAAAAAAAAAAAAAGAAAGAAAATTACTCAGGAGACACAGCCAGTGAGAACAAAACCAGAATTATTTTTAAAATTTAATAGAGCCAAGATCTTACTATGCTGCCCAGGCTGGTCTCGAACTCCCATGCTCATGCAATCCACCTGTCTCAGCCTCCAAAAGTGCTGGGATTACAGATATGAGCCACCACGCCAGGCCAAAATCAGAATTTTATACCAGGTAATTTGACTCCATAACTTGTGGTCCCAACCTCTGTGCTGTGCTGCTGCTTCTGTGTGTATATTTATGAATCAGTTTGTCTTGAGGAATTAAGAACCTAGGTGTGCCATTCATTGTGTGTAGCAAGAAACTTCATGCTGTTTTATCACTGAATCATCCCAACAATCCAATGAAGTTGAAATGTTTGTCCCACATATCAGAGGGGAGATTGAAGCACAGAAACTTGACCAGACCCTACTGCTAATAAACTCAGAACCGGGATCTGCCTGAGTCCCTCTGTTCTCCCAAGGATGAGGATCTGCTATCTAAGGATGTTCACCAAGGCAGGTCTTGGGCTTAGAGGGCGACCCAGCCCCATCTGGAGCCTCCTTCCCAGCCAAGTCTGGCCTGCAGTCATTTGTCTCCATCAGGCACAGCCATTGTTCTCCAAACTTCCTGGATCCCTCTTCCTAAAACAAAAACCTCCAGTTCCAAGGAAACCCTCACTTTGGAGAGAACAGGAAGGCACGGTTTCATCTTTGGCACTTCTCAGGCAATACTTCCTCACTGTCCAAGGGCAAAAATAAGGTGGATATACCCCAAAAAAGGGACACAGTGCTTTGAGAATTTAGCTTGGCTTGGAGAGGCCTGGGAATATGTTTGCATGCACACATAAACATGCACACACACAAACACACACATACAAATGCACACACACAAATGCACACACATACGCAGAGTTTCCTATGTTCCAAAACAAACCAAACTTTATGCTTTCACCTGGTACCCTGCAGCCCTGGAGTTTTCTCACTTTCAGCCTCAGACCCAAAGAGGAACAAAGAGAAAGGGAAAGAAAATGCCTTTGGGTTGAATCCGTTTGACCCTGATCCATCCAGAGGAGGTAATGAGGGCATGACAAATTGGTGGCCAGACAGGGACAATGATTGCACCTAATTCTCTATGTAGAGCCACCTTCCATTCAGGGAACTCTCTGCTAGTCTTTTTTCTTTTTTTTTTTTTTGAGACAGTCTCGCTCTGTTGCCCAGGCTGGAGTGCAGTGACGCGATCTCAGCTCACTGTAACCTCTGCCTCCTGGGTTGAAGCGATTCTTCTGCCTCAGCCTGGGGACTACAGGCGCCCACCACCATGCCTGGCTAATTTTTGTTTTTTTAGTAGAGACGGGGTTTCACCATGTTGACCAAGCTGGTCTCGAACTCCTGACTTCAAGTGGTCCACTTGCCTCGGCCTCCCAAAAGCGCTGGGATTATAGGCGTAAGCCATCATGCCTGGCCTCTGCTACGAGTCTTGAAGCTTAGTTTCTCTGCTATACACTGGGAGCACACACACATTCTAGAAGGTTGACATCATTAAATACCTCTCTTCTTCTGTCATGGTGGCAAAAAGAGAAGGAGGACATGCTTCCCTTTTGCTTGGGGCTGCCATAACAAATAAGAAACAGACGCTCTTCAACACGAGGAGAAATCCCGGGCTTGAGGAGCCTCTGGTTGTGGGTCACAGAAGCTAAATTTGGGGCCAGGTGTGGTGAAGCATTCCTGTAGTCCCAGCTACTTGTGAGGCTGAGGAAGGAGGATCACTTGAGGCGAGAGTCTGAGGCTGCAGTAAGCAGTGATCCAGCCTGGGGGACAGAGCAAGACTGTCTCAAAAAAATAAAATGGAATGTTACAAAATAAGTAAATCAAAATGAGTTTTAGCCTGGGCACGGTGGCTCACATCTGTAATCTCAGCACTTTGGGAGGCCAAGGCAGGCAGATCACTTGAGGTCAGGAGTTTGAGACCAGCCTGGCCAATGTGAGGAAACCCCATCTCTACCAAAAAAATACAAAAATTAGCCAGGTGTGGTGGTGCACCCCTGTAGTCCCAGGTACTCAGGAGGCTGAGGCAGGAGAATCTCTTGAACCTGGGAGGCAGAGGTTGCAGTGAGCCAAGTTTGCACCACTACACTACAGTCTGGGTGACAGAGTGAGACCCTGTATATAAAAAAAAAAAAATTTAAGAGTTTTAATAAAATAAGTTAACTTGGCAAAGGAAAGCAACTGTCAATGTACACTTTTCCCTCCCCTCTTTGACTGGGCCTGAAATGTCTACATAGGCATGCCACACTCTCTCTCAGAACCCCCTACTGGATAACCCTACGACCTCCCCCATGTGGGAGAGAAAAAAACAGAGAGATCACAAGACAGGCGGAAATATGTAACCATTCAAGATGCATACATAAATCTGCGCAATTAGAGCAAACATCACATTATATGGGAGAAACAGGAGACAAGTGCAAAGATGCTCTAGGTGTGTCCTTCCAAGACATTTCAACTACGAAACTGGCAGGTAGTATAAAAGAGAAAAATCTTAAAATATTGCTTTTGGAGTGAGAAATATGATTGACAAATTTTTAAATGGAGAATTAGAAGACAAGCTCAAGAGATAGTACCAGGACTCAAAGATAAATGCAAATGAGAAAGAAATAAGAAATAGCAGGCAAGGCGGGTGGATCATGAGGTCAGGAGATCGAGACCATCCTGGCTAACACAGTAAAACACCATCTCTACTAAAACCACAAAAAATTAGCCAGGCGTGGTGGTGGGTGCCTGTAGTCCCAGCTACTCGGGAGGCTGAGGCAGGAGTATGCCATGAACCAGGGAGGAGGAACTTGCAGTGAGCTGAGATCGCACCATTGCACTCCAGCCTGGGCAACAGAGCGAGACTCTGTCTCAAAAAAAAAAAAAAAAAGAAATAGCAGGCACTTATCCTGGATATAACAGTGTTTAAAAGGAAAGAAAAGAAGAATGGAAAAGCAATAATTAAAAAGAAAACAAAAACCTTCCTTAGGGCACATGAATAGGAAAGTCTTCAAGGTAGAAAAGGACCTCTGGGAACAAAATCCTTACCCAGAAGGAGCTGATACAGGCTATGTTTCAATTTCACAGAAAAAGACAAAAGCCCTGTAAGTAACTAAGCACAAAATGTAAATGAGCTGGAAGCTTCTATTAGAAGACTTAGTTTGGGTCAAAAACAAAATCCAGCTTTGAGCTATTATAGAGGAACACACCTGTAATAAAATGTTCTGAAAAGCTTTAAAAATTTATGCATTTATTCTTTCAACAAATAAATATTGAGTTTTTTCTATGTGCCAAATAAAGTGATGGCAACGACTTACCAGGCAAACACAAACAAAAATAAATCAGAGACTATAATATTAATATTTAACAAGGTAGAGATTAAAGCAAAATGGTCAAAGTGAACATTTTTCTCTTGATCTTTGCCAGGTATACAGAGAGAAAAAAAGAAGATTTGACCAATATTATTAACAAAATTGAATATATATATATGGTATATTTACGCATATATACATACACGTATACAAACCATATACCCAAAGGTCTAATACAGTATTTGAACAAAATACATTTGAATAGTATTATTAATAAACTTGAACACACACAAACATTTCAAACCTATACTCAAAAGTTTAATATAGTAACCACTCACCATGAGTGGCTATTTAAACTTAAATTTTAACTAATTAAAATTAAATATGGCTCACCCCTGTAATCCCAGCACTTTGGGAGGCCGAGGCGGGTGGGTCACAAAGTCAGGAGATCGAGACCACAGTGAAACCCCGTCTCTGCTAAAAATACAAACAATTAGCTGGGCACGGTGGCGGGCGCCTGTAGTCCCAGCTACTCGGGAGGCTGAGGCAGGAGAATGGCGTGAACCCGGGAGGTGGAGTTGCAGTGAGCCGAGATCGCGCCACTGCACTCCAGCCTGGGTGACAGCGAGACTCCATCTCAAAAAAATAATAATAATAATAATTAAATAAAGTAAATAACCAGTTCTTCAGACCCACTGGCCATGTTTTCTGAGTCTAGTGGGTACTCCACCAGTCAGGGCGGATATACAACATTTCTATCATTGCAGACAGTTCTGCCAGACCATGCGGCATACAGAAGGCAGTTTTTAAAAATGCTACATAGCATCTACAAAGTGTTCCTGTAATATGAACAAAAGAAAGATAAACTTTTTAAAATTTAATTGAGATTAGTAATGAAAAATCAGGATCTTAGCACAAGATGTGCTCATTGTTACTAGCGTGTCATTGTTTCTAGGACCTCTCAGCAGACAGAGCTGGGAAATACATGCACACACACACACACACACACACACACATTAAATAGGCATTAATATTTATTTCTGTATCTATAGATGATGGTAGATGATAGATAGATAAATAGATGATAGATAGATAGATAGATGATAGATAGATAGATAGATATTAAAAACCATGAATTCACCTGCCCCTTTTGATTCCAATTCAGCACAACAAGGTACATTTCTTTTTTTTTTTTTTTTTTTTTTTTGGGGGGACGGAGTCTCACTCTGTCACCCAGGCTGAAGAGCAGTGGTGCAATCTTGGCTCAGTGATGTAACTTCCACCTCCTGGGTTCGAGCGATTCTCCCACCTCAGCCTCCGGAGCAGTGGGACTACAGGCATGTGCCACCATGCCCGGCTAACACCGGCAACATTTCTAACCTCCTCCTCTGCATATTTCCCCAATAGTGAGAAACCCAGTTCCCATTATCCTCAATACATGGATTCACTTGCTCATCCTAGAAGTCACAGAAGGTGGGTTCAAAATTCCAACCCATTACCATTGCAGGAAGGAAACCAACTGGAAGCAACACCAATGAAGAATCTGCATTTGTTTACCACTGGTTGGTTGGTCAGTTAGTTGGTTTGTTAATTGGTTGGTTCCCAGTAGGGTTCCTTGGAGAAATAACTGAACTGGGGCAGGGAAAATCCAAAATGACCCTGAAAGAGCTTTCTGTGTCAGAAATTAAGGAAGCACTCAAAGACTCATAAGGATTTGTCAAAAGGAGACAAGAACCAGATTGAAGGAATCCCAACTGCCAAATCTAGGACCCAACTGCCAAATCTAGGACAATTTGAACATCAAAATATATTCTCAGAGGCAGAAGGATCACTTGAGGCCAGGAGTACATATGAGACCGGCCTGGGCAGCACAGCAAGACCCTATCACCACACAAAAATTTTTTTTTTAATTAGCCAGGCATAGTGGAACACACCAGTAGCCCCAACTACTCAGGAGGCTGAGGTGGCAGGGTGGCTTGAGTCTGGGAGTTTGAGGCTGCAGTGAGCTACGATCACACCACTGCACTCCAGCCTGGGTGATAGAGTGAGATCCTGTTTCTAAAAAAATATATTTTTAATGTAATGATGGTAATGTGTTATAACCCATTGAATAAATTAAGTGTTCATGCATCCATACTGATATAAATAAGTAAATGTTTTTTTTTAAATTAAGTAAGTGGGGAGAAAAAGCTCTTCACTACAGTAGAATGCTCATTGATAATATAGAATGAATGCTGAGGTTATAAAACCATCAGTGTATAGTAAAACTAGTGGGTGGGAATTTGATGAAGAATATTTACAGAGTGCAAAACTATCTCTCCACAATTAATTACTAGTTACAAAGGAGAAGATAGTAACTTTACAGTGGAGGAGCCAGCTAGGCACCACCTTAACCAAGTGATCAAAGTTAGCAGCACCAATATTGGAAGAAGCCAAGTTCTGTGCCTCTTCGTAAGATGCACTCACAAAGGCACGATGTCACTTGTGGGTATTCCTGTTAGAAGTGCATTAACCGAATCTATAAATGAAGAGTCATGAAATACACCCAAATGAGTAACTGTTCCAGATTAATGATGGCTAAAGAGACAAGACAACTGAATGTAATTCTTGCTGGACCAGATACTGCAAGGGAAAAAATAATAACTAGAAAGGACAATACTGGGACAATTAACAAAATTTGAAAATGGATTATGCTTGCTTTGAACAATGGACAGGGAAAATCTCCAAGTTTCTCTTTCCTCTGAAACAAATGGCACAGGGATTGTCCATGCCTTGATGTTTGGAAGAAATTAACCT
Source organism: Symphalangus syndactylus (assembly GCF_028878055.3). Classification (NCBI taxonomy): domain Eukaryota; kingdom Metazoa; phylum Chordata; class Mammalia; order Primates; family Hylobatidae; genus Symphalangus; species Symphalangus syndactylus. The sequence continues at coordinate 55,719,640 of NC_072435.2, forward strand.
TAAAACTTTAATCTAGTGTCTTGTTTTGGAAGCAGCCCTTTGACAGTCTTTCCAGTTCTTCTAGGTTTATTAGTAGTAGTATCTTTAGATTTTTCAATATTTCTTTTGTTGACAGTTTTGGTAATCCATATATTTCCAAGAAACTTGCAAATTTAGTTAATAGTACCATATCAGTGTCAAATTTCCTGATTTGGGTAACTGAGCTGTGATTATGTAAGAGAATGCCATCTGTTTATTAGTAGTGATATCTTTAGATTTTTCAATACTTCTTTTGTTGACAGTTTTGGTAATGGTAATCCACATATTTCCAAGAAATGTGTAAATTTAGATAATAGTGCCATATCAATGTCAAATTTCCTGATTTGGGTAACTGAGCTGTGGTTACATAAGAGACATGCCCTCTGTTTATTAGTAGTCTATCTTTAGATTTTTCAATATTTGTTTTCTTGACAATTTTGGTAATGCATATATTTCCAAGAAATTTGCAAATTCAGATAATAGTACCATATCAAAGTTAAATTTCCTGATTTGGGTAACAGCTGTGGTTATGTAGGAGAATGCCCTCATTCTTAGGAAATAGCAATGAAGTATTTAGGGGTAAAGGGAAATGATGCTTCCAGTCTATTCTCAAATGATTTAGAAGGAATACTAGTATACATACTAATGTATACCGAATATTAGTATGTGCATATTAATTAGTATATGTACAGAAAGAAAGAGAGAGAACACAAATGGGGCAAATTTACACAATTGATGAAGGATATGTGGGAGTCCGTAAACTATTCCTATAACTTTTAAGTAAGATGGAAATAATGACAATAAAAAGTTATGGAAAATTTTTAAATTATTGACAGTTTGATTTTTTTTAAGTCGAACTACTGAATAAATTCAAGGATGAGTTTCTCAAAACAAATTCCTGTCAAGTCTAATCAAGAGGATAAAGGAAAAAAAAATCTCTGCTGTGGCAGGATGGTGTCATCCTTATAAAAGAGTATGATAACTCCATAATAATACTTTTTTAAGTAAATTCCAGACTTTATTTAGATGTCACCCATTTTTCAACTAACGTCCTTTCTCTGAACCAGAATCTTATCCAAGATGCCCCATTTCATTTAGTCACCGCATCTCCTCAGTCTCCTCTGATCTGTGACAGTTTCTCAGTCCTGCCTTGTTTGTCATGGCCTTGGCAGTTTAGAGGAATACTGGCCTGGTATTGTGAAGAATGTCCCTCAATTTCACACCCGCAGTTTTTAAAATCTGAATAAGATTTGCAAATTCTTGGAAACATATGGGTTACCAAAACTGTCAGTAAAAGAAGTATTTAAAAATCTAAGGATAATAATACTACTAATAATAAACATAGAAGAACTGGAAAGACTGTCAAAGGACCAATTCCAAAAACAAGACACTAGATTAAAGTTTTAAGGTCTATTTCTTCCAAACGTCAAGGAATGAACAATCCCTGTGCCATTTGTTTCAGAGAAAAGAGAAAGTTGGAGATTCTCCCAGTCCATTGTTCAAAGCAAGCACAATCTTGTCATCCAAACTTCCCAAAGATATAACAAAAAATAAAACCTATGAAATAAGCTCATTTGTGAATATAGATGTAAACATCCCAAATAAAATATTACAACTCAGATCCAACAAGATTAAGATTTTCTTGCCCAAATGCAAAATACCTCAACGTTAAAAACATCTATTAACTATAATTCATTTCGTCAGAAAGTCAAAGAAGGAAAATCACAGTCATCTTGATTGATGCTGAAAGGTATGAATTCAATATCTCCTCCTGATGAAAACTCACTAAATTTAGAAGCATCTGATCTCAAAACAATACAAAATAGCTACCTCGAACCACAGACATTGTCACACATGACAGCGAAAAACCAGCATCATTTCCATTCAAGTCAGCAATGGGACAAGGCTATCTATTATCACCATTGACAATATTCTGCCTGTTCTAGGCAATTCAATATAACAAAGATAAAAAACAAAATGTGTGACTATTGGAAAGATAAGATTTTTTTTTCCTATTTCTCAATATGCTTGTTGACCTAGAAAACCCAAGAGAATTAACTGGAAATAAAAATTAGAAAAATCAAGAAAGCACAATCTGGTGGCAATTTACAGAGTAAAGATAATAGATGATAGACAGGTAGATTAGATAGATAGATATAGATAGATAGATAGATGATAGATGATAGATAGATAGATAGATAGATAGATAGATAGATGATAGATAGATAGATAGATGCATAGATAGATGATAGGTAGATAATAGATAGAAAGATAGATACATAGATATATAGATAGATAAGATGCTTTCCTATTTTTTCACAATGGCCAGTGAAAACTAATCATAATTAATAACTCAAAATAATATCATCCACAAAACAACTGGAAATCTGAATGCACAGAATAAACTAAACATGAAAGGTCATAGATTCCTATTAGAAAAAACAAAAATTAACAGTCTTCAAAGAAGATCTAGGTGAATGGAAAGATATATCACATTCTGATAATACTATAAAGATAGAACTTTTTCAACTAATTTACAAATATATTGCGATTTCAGTCAAAATCCTTATAGGAGAAAAACGTTCATAACATTTTTAAAAAAACAAAATAGGTATTAGAAGAGGCTTACCCTACCATATATTAAAATAAATTACAGAACCATGCTGTTAAGACAATATGGAACCCACTCAGAAAAGACAGATGTAAAAGAACATAAATAAAAATTTATCTGAGAAAAAATAATCAAAGAATATACTAAAAATATATTGAGTTCATTTATTATTAAAGAAATATAACTCAATACAAAATAACACTTTTTGGCTTTCAAATGCACCAACAGTGGAAAAGAGTGTAAAATACAATTGCTGATGAAAAAGTAGGAAACTATACACTCCCATACACTATGGATATGAGGGCAAATTTCTATAACCTTTTTGGAAAGCAACTTGGAAACATGTAAGAAAAACTTTAAAATGTGGCATAAACTTTGATTTAGGAATTTTATGTTTAAAATTAGAAGCAGTTTTCTTTTCTTGTGATGTCCTTGTCTGGCTTTGGTATCAGGGTAAAGCTGGCCTCATTAAAAGAGTTTGGAAGTATTTTCTCCTCTTCAATTTTTTTGGAAGAGTTTTTGGAGAATTGGTATTAGTTCTTTACATGTTGGGCAGAATTCAACCATGAAGCCGTCTGGTCCTGGGCTTTTCTTTGTTGGTTGACTTTTTTATGACTGCTTCAATCTCCTCCCTCGTTATTGATCTAATCAGATTTTTCTATTTCTTTATGATTTCAGGTCGGTGGGTTGTATGTCTCTAGGAATGTATCCATTGCTTCTAAGTTAACCAATTTTTTGGCATATAATTTTTTTTTGAGACAGGCTGGAGTGCAGTGTCACCCAGGCTGGAGTGCAGTGGTGCAATCATGGCTCATTGCAGCCTCAACTTCCTGGGCTCAAGCCTTGGACTACAGATGAATGCCACCATATCCAGCTAATCATTTTTTTAATAATTTTTTTTTTTTTTTTGTAGAGGCAGAATCTCACTGTTACCCAGGCTGGCCTTGAACTTCTGAGCTCAAATGATCCTCCCACCACAGCCTGACAAAGTGCTGGGACTACAGGCATGAATCACTGTACCCAGCCAGCATATAATTATTCTAAATAGCCTCTTACGGTCCTTTGTATTTCTGTGGTGTCCGTTGTAATGTCTCCTTTTTTATTTCTGCTCTCTTTTTCTTGGTTAGTCAAGCTAAAGGTTGGTCAACCTTATTTATCTTTTCAAAAAACTAACCCTTATTTTTATTGCTTTTGTACTGTTCTCTAGTCTCTATCTCATTTATTTCAGCTCTAATATTATTTCTTCGGCTGCTAACATTGGGCTTAGTTTGTTCTTCCTTTTCTGTTTCCTTGAGGCATAACAATACGTTGCTTATTTGCAACTCTTCTTTTTTGATGTAGGCATTTATTGTTATACATTTTCCTCTTAGAACTGCTTTGGCTGCATCCCATAAGTTTTGGTATGTTGTATTTCCCTTTTTGTTTCTTTCAAGATATTTTTAAATTTCTCTTTTAATTTCATCATTGACCCAATGGTTGTTCAGGAGCATGCTATTTAATTCCCATGTATTTGTGAATTTTCTGAAATTCATCTTATAACTAATTTCTAGTTTTATAACACTGTGGTCAGAAAAGATACTTGACATGATTTCAACCTTCTTAAATTTGGTAAGATTTGTCTTGTGGCATAACATCTGATCTATCCTGGAGAATGCTCTATATGCACTTGAGAAGAATGTGGATTCTGTTGCTGTTGGATGAAATGTTCCATATATTTCTGTTAGATTCACTTGGTCTAAAGTGCCTTAGTAATTTTCTGTCTGGATAATTTGTCCATTATTGAAAGTGGTCTACTGAAGTCCCCTTGCAATATTATCATATTGCAATCTATCTCTCCCTTCAGATTCTTTAATATGTGCTTTATATATTTGGGTGCTCCACCATTGATGAATGGATAAAGGAAACGTGGCATATATACATGATGGAATACTATTCAACCTTAAAAAAATATTCTGTCATTTGCAGCAACATGGATAGAATGGCAGAACATTACATTAAGTGAAATAAGCCAAATATAGTAAAGCAAATACTGTGTGTTCTCACTTATACGTGGATTCTGAAACAATTGAACTCATAGAAGCAGAGAGCAGAATGGTGGTTACCAGAGGCTGGGGTTGTGGGGAATGAGGAGATGATAGTCACAGGGTACAAAGCCTCAGCTAGACAAGAAAAAAAGATTTGGTTTTGTATATCAATTGAACATCATGGTAAATATAGCTAATAATTGAGTTCTGCGCATTTCAATATAACTAAAAGAGTACATTTCTAATATTCTTATCACCAAAAAATGTTAAGTATTTGAGATGATAGGTATGTTAATTAGCTTAATTTACTCTTTCCACCTTGTATTCAAAAATCATAACACCACTTTGTAACCCAAGAAATACATACAACTGTAATTTGTCAATACATAACAAAAATAATTTTTTAAATAAAATAAAATTAGAAGCAACCATCCACTTGACCTCATGGAATACTATGCAACCACTTAAAATTGCATCTTTGAAAAATATACTATTAAGTGGAGAGATGCTCACCATACGTTAAGTGAAAATGCATGTTAGTGTTTTTGCATAGGAGAATCCCAGGTTTATAAAGGAGCAGGCATCCAGAGAAGATGGTTAGTGTAAACAGACAGAGACTCAGAAGGACAGGCTCATCTGTTTCCCTGTAGGTGTAGTGTCTCAGTCATCAGTCAGCCATGTTGCTGTTAATCTTCCCCTCCTTACCTTTTTTTTTTTTTTTTTTTTTGGAGATGGAGTCTTGCTCTGTCACCCGGGCTGGAGTGCAGTGGCATGATCTTGGCTCACTGCCACCTCCACCACCCAGGTTTAAGTGATTCTTTTGCCTCAATCTCCTGAGTAGCTGAGACTACAGGTGTGCACCACCACACCCAGCTAATTTTTGTATTTTTGTAGAGACATGGTTTTGCCATGTTGGCCAGGCTTGTCTCAAATTCCTGACCTCTGCCTGCCTCAGCCTCCCAAAGTGCTGGGATTACAGGTATGAGCCACCACACCTGACCCCTCCTTAGCTTTATCCCTTGCATTAGAGGGTCAGCTTCTGGATGGAAGTGTTGTTATTCATTCACTCACTCATTCATTAATTCACTATGTGAGTCAGGCATGGAAGTAAACAAAGACCACCCAAATGAGAACAAGCAAGGGCTATTAGAGCTTGCTATGTCAAGAGAGTCAGCAACCATCACTCACATTTGGCAGAGACTCACAGGCAGGCAGAGAGGTGGGAAAAGTTTACAGTGGAAAAAGAGAAGGCGTCCAGTGTGCCCTGTTGGTGGGGAAAGCTGTAGGCAGCTAACTAGAAGCAGAGCATCCTATGTGATGGTTTAAGTGGGCATATTTGGCTTTCTCCAGGTGGTGCTAAGTTAGAAGCAGGGATAAAAATTAGGGACACTGTCCCTAATTCACCAATCCCAGCCATTTAAGACCAAATGTTACAAGGGTTGTTATTTGTCATCCTGGATGATTGCTAAAGATGGGAGTTTGACTTCTTAAATTCTTTGCTGCCGATCATAGGTCAGAGTTCTATCTTATATATGGTCTGGTTATTGCCTGTATATTTTGTCTCTTGTAAGCACTGGGAAAAACACTGACTTCCAAAGATACCTGAAACCCATTGCCTGCCCTCAGGGAGATTATGGTCAAACAGAAAAGACATCCTATTATTTTGGAATGTTCTGGTGACTTGTCCATGTTCAACAGTAGGGCTGTCTACCTGGCACTACGGGAGCACATTGCACTTGAGCTAAAAGCCACACCCCAGCACCATGGCCTGCAAGACCCCTGAGGACTTGGCTCTTATGAGCCCCTTTTATGTCATTTCTCACTACACCTCCCCTCACTTGCTCCTCTACAGATCGCACTGGTGGTCCTGCTGGGGAAAAACCACCTGCTTAGATGTAAGGAGTGAGAATATTCAATGCCTACGGAGCATTTTTATCTCCATGTGCCAGCAATTCTAAGCAATGTGCATGATTTAAAATAAAAAATACTCCTTTCAAATCTATTGTTGGTTTAGGTTCTATACAACTGTTTCCATTACTTTGTGTTTTAGTAATATAGATGCAAGCTTCAAATTAGCACATTTTTATTACTTACATTTTAATACACATTGATTTCTACATGGAACTTAATTCAAATAACTCCTAGTTATAGATGTGTCCCTGAGACACACACACTCAACTATAAGCATTTATTTAAAGAGTAAATTTATAGCAGCTCAGAATTGCTGAAGTTCACTTTGGGCACAGTCCCTGTCCCCAAGCTCTGTGGAACTACACATCCCCGCATTTAAACAGTAGATTCAAAACAAACAATGCTAGCACGGTGATTGCAAAGGCAAAGAAACAGAACTGAGATGACTTCAAGTCTGTCATCCCAAGTGATCGTATGGAAGTTCGTTCATGTTTAAAATTTAAAACAGAAGGAACTAAACAGTGTTACCTTTTGGTCTGATAAGTGCAAATTTTAGTTCATGCATGATTTATTGAATTTTAATAGTGTCTTAAGATTGAAATTTGTTAGTTTCAACTGTTTATTGAAAACTAAAAGAGAATCAAAAAAAGTTAAATTGCACAGCAATGTAGCCATTTAATACTTTTTATCCTGGTCTGATGTGATCAATGAGGTTAATCAGTCACAAAAAATATTTGCAAACAAACAGAATCTCCCTTGAACAATGTCCAGTGAAGCTTCAAGCTTTAAAACTGTTCCTTGAAGATCCATGCTCAGAAATGGTGGAGAAAGTCAGGGCACGGTGGCTCACACCTGTAATCTTGGCACTTTGGGAGGCCAAGGCAGGGGGATCACCTGAGGTCAGAAGTTCAAGACCAGCCTGGCCAACATGGTGAAACCCCGTCTCACTAAAAACACAAAAATTAGTCAGCTGTGGTGGTGAGATCCTGTAATCGCAGCTACTCTGGAGGCTGAGGCAGGAGAATCTCTTGAACCTGGGAGGCGGACTTTGCAGTGAGCTAAGATCGTGCCACTGCACTCCAGCCTGGACAACAGAGCGAGACTCCATCTCACAAAAAAAAAAAAAAAAGAAAGAAATGGTGAAGACCATTAACAATGCAGCACACAAATGCAAAAAAAAAAAACAGAAAATGAAATAGAATCAAATTTTGAGAAATAGTGCAAGGAGAAATGACAAAAGACACAAGTCTAACATTGCCAGAAGAAATTGAGAGAGCAAAGCTTCAAAGCCTTGGTCATTTTCACCAAAGACTGGACACATGGCCCACAGCAATGGAGCTGGTCATGTCATGTTCACCATCATCCCACCGTTCTTCCTGATTTTTGTAAAAGAAGAAAAACCTTGAAAGTTTTTACTGAATAAAATAGGAATCTATGATGAATCTCTGGTGATGATATTTTAGTGGTTTTCAACTAGGGGAGATATTTTAGATGGGATTTTTATACATCTCTGCCAAAATTATCCTCACGTTTAAGACTTTCATAACCATTTGTATGTCTGTTGTTTCTTGTGAAAGAAACTCTTTGAAATTAAAATTAATAAAGAAGTATTCTTCAACCAACTATGAGTGAAGACAAGCTGACCAATCTGGCTGTCATGAACAGTGAACATGTATAGATGAAAAAGGTTGTCAAAACCATTGGCAAATTTGCAGAAGTCGAGCCTCAAAGTGAGAACTATGATGTCATTATTCACTGTTGCAACAGATATATGGGAATAAGTTTGTCCACATGAATGTAATTTAATAGGATTAATCTATTATGTATTTTTCTTTTTGCTATCGTAATTTTTCTTCTGGCATGATTAGATATAAAAAGTTCAATAAAAGGACTTTTTTGCTGTCTACATTTCTTTTCTGGTCATTACTATTATTATTTTCACTGCTGAATTGTTATTGAAAATTATTCTGGCATATAGAGGAATGAGGGTGTTGGAATAATCCCCTCTGTCTCAAATGCACCAGGCTCACTCTGCTTCCAGTGCCTCTTGGGACACATCAAGCTCTTGTCCAGCTCTAAACCTTTGAACCTGTTATTCTCCCTGCCTGGAGCACCTTCCTTCCAGATCATCAAGGAACTAGACTCTTCCCCCACTCAATATTCCTCTCAGAGGGTGTCTCAGTCTGTTTTCTGCTGCTTTAACAGAATGCCACAGACTGAGTAATTAATCAGTTTATTTATCATGGTTCTGGAGGCTGGGAAGTTCAAGAGCATGGCTTCAGCATCTGCCAGGAGCCTTTGTGCTGCATCATCACATGGCAGGAGGGCAAAGCAGCACATGAGACAGAGAAAAATGAGGGCTGAGTTTCATCCTTTGATCAGGAGCCCACTCCGCAATAACTAACAGGATAACAGGATTAATCAATTCAGGATCAATCAATTCAGAATTAAGCAATTCAGGATTAATCAATTCATGAAGGCACAGCCCTCATGACCTAATCTCCTCTTAAAGGGTCCCACATCTTAATATTGTCACAATTACAATTAAATTTCAGCATAAGGCCAGGCATGGTGGCTCATACCTGTAATCCCAGCACTTTGGGAGGCTGAGGCAGGAGGATCACTTCCAGCTGGGAGTTGGAGACCAGGCTGAGTAACACAGCAAGGCCCTGTCTCTACAAAAAAAATTAAAATAAAAATTAGAAACATTAACCAAGCTAATTTTTTACAGTAGCTGCAGTCCCAGCTACTCGGGAGGCTGAGACAAAAGGATCACTTCAGCCCAGGAAGTTGAGGCTGCAGTGAGCTATGATCGCACCACTGCACTCCAGACTGGATGACAGAGCATAGAACTTGTCTCAAAAAATCAATAAGCAAAATAAATAGATTTCAACATGAGTTTCAGAGGGGACAACCACAGCAGAGGCGTTTTGCCCAGCCGTTTTCACAATGTGCCTGCTTCCCCAGTGCAAATCTCAAAGTCTTCCATGACCCTCTTTTTTACTTGCCTGTTCGTTTTCTGTGTCCTGCTGCAGGCATGGAAACCCCGGGGAGGGCGGCTTGTGCCGCACTGTTTCCCCGTCTCCCCACAGCACAGCACCTGGCCTGTAAGAGGCCCACAGGAAATATCTGTGGCATCGACCCGTGAGCTCAGAGGAGAAGCACCTGGCTTGGAAGGGGCAGGTGAGCGGGGTCGGATCTGCCAAGTGCAGGCCCCTGAGGCTGAAACTAGAAGGATGAGCTCCTAAACAAGAGCCAGAGGGAGGCGGAGGGAGGGCTTTCAGGGAATTCCAAGTGGACAGCATGTCTGGAGGACACTGTTGTGGCTTTGAAAGAACAGGGACCTTAAATGGTCATCGTAACCCAGGGTAGACTGAAGAGGGATTTTTGGAGGCTGGGGCTTTATGCCCAAGAAAATAAGGAGGTGTTTTAAGCAAGGGAGAGACATGATCTGATTTGCCCTCTGGAAATATCACTGTGGCAGGGAAAGAGAAAAGAACGGAGGGGCAAGAATGGGAAGGGGAACACGGTGAAGGGCTGTGCTCTTTAGAGTTTCCAGAAAAGAACAGGGGCTGAGATGCAGCCTAAGACGACCCCTTGCTGCTAATTTCCCCTCCACCCTGCACACCAAGAGCTAAGATTTCTGCCAATCCTGGGGGAAGTCCTTAGAGGAGGGGGGCAGGAAAGGCAGGAGACGGGACTGCCACAACAGGCAGGGGGCAGGCACTGGCAGGCAGCACAGATGGGTTTCTGGAAGGACACTGGTGCTGGGTACAGGGGGCTCCTAACCAAGCTGCCTGTGGGGAACAGAGACTGAGAGGAGCTACAGGGGATAGGCTAGAGGCAGAACTCTCATGCTTCCAGTCACTCTCTTCACTCACAGGGGAGCCCGGGATCAGGGGAGGCCACAGGGCGGTCTCTGAGGACTGATACAAATACAGAATTTCCAGGAAAGAACCACTGAAAGATGAGGGTCCACTGATTTTCCTTTGTCAAAATCCAGTTTGGCAAGGAAGCGGCTGCAAAGAGTGCCCCAGCCAGAACCCCCAGTATCCATGCCCAATTCCCACCCTGGGGCACACAGGTACGACTGGGGCTGGCAGATGCACAGGAACCCCCTCCTCCCCCTCCCACACTGGTGGCCAGCAATGGCCTTGTCCCCGACTCAGCTGCTGATGTGGGAACTCTCCTGGGACCCGGAGCAAGGGGCACGCTTTGAATCTTTACATGCCACAAGGAAGAAAATCAATTTCAATACCCAAAGGAGGGAATTACTGCAGCAGAAGGTCATCAACCACTACAAGTTGCAGTATTGTCTTGGAGACTTGGATGGGGGGAAAATGCCTCCAAGTGAGGTAAGAGTGCTCTGAGGTCTGAAGCAAACCCTTCTCCCCAGGAATAATATGAGATGGTCCTGGGAGGGGGACAAGACCACACAAAGGAAGAAATTTCTTTGTGTATGCACAACTGGGGTGAGATTCTGAATTCTGGTTCTGGCCGCTTAGGCAAGGCCTCAACTGTAGCTGCAGAGCTCTGACTCATGTTAGGTCTTGGAGGAATGGCTGATATTTTAACAGTATTGTCACAGTAGCAGCCACACCAGTGGCAATGGCCACTCCACTTAAGCATGGCAGACACATTCCACAGCCCAGCCTCCAGGCCCTAGAGCTCCCCAGTTAATGCCACGTTCCCTAAGCACTGATGCAAGGATGCTAGATGTTGGACATTTATTTATGTTCCATCTGGCTCCCAAGATGAAACATAAATTAAAGCGCTGGCTAACACTTGTAATCCCAGCCCTTTGGGAGGCTGAGGCAGGAGGATGGCTTTAGGCCAGGAGTTAGAGAGCAACCTGGCCAAAAAAACGAAAACTTTAGATGTCACTTATTCCATCTCTGCTCCATTGCAGCAAAGATGGAAAGACCCCACCCATGCCCAGGTACCTTGTCTTTCCTTGAGACCAGTACAGCGGAGCCCAGTCAAAGCGAAGGTCAAATGACAGGTCCATTGGGCTGGACATTTAAAATCCCATTTCTGGGTGTATAGACTATAAGGCAGCTGGGACCCACCTTCTTATCCAGGCAATGCAAAGATGAGCAAGGGGTCACTCAATGTCCTGGGATTCAAAAGAAAAAAGATGTTGCGGGTTCAGGGAAGCCGTCACTTCCTGGACTTTCTGCATTAAGTCCAAAACCCTTACGGATGGTAAAAAGCAGTGCCTCAGCCTTGTTTCCAGATCTTCAAAGTTAGAGAAACCCGTGGTGTGAACTGTATTGGCCCCAGCCAAGGGGCCATGAAAGCAACAGTGTTTCTGGAATGAAAACAACTCTATCTTGCGAAAGTGGGGGCCGAGGCAGGCAAGCAGAGAGCAGGGTGCGTGGGATACATTCTCAGTGGCTGTCCTGTTCATGACACCTTTCATCAGGGACTTCAGAGGGGCAACATCTGTGTGCCAGTGCCCCTCCTTACAGAGGTTCCAGCTGGTGACCGAAATAGCCAGGAGGGGGCTATGGAGGGGCCAGGCAGGAAGTGGGGAAGAGCGGTTCCACGCAGCAACTGCCTGGAAACCACACCCTAGTGCTGCTCACAGGCTGAGGAGAATTAAAATAAAATTAAAAGCTGGTGAAATGACACCAAATGCGCAATCCATAAAAAAAAGGAATGATAAATTGGGCTCCATCAAAATTAAAAACTTCTGCTCTGCAAAAGACACTGTTAAAAGACAAGCCACAAATGGGAAGAAAGTATTTGCAGAGCACATGTTTGACAAAGGACTTGAATCCAGATTCCATAAAGAACTCCCAAAACTCAATAATAAGAAAACAAACAACCCTATAAAAACAGGCGAAACTTTTGAAAGACACTTAACCAAAGAAGATAGACAAATAGCAAATACGTACATTTAAAAGGTGTTCAATGTCATTAGTCATTAGGAAAATGCAAATTAAAACCACAATGAGATCCACTACACAGCTATTAGATTAGCTCAAAAACATTGTTTAAGTGACAATACCATGTGCTGCTAAGGATGGGAAGCCTTTGGAAATCTCATACATTGTTGGTTCAAAATTGGTACAACCATTTGGGGCAACAGTTTGGCAGTTTTTTACAAATTATAACCCCCAGCAGGGCGTGGTGGTACACCCCTGTAGTCCCAGCTACTCAGGAGGCTGAGATGGGAGGATTGAGCCAGGGAGGCCAGGCGGCAGTGACCTGAGATTGCGCCACTGCACTCCAGCATGGGAGACAGAGCGATACCTTGTCTCAAGAAAAAAAGCAAAAAGAAAAAAGATAGCCCTAGAGAAATGAAAATGTATGTTCTCACAAAAACCGGAATCCAAATGTTTGTAGTGCATTTACTCATAATCACCCAAAAAGTACAAACAACCTAAATGTCATTGAACTAGTGAACAAAAAAAAAACTGTAAAGCATTCATATAATGGAATACTGCTCGGCCATAAAAAGGAATGAGCTACTAATATACATAACACCATGCATGCATCTGAAATGTGTCATGCCAATGAAAGAGTCAGACACAAAAGAATACACACTGTATGATTCCGTTTCTGTGACATTCTCAGAAAAGCTAAAACTGTAAGATTAGAAGGCACTTCAAGGCCAAGTATGGAGGCTCATGCTTGTAATCCCAGCACTTTGGGAGGCTGAGGCAGGAGGATTGTTTTAGGCCGGGAGTTAGAGAGCAGCCTGGGCAACAAAACAAGACTTCATCTCTACAAAAAAAAAAAAAATTTTTAATTAGTTGGCCATGGTGGCATGCAGCTATAGTTCTGGCTTCTTTGGAGACTGAGGCAGGAGAACCGCTCGGGCCCAAGAGTTCAAGGTTACAGTGGTTGCAGTGAGCCATGATCATGTCACTGCACTCCAGTCTGGGCAATAGAACAGGACCCTGGCTCAAAAGAAAAAGGAAAGGAAAGGAAAAGAGAGAGAGGAAGAAGGAAGGAAGGAAGGAAGGAAGGAAGGAAGGAAGGAAGGAAGGAAGGAAGGAAGGAAGGAAAGAAGGGAGTGAGTGAGTAGGGAAGGAAGGAGAGAGAGAGGAAAGAAAGAAGAAAGAAAGAAAGAAAGAAAGAAAGAAAGAAAGAAAGAAAGAAAGAAAGAAAGAAAGAAAGAGAGAGAAAGAGAGAGAGAAAGAGGAAAGAAAGAAAGAGAGAAAAGAAAAGGAGGAGGAGAGAAGGAAGGGAGGGAAGGAGGAAGGGAGGGAGAGAGGGGAAAGAAAGAAAAAAGAAAAGAAAGAAAAAAGAAAGAAAGAAAGGAGAGAAAGAAAGAGAAAGAGAGAAAGAGAAAGAGAGAGAGAGGGAGAGAGAGACAGAAAGAGAGAAAGAAAGAAAGAAAGAAAGAGGCCAAGCATGCTGGCTTACACCTGTAATCCCAGCACTTTGGGAGGCCTAGGTGGGTGGATCACAAGGTCAGGAGTTCGAGAGCAGCCTGACCAACACGGTGAAACCCCATCTCTACTAAAAATACAAAAATTAGCTGGGTGTGGTGGTGCGCACCTGTAATCCCAGGTACTTGGGAGGCTGGGGCAGGAGAATCACTTGAACCTAGGAGGCAGAGGTTGCAGTGAGCTGAGATCGTGCCATTGCACTCCAGCCTGAGTGACAGAGTGAGACTTCATCTCAAAAAAAAAAAGAAAAAAAAAAAGAAAGGAAGGAAGGAAGAAATGAAGGAAGGAAGGAAGGAAAGAGAGAGAGAGAAAGAAAAGAAAGAAAGAAAGAAAGAAAGAAAGAAAGAAAGAAAGAAAGAAAGAAAGAAAGAAAGAAGAAAGAGAAAGGAAGAAAGAAAGAAAGGAGAAAGAAAGAAAGAAAGAAAGAAAGAAAGAAAGAAAGAAAGAAAGAAAGAAAGAAAGAAAGAAAGAAAAGAAAGGAAGGAAAGGAGAGAGAGGGGGAGGGGAGGCGGGAAGGAAGGGAGGAGGGAGGGAAGGAAGGGGGGAGGGAAGGAAGGAAGGAAGGTAGGAAGGAAGGAAGGAAGGAAAGAGGAAGGAAGGAAGGGAGAAAGCAAGCATCAGCAGTTACCAGATTTTTTTGTTTATTTGTTTTGTTTTGTTTTTGAGACCAAGTTTCACTCTTGTTGCCCAGGCTGGAGTGCAATGGCATGATATTGGCTCACTACAACCTCCACCTCCCGAGTTCAAGCAATTCTCCTGCCTCAGCCTCCCAAGTAGCTGGGATTACAGGCACCTGCCACCATGCCAGACTAATTTTTTGTATTTTTAGTAGAGCCGGGGTTTCACCATGTTGGGCAGACTGGCCTCAAACTCCTGACCTCAGATGATCCACCCACCTCAGCCTCCAAAAGTGCTGGGATTACAGGTGTGAGCCACTGCCCCCAGCCCTGTTCAGTATCTTAATTGTGGTGGTGATTGTGGGGCCATTTGCTTTTGTCTAAGCTCATAGAACGGTATACCAAGCAGAGAGACTTTTACCGCATTGGATTTTTTAAGTGAATAAATGTATTAAAAGGGCATTTTTAAAAACTGGTGGCAAGAAACTTCTTCTCAAAATGGATGTGCCCTTGTTCAGCAAACGTGACAAGCAGACCCTGACTGTTCTATTTAAGAGACACAGGTCAATCACCTGGAAGAAGCCTCTGCTGGCAGCCTAGGCGAATGTAGGTTGAGACCCCCACCAAGTTCTGCCTTCCAGGGATAACTCCAGAGCAAAGTGGGAGCAGAGAAAAATCCCAGCTGCAGCCTGGGGCTTTCATGGAGGAGGCAGGGTTTAAATTGGGTCCTGAGGAGTGGGTAGGATACAGGGCTGTGGACGTGGGGGAGGCGGGAGTACATGCATGCACACACAAGGCTGATTCCGAAATAGGGAGAGGCCGGTGGGCAGCCGTGTAAGAGGACAGACCACACATGCTGACGGGAAACTGCAAGGGTCTGGTCGGCACAGCCCCCGAGAATCCTGTGGTGACTCATTTGGGAGCCAGATGGAACATAAATAAATATCCAACATCTAGCCTACTTAGATCAACGAGTACAAGAGGCGTGGGGAAGGCCTTTTTACCAAATGCTGTGAATAGCCCATCAGAAAGAAAAACATCAAGGAGAGGTCGCAATGACCCCGTCAGCTGACACTGATGGTGTGTCTACCATGTGCTCTTTGCAAGCCCTGGATATATAATGACACATCTAATCCACCCACAAGTCCATAAGGGACTTTCATTACCCTCATTCTGCAAGTGAGAAAATAGAGGCACAGAGGATTGTGTTACATGTCCAGGATCACACGGAGGGTAGGTAGGATTCAAATCCAGGCATTCCAACTCTGAGCACACCCTCTGAACTATACGCTGAGCTACTGCTTGGGTCCAAGCAATTATGACTGCAGAGACAGCCCAAGGTATAGTTTTCCAATCTTTTTTTTTTTTTTTTGAGACAGAGTTCTGCTCTTGTTGCCCAGGCTGGAGTGCAATGGTGCAATCTCGGCTCACTGCAACCTCCGCCTCCCAGGTTCAAGAGATTCTCCTGCCTCAGCCTCCTAAGTAGCTGGAATTACAGGCACCCACCACATCGCCCAGCTAATTTTTGTATTTTTAGTAGAGACAGGGTTTTACCACGTTGGCCAGGCTGGTCTCAAACTCCTGACCTCAGGTGATCTGCCCGCCTCGGCCTCCCAAAGTGCTGGGATTACAGGCTTGAGCCACTGAGCTCAGCCATTTTTTTTCTTCACCCATGTGTCAACATTATGCCACCGGCCCACCACAGCCTCCCAGTCTTTCTCCAGTTGCAATTCACACCTGTGCAACCTTGTTCAGCAGGCATGTGTGCACACAGGTACACAAGAGCACACACGGTCCAAGGGCATCATTTGCCCCCAAGGAAGCCAAGGGACTCCATCGAGTTAAATGACACAGAAGAATCACAACAGACTGGTTCTTAAAAGTAATAAGCCTTTTCCAAAAGAGGCCAGGCTTTACAAGCAGCAGTGGGAGCCAAATGACGTCTAAGCAGAACAGCCAATAAATTAATTTCATGTGGAAAAAAAACAGGTTGGCCCAGGGATAATAAAGATTCCGTCAACATGAAGATCTCATTACGACACAGACTTCCCTGGCAAGGGTCGCGTCTGCTGAAGCTGTTTTGGATTCAAGCTTCACCAGGGTCCCCTGTGCCTAACAAAGTTTCCACATCAAATGCAGAAAAGATGGACCTGTCTAGACATCCCCTCGCATAAACCCCACAGCATCCTCGTCAGCTACACAGAAGTGGAACCGTGTAAAGTTTCCCTTACCATGGCCGCCAGCAGCCAGGACAACTGGGGAGAAAGGGCAAACACAGCTGTTGACTCAGAAATAGCATTCAGGCTTTGGGTAGGAATTGTTATTGAACTTCTAGAAGATTCTGAGAACTTGGTGAAAATGAAAGGGGAAAATTTTTGTCGTAGAGCCAGCAATCCCCTGGGAGAAGTAGAGGCACATGAGTGACTCATGGATGAAATTGCAGACTATTCCAAATCGAAATTTGCAGTCATTCAGCCAGAGCTGAGCTCGAGTCTCTCTGTGGCATGGCTGGAAAACAAAAGGGCTCAGTCAGAACATGGTTAACGTAAACACAGAAAGGGGATGGAGATTGAGCTAATCTCATTCATAAAAATAATATTCATTCAGCGTTCATAAACATATACTCAGCACCTACTCCGAGGAGGCACTTGCTAGGAGCTGGTGCACAGTAGTGGGTATAGTAGGTGTGTGACCTCATGAAGCTTCCACTGCAGAACCCAGACATTGCACGCAAGGAAACAGCGCTGACTCCAGACTGTGGCTGAACGCTGCCCACTTCCACTGTGCTCCTACACTGCCCTCGTGGGGTGACGGCCACAGGCTTCATGCTGCCTGCGGATCACAGCCCAAGGCCCTTTCACTGGCTGCTCTCTGCCTCCCTCGGAAAGGCTGCTTGTTCTCATATGTGCGTTCTCAGCTCCCCTGCAGGGACCCACCCCAACCAACTGTGAATTCCCACCCTCCCTTTCCTCCCCCACCCGCTGACACTATTTACCCCATGTATTTTCTTCACATAACATAGTAAGGTCTTGTGCACTTATTTTTCCTATCTGTCTCTTGAGCTAGATTGTTAGCAGCCAGTGGGCAGGAACCTTATCTGTCTTGCAAACCAATATCCACCTGGTGAACACAGGGTGCCTGGCACAGGGTCGGCATTCAGAAGATTTTTTTTAAACTATGAATGAAAAACAAAGGTCATTATGAGATAGCCCATGAGGTACGGGGCTAATAAGGTTATGAGATAGCCCATAAGATAGGGGCTAAATAGGTTATGAGATAGCTCATGAGATAGGAACCAATAAAGTTATGAGCTAACCCATGAGGTAGGGGCCAAGAAAGTTGGGAGATAGCCCATGAGATAGGGTCTAATAAGGTTATGAGATAGCCCATGAGATAGGGGCTAAATAGGTTATGAGACAGCCCATAAGGTAGGGACCAATAAGGTTAAGAGATAGCCTGTGGGGTAGGGACTAATAAGGTTATGAGATAGGGTCTAAATAGGTTATGAGAGAGCCCATGAGATAGGGGCTTAATAGGTTATGAGATAGCCCGTGAGACAGGGGCCAATAAGGTTATGAGAAAGCCCAGTAGGTAGGGCCCAATAAGGTTATAGATAGGGGCTAATAGTTATGAGATAGCCCATGAGTTAGGGGCTAATAAGGTTATGAGATAGCCCATGAGAGAGGGAGGCCTAATCTAAATGTGTGGCTGGGGAAGCCCTCCCTGAGGGGTGACATTTATGCCAAGATGGGAAGGAGAATGGGGCTCACCGGTGCATGTTGAATAAGCTCTCTAGGCAAAGGAGAAAGCACATTCAAATCTTCCAAGGCTGGAAAAGCCTTGTGCTGTGGGAATTTATGGAAGGACATCGGGGCTAAAATAGGATGTGTGGCCAGAGAGGACAGCAGGGACATGTTAAGTGGTCCTAAGCCTATTACAGATGTGGCAGGAAGTCCCTGAGGACTTGAAGCAGATGCAGGTCAGCGTCCAGTTTATATTTGTTAAGGATCTTCTGGGCCAGACACAGTGGCTCACATCTATAATCCCAGCACTCTGGGAGGCCGAGGTGGGCAGAATGCTTGAGGCCAGGAGTTCAATACCAGACAGGCTACATAATGAGACCCCATCTCTCCAAAAAGTATATAAAAATTAGCTAGATATGGTGGTATGCACCTGTGGTTCAAGCTACTCAGAAGGCTGAGGTGGGAGGATGGCTTGAGCCCGGGAGACTGAGGCTACAGTGAGCCGTGATCCCACCACTGCATTTCAGCCTGGGAGACAGAGTGAGAACCTTTCTCCAAAAAAAAAAAAATCGTTCTGGCTGTTTGGTAGAGAATAGATTATAAGGGGACAAGAGTAGAGGCAAGAAGACAAAATTAGAAACTACAGCATTATCCAAGTGAGAAATAATTGTGGTGAGGTGTTAGCGAGATGAAGGGTGAAGATGGAGGGAAGTACATGCATGAGAGTGTCTCCTAAAGTTGGCCTTGCAGGCTAGGTGAGCCAACAAGGGTTAGGAACTGCAACCAAAGGCCAGGCACAGTGGCTTATGCCTGTAACCCTGCACTTTGGGAGGCTGAGGCCAGCGGATCACTTGAGGTCAGGAGTTCAAGACCAGCCTGGCCAACATGGTGAAATCCCGACTCTACAGAAAATACAAAATATAGCTGGGCATGGTGGTGCATGCCAGTAGTCCCAGCTACTTGGGGGGCTGAAGCAGGAGAATTGCTTGAACCCAGGAGGCAGAGGTTGCAGTGAGCCAAGATCATGCCATTGCACTGCAGCCTGGGCAACAGAGAGAGACGCCATCTCAAAAAAAAAAAAAAAAAGAAAACAGGACAGCAACAGGGGGTTGTTTCAATGATATAATTCACAAACCATATATATATCTGATAAGGGTCTTGTATCCAGAATATAGAAATAACTCTTACAACTCAACAATAAAAAGACAAAAAACCCAATTTTAGAATGAGCAAAGGATGCAAATAGACATTTCTCCAAGAAGTTATACAAATGGCCAACAAGCACATAAAAAATGCCCAA
Source organism: Symphalangus syndactylus (assembly GCF_028878055.3). Lineage (NCBI taxonomy): Eukaryota > Metazoa > Chordata > Mammalia > Primates > Hylobatidae > Symphalangus > Symphalangus syndactylus. The sequence goes on from NC_072435.2 coordinate 55,739,267, forward strand.
TGACTGGTCATGAGGGAAATGCAAAGCAAAATCATAATGACGCCCATGGGATGGCGATCAGCAAAAAATGTAAACAGAAAATAATACGTGTTGGTGGGGATGTGGAGAGGAACCCTCATTCATTGCTAGTGGGCACGTAAAATGGCACAGCCACAGTGCCAAAAGTTAAACATAGAATTACTTTGTGACTCAGTAAATTCAATCCTAGGTATATGCCCCGAAGAACTGAAAACAAGTACTCAGACAAATACATGTACACCCCTGATACCACAACGCTTCCACAATAACCGAGAGATGGATGTACCCCAGGGCTCTATCAATAAATTAATGTACAAAAATCACAAGCATTCTTGTACACCAATAACAGACAAACAGAGAGCCAAATCATGAGTGAACTCCCATTCACAATTGCTTCAAAGAGAATAAAATACCTAGGAATCCAACTTACAAGGGATGTGAAGGACCTCTTCAAGGAGAACTACAAACCACTGCTCAATGAAATAAAAGAGGATACAAACAAATGGAAGAACATTCCATGCTCATGGGTTGGAAGAATCAATATCGTGAAAATGGCCATACTGCCCAAGGTAATTTATAGATTCAATGCCATCCCCATCAAGCTACCAATGACTTTCTTCACAGAATTGGAAAAAACTACTTTAAAGTTCATATGGAACCAAAAAAGAGCCCGCATCGCCAAGTCAATCCTAAGCCAAAAGAACAAAGCTGGAGGCATCATGCTACCTGACTTTAAACTATACTACAAGGCTACAGTAACCAAAACAGCATGGTACTGGTACCACAACAGAGACATAGATCAATGGAACAGAACAGAGCCCTCAGAAATGATGCCGCATAGCTACAACTATCTGATCTTTGACAAACCTGACAAAAACAAGAAATGGGGAAAGGATTCCCTATTTAATAAATGGTGCTGGGAAAACTGGCTAGCCATATGTAGAAAGCTGAAACTGGATCCCTTCCTTACACCTTAGACAAAAATTAATTCAAGATGGATTAAAGACTTATATGTTAGACCTAAAACCATTAAAATCCTACAAGAAAACCTAGGCAATACCATTCAGGACATAGGCGTGGGCAAGGACTTCATGTCTAAAACACCAAAAGCAATGGCAACAAAAGCCAAAATCGACAAATGGGATCTCATTAAACTAAAGAGCTTCTGCACAGCAAAAGAAACTATCATCAGAGTGAACAGGCAACCTACACAATGGGAGAAAATTTTTGCAACCTACTCATCTGACAAAGGGCTAATATCTAGAATCTACAATGAACTCAAACAAATTTACAAGAAAAAAACAAACAACCCCATCAAAAAGTGGGCAGAGGACATGAACAGACACTTCTCAAAAGAAGACATTTATGCAGCCAAAAAACACATGAAGAAATGCTCCTCATCACTGGCCATCAGAGAAATGCAAATCAAAACCACAGTGAGATACCATCTCGCACCAGTTAGAATGGCCATCATTAAAAAATCAGGAAACAACAGGTGCTGGAGAGGATGTGGAGAAATAGGAACACTTTTACACTGTTGGTGGGACTGTAAACTAGTTCAACCATTCTGGAAGTCAGTGTGGCGATTCCTCAGGGATCTCGAACTAGAAATACCATTTGACCCAGCCATCCCATTACTGGGTATATACCCAAAGGACTATAAATCATGCTGCTATAAAGACACATGCACACGTATGTTTATTGCGGCACTATTCACAATAGCAAAGAGTTGGAACCAACCCAAATGTCCAACAACGATAGACTGGATTAAGAAAATGTGGCACATATACACCATGGAATACTATGCAGCCATAAAAAATGATGAGTTCGTGTCCTTTGTAGGGACATGGATGAAACTGGAAAACATCATTCTCAGTAAACTATCGCAAGGACAAAAAACCAAACACCGCATGTTCTCACTCATAGTTGGGAATTGAACAATGAGAACTCATGGACACAGGAAGGGGAACATCACACTCCGGGGACTGTTGTGGGGTGGGGGGAGGGGGGAGGGACAGCATTAGGAGATACACCTAATGCTAAATGACGAGTTAATGGGTGCAGGAAATCAACATGGCACATGGATACATATGTAACAAACCTGCACATTGTGCACATGTACCCTAAAACCCTAAAGTATAATAAAAAAAAAAAAATAATAGATTAATGGATAGGTACACTGTGTTATACATTATCTATAATACATAGGTAATATATGTATTATAAGTCATATATTATACATATAATACATAGATTATATATACACATATGTATATATTATATACATACATAATATTACATGCATAAACATATTATGTAAAATATACATATTATGTATTACATACATATACATGTATATGTATACATTATATTTGTATACACCATATGTGTATATATTATATACGTATATTATATATTATACATAATATATATTATATATGTATTATAGATATATGATGTTATATAACATTTTATATTTCTATAAAATGTAATATATAGGGTCTAATAAGGTTATGAGATGTTATATATGTTATATATAATGTTATATATGTATAATACATATATACATATATAACATTATATATAAGATGTCATATGGTATATATATCTGTAATACACATATAACATAAAATATACAAATAATATATAAAATATCTGCATTATATATTATATACATATATGATATATTTATTTCTATTTTTATATTATTTATTATACTTATATTTATGTATTATTCATTATATTTATTATATATTATATTTATTTTTATTTTTATATTATTTATTGTATTTATATATTATGCACATATGTATATTATATGTATATATAGTATATATAACACAATTTATTTTTCCATATATGTATGTTATAATATAGTGGTCCCTAGCTTTTTAAGCACCAGGGACCTGTTTCGTGGAAGACAGCTTTTCCATGGATACTGAAGGTGGGGGCGGAGGGTTTGAGGATGAAACTGTTCCAACCCTGATCATCAGACACTAGTTAGATTCTGATAAAGAGCATGAGACCTAGATCCCTCACTGGTTTGGTTCACAATAGCGTTAGCGCTCCTGTGATAATCTAATGCTGCTGCTGATCTAACAAGAGGCTGAGCTCAGGCAGTAGTGCTTGCTCACCCACCGCTTACTTCCTGTTGTGGGGCCGGTTCTTAAAAGGCCATGGTGCTGGTCCATGACCCTGGGGCTTGGGGACTCCAATATAATTGCGTTATATGTTTCAGCCATGAAAAAATGAAGTACTAATACATGTTACAGCTTCAATAATATTGTGTTCAATGAAAGAAGTCAGACATAAAGGTCACATATTGTCACTCCGTTCATATGAGATATCTGGAATAGGTAAATCCACAGAGACAGAACTCAGATTGGCAGTTGCCAGGGGCTTGCTGGAGGGGGAAATGGGGAGTGGCTGCTTAATGAACGTGGGCTTTTATTTTGGAGTGTGGGAATGTTTCGGAGCTACATGGAGGTGATGGTTGTACAGCTCTGTAAACGTATTACATGTCACTGAATTGTTCATTTTAAAATGGTTCATTTTATGCTGTGTGAAATATACCTCAATCAATTCATTAAAAAAAAAAATAACAGCCAGGTTTGGGGATTGAACAATAGGGTAGAAACAGGTGCCATCCTTGGAGGTGGGGAAGGCTGAGGGAAGGTATGTTTGGGGGAAGCTGAAGAGTTTCAGTGTTGGACGTGTGACATTGGGATGCCCTTAGGTATGAAAGGAGTTCCCAGGGAAGTAGTTGGATTTGGAATCTCAGAGCTCAGATAGGAGATCTTAGCTGTAGATAAGATATTTACAACTGCTTATATATAAAAGTATTTTCGAAGCAAGGATAGGAATGAGAACAAACGAGACAGTAGTGTAAAAGAAAATCCAATATTAAGTTCCAGAGAAAGTCAAATGAAGAGGAACCAGCAAGTGAGGCTCTAAAAGATAGAGGTGTAGAGGAACCTTGGGGAGAGACCAGTGGTGAAGGTATCACGGCAGTGAGGAGGAGAGAGTGCTTTAAAGAAGAGAGGTCAGCTGTGTGTGCTGATGCAGAGAGAGAGAGAGAGACTAGAAGATAACAGCTCCAAGTGTCCATATGTGACAACATGGAGGTCCCAGGGGCTGAGAATGGCAACAAGGAACAGAAGCCAGCCTCTACCAGCTAACAAAAGAGTGTGGAACATGGGTTCATGTCCTTTGCAGGGAAATGGATGAAGCTGGAAGCCATCATCCTCAGCAAACTAATGCAGGAACAGAAAACCAGACACTGCATGTTCTTACTCATAAGTGGGAGCTGTACAATGAGAACACACGGACACAGAGAGGGGAATACCACACACTGGGGCCTGTCGGGGGGTGGGGGGCAAGAGGAGGGAAAGCTTTAGGACAAATATCTAATGCATTCAGGGCTTAAAACCTAGATGACGGGTTGATGGGTGCAGCAAACAACTATGGCACATGTATACCTATGTAAGAAACTTGCACGTTCTGCACATTTATCCAAGAACTTAAAGTAAAATTTTTAAAAAAGAAAAAGAAAAAAGAGGGTGGGAAGTAAGAGTATGAAGAAAGCATGGCAGACAATTCTCTTGTAAGCTTTGGTAAGCTTCCACTCCTTTTTAGGGGATTTAAAAAATAAGAAAATGACTAGGGGAAGACGTGAGGTCAAGAATGTCCCATTTAAAAGATGGGAGATATTAAACTTATTTAGAAACTAGGCCAGGTATGGTGGCTCACACCTGTAATCCCAGAACTTTGGAAGGCCGAGGCTGGAGGATCACCTGAGGTCAAAATTTCAAGACCAACCTGGCCAACATGGTAAAAACCCTGTCTCTAATAAAAATACAAAATTAGCCAGGAGTGGTGGCATGCACCTGTAACTCCAGTTACCTGGGAGACTGAGGCAGGAGAATCACTTGAACCAGGGAGGCGGAGGTTGCAGTGAGCCGAGATCATGCCATTGCACTCCAGCCTGGGCAAAAAGAGTGAAACTCCATCTCAAAAAGAAAAAGAAAAAGAAAGAAAGAAACTAATCTGGACCATGGAGCTGGGAAATGCAGGAGAGGGGAGCTAAGTGAATGTGAACAGAGTCCTTGAGACATTTTGAGGGGAGGGAGCCAGGGAACTACAGGGAGGGGAAGAAGAGAGAGAGGAAGGGTTACCCAAGCAGGGAGCTTTCTAGAGGACTGGAGGGAGGAAAGTGAAGGCATTTGTGACCTGTGGCTTTTATCTCTTCAATGAATGACAAAACAAGGTCACCCGCTTGTGTAGGCCACTGTAGCCCAGGTGGTTTGAGGAGGGCGGACAAGACATGAGCCAGAAATGAAGAGAGCCGGCAAGCTTGGTGGCGACAGAAACAGCTGCATTCTATTGGTGACTTTCTTTTGATATGTGCTGTATCGTAGGTGATCTCCACCATAACCCCAGAAAGTGGAAGGAGAGAGGAGGCAGCTCTGGGCGTGGGGAGGACAGAAGACCACGCCCTTTACTTCCTTCAAGTCTTTGCTCAAATGCCACTTTTTCAATGAAGCTCATGTTGACCACTCAATTTTAATTTGCACACCACCATGCTGCACTCTAGCTCCTAGTCCCTCCCACCCTGCCTCTTTTAAATAGCACTTACACCTTCCAATACGCTGTAGAATTTATCATTTAGCTTGCTGATGTATCCCAAGCGCTTGGAGCGTGGTAGGTGCTCAATCAATAGCTGCTGAAGAATGAATAAATGGACAAATGAATGAAGCAGCTTCTTTAAGTTCTCTGGGAGCTTCTATCTTTGTTACTTTTATCTGGTGGGTGTCATTCTAACTGTGAAGGAGGTCCCAAAACTCTTTCTGACCACACAGCCCTATCAGTGTAAAATTTGGCCATGTCCCCCCAAAATTTGGCCATAGGTATTTATTCATACACAGATAATTTGGTCATATTTTATTTGGTTAATTACATATGTTGTTACTATATAATAATACATCATGTGTATTTTTACCTGAAAGTTTTTTAATTAAATATAAAGTAAAAATAACGAATAGGTTACTTTTCTTTGTATACCAAAGTGGAGCAGCTTCTTGTAGACATAAGACACTACCCTAAATAATAACTGAGTATGTATGATGTGCTAAGCACATTCGCATGTGACAGTTAGCACAATAGCCGCCCCCCGCTCCACCACCCATATCTTTACTAGGTCTATTTGTATTCCCATTTAGTGGCTGAGAAAAATGAGGCTTACATAAGTGAAATAACTTGGTTTTTGTCCCAGTTAGTAAGTGGCAGAGCCAGAATTAAAAACTTAGGGGTGTCTGACCCCAAAACTCACGTGCTTCAGGTGTGGGACAGAGACTCCACCCTTGAGTCAATTATAGTCAAAGGGAGGCAAAGTGAGAATAAACTCACCATCTCACCCTTGTGGACACATCCTGCAATGTGTCCCCAAGCTCTGCATTCCGAAACAAGCCATTTGTCCAGTCCAGAGACTACATTAATACTCTGCAGAACCAGGGGCACTTACATGGGTCCTCCGTGCCCATGGAAGCACCAGAATCTAAAAATGTTCAAGAAATGGGCAGCAGAAGCGACCAAAATAACAATGAACTGTGCCAAACTCATCTATTTCCAAGGTGATCTTATGTTCCAGTTTGACAGGGACAGCCCCCATTTAATTACCAATACACATTCTTTCACTCTCAAAATTATCACTCCCAAAAATGCCCCAGTTTGGACGATAAATTATATGATCACCCCGTCTACACCCTGGCTCAACGCACACCAGTCTGAGCCCAAGAGCCACTCTGATTAGAACCGAAAATGCAGTGATTTCTCATATCCGGGGACACTTCTCATCTTGCCCCCAGAGGTCAAAGCAGCAGGCTCCCCATTAGCAGTGGCTGACCCCAAGCAACCTGCATGGAATTCACACCCGGAGCCCTGGACCGTCTGGGCCACCCAGACTCCTTTTCCATAAATCACCCCACATCAGCCACCCAGCCTGGCCACCACCCTCACTTGGGTCTCACCTCAATAGAGAAACATCATCACTGACATTAATGGAAGATTTGCCAGGGGCTCTGCTGCTCAGGTGATCAGGGGCTTGTGTTCATCAGACTCACTTGACAAAGAACCAGGCAGCCAGACACTTGCTTTGGAGTCCTGTGGCTGCCACCACACCTGGGAGAGGATAAGGAAAACAGGGCCTCCAGGCAGCCAGAATTGGGGCCACCCAGGACAGAACCCCCAGGCATGTGGAGCTGCCCTGGCAATTGTCAGGGGGCTCCGGCGTCCCTCCTGATGCTCATCCCCAGCCCATGTGGTCCTCACAGGCCAGCCCTCCCCTCCCCTTGCCTGTGCCACAAAGCCCAGGCAACAAGAGAGATCTCCTGGAAGATGGCTTGACCATCTTGCTCTTGGGTAAGGAACAGGTCCTAGAATTTCACCCAGGTGGGCCAGACAGACCACCTGGTCCACAGCAAGCTACTCCAGTCCACACTGGCCACAGCTGAAAATCACTCACTATCAGAAACATCCCCTGAGTCGCTTGTGTAAATTACCAGCCCTAAGAAAAGCAGGGTCAACGTTCCAGCGCTTCTTATTTTCTCTGCCTCCTGGCTGTGGTCTCTTTCCCTGAGAAAATCTGGGGAGTTGCAGGGCACCTAAAGGGATTTTTGTCACTTTCTCATTTTGATTTTGTGGGGGGGAAGCCCAGAGGCCCATGTGATGGGCCCCCACTCTGCCAGAAGTTGACATCCACCTTGAAGCACAAGACCCAAGGGGAAAAAAAAAACTGATCCAAGATCAAACATTGTAGGGCATGATAATTTTTGAAGTTCTAAGAAACATTTACATTTTTGTATTTTTTAAACCCTGGTCTTTGTTCTTTGTGTTGCTAGTTTCCTCCCTGCAACCCCCCATTCCCACCTGGCAGACTGGAAAGCAGGGGACCCAGGGGGGACCTTGACTCTGCCACTAATTGGTCATGAGGCTGTGGGCAAGGCTGCTCCCTCCCTTGGCCTCAGTTTCTCCAGGCGCACTCAGCCTAGGGGTCTGGATCACTCTGTGAGCCTGGCAGGGCCTGCCCCGTGAAGGGTGGGTCTGGCTTCCAGCAGGGGACAGCCCCCTGAGTCCCAGCTGCATTTGACTCGGTGCCCCCGCGAGCGTGAGGATGGAGGCATTTTCTCCAGGATCCTTAGCAGCACAGAAAAGGCAACCAAACTTTTCCGCTGTGGTCAGAGACAGCGAGCTCACTGCTGGACAGACCCCAGGGACTCTAGGATCAAGACTTCATAGAATTGGGCTTGATGGTCTTAAAGGGAAATGTCAGACCCAGATGGGATTCTGAGTTTATCTGCTGGGGTCCCAGCCTCCTGCTCACTGGTTCCTTCCTGTGTCTCCAAGACAAGATCTCCAACAGCAGCTGCTGTGTCTCCACTGGGCAGCATCAGAGTAAACGGCAGGTTCTGGGTCAGGCACATCCTCCAGGAAAACCACTGGCTTCCCCATTGGCCCTGATGGAGGGACCCTGTGCACGCAGTGCTCCCCCCCAGCCTAGGCATCTGAAAGACACGGAACCTGCACTAAACCTGTCCTAGGAGGTAGTTCCCAGGCACAGGAAATTTGCCCACAAGCAGAGTGAGGACGTGGCAGCCAGGGAGCCTCAGGACACTGGCTTTGGACACCCTAGACTGTGGCATCCTTGAGAGCTGGAATCAGCTCACTCTGCAGCCATCCCTCCAACCCCCAAGTCCCAACACAGAGCTATGGGAATTCCCCTCACTGATTTTTGTTTTCCAAATGCTGTGGCTACCATGTGGGTCCAAAGGGAGCCCTGTATCTATGGCCTGAATTGTCAAAAGTTAGTGATAGCGTGGCTGGATTTTCTCCCAGACTAGGGTGAAAAATAAAAAGAAGGGAAATGGGAAGGTTAGCCATTTGTTCTTCCAAGAGAGGACTTGAGGCTTGCGATTCACCATTTTAAATAAAAGAAATCCATTTTATTTCTCAGAAGCAGCCCCTTCATCTTCAGCAGTTCAGTCCAAGGACTAGATGGTGTGCAGGGGTGGAGGGTAAGGGCAGCAGACACCAGATTTGGGGTTCCCAGGAGCGACTGGCCAGCAGCCACTGCCCAGTCCTGGCTGACACTGACTGGAGAGCCAGCCACACTGGGCACCTCACTCCCCTGAAGCGTGCCCTGGCACAAGCCTCCCCAAAGCACTGAGTTGTAAGAGACTCCAGCAGGCATGTACCCCAAGAGGTGATGAGAATTGGACTCAGAGAGACTAAGACACCTAAAAGACTCAACCCCACATTCATTACCGGATACCTTCTGCAAGCAGTCGTCATTTCTTCTCTCCAGAAGTTTATGGACATGGACGCAATACATTGAAAGCATTTATTAATGTCAAACAATAATAGCAGGTACTGGTCTATCCGATAAGATGGAAAGATTATTTCCATTCAGTTAATTAGAAAACTTTACAACTAACATTCATTGGATGCTAACTATCAGTCAGGCATGTTCCAAGTACTTTTCATGATCATTGCAGATAAAACTTATAACACCCATAGGTAGTAAATTTCACTATCAAGTTCATTTTGCAAATGAACTTGAGGTTGAGGCTTGGGCCCAGAGAGGTTAAGAAACTTGCTCAAGATGACACAGTTATAAGTGATAGAGATTTGAACCCAAGATGTCAGATTCAGCCTCTACTTACGCTGCTTTACATAAAGACCAGAGATTGAAAATTGTGTCCAAGCCACATAGCTGCTATGCTGAGAGGTGCAGACTGAGCTGCAGGCCCTCAGGCTTTCAGCCTGATGGATGGGTACAGTATTCACAGTGCATTCTGGACACAGGAACCCTGGGGGAGTGGTACATGATGAGGATCCTGCTGTGCTGCAGCCCCAAAGACAGGATGTGTGCCTGCCAGTCTCAGTCCCTGCAACGTTCTCCACCATTAGATGATTCTGAGGCTTTGTAGAGTCCAGAGTGAGGAGCACCCAGGACTGACACTGGTGACCACCACCTGAAAAAATGGAGCCCACCCACACTGCCTTCCTCCCTCGCAGGCCAGACCAACCTCTTGTGCGAAACCAGTCTTGTGTCTTTCCCTCCCTCTTTCCTCTCTCTCTCCCTCCCAATCCCTCAACCCAGAACACAGGCTGCATCTACACTCATCCCTCACACCTTCACGGGGACCACAAGACATGAATCACTTCTCTCTGTCAAGGTTATATTTTCTTGTTTTAAAAAGAGCACCTATTCTTCTTATTATTCTGAGGATTAAAAAATAGTGGCGTCTTTTTTTGGCTGAGAAGGTGGCTGAATTTTTCAATATATTCATGCAAACGAGATATTTCATCTCATGGATTTTATCCCAGTTCTGTCTATGCACATTTTAAATAAATTAAGATGAAATAAATCCATTTTATTATATTACCCGGTGCCATCTCCATGAAATAATGCCCATATTTGTATTTCCTAAGGAATGTTGACGTGGCTAAAAATGTTTCAGCAAGTGTAATCTTTGAGGATTGTACTGCCAGAAAAAAAAATAAACCTAGGCCTTTGTTTAGAGCCCGGAGTGGCACCACTTTTGATTGAAATGGCTTGAAATATCCAACCCCAAAACATGGACAAGGCAGTAAAGTATACAGAATTGATCACCCTTGGCTCAGAAACAAAAGTGCTAAGCCTTCCTTTGTTTTCTTAACATCTGTTCTCTCCCTCCCAGCATAAACCACCCCACAGAAATAAATTACACAGCCTCCCTTTTTTGGGAGATGAGAAACGGAGATTTGCAGTGGCCAGGCTTGAGGTGCCCAGGGCAGACCAGCCAAACTCTCCTTGCTCCCTGGGTGGCTACCGCAGAGACTCCAGACTATGTGCTCCTAGCAGATGCTATTGCTGACCTTGAAAACCCCAGCATCTCCACTTTCCACTTCCCTCATGAGATGGAAGAAACAACATGAACCCTGGGAGAAGAAGCTCTGCGGCATCTTGTTTTCCTTTAAAAGGCAGGTGGACCAGTGCTGGTGACACCTGCAAAGTTAACACTGCAGCCCACGGCCATGAAAATCAAGAAGAGCTAAAGAAGGCAGAACCAGGCTGTGGCTTAAATCACTCACTTGCCCCTTTCATGCAGGAGATAAACTAGGCTCACAAAGAATGGATGGAAGTGAATGATAGTCCAATCTGTCAACAAGAGCCAAATCCTGGGGCTGTGGTTTTTGTAGAACCCCAGGTATAAGGTAGGGGGTAAAATATATATATATCGTGTTGTGGGAGGGCAACTACTGGCTTCAATCTAAAGCCCTGGACCCCTCTCTCCTACTCACACCTCCTCCACATCCCTTCCCTACCACTCCCTGGCACTTCTCACTCTCCACCTTGAGTTACACTCAACATATGTTGGCTGGATGGACAGACAGACGGACTACTCAATTACACCCAGCCCAGCCCTTTCTAAACAACCACCCAGCTGTTGTAAACAGTGGCAATAACTGCTGGATCTGTGTACAAAGAGCAGGGGACCACCTGGGATGCATGAGCCCTCAAGGCCAAAGCCAGCATCTCCCCAAGCCTGAGCATCACAGCTAAGGAACCTGGCTCTTTTTGTAGCTGTGCTTGGAGATATGATTCACATACTTTCTGGCCAAAAATGAGATGCCTCATCAGAGCAGCCTGCCAGTTCCCCAGCAAGAACTCAACACAAATGTACAACAGCCTCCAGGTAGAACAGCCTATTTCCCATCTCCAGGACAGGCAAGGGCTTTCGCTTGCCAGAGAGTCACCAACAGCTTGAAAAGACACTTCCGACCGTACAGAAAGGGGTTCCCTTTGAATGGCAGAGATTGTATCAGGTGCTAATAGGACAAAGTGACCTCCAGACACCCTTCTGTGCTTATCCTTAAATGTCCTAATGAGGCGGCAGCCCTCCTTCTGTTAAATGTAAGGAGATCCAGACTTCCTTTCCCAGGCCTCCATCAGGGCCAGTTATGGAACACTCATGAGGCCTGGTAGCAAAATCCCCAACCTTCCGCAGTTCACACAGCCAAGTGCTATTCTAGGCTGGCTCCTCCTCCCTCCACTGCTATTAGTGTCAATTAGGTTCGGCATGACAGGCCACCTTTGACAAAATGCTGGAGCAACAAAGACATAAACAACGCCAAAGCCTTTGGAGTTGATGTATGGTTGCATTTAATAAACATTTGTTTGCATATTTTTTATCATGCTAATGAATATAATTACTTTAATTTATGTCATCAAGCTATGATTCTGTTCTGATCTATACGTCACTTAAATGTGTAGCGTTAGCATTTTGCACACACTGGCAATTTAAGAAGGGAAAGGATTCGCCCCTCCTGTGAGAACTTGGAGCAACATTCCAGAGTCGTGCACACCCTTGAAAAAGCTAAACTAAGCTCTGCAGCTGGGACCCCCATCCTTGCACCCGTACAAGTGTAGGTACGCCTTCCACGGCCTGAGAGACCTTTTCCAAAGAGCACACATTTTTATTTCTCTGTAATCTCCCCAAGAAGAGGCCACTGAATACTTGCCCACAGCATAATGCTAAACACAGCCATGAAAAAAAAACAGTTAAAATTCTATTAATGGGTTTTACTGATTATAAAAGTAAAGCATGTTTATTTTAGAAAATTTGAGAAAACACAGATCACAAGAAGAGACTAGGTGAAGATGATAAGCTAAACTTCTACTCTCAAAATCCTTTGAAATCAAATATATATATTTATATTAACATAATATATTTTATATAGATAAGAAGATATATAATATATATTTAAGTAAATATATATTTCAGCTATATATAAATATACATTTAGGAGAATATATATTATATATGTAAAATATATATTTAGAAGACTATATATGCATATTAGTCTAAACTGCACTAGAATACAGGAAGGGTTATTCTTGGTAGAACAGACACATGATAAGCAAAACATACATTCAGAAAAGAAGCACAAGAAATGGTACAAGGTGCACCAAGAATGTGCCAAGCTTGGATGGGGCACCCCCGGAGCACCTGCAGTGCATTGGTTGAGCAACTATTGCAGGAGAACCAAGGTGGGTTGCCCCTAACCATTGCCTTTCACCATTGCCTTTCACCATTGCCTTTCCATGGCCAGTGTGTTAAGCAGAGTTATGGACAGGCACTGGACTGTGGGAGAGACATTGTTCATCGAGTACCTGCTCCATAGAGACACGGCAGTGCCCAGATGATCTGAGCTTTCACTCAGAATGGGCCAGCTCCTGACCCCCAATACATGAGGGCAAGCTACAGAAAAAGATTAAAATTAACTGAGTTGGCTGGACCTGAGACTCCTGTCTCCCACCCAGAGACACTGTGCAACGCCCATGCCCCAGAGGCACTAGCAAGGGGGGTCACGTCATAACATGTTGCTCTACACCAACAAGACATCTCCTTCCCCATAAGGCCTTAATTTCTCCCTTCCACTCAGACATACCATGAAGCCACAAGGCCACTGGCAAGGAGATCCTGACATAACAACCATATGGTCCAGGAAGCTCTCTCCATCCCCCACTGGCAAGGGGGGGAACCCATCACACAAGCAGACAGCCTGGGAAGTGCGCTCTGTCTATCAGAGACCCTTCCCCAGTAAGGTTTACCAGATGGCTCAGCCTGGGGAAGCTTCTTCTTCCCATTCAAGCACCAGCAGGGACCAGTGAAAGCCTCAGTCACAGGAGATAAACCAAGCAGACCAAAATAACACCACATAGGCTCTGAAAATTAGACTGTCATTGGAACCATAGCCTTTAAAAGTAGGCCAGGGCCTGCATGCCAAATCTAAACAGGGTGACTGCCTGCTAAAATGAAAGATTTAAATAGGAACCAGAGTCTCCTAAAATAACATCCAAAATGTTAAGGATACAATCGAAAGTCACCCATCGTACCAAGAACCAGCAAAATCACAAGTTGAGTGAAAAAAGACAATTCATAGATGCCAACACTGAGATGAGTCAGATGTTAAAATTAACTGACAAGGGTTTTAAAAGTAAGTATCATAAAAGTGGTTCAACAAGCAATTACATGTTATCTTGAAACAAATGAAATTTTAAAAATCAGTAAAATTCAGTGAGGAAACATAACTTATTAAAAATAACTAAATTATAGAATTGAAAAATTCTGTAATAGAAATGGAAAACTGCTAGATAGGCTTAATACTGAATGGAGACAACAGAAAATAAAATTGGTGAACCTGAGAATAGACCATGAAATTCATCCATTCTGAAAAATGTAGAACATAGATTGAAAAAAAACAAACAGACCCGTGGACAATAACAAAAGGTGCAACACTGGCATTATTGTAGCCCGAGAAAATGAGAAAAAGAGTGAGGCTGAAAGAGCATTCAAAGAAATAGGGCTGAAAAATTCCCAGATTAGTCAAAAGATATAAACCCACAGATTCAAAAAGGTAGCAAACACCAAATAATATAAAATCAAAAAAGTCATGCCAAGACACATCATAATTAAAACTCTGAAAACTAAAGACAAAGAAGAGTCTTGAGAGCATCTAGAGAAACCTACACATTACCAAAGAAAACACCAAATTAAATGACAGAAGATTTCTCACCTGAAACCATGGAGTCCATAAGGAAGTAGCAGTACATTTCTCAAGTGCTGAAAGAAAAAAAATTGTGAACTGGAAATTCTATACCCAACAAAACTATCCTTTGGGAATGAAGGAGAAGTAAATTCTCGGATGAAGAAAAACTAAAAGAACTTATCGCTAGCAGACCTATTCATAAAGTACGGCTGAATTAAGTTCTTCAACTAGAAAGGAAACAATAATAAAAGAAATCTCAGATATTCAGGAAGGAAGAAAGAACTATGGAAAGACTAGAAATGTGAATAAACACAATAGACTCTCCTTCTCCTAATGAGTCTTCTAAATCACATGTGATGATTGAAACAAAAACTGTTGACACCATCTGCCATACAAGATGATATTTAAGGGTGGAAATATTTTTTAATGTTTTTAATTTTTAATTTTTTTATTTCAATAGGTTTTTGGGGGAACAGGTGGTGTTTGATTACATGAATAAGTTCTTCAGTGGTGATTTCTGAGACTTTGGTGCACCCACCAGCCAAGCAGAGTACACTATACCGGATGTGTAGTCCTTCACCATCCCCACCCTTTCCCCTGAGTCTCCAAAGTCCAATGTATTATTCTTATGCCTTTGCATCCTCACAGCTTAGCCCCCACATATGAGTGAGAACATATAATGTTTGGTTTTCCATTCCTGACTTACTTCACTTAGAATAATAGTCTCCAGTTCCATCCAGGTTGCTGCAAATGGCATCATTTTGTTCCTTTTTATGGCTGGGTAGTATTAAATGGCATATACATACCATAGTTTCTTTATCCACTCATTGATTGATGGGCATTTGGGCTGGTTCCATATTTTTGCAATTGCAAATTGTGCTGCTATAAACGTGTGTGCAAGTATCTTGTTTGTATAATGACTTCTTTTCTTCTGGGTAGATACCTAGTAGTGAGAGTGCTAGATCAAATGGTAGATCTACTTTTAGTTCTTTAATGAATCTCCATACTGTTTTCCATAGTGATTGCACTAGTTTACATTCCAACCAACAGTGTAAAAGTGTTCCCTTTTCCCCACATCCATGCCAACATTTAATATTTTTCTATTTTTTTGATTATGGCCATTCTTGCAGGAGTGAGGTGGTATAGCATTGTGGTTTCAATTTGCATTTAAAAGTGGAAATATTTTTTTAAAGGGAGGACCTAAATGTAAGTAAAGTTTCCACACTTTACTCAAAGTTGCAAAATGTTATTAGTAGCCATTTTGATATTGTGATATCTGCAGCAACAACTAAGAAAACTACACAGAATTATATACCCCAAAACACTATAAATAATTCAGCATAAAATTCTTAAAAATATTCAAGTAACCTATGGAAAGGCAAGAATGGAGAAACAGAGGAAATAGAAAATAAAACAAAATAAAATGTCAGGCTCAAGACCAAACATATCACTAATTACCTTAAAGGTAACTAGCCTAAATATACTAATTAAGAGATTAGAAGAGTGAATTTAAGAATCACAACCCACCTAGAAGCTGTTTATAAGTAATTCACTCCAAATTCAACATAAGTATGTTGAAAATAAAATAGGAAAAGTTATATATCATAAAGTCATTAATTTCTAAGAAGAAAAAATGCTTATATTAATAGTCAAAAGAGTGAACTTCAGACCAAAGAAAATTACTGTAGACAGAAGGACATTACACAATTGACAAAAGTGCCAATCCACCAGGAAGACAAAACAATCATAGATGTGAACACACCAAATAACAAAGGTTCAAACATATGAAACAAAAAATGACAGAGCTAGCTGGGCACAGTGGCTCACACTTGTAATGCCAGCACTTTGGGAGGCCAAGGTGGGTGGATCCCCTGAGGTCAGGAGTTCGAGACCAGCTTGGCCAACATGGTGAAACTCCATCTCTACTAAAAATACAAAAATTAGCTGGGTATGGTGGCATGCTCCTGTAGTCCAAGCTACTCAGGAGGCTGAGGCAGGAGAATCTCTTGAACCGGGGAGGCAGAGGTTGCAGTGAGCCAAGATCATGCCACTGCACTCCAGCCTGAGTGACAGAGAGAGACCCCATTTCAAGAAAAAAAAAATTAGAGCTTAAAAGAGAAATAGATAAATCCATAATTATAATCGGGGACTTGAGACCCTCAGTATCTGACAGAACTATTGAACAGAAAATCAGCAAGGATAGAAATGATTTGCAAAATACAATCAACCATCAGGATCTCATTGGCATATATTTAATACTCCACCCAAACAACAGAAGAATATACATTTTTTTCCAAGGGCCTATAGAAAATTCACCAAAATAAACCAAATTGTGAGCCATAAAATAAACCCCCAAAATATAAAAGAATTTAAATTATCCAAAGTATGCCTTCTGACTACAGCAAAATCAAACTAGAAATCAGAAAACGAAGAGAAGAGGAAGATGAAAGAAAGACAAAAAGAAAATGTCTAAACACTTGGAAATTAAATAACATACTTCCAAGTAATCCATCGGTCAATGAGGAAGCCTCAAAGGAAACTGAAATTTTAAAAGATAGAACTGAATACAAACAAAAATACAACATATCAAAATAAATGGGATGCAGCTAAAGCAGTCCTTAGGGAAAATTTATAGCACTAGATTCACACATTAAAACAGAAGAAATGTCTCAAATCAATAATCTGAGCAAAATAAACCCCCAAAAAGCAGAGAAAGGAAATAATAAATATCAGAGCAGACAGCAATGAAAATGAAAATGGGATAACATACTTAATGACAAAAGACTGAGCACTTTCCCTCTAGGGGCAGAATTAAGGCAAAGTTGTTGCCTGTACCACCTTTATTGAGCACAGTAAATTGAAGTTCTAGCCACTGAACAAGTAAATGAGAAGAAACAAAAGACATACATATTGGAAAGGAACAAATAAAGCCATCCCTAATAATAATTTAAATTCTTTCATGTTTGTTGGGGTTTGCTTTATGACCTATGATTTGGTTTATTTTGGTGAATTTTCCATAGGCCCTTGGAAAAAAATGTATATTCTGCTGTTGTTTGGGTGAAGTATTATATACATGCCAATGAGATCCTGATGGTTGATTGTATTTTTCAGAGAAAATCAATGAAACAAAAAGCTATTTCTTTGAAAAAAATAATAAACTTTAGCAAGAGTATCAGATATAAAATAAGAAAAACACAACTTGCCAGTATCAGGAATAAAGAAGGAATATTCCTATAGATCCTGGAACCATCAAAAAATAATGTGAGAATACTACAAACATTTCCTTCATAAGTTCAACAGCTGAGGAAAAAAAGTGGGCCAATTTCTTAAAAAACACAAACTAGCAAAATTCAGTTAAACCAAATATATAATGTGACTAGATCTAACCATTATAGAATTGAATTCATACTTTAAAATCTGCCCTCCTTAAAAAAAGAAGAAAGAAAGAAATCTCCAGGCCCAGATGGCTTTACTAGAGAATCCTATCAAACATTTAAAAATTAACATCAATAACACCAATTTTACACAATCTACTCCAGAAAACAGAAGAAGGGAGAACATTTCTCAACTTATTTTATGAGCCCAGTATTACTCTGATATCAAAATCATACAAAAAAAATTTTTAAGAAAATTGCAGACTATTAGCTGTCATGAACTTAGATGCAAAAACTCTCCACAAAATATTAGCAAATCAAATCTGACAATCTATTAAAATAATTATATGCCATAACCAAATGGGATTTATCCCAGGTATGCAGGGCTGGTTCAATATTCAAAAATCAGTCAGTGTAATACATCATATCAACACTCTAAGAAGTTTAGTCATATGATCATATCAATTGACAACTCAAAAGCATTTGACAGAACCTAATACCCACTCAGGATAAAAATTCTCAGGAAGTTAGGAATGGAAGGGAACTACATCCACTTGATAAAGAGTATCTACAAAACCACTATAGCCAACATTATACTTAATGACAAAAGACTGAATACTTTCCCTCTAGGGCCAGGATCAAAGCAAGGTTGTTGCCTGTACCACCTTAATTGAGCAGAGTCAGCAGACGTTCAAGCCACTGCAATGAGTAAATGAGAAGAAATAAAATACATACGTATTGGAAAAGAAGAAATAAAACCATCCCTACTTGAAAATACATAATTATCTATATAGAAAATACCAACGGACTTACAAAAACATTCCTAGAATGAATAAGTGAGGTTAGCAAGGCCACAGGATGAAAAAGCAACACAAAAATCAGCTGCATTTTTATATATTAACAATGAGGCCGGGAGTGGTGGCTCAGACCTGTAATCCCAGCAGTGTGGGAGGCCGAGGCAGACTTCTTGAGGTCAAGAGTTTGAGACAGGCCTGGCCAACATGGCAAAACCCCGTCTCTACAAAATACAAAATAATTAGCCAGGTGTGGTGGCGGGTGCCTGTAATCCCAGCCTCTCAGGAGGCTGGGCAGGAGAATTGCTTGAACCCAGGGGGCGGAGGTTGCAGTGAGCTGAGATTGCACTGCACTCCAGCCTGGGTGACAGAGCAAGACTCTGTCAAAAAAAAAAGCAAACGAACAAAAACAATCAATATGTAGAAACCCAAATTAAGGCCACAGTACTGTTCATAATCACTCCAGGGAAAATGATGTAATGTAAAACTATAGTTTTACAAGATGTTACTATTGTATAAAGGGCACATGGGAACACTGTTGTTTCCTATAACTGTACATGAATCTACAATTATCTCAAAATAAAGTTTTTAAAAGGCACAGCCATTTGGAAAACATTTTGACACACTATTATAAAGTTAAGCATATACTTACCATTTGACCTAGCAATTCCACTCCTAGGTATTTACCCAAGAGAAATGAAGACGTATGTCCACATTTAAAAACCTACATGCAATTATTTGTAATCACCAAAACTGGAAACAACTCAAATGTCCATCAACTGGTGAATAGATTAACAAACTGTATACATTCATACAATAGAATTCTACTTAACAGTAAAAAAGTTATTATTGATACATGTAACAACACAGATGGATTGTGTGATTTTCAAAAACCACAGAAAAAAGGCCTTTAGGTTGAAAGGATTCATAAATATTAAGCAGAATGACAGAACAAAATTGCAATGAGAGCTACTTCCTCTGTGAAATTCAGAGTGCCAAGAAAAAGATAGAACCCTAAAAACTTCTGGAAAAAAAAAAAACGTTACCTGCAAAAGAAAAAGGATCGTATTGTCACCTGACTTTTTTGAGCAAGGATCATATTGGCACCTGACTTTTTTGAACATATCATCACATTTTTGAGATAGAATTATATTAAATTTACATTTCTGTACCAAGCCAAAATATCAGTCAAGCTTTAGGGTAAAACAAACTAAAATAATAATTCAAGAGTATTAGGAGATTATAAACCATAGTGCACAAAGAAATCAGTAAAATTTATAGTTGGGTCTAATTCATTAATTGACTGAAAGAAAATTAAACGAACTGGGAATAAAATCTCTGTTGATAATGATACCAGAGGTGGTGAGATACAGGTTGAGAAGGAGTAGGAAGTAAATAGTAGAGAGAAAATGTTAATTAATTTTAGACATCGAAAGAAAATATTATTAAGATTTTCAGAGTAAATACAAACAATTTTTTTGAGATGGGGTCTTGCTGTGTCACCCACGCTGAAGTGCAGTGGCACAATTATAGCACACTGCAGCCCTGAACTCCTGGGCTCAAGCAACCTCCTGCCTCAGCCTCCTGGGTAGCTGGGATTGCAGGTGCACGCCACCATGCCTGCCTAAATTTTTAGAAATTTTCTGTAGGGATAAGTTCTCACTATGTTGCCCAGGCTAGTCTCAAACTCCTGGCCTTGAGCTGTCTTCCCACCTCAGCCTCCCAAAGTGCTGAGATTACAGGCTTGAGCCAATGCATCCAGCACAAACAAACTTTAAGAAGATGTTTTAACTGCCAAACCACTGGAAGAAAAACACAGATGCAAATATATAGAAAAAGCTCTAGAAGGACACACACCAAACTGACAACATGAATTCCTATAGAGAGTATGGGGGAGGGGATATGGGGTTGGTCTGAGGGACTTCAGCCGTATCTGTAGCATTTTAGCTTCTACAAGAATATATTCATTCTTGTACAGATTGTGTAGATTTGAATAATCCTTACTTTGATTGTCAAAGACAGAAAAAAATATTTGGAAGGCCAAGGTAGGTGGATCACTTGAGGTCAGGAGTTCAAGACCTGCCTGACCAATATGGTGAAACCCTGTCTGTACTAAAAATGCAAAAACAATCAGCCGGGCGTGGTGGCGGGTGCCTGTAATCTCAGCTACTTGGGAGGTCGAGGCAGGAGAATTGCTTGAACCTGGGAGGCGGAGGTTTCAGTGAGCCAAGATCACACCATTGCACTCCATCCTGGGCAACAAGAGTGAAACCCCTTCTAATATATACATATATATTATATATGTAAATTTTATATATATAATCAATACTAGAGGAAATTTGAGGAAGAAGACAATTTTACTCAGTATAAACTGGGATATAGTTTGTGAAAGTTTTGCAATAAGTATTAAATGTGGGCCAGGTACCAACATTTAATACTTATTTAGTAGTACAACATAATACTTATTTAGTGGTACAACACCCTAAATATTCATTGTAATATTTAACTAAATAAAATAAAGTACTGAGAGAGTGATAAATGTCATCACTGCCCAAAAAAATGATCAGCTTTACAATAGTAGTGCATTTTTATCTAGTTTCATTTACAACTATATCTAGACATACAGATGTAAAACAGAAAGATACAAAGAGACTTGGGGCTAGCTTTATTCACGAAATAGAGATTTCTTGTGCTTTTTTCTTACTAATTTGAAACTATATTTATTAGAGTTTTGTAGTCTATTTGTTCTCCCATGCACTCATATTTGCATACCAGTAAATAGTCTTCAAAAGTATCATTCTTAATGGCTGAATAATATCTCATACTTTATATGCACCATAATAATTTATTATATGGAGATTTAAGTAATTTCCAATTTTTTTCTAATTTAAATAAAATCACAGTGAACATCATTATACATACTTATGTGTGGACATCTGTGATTCTTTCATTTAAGTAATTTCTTAAAATTGAACTGCTGGTCCAAAAAATGTACTCATTTTTAAGACTTTTTTTTTGAGACAGGATCTCACTGTCTCACCCAGGCTGGAGAGCAGTGATGTGATCATAGCTGACTGCAGCCTCAACTTCCCAATTTCAAGCAATCCTCCCACCTCACCCTCCCAAGTAGCTGAGACTATAGCATGCGCCACCACACTCTGCTAATTCTTGTATTTTTTTATAGAGAGAGGGTTTCCACATGTTTCCCAGGCTGGTCTTAAACTTCTGAGCTGAAGCGATCCATCCACCTTGGCCTCTGCAAGTGCTGGAATTACGTGTATGAGCCACCACAGTGCCCGACCAACATTTAATACTTATTGCAAAACTTTCACAAAATATATCCCAGTTTGTACTGAATAAAATCTTTTTCTTCAGACTTCCTCTAGCATTGATAATAATTTTTCTATCTTTGATAATCAAAGTAAGGATTGTTCAAATCTGCCTATCTTTGATAACTACTGAGGTTTAGCCATCTTTGAATGCTTTTATTGTCCACCTATATTTCTAACGTTAGTAATTGCCTGTTCATTCTGTTTGATAATTAGTTTTTATTTCTTATTAATCTGTAAAAGCTATTATTAAGAAATGTCATCAACCATTTGCTGTGTATATTTTAAACAATTTTCACAACTTAGTTTCCATTTAATTTCATTTGTGATGTCGTTTGAAAAACAATTTCTACTTTTATGTCCATTTTTCCGCTTTGGTTCTCTGCCTTTGACGTCATGTTACGAAGACTCATCTCACTATCACATCAACATTTTCCTGATTCCTATTCTTTTGTGGTTTCATTTTTCGAACTTGAATCTTTATTACACCTGTGATGATCTAACTTTATGATAAGGTTCTTTTTTCCAAATGATGAGATGGTTGTCCCAACACCATTTCTACTTTCTCTACTGACTTTTACTAAATTCCACTTAATTTCTCAAAAAATATTTGACTATATCTTTATTGCAAAAGTCAAACTATACAGACAACGCAAAAATTCTCCTTGACAAAAGCCTCATTCCATTTCTAATTGCATTCTCTTATCAGAACTAACTGTAAATCAGTTTCATGTGTGGAAACCCAGAGATTTCTTCATAGTAAAAATAACAGGCATTTAGGAGGGCTTACCACATGTGCGGCCATACCTTAAGGGCTTTGCATTTATTAACTTGTGTGATCTTCCAAACAGCCTACCAAGTAGGCACAACAGCTATCTCCATTTTACCATTTTGCAGAAAAGGAAACTGAGACACAGAGGGTAGGGAACTGAGAAACCTGCTCAGGGATGCCCAGATGCCAGAATGGGGACTCGAACTCAGGAATCTAGCTTCAAGATCGGCAGAACGTTGAGTGATGTCCTGCTATCTCCCAATACACCTACATGCACTTCAGTGAAAAACACATGGCACTATTTTCATTTAAAATGAAAGTTTGAGGCTGGGTGCAGTGGCTCACACCTGTAATCACAGCACTTTGGAACACCGAGGCAGGAGGACTGTGCCCCACCCCTTGCATGAGCCCAGCAGTTCGAGGTCACGGTGAGCCACAGTTGTGCTATTGCACTCCAGCCTAGGCAAACAGAAGGAGATCCTGTCTCTAATGAATGAATGACTGAATTAATGAATAAATACATAAAGAAAAATAAAGTTGGGTCTATGGATTTGATATAATACTATACAAATTATGCTATAGCCTTTTTGATCAAATATCAATATCTCTTGGTTGTCTTTCTATATGAATTCGTATAAATCAATTTCAATTTTTTTAAACTACGATATAGTATGATTTACTACAGTTTACGTAACTCTTCTATTAGAGTATAGTTAGGTTGTTTCTAGCCTTTCACCATCAGTGAGGCTGCAAAGAACATCTCTAGCATGACTCCATGTACATTTTTGTGAAAGTTTATCTTGTTTCTCCTTTGTTTTCTCTTGGTCATGTGGTATGTGATTTTTTTGTTTGTTTGTTTTTGTTTTTGTTGTTTTTTTTTGAGACAAGGTCTGGCTCTGTCACCTAGGCTGGATAGGCTGGAGTACAGTGGTGCAATCACAACACAGCACACTGCAGCCTCTATCTTCTGGGCTCAAGCAGTTCTCCTACCTTAGTCTCCCAAGTAGCTGAGCCTACAGGTAAGCATCACCATGCCTGCCTGTCTTTTTTATCTTTTGTAGAGACAAGATTTCACTACATTGCCCGGGCTGGTCTCCAACTCCCGAGCTCAAGTGATCCTCCCAAACTGCTGGGATTACAGGCATGAGCCACACACCCAGTTTGCATTTTTTAATTTAACAAATACTGCCAAATTGCCCTCCCAACTATCTGAACCAATTTATACCCCAATAAGCAAAATACGATATACTTGTTTCTTTATAAATCCCAACAGTTGATACTATCAAACTTCTTTTCAATATAATGAGTGAAAAATGACATCTCCTTGTGCATTATTTGGGATGTTCCTCACTACTAGTGAAGTTGAGCAACTTTTTATGCTTATTTGCCGTTTTGGTTCCCCTTTTATTCATTGCCTGTTTGTATATTTTTATTATTTCCCCTTTGAATTAATGATCTTCTTCTTATTGATTTATAAATGTTTACATATATTTTGGATGCTAATCCTTTGTCTATTGCAAATGTAAATATTTTCTGCCAGCATGTGTTCTTTTAATTTTATTTATGGTGTCTTTTTTTGTTTATAGTATCTTTTGTCATAGAGAAGCTTTTAATTTTATTTGGGCAAACTTATATTTTCTTTTGTGGTTTATATGCTATATTTTCTTTCGCTCAGTTTGCAGGTTTTATTTTTGTATAACATTTAGCTCTTTAATCCATCTGGAATTTACTTTGGTGACTAGTGTAATGTTAAAAATATAATTTTATTTTTACAAATAGTATCTAATTTACCAGACAATTTATTCTTTCCCTCATTAATATGAAATGCCAATTTTTCCCAAAATTGTATGTATATCTACAGGGATCTGTTTCTGGACTCATTACGTTGCTCTAGTTAAATTTTTAGCTTTAATACCATTCTACTTCAATTAATATAGTTTTAAAATATATATATTGACATTTAGTAAGGTAGGTGCACCTCTTGTTTTCCTTCTAAATTATCTTTGTCCTTCTTCTGCACTTGCTGTTTCATATGAATTCTATAATCAGCTAGTCAAGTTCCATATAAATGCTGTAGGACATGGAATTTTTAGATTAGGTTGGGGAAAATACCTATCTTTACAATATTAAGCACTCTCATCCAAAATTAAGTATATATCTCTACATATTCATATCTATTATGCTCCTCAATAAGCTGAGGTTTCTTCCTAGATATTCTATAGTTTTCATTGCTATGCGTGAATAGGTAATTTTGTGAATTGGGTAATTTAATCTATGACTTTTTCTAATAAGATAATACTATTGTATTAAAAACTATTAGTTTTTATGTGTTTATTTTGTACTGGGCCACTTTATAATACTTTGTTATTAGCTTTAATGGTTTCTTAACTGATTATCTTATCCTTCCTAGGGAGCTTGGCTGAAAAAAACAAAATGACACTATAATCTCTTCCCCCATTATTCACGTGCCTTTTTAATTTTTTCTTATTGTATAGCATTGGCAAAGACCTCCAATACAATATTGAATATAGATGTGATAGGAAACTTTGTCTTGCTGGTGACTGAAATGGAAATAGTTCTCATGGTTTCACCACGGCCAAGTTTCTAGTAGAAATCTTTAATTTGATAATGGAAGTTTTCTTCTATTTTTCATGTGCAAGAATTTTTGAGTGCCTGGGGAGGCGTTTGTTGGCTTATCATGAAAGAGTAAATTGGAAAAAAAAAATGTTTTCACTTCTGTTATGATTTTAATATCAGATTTATACAAGGCTTCTAGAATGAATTGAGTACCTTCCCAATTTATAACATAAGAATTATCTATTTCTTGAAGGTGTTATAGAATGAAATATTAAAACCATCTGGACTTGATGTTTTCCCTAAATGTATATTTGTGACTAGCTTTCTAATTTTCTCAATAGAAATAGCATATTTAGACTTTCTATTACTTCTTGAGCTAATTTTGAAAATCACACGTTTCATCTAGTTTTTTAGTTATTAGTACAAAGACACTATCTTACAAAATTTAATTCCTTCTCTATCTGTAATTACATCTTACCTCCTTTCTCATGCTGTTTATTTATGCTCTCTTTTTTCCCTTAAACTTGAAGAAGGTTTTATTGACCAACTCTACTAGCTTTGTTGTTCTTGTTTATTTTATTAATGTCATTTTATCTTTATTAATTCCTTTCTTCAACTTTCTGGAGATTTGATTTTTTTTGTTCTTTGTAGTCTCCTGAATATTATGCTTGGTTCATTTGATTTCAATTTTGCTCATTTTCTGATGTATGCATTTAAGTCCATAAATTTTCCTCTGATAACTGCTTTGGCCACATCTCAGAGGTTTTAATATTTAATGCTCTATTGCTTGTTTCTAAATAGTTTGTAATTTCCACTTTTTATTTCCTTATTAACAGCAGACTTTTTATAAGTGTTTTTATTTTTATGAGAGTAGAGATTTATTTAATCTCTCCTTTAGTTATTTTCTCATTTGTTCAGGGAATGGAACTTACATATCCCTACTTCTTAGAATTTGCTGAGATTTTCTTTGTAATCTAACATATTATCAATTTGTGTAAGTGATTTATGTGCGTGTCAAAAGAATGTGTGCTATAAGCTTGTTAATACAAAGTTGGTCATTGTGTCATTTAAATCTCTGTCATTATTTTTGTCTATTTGAAATATTCATTTCTTAGAGAAATGTGAGATTTGACCTTCTGTGATTGCAGGTTTGTCAGTTTCTCTTTGTATTTCTATTAGTTTTTGCTTTACATTTTCCAAAGCAACATTGTGAAGGGCACAAAGGTTTATAATTATATCTTCTTGGTGGCTGTTCTTCTTAACATTATGAACTATTCTGCTATGTACTCTAATGTGCCCCCTCTGACTTCATATGACTCATAAATCATATTATGAATTTTGAATGCAGTTAGGCCTATATCTTGACTCTGTTTCTTTCCATTGATTTAACTGATTATTTTGGGGCAAATACCACACTTTTGTCTATTGTGGCTTTATAAGTTAATTTTTATCTGATAGTGAAATTATTGATTACTCTAGCATTATTCACTCTTCCACATTTAGGTTTATTTTGCAAAACCACCAACAGAATCCAATTTGAAATGTTGAGTGAAGTGCCAGATTCAGTGGCACACGTCTGTAGTCCTAGCTACTCAGGAGGCTGAGAAGGGAGGACTGCTTGAGCTCAGGAGTTCAAGTCCAGCCCAGGCAACATAAAAAGATCCTGCCTCTCAACAATTTTTTAAATTTTTTTTTCAATTATTGGAAAAGAATTACTTACAAATCAACTTAGGGGCATTTCTCTTTATGTAGCACTTAAGTCTACTTATATGCACCTCACAAAAAAATGTATTTCCTCCATATATGACTGGCCCACTTCTTAAGTTTGGGGATTTTTTTTGGTATTTTATATTTTATGTCTTCAATATAAATAGAGTATTTTTCCTTATCTTTTACCTCTAACCATTATTCCCAGCATAATATGTGGGACATGTTTAATTTACATGTATCTGTTTTATTATTAGACGTATTACTGAATTCCTTTATAAGGCATAGGAGTATTTCAGGTGATGTTCTTCAGATTTTTCATATTATCATAAAATAGTAAGAATTTTGACTTGACCATTTCCATATTTATTCCCCAATTGTTTTTATTTTGACAGTCATTTTTATTGTATCATTATCTGACTTGTTTTGTTACCATAACAATAATTCCTACAACTTTTTGTTTTATTTTTAAGTTCTGGGGTACACGTGCAGGACATGCAGGTTTGTTACATAGGTAAACGTGTGCCATGGTGGTTTGCTGCACCTATCAAAGTATTAAGCCTGGCATGCATTAGCTATTTTTCCTGATGCTCTCCCTGCTCTGCCATCCTATGACAGGTCCCAGTGTGTGTTGTTCCCCTCCCTGTGTTCTTATTCTCCATCAGTGATAGACTGGATAAAGAAAATGTCGTACTCATACACCGTGGAATACTATGCAGCCATAAAAAGGAATGAGATCATGTCCTTTGCAGGGACATGCATGAAGCTGGAAGCAATTATCCTCAGCAAACTAATGCAGGAACAGAAAATCAAACACCACATGTTCTCACTTACAACAAAGTATTTGTAGGCTGTTGTTTTGAGATAGATTATCATATAAACCAAGAAGGCTCAACACTGGTACAATGTTGGTACAATCAATATGCAGGGCTGGATAATTCTTTTTTGGGGGAAGGAGAGCCCTTTCCTGAACATTGTAGGATACTTAGCAGTAACCTTAACCTCTACCTACTACATACCAGTAGCACCACCTCCAAGTCATGACAATAAAAATGTTTCCAGGTACTGCCTCCTGAGAGGCAATGTCCTTGATTGAGAAACACTAATGCAAGGCATTATCCTTCTCTTCCTATTTTAATCATAGCTTTTGGCAGGACTGATGTTGAATTTCATCTAACGTCCTTTTGGCATATGATTACATATTTCTCCCAGGTACCTATTGATGTAATAAATTTTTAATTATATATTTTCTGATTTGGTGCCATGCTTACAATAGAGGAGAAAGGCTTTATTAGTCAAGATTTATTATTTTTAATATAAGGTTAGTGTTCATTTTTTATGACTTTTACCTATGTGTTTACATGTGAGGTTGACTTGTAGGTTTTGTTTGTTTGTGACGTTTGTTAGGTTTGAGCACAAAAATAATGCTTGCTTGGTAATTAGCATGATCACTTTTTGTTCCTTAAGACATTTAAATCAATTTCCTATACAACTATCCATTTTAAAGTATTTTTACATTATTGTTTTCTTATTCAACTACTCTACAGTTAAGATTAGTAATTTGTATCACAATGAGATACCATCTCACGCCAGTCAGATGGTGATTATTAAAAAATGAAGAAACAACAGATGCTGGCAAGGCTGTGGAGAAATAGGAATGCTCTTACACTGTTCGTAGGAATGTAAATTAGTTCAACCATTGTGAAAGACAGTGTGGTGATTCCTCAAAGACCTAGAACCAGAAATGCCATTTGACCCAGCAATCCCATTACTGGGTCAAAGAAATATAAATCATTCTATTATAAAGATACATGCACATGTATGTTCATTGCAGCACTATTCACAATAGCAAATGCATGGAATCAACTCAAATGCCCATCAATGATAGACTGAATAAAGAAAATGTGGTACATATACACCATGGAATACTATGCAGTCATAAAAAGGAATGAGATCGTGTCTTTGCAGAGACATGGATGGAGCTGGAAGCCATTATCCTCAGCAAACTGCAAACTAATGCAGGAACAGAAAACCAAACACCACATGTTCTTACTTATAAGTAGAAGCTGAACAATGAGAACACATGGACACAGGGAGGAGAACAACACACACTGGGGCCTGTGGGGGGTGGGATGTGGGGAGGGAAAGCATCAGGATAAATAGTTAATTCATGCTGGGCTTAATACCTAGGTGATGGGTTGATCTGTGCAGCAAACCACCATGGCACACGTTTACCTGTGTAGCAAACCTGCACATCCTGCACATGTATCCCAGAACTTAAAATTAAATTAAATTAAATTTTAAAAAATTAGTAATTTGAAATTTCCTAGAAAGTCATTTATTTCAACAAAATTTTCTATGATAATATATCTATATTTTCTACCACTTTTAACTTTTTGGAATACATGTATATTCTCCTTTTTTATTTCTAATGTTTTTACATGTGTTTTCTCACTCTGTTTCACTTAAGTAACTTGTCAGATGTCTTTGACAAATTCTAATTCTTAGACTTGGCAACGTACTGTCTGTTTTCTGATTTACTAAGTTATGTTGTATCTTTATCAATATCTTTCTAGTTTATTTCATTGTTGTCTTTCTAATTATTGTGAGTTAAAAGCTTAATTCATGCATTTTTATTCTACATTCAATAATGCTGATATTTAAGGCTATGTGCTTTCTTCTGAATATAGCTTTGAGCATACATCATAAGGTTGATATATGGTATTCTCATTGTAATTATTTTCTAAATAGTCTCCAAATATAGTTTAGATGTCCTCTTTGATCTAAAAGATAATTCAGAGAGGTCTTAATAATTCTAGAAATTGCTCATTAAAACTGTAGTTACCCTTCTTTGTTCATTTTATGAAATAAGGGATCTGCCCACTTTTTGATTCTTTGACTATATCCAACCTTTTTTATAGCCAATATATACTATTTAGTGAATATTTCATAGGCTGTAATATAGTCTCTCATTTAAAAAAAATCTCGATTTAAGAAACAACTTTATTATTTGACATCATCTAAATCCTTGGATTCCTTGCCTACTAGATCTGCCAAATACCAAAAGAGATGTCTTAAAGTTTTTCATTACAACTGTGAATCTCTCCACTTCTTCTTGTACTCCTAACAATCTTGCTTGCTACATCTTACTGCAATGCTATTTGGCATATTAAGATCCATGACTAGTTCAGTCTACTAGCCTGTAAGCCCAGCAAAGACAGGAATCACATCTGATTTGTTTAACATTGAGTCCCAGCCCCTGGCCCAATATTTACTAAATAATTGTGGGACTCAATTGACAAGTGATAGAGATTCGGTGTTGAGTATATGCCCTTCAACAAAAATACTTTACTATTATATCTAATATTTTTTATCCTCAATTCTACTTTGTCTGATGCCTAGACAGACAGACAGACAGACAGATAGATAGAATTGTTGGATATAGGATTTCGCTCTGTTGTCCAAGCTAGAGTACAGCAGCATGATCATAGCTCACTGCAGCCTCAACCTCCTGGGTTCAATGGATCCTCCCACCTCAACCTCCTAAGTAGCTGGGACCACAAGCATGCACCCCCATGCCTGGCTAACTTCTTTTTGCTTCTTGTAGAGATGGGGTCTCACTACATTGTCTAGGCTGGTTTGGAACTCCTGGGCTCAAGAGATCCTCCCGCCTCGGCTTCCTAAAGTGCTAGGATTACAGGCGTGAGCCACTACGCCTGGTCAATGATGTCAGTATTTGCCCCTGTATTTTGCTGGTTTGTTTTACCTGATATATATTATATATCCTGTTGTTGGGTTTTGGTGGGATTTTCTGTTTTTGTTTTTGTTTTGATTTGCTTTTTTGTGTTTCTTTATCTGCCCCATCCTTAGTTCTATGAAATCTATTTTCTTTGTGATTGTCTTCAATATAGAGAGATACAGTTTAGAATTCAAGTCATAAATGGTTTCAGGTGTTTCCAATGTATAACTTAACCTTTATATTTAACTCCTATATTTTTCTAATTTTCAGGTCAGAGAGGCAATTGAATCTTTTAGTTTTTTTTTTTTTTTTAACACAATGTAGTTAACACCTTTTCATTCTCCTCTTCCAGACCCCATGCTACTATTTCTTTTCCAACTACTCCTCAGACACTTATTAAATAAACTAGGACTTTATAGGTTGATTATTACTAATTTTTACACAATAGGACTTCTCTCTGAAAGTGAATTTTTAACACTTGAATTCAGTTTTTCAAGTAAAGTCTCAATTATTATTATTATTATTTTTTGAGACGGAGTCTCGCTCTGTCACCCAGGCTGGAGTGCAGTGGCACAATCTCTGCTCACTGCAAGCTCTGCCTCCCAGGTTCACGCTATTCTCCTGCCTCCCGAGTAGCTGGGACTAGAGGCGCCCGCCACCACGCCCGGCTAATTTTTTGTATTTTTAGTAGCGATGGGGTTTCACCGTGTTAGCCAGGATGGTCTCGACCTCCTGACCTCGTGATCCGCCCGCCTTGGCCTCCCAAAGTGCTGGGATTACAGGCGTGAGCCACCGTGCCCGGCCCTAAAGTCTCAATTACTTAGACAGCATTTTTTAAAAGTATAAGTGGGATTTGTCCTTCTTCTTCTAGGCAAAGCTGCACCTCTCACCCCCTACACCAGACAGTCCTTTGCTATGGACACACAGGATGCTAGGACACACAGGATTCTCATAGGCAGTTCTGGTTCTCCTATGGACCAAGTAGCTCCAGTGCCCAAAGGCAGCCCTCTGCAAATGGTTGTGGGTGAGGAAGCTAAGAGCAAAGCATCCGTTGGACGCTGGTAGAAGCCAGGTGTGGTGGCTCACACTGTAATCCCAGCACTTTGGGAGGCTGAAACAGGAGGATTGCTTGAGCCCAGGAGTACAAGACCAGCCTGGGCAGTGTAAAGAAACCCCCCCACCCCCACAAAAAGATTAAAAACATAGCTGGGTGTGGTGCTGCACACCTGTAATTCCAGCTACTCTGGAGGCTGAGGCTGGAGGATCACTTGAGGCCAGGAGCTTGAGACCAACATGTGCAACATAGCAAGATCCTGTCTCTACAAAAAATTTAAAACTTTTTAACTGGGCATGGTGGTGCATACCTGTAGTCCCAGCTACTAGAGAGGCTGAGGCAAGAGGATTTCTTGAGCCCAGGAGTTCAAGGATACAGTGAGCTATGATGACACCACTGCACTCCAGCCTGGGTGACAGAACAAGACCCTGTCTCAAAAAGAAGAAGAAAAGGAAGAAGAAGGAGAAGGAGAAGGAGAAGGAGAAGGAGAAGGAGAAGGAGAAGGAGAAGGAGAGGGAGAGGGAGAGGGAGAGGGAGAGGGAGAGGAAGAGGGAGAGGAAGAGGAAGAAGCAGCTGGTAGAAAAATTGGAGGGGTCTGGACAGGGCACCAGGGATGTGTGCTACGCCAGCACACCAGTGCAAGCAGCAGGCGGGGGTGGTGTCCCCAAAGAACCCCCACTGGGCTAGGCTTGAGCCACAGCTGCACCTGCTGCAGGCGACATGCTCAGCCTGCCCTTCTCACCTGGCCTTCACACGTGGACTTACTCCCATCTTCAGACTTTGCGTCAATTGCATGTCAGCCAAGGTTTCCATTAATGGGTTATTATATTATATCACCTGCAAAACAGAGAAAAGGAGGGCTGTTCTAAAATTCTAACGTGAAAAGTGAGCGTGTCAAATGCAGAATGTGCGGACACAGCGACCATGGAGTTTACCACTTTATTAAAATTGTGATTGTTCACATAAAGACTCAACCAGGTCACATATTAATGATTATCACTGACAATCTTTAACATCAGCCGAAGCCCACAAGTGAAGCAATATTACATCTCCCGGTCTCATTTATCTTACTGCTTATGGCCCCTCTGTGGTCAGCACGCTGTGAGCTTTGTGGACATTTAATTATGAGCACATCATAAATGTAGCTGACAGGGCAGAGGCTGCCCGGGGATGCTCCTGGCAAGGGGGTCACGGTGGAAAGTAGTTAGTTGATGCACCCTCCCGAACAGGGCGTGGCAGAGACCACTTCTCCACATCGCCCCGCTACCATTCCCTGTTGCCTACTGCAGAGGGGCAGTAGGTGGGAATGTGCTCAGTTATTGACAGCCCTCTAACTTTCAGAAGCATCAGCCCAGTTGCCTTAAAACCTAAGACCAGCCCCACAGTCTCTCCTGTCCCGCTTAGCTCTGAGAGTCCCTTGGCTTGCCTCTCTGTGTGTCTTCGGCTGTTTGCAGAGCTCTCTAAATGTGGGCTTCACTCTGATGCACATGAAGAGGGTGGACTTTCTTCCCATACTCCAGGGGTCCAGAGAGCCCACTGTCCTCTCCAGCTGTCCCCAGTGTCTTCTGCGCAAACCACTCAGCTCTAACGAGGTGCAAAGGACAGTGAGGGCCCCAAGAACGTCCCCGCCACTCACCTCAATGCAGGAAACACCTTTCCACTACAGCAAAAAAAAAAAAAAAAGGGACTCTGCAACGCAAGTGGCGGGGTGGGGAGGGCTTTTTTGTTTGCTTCTAATTAGCCACCGCTCTGATGTGATAGCCAAGGCATCACGCACTAATAAGGCCACGCGCCTCCCTGAGTGGACGTGGGAGAGCAGCAGGACTTCCCCATGTCATGTTTCAAAGCAACTGTCCTCGGAGGGCCGAGGTACAGATTCCTCCACTGCCCCAGCAGGCTCAATGGGGAAGACAAAGCATATAATAAGGGGCATGCGATGAAGGGGCTCCGAGGAGAAAGCTGAAAAGTAGCTATCACGTTGGCAGATAAATTCTACACACAATTATTCATTCCTAGCCTCTTGACATGTAGATTAATGAGTTTGATAACCCAGGCTTCTAAGAAGTAGATTCCACTCTGTTCGCAGGCTTTCTCCCCCTCTACCTACAAACAGCACACAGGTCTATGGAGAAAAAAACAAATCGATACATTTGCAGTAGCCATCACTGCTTTTTGTGATTGGAGCCCTACATCAAAAATATGATGCGTCTTCTCCTTCCTGGCCTGGGAGAAGCCAGTCATGGCCAGGCGGACCCTGGAGGGGACTGTGGGCTTCAGATCTTGGACTCCACTAAGTCCTGGACTCTTTTTAGTGGGCTGGGCAGGGAGCATTTCCAACTCCAGCCCCGAGAGAAACGGGCCATTTATTGACACAGCAGCCGTAACCTGCTATTGTGCCTTAGGTTGAAGTCCCTGCTGGCACAGATCCAGCTCAGCACCCAGACACCCTCACCAAGAAAGAGCCATATGGAGGAAGGAATGACACATGAGCAGGACAGTCGCACCTGCACCCACACGAGGTATTTCACTTAGGACTGGTGAATAGCACCAAACTCCAACCCAAGTGTAAGGAGTTCAAATCCTTGTAAAGAGAAGTTGGGTTCACTGCATTTATCAAGATGATTTGGGGTTTATGTTATGATTCCGCCACCCCCAACCCACAGTGATGCAGATTTTGGAGATGTATTTTGATTGTCCAGTCCTTTGACTTTTTAGCCGTTTGGCAACAGCATTTCTAGATCGCAGCCCCATTTTATTTCCTTTTCATCACATTGGTGTTTATGTTCTAAAGATAAAACACATGGGGGAGGTGGAGAGGATAGAGGGGAAGGCTTCCCACCTGATACCCTGCTAGGAGGTTTTATGGCCACCCTCCTCTGTCAGGCAAGCCCTCTGGGAAACAGAGTAGACCTCAAAAACCTAGAATGGGGCTGGGCGCAGTGGCTCATGCCTGTAATTCCAGCACTTTGGGAGGCGGAGGCAGATGGATCACTTGAGGTCAGAAGTTCGAGACCAGCCTGGCCAACATGGTAAGACCCTGTGTCTACTAAAAATACAAAAATTAGCCTGGCATGGTGGCGGGTGCCTGTAATCCCAGCTACTCAGGAGGCTGAGACAGGAGAGTCACTTGAACCTGGGAGGAGTAGGTTTCAGTGAGCCGAGATTGCACCACTGTACTCCAGCCTGGGTGACAAAGACTCTGAAAAAAAAATCCCTAGAGGAAGTAGAGGGAGTCCTGTCTGGGTGCTGGGTGACTGAATAATTCACCTCCCCCAGTCATCACAGATTCAATGTCTGTGAAATCTTTGTGGCTGCTAGAAATAAGGGGTACAGGGAGATCATTCTGCAAGACACCTTCTTTTATCCTCCAGAAAGAGAAATGAATGGAGTGGAAATTCACTCAGCTCACAAAAGTCCAATGAGGTCTTTGATTAGCAACATGGATCAGTTTAAGCATTTGAATTTCAACATAGCTTCTATGCCAACTTCAAAAGAGACAGCCCTGAGCTACACAAAGAGGGAAAAGTCTCTTTCCCCTATTCGAGCAGTCTTGAGGAGCCAGGCTTCTCACAGAGTCTTGGGGTGAGGATCGCCAGGTTTAGCAAATAAAAATTCAGGATGCCCAGTTACATTTGAATTTCAGATAAACAGGGAATCGTTTTTTAGTATAAATATGTCCCAAATATGCATGGAACTAAAAAGATAATTTACCATATACTAAATACTAAGATAATATACCAAAAAATATTTTAGTATTCGTATGTCCTATGCATATTTGAGGCATATTTATACTGAAAAATTATTCAATATCTGAAATTCAAATTTAAGCAGACATCTAGTATTTCATCTGACAACCCTATTCAGGGTGTCCTTGTGAAACTGCTCAGGGAAGAACCAGGGTGTGATCAAGGAGAAAAGAGCAAAAACAGGCTCAAAATTCAAGACAGCCACACCCAGGGGCCTCTTCCATCCCTCCATCTGGCCTCCCCAAAAACATCCTGCTTCCTCCTGAACCCAAAGCCCAAACCACTGAAAGAAAACTCGGCCCATTGTTCCTGAGTCGATGAGAAGCCTCCATCTCCGGCTTCGGGGCTCTGTATATAAGACCCTCAACTGGAGGGTGTGGGGCTGGGAGGACACCAATGTAGACCTCAAGAAACCAGAGCCCATGGGATTGTCCTTGACAGCTGCCTTCCTGCTCCCCGAATACAGAACCTCCTACCTCACCACGGCCCAGTTGGGCTTTTTCTAGAAGACAGCGGAGGTTTGGAGGTCCTACTCTCCCACCTGGCCTGGCAGAAATCCCAGAACAGAACTACAGAATGCAATTGGGGCAGGGAGTGGGGAGAAAAGCCAGCACTGCTTCCTTTTTCAAATCAATTATGGCCAGACTGACTCATCTTCTCTCATAGACCAGAAAGTCCCACATCTTGTTGTTTCTTAATCATATGGAAACCTAAATATAGACGTATCTGCAGAAGGACAAGCTGAGAAAACCAGTATCCTTGTTCTCCCGGGGGAAAGCTCAATTCTCACCCTTTTCTCCTGGGTTTTAGGTTTGGGACTGTGTCCCCAGTAGTGCACAGAGCATGCGCCTGTCAGGGCAATGGCGGCAACTCAGACCTGCTTCCAGGTCTGCTGCTGTGCCTGGGTCTCCATCACATACCGCTTGATCTTGCCTCTGGAAAGATCTCCATCTTCCAACCCACCGTGAGAGCAGTACGATGAGAAGGAAGCCAGGCACCTCAGCCACATCTCAGCAGAGGGCCTTTGTGAATGGAACCCTCACTAATGTCTGGCCTTGAGCAAACACCCAAGGCTGCAGGCTCCAGAGAAGATCTCAGCAGAAGAGTCCCACTGAGCACCAGGCCATGCACAGTGGAATCAACCAGGCACCCAGGAGGAAGCAGGACCCCTGCAATGCTTTGCGTCCCAGTCCTTCTTCACTCATTTCTGGTAAACAGCACAAAGGATGGCTTTATGGAGAAATAGCTTATTATCCTTCTAGAAGGGTCTTGAGACCCCAAGTTTCTGAAAGCTGGGGCCACAGAGAAAATGTAGCCGTGCTGCACAGAACAGAGATGCAAATGAGATAGCCATTCCTATGATCCTAACGAAAGTCAGTTTGTCTGGGAAAAGCATTTTAGAGGAGATCAAAGTCATGTCAGAGTAGCCACAAAAAAGCTTTTGCAAAGCACAGTGGCCAAATTTAGCAATGAGAATCATGAGACCAGGGAAGAGCGGCCAGTAGCCTGGGATTCTTTGGTGCAACATGAATGATGACAAAATCAGGATGTCATTGACAGCCAGCTGACAGCCCAGGCTTCATGCAGCAGGCAACCTGGGCAGCAGGACCTGGGCTTCAAGACTAAAGAAGCGTCTGTCAGCTAACTCTCCTGCTGTCTCCACGCCATGCCCAAAACACAATCTAACGTCTTCTTGGCATCCCTAGGCAAGAGGTGGAAACCTGGCAGCTCATAAGCCACAATACAGCCCACAATCTTGCTCGGTTCAAACAGTGGTGGGTAAATATTTGAATTAATTGCTAATATTTTAAAAGCAGATTTGGGGCTCGGTGCAGTGGCTCACATCTGTAATCCCAGTACCATGGGAGGCTGAGGTGGGCAGATCACTTGAGGTGAGGAGTTCGGGACCAGCCTGGCCAACATGGTGAAACCCCCTCTCTACTAAAATACAAAATTAGCCAGGTGTGGTGGCACATGCCTGTAGTCCCAGCTACTTGAGGGCCTGAGGCAGGAGAATCACTTGAACCTGGGAGGCAGAGGTTGCAGTGCGCTGAGATTGTACCACTGCACTCCAGCCTGGGCAACAGAGCGATACTCTCTCTCAAAAAAAAAAAAAAAGAACAAAAGAAAAAACAAATTAGCCTGGCATGGTGGTGGGTGTATGTAATCCTGGCTACTCAGGAGGCTGAGGCAAGAGAATTGCTTGAACCCGGGAAGCAGAGGTTGCAGTGAACCAAGATCATGCCACTGCACTCCAGCCTGGGCAACAGAGGGAGACTTGGTCTCAAAAAAAAAAAATGAAAAAATGAAAAAATCAGATTTTTCAGGAAAATCCAGATTTCAGGTTTCCCTTGAAAAATCAGAAGATCTGACAACACTGGGCCTGTGTCTGATTGACAGGAGCCAAGGGACAGCCTCCCTTAGATATGGCACGTCCTTGCCAGTTCTCCACAGTCCCCAGCACTCCCTATTGTCTAACCTCTGCTCCGTGGGTGGGTGCACTGTGAAGGCCCTGCCCTTGGCACCAAAGGACCACAACAGGAACACAAGCACCTCTACCCTCCCCAGAAGCCTTTTCCCACTGGTGCCCTCCCATCTCTCAGAAGAACCATTATTCTAGGCACCTTCCCTCCTGTAACTTCAGGTCCCCAAGGGCCTGTGATCTGCCATCTACCACCCCAATAGAGGCATACATGCATAAGACAAAAACCCCAGTGTCTTGGAAACTGTCTTAAAAATAATTTAAATAATAGACATCGCAGCATTTTTAGACCAAAAAAAAATGTAACAAAGTCATGCCCAAGACCCAAGGTTAAATGCAACCCACATGGCAAGAATGACGTGCCCATTTCACAGACTGTGGCATCAGAGGTCAAAGTCCCATTTCCCCGACTCTATTCCCTTTAATTTCCAGGATGAATGGCTCACCTGTGGGGGTGGAGGGGCAGGAAGTTTCATCAATGTATTAAGTGTTGAAGGGGGAAAAAAGTTCTGATTGGCTGATTCAGGAATTGGGATTCTGGGCAGAGCTTTACAAAAGGATAATGTATCTTTAAGCCTAGGTGCCCTTCAGGGAATGTATTGGATAAATGTCTTCTGAAAAGCCTGTAAATATTCCATCGCCTCACTGTCATTACTACCATGAAATGAAAATGAAGCATGAAAGAAATATAATTCCATATTCAGATGACAGCATTAGCCTCCATAAGCAAACTGAAATATTTATTAGTAAAATGTTCAGTATCTACGCCTGTAATCTAAAAAAAGGACAAAAATGTTTTATAATAAAAAAGAGATTGAATGCAGAGGTAAAATCTGGTTGGCTGATTTTATTGCTTATTATTAAATCCTGGCAAAACAATTATTTTTTTCTTTTCATTAGTAAGACACCCAAATTAAAACTCTGCCCTCCGGCTGCAAGGTTTACAGTAGTGATTAAAAACAAGGAATTGTGATGCATGGGGCTTTTGACAATGGCATAATCAAATTCATTCATATTGTTCAATCTTTCACTGACAAATATTTTTACAGTGAAATATACCAAACAAAGAATCACATAGAACAACTATCAATACAGAGAAATTAGGAAAACCTTGTTATTATTTAAATAGTGAACTGATACCACGTTGCCATAATCTTGAATACAAACATTATACTGTAGTTAATTAGGGTAATTATTGTCTAGATTGTGCTTAATTGTCTTATGCTGAATAGGATGTATGAATGATGCTTTTTGAGCTTTCTATAATACCTAAGTGCCACCAAACTATTTTGTTATAATTTAATAAGTTTTGATGGTATTTCCTATAAGTCACAAAATACATCTGAATACAAGCTAAGAGATAAACATGAACCATAGGCCTTGACCTCTGTTTCACCTTATTGAAAAAGAGGCGTAAGAGAGTCATTTAGTATACCAGCGTCACAGAGCATTCTCGCACCCTGAGCACATTCCTTAAAGGAAAGGGAAAAGGAAAAAAAAAAAAAAGTCTTTGAAGTGAATGAAAAATTAGAAATTCAAGTGACCACGATCAATTCTGAAACACTGCACAAAATTAATTACAGTTTGGCATCAGAAGCAAGAATGTAGATTTCAGACAGTCGGTGTCATTTATCTCGAGCCGCACAATATACAAAGCGATTAAAAGCCAAATCTGTCCCCACCTCCCAAGTCTAAGGCCTCTCAGAGGCTGTGAAGTACAAATGATTAACTCCAAATTATGCGAGGGACTGGGCAGCCGCTTCAGCTTGAATGGAGTGTATGGCAAGTCGCAGACGCTGGAGAAGGACAGATTTGCGGCTTTTTATCAAAATCCAGTCTGGCCAGCCATTGACGGACTCCAGATAAATTACCCAGGGATCTGACAGTGGCTGCAGAAAGCTGGCTCGGCAAAATCCAAATCTCTAATTTCTATCTGTTTTTAATTGCTTGCCTTAAATTCGCATTTTTATACAATTGATTTAAAGGATTTATTCTATTCTATAGGCTACTCTGACCAAATTGCTTTCTATTTCACAGAGTTGCAGGAACCTGTCTTAGGAGGTGGGGAAAGATGTGGCTTTTTAATCACTTTTAATATGCAAGTTCGGTGTCTTGAATACACCTAGGCTAGGGAGATCCCCTGCCCTCTCTAACTCCTGGGATTAGTCCAAGAAGCTATCAGTGCCCAGGTGGTACTCAGACGTCCTCGGCCTCTCCTCCCCAGAAAAACCCCACAGAGAAACCCAGCCACACCCTCCTTCTTTCATCTGGGGCCCCATTCTCATTAGCCCCCTTCAGAAAAGGCAGGACATGCATGTGTTCAAAATACATCTTATTCTGTTGTCAAAACTCACTCAGTATTAAAAAGGCTGACAGATTTTCCCTACACCAAGAAACCACACATGGAGTGTCACACATCCACACACACACACACACACACGCACACACACAAGCTGGGTGCCTGCTTCATTTAACCTTGCATTTGTAACCAGTTTATTAACACGAGGATTGCCAAGTGAAAAACTGTCATTTTAAGATTTGCAAATTGAGCCTCACCTCACAAACCCTTAGATTCTGAGCAATTGGCTTCGGGTTTCTGGGTGAAACCAGGGCTGCCCTCACCAGCTGTGATTGACTGAGCTGTACCTGACTTAACCCAGGTTCTCTCCCAACCTACTGAATACTCTCCACCCTTTCGCGGGGGATTTCTTAAACACAGCCGGAGATATCCCATTGCAGAAGCTTCCCTATGGCCCAGTGCTTCAGCTAAGGAAGTCTGATTATCCCATTGGTCTCAAACACAAATGGCTACTGGTCCAGGGAGGTTGCACAGGAGGGAGAAAAAAGACTGAGCTTGAGGAAGGTCCATCTCCCATTTCCCTCCATTTCATGGAAACAGACATTTCTTCATTTCCTGCAGCAAAAAAACAAGGTAAGCACAATAGAAACAGCAACTGGGCTGGGCGTAGTGGCTCATGCCTATAATCCCAGCACTTTGGGAGGCCGAAGCAGGTGGATCACTTGAGGTCAGGAGTTCGAGACCAGCCTGGCCAATGTGGTGAAACCCTGTCTCTACTAAAAATACAAAAATTAGCCAGGCATGGTAGTGGGTGCCTGTAACCCCAGCTACTAGGGAGGCTGAGGCAGGAGAATTGCTTGAACCCAGGAGGCAGAGGTTACAGTGAACTGAGATCAAACCACTGAACTCCAGCCTGGGCAACAGAGCAACACACTGTCTCAAAAAAAAAAGAAACAGCAACTAGCCCTCTGCCCAGTGTCAGAGACACTAGGGAGTGGTGGGGACTGTGGCTAACTTTAAATACCTGATCCTTCTGAAGGAGGCAGCTGCGTTTCTACTCACATACATGTTACCGTGATGAAAAGAAGGTCCGTGTTGCCAGATACTCTGAATTTTCAGCGAAATCGGGATTCTTTCCAAAAATTTAAATGTTGATTCACATTTTAAAAGCAAATAAAAGAACACTCTACTGGGCAAATATAAACACTTCTGATGGCCACATCCAATCCGGGACACCAATTTATGACCTCAGGTCCCTACTTTTGGTGGTTGTCATTGTCAAATGGCTGCAAAGGGACATCTCAGGATTCCAAAGGGCAGATTACCCCCCTCAACACCTATGATAGAAGCATGCCGTAACAGCGGTGCCTGAATTCCTCCTTGTCTTATGCTAACTGCCCCCAACGGCCTCATCTTGGAATGACCCCTGGTGCCATAACCTTGAACAACTTAAGGGCTTTGGTCCAGCTCAGGGTCTATCTCCATGGCACTTTCAGTCTCTGGAAGCACCATTGACTCACTTTTTTTTTTTTTAATCCTTGGACTTTTAGCGAAGTTACACAAATACCTAAAAATTGTGAGTCCAGGATGTGCAGGCAAAGGCCGGGCATGGTGACTCACGCCTGTAATCCCAGCACTTTGGGAGGCCAAAGTGGGTGGATCACCTGAGGTCGGGAGTTCGAGACCAGACTGGCCAACATGGTGAAACCCCGTCTCTACTAAAAATACAAAAAATTAGCCGGGCATGGCACATGCCTATAATCCCAGCTACTCAGGAGGCTGAGGCAGGAGAATCACTTGAACCTGGGAGGTGGAGGTTGCAGTGAGCCAAGATCGCACCATTGCACTCCTGCTTGGGCAACAAAGGCGAAACTGAGTCTCAAAAAAAAAAAAAAAAAGATATGCAGGCAAGTTTGCTGGTCCCAGCCCACCCTGCTTTCTGCAGCTCCAGGCTGGATCATCCCCAGCTGAGTGCAAACATCAGCTTCCACCCACACAGTCCTCCTGCTCATGGGGCCTGGGCTGCATTTTTCTCCAGACCAACTTCCCACTGCTGTGAGCAGCTCAGTGGCATCTATTAGAGAGAGAAAGATGTGCTCTGCTACTGTAGGGTACCCTCAAGCTGCATCCTGCCAATGCCCATCAGTAAGCCTTACAGAGCGAGGAGGAGAGAGAGAAGGCACTACGCTGGGACCCCAACCAAATGCCTCCCCGAAGCAACCAAAGACTCACAGCTGATTACTGGCCAAGGAAA
This sequence comes from Symphalangus syndactylus, assembly GCF_028878055.3. Taxonomy (NCBI): domain Eukaryota; kingdom Metazoa; phylum Chordata; class Mammalia; order Primates; family Hylobatidae; genus Symphalangus; species Symphalangus syndactylus. The sequence goes on from NC_072435.2 coordinate 55,782,004, forward strand.
TACTCAGCTCCCATACTCTGGCAGCTCCCTGTCTTGGCTCTCCTGACTGCAAATGCCATGACAGTGACCACTGCATCCCTTTGTAGCACCCTCGGCTTGCACTGGATTATTTATGCTGAGTAAGTATGGCCAGGTGGAGGGTGCAATGGATGTAAAATCAGAAGTGCTCAGAGGCTGTAGCACCTTGGGTGAGTCATAGGAACTCAGAGCTTCTGTTTAAGCATCTGGAAATAGAGTTTATATCACCCGCTTTACAAGTGCTAGATGAAGTTTTTTTCTTTTAGACAAGGTTTCACTCTAGAGTGCCATGGTACAATCATAGCTCATTGCAACCTCGAACTCCTGGACTGAAACAATCCTCCTGCCTCAGCTTCCCCAGTAGCTGGAACCACAGGTGCTCACTACCATAGTTGGCTAATTTGTTTTTATTTTTAGTAGAGACAGTGTCTTGCTTTGTTACCCAGGTTTGTCTCTAAGTCCTGGGCTCAAGCAATCCTCCTGTCAGCCTCCCAAAGTGCTAGGATTAAAGGTGTGAGCCACCGTGCCTGGCTGATGCTGGGAGAATTAAATTTGCAGTTTATATATGTCAAATCATCATGTAAACACTATGAATGAGTCTCTTTTTTCAGGGTTATGTGGCTGCTCTGTGCACAATGCACAATGACTGGTGTCAGCCCTGAGTCTCAAAACTCCCACCCCAGGGCAGCAACATCTTTTGAAATAAAATTGGTGGAATATTGTTTCTAGGAAACCCAGTTCATAATAGTTTCAAGATGCATTTATTCAACCATGGGAAAAATATAAGAAAATAAGAGGGCATGGTTCCTACCCTCAAGGAGCTTCCAATCTATTTGCAATGCAGAGATGGTGGTGGAATAAAGTAGGTAGTTGTAGTGAGGTCCAGACATCTGAAAAGTTGAGTCCCACAGGCCAGGCCAAAGTCATTACCTGGTTTGTCTTCCCCAGCCCTGAGAAACAGTTTTCTGTCTGCTCATACCAGAATCAAAACACACAGAATTTGAATCCCCCTGAAAATAAACACTCACCTTCCTAAAAACAGAGACTCGAGCAGGAGGTCTCTCTTGCTATCATATCCCAAGGTGTGGGGAAAAAATGCAGGTGGTTTTCCTGCCCTACGGTGAGTCCCCCACCAGAGTCAGGAAATGAGATGACATTTGAGAAAGGGTCTTATCAGCCATCATCTTTATTCCAGCATTGTCTTCATCAAAAGTATTAAATTCAATAAGCTCAAAGTATTAAAGAGAAAACAGAAGGGTTGGCTTTGGGCATCTATGAAGCAGAAAGCTTCAGGTTTAGCAACTTAGGAAATTATCTTTTTAAAATATCAGAACTTTGAGGAGTTCAGGCAATATTTATCAACAGCATTTTTTCACTCTGCATTCATGATTCAAGCTGCAAGACTCCATCATGTGAAGTTAGCAGGATGTCTGTCTTGCTGTTCAGAACACAAAATTGGAGTCACTGACATTCACATCCACACCTCGAAACTACCACTCCTGAGAGGCCAGGATGCCACAAATCAACCTGAATAACCAAATCCTCTGAGAGAGCAAAAAATAACCTTCCCCTGCCTCAGAAGAGACCAGCGCCCAGTTCACCCTCTTCAGAAATACCATTTGTACTTTTCAGAATCAGGATGTGACCTTACAATGAGGAAACAAAGGATCAGAGAGGTGAAACCACTTGCAGAAAGACTCACAGCAAGTTAGCGACCAACCTGAGACCAGGATGCCAATCTAGGGCCCCCTCTCTGCTCCTGACTCTTGAATATCTCCACATTCACAGCGGGCTGTTGGAGACCTTGGCGAAGGACAAGGTCAGCTGTCCTCAGGCCTGAGAGCAGAACCTGCTCGATTGTCATTCCTGAGCTTCCCCCATGAGCGCACGCTACCGATGGGTGCACATCAGAACCACACATCAGAGGCATGCAAAATCATCCACTGAGGCTAGCAGGAGTGAACACCCAAAAAATGTTCACAGGGCCTTCAGGAAAGCACGGATGAAACAAATCTCAAATTGCAGGAGAATTTTCCAAAGCATAACCATCCAAAGGATGTGGTGTGTACATGGCTGTCTCTGAAAATTTTAACAGAAAAGGAGATATCATTTAAATTAGAAGGGGGTGCCCAAAGAAAATGTTCACAGGGCATGTTTCGTTGACTCTGCACTTGGCAATGGACCTTAGAGAGACTCTGACAATAACAATGCACATTGCATGGTTTTCATTTCAGATTAGCTATCGGATACCTCAGACCCAAAGCTTAGTCTTCTCAGAGAACCTCCATAGCCAAGAGCAATGCATCATATTGTTAAACAAAAGCCAAATAAGTTTCATTACAAAAGGCAGTGAGCGGGCTGGGCACAGTGCTCCCACCTGTAATCCCAGCACTTTGGGAGGCCAAGGCAGGAAGACTGCTTGAGCCCAGGGGTTCCAGGCCAGTCTGGGAAACAAAGTGAGGTCCTGTCTCTACAAAAAGAATTAAAAATTAGCCAGGCATGGTGGCGGGCACCTGTAATCCTAGCTACTTGGGAGGATGGCTTGAGCCCAGGAGTTGGAGGCTGCAGTGAGCTATGATTGAGCCACTACACTCCAGCCTAGGCAACAGAGCAAGACCTTGTCTCAAAAAAGAAGAAAAGGAAGGCAGGGAGGAAGGCAGGCAGGAAGGCAGGCAGGAAGGAGGGAGGGAGGGAGGGTGAGAGGGAGGGAGGGAGGAAGGAAAGGCAGAAAGGTGGGAAGGCAGGAAGGCGGGAAGGTGGGCAGGAAGGAAGGAAGGAAGGAAGGAAAGAAGGAAGGAAGGAAGGAAGGAAGGAAGGAAGGAAGGAAGGAAGGAAGGAAGGAAGGAAAGAAGGAAGGAAGGAAAGAAAATGATCTAAGGGTCACAGTGGGCCACCACTGATAATAAGTCAGGATTGTGAGGCAAGGTGGTACAGTGGAAAGAGGGAAGACAAAAGTCCCTATTCTGCAACTAACATTAGACAAGCTTCTCCTTAGATCTCAATCTTTCCAGCCATAAAATGGGGGAGGAAATAATACCCCTTCTATCATTCTTAGAAGGTTGGTTTATAGGTCAAAAGAGGGGATACAATGCACATGCATAAGGCTTTACTGCTGAGATGCTGGCCCTAGGGACTAGCAAATGTATGGACTTGACCCCCCCATGATGTGAATCTTTTTTTAATTGATGGAGTCTCACTGTGTTCCCCAAGCTGGAATGCAGTGGCTACTCAGAGGCCTACTCACAACTCACTGTGGCCTTTAACTCCTGGGTGCAAGCAATCCTCCCACCTCGGCCTCTTTATTAGCTGGGACCACAGGAATGCATCACCACACCCAGTTAGTTTTTTTATAAATATTTTTTGTGGAGATGGGGTCTTGCTTTGTTGCCCAGGCCAGTCTGGAACTGCTGGCCTCATGCAATCCTCCTGCTTCAGCCTCCTGAGTAACTGGGACCACAGGCACATGCCACTGCATTCTGCTTAAAACAGTAACGACATGTATAACTGACTTCAATAATAACAATAGCTAATATTATTATTAAAGAGCTCACTCCAAGCCCACAGGTGGAGAGAGAGAATTTCTGCAAGTCAGGGCAAATAAAGGGTTGGGTCAGAGGCCTGGCTGATGGCTGGAACGGAGGAAGGAGAGAGTTGGTGGGCGCTATCTTACCCATTTCTCTCTCCTACCCTGGAAGACTAAAGTCCTCATAGAGAAGAGCCAAGGTGGCCCAGCTGACTGCCTGCCAGCCAATCCCAGACATGCCAGGGAAGCCAACTTATATCACCCAGCTGCCCATTAACCTGCCAGCCAAATGCACAGCAAGCCCAGCAGAAACTAACCAACGGGCCCAGACAGTAGCAGTATCCAGCCAAACTCAGACTGGTAGTTCCTTTAAGTCCCTAAGCCTTGAGCTGGTTTGTTATGCAGCAGTAGCTGAGACACCAATCAAACAATCTCCTTGTACAGATGACAAGACCAAGGCCCAGGAACATTTCCTCCTGTTCCCTCTGCAGCCTCAGCCCGTCTGATCCATCCCTCTCTCAGCCTCCAGAGCGACAGTTCCAAATGCAAATTTCATCAAGTCTCTGCCCTCCCAGGACCCCTACCTGGCTCCCCAGGGTCCCATGGAACTGCTCAAACTCCTCCTTACCTGGCAGCCCCAGGCCAGTCTTCCACCCACGCCTTTCCATATGGCTTCTCCAGCACTCCCCAGAAGTTTGTCCTGGTGCTGCCCAAAAACAGCAAAGTACCCCAGAGCACCAAGCCAGCTGTCCCTGCTCTCAGCTGGCAGCACCTCTCCCTGGACTGGAATGCCAGTCCTCCGGCCACCCTTGCCCTGGCTCAAGGCTTCTGAGTATGTTCTTCAGCATCCACTCTGCCCTGGAGCTCAGTCCCCTGAGATCTGGGGCTCTTACTCACCTTGGAGTAGTCCACAGAGCTTGGCATGGGCCCTGGATTCCCTGGGCACTGCTAAGTCTCCACCGTGGCTGCTGGCAGCCACTGCTGGTGAGTCATGGTCACTCCAGCAAGTGTCCCAGGGGGAGGGTTCAGATCACATGATGAGACGGAAGGAGCACTGGGTTCAAGACATGCCCCTTCTACTTGCCACCATGTGACCAAGAGGCAGGTGATCTAATGGTTCAGAGGCTTGGTTTCCTCATTTGCAAAATGAAGCTGCTAATTCCTGCCCTATTCACAGGGACGCTGACTGTGAAAGCCAAAATTCACTGGAGACTCATCTGTGCCAGGTGACCTCTTAGTATGCCAGCCACACCTTTCACTAAATGGCAGGAATGTCCGACCCTTACATGGCGTCTCCACCCAGAGCCATTTCTGCCACTGGGCAACTTGTGTTATAACATAAATATTGTTCTCTCTCTCTCTCTCCCTCTGCTCCTCTTTCCACTGGGAAAGGCCATCCCAGCATCTTTGGTGGAGGAAGATACCATGTCTCTCTGTGTCTTCGATTTTCTTTCAGGGATCTGTAAGAGGCAGCCCCAGAACGAAGATGGCTTCTCTGACCCACCAGATTTTGTGGAAGTCCCCACTGCACTGAGCAGGATATCTGGGGAAATCAGGGGTTCTGTCAAATTGGCCCATTTCACAGATTTCAGAAATCTTTAAAACCACACCTCTGGTCATAGGGAATGTGTGTAGTGATCCTAAAAAATTAAAAAAAAAAAAAAAAAGAGCTGGAAGCAGTGGCTCACACCTGTAATCCCAGCACTTTGGGAGGCCAAGGCAGGAGGAACACTTGAGCCCAAGAGTTTGAGACTAGCCTGGGTAATGTAGCGAGACCCCATATATGAAAAATAAAAGAAAAAATTAGCTGGGCATGGTGATGTGTGCCTATAATTCCAGTTACTCGGGAGGCCAAGGCAGGAGGATCACTTGAGCCCAGGAGGTCAAGGCTGAAGAAGGCTATGATAAAACCACTGCGTTCCAGCCTGGGCAACATAGCAAGACCCTATCTCTAAAAATTAATTGGTCGGGCGTGGTGGCTCAAGCCTGTAATCCCAGCACTTTGGGAGGCCAGGGCAGGTGGATCACCTGAGGTCAGGAGTTTGATACCAGCCTGGCCAACATGGCAAAAACCCATTTCTACTACAAATACAAAAATTAGCCGGGCATGGTGATGCATGCCTGTGGTCCCAGCCACTCAGGAGGCTGAGGCAGGAGAATCGCTTGAACCTGGGAGGTGAAAGTCACAGTGAGCCAAGATCGCGCCATTGCACTCCAGCCTCAGGGACCGAGCTAGACTCCTTCTGAAAATAATAATAATAATAATAATAAAAATAGTTTAAAAAATTACCTGGGCATGCTGGCATGCACCTATAGTCCTAGCTACCTCTTAGCTAGTCAGGAGGCTAAGGCACAAGGAATACTTGAGCCCAGGAGTTCAAGGCTGCAGTGAGCTATGATCACACCACTGCACTCCAGGCTGGGTGACAGAGTGAGACCCTGTCTCTAAAAAATAAAATAATAAAAATAAAATTTAAAAGATGACCTGCCAACCTGAGTGGCTCAGATGACAGCCCTCCCTAGGAAGTGAAGGTTGAAAGCAGAGGCCCCCAGACCCCACCTGCATGGCCTGTGTAGTCTCCACACCTAAGCTTCACTTCCTCACCTTCAACTACGTGCTTGGTGAAACGGGAAATAGGAGAGCTGCTTTATAAAAATAAAAATGAAAATGCAATTGTCTGACCAATAAAAAGCATTCCTGTATGTAATCCCAGTAATAGATTTTTTAATCCTCGGCTGACACACTGTTATGTGTTCACAGTTATTATCTGTCCACTTCCAAACCTTAAGAGGTTAGATTGTTTAAAGATTTGTTAGCTATGAACTGCTTAAAGAAGGCGAAGTGTAAACTCCTAGCTAATTGAAAAATAGCATTTTATCAGATTCTCCTCTGATATTATATTGTAATGGTCGTACTTAGAGCACTCTCAATACTTCAATAAGTGGAGAAATTAAAAAAATAACATCTTCAGGGCTTTGCAGAAAATGTGGCTGTTACCAATTTATACTGCTTTTTTAACCATTATTTTCTTATATTTCCCACAATGCTTTGGATCAGAAGCAAACAGAAACTGAGTGATTACCCCAAAGTGTGCTAGATGAACTGGAAAAAGTCTATTCAAACAAAGCTCATTAGTTCTGATACCTCCAGGGCTATGACAAATTAAGCGGCTGGTGAGTGCGCTTGCACACAAAAGAATGGTGCCGAAAACCAGGGCTGAGCTAGGCGCTGTGTCAATAAATTCCCCTGAAAAAGGTAAAAATTACAATTGGAGCTAAAATGGAATCCCTTTAAGGAGCATGTACAAAATAGATCATCCCTTCTTTCTTAAGTACATTTGTGAACCCGCCCGTGATGAATTATTGCAGCCTGGGAAGCGGCCACTCAAGAGGGGTTGCTTGGCCAGGTGCACGTCGGAGGCGCGGGCTGCTCCAGGCTTCCACCTCACTCCTCTGCAAAGACTTGGCGCTGCTGGGAGGAAAGTGCTTTAGAGCCCAATACGCAGAGCGTACATGCTCAAAGACAAAAGTCCCGTCTGCAGCTTTGCTTACTGGGCTCCAGGTGAGGGGCTGTGCTATTCCCAAAGCCAGGTGCGCAGCCTCCCAGCTTTGAAGTGCCCCATGACCTTGAGATCACCTTGTTTTCCCAGCCAAAGGAGGACTGTGCATTGTAACCACGGGATCTCTTTTTCCTGGTTTAGGAATCAGTGTCTATGAGGGTTCATAGAAAATTCTTAAAAGTAGTTGTGCTTTTAACAAATCTGGCACTTAGAAGCTTTAATAAATATTAAAGCATTGGATGTCTTTTAATAATTAATAAATATTATTATTAGACATTGGAGACTAGGAAAGGTAAGAAGGTGGGGAGGTGGGGGGGGTGAGGGATGAGAAATTACCTGCTAGATACAAATGTTCACAATTCGGGTGATGGTTACACTAACAGCCCAGACTTCACCACTAGGCAATATATCCATGCAGCATAACTGCACCTGCACCCTCTAAATCTAAATTTTTTTTTTTTTTTTTTTAAGATGGAGTCTCGCTATGTCACCCAGGCTGGAGTCCAGTGGCACGATCTCAGCTCACTGCAAGCTCCGCCTCCCAGGTTCACGCCATTCTCCTGCCTCAGCCTCCTGAGTAGCTGGGACTACAGGCGCCCGCCACCACGCCCGGCTAATTTTTTGTATTTTTAGTAGAGGCGGGGTTTCACCGTGTTGGCCAGGATGGTCTTGATTTCCTGACCTTGTGATCCGCCCACCTTGGTCTCCCAAAGTGCTGGGATTACAGGCGTGAGCCACCGTGCCAGGCTTCTAAATCTATTTTTTAACATTTTAAATGTTGAATTAATGAGCGAGGCTTTAGGGTAAAATCACAAGATGAGGGAAGGAGGGTATCAGGACTGGATGCAGATTCTACAGATGGTCCTTGGGTCCTCTGGAATACATGGTGGCCACACATGCCCGCCAGATGAAGGCATCTGTGGGTGCCTCACAGTGCTCCGTGACCTCAATGGCAGAATTTCTGTGCCACAGAGAATCTTGACTTAACAATAATTCCCTGGCTATCCAAGTGGGGAAAACCCTCTGAGAGCATCCAGTCCCTAGAGGAACAAGGGCCAAATTGAACCCACAGAATTTTTGCCCCATACAGCGTTGTTTTTCCTCTTTAATGGAAATATTTGCCACTTAGAAATCAGAAATTTCCCACAAATGTTCAAATTCCCAGCTCCTTTAGGAACTTGAAAGATGTGGCCAAAATGGGCCCATATTGCCACACAGCAGAAATGTCCAGGCAGCATTACAGATGCCCCATTTAACAAACACACACACTCCAGTCTCGGGGGGCCACTCCCAGCCCACAGCACCCAGGTATTCTAACATCCTGGCCCCTGAAGGCATCTGAGTTCACAGCCTCTGATCTGGTCAATCATCAGTCTAGTAGACATGGAGAAAATAAGACCCAGAAAGCAGGGGTAGCTTGCAGGGGCTACAGTGGGAGCACAGCTTCAGGACTAGACTCCAAGTCTTGGCATCCCCAGCGCCATGTTCACTGAAGCTCTCCACCATCCTAGCCCCAATGGAGTGAATTCCTCTCTCGTTTGTGTCTACTTCTCTGCCATGTTCATGTTTCTCTCAATCCCCCTATCTGGCCATTCACCCATCCAGGTGAGGCACCAGACTTTGTGCTAAATGCTGTCATGTAATCATCTGCTTAGAGTCCATCTCCACCACTGTCTATGAGCAATTTGAGGATGGGAGGGCTGTGGTAATGATCTATATCTGCAGTGCCTAGCGCACAGTAGGTCTAGCAAAATCCTGCTTCCTTTTCATCAAGCAATCTCATGGCATCCTTCAGACTCTGCATCCTGAATCTTGATGGCCATATGTAATAATTAAGCCCAAGACCACCATGACCACCAGTCTCTTCTTCAACACATGACCAATCAGCCATCTCAGACCACACATTTCTGACACAGGCCTCTATATTCTGGCCTTCCTTAGGTCCACTGAGGTCACTGAGAACACCTGGCGGCCCCAGAAGGTTCATTCCCTCCAGGTAGATAGAGAAAGGACCTTCTTTGTGGACCCTTCTGCTTTACGTTTATATTTTATTTTATTTTATTTTATTTTATTTATTTTTTGAGATGGAGTCTCACTCTGTCACCAGGCTGGAGTGCAGTGGCACGATCTCGGCTCACTGCAACCTCTGACTCCCTGGTTCATGCATTTCTCCTGCCTCAGCCTCCCCAGCAGCTGGGATTACAGGCATGTGCCACCACACCCAGCTAATTTTCGTATTTTTAGTAAAGACAGGGTTTCACCATGTTGGCCAGGATGATCTCCATCTCCTGACCTTGTGATCCGCCTGCCTCGGCCTCCCAAAGTTCTGGGATTACAGGCGTGAGCCACCACTTTATGTTTATTTTTACTTACATTTCCTGAACCAGTGACATGGAGGGACAATTCTTCACATGTTGATGCATGCTGTCGCCTAAACATGAACTGTTTTTGCAATCCCGCCTCAGGGAGTCATGGCTGTTGCTTGAAGGCATGCGATCCCAGGGTCCAAGGACCACAGGGGAGGCAAGGGGCAGGGGCTGCAGAGCCCATGAAGGAAAACAGCAGGTCCGGACCTCTGCGCTCCCCCAAAGCCCGACCGCCTTTCACTGCGCAGGTAGCTCCAGGCATGGCATCCGCTGCTGTAGAGAAGTTACAAACAAGAGCACAAAGGCATCAAGTTTTTACTTTTGTCTTTCTTCCTTTTTTTTTTTTTTTCGATAGAGTCTCACTCTCTTGCACAGACTGGAGTGCAGTGGTGCAATCATGGCTCACTGCAGCCTCAGCCTCCCAGGCTCAAGCGAACCTCCCGCCTCAGCTTCTGGGACTACAGGCACACGCCACCACGCTCAGCTCATTTTTTTTATTTTTTATAAAGATGAGGTCTCACTATGTTGCCCGGGGTTGGCCTCGAACTCCTGGCCTCAAAGAATCCTCCTGCCTCGGCCTCCCGAAGTGCTAGGATTACAGGTGTGAGCCACCACACACAGCCATCTTTCGAAAGTTGAGAAGTGGGTGGGAAAACATTAGGAGTCACATACAATCCAGGTGCTCCCAACAACCAATCAATACTTATTGAGCAAAGGGGAGAACAGTACAAAGTGTGAGGCTGGTAGGGCTGTCTGAGGACACCTGGGTCCCATCCCCCAACTTAGCAGGATCCAACATTTTATTAGTTCATTTTCATGCTGCTGATAACGACATACCCGAGACTGCATAATTTATAAAGAAAAAGAGGTTTGTAGATTCACAGTTCCATGTGGCTGGGGAGGCCTCACAATCATGGCAGAAGGCAAAAAGGCATGTCTTACATGGTGGCAGGCAAGAGAGAGCTTGTGCAAGGAAATTCCCCTTTGTAAAGCCATCAGATCTTGTGAGACTTACCCACTATCACGAGAACAGTATAAGGGGAACTACCTCCATGATTCAATTATCTCCCACTGGGTCCCTCCCACAACACTTGGGAATTATGGGAGCTAAAATTCAAGTTGAGACTTGGGTGGGGACACAGCCAGACCATATCTAACATCCTGCTCAATTCCCTGCACCACTAGGCTGGGAGGGACAGGACATGTTTGATCATGTGGGGAGAAGATAGGTCTGAATCAGCCCCTCTCAGTTACCTCATGCTCCAGAGAAGTCCAGGAAAACAACCAACCTTTCCCCTACGCCTGGGGATTGGATGGGAAAGGAAGCATGTGGAGCTGGGGCGCGAGGCTTCAGGATGCGGGCCAGGCTCATCTTATGTATTGCAGCACTATTTACAATAACAAAGACTTGGAACCAACCCAAATGCCCATCAGTGATAGACCGGATGAAGAAAATGTGACACATATACACCATGGAATACTATGCAGCCAAAAAAAAGAATGAGTTCATGTCCTTTGCAGGGACATGCATGAAGCTGGAAACCATAATTCTCAGCAAACTAACACAGGAACAGAAAACCAAACTCTGCATGTTCTCACTCATAAGTGGGAGTTGAATAATGAGAACACATGGACACAGGAAGGGGAACAACACACACTGGGGCCTGTCAGGGGTTGGGGGGCAAGGGGAGGGAGAGCATTAGGAGAAATACCTAATGCATATGGGGCTTAAAACCTAGATGACTGGTTGCTAGGTACAGCAAACCACCATGGCACATGTATACCTATGTAACCTGCACATTCTGCACATATATCCTAGAACTTGAAGTAAAATTTAAAAAAAAAAAAAAAAAGATGAGGGCCAGGCAGGGGCAGACATGTCATGGACGTGGGAAGTCATAGGCAGCAGCACTGAAGGACCCCTGGCTGGCCCTAGTGCCTGTGCGCAAGCCACGCCCTCCATCCCACGGAGAAGAGGGGTGGGGAATCCTTACCTCAACTGAGGAACCTCCAATTAACTGTGTTTCCCCAGAATGGATTAGATTGAGCCTCTACCACTGAGAACACAGGGGTTTGAAACAGAGACTCATCTGATTTACAGAAGCATAAAGAAAGTTGCAATATTTCCGCACCTGGTACCTCTGACTTTGTCCCCACCACACGGTATGCAGGAAAGCAGCTTTCGCAGGAGGATCCCCCCACCTCCGCTCAACCCTGGGGGGTTTAGAGGAAGAAGGAGAACAGGTCCAGCTGCTGCCTAAAAATTGCTGGGCATGCAGAGGTCAGTGTAGGGGGAAGAGGGCATCCTGAGGGCAGGGCAGCAGTGGGGCAACCGAAAGGCTGTTTTCCGGTTTGTCCATGGGCAGGGAGTAGGAAGATCCTAGTGGCAGAGGCCTGCTGGCATCAACACCCTGGTAGGGGCTCTCTGAAGCCTAGCCCACCCTTAGTCAGGAGCGCAGGAATGGCTGTGATGGGACTGAAGCATTCATGATGGCCCCAGGCCAGAGACATCCAGGAGCCGAGCTCCCCGGGGCTACTCCAGGCCTGGGCCAGGTAAGCAGATGAGTAGACTCAGGGGTCAGCAGGCACACAGCAAAACAGGGGTCCCTCTCCTCTATTGCACAGTGCTTCCTCCTCTCCACCCCCAGTGCCCCTCAAGCCCTTGCCATCTCAATTCTCCTTCTCGTTGGATTCTGGGGTCCTTCTCCCCTACTTCCCCCTTACCCCTTCTGCTGACAATCCCTTCTCATGCCTCCTAAATGTAGAATTTCCTGAGGTTCTGAGCTCACCTGTCCTCTCTCTCATGTCTCTTCCCAGTGACCTTGTGCTCACGCCTCCAGGGAAGTGACCTCCACGTGTCCAGATCCCACCCCAGCCCCTGTCCCAGGCTCAGCCTCCTACTCAGGGGCCCACTCACACTCTGATGCAGTCTCAGTGTCTCCAATCTATTCCCGCAAACAACTCGTCTCTGTCATGGTCCCACCACTGCCCCAGGGAGGTAAGGCCAGGAGGGAAGGCATCTGCATTGGGGTGTTGGGGAGTGTGTTGTGGTTGGGGAGTTGGGGAGTGAGCCTTCTCCACACATCCTACCATGGTGTTTTCACAATCTTTTGCTAATGTTTCATATATATTTTTTTGTTTGTTTGTTTATTTGTTTGTTTGTTTGTGAGACAGAGTCTCACTCTGTCACCCAGGCTGAAGTGCAATGCTGCAATATCGGCTCACTGCAAGCTCTGCCTCCCAGGTTCACGCCATTCTCCTGCCTCAGCCTCCTGAGTAGCTGAGACTACAGGCATCCGCCACCACGCCCTGTTAATTTTTTGTATTTTTAGGAGAGACGAGGTTTCACCATGTTAGCCAGGATGGTCTCGATCTCCTGACCTCATGATCCACCCGCCTCGGCCTCCCAAAGTGCTGGGATTACAGGCGTGAGCCACCGCGCCCTGCCTTTTTTTTTTTTTTTTTTGAGATGGAGTCTCGCTCTGTGGCCCAGACTGGAGTGCAGTGACATGATCTTGGCTCCCTGCAACCTCCATCTCCCAGGTTCAAGCGATCCTCATTCCTCAGCCTCCAGAGTAACTGGGATTACAGGCACCCGCCACCACGCCCAGCTAATTTTTTGTATTTTTAGTAGAGACGGGGTTTTACCATGTTGGCCAGGCTAGCCTCGAACTCCCGACCTCAGGTGATCCACCCACCTCAGCCTCCCAAAGTGCTGGGATTACAGGCATGAGCCACCACGCCTGGCATTTCTTCAGTATATTATCACCATGCCAACATGGCACCCTTAAAAAGGGGCCCTACCATTACAAACAGGGGTCTCTGTTGGAGGATGTGCTTAGGAGAACGTCGCTCCCTGCTGGTGTGCCACATCCTACTCATCCTTCTTGCATCTGCTTTAGGCCCCTCCCTCAGAGGAGCCTGCCCTGACCACTGAGACTAGGTCAGTCTCTCTGCTATGTGCTGTCTTTCCTCAAAATATTTATCATAATTCAATTAACGATCTAATTAATCTAATGTATTCCTTCTCTCCTGCTGGATTGCAGGTTTCATAGCAGAAGCAAAGGAGGCTCTCTTACCAGCATGGTGCTTGAGTACACAGTAGGCACTCAACAAATGCTCGAAATGAGAGGGCACAGTTCTTCATTTTTAATAGATGCTTGGTGGGAAATAGCCACATGCGATTGGAATTTTTATTATACACCTTTGTGATAAATTTGTACCCAAATCACCTATTCAGCAATCTAACAGGGTAAACATATAGTCCCTACAGCTTCTAGAAAGATGCCTGTGCCCCTCACCAAGGAACACAGTTAAGCCATCCCCCTGCTCAACTCCCACCCCCAAAGAAGAGCCCACCAAAGGCCAAGCTTCCTAATTGTATTTAGCTCTTGTACCCATAATCCCAGCACTTTGAGAGGTGGAGGAGGGAGGATGGCTTGGGCCCAGGAGTTCAAGACCAACCTGGGCAGTATAGCAAGACCCCACCTTTATGAAGAAAATTTTTTTAAAAATTAGCTGGGTGCAGTGGAGCACAGCTGTAGTCCCAGCTACTCAGGAGGTGGAGGTGGGAGAATCGTGTGAGCCCAAGAGTTGAAGGCTGCAGTGAGCTATGATTACATCACTGCACTCCAGCCTGGGTGATATAGTAAGACAATGTTGAAAGGTAGAGGGGGAGGGGGAGAGAGAGAGAGAGAAGGAAGGGAGGAAGGGAAGGAGGAAGGACAAACACTAGTAAATAGAGAGAGAAGAGGAGGGAAGGAAGGAAGGAAGGAAGGAAGGAAGGAAGGAAGGAAGGAAGGAAGGGAGGAAGGAAGGAGAGAGGGAGGGAGGGAGGGAGGCAGGCAGGGAGGGAGGGAAGGAGGGAGGGAGGGAGGGAAGGAAGGAAGGAAAGAGGAAGGAAGGAAGGAAGGAAGGAAGGAAGGAAGGAAGGAAGGAAGGAAAGGGGACGGAAGGGGAAGGAAGGAAAGGGAAGGAAGGGGAAGGAAGGAAAGAAGGAAGGAAGGGGAAGGAAAGGGAAGTAAGGGGAAGGAAGGGGAAGGGAAGCGAAGGGAAAGGAAAGGAAGGGAAGGAAGGGGAAGGAAGGAAAGGGAAGGAAGGGGAAGGAAGGGGAAGGAAGGGGAAGGAAGGGGAAGGAAGGGGAAGGGAAGTGAAGGGAAAGGAAGGCAAGGGAAGGAAGGAAGAAGGAAGGAAGGAAGGAAGGGCAAACACTAGTAAATAGCCCAGAACCATTGCCCCTGAGCTTCGAGATACCTGAGTGCTCCAGAAATATAGCAAATCCACTCTACTGTCCATCACTGGTAAAATGCAGAGAACGACCCAGCTGGCCCCAGAGAGCCCCACATGGCTGGCACTGAGCACTTCCTAATAAGCCTGTCCTTCTGATCAGCTCCTTCCCTGCACATCCACCCATCGATATGACAATATCTTGGAAATATGGAGAGTTTTTTCATGGCATAAGTAATAGATGCTTATTCTTGAGAAATGTGTACATATGGATAAGCAAAATGAAACTACCCTCAACTTCACCTTCCACCTAAAACACCATGGTTCTTGGCATTTTGGTGGAATCCCTTCACACTGTCCTATCTGTAGCCTCTCAATTGGCTCCTTCTCAATAAGCTCTACATTTTGGGGTGCAGGGGGTTCATCTCTTGTCTAGCTGCACTCATGCCCTTGGCACCTGTCCAATCCCCTTGCTTCAGCTATTAGCTCCCTGTTGCCAGTTCCCAGGTGCACATCTCAGCCCAGCCTCCCTCCCTAATTCCAGGGTCTAAGCTCCCAGTCATCGCCACCTGGATGCCTACTCCATGTCTCAAACTCAGTATGTCCAAAAATGTTCCTCCAAAGCTGCATAAAATAAAAAGTCCAGGATAAACAAAACAGCAAAATTTTAAATCAAGACAAGACCCAGCCCTGCACTGGCACGTCACTCTTCACTTTAATCCCCACCCTTTTGGATTCTGTCTTTATTTAGAATGTTGATATTTTTGTTCATGAAGAGTTTTTGCATTAATTTTCACTTTTTAAAATATTGCATTAAAATATGATTCAGCTTAATGGCTGAGTTTTTTGGCACACCTTAAAATGGTGCACCTGAAGTGAGTGTCTCACTCCCCAACTTCTAATCCCAAATTCGCCCCCCCTCTTCTTGGCCACCACTGTGCAACCAGCAGCCCAGGCACACACCTAGTGTCTCTGGCATCTCAAGTCACTTCTAGACTTACAGGAAACACCTCATCTCTGAGTATGGAGCCGATGTCCTGAGAAGCTGCCAAAAGTGATACCCAGAAGATGCAATGCAAAAAATGTGGGGAAGGTACTCCCCACAGAGTGAACTTTGACCGGGGGAAAGGAGAAAAGGGAAGGAGCCAGGCACACTAATTCCTCCTCCCTGTCACCCATCGACTACTTAGAGACAGAGTTTCTGCACACACCCCATCTGGAGAAGATGGAGACGCCAAGCAGAGACACCTGCTAAGCCACCTGCTGTGTCTCTCCCCAGCCAGCACGGGGCAGGACCATACTCATTTCTTTCCATCCCTCTATGCTTCATGCCTCCTCTGTCTTTCCCCTTTCTCTCTCTCTCTGTCTCTCTCTCTCTCTCTCTCTCTCTGCCTGCGGTTTGCACCTCCCAAATGAAGCATCAGCCCTTTAATCCTTGCCTCAAGCTCTGTTTTCCAGAGAGCCTGAGCTATGGCAGGTCCACTTCTGGATCTATTTTGTGGCTTTAAAATGCATTTTCATATCTAATATAAATTCTTCACCGCTCTTCCCCGCCCCCCCAAATTTCCTTGCCTATTATTACTCATTTAATCATCCAAATGAACTTTCCTACAGTTAAATTCTGGGGGAAAGAAATCGCTGTCTATTTTTCAAGTCGTTTTCGCATTTATTATCTTTTTTCCATGCAACACAAATACTTCTTAACAGCTTGAATGTTAGATCGGCCCTGGGCTCTATGTGACCCCAAGGGAATTGCAGTGTAGCTGGGGAATTAAAGAGAATAGTAAATAACCTTGATGTAAGCCGTCAGGGTAGGTGTGTCTATTCCCGGTTGGTATAGAACTGCACAGCTGGGAGAGGCTGAGTTGAGTTTAGAGTCCTGGTCTCTGTGATCCCCAAAGCCCAACCTCTGTCCATTCACCAGCCTGGAACACTGAAGACCACAAAGATCATGAGCACTGGATGAATTCAGATGAAGGAGAACTCATGGGTGGTGGGGGCAAGGTAGAGGGTGATATGCCAGAGAAGTCTTCGGAAAGCTTTTTTTTTTCTCTTTGAGATGGAGTCTCACTCTGTTGCCCAGACTGGAGTGCAGTAGCGTGATCTTGGCTCACTGCAAACTCTGCCTCCCAGGTTCAAGTGATTTTCCTCCTCAGCCTCGTGAGCAGCTGGGATTACAGGCATGCACAACCACGCCTGGCTAATTTTTTGTATATTTAGAGATGGGGTTTCACCATGTGGGCCAGGCTGGTCTTGAACTCCTGACCTCAGGTGAACCATCCGACTTGGCCTCCCAAAGTGCCAGGATTATAGGCGAGAGCCATCACACCCGTCCAATCTTCAGGAAGCTTTAAGCTTCTAGCTAGGATTTAAGGAAATGAAGAAAGAGAATATTACTCCAAGGAGAGAGAACAATACCTGTGAAAGATCCCAGAAGCAATTGGAGTTGGAGTCCAGGAAGAACCCTAAAGCAGCCAGACCCCACAGGGCAGGGAGAGCACACAGCAGTGGGCTGGGGTCATCTGTGGTTTCCTCGTGCCTGTGCAACGCTCACTGGTGTACCTGAGAACTTTCCTCTTGACAGCGTAAGAGGCCTCAGCCTGTCTCACACACTTAGCTGGGCGGCCTGTGTTTCCTGGCCAAAGGCATCCAAGGAGATAACCCAAGGCCAGGACAGTGACGTCCCACCCTTGTTTTGTAGGATTTTAAAAATTGCCTTCAAATGTTCAATTGTTTTTGAAATTCTCAAAAGAAAATTTGGCTTGGAAGTAATGGTAGTGGTCTTATGCTTCTTAAAGATTCTTTGAACAAAGTCAGGCACAGTGGCTCAGTGCTTTGGGAGGCCAAGGCAGGAGGGTCACTTGAGGCCAGGATTTCAAGACAAGCCTGGGCGACATAGCAAGACCCCAAAATTTTTTTAAAATTAGCTGGGTTTGGTGGCGCATGCTTGCAGTCTCAGCCTCCTTGGGAGGCTAAGGCGAGAGGATCACTTGAGCCCAGGAGGTCGAGGCTGCAGTGAGCTGACTGCACCATTGTGCTTCAGCCTGAGTGACAGAGTGAGACCCCATCTTAAATAAATAAATAAATAAATAAATAAATAAATAAATAAATAAATGTAAAAATTCTTCAGGCAAAATCAACTCATGCAACTGTAATGTGACATCGGTCTACTATGTACAAGACACAAGATAGGGGTCCCATCTTTGAGAAACTGAAGCTCTCCTGCTTTCTATGAGCAGGGACATTCTCTCTCACTCAGGACTACAACCTGAGCAGTTATCTCAGTACCTGGAACAAAATGGCTGCTTTGTTGAATGAATGAGCGAGTGAATGAATGTATGAATACAAACAATGAAGCAGACTCTGAGCCTGTGATGCTGTATGAACAAAGTGCTCTGGCAATGCTGGAAAGGGAGCAGCCACATAGGGCAGGTGACATTGAATGGGTCATCCCTATTGAGGAGGACGAGGGGGATCCACTGTTGAGGCAGCAGCCTCTTCATCTAATTCCTGCTTGGATCCTGGGGACCCAGGATTGCCCACCTCGTGCCAGCAGCAGGGTGAGAGCTCAAGAAGCCACTCCTGGAGGGAGGGGGGAGGGACAGCATTAGGAGATATACCTAATGCTAAATGACGAGTTAATGGGTGCAGGAAATCAACATGGCACATGGATACATATGTAACAAACCTGCACATTGTGCACATGTACCCTAAAACCTAAAGTATAATTAAAAAAAAAAAAAAAAGAAGAAGCCACTCCTCATTTCTCAGCATCTGCAGAGACTGTGCTCCATCAGCACTTGAGGTAGGTACGTGTGTCTCAGTGAATACTCAGAAGACAAATGCCACGTCAGGGAGGGTGTGTATTTGGAGGCAAGGGGACAGGTTCCTGGGCTCTCAAAACAGGACTTTTACAGACAAGTGGCAGATGCTGATCTAGATATTTCAGGCAGGTGGGAATCGCCTTTGCAAAGGTGTGAGGCTGATGCCCTGGAGGTGCTTTGAGCCTGCAAAGTGGTCTGATGTTGCCGGAGCCACTGATCACACGATGCCGGGGTGAGGAGGCAGCAAAGGAGGAAGGGATGAATGGAACAATGGATGACCCTAAATGTCAGCCTGAGGGGTTCTCTGAAGACATTCTGAGTGTCTCTATGTCCTTTGAGCCCCAAAATCTCCCCAAGAACAAGGCTGAGAGAGATATATTCGACCAACCCATATTGACAGTGTACTTCCTGCAGCCCAGGCACTGCTCTAGGTGTTGCAACCACCATAATGAACAAGACAGACAAGGTCCCTGCCTTCGTGGAGCTGATGTTCTAGTTGGGAGGCCCAAGCTTCCTAGCAGTAAGAGCTATGGAGAATATGACAGTGTGGTGTGACAGAGTGACAGTGAGCCGTGGAAGCCATGTGATGGGGGAGACAAGGCCCAGTGTGACATGCAGTGCAAGCAGCGGGGACAGCACCCACTAAGGTCCAAACGGAGGAGTCAAAAGAATGTCAGTGGCCAGAGCTCTTGAGCATCAGGGAAAATGACACGGGACAGAGGTCAGGCTGGCCCCAAATCATAAAGGGCTTTGGAGGCTGTGATGAAAGGTTAGGGGCTTTTTTTTTTTTTTTTTTTTACTTTAAGTTCTGGGGTACATGTGCGGGATGTGCAGGTTTATTACATATGTATACATGTGCCATGGTGGTTTGCTGCACCTATCAACCCATCATCTAGGTTTTAAGCCCCACATGCATTACAGGCCCCAGTGTGTGATGTTCCCTTCCCTGTGTCCATGTGTTCTCATTGTTCAACTCCCACTTAATAGTGAGAACATGTGCTGTTTGGTTTTCTGTTCCTGTGTTAATTTGCTGAGGATGATGGCTTCCAGCTTCATCCACGTCCCTGCAAAGAACATGATCTCATTCTTTTTTATGTCTGCGTAGTATTCCGTGGTGAATATGTACCACATATTCTTTATCCAGTCTATCATTGATGGGCATTTGGGTTGGTTCCATGTCTTTGCTAGTGTATATAGTGCTACAACAAACATATGTGTGCATGTGTCTTTATAGTAGAATGATTTACATTCCTTTGGGTATATACCCAGTAATGGGATTACTGGGTCAGATGGTATTTCTGGTTCTAGATCCTTGAGGAATCGCCACACTGTCTTCCACAATGGTTGAACTAATTTACATTCCACCAACAGTGTAAAAGCCTTCCTATTTCTCCACAGTCTCACCAGCATCTGTTGTTTCTTGACTTTTTAATAAATGCCATTCTGACTGGTGTGAGATGGTATCTCATTGTGGTTTTTATTTGCATTTCTCTAATGATCAGTGATGATAAGCTTTTTTTATGTGTTTGCTGGCTGCATTAATGTCTTCTACCTGACTTGAAACTATATTACAAGGCTACAGTAACCAAAACAGCATGGTACTAGTACCAAAACAGACATACAGACCAATGGAATAGAACAGAAATGTCAGAAATAACACCACAGATCTACAGTCATCTGATCTTCAACAAACCGGACAAAAACAAGCAGTGGGGAAAGGATTCTGTATTTAATAAATGCTGCCGGGAAAACTGGCTAGCCATATGCAGAAAACTGAAACTGGACCCCTTCTTTTTTTTTTTTTTTTTTTTTTTTTGAGACGGAGTCTCGCTCTGTTGCCCGGGGTGGAGTGCAGTGGCGCAATCTCGGCTCACTGCAAGCTCCGCCTGCCGGGTTCACGCCATTCTCCTGCCTCAGCCTCTCCGAGTAGCTGGGACTACAGGCGCCCGCCACCACGCCCGGCTAATTTTTTGTATTTTTTAGTAGAGACGGGGTTTCACCGTGGTCTCGATCTCCTGACCTTGTGATCCACCCGCCTCGGCCTCCCAAAGTGCTGGGATTACAAGCGTGAGCCACCGCGCCCGGCCCCCCTTCTTTACATCTTATACAAAAATTAACTCAAGATGGATTAAAGACTTAAATGTAAAACCCAAAGCCATAAAAATTCTAAAAGAAATCCTAGGCAATACCATTCAGGACATAAGCATGGGCAAAGACTTCATGACGAAAACACCAAAAGCAATAGCAACAAAAGCCAACATTGACAAATGGGATCTGATTAAGCTAAAGAGCTTCTGCACAGCAAAAGAAAGTGGCATCAGAGTGAACAGACAACCTACAAAATGGGAGAAAATTTTTGCAATCTACCCGTCTGACAAAGGTCTAATACCAAGAATCTACAAGTAACTTCAACACATTTACAAGAAAAAAGCACAACTCCATCAAAAAGTTGGCAAAGGATATGGTTAGGGCCTTATTATAATGCAATGAAAAGCTGCCATGGAAGGGTTTTAGGCAGGGTAGTGGCCGGACCAGATTTCTGTTTAAAAGATCACTCTGGGTGCTTTGGTGCAAATGTTCTGCAGTGGAATCAGGGAGATGCACAAGGAGGCTGATGGAGCAGTTCAGGTGAGAGATTACAGCAGCTCAGACCAGCGGCCAGTGGAAGTGGAGACATCAACTGAGTTAATATCTGTTTTGGAGGCAAAGCCAACACAATTACAAGTTAGGAAGTTAAGGGAAGGAAAGAAAATGAAGAATGACTCCTGGTTCAACCAGTACCTTCTGTGTGCAATACCCTGAATGCCCTGCCCATAGTTACCCAACACAACTAATGCACTGGTGGCACTACTGGCCTCTGGGCTCTGGGGTTGCTATAGACTGAATTCTGTTCCCCTAAAATTCATATGTTGAAGCCCTAACTTCCAACATGACTGTCTTTGGAGATAGTGTCTTTTGGAGGCGTATTAGTCCATTCTCATGCTACTAATAAAGATATGCCTAGGATTGGGTAATTTATAAAGGAAAGAGGTTTAATTGACTCATAGCTCAGCATGGCTGGGGAGGCCTCGGAAAATTTATAATCATGGCAGAAGGGGAAGTAAACATGTCCTTCTTCACATGGCAGCAGCAAGAAGTGTAGAACAAAAGAGGGGAAGCCCCTTATAAAACCATGCTCTTCACAAGAACAGCATGGAAGTAAATGCCCTCATGATTCAATTACCTCCCACAGGGTCCCTCCATGACACGTGGGGATTATGTGAACTGCAATTCACGATGAGATTTGGGTGGGGGCACAGCCAAACCATATCAGGAGGTAATTAAGGCTCAATGAAGCCAAAAGAGTGAGGTCCTAATCCCATAGGATAGAAGGGAGAGAGCTGTCACCAGAACCCCACCATGTTGGCTCCCTGATCTTGGACTTCCAGCCTCAGAACTGTGAATTTCTGTTGTTCAAGTGGTGCAGTCTATAGTATTTTGTTATGGTAGCTGACTAAGATGGGGTCCTACTGCTGTGTTGAGGTTTGCCCTCCTTTTCCATCTTCCATAGCATGGAATGTTGAGGGCCAAGGAGAGGCTAATTTTAATAGAAGGGAAGCCCCCCAGAAGCCAACAGCCCTGGCCTATACTCTCCACCCTGCAGAGGGTACCCTCTCACCCCTCCTGGTTCTATTGCCAGCTGGCCCATGTGTCTACTTATAAGCCCATCACTTATGCTTACAAAGCATCCAATGTTCCCAAGAGCATCTTCACTATCCATCGAAAAAAGAGAAAGAAAAAACTCCTATGCCAAAGAACCTGGAAGAAGGTATTAGTGGTATGAAATATTCTGGATTAAGACGGTAACTCTTGCAACTTTGAGTCATCCTATAATCTGACTCTGCACACTGTGCAGGTGGTTGGAATACTGCTTTGTTGTTAAGACAATCCATAAACTTGTGTGTCCACATGCATAAGACACGTGAGTAAAAGACAAAAGCCAAAAGCCAAAACAACCATGTAGGAGAGAACCTCTGCCTCAGTATTTTTTTTTTTTTTTTTTTTGAGACAGTCTTGCTCTGTTGCCAGGCTGGAATGCAATGGCATGATCTTGGCTCACTGCAACCTCCACCTCCCTGATTCAAGCGATTCTCCTGCCTCAGCCTCCTAAGTAGCTGGGATTACAGGCACCCGCCACCAAACCCAGCTAATTTTTGTATTTTTAGTAGAAATGGGGTTTTACCATGTCAGTCAGGATGGTCTCAATCTCTTGACCTCATGATCCACCCACCTCAGCCTCTCAAAGTGCTGGGATTACAGGCATGAGCCACTGCACCTGGCCCTCTTCCTCAGTCTTTAGACTTGAAAAGGTGGTCTCACATCACCAGCCAAGCTGACTCAAGCCAGTTCACCATTCTGGTGCAAGATCTAGAAACTTCCTCAGTGTTTTATTGTCCAGGTTTCGGCAATGCAAGGCTTTGCTGTATCTCGCTACCTGGGTCTAGCTTTGTCCCAGCTGGGGACATGGGGATGCTGCAGGATGTCTAATGCAGGAGTGTTGGTGCCCTGTCCCCAGGAGGGGACCCCGATTTTGTCCCCTTCTCCTCTGTGTCCTTGCCAGCTCCTAAGAGCAAGGACCACAGTTGACTCAGACATGGCCTTGCCTGACTCAGACAGACAGCAAAAAGGAAACATGAGCTAAAGACAAGAATACAGCCCTGGGATCCAAATAAAGACACAATTAGCAAGAGGAATGCAAAAAGACCTCGTAGAGGGAATACCTTGTGTGCCGGGGGCTTGAAGATCAAGGTGGATTTCTACAGGCAGAAAATTAACCTGCGTCCCTTTTCTTTGGGTCTGCCTGGTGAATGGAGGCTGTGGTCACTTGAACCCATCACCTTTTCAGTATTTGCCAACATGCATGAGCTGAGAGGCATCCACTCCAGGACCTCTTGTGATGAGTCTGCCCAAAGCCCTGGGCTTCCCTCTCCACGTGTACAACTGCTGTAAGCTGTTCTGCTACTTGAGGAGCCGGGTCTCTCTCCTGCCCAGCAGACCCCTCAGCAGCTGTGCACAATCACAGCACCAGTCCCCTCCCCTTTGTCACTGCCAAGCTCTCCCTGACGGCCCAGGGTACCTGGAGCCACACTGCACCTCTCAACTCTAGGTACCTGATGTCCAAGCAGGCAACTGTAAGGGAACACTGCAAAGAGAAAGTGGAGACTCCAGTCTGTCCCTGATGCTGCCCAAGAAAAGGGACATCTGGAGACTGGCACAGGGACATCTGGAGACTGGCACAGACTGGCCCCTGCACAAAGCGCCCTGAGCCCTAGAGCTTCAGAGCCTCAGGACGATTCTACAAAGCAGGTGCATTTTCATATTCACCATTTCACCAGGAGAAAACCATGGCTCAGAGAGTCAGCATAAATCCCCAAAGAGGCCACACAGCCATAACACATCCAAGTCGATGTTTGACTCCAAGCTCATCATGGTTTCCAGGCACCCAGTGAGGAATGTACACCTTGACATTCACTCACGCTTGTGCACCGAGCACCCGTGTCAGCTAGGGGGGCTGCACGGAGGGCTGTGCCCTGTGGCGCTCCATCCTCCTCTCGCCCTCAGAAGCTCGGGTGAACCAACAGTGCAGCTGTGATTGGAAGAAGCATTTGGGCATGACTACTGCTACAATGATATTACACGCACCTATGTAGGATGACATCACAGTGTCACCTGTGCTGGGGAAGCATAGGGAACATACTGTGTGTTCATCGCAGTCACAGAGTGGCTGCCTCTTCTGTGTGCTTTCTCCTCGAACCCAGACCGTCTCCCACCCTCATTGCAGATTTTAGACCCTGATCACCCCTCTGGCTCCAGGTAGGGTGATCAACCACCCAGCTTGCCCAGGACTAAGGGGGTTCCCAGGATACAAGCTTTCAGTGTTAAAACCCAGAAAGCCCTGGCAAACCAGGACAAGTTTGACAATGCTAAGGGGACCCATAGAGGAGAAGCCCAAAGTCCTAGCCTGGGGGCCTTATCCAGGACAGAATAGGAGTTGCCTCACCCTGCAGACCTCCACTTCTGCCTGCAGCTTACCAGCAATGGCCAATGCCTCGCCCTTAGGGCCAACCGTGATCTACTGAGCTACTTTTCAGCTTCATAGGATTTCTCAGCCTCCCCCACAAGCCCTTTCTTTTTGGTTTGTTGGGGCTTTTTGGGGGGGAGGGGTGTTGGGTTTTTGTTTTGTTTTTTGTTTTTTTGGCTTTTTTGGTTTTTTTGTTTTTTGGTTTTTTTTCCTTGAGACAGGGTCTCACTCTGTTACCCAGGCTGGAGTGCAGTGGCACAATTGTAGCTCACTGCAGCCTCGAACTCCTGGGCTCAAGAAATCCTCCCACCTTGGCCTCTCGAGTAGCTGAGACTACAGGAGTACACTACCATAATCGGCTAAGTTCTTAGCTTTTTATAGGGATGGGGTCTCTCTATGTTGCCCAGGCTGGTCTTGAACTCCTAGGCTCAAACGATCCTCCCACTTTGGCCTCCCAAAGTGCTGGAATTCCAGACATGAGCCACGGCATCTGGCCCTCCCTTTATTTTATTCAATTCAAACACTCAGTCGGCTACTGGATGACCAGTTAATAAAGTAGATCCAAACGTTAGGTTGTTCCCTTAATCTGACACTGTGGCAGCTAGTCCCCAGGTTCTTGCATTCACCATTTTTCTATTAATAAGAAAACTTTTTCTCTGCCTGGCAAGAATGCGAAAGCAAGTTAAAACCTGCTAGGAAGCAGAGACCCACCCATAGGATGGCAGGAGAGACCAAGTGAGTTCTAGAAGATGTATTCTTATCCGAGAGCCCAAAGACAAGAAGCAGACACAGCCACAGGTTCCCAGGCACCCAGCATCCTTGACTTTGCATTTTGACTCATAGACCTATGAACGTCCAAGACAAGGCAGGAGGGTGGATCCCACAGGGCATAGGTTCTGCTCAGGGTGACCACAGCAGCTGGCTCAGCTGCCGTCCCTCAGCGGGAGTCTCAGGAAACACTCCTGCCCTACCAGCCTCCTCCCAGAGAAGCCACAGCTGTCTCTGCCCTTGCAGCCACCACCAGCCAGGAAGACAAGTTCTGGGCAGAGAGTGAGCTGGACCCTAGGGAAGTGATCACTGTGTGGAGATTGAGGCTTGGTTCCTTTCCAAAGGGTCCAGGGATGCCCTATGACAACTTGTTCCTGCTGTAGGTTATCAATCCTAGGGCACAGGTTGCCCAGAGGAGAGAAACAGGGTCCAGGGAATGTTGTTTTCAAAGAAAAGATCATGACATCGCAAACTCGTGTTTCAGCAAGGGCAGCTTGCAGAATACTTAGATCAGCTAACCACCGTCCTCTCTCTCGAACCCCTTCTCTCTCTGTCCAGGGGGAGGCAATGCCCCCACGTTACTGTTTAACATTAATGTTTAACATTAGCATCTTACTGTTAATAGCAGTAAGAAATTTCTGGGTCAGGCACAGTAGTTCATGGCTAGTAATCCCAGCACTTTGGGAAGCCAAAGTGGGAGGATTGCTTGAGGCCAGGAGTTTGAGACTAGCCAGGACAACACAGCCAGACCCTGTCTCTACAAAAATTAAATTAAATTTAAATTTAGCCAGGCATGGTGGCACGCAGCTGTAGTCCCAGCTACTTGGGAGGCTGAAGTGGGAGAATCACTTGAGCCCAGGAGTTTGAGGCTGCAGGGAGCCATGATCATACCATTGCACTCCAGCCTGAACAACAGAGCGAGACCCTGTCTCAGAAAAAAAAAATTAAAAGAAAAATTTCTGGCCCAATAACTTGATCATCTGGGTACATCAAGTATGTTCACAGGGTTCAAGGATTCAAGGGCAGAGGCAGGAATAGACGGCATAGATGCTTCCTCCCAGTCTCTATCCCTCTGAACTTCTAAGCCAGGAAACAAAAGGTGAGATGCTCACGGGAATCAGGCAGGCAACATAATTGCATGATGTTAGTTACATGCAACAGTGCAAATCAAAGATCTGCAGTGACAGCCAATCAGCACAGGCCTGGGAAGGGTGTGTGGAGAGATAGTTATGACTGCAAATTAACAGCGTAGCCACATCTAAAAGGAGTAGCCTGACTTCACACCTCTCAATTGTGGTCAAGAAGAAATACCCAGGTTTTTCTAAGATGCCCAGAATTTGGATGTTTATGTGCAATCTTCTGACTTTGAAATGTTGGCATTTAAGTCAGGTTTTGTTAAAACTCTACATAGGTCCCAAAACTCACCTGGGCCTGAAGACAGCCTATGTGTTGTCTGTTTGCAGCCTCTCCTGGAAATGTTTCACCAGCGCCCAGAGAAAGCTGACTTGGCTGCAGGGGCCCCAGGCAGCCTCACCGCCGTCACATCCTGGGAGATTCCCCGCAGGGGCGGGGGCTCCCCCTTTGCCAGGGAAATGGCCTATACACATGCAGCACAAGCCAGTGGAGATGGGCGTGGGGCCCCCACTCAGTGGCCCTGCTGTCATCCCAATTGAAATAGATGTTCAAACAAATTAAACTCCACACCAAAGTTCTGTTTCCCTGTCAAGTCAGCACCCAGTTCCAAATGTCTATGATTAACATGACTCTTAATGTATCTTTCTAAATGTGAAACCATTTTGTGTGCAAATATTGCAGGAACAAGAATTCCTTGGTCCAGCGAGCTCGAGGCTTCCTCTCCTGGTTAGAGGCCCTGAGATGAAATTACCGTGAATGCAATCCTCTTCTCCTATTCTTTTTATCTTGAGTTCCAAATGAAATACATTGGGAAAATAAGATGTGCTGCCTGCTTCTGGGCCAGGGGCCTGAATTTTTGCAAACAGGCATTTGGCTGAGGGGGCATGGAGCAGCCCAGTCTGCTTGTAAATGGTTTGTTTTAGAAGAAATGGCTTTAATTTACTGCAAAGGTTAGGGTGGCCCTGCAGGTATGGGGTGCTGGCCCCCCAAGGTGCCCAGGAAGGGATGGGGCAGCAAAGTGATGTCAAGTACAACCTCCCAGCTTTGCAGCAACTCAGGACCATGAGTTAATGACAGAGAAGTGTGGAGAGCCTCCTCCCATGTGCCCTAGAGCCCCAACTGCTGCAGAGCCTACAGAGGTCCTGGCATTCTGACTAATTGGGCATTCTTCCCAGTTCTGCTACCAGCTTGCCCAGTCAGAGCTGAGGCCACAGAGGACTCAGTATTGCCACCAGGGGCACCCTGCCCCAACTCTGAGTCTCTTCTCTCCGACCCTGGAGCTGAGCCAGCATCTTGAGCCCATGACCTGTGCAGTACTCAGGCCCCACATTCCTAAATCCAGGCCCTGCCCTGGATTTAGATGCTCTGCCGTCCTGTCTTGAAATTCCTAATTCATTTTTTAATGAGGGACTTTGTGTTTTCATTTTTATTTTACCCTGGGACCTTCCACGGCTTGGGGAAATCACACTCCGATTGCCACACTGCTGTGGGGCTCAGGTCTTGAGGGAGTTCCTCACCCCAGGAGACACCGGGGGAAGGTGAGCTGACTTAAACTTGGAGCCACCTTCCTGGCCAAGGAAGCTGTATGGTTTGAATGTCCCCTCCAAAACTCAAGTTGAACCTTAATCCCAAATGCAACAGTATTGAGAGGTGAGGCTTTTACGAGGTGAGTGGATCCTGAGGGCTCTGCCTTTATGAATGGATAAAAGGGCTACTGGATTAATGGGAGGGGAACTGGTGGCTTTAGAAGAAGGGAGACCTGAGCATAGCACATTGACACACTCAGCCCCTCGCCATGGGACTCTCTGTGCCACCTGAAGACTCTGCTGGGAGTCTCCACCAGCAAGAAGGCTCTCACCAGATGCAGCCCTTCAACCTTGGACTTCTCATCCTCTAGAACTGTAAGAGACAGCTCCCTTTTCTTTATAAATTACCCAGTTATTCTGTTCTAAGCAACCAAAGATAGACCAATACAGAAACCTCATCTCAAGCTGTTCATGCATGGCTGCAGAGAACTCAGCGAGGGCCTAGCCGGAGCCTGAAATGCAGGGAGAGCCCGGAGCCTGCAAGGAGGGAGAAAGGTACTCTCCAGCATAGGCAGACACAGAGCTGAAAGAGCGGAGTAGCCAGGGGCTAGGTGCCATGGGCTTCCTGGAGGAGGAGGCTCCCAGATCTAGGACTGAACTGAACAAGTAAGCAGAGTTTAGAGAAGCCAGGGAGGCTGGGGTGGGGGGAGGGGGTGGGCAGGGAAGCAAAAGGAGAATCAGCAGGGTGGGGGGCCCTAGATTGTGCCAGGCGGGGACCCCAGGGCCCCTTCCCCTGGCCACTCTAGCTGCTGCAGCAGTGACTTCACTCACCCTCCCGGGGCTATGCACCTGCCACCTCCCAGACACCCCCAGCCCCGCATCTCCCTGCACAATGCCTGTTCTGATTCTCCTTGCAGCCCGGGTGAGAGGCAGTCAGTGAACAATGCTATCTGCACGTGGTGGCATCCAAAATACGACTGTCATTTATTTCGTTTTATGAAATTAGAGCACGCCTTGTAGCCATAATGAATCATTTCCTTCCTGCCTGGGCCACGGTGTCAGACAGGAGCTCGGCATCCCCCATTCGGGGCCTTTCCCCTCATCGCAGGCTAATAATAACCCACGCGGGTGAACACACATCTTCCCGAGACAATGGAGGGCCTGGACGGGCATCCAGGGCATGAGCGCCGTGCCCACAGGGGGACAGGAGAAGGGTCAGGGTGGGGCCTGGACTGGGCACTGTGGCTGAAGGAAGACAGTGCCCATGAGGAGGGGAAGGAAGACACCTGGGTGGGCACCCCAAGTGGGAGCTGGGGCACCCAGGTCCCTTTTCTAGCTGATCCCCTCGATGGGGACAGGAAATAGCCCCCTCCACCAACCCCCAGCTATTCTACCAGGATTTTTTCCCAATCATGCCTAGGTCCAGCTCAGAAGCCCTAACCAGAGCCCACCACAGCTGGCCTCACTCTTCACTCAGCCCCCAATTTTCAAAGCACTGGCTCCTTCCACAGCCTCATCCCAGCCCCATCCCGGCCTGGGGATCCCAGGAGACACCCCCTGCCCCACTGTCTCACCTCACATCCCTGCCTCATGCAGGCTCTGCAGTAGCAGGTGCTCAGCAAATGGATGAGTGTGTGTCCTGATGGAGCCAAGTCCCCGGGTAGCTCCCTCTGGGGCTATGACCTGGGAGCCTCATCCGGCCCTGGGCAGCAGATGCAGACCCAGGTCCTGCCCTTTAGGGCCCGCCCCACCCCCCAGGTTAAAGGCGAGGCCAGACCATGGGAAAACCATCCTCCCAGACTCTGTGATTATTGTTTGTCTCTTATCCTGAGTATAACTCATAAGGCATTTTATTTTATTTTATTTTATTTTATTTTATTTTATTTTATTGAGACAAGATCTCAATTCATCACCCAGGGTGGAGAGCAGTGGCACACTCAAAGCTCACTGCAGCCTCCAATTCCTGGGCTCAAGCGACCCTCCTGCCTCAGCCTCCCTAGTAGCTGTGACTACAGGTGCTCAGCACCACCACACCTGGCTAATTTTTTATTATTATTTATAGAGACGGGGTCTCACTATGCTGCCCAGGCTGGTCTCAAACTGCTGGCCTCAAGAGATCCTCCTGCCTCGGCTTCCCAAAATGCTGGGGTTACAGGCGTGCATGCCCTGCCTCATAAAGCCTTTTCGTCACCATCTCCACCATCTCCACACTATCTATCAGTTTTTCTGAATGAAAGAATAAATGAATGAGAGTCAAAAGCCATATGCTAAATGGTATGGAGGAAACTCCAGGATGAAAGTGACCAGAGAAGGGAGGCTGGTGCCAGAGGAGGTGAGCAGAGGGGATGACAGGTGCACCTGGCCCAGGAGCCTTTGCTTTTCCTCTTCTGGTCTCCGGCAGCTATGAGCAGCATTGCCTCTTCCCCATGGATGCTTGGTGCATACAACCCCACTAAACAGCACTTGTGCACCTTGCAGCCTCCAATTCCTGGGCTCAGGCGATCCTCCTGCCTCAGCCTCCCAAGTAGCTGTGACTCATCTCTGCACCCCAGCCTACTCCGTGCTGCGTCTCTGAAGAATTCTGCCCATTCCTGCCTTGGGACCCACTTAAGAGGCTGTTCCCTCTGCCCAGAACTGCCTTCTCCTTCGCTTCTCCTCCTGATCCCCACCACGCAGCCCATGTCCCTCTGTGGGGAAGCCTCCTGACTTTCCATCCTACTGAGTCCCCAATTACATGACCTCACAGCTCCCAGCACTTATCCTGCACCTGACTACACACACCAGACAGTAACTGGTTCCTGCTGGGAGATCCCATCTTATCAATTTCCCTGCAAGTCTCAGCCCCATAGAAGGTGGTCCTGTGTCTGTTTTGCTCACCACTGCCCCTCTTACACCAACCACAATACCAGATGCACAGGACGTCTTCATTAAATCTTTTCTGATTAAGAAAATGAATTAATCCCATAACAAGAAACTCATCAAATCCCAAGGCAGCCCACTCCACTTTGTTAATAGCCTGTGTTGTTTGTCTTTGTGAACCATGGACAAAAAAATGAAAAAAATAAAATTCATTCCTATTATTTAAACATTAAAATTAAAATGCAGATAACTGTATTCATATTTTTGTGTATTTCCATCCAGTTTTCTGTATGAATTTTTTACATAATTGAGATCCTATGTAAGAAGGGATTTTCTATCCTCTTTATCCCACAATATAAGTGCTCGTGAATGAAATAATGTCTTTTGTGGCAACTTGGATGGAGCTGGAGGCCATTATTCCAAGTGAAGTCACTCAGGAATGGAAAACCAAATATCACAGCTTCTCAGTCATAAGTGGAAGTTAAACTACGAGGATGCAAAGGCATAAGAATGATATAATGGGCTGGCTGCGGTGGCTCACACCTGTAATCCCAGCACTTTGGGAGGCCAAGGCGGGTGGATCACGAGGTCAGGAGATCAAGACTATCCTGGCTAACACGGTGAAACTCTGTCTCTACTAAAAATAGAAAAAATTAGCCAAGTGTGGTGGCATGCGCCTGTAATCCCACCTACTCCGGAGGCTGAGGTAGGAGAAATGCTTGAACCCGGGAGGCAGAGGTTGCAGTGAGCCAAGATCGCAACACTGCACTCCAGCCTGGGTGACACAGTGAGACTCCGTCTCAAAAAAAAACAAAACAAAAAAAGGATATAATGGACTTTGGGGACTTGGAGCAGGGAAAGGGGTAAGAGATAAAAAAGACTACACTTTAGGTACAGTGTACCCTGCTGGGGTGATGGGTGTACTAAAATCTCAGAAATCACCACTACATAACTTATCTGTGTAACCAAAAACCACTTGTACCCCAAAAACTATTGAACAAAAAGGAAACTTTAAAAAAAAGTGTTTATGAAAGTTGGCAAAACTTAATAAATATAATTTTAATTACTGTATCATACTTTATTCTTTTCTTAATGATTCCCTTATAAAACATTTAAGCGTTTTTTCAGTATTTTAAGCTATATTGCAATGAACATCTGTGCAGAAAATGTTCCCATTTTTTAAATTGTCTTCTTAGATTCCATTTTTGACATGGACACACTGGGTGAAAGCTGATGAACATTTTTAAATTTCTTGATAGTATTTCTAAAGCACTTTTTCAGAAATTATGAACCAATTCAGAATCCTATCAACAAAGTACAGGTGCCTAGTTTATCACAAGCCTGTCAGCACTAACTTTTTTTTTTTTTTTTTTTGAGACAGGGTCTCGCTGTGTCCCCCAGGCTGGAGTGCAGTGGCGCTATCTCAGCTGACTGCAACCTCAACCTCCCGAGCTTAGGTGATCCTCCCACCTCAGCCTCCCCAGTAGCTGGGACTACAGGCATGTACCACCACGACCAGCTAATTTTTGTTTATTTTGTAGAAATGAGGTCTCACTATGTTGCCCAGGCTGGTCTTGAACTCCTGGGCTCAAACAATCCACCTGCCTTGGCCTCCCAAAGTGCTAGGATTACAGGCATGAGCCATCATGCCCAGCCAACTATTTGATTTTTAATCTTTCCTGATTTGTCAGGGAAATGAAGTATTACTTAGTTTCACACTCTTTTCTTGCGTGTTTGTAAGTTACCTATATACATGT
The DNA here is from genome assembly GCF_028878055.3 of Symphalangus syndactylus. Lineage (NCBI taxonomy): Eukaryota > Metazoa > Chordata > Mammalia > Primates > Hylobatidae > Symphalangus > Symphalangus syndactylus. Next base: position 55,814,626 of record NC_072435.2, read on the forward strand.
TTTCCCAACTTCATTAGATAGCCTATTCCATCAGAGAGCTCTCTCTGAAGAGCTTTAAGCTGAGCCATGAAGGAAGGGAAGCATATTCGTAGAAAGACAAAAGAAGATGGCATTTTTGGCAGCAAACTCTGTCATTAAAAGATACTTCCTGGCCAGGCGCAGTGGCTCACTCCTGTAATCTTAGCACTTTGGGAGGTCAAGACAGGCAATCACCTGAGGCCAGGAGTTCAAGACCAACCTAGCCAATGTGGTGAAACCCCATCTCTACTAAAAATATAAAAATTAGCCAGGCGGTGGCAGGCACCTGTAATCCCAGCTACTCCGGAGGCAGAGGCACGAGAATCGCTTGAACCTGGGAGGTAGACATCGCAGTGAGCTGAGATCACACCACTGCACTCCAGCCTGGGCGACAGAGTGAGACTCCACCAGAAAGAAAAGAAAAGAAAAAAGAAAAGAAGAAACACCCTTTTTGACAATCTCTTGAACCCGGGCAGTGGAGGTTGCATTGAGCCTAGATCATGACACTGCACTCTAGCCTGGGTGACAGGGCAAGACTCTGTCTCAAAAAACAAAACAAAACAAAACAAAACAAAGATGCTTCCTTTGATAATATACCTCTCCCCACATTGTCCTCTCTTTGTCATAGGCAAGCCTGACCTCTTCCGACAACAAGAGAGCCAGGAAACAGTCAACCCTGTGGCTCCTAAGTCCATAGGTTCTGGGCAGGCAAAGCCACTCAGTAGACCAAGCCTCAGTATGAAATGACAGCCTGGAAGACCCTGACTTCTGTTCCTGCAAGCAGTCTTCCACCTTCACATCTGCCTGGGACACTGCAGAGGCGTCTCTCACCCATGGATGGGGAACTCGGTGCTGAAGCAGACGATCTGTCCCAAAGATCCAGATCCCACCCCTGCACATTTTGGCTGAATCACTTCCCATCATTCCAAGCAGAGGAAGATCCAAAAATTCTCACCTCCATAGTTTGAATAGCAAACTTGCTTTTTGTTCTTATTGCAGTGAGTACATTGTCAAGGGCAGAAACGCTAGCTCATACACCAAAAGGAAGAAAATGTAAGTAATCCCTAATCCCTAATTCCAGCCTTGTTCTACATATATGTAACAGAGATCATATTTTTAAATCATTGTTCAATATATTTGCATGCTCTGTAAGCCATGGTTTAGGAGGCAGGAAGATTGATGTTTTAGGAGAACAGATCCCACCAAAACTGGGGTTTCCAAAGCGCGTGGCAGAGCCCTGGGGCACCACAGTGAGTTCCTCATCACCATGGGCTGTTTTAACTTTTTTTTTTTTTTTTTTTTTTGAGATGGAGTTTCACTCTTGTTGCCCAGGCTGGAGTGCAGTGGCATAATATCGGCTCACTGCGACCTCGGCCTCCCAGGTTTAAGAGATTCTCCTGCCTCAACCTGCCAAGTAGCTGGGATTACAGGCGCCTGCAACAACGCCTGGCTAGTTTTTTGTATTTTCGGTAGAGACGAGGTTTCACCATGTTGGCCAGGCTGGTCTCGAACTCCTGACCTCAGGTGATCCACCCGCCTCGGCCTCCCAAAGTGCTGGGATTACAGGCGTGAGCCACTGCACCCAGCCTGTTTAAACTTTTTAAAAGAAACTAGCAACATCTGTCAGACACCACACAAACTATTACTGTTATGTTGTTTAGACCTAACTAATGAAATGTTAGGCTTTGGGGGAATTTGTTTTGTGTATAAAATGTTCCCATTTTTTAAATTATCTTCTTAGATTACATTTTTGAAGTGGATACACTAAGTCAAAGTAGATGAACATTTTTTAATTTCTTGATACTAGTTCTAAAGCACTTTTTCAGAAACTAAGTGCTGTGCAGGGGAGAAAAAAAAAGCTACTAAGAATGCTGTGAGAAAAAAAAAACTACTTGAGACACTAAGGGACACCATGAACTGAGAAAGTTGGGGAACTTCTACACCACAACAGGGCTCAGCAGTGACTTCCAAATTAGATTTGGAAGATCAGTAGACTTAACTCCAGGCTTCGTTGGAGAAAAAATGTTCTAGATTTCCCTCACGATACCTGGAGCATAGAGTTCCATCCAGGCAGGAAGCAGAAGAAGGAAGAGCCCGCCTTTTTTGGCCCGAGGGATTTGTGGGTAGAAAGAAGGCGGAGGAAGGAGACACACAGGAGGCATGTGAGTGCCCACACTCCTCTCCAGATTTGACCAAGAGTAGGAGACACATGTGCCAAGTTTAGGGGGATGCTGAGGACTCAGGGAGTCTCATGCCTCATGTTGAGGAACTGGAAAGAAATGCCTTTCCAGGCTGTACCACTAATCTAAGAGGAAGTGGCCATTTCCGTGCAAATTCAGCAGCTCTGCATGGGTTTGCAAGTGGGATGGGAATTTACTTTCTCAAACTGCTCTCAGTGTTCATATGGCTTGAAAAGGGCAAAGAAGTTCTCGAAGCCCCAGAGAGAGGAAAGGACGGTGACCAAGCTGATTTCCAGGGACCTCTCATAAAGTTCTCTGAGGCAAGGACAAAAAGCCCAGGATCCAATGGCAGCACACTGAGAAACACAGCGTGGTCTGTGAGCACCAGCAGAGACAAAACAAAGCCAGATCAGCCAAGGGGCATCCACGGGTCTTGCCCCACCAGGATGTTCAGATTACGCATGTCTAGGCTCAGTTATGCTGCAGTAACAAGCAACCCTGGGTTCCAGGTCTGTGTGCTGTCCCCACTCTGTGTCCACTGAAGGGTGGCTGGAGGTTCTGCCCAATGTTGCCCTCACTGAGGGACACTGGAGCAGCCCCCATCTAAATCATAACTAGTCACCTTGGCAGGGGGAAGGGAATCAAGAGGGTCATGGACCAGCACTCAAAGACTTCCACAGAAATGTGGGTCATCATCTCAGCTCAGGCTTCACTGGCCAAAGTGTGTCATGTGGCCATGCCTAACTCCACACTAATGCAAAAGTGCAGTCCTAGCATGTGGCTAGATGGAAGAAGCCAGAAATATTGGGGAGCAACAAGTTTCAGTAAATGTCAGCAGGTGCTAGATGGGACAGTCATGTTGGACCAGCCAGGTCCAACCAGAGAAAGCAGGGATTCAAATATTTCATCTTTTCCCGTTTGTCACTGAGTCCTGTGAGCCCCCAACCCCCACACAGACAGTCACCATCTTGAAGAAAGTCCAGTGAAAAGGACCCAAGTGCCTGCCTTATATTCCACTTTCCAGATTAGACTAAAATGTAGGAGTTTTATTCCCCATGGGTCTTGAAGAAGACAGAGCAGTTTGAGAAATGAAGAAGTCATATGTTTCTTACACATTGAAGTGTAGTGTAGGAAATTTGCAAACTCACTACACAGACTTTTTTTACAAAATAGCATCATACTATTTGTTTGCACTATTTTACCTGCTTTGTTCCATTATTAGTAGATAGAGAATTTTTTTCCACTAATATTCTTGAATATTTCCACAGCTTCCCATTGAATGTATATGCCAGGGGTCTCTAAGCATGACCTTCTTATAGGGACTCCAGAGTCATATTCACAGCAAAAACTCAAATTCCATTGACTCTTACACCCATGTGCTGTTGCATATGATTCTTATACCCATATGCTGTTGCCATCATTTTTAACTTATTATTTAATATTTGGGTGGTTTCTAATTTTTTATGTTAAAAAATTATGTTGTGACATAATTACCATTTTACCAATATCTGGTAAAATGACATATGCATTTACCTTTTGACACAGCAATTTTATTTCTAGGAATCTAACAAAAGATATACGAGCAAAAATGCAAAATGTTGAAACACAATGTTATTCATTGCAACACATCTGTGCTAGCAAAAGACTAGAAACAACTCAAGTGTCTCTCAATAATGAGCTAGTTGAATAAACTATGGTATATCCAAAAAAGTAGACTGCTGTGCCACTTTAGAAAGGAATAAAAATCCCTCTATATACTGCTGTGGAGTTACCTCCCGGATATATTAGTAAACAAAAAGCAAGGTGGAGGAAAGTGATTTTTGTGTGGTATCATTTATCTAAGAAAGGAAGGGATACACACGCACACACACACACACACACACAGAGAGAGAGAGAGTTACTTATATTTTTAAAATTAAGAAACAAACCAAAACTTTAAAAAATAATTGTCTGTAGATTCAGAAGGAACAGAATGGAGAACAAAGGGATAGAAGTGAACATCTCTGAACATTATTTGTGTTATTGATTTGACTTTGAACCCATGAAATATTTTACATAATTTTAAGCAAAATTAGGTGTTTTAATCCTCTCCAGAAAGATGAAACAGGCAATACTTTTTCCTATTCCTCCCACTAAATACAATCAAAACTCCTGAACATTGTATATAAAACAAACATAATAATTCTCTGAATATAAAACAGACATAAGAATTTTCTGAAAAATGGAAAAACTATGGCAGAGTGGTTGGGGACCTCAAGACCCAAGGAATAACATAGGAGTCAGCTCCTTGGGTTTTCTTTTTGCTTCATATATGCTGAACAGACAACTGAAGAAACTAGAAATCTGGAAACAACAATAGACACAGATGACAAAAACAAAAAACAAAATTAAACAAAATGCTCTCTCTAGCCAAAGGAGCAGAAAAGAAGCAGCCTATCAAGTCAGAAAACTTTTAGACAGTAACCACTCTACTCCAGCCAAATACCACAGAAAAAAAGCCTTGTGGTCCCACTCCATTAAAGGCCTGCTGAAGAGTCTAGACTCTCACCCTCTCAAGGAAACCCAACATCCATGCTGAGCTGATGTCAGAAAAGGCCAAGTGTGGAGTCTTCATCCCCAGTGGCTTCCATCCCCCAACAGTATCAGTGGAGGAGTAGTGGGATCATATTCTCTTAGATGCCAACTGAGGCAAAGTGGGGAACCTGGAGGAAGATTGTATTTGTATCAGATAAAATAGAATTCAGGGAAAATAAAATTCCCAGATACAGAGAGAGATATAATAATGATAAAAGGGTTAATCCATCAAGAAGACATACCAATCCTAAATGTGTGTGCACCAAACAAAAAAGCTGCAAAATGCATGAAGCCAAAACTGATGGGAAGCACCTCCCTTACCCTACCGGAGCAGTATCAGAAAAAAACCATCTAGACCACAAGCTCTAAGTAAGATTCAAAGTCTCATAATATAACACAAACTCCCGTTTCAATTTAAAAATCACTCATGCTATAAAAAGGAAGGTCACAAACTGCACAAAAATGACAATCAGATGCTAACATCAATATGACAGAATTACGTTAGAATTATCTAACAAATATTTTAAAGTAGTCATCATAAAAGTGCTTGAGTGAGAAATTACAAACACACTTGAAACAAATGGAGTAGAAAAGAGTCTTGACAAAGAAATAAATGACATAGAGAAGAACCAAATGGAAATTTTAGAACTCAAAAATACAATAACCAAATTTTTAAAACTCAGTGAATGAGCCAAAAAACATAGTGAAGGAGACAGAAGAAAATATCAGTGAAGTGGAAGAGAAAATAATGGAACTTATCCATTTGAACAACAGAGAGAAAAAACAGACTAAAAAAAATAACAACACCTCAGGGACTTGTGGGACTACAACAAAAAACGTAACATTTATTTTATCAGAGCCTTGAAATGAGAGGAGAAAGAGGATGGGACTGAAAAGTACTCAACAAAAGAGTGGCTGAAAATGTCTCTGAGTTATTGAGACATAAATCTACAGATTCAAAGAGCTGAGTTCACCCCAATAAGATAAATGCAAAAAATTCCATACCAAGACACATCATAATTAAATTTTTGGAAACTAAAGACAAATACAAAAACATACAAAAAGAAAAAAAGAGAACATGCTAGTATATGGGGAAAGCAATTAGAATAACAGTAGATTTCTCATCAGAAATCGTGGAGACCAGAAGAAGAGGTAATGTGTTTTTCAAGTACTGAAAGAACTGCCTACCCAGAATCCTATATCCAGCAAAAATATACTTCAGTAATTCAGGGAAAAGCAAGACATTGGCCAATGAAGGAAAACTAAAAGAAGTTGTCTCTAGCAGACCTGCTCTAAAAGAATGTCTAAACAGAGTTCTATAAACAGAACAGATGTGAGAAAAACTCTTGGAAGAGAGAAAGAGAGAGAGAGGAGAGAGAGAGAGAGAGAAGAGGCAGGAAGGAGAGGAGGGGAGGGGAGGCGCGCAGGCAAGAAACAAAAATATGGGTAAATAAAAAAGGCTCCCCTTCTTTTGAGTTGTCCAAATTATGTTTGATGGTTGAAGTAAAAATCATAACACTTTTTATGTGGTTCTAAATGTATGCAGAAAAATATTAAAGACAATGACATTAAAAGTGAGGAAGATAAAAATACTTAAAGGGAGATAATGTTTCTATACTTCATTCAAATTGATGACATGACAACAGCAGGATTCTGATAAGTTATATATAAATAACACAATACCTAGAGCAACCACTAAAAAAAATTATACAAAGAATTGACTCTTAAAAATACCACAGATAAAACTACAGATAAAAATACTACAGATAAAACTGAATTCTAAAGAAAAGTTCAAGTAACCCACAGGAAGATAGGAAAATAATCAGAGAAGCAAACCACAGAATGAAAACAAACAAAAAGCAATGGCTGAATTAATATCTAACATTTCAATAATTCTATTAAATGTAAATGTCCTAAATATACCAATTAAAAAATATGGCAGAGATGGATTTAAAAATATGACCCAGCTACATGCTTTCTCAAAGAAACTCACTTCGAATATAACAATATAAGCAGGTTCAAAGCAAAAGGATGGGAAAGATATATCACACAAACATTAATCAAAGGAAAGCAGTACTTATATTAATATCAGATAAAATAGACTTTGGAACAAAGAAAATTACCAGAGTCAGAGAAAGAAGATATATAATGATAAAATGGTTAATATAGGAGATATACCTAATGCTAAATGACGAGTTAATGGGTGCAGGAAATCAACATGGCACATGGATACATATGTAACAAACCTGCACATTGTGCACATGTACCCTAAAACCTAAAGTATAATAATAAAAAAAAATGGTTAATACACCAGAAAGAAATAGCAACCCTAAATGTCTATACACCAAACAAAGGAGCTGAAAACATCACAAGTAAAAACTGACAGAGCTGAAAGGAGAAGCACACAAATCCACAGTTATACACAGTTGGGTATTTTAAGTTCCCTCTCTCAGCAATTAGACAGAAAAATCAACAAGGCCACAGATTAATTCAACAACACTATCCACCAGCAAGAATTAATCAACATTTATAAAGTAGTTCACCCAACAACAGAAGAATACATATTCTTTTCATCTGTCTATGGAATATATATAAAAATAGACTATGCCCTGGCTTATAAAACAAACCTCAGCAAATTTGAAAGAATTTAAATTATACAGAGTGTGCTCTCCAACCACAATGGAATCAAATGGAAATAATAACAGAAAGATAACCAAAAAATCTCCAAACACTTGGAAACTAAACAACACACTTCTAAATAATCCACGGGCTGAGCAGGAAGTTTTAAAAGAAATAAAAGCAAAAATACATTGAACTGATTAAAATAAAAATACAACATAACAGAAGTGACAGAGCACAGCTAAAGCAGTGCTGAGAGGGAAATTCGTTGTATTAAGTGTGTACATTAGAAAAGAGGAAATTTCTTAGTTCAATAATCTAAGCTCTCACCTCGAGAACCTAGAAAAGAGCAAAATAAACTCAAAGCAAGCAAAATGAAGGAAGTAATAAAGAGTAGAAATGAATGAAATTGAAAACAGGAAAACCATAGAGAAAATCAACAAAACAAAATCTTTCTTTGGAAGGATTAATAAAATTGACAAACTTCTGGCAAAACCAGCAAAATTAGAAAGAGAAAAAATACAAATTACCAATATCAAGACTAAAAGAGATAATATCACCACAAAGCCTGCTGACATCAAAAGAATAATAGGGAAATATAATACTGTGAACAACATTAAACATGTAAATTTGACAACTGAAACAAAATAGACCAATTCCTTAAAAACACAAGTTACCATAACTCACCCAATATGAAAAAGATAATGTGAATAGCCCTATAATGATTAAGAACTTTGAATTTGTAATTTTAAAGCTCCCAAGGAAATCTCCAGGCCCAGACGGTGTCACTGCTGAATTCTATCAAACATTTAAAGAAGAATTAGCACCATTCTACACAATCTTTTCCAGAAAATACAAAAACAGAACACTTCTTAATTTATATTATGAAGTTAGTGTTACCTCGATAACAAAAGTAAATGACTGTGCAAATAGAAACAAAGCTACATGAATATAGATGCAAAAATCCTTCACAAACATTAGCAAATAGAATTCTGCAATATATAAAAAGAGTTACACAAAACCACATGCGGTTTATTTCATGAATGCAAGACTTGTTCAATATTAGAAAATCAACCAAGGTAATCCACCATTTTAGCAGGCTCAAAAATAAAATCATATGATGATATTATTTCTCTATACAAGCAGTATACATGTACAGACAATTACACAATGCTGATGAAATAAATCAAAATAAATGGGGATATGTACCATGTTCATGAAATAGAAGATTTAATATAATAAAGAAGTCTATTCTCAAACTGATATACAGGTTTAATGAAATTCTATCAAAAGCCCAGAATGTTTTTTGTCTGTATATATAGACAATATTGTTCCAAAATTTATTTTGAAAACAAAGGAACTAGCATAGCTAAAATGGTTTTGGAAAGGGGGAATAAAATGGAAGAAATCAGTCTACCCACTATCAAGACTTACTATGTTACCATGGTTATCAAGGCTGGGTGGTCCTGGCAAAGGAAAAGACATATAGACAAAGGGAACACAAAAGAGAATACAGAAATAGACCCACACAAAATACCCAACTAATTTTTTACAAAGGCACAAAAGCAACTTAATGAAGGAAAGATACAGCCTTTTTAACTAATGGTGCTGGAGCAGTTGCATATCCATAGGTTAAAAAAAATGAAACTTGATCTATGTTTCACACTTTATAAAATAATTAACTCAAATTGATCACTGGCTTAAATGTAAAACTCTAAAACTTCCAGTAGAAAACATTAGAGAAAATCTTCAGCATCTAAGACTTGGCAAAGAGTTCTTAGACTTGACACCAAAAGCATGATCCCTAAATGGAAAATTTGATTAAAATGCACTTCACCAAAATTAAAAGGTTTTGCTTTTCAAAAGACCATGGTAAGAGAGTAAAAAGCAAGCTACAGACTGACAGAAAATATTTGCAATCACGTATCTGACAAAGGACTAGTATCTAGACTAGAGAAAAAAAATCTCTAAACACTCAACAATTTAAAAAAATTTTAAACAACAATCCAATTAGAAAATAGGCAAAAAAAACAAAAAACAAAAAACACGAATAGACATTTCACCACAGGGGAAATATAGATGGTAAATAAACTCAAGAAAAGATATCATCATTAGCCATTAGGGAAATGCAGATTAAAGCCACAATGGATATTGCTACACACATGCCAAAATGTCTTTTGAGTGACAACAACAAATGCTGACGAGGATGCAGAGAAACTAGATAACTTTTACATTGTTGGTAGGAAAGTAAAACGGCAAGCCATTCTGAAAAACAGTTTGGCAATTTCTTAAATAACTAAATATGCAAATACCATCTAACGCAACAATTGCAACACCTGGGCCCATATCTCAGAGAAATGAAAACTTAGGTTCACAGAAAAACCTTTACACAAATGCTTAGCTTTATTCGCAATAGCCAAAAACTGGAAACAACCTAGATGTCCTTCAGTGAGTGAATCATTAGGCAAACTGTGGTCCGTCCATGCTATAGAATGCTATGCAGCAATGAAAAGCAACAGCTTGAATAGTGTTCCTGAGAATGATGCTTAGGGGAAAAAGCCAATCCCAAAAAGTTACAGACTATGTGATTCCATTTATTTAACATTCTTGAAATGATAAAATTACAGAAATAGAGAACAGATTGGTGATTGCCAGGAGTTAAGGACTGATTTGGGAGGGAATGGTTGTGGCTATAAAAGAGCAACATAAGACATCCTCCTGGTGAAGGAAGTTTTCTGTATTCTGCCGATAGCAATGTCAACATTCTGATTCTGACAGAGTACTGTAGTTTCGCAAGGTGTTACCATTGGGGGAAACTGGGTAAAGGGTACATGGAATCTCTCTGTACTATTTCTTACAACTGCACATGGATTTCCAATTATCACAAAATAAAAAGATTGATTTTTTTAAATAAAGATCAAGTTAACCAAATAGTTAACCATGGGAAACTCCTCTTTACAGAACTATTCCAGCTAATGAGTTAAGAAGGGGTGATAGAATATAACCATGTTGCAGCCTTAATAAAATAATAGATCTAGATTAGATTTTATTCCTTGAGACCACTGGGCCTTCTGGTCATCTGAAGAGTATGGACCCCCTCTAAGAATAATGAAATGAAGTAAAATGAAATACATAAGTTACAAACTCTTGAAGTATGATTATCAAAATATTTCACAAAAAACAAATTTGTGACATAACAATAGATGTGCATCCTTATGTACTTATCAATAACAAAGTCTAGTGGAGGGTTTAATAATTTTAAAGTGGAGAGGAGCACAAATTATATTTCAAGATGCCTGCAATAGCTATAATGCTATATGGAAATATCTGTGACTTCTACTGGTGACATAGTCGCAGAATATACAAGATACAGAGGAACATGTTAAATGACACGAAAACAATACAATCAGCAAAATCAAGTCTGTGGGAAACCCAACAGTACAATTCATCCAGCCCTTTCAACAAATTCCAACGGAAAAAGAGAATGGGGGAAGGAAACGGAGATTAAAAGAGATGAGATGCATCAAACAGTTGCCAAGGGTGGATTTTATCTGATTCAAACAAAAGAAAAAAAGAAAGATTATGAGACAAGTAGGAGAAATTAAATATCAACTGAATATTTGACAATATTAAGGAATTTTTGTTTATTTTTAAGTGAGATAAAGGTATTGTGACTTGCTTTCTTAAGGAGCCCTTATCTTTTAGAGATGCCTTCTGAATTATTGAGGGATGAAATAATGCTATATCTGGGACCTGCTTCCAATCACCTGGGAGAGAGGAGGGGACCCAGGAGTTGACAACCATTGAAGCTGAGTAACAGGGTACAGGAGTCCATTTTTCTGTTCAGGCTACTTTTGTGCAATTTTTCACTTTTCTATAATAAAAAGCCAAAAACAAATCTGTAATGAGCATCATTGTATGTGAATCTGTGTTTTCATCCAGGATTAATTACCTACAGACAATTCCTAATAGTGGAATTGAGGGTTTTAAGGATGTGAACATTTTAAAGTTTTTGAAATGCATTGCTTGAGTGAGCTAGTGGAACAGGAAAAAATAGAGTAGCCCAAGGCCTCTCCTAGCAAGAAACAAGGGAACTTAAAAAAAAAAAAAGACATGATCTGGCTCTGTCCCCCACGCTGGTGTGCAGTGGCACAATCATAGCTCATTGCAGCCTCGAACTCCTGGGCTCAAGCAATCCCTCCCACCTCAACCTCCTGAGTAGCTGAGACTACAGGCACATGCTAATTTTTTTTAATTTTTTTGTAGAGACAGGATCTCACTATGTTGCCCAGACTGGTCTCAAACTCCTGGCCTCAAGCGATTCTTCCACCTCAGCCTCCCAAAGTGCTAGGCTTACAGGCATGAGCCAGGAATGTTTCTAGAGGTAAGGCTTGTCTTCCTCCACCCTACCTCTCCTCTTCTTTGCCCAGATGTATCCTTCCTCTATGGAAGAAATCAAATTTTAGCCAGCACTCAAATCCTGGTTCTCACTATTCAAATTTCTCTGTCTCTGGCACCCATCTGCTGGTTGTAAAATCATGTATTCACCTAATTTTGGTGGTTGGATATCTGCATTTTGCCTGTTTCTTTCTTTTATACAAGATGTTGTAACAACACGTCTGTAGTAAATTGCTGCGGTCATTTATTATTACGTCCTTGGGATAAATTCCTAGAAGAATTTACCCAGGTCAAAAGAAAATGTATTTTGCCCTCCTAGAAACCGTTTCTGGTTAATCCCATCAGTGCCCAGTGGCTGGTTCCTGGCTTTTACTAGGTACCATCAAATTTACAAACAAACATCAGCCAATTTGGTGGGTTAAAATAAGGTCACCTTGGGGCAGGCACAGTGGCTCACGGTTGTAATCCCAACACCTTGGGAGGCCAAGGTGGGAGGATCACTTGAGGCCAAGAGTTCAAGACTGACCTGGGCAACATGGAGAGACCCCTCTCTACAAAAGAAACTTTTAAAACTTAGCTAGCTATGGAGGCACGTTCCTGTAGCCCCAGTTAATCAGGAGGCTGAGATGGGAGGATCGCTTAAGCCCAGGAGGTTGAGGCTGCAGTGAGCTTTGATGATCGCTATTACACTTCAGCCCCTGTCTCTTAAAAAATTTTTTAAATAAGGTCATCTTGCTGCTAACATGAGCATCTTTTTATTACTAGGGGGTTGAATGCTGTAATCTGGTCAACTGTCAGGAGCAAGCTTAATTCCTTGGACTCCCTTGGAAAATGAGATCTGGCATTAAACTCTCTTAGAAGAAGGGGTGTTCAGCTTCCAACACACCCCACAGCCAAAGCCCAAGCTCTCCCTCAGCCATGATTCTCAGTGTGACCAGAAGATGCTGGCATCAGAACACCTGCAGAGATGGCCTCTTGGCAAATTCCAGTTCACAGGCCCACCCCAGACCTACAGAATCGGAGTCTCTGGGAGCGGAGACTGGGCATCCCTATGGAATTCCACTAAGACCCCTGACCTAGAGAGAGCTGTGCCAGTTCCTCATCCTTCAAAACCGAGCTGGATTATTCACAATAGCCAGGATATGGAATCAACCTAAGTGTTTATCAACAGATGAATGGAAAAAGAAATGTGGCACATATATACAACGGAACACTATTCAGCCTTAAACAAAAGATAGAAATCCAGCACTTTGGGAGGCCGAGGCGGGCAGATTACCTGAGGTCAGGAGTTCAAGACCAGCCTGGCCAACATGGAGAAACCACGTCTTTACTAAAAATACAAAAATTAGCCAGGAGCGGTGGTGGGTGCCTGTAATCCCAGCTACTTGGGAGGCTGAGGCAGGAGAATCTCTTGAATCTGGGAGGCAGAGGCTGCAGTGAGCTGAGATCAAGCCACTGTACTTCAGCCTGGGTGACAGAGCGAGATTCCATCTCAAAAAAAAAAAAAAAGATAGAAATGAAATGTAATTTGCAACAACGTGCGTGAACTTGAAAGACACTATGTTAAGTGAAATAAACCAGGTACAGAAAGACAAATATGGCATGATGTCAGTTATAGGTGGAATCTAAACAAGTAGAACTCATAGAAGCAGGGAGTAGAATGGTGGTTACCAGAGGCTGGGAAGATGGAAAATTAGAAAGATGTTGTCAAAGGATGTAAAATCTCAGATAGGAAGAATAAGTTCAAGAGATCTACTGTGCATCATGGTGGTGACTGCAGTTAATAATAATATATTGAATACTTGAAAATCACTAAGAGAGTAGATTTTAAGTGTTCTCACCACAAAAAAATAATAAACGCATAAGGTAATACATATGCTAATTAGCCTGATGTAGCCATTCCACAATGTATGCGTATATCAAAACATCGTGTTGTACACCATACAGATATACAATTTGTATTTATCACTTTTTTTAAACTGGGCTGGTCAGCAGTTGAAATTCTTTCTTAGGAGGCACCAGAAATGCCTGCTGAATGAACCAACAATGAATGAATGAATAAATGAAGGGAGGAAGAAAGGAATAAATTGCTTAATTAACTGACCAATGAATTCAAGAATGAACAGATGAGCTAATGTGTCAATGAATGAGAAGATGAGTGAGTGGGTGGGTTAATAAGTGAGTGCCTATGAGCAGAAAAGGAGTGTTGGTATCTGGCTTTTTATAGATACCATCAAATTTACAAACAAACATCAGCCAATTTGGTGGGTTAATATAAGGTCACCTTGGTCCCAGCATGGTGGCTCATGCCTGTAATCCCAGCACTTTGGAAGGCCAAGGCAGGAGGATCACATGAGTCCAAGAGTTCGAGACTGACCTGGGCAACATAGAGAGACTCCCTCTCTACCAAAAAAAAAAAAAAAAAAAATTTAAACTTAGCCAGGTGGGGAATTGGGGGACACAGCAGAGATGGAAGGCTGCCAGCCTGCCTTGCTGTCCTTCTGCCACCCAGGTTGCACGCAGCCTTAGGAGGAAGAGACACAATCAACTTCCCACACCCACCTCCCAGGACAGCACATCCCAGGACAGGAGCACCAAACTGCCCCCACGATGACCCCCCCAGACACAAAATAACAGATTTTATGCTTTCTACACATTTTTTCAAAGAATTTTTATATGTGCCCTCTACCTACAAATAAAATAATTATCTGTGGGAAGAGGAAGGCTTTCAGCATCTGAAAGAAAATCACACAAGCTGCTGGGTAAATGAACACTTGCCTTCTGAGTAAGCAGAATGTGTTTTGGAAGTCTCCAGCAGTGACCAGGGATGTGCACAGCTTGAGAAGTGGAAGCTCTTTTTTCCCTCATTGCCTCTCTCTCCTTCCTCCCCTTCCCACCTTTTCTTTCTTATCCTCTCTTCTGCTCTCAAATCCTTTTCCTAAGAAGGGCTAGAGTCCCAAGGAGCAGTGGAGAAAAAGAAAGCAGCTCACCGCACCCCTGCACTCTGCACCGGCTGGTGTCTCTGCCTCGGTCCTACCAGCCACATAAGTTGCAGGAACAATCCCTGCACCGCCTTGCACCACTGCCCCTCTCTACCAATCCTTGCCCCTAGGTCAGAGGAACAAGAGTGGTTCACAGGTGCTGCACAGAGACCTCCGTTCTGAGGTCTGTGCTATCTGGCTCAGAAGTTGTGCTCAAACTTTGTCCCCAGCTTCTTGGGAGATCCACAGGCAACTGGGGTTAGACAAGACCTCTAATTCAGAATTCAAGCCTCAGCTGCTGGAGACAATGTACTTTCACAAGTCAGGGGATGGGCCACCAACCAGGGGCACAGGTGGGACACATTGCTATACTGGAGTGATGCTTCATCTTTGCAATAGGACACACCCAGCCCTAGGCTAGGGGAGACTTTTCTCCAGAGGAAACCCAGGAATTACTCATTATCATTACTTGTTTTTATTCTTTTTTTTTTTTTTCTGAGACAGAGTCTCACTCTGTCGCCCAGACTGGAGTGCAGTGGTGAGATCTCCAGTCACTGTAAGCTCTGCCTCCCGGGTTCATGCCATTCTCCTGCCTCAGCCTCCCGAGTAGCTGGGACTACAGGTGCCCACCACCACGTCGGGCTAATTTTTTTGTATTTTTAGTAGAGACGGGGTTTCTCCGTGTTAGCCAGAATGGTCTCGATCTCCTGACCTCGTGATCCGCCCGCCTCGGCCTCCCAAAGTCCTGGGATTACAGGCGTGAGTCACTGTGCCCGGCCTCTACAATGTTCTGGTAAATAGATGACCCAAAATGTGGGCGGGTTTTTCCAAGGGGTTTCTTTGGTCCTCTGCTCTGACAGCCTTCTAGAATACCCCTCCCAGCCTGGCCACCCACCTGGGACCTCTGAACCCTGGGAAGGCAGGGAATGTTCAGGACTAGAAACTCTGTTGATTATATTTCTATTTTAATAGTCTGAGCATTGCCACCTTTGTATACAACATTTTCTAATTTTGTAATTCTATGGCTAAGAAACTGTGATTACACCTGCGGCTGTCCCCATGGCAGAAGGCAAGCCAGGGCGGCAAAGATAAGGACATTCCCCCGTCAGCCCCCAGCCTGCAGATCGCATCTCAGCTAAATTGCCGCTGGTTCCCGGGCTCACTCTGTCTTCCAGCCAGTCCTGTTTCCCCACCTTCACGGAACACGATCGGGCCGGGTTTCTCTTCTCTCCAATGTTACTTCAACTTCTCGTCATAAAATGGAATGATTCCAGTGTTTATGCTGTTAGCTACATTTATCTTTAAGAGCAAGATGTTGAGTTTAGTTTTAATGATGAAAAAAGCCTTTCAAAGGATAACTCATTGAAACTCATTATGCACTATAAAGGCCACTATTTAAAGATTCGGTAATTCCAGTGATGATCTTTTTAAAGCAGATTTATAGCAGAAAATAGTTACATTCTTTGACTTCAGTTATAATTTTCTATTTTGTAATTTAATACTCCTTTAGTTTATATTTGCACATTAAAAATATAGCATCTAAAAGTCCATCATTAAATACTTTTAATAAGTGCAATAAATAAGTTTTACAGTGTGCATAAATCTAAAAACAAAACCCAACATAAATTGTTAATCTTACACTTTTTCTCATTAATTGCAATACATAAACATATGTTTTATACAAAGATATTTGCTACAAAATAAGTATAATAAATACAGTTTACCACATGTATTAATCTTAATAGTTACAAGCTGTTAATCTTATATATTAGGTAATAATTTGCAATAAATAATTGTTTATTATCTTGATGTTTGCTTGTCTTGGGTTCTAGCAATATGCAATAAAGAAATGCAATTTTGAATAATTTGATTGTAAGACTGCTGGGAAAATACTGTATGTTATAATTAGCTGGGAGAGGATTCTAGTCACAAAAGCAAGCATGGAGACGGGGTTCAATAACCCAAACATACGTTATTGAGTCCATAAATAATTGTAAAAGTTAAGTTCAGTTTCAAACAAAACAGAATTTTTTAACCCTAAATGCAATTAGTGAAACATTTCACATTCTTTAGTGCTTTCATCATTATACATTCAAAAGGAGATGAAGAAAGCTGGAAGCCCCATCAAAACTGCCAGCTTCCAAGCTGAGATGGGAACATGGCTGCCTTTGGGAGAAAGAGTGGCCTGATGGCTGGTCCCCATCAGCCAAGGGCTCCCCTTGGCCTGGAATACACCCTCCAGAACAGCCAGCAGGTGCACCCACAAACACAGCACCCTCCATACCTCACCTTCAAGCTGGCACTTGCTGAACTGCACACACATTTTTCTAAGAGAGGTTGTCACCTATACTGAGCTTAATAGAAATTGTTAATCTTATATGTAAAGGTAATAATTTGTCATAAATAATTGTTCATTATCTGGGCCTTTGCTTGTCTTGGAGTTGAGCCGTATGCAATAAAGTGGTGCAATTTTGAGTAATTCGATTGTAAGGCTGCTGGGGAAACATGGTGGATTGTAATGAGCCTAGGAAGGGTCCCGTGGGCCGGAGACCCCAAAGAACCAACCTACCAGCTCTGGCACATGCAAAGCCCAGGTCCTCACCGGCAATTGCACAGGTTCTTTAAATAGTCTCTCCAAGACAGAGAGTGAATCAGTTTCCCCTTCTCATGTTTCTGCCAGAGTAAACGTCACTCAGAGGAAACCAGTCCTAGATGAAGTGAACCTCGGTCCCTGGGAAAGGCTGAGGTGGCCCCAGGGCAACTTAGTCACACCAAGCCGGCTGATTGGCACCAAAGGCTCACCTGTCTGCCTGGAACAGGTGGGGCCAGGGGGTCACTTCCTCCAAAGTGACCCTGACACTGCTCCCGGCAGCAGCTGCATCCTGGCACATCCCTGCAGGCAGAGAGCTGGAGCAGGCCTGGCTAAGAGGAGGCTGTGAGGTCAGGGAGCAAGGACCCTGTGCACTTAGGCTTCCTAGAATCCCACGGGCACAAAGACCCACTTCAAGGAAATCTCCCCCAAGCTAGGAAAGGAAGGGAGGGAGGGTTGGAAGGAAGAAGGGAGGGAAGGAAAAAGAGAAGGAAGGAAAGAAGAAGGGGAGGAGGAGGAGAAAAACAGAGGAAGAATGAATTTAATAAAAAGAGAAAGAAAGAGAAAAGGGGGAGAAAGGGAGGGAAAGAGAGAGGAAGAATGAATAAAAAAGAGAAAGAAAGTGAGAAAGAGAGAAAAGGGGAGGAATAGAGGGAAGAGAGAAAGAAAGCAAGGAAGGAGGGAGGGAGGAAGGAAGGTTGGAGGAAAACAGAAAGAGAGGAGCAAGGAAGGAGAGAGGGAAGGAAGAAAAAAGAGAGAAAAAAGGAAAGAAGGAAGGAGGAAGGGAGAAAAGGAGGGTGGAAGGAAGGGTAAAAGGAAGGATAGAGGGAAGGAGGGAGGGAAGCGGGAAGGAAGGAGAAAAAAAGGGAGAGGAAGAAAGAGAGGATGAAAGGAAGGAGGGAAAAAGGAAGAAAGAAGGGAGAATCCTAGATCCATTATAACCATGAACAGCTCTTCCTAATAGAAAGAAGATCAGCACCCCACAAAAACACACACACGTGCATGCCCTGACGTGCATCCAATGACATGAGTCTCCATATCAAAGCCCACTTGCAGTGTGTTCCTGGCAGTCGCTGCGGTTTGTGGTTTTAATATCTTGCTTCTTCTACGCTCCTGGTATTCAGCGCACCTGCTAGAGCGGGCCTGGCTTCCGCTCTTTAGGCACAGCTCACACCGGGAGGGTAAGCCCGCGGCCTGCTCTCTGCCTAGGCTGGGCATGGCACAGCCATGGAGGGAGCCGTTCATCAGGGTGACAGAACGGTTCACCTCAAGAAGAAAGTTCCTGCCTCGGCCTGAGCTTCAGGCAGGGTAGGTTCCCAGGAGCCAGTGCTGTGAGCCTGAGGCCCCAGGCTTCTGAAGTCACCACAGGTCTCCCTGTCTCCTCCATCCCAGCAAGCACCTGCGGTCCAATCGCGCTGAGCCAGGGGCCCTGCTTTCAGCCGGGTTGGAAAGGGATAGAAGCTCCCCCATCTCCTGCCCTTTTCTAAAGACAGGCAGCTCCAGCAAAACCCTCAGCCGTCAGGCGTCCCTTTCGTGGGGTCCCCGCCCCTGTCCTGGAAATGAGACCTCAGGTCCCAGGATGCAGCTGGCAACGCAGGGGAAGGGACTTGCCCCCACCCTCCACCCGCTACCATGACCCAGTAGAGGCCTTCCCGAGGGTCAGAAGGTCCGCAGAGCCCTGCCCCACCCTAGTCCATCAAGGGCACAGCGTTTTAGGGACATCCCTGGATTGTCAAGAAACGCTGGCTCATCCGGACCCCTGGGGAGAGCAGCATGAAGCCAGGAGCACCCTGACACCCCGAAAACAGGGAACCTGGGGCCCTTCTCAAACTCAAGGGGAAGGAAAGGGAGCCTGCCAAGGTCTGCTTCTGCGAGGCAGCTGCCACCAAAACCTGCGCCGCCGAGGGCCCCGCAGGGCCGCCCTGGCAGCTGGAAAAGCGCCTTCCTGCTCGCCCGAGGATGCAGAAGGCAACCGAGTCCCAGGGCGGCGGCGGGGCAACTGAGGAAATCACGCAGCCAGATGAAGCTCATAAATTTCCCCATGAACGATTGTTTTCATTTCCCTCCCATGCCACTAGATATTATAAGTGGAAAGCAAAACACAAGTAAATATGTTCATTCCGCTCTTGCGATCGGTGATAAACCGGAGGCGGCCGAGGCCGATAGAGGTCAGCGGGCCGCGCGCCGCGGGTCTGCGAGCGGACACTGCCACCCTCCGGCCGCGCGCGGGACTGCACCGGCCCCACCGCCCGGCGCTCCCTCCCGCTCGCTGCCCGCCAACGTTCGCTTTGCACCCTTCGCTCAATGTGCGTGCAAATTACAGGGACATTCGAAAGGACAGAGAGCTCCCATACTTAAAATAATCATTTTTGTTCATCATAACCTCTCTTCCAGAGATAACCGCTCTTATTAACGTTTTCGTACAATTATCTCCAGTCTTTCTCTATGTGCATTCTATGATGTTTTCTGTGTACCTATGAAATACAAAGCTGTTCCTACAATATTAAACCTTGACTTCGTAAGTAACATTTAAACGAAAGTTATTGTCACACAAGATAGCCTCACAGATATCTTTTTAGGGGCTGAGTAATATTTCAACTTGGGACTGCACCAAAAGTTACTGAACCATCTCCCAATTGTTCATTTAAAGAGTTTCTAATGTTTTCATCATTGTACATAATGCTATAACTGAAACCTCTATTCAGAAACGTTTGTTTACATTGTTAAGATACATCAATAAAGGCAGAATTACTAAATGAAAAGAAATTAACTTTTTTTTTTTTTAATGGAGTCTGGCTCCATCCCCCAGGCCGGAGTGCAGTGGAGCGATCTCGGCTCAGTGCAACATTCGCCTCCCTGGCTCAAGCAATTCCCCTGCCTCAGCCTCCTCAGTAGCTGGGACTACAGGCACGCACCACCACACCCGACTAATTTTTGTATTTTTTAGTAGAGACGGGGTTTCACCATGTTGGCCAGGTTGGTCTTGAACTCCTGACCTCAGGTGATCTGCCCATCTCAGTCTCCCAAAGTGCTGGGATTACAGGTGTGAGCCACTGCACCCAGCCGAGAATTAACATTTTTAAAGCTTAGTAGCATTATTATTTTCTAAATGTATAATACCTATGTGGAGAATATTATTTAAAATGATGAGTGAATATAAAATAGTGCTCAAATGAGTGGTCAGAAAAACTGTACCACCAACATATCAATCCCCACTCATCTCATCTTTCACTTGAATGCAAGGCCAATAAAAATTCCATCAAAGCTTTTTTGATATTTTGTCACAATGATTCCAAATTCCATGTGAAAGAGTAAATAAGTAAAAATCTCCAAAAAACATTTTTGTGAAAAAAGAGAGGAGACTTGCTCAACAAAGATATTAACATATATCACAGAAAGCTACAATAATTTAAACAGTGAAGCACAAAATAGCACAAAAGGGAGCAAATAGGCAAACACTTATATTTTAACATAAAGGCATTTTATATCAGTGGGAAAAGGATGGCTGATTGATGAAGTTACAGGTACAATCTGCCACTTATTCAGAAAACAAGAAAAGTTAGTGTCCTACTTCATACCACATATTCAAATGAATGCTATAAGGATTAAAGATTTAAATTTTAAGTGAAACTATAAAAGTGATATTTACATATATGGTAATAGAGAAGTTCTTTCTAAGTCCAATTGCAAAGGCAGAAGCTAAAAACTTTAAAATGCCCAGATTTGAGGTGCACAAATTTAAAATATCCACATGTGAAAAGTACAATTTTGAAATTGAAAGGTAAATCAACACTAGGAGAAAAAAATACTTTAACAGAAAGAAGGTTAATGCCCCAGGTGTGTAGAGCTTTCTCACAAATGAAGAACAGACAAACACTTCAAATAGAAAAAAATGAATTGGGGACATGAATAGCAATTCACCAAAACAAAATACAAATGATAGACATATAAAAGATGTTTAGTCTTATTAGTAATCAAAAGACATGCAAATTAAAACAAAAATGAGAAAATTTTGTCCCTATGTTGGTAAACACAAAAACAATGATTGTATTGTCAAGGATGGATAAATGAATCCTTTCAACACCACGGGTGATGGAGTAAATCAGGTAACTGGCAAACTTTATAAAGGGTAATTTGACAATATGATCAAAATTCTTAATAACACATGACCCAAATATTCTACTTCCAAAGGAATCTATCACGGATATGTACAAAGATTCACCCGTAAGATTGTTCATTACTATCAGAAACAAACCAAATGTCCAACAATAGGCGACTAGATTTTACATAGATCATATAATATCATAAGATAGATAATACAGTCAAGGCCTCAATAGTAATGTTGTAGAAATTAACATTTAAGGATTTCTTAACTTTTAATATTCAAGAAGTTCTCATAAAATACTGTTTTGTAGCAAAAAGCAAGTTACAGTGTAACCATGCTTTCTACACACATAGGAAAAAAAAACCTATAAGGTATTCCTTTAAATAATAATAATGGCAGGTGGACTACAAGTAATTTTTAATATTCTTTTTGCTGCTTTAATATTCTTTTTTCTTTATATATTTAACAATTTTTTATCAATTGTTAAGAAGAAAAATAGTTTTTAGTGGTTTTCTAGAAATATTGTATTTTACCTTCCCACCAGCATTACTTGAGAGTGTTTGTTCAGGCCAGGCAAAGGGGGCTCATGCCTGTAATCCCAGCACTGTGGGAGCAAAGCGGGAGGATCACATGAGGCCAGGAGTTCGAGACCAGCCTCCATTCTACAAAAAAAAAAAAAAAAGCAAAGAAAAAAAAGACAATGCCCATTCATTTGCTCATTTTTTTAATTAAATACTCTCAAAACACACGTTCAGAGCAAAGCACATTCAACCCTGGCCACAGCTGTAAACAAGACAAAGCCCTGCCCTTATAGAGCAGTCGATACGCTCCACAGTTAGGAAAACAGACAAGGAACAAACCAAGAAAGCAGCCCTGGGGGGATGTTCTGTGGCCTGCTGTGGAGGAGGATGCTCTGTGGCCTGCTGTGGAGGGAAGCAGGGCGAGGGGCACCGACGGGCTGGGGAAGGAGCTATGCTAGGGAGGGGTTCCGGGAGGGCCACTCAGAGGAGGTGACGGTGAGGAGACCTGATTGTGGTGAACAGCGAGTCACCTGCGGATCTGGGACAAGCATTTCCCCGCAGAGGGAACAGCCGAGGCGAAGGCCAAAGGAGGGGAGGGGCTTGGTGTGCCTGAGGAACAGTTGCACCAAGTCCCGTGTGGCTGAAAGGGAGAAGGCAAAGGAGAGGCGGCAGGAGGTGAGATCAGAGGCGTTGGGGAGGGGACAGGTGGCAAGAGCCCAGAGAACCTTCTGGGGCACAGGAGGGATTGTGGATTTTCTTTTGTGTATGATGGGAGCCGTTGGGGACTTTGTGTGTGAGAGCAACGAGATCTGATGTCATTTTCCCAGGATACTGCCAGCTCCCGGTTGAGAATGGAACCCAGCGCGCCCAAACTGCAGCAGGGAGGCCAATTCAGGAGGTCACTGCATGAGCTAGGCCTGGCCTGGAGTGGCCTGGTGCGGGGAACCTGGCGGCACTGGTGGTTCACACTTGCTAATTGAGTAAGCAACCGTCGTCGTGGGGGTGGAATCTTGATGTGTTTCTTTTCTGAGCCCCTTGTCAGCTGGAATGCTCTGGTAGCTCATCCTTCAGGAGTTCTGGATGTCCCTGAAAATAGAGAATCAGGCTGAGGGGGTTGCCCTCAGGATACACCACCCCCCTTTCTCCCCAGCCCAGAAGTCATCTTGTGCATTGGCCTTGAGTCCAACCAAAACGCTGGACAATCAGTGGCTAAACAAAGAAAGAAGAACGTTCTGTTGAATCATGATCGCCATCTACACTTTCAGGAGCGTTCATGTCCACCTTCACAGGTGTCAGCATAGAAATCACGCTTTTCCCAAAAATACACATCCTATGTTTTCCTGCATCCAATGCATCATGTCATGGAAGGAAGCACAAAATCTATGTGGTCCTACACATTTTTTTCAGGGTTTGGAGATTAACTAATAGATTTCCAGGACTTATTTCCTCCTGGGTTCTAATGTCATCCCACTATATTTATATGGAAAGAAAATGATGTCTTTCCTCCTCAATCATTTTAAAGTCATTATCATCTCTTGTAAGATAAAAATTAATCAAACTGTTTTCTTAAGATAATTCTTGTAAAATCGAGGTGCCTATTACAGGCCTGCACATCTTATGTCCCAGAAATTACACTCATCTTTGCCTCTCCTGTTTCCATAGTCCCATTTCTTCCAGTATTAACTATTTTTTTCTTTAATGAGACAGGGTCTTTCTCTGTTGCCCAGGCTGGAGTGCAGTGATGTGATCACAGCTCACTGCAGCCTCGACCTCCTGGGCTCAAGCCATCCTCCTGCCTTAGCCTCCCAAGTACCTGGGATCACAGGTGCATGCCACCACACCTAGCTACATTTTTTTTATTTTTTGTTTTTTGTAGAGAAGGGGTCTCATTATGTTGCCTAGGCTGGTCTCAAACTCTCAAGTGATCCTTCCATCTTGGCCTCCCAAAGTGCTGGGATTACAGGCGTGAGCCACGCTACCCAGCCCATAATCCCATTTTACCATGCACTTGGTCTCCAGTTTCTCAAGAGATCTGTGTCTGCCCTTGCCCCAGTCCCTCCTTGGGGAAGTTGCTTCTTTGTAGCCAGAAAAAGCCCTTGGGGTGGTGGAGGATGGGGGAACTGTGGGCTGGGCCCTGAGGACACAGTCTGAGGCAGGTCCTGTGCCATCTGGGGGCTGAGACACTGGGGTCAAATATGTCAGAGGTAAATTCGCAACTTCCATTATCCTTGCCCAAACCTGGAGGGGGCTGCTCTGTGTGCACCAGGGGGACCATAGGCTCAGGATGGGGCTCTTCTGTGCAAGGCAATTTGGGGATTCAGCCAGTGTCCTAATGCCTGGGGTGCCACCTGGTTGAATGAATACAAAGGCATCAGAGGAAGAGGTACTTGTGTGGATACAGGTATCTGGGACTCCAGGTGGGAGTCACTGTACTGAAAACCCATCTGTCCCAAGTAAAGCATGTGATAAGAGAAGGACATCTCCAAAAGAATACCTTGGGCACGATGCTACTGCAAAAGCTAAATCAAGACTCCCCCCGCCCCTAGTATTGGCATGGAAAAGTCTCCATGCCGGCAAGTGACACCCAGCACTAACCAAGGACATCTTAGTACCAGCAGTCTCTGACACACACGCCAGACCCCCAAGGTATCACAACTGGCCACAGCCCATCCCAGAGACAGCCACACCACAGCAAGGCAGCCACAGCATAAAGTCGGAAGGTCCTTCCACCCCGACCACTGCAACAAAGGCACTTGCTTACAGGAAGCGGTGAGAACATACATGGTTGCACATATGGACATGCACATCGGTGAGCATCTCTCCTCTGGACTTGAACGCCTCTGCACTGCACCAGCACTCATCGTGATACGTGGCATTTGGTAGGCACTTAATGAGTGTTTTCTAAATATAGGAAGGAACAAGGGGAATGGAAGGACTGTGTAGACATCATCCAGTGGCTTGCTTCTCTACCAGTTTCGTATCCAGAAGGCAGCATGGCATTTCAGGGTGCCGCTCAGGCCATATTGTCAGTTTCATACCGAGCATCAGCTGCGGGGGGAAAGAAGGACATGCATGTCCAGGGGGCTGGGTGGTTTTACCTCCGTTAAAAAATCACCTTCCAAGAGACACTCCCCAAGTTCTGCTGAGGAAGGACACAGCAGAGGGGATCCACCTGCCTTCAAAGGCGGCCAAAGGAGCAGATGCCAGCAGGCTTGAAGTGGAGCCCTTGCCACCCACTTGGCAGGCGGGTAAAGTTGGACAAACCCTGGTCTCTGTTGCCCCATCTGTAAGATGGCACTAATTACCTAAGCTTGTCCCCAGACTCTAATGACATAATGAGCATGAAAGCCCCGCATTAGCCAGGGGGCGAAAGGCATCGTTATCCCATGTTTAAAGGACGTCATTTGCCACTGGGCAGAGCAGAAGAAGGGGAACAGGAAGGAGCCAGAAACCTGATGCTCTTGGCCCATCGCCTATCAGCATCACATCTGAGCCTGGGATCTCCAGCCCTGGGCTCCTGCCTCTCCTCACGGGACCCAGAGCTGCCTGGAGGGCAAGACCCCAGTGAGTGCTCAGAGCAAAGGAGCCACTGCAGAGACTCAGAGTGGCAGCCCCATGTGTAAGGGTGTGACTGCCTTTTACCTGGTGCAAGGGGCAAGGACATGGTGGGTGGAAAGTGGGCAGTGAGGCCTCCCCATTTCAAAAGACTTCTCCCAGTGGCCCGACCGGACCCCCATGAAGGGCCTCTCCATGCCCTTCATCAGAGAGGAGACATCTCCACCACCACCAGGCATAGAAATCGCCTCCCACAAAAGCTGCTCAACTCCCTCCATCTCGGAACAGAGTGGCAAAGGCATGAGAGTGGCTACGCATTCGGAAGTAGACAAGCACACGTAACAAACACAGAGACGATCTGCCCATTTTTGGACCCCTGCATTAGATTCCCAAGCAGATGCTCCGCCACACTCACGCCGCAAGATTAGTGTGGGAGGGACTGGAGGAAGGGCTCAGACACCCGGACCGCTCTCTGCCCACCAGGCTGCGCGTCTAGGAATTGTCTGTGTCACGTTGCTCCTGTCACTAAGAGAGGGCTCACAGGAATGAGATCCCGCCCCAACAGCAAGCCCTGCCTATGTTAAAGGCAGAGCCTGCATGAGTCAGATCCTACTCCTACACCCCGTGGCCTGTTCGGGAGGCTGCCCCGTCCCCACCAAGGGTGCCCTCTCAGCCACCTTCACTGCACTCAGGCTTACCCTAGCACACTTTAAACCAGGAACACTCTCCCTTGAGCTATCTTTTTTTTATTTTTTTTTGAGACGGAGTCTCACTCTGTCACCCGGACTGGAGTGCAGTGGCAGGATCTCGGCTCACTGCAAGCTCCGCCTCCCAGGTTCACACCATTCTCCTGCCTCAGCCTCCTGAGTAGCTGGTACTACAGGCGCCCGCCACCACACCCGGCTAATTTTTGGTATTTTTAGTAGAGACGGGGTTTCACCGTGTTAGCCAGGATGGTCTCAATCTCCTGACCATGATCCGCCCTTCCTCAGCCTCCCAAAGTGCTTGGCTCTTGAGCTATCTCTTAAGGGACCCGAGGATGAAACAGTGAAACTGGAGACTGGCAGCTGTTCACTGTCAGTCTGGGGAAAGCAGATCCAAGCAGCCATGAGAAAACCCAGAAGCAGTCAGCGAGGAATCAAAGTCCTACCAGTGTCATGTGGCCCCAACAGAGCCCCGGAGAGCTGAGCAGAGGCCTGTGTGGCTGGGCAGGCAGGAGACATGTCCTGGAGGGAGCAAGCCTTGAAATTGTGGTCTGTAGAACTTGCCCTTCTGACCCAAGGGTGGCCATAGAGGAATGTTAAATCAGCACCCCTGGCCCTCAACCACGCCTGATGGCCTGGAGAAGTTTGCTTAACCTCTCCAAGCTGCCCTTTGGAGAACATAAGATCATGAACCTGGACCTCGTCCCACCCAGGAGATGCCATGAGGAACACAGTCCCCACAGCTCACAGGAAGTTGCAGACCGGAGGTGAAAGAGCGTTTTGCTGGAAGGTAATGAGATACGTTAACCACCCTGAAAGTTAGGGGATTCACCCAGCCTCCAGTTCTACACAGCTCTCACCTCACATTAAGCACCAAAAAACTCAACAATCAAGGTAAGTGCAATCTCTCTAAAAATCACAATGAATGCATTTTTCAAAATCCATAATAAGCAAGATTATCAAAATTGTAAATCAAGACAAGCTCTGATCTTGCTACCTCACTCAGCACAACCTGGCCATTTCACACTCTCGTAAGACAGAGTACGCCATCCTCATTTCACTCACCACCATTGTCATTAAATATTCATCGGAGTGATGGTTGGATTCGTTTTTGCCCCTACAAGGGCGAGGGCAGTGTGCTTCACTAGTCTGTGTGTACCTGGCACCTAGTTCAGAGCTTGGCACATGGAAAAGTGGTGCCCAGGAAATACCCAAATGTACATCATAGATGGAAGTTAACCCTGAAAGCTGTGCTGAGAGCTCTTCTCTGCTCACATGCCACGGTGGGCTTCTGCTCGTAGCCCTGGGGGACTCTCCACCCGACCCCATCGCTGCCACTGTACAAGCTCCTACCTTCCCGAATGTAGAAGCCAGACCTGGGTGTTTGTGTGTGTGTTTGTTTGTTTGTTTGTTTGTCTGTTTTTGAGACAGGGTTTCATTCCTGTCGTCCAGGCTGGAATACAGTGGCACAATCTCGGCTCACTGCAACCTCTGCCTCCTGGGTTCAAGCCATTCTCCTGCCTCAGCCTCTCCTGCCCAGGCCAGCTGGGATTACAGGTGCCCACCACCACGTCCCGGCTAATTTTTGTATTTTTAGTAGAGACAGGGTTTCGCCATGTTGGCTAGGCTGGTCTCAAACTCCTGGCCTCAAGTGATTCATCTGCCTTGGCCTCCCAAAGTGCTGGAATTACAGGTGTGAGCCACTGTACCTGGCCCAGACCTGGGTTCTAATGACCCCTTTGCTTTCATTTGTGAAAAGATACTTTCAGTGCAGAGCCCATGGGATGCAGTGGAGACACAAACAATCTGGCAGGTCCCAGGACAATGTGTGACTGATTTTCTGTGCCTCCTGGACTTGTCTCCACGGGCCACCGCCAAATGGCCATTGGAGGGTGTGTCCTGCCATTTTGGGCACTTGGGCAGCTGGGCTTCCGCCCCCAGGAGCCAAGTTGGATCCATTCCAAGACAGTCACTCTCTGTCCACTTCTTCACAGAGAACGTTTCTATATTGAGGAAGTTTAATTTGAGGCCAGTAGGAATCATAGTGTATGGGTTTGCCTGAAACAGGCTCACATGCAGGCAATGGCTAAATAAAAATCTCCAAATAGCCATGCCCTATTTTTGCATTTTTATGAGTTCTTTGAAAGGAAAAAAGAAGGGGTGAGGAAGAAATTAAGAAATACAAGGCTGAGCACAGTGGCTCACACCTGTCATCTCAGAGCATTGGAAGGATGGCTTGAGGCCAGGAGTTCGAGATCAGCCTGGGCAACACGGTAAGACCCCATCTTTAGAAAACAAAAAGAAAAATAAAATCTTTACAGAAAGAACTACAAGATGTTTCCCTGTCCTTACCTGACCTCCCAGCTGCAGGGGACTTAGGAAGGGAGGGGAAAGTGCAGGGGGCCTCCTGCATGGGCAGCCAGGTCATGGGTCCTGCCAACAGCCTCTACCCAGCTCCTCTTCTATAAGTGGACATTGGCCCCGTCCTCTGTATGCACCTGTTCTGTCTCCTCTGACCTGGAGAGACAGCTTTGCCTTTCTGCCTCAGAAGATGGAAAAAGGGGGGAAGTACCCCCAAGCTCCTGGGAAGATGCCTAGCTGAGAGGTGCCCAATGCCAGCAGGCCCAGCACTGCCAGCTCCCAGGGACCCAGGCCAAGCCAGAGACTGGCCTGGGAAATGGATGAGGGGAGAGAAGCAACATGTGGTTTTAAATCTTTGTTAAAAACTTGGCTGGGCACTGTGGCTCACGCCTGTGAGCACTTTGGGAGGCCAAGGCGGGCAGATCACTTGAGGTCTGGAGTTCGAGACCAGCCTGGCCAACATGGCAAAACCCTGTCTCTCCTAAAAGTACAAAAATTAGCCAGGTGTAGTGGCGGATGTCTGTAGTCCCAGCTACTCAGGAAGCTGAGGAAGGAGAATCGCTTGAACCCAGGAGGCGGAGGTTGCAGTGAGCCAAGATCACGCCACTGCACTCCAGCCTGGGCGACAGAGTGAGACTGTATCTCAAAAAAAAAAAAAAAAAAAAATCATAAACCCTACCAAAGGGTCAATCTCTCTTTCAGAAAGGACATTAGGTGCCGTTTTCCTGCTGGAAGCCCCATAAGTCCCCACTTCTCCTCAATATACAATTCAAAAAAGCCTCCAAATTGCCACTGCTGTCATGCTAAGCATTGGAAAGTTCTGCTTGACCTTTTATTAACATTTTTCTAAACCAATATGTTTGGTGTGGTGGTTTTGTTTTTTTTTTCTTTTTTTTTTTCCTTTTTTTTTGCTACAAGCACCCTGAGGACTTATGAAAAATACTTTTTTCTGTAGTTTATCCCATATGCACTTAATAGGCTCACAAATATAATACCATTATAAAAAAGAAAAACTGCCAACTCTGCTAAAAAAATTGTCATAACACTAAATTATTATATAAATATAAAAGGAGTGTGTCTGTAAAATATTCACTCAATGAACATCCCAAGGTGATGGTTTTGCTATGTTTTTTTTATTCCTGAGAGATCCATAACGCACTCGGATATGCCACATGTCACCACATGAATCAGGCAGTTAATACATGTGCTTTTTAGAAGCACGGATGTCTTCCCGATAGAATGTGCTATAAAAAACTGTGGAGATCCGGCTGCTTTGTCTGATAGGCATAATTTAATGTCTGGTTTATAATACTGCATCTTAAGGAAAAATACACACTGTCCTATGTAGTTATTTACAATATATTGCTAAGTCTATGCAAATATGTTTCCCCGAGCCCGGGATTATATAACAAAGGTCAACAATGTTTGAAATATTTTGAAGCATATTCCCAATATGCATAGTGTATGGTGCTAATATCCAATATATGCACATATATCTTAATATATTTCCAGATCTTTCTGTTCATTGTTCTCTCCGTAGCTTCCCACAGAATACTATTAGAGAAATGCTTTCTTCTGAGTAAAGCCAAACATTGCCTATCCATCTTGGAAAAATTTATTAAGGTGGCTAATTATGTGGTCCTTAATATTGCATTAGTAGGGAGGTTGCTCAATACCACTGCGGAAGAGAAAAAGATAGAAGCCAGTTCAATAATACTGAAACCAGAGATGCAATACGTGCGAAAATCAGCACACACCTATGTCATCCTATTTTTCTGCCCCAGATTTCCAAATCAGGCAATTCCACTTAGGGATCACACGTGTGCCTGTGCACCCACATGCGCGCGCGTGCGCACACACACACACACACATGCTTGTGATCTGGTGTGCACAAAACCAAGATTACAAGCCACACATTCTGCTTCTCCCTTCCAAATATTGCAGATTTTGCCCTTATTTTTCTGAATTTTGTGATCACCTGTGCTTTTCATTCAAATCATTTCCTTCAAGAGAAAAAAAAAATGCTTTGGCTAATTGCACAAGAGTAGGGGAGAGGGTTGTGGAAACCAGACCTGCGCTATCCAAACCACATTCAGAAGATAGCATAAAAGAGAGATTTGTTTACATCAAAGGTATATGAAATCTGAGCCCTCAATTCTGTCCCCCATTTCAAATTATATTGTTCCTCTATCATTCTCCAGTCACTGGGTTGAACTAAATTGGGAAGACTACAGTAAAACAGACACCAAAACAAGAGACTGAGGTCATTAGAAAGAGGCTAATCTCCAGAAAAGATACTCTTCCCTGGTATGTGGACCAGGCTGGACTTTGCATGTGGCTTTTCATACCTGTGCTGCTGTGACGCTGTGTAGCTGTCCCAAACTCTGGGCCACAACATCACCCAGAGGTTGACTCTGGCAGCTTCAGACTGCCTTGGTATTTAGGGTCCTCGAAAACCCCAAGGCTAAAAATCCTTCCAGCCAATCCATGTTTTAAGACACTACAAAAATCACCCATTTTCAAGGACTAATGGAGTATGTCTAGATGTGGCTATGGAACTGATGTATTTTTTTAGAATCTTTTTCCATGTTATCAGTCCAACCAGCCACACAGCCCACCTGATGAGGATTTTTAAAAAGACCCACAGCTGTGAAATCTGATGCTTTGCACCTCTATCGCCAGCAGAAATTAGTTATCTAGAAGTTTCTTGAACAGAACTCTCTCAGGAGGCGAGATTAAGTCTGTAATCACAGCACTTTGGGAGGCCAAGGCAGGAGGATTGCTTGAAGCCAGGAGTTCAAGACCAGCCTAGGCAACCCATCCCTACAAAAAAAAATTAAATTAATTTTTTTAAATTAATTAAAAAAATGAGTTATCTCAGGAAGGCAATCAGACACACAATGCAAGCCACCTCATGAGAAAGTCAGCTCTGTGGTTTCT
Organism: Symphalangus syndactylus; assembly: GCF_028878055.3. Lineage (NCBI taxonomy): Eukaryota > Metazoa > Chordata > Mammalia > Primates > Hylobatidae > Symphalangus > Symphalangus syndactylus. Next base: position 55,846,172 of record NC_072435.2, read on the forward strand.
CCAGAAGAGAATGTCATTACCAGAAATTCACACCCGTAATTCCCGCACTTTGGAAGGCCAAGGATGGTGAATCACTTGAGCCCAGGAGTTCAAGACCAGCCTGGGCAACATAGTGACTGAGACCCCATCTCTTTAAAAAAAAAAAAAAAAAATGACCATCTTGCTTGACTCTGGCCATGGGGTTTCCTGAACCCCCATAATGATCCCACAAAGTGTGGGGGAAGTGGGAAAATAGAACAACACACATGTACACTGAAGACAGCTCCTATTTCCTCCTAAGCCATAAACTGCTTCATAGAACCTTCCAGAAGGTTTTGAGGAAGGGTTTTCACAAGGGCTGAGAGAGCTGCGAGCATCTTTGTTCTCCCACTGGAAACTCAACTGTATATAAGACACAGCAAATGTTAAATCATTTAAAGAGAGCTATTTTTCATAGTTTCCAGTACATAAATGTGTTTCAGTGCATGTTATTGTAAAATAATGTTCCTACTTATGTTCTTCTACATCTGTTGTTGTGTTTACTCATCCTTTCCTTCTGACTTTTAGAAATAGCAATAAATCTATTTTTTAATCCCCTCTGCTGATGACTGATTATTCATTGCTAAAAGGAATGGAAGGAGGTCCATGTGAAGAGTGATCCGCCCTCCAGAACAAGCTCCACTTTCACAAGATAAACAGGGTCCGGGGAGATTCCTCTTTTGTCCTGGGTAGTTTATGCAAACTAAATAAGGACTTGGTGGCAGCTCAAATAAATATAAATTACCCTCCAGTGGAAACTCCAACCACTTGTTACAGTCAATTTCAGCGAGGAGGAGCCAAGGGTGACATCTACACAAACAATACAATTCATTTCTATACTGCATCCCTAATACAAAGATTGCAAAGGGCTTCGTGGGAGTCAGTCGTCACTGATCTAAACCAAACAGGGTGGGAAGCCAAGAAGGCAGAAGGAGGAGGAAGAGGAACTGCTGCTTCTGGACCCTGGGAAGAATCCCAGCTGTAATTGGAATCCCACCAAAGCAAGTGCCTACAGCTGTGTAAGTCAGGATAAGGCAGGCTCGCACTGCTGCAACAAATAGTCCCAAAATCTCAGTAGTTTGATACAAGTGTTAATTTATTTCTTTTTTTTTTTTTAAGTTTTTAGAGACAGGGTTCCATCACCCAGGCTGGAGGGTAGTGGCTTAATCATGGCTCACTGCAGCCTCAACCTCCTGGGCTCAAGCAGTCCTCCTGCCTCAGCCTCCCAAGTAGCTGGAATTAACAAGCACATACTGCCACACCCAGCTAATTTTTTTTCTTTTTCTGTAGAGATGGGGTCTCCCTCTGTGGCCCAGGCTGATCTCACACTTCTGAGTTCAAGCAGTCCTCCTGCCTTGACCATTCAAAGTGCTGACATTACAGGAGTGAGCCACTGTGCCTGGCCACAGCGTTAATTTCTTGTTCTCAGAGTCTGGGAGACTCACAAGGGCAGCTGCCTCACGTTCCATGTGTCTCAATGATCAGGCTGTATTGTTCTGCAGCTCCTATATCTCAACACAAGGCCTCTGTGGTTGCCCAGGCAGAGGAAGTGAAAGAAAGCCATAGTTAGTCACACACAGGCTCTTCTATGCTTTCACCTGGAAGCACTCTTTTGACCAGAATAAGGCACATCTTCCTATTTGCAAGGGAGCTGGGAAATGTGGGAGAAGAGAAGGTCATGTCTGGTGAACATCACTAATTCTACCCCAGGCGAGACAATTTCACAGAGCCACTCGTCGTCTGGGGATTGCAGAATACATCACAAAGGACCCTCTAAGCACTTTCCCTAAACTGTATTGTGCAATATGTTTGCCCCCTCTGTCTACAACTAAACGGTGCTTTAACTGCATTCCTGGGGCTAAGTGATGGAGCAAACTTAATTTCCTCATCTGTAAAATAGGGATACCAGTGCCAGTCTAACAGGCTACTACGAAGACCTAAGACTTTATGCATTTGTAAACTGCACATCATTAATGCACACATGTGTGTTGGTGGAAGTAACAACCATAGTTACTGGGCTAGTATTTCAGCATGAGGGGCAGGGAAACCCTGGTTCAATGCCTAGAACTTAGCATCCAGAGTAGTCACTGAATGGTGACCCCCATCCAGTTCCATTTGATGTCTAGCTGGCTGCTTTGGTGATTGCTTCTGTTTTTAGGGCCTTTCAAATTTACTCTGCTTTAACATATCTGCTGATGATATGAACACCTGTACTTATGTCTACTGGTTCTTACCTTAGAGTACTGGCTGGGATTTTTTGTTGTTGTTGTTTTCTGAGATGGAGTCTCACTCTGTTGCCCAGGCTAGAATGCAGTGGTGCTATCTTGGCTCACTGCAGCCTCTGCCTCCATGGTTCAAGCAATTCTCCTGCCTCAGTCTCCTGAGTAGCTGGGATTACAGGTATGCACCACCACAACTGTCTAGTTTATGTATTTTTAGTAGAGATGAGGTTTCACCATGTTGACCAGGCTGGTCTCAAACTCCTGACCTCAAGTGATCTGCCTGCCTTGGCCTCCCAAAGTGCTGGGATTACAAGTGTGAGCCACTGCACCCGGCCTACTGGTTGAGATTTTTTAATGAACTTTTTAATGGCATCTATCCCAGATACCTTACAATGGGATTCCCTTGCAGGTGCCTCCATTTGCACTTAGCCCGTGGTCAAGCTTGTTTATTTTGCCACTCTCAAAAGTGAATTCCAATGAATATTGTAGAAGGCCACAGGGTCTGGTTATTTTTCCAATCACGTAATGCTGATTTTCTTGTTTTGTTTGGTTTTTGTTTTTGTTTTGTTTTTTGTTAACCACATGTATTGCAAACTCTTCTTCCTAAAACCTTCTTGGCATGTGGTCATCTCTGGGTCACATCAGAAAGGACCAACTGCAAACAAAACCACCTTGAGGCTGGACAAAAGGAAAAGAATGAGATGGACTCTTTCTTGCTGGGTTCTTTTGGAAGTGGCAAGGCATAACAGGGTCAAAGAAACTTGGCTTTGAACTTGAGTTTCAATCTCAATTCTGCCATTTTTATACGTGCCCTTAAACAGATGATACCTGATATAGTTTAGATATTTGTCCACATTGAAATCTCATGTTGAAATGTAATTCTCAATGTTGGAGGTGGGGCCAGGTGGGAGGTGTTTCGGTTATGGGGGTGGATCCCTCATGGCTTGGTACTGTCCTGGCAATAATGAGTGAGGTCTTGCGAGATCTGATTGTTTAAGAGTGTGTGGCTCCTGCCCCTGCTCTCTTGCTCCTGCTTCCGCCATGAGAGGTGCCTGCCCCCTCTTTGCGTTCTGCCATGATTGGAACCTTCCTGACGCCTCACCAGAAACAGATGCAGGTGCTATGCTTCCTGTACAACCTGCAGAACTTGAGCCAATTAAACCTCTTTTCTTTATAAATTACCTAGTCTCAGGCATTTCTTTATAGCAATGCAAGAACAGCCTAATACAGTGTCCTGTCTTGGGGCCTTTCCTGGCAGGAGATGAGGGCGATACAGGGAGGACTCCATAAGACAACAGGCCAAGGATTATGGCTTGGTGGGTACTGTGCATTTGGTGAAGTCTAGTTCTCTTACTCAAGCTTCAGGTGGTACACTCATCACGGGGCACCTGAAGTATCATAGGACTGTGCCAGTGGAGGACTCGTGGACAAGTTGGTACAGGATGTGCACATAAATAGTCTCCTCTTCATAACTTTCTGTTGAAAAAAATGGAGCCATCTCCAGAAAGGAACCATGAGACTTTCTCATGGCTTGAGCTGTGACCTCCAGAAATGTCCTCCAACAGAGCTGTCCAATAGTGGGTTTTCCTGCCCAACAGCCCAACACACAAGTGCAAGTTTGATCTTCGCCACCTCCTCCAATGCTATGGTAGGTGACCCCGGCAGCAGGATTGGAATGATTATTGAAGTCATTGCTTCATTCTCAGACTACATCAACCAATGCCCAGTTCAGCTTTTCCCCACCAGTCTCTTGGCTGTTTCAACCAAATTACAAAAACGTGAAGATAAAATAATTAGAAATGCTCATTTGTCACTGAGAATCTGGCAAGAAAAACCTATATTTTGCAAGCAGTTTTAATATTGTATGTTTTTGTGCTTTCCTAAACTAATTTAGCCTACTAATTTTCTGTAATTACCTGCATGCTCTTAGCTTCCGCTGGTCAGTTGAGTTCTGAGACACTTACATAACCGGCATTAAAAAGATGCATTTAGCGGCTCAGATGGTTAAAGTAACAAAGCCTATAGAATCCGGAGGTTATTGTATTCTCCCAAAAGTACTTAAATAATAGCCTAAAATCTGAAGAATTACTTTAATACTTCAATAAAAATAACCCAATTCAAAACATTTTCAAGGAAACAGAGTTCTTTGCTCTAGGCTACCGAGTAATGGCTGAGAAAAAGTATATAGCCTGTCACTTCTGATTAGAGAACTGTGCCTCTGTGCTTTGAATGAGGGGCATGTCTGGTAATAGGAAGTGCAGATATTAAAGTTAATAAAATAATGTGGAATACGATATATATGAAACTTGACCAACTAGAGCACAGAATATAACATACATTACCCTGTTCAGTCAACTCCTGTGGCCTGGCATCTAATGACAAGCTTAATTTCTGTTTCCAATGAGAGCACAGCTAAAAATACAATTTCCAGATTAGACAAATATTTTATCCGACTCCCTAACAAATGTAACCAAGAATGGCTGACGTGTCTACAGAGATGCCCAGCGACCATGAGAGGGAATTACTAGGATTGCAAACTGCTCAGCCTCAAAACTCCGTGAAACCCCATCATCTTTGAGGTCATTATAAATAATTAGTTGCAGACACGGAGATGTTGAGGCTTCGCAACTAGGAAAGGACAAGGGTGGATCCATTTCTCTTCTGCCCTGAGAGGCTCCCAGCTCCCTCTCGGCAAAATTAGGCCTCCCCAAACCATCCGACATCAAGGCCCCTGAACACCCATTATTGCATCTTTAATCTAAAACCCCAACACCAACGATAATGGTTTTTGTTTTTCGATACATTAACCTTCAACTTGTATTTTCACTATTAAATAACCAGCCTGAGAACCTCCTAGAATTTTTTTTTCCCAGTCACCTAAAGGAAACCATGCAGTCCCCATGATGTGACCCTCTTAAGGGATTTAAAAGCAATTCAATGAGCTAATCTCAGTAAACCTAGAATTAAAGTTCTTGTTTCCATATTTCACTTTCAAAATATTTAGAACTTTGACAGATATGACATTATGTTTTCATTAAAACAGCTGATTTCAAAATGCTGCTCTGTGCAGAAACGCCATAAACAGTTTATGATGAACTGCCACGCTCTTAATTAAAACAATAAATCCAGCACACAATATTTGTGCAGCCTCCGGTCTGACCTTTGCCTCTTGCTATCCACCACCAAGCCGCGGCTGCATTCCCAACGCCAGACGTGGAAGGTTTTAAAACATGATCTGAAAGGCACTAAAGATAAAATAAGAGAAAACGTACCATTAGTCTTCGCAGTTATGATTAATTCAGTTCATATTTTACAATCTGGTTATGGAGTAAAACTGCAGACTTTACATCAAGTATTTGCCATTCACTATACCTAATGTATAAAAATGCTTGATATTTTAGAAAATGGCACCGAGCTAATTCACCACAACCCCATGAAGGACAGGAATTGAAATAATAAAAACAGAGAGTGATTCGCCATCCATCCAAAGTGAAGAGCGGATCGCACTCATTGGACGGTCAGCCTTGGACGATAAATATGTCGATTGCAGCCCGGCTTCACCATGCCACGTTTATCTCTGTGCCGCGAGATTTCAGATTAAAATATTCCCTAAATCTCTCACATCTGCTTCCGGAGCAGGCAACAAGGGTGTTAATTACCAAGCAGTAATGACAGTAAATTTGTTTCCCTGGCCTGGAGTCACCAAGCTAACCTCCAGCCTTGCCATCCCCAAAGACAGAAATGATTCTGAACTGGGGCTCACTCACTTGCACCCCATAGAGAGAGAGCACTGGGCTGGTTGGGGGACCATTTTGCAGCCTCTCTGTGGAGGGATGGGTGGACAGCCAGCATCTGGGCTCCAGGAGAAAATGCTCCCAACTGTCTTCGGAGCAGAGACTTCCTGCAGGAAGGGGAGGGAGTGTCCAGGCACCTTTGAGGACATGGAGACCTACCTCTTGATGCCAGCAGCAGGCTGGCCACCAAGACACCTCCCATCACACCTAACATGAGCATGTGTCCCCATGCCCTTCCTCCGGGCTTTGTTTCACCTCCTTCTCTGTCTTTCCAACCCTCTGTCCCCACCTGCTCCACATCCATATGACAAACACATACACACAGTACATGGACCCATACAGAGCTAGGGACAGCAAAGCCTCTGAGGCTGGGAGACCCGAAGTGACAGTGAGTGGGACCCAGCTCTGCAAGTCCTTGTCTGAGTTGCAGGCAGAGTGCACCAGGGCTCCAAAAAGGTGGAGGAGAGGAAAGCAGTGCTGGCCACAGGAGGCCATGCAGGCTCGCAGCCCCTGACCTGGGTCCCTTCTGTCCACGTTAGAAGGAGTAAAACCCCACGTGGGCCACCTCTCTCTGCCAGGGCAAGACCCTCACGTTGGCCTACCTGGCTCCAGCCTTTGGTCACCTCCAAAGCCTATCATGCTTTTCCTCTCTCCTCTCCAGGACCCTTACTTCCCTCCAAGGGCCCCTTCCAGCCAACACAGCACAGTGGACTTAGAACTGTCATTGGGACCTGAGCCCTGGAGGGAACCAATGCTATGCACCCCTGCCTGCCATGGAGCCTCCAAAGCAGCTTCCAGGGAAGGCGCTGCCAGAGCCTTTCTCCTACCTGGCCCTAAAGACGTGCCTTAGCCCTTGTTTGGTTGGGGAATTCTGTCCCAGCCATCCTAGCTGTGAAAGAGCCATGCAGGAAGGTTGGGACCTGGGGGTCCCTGAGCACCATCCAGGGCTCCTGTTCTCCCCTGGCCCTGCCCCACGTACAACATGGCTCTCTACCAGGGTTCTCACTCAGTGCCCTCATCGTGTGTGTGTGGGTGTGTGCAAGTGTGTGTGTGTGTTCGGATGGGATCTCGTTATGTTGCCCAGGCTGGTCTTGAACTCCTGGGCTCAAGCAATCCTCCCATCTCGGCCTCCCAAAGTGATTGGATTTTAGGCATGCACCATTATGCCTGGTCAAGCCTACAGCACCAAGTATTCCCAGGCAGTCTCCCATCCAAATACTAATCAAGCCCCAACCCTGCTTAGCTTCCAAGATCAGATAAGACTGGGCACATTCAGGGTGATATTAGGGTTATGCCTCACACTTTGCATCAAGCATCAGAGTTGGGATGGGGCCCATCCACCTTCCTGCCTTCACAAAAGAAGGTACCCTAATAGCAGTTAAACCCCTCTGCCCCCCATCAGCTGCCCCTACACTCAGGTACTTGGACCAGAAGGAACAGTTCCAGATCCTGGCCACCTGCCATCCCACCCCCTACATTTTCCAGCTGTGCAGCTCACCCTGGTCCACAAGGTCACACTACATGTATCCCTGGGATCACAGTGGCCCCTGTGAATATCATCATTTTTTAGAAAACTGATAGACCAGAGGAATAAAGTCGCCATCCTGAAGGCACCCAGTGAATAAGTGGCACCACGGAATTGAAACCCACACCCAGCTGAGCGCGGTGGCTCACACTCATAATCCCAGTACTTTGGGAGACAGAGGCAAGTGGATCACTTGAGCTCAGGAGTTTGAGACCAGCCTGGCCAACATGGTGAAACCCCATCTCTACAAAAAATACAAAAATTAGCCAGGTGTAGTGACACATACCTGTGGTCCCAGCTACTCAAGAGGCTGAGGCGGGGGGATCACTTGAGCCCAGGGGGTTAAGGCTGTAGTGAGCCATGTTTGTGCCATTGCACTCCAGCCCAGGCATGCAGTCTCACTGCAGCCTGAGAGTGAGACCCTGTCTCAAAAAAAAAAAAAAACGCACATCCTCTGCCTTTAGGGCTGATGGACCCTGATGGTAATGCCCTCCACCACCCTATACAACCCCACCCTCAGTCAGACCCTTGAGTTTCTCAAACTGAGGCCCATAGATACGTTCTCAGGGGTTCACGACTCTTTTTGTAAGTTATAATTTTTTTTTTTTGAGACAGAGTCTTTATGTCACCCAAGCTGGAGTGCAGTGGCACGATCTCAGCTCACTGCAACCTCCACCCCTGGGTTCAAGCAACTCTCCTGCCTCAGCCTCCAGAGTAGCTGTGATTACAGGCATGCACCACCACGACCAGCTAATTTTTGTATTTGTAGTAGAGTTGGGGTTTCACCAAGTTGGCCAGGCTGGTCTTTAACTCCTGACTTCAGGTGATCTGCCTGCGTTGGCCTCCCAAAGTGCTGGGATTACAGGCATGAGCCACGGCACCCGGCTGGTAAGTTTTAATTTTGTGTTTTCACTTAGTGCATTCATCTAAAAGAAACAATGAATAAAATAAATTCTGAATCACCCGGGTGACCAGTCACCAGGTCATCTCCATACAGTTTGTGTTTTCTGTCGGAAGAGACATACCTCGTTTTATTGCGTTCACTTTACTGCACCTCCCAGATAATTGTGTTTTTTTACAAATTGAAGGTTTCTGGCAACCTTGCATGGAGCAAGTCTATAGGCACCATTGTTCCAACGGCAAGTCCTCACTTCATGTCTCTGTGTCACATCTTGGTAATTCTTGCAATATTTCAAGCTTTTTCATTACTATTATACCTGTTACAGTGACCTGTGAGCAGTGATTTTTTTTTTTTTTTTTAAGTTGGAGTCTCTCTCTGTCGCCCAGGCTGGAGTACAGTGGCACAATCTCAGCTCAGTGCAACCTCTGCCTCCCGGGTTCAAGCGATTCTCCTGCCTCAGCCTCCCAAGTAGCTGGGACTACAGGCGCATGCCACCATGCCCAGCTAAATTTTGTATTTATAGTAGAGACGGGGTTTCACCATATTGGCCAAGCTGGTCTCGAATTCCTGACCTTGTGATCCATCCACCTGGGCCTCCCAAAGTGCTGGGATTACAGGCGTGAGCCACCGCACCCAGCCTGAGCAGTGATCTTTGATGTTACTGTTGTCATTGTTTTGAGGTACCAAGAACTACACCCATATAACATGGGAAATTTAATCGATAAATGTGCATGTTCTGACCACTTCACCAACTGATTATTCCTTCATCTCTCTCCCTCTCCCCAGGCCTCCTTATTCCCTGAGACACAACAATTTTGAAAACTGGCTGATGAATAACCCTAAAATGTCCTCTAAGTGTTCAAGTGAAAGGAAGAGTCACACGTCTCATTTTAAATTAAAAGCTAGAAATGATTAAGTTTAGTGAAGAAAGCAGGTCGAAAGCTGAGATAGGCTGAAAGCGAGGCGTCTGGTGCTAGTTAGTCTAGTTGTGAATGCAAACAAAAGTTCTTGAAAGAAATTAGAAGTGCTACTCCAGTGAACACACGAATGATAAGAAAGCTAAACAGACTCATTGCTGATAAGGAGAAAGTTTGAGTGGTCTGGATAGAAGATCAAACCAAACACAACATTCCCTTAAGCCACAGCCTAATCCAGAGCAAGCCCCTAACTCTCTTCAATTCTATGAAGCCTCAGCGAGGTAAGAAAGCTGCAGAAGAAAAGTTGGAAGCTAGCAGAGTTTGGTTCATGGGGCTTAAGGAAAGAAGCCAACTCCATAACATAAAAGTGCAAGGTGAAGCAGCACGTGCTGATGGAGAAGCTGCAGCAAGCTATCCAGAAGATCTAAGATTATTGAGAAGGTAGACACGCTAAACAGTAGATTGTGTTTCTTTGTTTGGGTTTTTTTGTTTGTTTGTTTCTTGTTGTTTTTTTTTTTGAGATGGAGTTTCACTCTTGTTGCCCAAGCTGGAGTGCAATGGTGCTATCTTGGCTCACTGCAACCTCCACCTTCTGGGTTCAAGAAATTATCCTGCCTCAGCCTCCCGAGTAGCTGGGATTACAGGCATGTGCAACCATGCCCAGCTAATTTTGTATTTTTAGTAGAGACAGGGTTTTTCCGTGTTGATCAGGCTGGTCTTGAACTCCCCACCTCAGGTCATCCACCCCCATCAGCCTCCCAAAGTGCTGGGATTACAGGTGTGAGCCACCACGCCTGGCCTGTTTATTTCTTTCTGCGAGGGAGTCTCACTCTGTCACTGAGGCTGGAGTGCAGTGGCGTGATCTTGGCTCACTGCAACCTCTGCCTCCCAGGTTCAAGCGATTCTTCTGCCTCAGCCTCCTGAGTAGCTAGGACAACAGGTGCCCACCACCATGCCTGGCTATTTTTTGTATTTTTAGTAGAGACAGTTTTCACCATGTTGGCCAGGCTGGTCTCAAACTCCTGACCTCAAGTGATCCATCCGCCTTGACCTCCCAAAGTGCTGAGATTACAGGCATGAGCCACTGCACCTGGCCTAAACAGGTGCATTTTCAGTGTAGATGCAATAGCCTTCTATTGGAAGAAGATGTCATCTAGAACTTCCATAGCTAGAGAAGAGAAGTCAATGCCTGGTTTCAAAGCTTTAAAGAGCAGGCTGGCTCTTGTTAGGGGCTAATACAGCTGGTGACTTTAAGGTAAAACCAATGCTAATTTGCCATTTCAAAAATCCTAGGGTCCTTAAGAATTATGCAAAATCTACTCTGCCTATGCTCTAGAAATGGAGAAACAAAGCTGGATGACAGCACATCTGTTTATAGCATGATTTACTGAACAGTTTAAATCCATTGTTGAGAAACACTGTTCAGAAAAAATATATATATTTTTTTCAAAATGTTGCTGCTCATTGATAATACCCCTGTTCTCCCAGGAGGTCTGATGAAGATGTATAAGAAGATGAATGTTGTTTTCACGCCTGCTAACACAACATCCATTCTGCAGCCCATAGATCAAGGAGTAACTTCAACTTTCAAATCTTATTATTGAAAAAAATACACTTCAAAAGGCTATAGCTATGATTAATAGGGATTTCTCTGATGGATGTGAGCAAACTCAATTGAAAACCTTCTAGAAAGGATTCACCATTCTAGATGCCATTAAGAACATTTGTAATTCATGGGAAGTACTCAAAATATCAACATCAACAAGAGTTTGGAAGAGGTTAATTCCAGGCTTCATGAGTGACTTTGAAGGCTTCAAGACTTCAGTGGAGGAAGTGACTGCTGATGTGGAAATAGCAAGACAACTAGAGTTGGAAGTGGAGCCTGAAGATGGGACTGAATTGCTGCAGTCTTATGACCAAACTTGAATGGATGAGGAGTTGCTTCTTATGGATGAGAAAAGATAGTGGTTTTTGAGATGGAATCTACTCCTGGTAAAGATGCTGTGAACATGGTTGAAATAATGAGAAAGGATTTAAAATATTTCACAAACTTAATTGATAAAGTAGTGGCAGGTTCTGAGAGATTTATTCCAATTTTGAAAGAAGTTCTACTGTGGGTAAAATGCTATTAAACAGCATTGCACACTACAGAGAAATCTTTTGTGAAAGGAAGAGTCAACTGAGGTGGCAAAGTTCACTGTTGCATCAGCCACTCCAACTTTCAGTAACCACCACTGTGATCAGTCAGCAGCCACCAACATCAAGGCAGGACACCCCACCAGCAAAAAGAGTATGACTTGCTGAAGGCTCAAACCATCATTAACATTTTTTAGCAATAAAGTATTTTTAATTAAGATATGTACATTGTTTTTTAGATATAATTCTATTACACACTTAATAGGCTAGAGTATAACATAAACATAACTTCTATATGCACTAAGAAACTAAAAAATTCATGTGACTCTCTTTATTGTGATACTTGCTTTATTGTGGCAGTCTGGAACTGGACCTGCAATACCTCCAAGGTCTGCCTGTACACTCTTCTAATGATCAGGGACTAAAGGGATGGGGTCAGAATTAATGTGCACCTTATGCACTGGGGTTGAAGGAAGACCAAATGGAATTGTAGAATTCTGTTCATGGCCGTGTAAGCCCTGAGTTAGTCCAACCTTAGAGTGGGAAGAAAAGAGTATTCAATGAGAAGACTCTCCACTGAGTCATCTCTCAGTTTATGCAAGTCCATCCAGGTGGGCAACTGGAATCTTCTCTCTGTTCTCCCTCCTTCATTTCTCCTACAGCTTCCTTGGCCTCTTTCCATTCCTAGGTGTCCCCTCTGGATCCATGCCCCACGCTGGAGGGACAGCATCGGATCTTTCAGCTCCTGCATTACACTGAGGGTTTTAGATATCTCAGGTTCTTCAAACTGTACCAACGACTTTTTCTTGCTCATCGTGACAGCTCTTAGATAATAACTTTCATGTGTTGTTATGCCAATGAATTATCTCCTTTTTATTGGTTCTTCCAGAAGGAATGAGGGAGATAAAGAAAGAAGGAGGCAAGGAAAGAAGAAATCCCTATCTTGTCACCAGTGATATCACCACTCTTCGCCATTGCTGGAGCATGGCTGAAACTCCATTGCTGGGAGCCAACTGAACTTCCTTACTCAAAACCAGACTTACATCTGAAATTCAGCCTGGTGATGTTGTTGGGAAACACTTCTCCCAGAGTATCTGGGTGGGGTGGAGGGACTCTAACCTCCAAGTGAAAGGGATTCCCACCTCCAAGAAGAAAAGTGATGGAAGAATTGAGTCAGCTCCGCCTCCACTCCACCCCCAAGATATGTAACATCACCAGTCTAGAAAGAATCCAGGTCATACTTGTCAGTTCCCGATTCATGTTGCAAATAACGGTTTCATTTCAGCAAAATAACATCATCCTTCCCATTAAAGGAATGTTGCTGTTTTAAAATGGAACTGGTTTCGTAACATTTTTGTTTTTAATTTGTAAGTGTGGCTTGGTTTTGTAGTTTTATAAAAGCTATAAATATTGGGAGTTTTTATCTACTTTGGTAAGATCTGTAGTCAGGACTGTTACTATCATTTCTATTGAGTAGTGACGAGGATGAAATGAAATAATGCAGAGAAAGGTGCTCAGCTCCCTGCCAGGCACATAGGAAGAACTTATTAATTGTTACTGAATGTTGATGTTGTTTTAGAATCTTGTATATTACAACAAAAATAATTCAAGTTATTATTGAAGGTCTGCAATATATGTTTGTTTGCTTGTTTGTTGTTTTTTCAGACACTGTGTCTCACTCTGTTGCCCAGGCTGGAGTGCAGTGGTGTGAACATAGCTCACTGCAGCCTCAACCTCCTAGGCTTAAGCAATTCTTCCACCTCAGCCTTCCAAGTAGCTAGGACCTTGGCGTGCACCACCATTCCTGGCAAATGTTTTGCAGTGGAGGGGAGGGGTCTTGCTATGTGGCCCAGGCTAGTCTGAAACTCCTGGCCTCAAGCAATCTTCCTGCCTTGGCCTCCCAAAGCACTGGGATTACAGGTAAGACCCACTGAGATCAGTCTTTTTTTTTTTTTTTTTCTGGATAAGCTACATGAGTCAAGCTTGAGGATGAAGGGGCTGAGCTACTGGGCCTCCAGGAGGCTGGGTCTCACTGGGAGGGAACGAGTCAACCTAAAGGCATAGCCATTAACTCATGAATGCCCACTACACACTGGAAAGGGTGCCATGTAAAGAGAGGAGGTGGAAAGTGCAAGAGGGTGGAAAGAGAAAAGAAAAGCAGATTAGAGCAAAGGAAGGGCATTAAGAGCACAGAGGGAGCTTTCTTACTCATCCCCATTGCTCCAGCATGGCTGAAACCCCATTTCTGGGAGCCAGCTGAACCTCCTTACTCAAAACCAGACTTACATCTGAAATTCTGTCCGCCCAGTGATATGGTTGGGAGAGCACTTCTCCTGGAGCATTTTGGTGGAGTGGGAGTTTCTCACCTCCAAGCCTTTCTACCTGCCAGGAACTGTACCTCTCTCCCTATTCACACACACCTGATGAAGTTCCACCCATTCCCCCAGATCCTCATCATAAGGAGAGAGCACGTAGGTCTACTTGGAGCTGGTGTGAAAATCTCCCCAAAGCCAGGGCATTGGTGGATTAATATTACCATTTCTTACTCTCCCCTTCTTGGTTATCAAGACAGACCGCAGAGTGGAGGCCTAGTACCCTGAGGGGTGGCATCTGCAGGATGGAGGCCCAATGACCTACAGGGTGGCATCTGCAGAGTGGAGGCCCAATGCCCTGGAGGATGGCATCTGCAGGGTGGAGGCCTAGTACCCTGGAGGGTGGCATCTGCAAGGTGGAGGATCAGTGCTCTGGAGGGTGGCATTTGCAGTGTGGGGGCCCAATGCCCTAGAGGGTGGCACCTACAGAGTGGAGTTTCAGTGCCCTGGGTGGTGGCATCTGCAGGATGGAAGCCCAATGCCCTGGAGGGTGGCATTTGCAGTCTGGAACTTCAGTACCCTGGAGGGTGGCATCTGCAGGGTGGAGGCCCAGTACCCTGGAGTGTGGCATCTGCAGGGTGAAGACTCAGTGTCCTGGAGGGTGGCATCTGCAGGGTGGAGGCCCATTACCCTGGAGGGTGGCATCTGCAGTGTGGGGGCTCAGTGCCCTGGAGGGTGGCATCTGCAAGGTGGAGGCCCAATGCCCTGGAGGGTGGCATCCGCAGGGAGGAGGTTCAGTGCCTGAGAGAGTGGCATCTACAGGGTGGGGGTTCAATGCCCTGGAGGGTGGCATTTGCAGTATGGAGGCCAATGCCCTGGAGAGGTATTCAAGAGATCCACCCACCTCAGCATTCCAAAGTGCTGAGATTACAGGGGTGAGCCATCACACCTGGCCTTGCCTGGTGTACTTAAAAGAAGAGATCAGGACACAGACACACTGAGGGAGACCATGTGAAGACACAAGGAGAAGACAGCCTTCTACAAGCAGAGGAGGGAGGCCGCAGAAGAAACTAACCCCCCTACACCTTGGCCTGGGACATCCAGCCTACAGAGCTACCAGGAAGCATACTTCTGTTGTTTTAGCTGCCCCATCTGTGGTCATTTGTTTGGCCACCCTAGCAGATTCATTCACCTTTGGACCCCAAAAGTCAAGAACTGACATGAACTTCCCTGTGTCCCACTGTGCTGTCCCTTCCACCAGGCAGACCCTGCCCAGTTGGTCTGAAGACGGTGGGCAAACGCTGATCGTCACCCCTGACCCCAGCCACCATTCTGCCCCCTCGGACTCACCCCCCAACATTGGAGGTGGATGTGACATGGATCAGCACAGGGGGCCCGTGATCTGGGCCTCCCTCAGTGCTGACGTCAGCAGGAGGGACCTGGGGCAACCCCTGCTGACGTGGTTTGGATATTTGTCCCCTCCAAATCTCATGTTGAAATGTGACTCCCAATGTTGGAGGTGGGCAGAGGGAGGTGTTTGGGTCATGGGGGCAGATCCCTTATGGTGGCTTAGTGCCTTTCCCATGGTCATGAGTGAGTTTTCGCCCTGTTAGTTCATGCGAGAGCCGGTTGTTCAAAGGCGCCTCCTCCTCTCTCTCTCTCTGTGACTCCCTCTCCTGCCACGTGACATTGGCCTGCTCCGCCTTCACCATCCACCATGATTGGAAGCTTCATGAGGTCCTCACCAGATGCAGATGGGGCCCCATGCTTCTTGTAAAGCCTGCAGAATCTGAGGTATTCCTTTATAGCAACACAAAACAAACTAATCTGTGCATGCGTCTGCACTGGGTTGGTACTTCGTGGTGTACTTTCCACTGTCTGCCCAGGCACAGAGCAATGCTGGGCGCTGGCCCCTCAGTGACTGTGAATTCCGGCAGGTGGCCAGCCCAGCTCCGCAGCCTCCCCAGAGCAGCCCACCATGCCTCCCCACACCGCCCGTGCACCCAGGGACACCCACCTCCCAGTCACCTACCCCACTGCAGTGCCTGGCTCTGTGGTGCAGGGCAGGAGGGCCAGAGGCATGGGTGGGAGCATAAAAGCTCCTGGGGCTCAGCTTGGCTTTACAAGGGGGCAAATGGACTGTTTCATTTCCCTAAATAGCCTTCCAGGAACACTTCCACATGGGGCCATAAAAGAAGGTTTAGAACCAGGAACTTTTAGAGGGGCTTTTATCTCTGTGAGTGTCTATTGAGTTTTACACCTCTTCAGGGTATCTGTTGGCTGTGGGCGGAGTAGGAAAAGGCCTCTCATTAAACACACAAAGGAAGGAATGGCCAGAAATGCATTAGACTCTTTGCTCTCTGGCTTTCAGGTAATTCTTGGGAGTTTTAAAACTCAGCTCCCACGGGAGAGCAAGCAGCAGAGTGAAGAGCAGCGCCCTCTGGCAGCTGATGGTGATCTGGGGCCTAGAGGAGGTCCAGGCAGCGGCCTGCAGCACCCCACTCCTGCCAAGGCCTCCTGAGGGCCACAACAGGCAGAGACAAGGAGCTGACCCACTGGAGGGGGCATGCCCAGGCCCATGTGCACCTGCAAGCATGCAATCCCCACAAACACCTGCACACACACACGCACACACACACACAGCATGCTTGCAGTCACTCCCAGGAGCAGGGTCACCCACAGGGACCTGGAAACACCCACCCCACCTTCCTTGGACCTTCTCTCCCCTGGACACCAGGCCTGCACCCAATTCCACCCCCTGGGCCCTCCTTTCACTCCTCACCTCCCTCCCATCCTCTCTCTCTTCCCATTCTTATAGTGACAACAGGCCATTTTCAGAAAAGGTGGCCGGGGGCAGCGCCATTGCTCCTGAACCCTCTGGCCACCACCTGCTGAGCACATATGAGGACAAGCCGCAGCAGCCCTCCTGGGACCCAGGCTGGATTCCATGGGGTCAGGCCTGATGCCAGTGGGCAGGTAAGGGATGGCAGGCCTGAGAAAGAGGCTCTCACCTCCCTCCCTTCCAACTTACAGCCAGCCACACCCTCAAGCTCTGGAAGGGAGTGCAGCCAGCTACACAATGTGCTCAGGTGCCCCCAGGTCCCTGCATGTTTCCCCACCTGCCTCAGAACATCTCCTCCACTGCCATCTGTGTGTTAATGCCAAACCATGGGCTCCAAGACCCCAGTGTAGAAGCAAGGGTTAGAGTAGGCTTCGAGCAGCAGAGCCCAGCCAGGTGGTCACACTAGCTCTGTAGGCCACCCAGTTGGCACATGCCAAAGCCAGGCATGGCAGCATGCTCTTGGGAACACGGGCTGGAGAGCTCTGACTCCAGCTCCTGCGTTACCTGCCCACTGACTCTAAGCCTTGGTTTCTTCACCCGTACAATGGGAGAGAATCACAGAAGTAAGTCGCTTCGCAGGCCTGTTGTAAGAACAGGCAACACACTGCATAGGAAGTGCTGGGCACCACGCCTGGCCCACGATTTGGCTCTCAACTCCAACCGTCACCATCTTGGCTATCGTCCTGGCTACCGCTTTCCTACTAACACTGCATATCCTACCCAATGTAAACAACCGCCCAGTGACCCGCGAAGGGCTCAGGCTTGTCCAAGAGCCAAGCAATCTACATTTTCCCACCAACCTACTGGGACAGGCAGCAAAAGCACTGGCCTACGCTCACCTCCGTAGCCCCCACCCACAGGACTCCAGCAACATCCGACCCTGGGCCTGGCTGGGCCCCATCTGTCTGGAAGTCTTACCCATTCTTTCTCTCACTCCGAGGCCTCCAGATAACCGTGGAGGCCAAGACAGCCAGAGCCGAGCTAGAGAAATCATTCCGTGCTGACTAGGAAGGACGCTGACATTCCCGAGTCTATTTCCATCTCGGGACTCAGAAATTTCCAGAGACACCCTTCACTCGGCAGTGAAGGCAGGTGCCCGCCAGAGCAGTGCCCACACCCCCTGCCCCTAAAACCCTGCACCCCGAGCCCTCAGCGAACACAGGTTGTAACTTCAAAATCAGGAAACGGAACATTGCTAATTCTCACGGCAGCATTAACTCATTCACTTGCACATATGGGGTACTTGGATCCCAGTAGGTCTTCTATATATATAACTTATTATACAGTAGGTGCAACTTGGGAGAATTAATGTTGCTATAGGAACATTCGGATCAAGGCTGGCTTCCAGAGGGAAGAGAGAAAAAATAAGTTTTCCTCCTCAGTGTACTTCTCTGTTTTGAGTTTCAGAGAGGAAGGAGCAGTGTAATCAAGTCAGATGAGGCAAGGAGGGGCTTCCCTTAGTGGTTTGGGGAAGGTGAGAATTCCTGGAAGCTGCTTGCTGGGGAGAGAAGACAGAAAAGCTCAGAGCATGAGCCAAGTGTCCTTGTGGCTAAAAGGACCAGGAAAGGGACTTCAGGGGCCAGATCCCCCCAGCCCTGGCCAGCAGCTCCAGGTGCCAAAGCTGGAACGTAGCCTTGGGGTGGCCTTCCCCTGAGAACGGGTTGAAAGCCACCTTAAAAACAGAATCTTCTGTGCTCAATCTCCCAGCTCCACACCCCTACGTCTCATTCCTCCCAACTTTCCATCCTTCCCAACGATAAGGTAAAAGCAAAGGGGAAATTGAAAATGAGTTTCGTGGTCTACACTGGCTCCTGGATAGACCACTGGGAGGACCCATCCCTGGCCGAAGGTCTTAAGCAGGCAGCGTATTGGAAGCTTGCATCCACCATAGCCTGTATAACTGAGCTCTGTCTTCTGGAGCAGCGATTTTGTGTCCACCTGTGAATGCTCCACCTAAACCAAACTATTTGTTAAAAACCCAGACACTTGGCTCTAAACCTCATCTATTAGAGGTTTTCCTGATTAGTAAATCTGGACATGCATCAAATCCTCCAAGAGCTATGAGACGCGTAATTCTACTATCTCCTTTGCAGATGACAGGGGTCCTAAATCGTCCTCCCCCACTACCTTCCCTGGCACATCTGGGGGTCTCAGCAGGCCATGGGTGTTGTGAAGGTCATAGCACAGCCAGACATGACACCTCACACACACCCCAAACACACACCCCAGGATGACTGCACCCCCCAGGCAGCTGGGCTGGCTCCTCTCAGCTGCCTTAGCAGTTGGCACTGTGCTGGGCAAGAGGAGATGGCTCAGAACGGGTTGGCTGCAGGAGCGGATGTTGAGCCCAAGATGGCAGCAAAGAGGGAAAGAAAAGATCCATGTTCCTGACACCATTTTCCAGCTCAGTGTTCGCCAGGTGCCCACTCGTACCCGGTGCTATCTTATGCCTGGGGGATCCAGAGATAAATAAGATACTACCTCTGCTCTCAGGATGCTCACAGGCTGGCACGATGGCCCACGCCTGGAATCCCAGTACCTAGGAAGGCACAGGAGGTGGGAGGATTCCTTGAGGCCAGGAGTTCAAGACCAGCCTGGGTAATATGGTGAGACACCCCCCCCCCACCGCCGACCCCACCCCATCTCTACAAAAAATAAAATTGTTTAACTTAGTCAGGCATGATGGCCCATGCTTACAGTCCCAGCTACTGGGGACGCTGGGGTGGAACTACTGCTTAAGCCCAGGAGGCTGAGGCTGCAGTGAGCTGTGATTGCACCACGGCACTCCAGCCTGGCCAACAGAGCCAGACCCTATCTCTGAAAAAATAAAAGAAAATAAGAAGTTGCTCCCAGTCCACCTAGGGGAGGAGGAAGGAGAGGCCTGGAAATAAATAACCAAGGGTCATGTCTTGCTTCCTGTCTCCCCAGGAACCAAGCCTAGGTAGGGCTGAATAGGCACCTGCAAATGCCCATGGAAGGACCATTGAGATGGCAGGATGGCAGAATGGCAGGGACCCACCCAAGGAGAAGTACCAAGTGTCCAAAGGAGCCTGGAGTGGTGGGAAATTCATTCTGAACAAGGAGGTGTCATCCCATGGACTTTGGCCCATCCCCTCCCACCCAGCTGACCAAAGGCAACTTGCAAAGTCCACCAAGAAGCAAAGCCTCCTTTGCCATTCAGTATTTCAGACACGTTCCACACACCGCGACGGACAAGGGGCCGCCGCCACCCAGAGCTGCTGTTTTGCATTTCATCTGAAGCTATGTCTACTTTTAAAAACATATATAACAGTGAAGTGGAATCTCTAAGCGCTTTCCAGGCCACTCTGCTCAGAGCTGCGTGCCAAACATCCTAACCATTTGGAGGGGCTGAGTCCTAGAGATGGGGAGGAAACAGAACAGCCCTGAAGGTGAGCAGAGAGGACATTAGCATTCTTCTCCTTCCTGCCTCTCAGATCGGATCATCTACGCTGTTAAAATAAAGGTGGATTTGCAGCATCCCAGAGTCAACAGTTTGCCAAATTTCACGTCACAGACCAGCAAGGGAGATGAGTCTAACACACCCACAGATCCTGGTTACTCTCAGATGGGGGCAGGCAGGTGGTGAAGGGTTATCTGTTTAATCATCAAAAGCCCAATGGGTCTCCCGGGCATTGCTGAGAGAGACCCTCTCCTAGAGCTCCCAGGCCCCTCAGAGCCTCCTACACATTTGTCACTCTGCTCTGTGTCGGAAATGCTTCTCTTTGTTCCCTTAGCTCACTTTAACTCAAGTGTGGCGTTTTTAATTCTGTCTGTGGCATGATTTTCAAATTAAGCAGTTGGTGTGCTGACAGCTGGTGTTACAACTGGCCTATTCCCTCCCCCCCCACCCCACCCACAAAGAGCCAACGTGGTGGGTGCACAGCCTCGAAGGAACTCACGCACGTTCCAAACACCCATCTCCTCCACGGGGGTGGTGGAGAGTTGTGGGGAGTGCTTCCGAAACGGGTGAGGGTGCTGAGAAGCTAAGATGGGAACAGCCTCTCACAGCCCTGGGGACATCCTGGGGTGGGACAGGATGCATCCAAAAAATACTACGCTCCACTTTCCAACACACCTCCTGGGACACAGTTCAGGTCCAAAACACCGTCTGCACTGTCAGGACACCTCCATGCCCCTCATGGGTCAGGTCACAGGCCGTGGCTAAGCACCAGTGCCCCTGCAGTGTGTGTGTGTCCCGTGGGTGTTACAAATGAGAATTCCAAGCAGAGTCTGATTTGAAAGTCCCATTTCTCTTATTCTTTTCTCTTGTTCTCTATCTCATCACAGCCCTGGGACTGCTATTCACCTGACAACCCTAGACAGGTGAAGGCGTTCAATTTCCTGGGGAGTAGGCATTTCCAGAATTTTGCTTAGACCAGAGTACTCAGAAATGGTCCCTAAACATGGAAACAAATTTGTGAAGGCAACCCCAAAAAGAGATGGCTTTATGGCCTATGGAAGTAACTATGCACACTTCCAAGCCACATCCATGCCAATCGGCCAGCCACAGCCTCACACCTCTCCCACGTCCGCATCTCCCAGCCCATGCCCATCGTTGAGCTCCCCTTGTATGCAAAGCCTGCTAGCTTTAGAGAGCAACAAACAGAAGGGGTCCATCCCTGATGTGCATGCCAGCTACCTCTCGGCCTCTGGCAATCCTTGACATTGTCTAACTTAACCATAAGCTGATGGTGCCTTCTTTGTTTTTTCTTTTCCTGGAGGCATTTTTATCACCTTCATAATTTAACCTATTTCTGAAACTAAGCAAATGTTTCATATCCTAGCTGTAAAGTGGAAGTTTTGAAAATAATTTTTTTTTGAAGGAGTATCCTAGATCTCAGAATCTGCAAATAAGTCAACAACTGTCCAGGCACAGTGTTTCATGCCTGTAATCCCAGCACTTTGGAAGGCCAAGGTGGGAGAAACGCTTAAGCCCAGGAGTTGGAGGCTGCAGTGAGCTACAATTATTCCATAGCACTTCAGCCTGGGCGACATAGCAAGACCCCATCTCTACAAAAAATTTAAACATTAGCCAGATGTGGTGGCACACACCTGTAATCCCAGCTGCTCAGGAAGCTGAGGCAGGAGGATCACTTGAGCCCAGGAGTTCGAGGCTGCAGAGCTGTGATAGCACCACTGCACTCCAGCCGGGGCTACAGAGTGAGGCTCTATCTCTTAAAAAATAATAATAAGTCCATCGGGCACAGTGGCTCATGCTTATAATCCCAGCACTTTCATAGGCCGAGGCAGGCACTTGAGGTCAGGAGTTCGACACCAGCCTAGCCAACATAGTGAAACCCTGTCTCTACTAAAAATACAAAAATTAGCCGGGCATGGGGACAGGCATCTGTAATCCCAGCTACTCAAGAGGCGGAGGCAGGAGAATCACTTGAACCTGGGAGGCGGAGGTTGCAGTGAACCAAGATTGCACCACTACACTCCAGCCTGGGCGACAGAGTGAGACTCCATCTCAAAATATTAATAATAATAATAAGTCAACAATTAATCTAAGTATCTAACATCTTATTCCTATCAATACAAAGCTGAGATTTCTGCATAACAAAGAATGTGTCATTCCTCTTTGCAAAGTTAAATAAAGTGTTCACAAGACCCTTCATCCAATGGAACTTTTCTTTGGCTCCTGTGGCTTCCAGGAAAATGCCCAGAGTCCCACCAAAGCCTACAGAGCCTGCCTGATTGGTCTGTGCCTCCCTGCAGCCATAATAGCCCAGGCCTCCCCTCCCCTGGCCTTTCCACTCCTTAAGCATGCACGCCCCTCCCTGCTCCACAGGTAGCCTTGTGCCCACCTCTCTTTCTCTGTTTGACCAACTCTGCTTCATTCTTTTCATTCTACATAAACGATGCTCCTTCAGGAAAGCAGTCCTTTTCAGACTCTACTACAGCCTCTAAGAAACCCCACTCTTTTCCTTGAGAGCATGTTTCATTCCTGTAAATATGTAATTACATGGGAAATTATAATTTTACTACCTGTCTAACTTCATATGGGCAAGAACTATCCATTTTTCTCACCATGGTATCTCCCACCCTAAACAAATCCCTAGTGCGTAGCAGGTCCTCAGAAAACGTATTTTTTAATGGAGCATGGATCTCCATTATTGAGTCATGCACACAGTTAGGCTTTTAGAAGGAAAGGGGATGAAATTGATAGGATAGACCTCAGCAAAATTAAAAACTTTTGTTCTGCAAAAACTCTATGAAGAAGATTAAAAGATAAGCTCCAGATTAGGAGAAATTGTTGCAAACCATATATCTGACATGACAAAGGACTAGTATCTAGAATACATAAAGAACCCTCAAAACTCAACAGTGAAAAGAAAAGAAACTAATTTTTAAATGAGCTAAAAAACATGAACAGATACTTCATTGACAAGGATATACAGATGGCAGATAATCACATTGCTACAGGAAAGGGGTCTGGATCCAGACCCCAAGAGAGGAATCTTGGATCTCATGTAAGAAAGAATTCAGGGTGAGTCTATAAAGTGAAAGCAAATTTATTAAGAAAATAAAGAAAGAAGAGAATGGCTACTCCATAGACAGAGCGGCCCTGAGGGCTGCTGGTTGCCCATTTTTATGTTTATTTCTTGATTATGTGCTACACGAGGGGTGGATTATTCATGCCTCCCTTTTTTAGACTATATAGGGTAACTTCCCGAGGATGCCATGGCATTTGTAAACCGTCATGGTGCTAATGGGAGTGTAGCAGTAAGGATGACCAGAGGTCACTCTCATCACATCTTGGTTTTGGTGTTTTTGGCTGTCTTCTTTATTGCAACCTGTTTTATCAGCAAGGTCTTTATGACCTGTATCTTGTGCCGACCTTCTGTCTCATCCTGCTACTTTGAATGCATTAACCATCTGGGAATGCAACCCAGTAGTTTTCAGTCTTATTTTACCCAGCTCCTATTCAAGATGGAGTTGCTCTGGTTCAGAAACCTCTGACAACATGAAAAGCAAAGTACACTTGGCAGTAGGTTTTGAAAAGTCTATTTTCTTTATGTTCAGAGATTCTACTTCTGCAGATTGCTCCAAAGGAAATAGAAATGTGTAAAATGATTTCAAGATCCAGAAAGTGTATGGTAAACTGGATAAAGAAACTGTGGCACATATACACCATGGAATACTATGCAGTCATAAAAAAGAATGAGATTCTGTCCTTTGCAGGAACATGGATGGAGCTGGAGACCATCATCCTGAGCAAACTAAGGCAGGAACAGAAAAACAAATACCCCATGTTCTCACTTATAAGTTGGAGCTAAATGGTACGAACACATGGACACATAGAGGAAAACAGCAGACACTGGGGCCTATCAGAAGGTGGAGGGTGTGAGGAGGGAGAGATTTAGAAAAAATAACTAGCGAGTACTAAGCTTAATACCTGGGTGACAAAATAATCTGTACAACAAGCTTCCATGACACAAGTTTACCTGTATAACAAGCCTGTACATGTTCCCCTGAATTTAAAATAAAAGTTTAATTTAAAAAAAAATGTCAATTGTAGCATTATTTACTTAGAATATTTAACCCTCTAAATCTCCAACTACAAGGCATTAGTTGTGCAAATTGTGTTTCATCCAAAAGAACCTAAAGGGCGAGCACGGTGGCTCACGCCTATAATCCCAGCACTTTGGGAGGCTGAGGCGGGTGGCTCACCTGAGGTCAGGAATTCAAGACCAGCCTGGCCAACAAGGTGAAACCCCATCTCTACTAAAAATATAAAAAGTAGCCGGGTGTGGTGGTGCATGCGTGTAATCCCAGCTACCCAGGAGGCTGAGGCAGGGGAATCACTTGAACCCAGGAGGCGGAGCTTGCAGTGAGCTGAGATCGCACCACTGCACTCCAGTCTGGGCGACAGAGTGAGACTCCATCTCCAACAAACAAACAAACAAACAAAAAGTAACTTGAATTTAAACTCCTCCAACGCGAGGATTTTTGTGTGGGCATCAGTGTATCCCAAATGCCTTCATGAAATGAGCTTCATTAAATATTATCAGATTGGCCAGGCAGTGGTTCACACCTATAATCCTGGCACTTTGGGAGGCCAAGATAGGCAGATCCCTTGAGCCCAGGAGTTTGAGACCAGGGGCAACATAGCAAGACCCGTCTCTACTGAAAAAAAAAAAACAAACAAAAAAAAAAAACAAGAAAATTAGCCAGGTGTGGGGATGTGCACCTATAGCTATAGTCCCAGCTACCCAGCTACCCAGCTACCCAGGAGGCTGAGGTGGGAGGATCACTTGAGCCCAGGAGGCTGAGACTGCAATGAGCCATGATTGCACCACTGCATTCCAGCCTGGGCAACAGAGTGAGACCCCATCTCAAAAAAAAAAAAAAATCAATATATCAGATTGATTCAACCTGAATGATGAAACACTCAGCACCACGGAAAATCATGACATGAGAAAATGTTCACAATACAGTAAGTAAAAAAAAAAAAAAAAAAAAGAAAAAGAAACAGATTGTAAGACTCTACATACATCATAACCACAGTTTTGTTTAAAGGAAAAGAAATATATATATCTTTGCATATTAAAAGACTAAAGCTAAGTAAACCAAAACATTAGCAAAGGCTATCTCTGGTGAATGAGATCTTAGGAATTTTTCTTTTCTTTCTTTACCTTCTTTCATTTCTTTTGTGTGTGTGTGTGTGTGTGTGTGTGTGTGTGTGTGTTCTATATAGAGTATTCCAAATTTTCTACAAATAACATTTATTCCTTTTTCAAACAGAAAATAAGACAGTAAAGTGAGGCCAGGCACAATGGTTCATGCCTGTAATCCCAGCACTTTGGGAGGCTGAGGCGGGCCGATCACTTGAGGTGAGACGTTCAAGACCAGCCTGGCCAGTATAGTGAAACTTCGTCTCTACTAAAAATACAAAAATTAGCTGGGCGTGGTGGCATGCGCCTGTAATCCCACCTGCCTGGGAGGCTGCAGCAGGAGAATCGCTTAAACCTGGGAGGTGGAGGTTGCAGTGAGCCAAGATCATGCCACTGCACTCCAGCCTGGGTGACAGACCGAGACTCCACCTCAAAAAAAAAAATAAAAAAAAGAAAAGAATACCGTAAAGTAGTTTGGAATCCATGTGGAGTTGTGATTTCTGAAGCAATAATGGAATTGGCAGGGATTTGCAGGGAACGCCCTGCCCATTGGCCAACAGCACACCTCCCAGCAATTCAGGAGTTTCTCAGACTACAGTCAAAATGGCACCTTCCGGATCTTATGCATAAACCGGCACCTATTGTCCTCTTGTTTACTGAGTATTTTTCCTTAAATTGAGGCTTTTTATTTAAAGACATTTCTTTACAGGGAATCTCGATCACGACCATGAAGGGAAATCCGTATCACTTGTCATAAATAAAATGAAACTGTACAATAGATTTCATTTCTTTAAGTGGCCTTATTTAGCTCTAGCTGAATACTGTCACCTGCAGAAGGTTCTGAGTCGGAGGCCTGCTCCCTCTTTTGTGACAAAGGAAGATTAGCAAATGTAAGAGAGGTGGGCGTTAAAGACATATTTGCAGCAAAGAAGCCTTTCTTCTGATATTGTCCAAAGGCTTGAAAGTGGATTGAAGGAGGAATGACATGTTGAAGCAGCATCATTGTCTGGGGTAATACCCGAGGTTCATTGTCCCATGGCCACGGAAAACTGGGACTC
This sequence comes from Symphalangus syndactylus, assembly GCF_028878055.3. Taxonomy (NCBI): domain Eukaryota; kingdom Metazoa; phylum Chordata; class Mammalia; order Primates; family Hylobatidae; genus Symphalangus; species Symphalangus syndactylus. The sequence goes on from NC_072435.2 coordinate 55,872,536, forward strand.
AGACACACCAGAGTGGGGTTAAGAGAGGAAGTTTAATAGGCAAAAGAAAGCGAAGAGCTCTCTGCACAGAGAGGGATCTGGGAGAAAGTGGGTTGCTGCTTCAGGGGTGAAATGCAAGAGGTTTTATAGATGAGCTAGAGGAGGCCGTGTCTGATTTACATAGGGCACGAAGGATTGGTCGGACCAGTTGTGTCATTTGCATAAGGTATGAAGAAGCTGACCACCCCACCCTACTCTTTTATTATGTAGATGAATTCTCTACCTTGCCAGCACCATGTTGCCTGGTTCTTTTTTTTTTTTTTTTTTTTTTTTGATGGAGTCTTGCTCTGTACCCAGGCTGGAGTGCAGTAGTGAGATCTCAGCTCACCGCAACCTCCATCTCCCAGGTTCAAGCAATTCTCCTGCATCAGCCTTCCAAGTAGCTGGGATTACAGGTGTACGCCATCATGCCCAGCTAATTTTTATGTGTTTTTAGTAGAGACACGGTTTCACCATGTTGACCAGCTGGTCTCAAACTTCTGACCTCAAGTGATCCGCCCACCTGGACCTCCCAAAGTGCTGGGATTACAGGCGTGAGCCACTGTGCCCGGCCAACTGTGGTTCTTTACTGTACATGTGGTGACACAGAAAAGGGAAGATGGAGCCTCCATGTTGAACATACCTGGCTTCCAGGTAGCCCTTTTCTATTGGCACAGTTACCAGCATTTACCCGTGCAAGCTCCTAGCTTGCTCATTTATGTTTGCAGCTTGATTTTTCAGGCTGCTCTTTGTTGGTTTGGGGGCTGCTTTTTGTTGAAAGGGAACCCTTGCAGAGGACTCCTTTACTCTCACTATCTGCTTAACTAATTTCTTTCCAGCTCCTGTTATCAATTTGATTCCATGTCATTTATTGCCATGTCCCTGTAGTACCCACAAGCATTTCTCAGGCTACCCGTGGTAGGCATCCCACACTCCAGGGCTGACTGGGCCTCACTGCTGAGCCTAAATGAAGCCCTGGGGTGCACCAGCCTCTGCCACACTGGGGCTCCACTGTCTCCCTCTGCACTGTCCCATACCTACAGCCCTACTGTCAGAGGCTTGTGAACCACAGCAACTCTATCTTGAATAGGGGCTGGGTAAAATGAGGCTGAGACCTACTGGGCTGCATTCCCAGATGGTTAAGGCATTTTAAGTCACAGGATGAGATAGGAGGTCTGCACAAAATACAGATAATAAAGACTTTGCTGATAAAACAGGTTGCAGTAAAGAAGCCAGCCAAAAGCCACCAAAACCAAGATGGCCATGAGAGTGACCTCTGGTCGTCCTCACTGCTACACTCCCACCAGCGCCATGTCAGTTTACAAATGCCATGGCAACGTCAGGAAGTTACCCTCTATGGTCTAAAAAAGGGAGGCATGAATAATCTACCCCTTGTTTAGCATATCATCAAGAAACAACCATAAAACTGGGCAATCAGCAGCCATCAGGGCTGCACTGCCTATGGAGTAGCCATTCTTTTCTTCCTTTACTTTCCTAATAAACTTGCTTTCACTTTATAGACTCACCCTGAATTCTTTCTCGTGTGAAATCCAAGAACCCTTTCTTGGGTTCTGGATCAGGACCCTTTTCCTGTAACATTACCACCCTCGGGCTCCAGGTATGGGACAGTGCAGAGGGGGACAATGAGAAGCCCAGAGACTGAAGGGGGCGCTGACTCCACAGGTCACTCTTAGACCTTAAAGAGTATCTTCTCCCACCCTAGGGAAGGAACATAGGTGAGGGAAGCAGCGAGCTCTGCTCTCTCTAGCCTGGTAAAGGTGTCAGATGTGAGTTTCTGGGATGCTGGGCAGGAGGAACTGGGGTGAATGATTTGCAGTCATGTTTGCCAGTTGCAGAACCAGGAAAAATGATCCTTTCCTTCCTCGAGCACTATCAGGTTAACCGCACCAGCTCCATTAGCGCTGGAAGCATCCATATGAAATTATGGGGCTTATGATGGCTTTGTCTGGGAAACTGTTCATTTCTGACCGGAAGTTCTATTACACATGAATTTAATTCTAAACAGTGTTACCAACAGCCCCAAATGATTTACATTTTAAGCAATCTTCTTTCATTATCTCATACCTTGTCATGGAGCAAAAGATGGATTTTTATGGGCTTCTATGATGAGAAATGATTAATGCCCCTAAATGGGTGCCTGTCTCTACTCCAGCCATTCTGACAAGGGGTCCCATTCCTCAGTTCTGCTTCAGTGGGCATATTTGAGAGCTGAGATCAAAGAAAGGGCATGGAAAAGAACATTACAAACTTTTCTTAAGTTGGATCTAAATAGGGTAAACATTTCCAGTGAGGGCATTGAACACCATTTGGTACCTAACATTGTCTTTCATCCAGAAAGAGAGAGGAAAGAGAGAGAGAGAAGGAGAAAGTTTGTCCACTATAAAGCCAAAGGCTGCAGCAAAAGCTTGAAAATGTATGAGAAGGCTCAGGCGCAGTGGCTCACACCTGTAATCCCAGCACTTTGGAAGGCCTAGGCGGGTGGATTACCTGAGGTCAGGAGATCGAGACCAGCCTGGCCAACATGGTGGAACCCCGTCTGTACTAAAAATACAAAAAATTAGCCAGGTGTGGTGGCAGGTGCCTGTAATCCCAGCTAGTCGGGAGGCTGAGGCAGGAGAGTCACGGGAGACGGAGGCTGCAGTGAGCCAAGATCGCACCACTGCACTTCAGCCTGAGCGACAGAGCAAGACTCCATCTCAAAAAAAAAAAAAAAAAGAAGAAGAAGAAAAGAAAAGAAAATGTATGAGAAGCAATTTGAGTTTAATCTTTCAGGGTCAGGGAGAGAGAAGGCACTGCCCTCCAGACAGATGCAAATCTGGAATGTTGCCTCCCATAGTGATGCTGTAACGAGGCACCTCAAAGGTAGGAGCAGATGAGGCATGCCAGCTCTCCTGCTTTACCTCTGCCTTTCGGATCATTCTTTCCAGGGGGCACCTGGACAACCAGCTCAGAAACACCATGAGGGTAAGGTTGTTGGATGAACTGTTACAAGGACACTTTTCTGGAAACCTCTGTTCACGCACCAGAATCAGATGGGACATTCCTCAAGAGACAGATTCTCTTCTCCAGTTCCCTGCAGTGAAGTCCTTCCCCTCCTCCCATCAAAGGAAGGGGTGTCTGTTTGAGGATCATGGCCTGAGTGAGCCCTTGCCATTGAATGGTTGGCTGAGAGGCTGAGTCACTGGGAGGAAAACGTGGAGTGAGTTGTGTCTGAGACCTCCCCAGAGAGAGGGGCCACTTTAGACTCCATCCAAATCATAGCCCAAGTTCCCAGCCCAAAAGCTAAGAAAGTCAACAAGATGCAAGAAATTCAAGTGCTCTGATTTTCAAATTGTAGAAAATATGCAAAAACAGCCTCAGAAAAAAATCATCTTTGCAGCATCAGAAACCCTGCCTTCCTCTAGGATTCTGTGGCTTGGGCGGCCTCAGAGGCACTACCCAAAAATAACCAACCGCAAGTCGAGGAACCAGAAAGCAAATTGAGCTGCAGAACGTGAATGGCCTCCACTCGGAGAAGGGGGGGTCATGTCCTTGAAGCAGGGCCCACGGTTACCCTGAGCCCCCTAGAACACTCCTCCCTCCCCCTACAGTTCATGGTATCTTTAGAAGCAAGGCTACAAACTGCTTGAATAGCGAGTAATTCAATTAACTCTATAGTCTGTGATGAAAAAAAGGGCCATTTTGCTAGCTCTAGTGGAGCACTAGTTTAACCCTGGTGCTCAGGAAATTCCCAGGCCAGACAGCATATTAAACCAGCTCTTCAACTTAAGAACAATTACTGTCATTTATCAGCCTGAATAGCAATAATGCACAAATCGACACCTTTCAGGAGGCAAAAAGCTAGTGAGGTGTAATGATATGCAAAGCCACAGCACTCTACATTTTGAACTGTCTCCATCCCATCAATACATCTCCTACTACCTACAATTTATCAATACAAATGTGGTACCCAATGAAGGCAAGACCAAGAAGATAAATATGAAGAGGGTGAGGGGAAAAAAGGCTCAGGAATGTTTGAATTTTAAAATGATGAAGTACAGATCACATTCTTAAAGCATTTTACATGCAATGACCCGATCACATCAAGTTCTCTCCTGAAAGAAGAAACAGAATAAGGGGATTTTTCCACCCCAAGGTTGCAGGCAGATGCAGCTCTTCTCTTCCATTTCCCAGATCATGTCTTTACGTGGAAATGTGTGATTCTTTAGGTCTCTGATAAAAGTAAATAAAGATATCGCCAATCATAGTGATGAATTTTCTTAGAGCCTTTTTCCTAATTACTTTCACATCTATCCTTTTTTATTTTAATTTAATTTAATTTTTTTTTTTTGAAATGGAGTCACTCTGTCACCCAGGCTGGAGTGCAGTGGCGCAATCTCGGCTCACTGCAATCTCTGCCTCCCAGGTTCAAGCAATTCTCCTGCCTCAGCCTCCCAAGTAGCTGGGACTACAGGCACGGACACCACACATGGCTAATTTTTGTATTTTTTAGTAGAGACAGGGTTTCGCCATGTTGGCCAGGCTGGTCTTGAACTCCTGGCTACAAGTGATCCGCCTGCTTCAGCTTCCCAAAGTGCTAGGATTACAGGCATGTTATTTTAATTTTATAATATCTTCAAGAGGTAAGATAAATATTATGATACCCATTTGGAAAGAGGGGGAAACTGAGGCATGCTGTGATTGAGACACTTTCTACATCAGTCAGACACTGGCAGAGCAAGGGCTAGAAACTGGGTCCAGACTCCCAGCCTGTCCCTCCAAAGTCACAGCACATCCAGGGCAAAACAAAGACTTCCCAGAAGCGCTCATGAGGATGTGCAGGAACTTCAGTACATGTGGCACAGGTGGGAGTAGGAGCCGCGAGGTGGGGCAGAGCAGAGACAAACAATTCCACATTTCAGGCCGGGCGTGGTGGCTCACGCCTGTCATCCTAAGCCTTTGGGAGGCCAAGGAGGGCAGATCACTTGAGGTCAGGAGTTCAAGACCAACCTGGCCAAAATGGCAAAACCCCATCTGTAGTAAAAATACAAAAATTAGCCGGGAGTGGTGGTACAGCACCTGTAGTCCCAGCTACTCAGGAGGCTAAGGCAGGAGAGTCGCCTGAACCTGGGAGGTGGAGGTTGCAGTGAGCTGAGATCATGCCACTAAACTCCAGCCTGGGCCACAGAGCGAGACTCCATCTCAAAAAAATAAAACAAAACAAAACAAAATTTCACATTTCAAGAACAGATGAATAGAATTACAAGTCTGCAGCTCACACAGACTGAGCCCCTACTGTGCACCAGGCGCTGAAGGAGGCAAAGACAATGCCTGCCCAGACCCAGGCCCTGCTTGTGGTCCTCCCCTCCCACATACCCGCCCTCCTCAACACACACTGACATTTTTCTTAGCAGCATCATTTAGCTGGATAGAATACATTTACTTTCTGTGGAGGGAAGCCAAGGAGGGTGGTACCTAAGACAGGAAACATTCCTACAAAGGCAACAGGGACGGGGGGAGGCCGGGGGGGGGCGTCCCACGGGAGCTCCTAATGCAAGTCAGGCAAACAAGGACCTCCTTGTTGAAACTGCACTCACTAAACGCTAGTGCCTCAAGGAGCCCCGAGGGTTGTTTACCACAGCAGTCATTTTTATCCTTCACCTTCCAACCATTTCACAGACCCATCCAGGCCCTCCCAGCCATTTCATCACAGACGCTCATCATCTCAGTCCAGGAATTTTGTTTTTGTTTTTGTTTTTGCTTTGTTTTGTTTGAGACGGAGACTCGCTCTGTTGCACAGGCTGGAGTACAGTGGTGCGCGATCTCGGCATACTGCAGCCTCCGCCTCCTGGGTTCAAGCGATTCTCCTGCTTCAGGATTCCCTTGCTTCAGCCTCCCGAGTAGCTGGGATTACAGGCATGCGCCACCACACCTGGCTAATTTTGTATTTTTAGTAAAGACCAGGTTTCACCATGTTGGCCAGGCTGGTCTTGCACTCCTGACCTCAGGTGATCCACCCGCCTCGGCCTCCCAAAGTTCTGGGATTACAGGGGTGAGCCACTGCACCCCGCCCTCAGCCCAGGAATTTTGAAATGGCCTCCAACTCTAGCGTGCAAACTCATGCCCTCTCTCTAAGCAATATTTTCAACCTATTTGAAAAGGAAAATAGTGATTGGTGGTAAAATGTAAAGGATTTGTTTGCTTCTATGTTTCTTTGGAAGATTAGTTGTTTTTTTAAAAAAAATCCACTTATCTTTATTTCTTAAGGTAATACCTACCTAATTTTTCTTTTTCTCTTTTTTTTTAGAGAGAGGCTTTAGTGCAGTGGCATGATCATAGCTCACTGTAACCTCAAACTCCAGGACTCCAGCGAACCTCTCACCTCAGCCTTCTCAGTAGCTGGGACTACATGTGCATGCCACCATGCCTGGCTAATTTTTTTTACAGACATAAGGCCTCACTATGTTGCCCAGGCTGGTCTCAAACTCCTACACTCAAGCGATCCTCCCACCTTGGCCTCCCAAATTGTTGGGAATACAGGCATGAGCCACTGCACCTGGCCCCTACCTAATTTTAAATCATATAGAACACACACACACACACACACACACACACAAATGAAACAATCATATCTTCTAAAAGCACTGAGATCATCATTTGACAAATGACATCTCATGTCTTAATTTTTCAATGGGTAAAGGAAAGCCCTAAACAGAATTCTTATTTTCTGACATCAAATAAGAATGTGGGTGCATTTCCCTCCCTTTAAGAAATTGCACCTTGCTCTTACTATTAAATGAGAATACCCTCTCTTCTTTTCTAAAATTTGGCTGCTGTACAATAAATACATAAATCAAAGAGACATAGGATCCAGACGCCAATTGGCAGACGGCACTATGAACACTATGAAATAAGCACCAGGACACAGGCATGCGGAAGTGTTACAACCTGTTCCAATCTGCTCCCTGTTCCCCCTTAAAACAAAAGAGGAAGAGAGTCCAAACCCTCCTACACACACACATACACACACGCACACACACACAGAGCAAAGTTTAGGAGGTTTAAATAGAGCCTAAGCTGCTAAGAAGAAGAGCCACCCAACTGCTTAGGACCTGGGTTTCCCACTCTTGACGCTGAGCTGCAATATTTGCCACATCTTGCCAAGCGAAGATGGTGTGAACCTGTCATGCAACTGCTGAGGAGTTTGGAAAAGCCTGGGGTTTTGCCAGTATTGTTATCATCCTCGTCGTCATTGCCATCAGGCCAGAGAAATTTTCCAAGCCCTTGAGCTTGGGGTCTTTCTCAACAGTCATGGGAGGGTGGCCGTTAGAATTACCTCTATCATTCATGTGATGAAATCCATTCAGAGATACAGGGGAGGCAGAGAATAGGTGGGTGTAGCAATTAGGACACTTTTGGTTGCAAGTAACAGGAAGTCCAGCCTGAAAAGGGTTGAGGCAAAAGAGAAGATATGGGCTCACGTACATGAAAGTTCCAAAGAGTAAACTGGCTTTGGGCAGGAATCAGTTAGAAACCTACCATTCCCAACCTCTCCTACTCTACTTCCTGGGGTAACCCTCTTCCCCAACATAACACTTGGACCAGCAGAAAATGAGTTCAAACCAAAGCTCAGAACTGACACTGATTGGCCCAGACTGCACTGACTTGGATCATGTGTTCATGCCCGAGCCAATCACTGCAGCCAGAGGGATGGAATGCATTGACTGGCTTAAACTAGGTCATATGCCCCTCTCTGCAGCGTGAGGGTAAGATCTTCACCAAAGCATGTGGGCAGAGAGAAGTAATGTGTGAGCCCCAGGCGGCAAAACCAGGAGGAGTGGGTGTTGGGAGGTCAAATGCAACAAACGCCCACTTCAAGATGCCATCTTTGGTCAGACCAAAAATCTCCAATTCCATTGACCAAGATATCATACCCAGAGTTCACTCACAATTTGAGTAGAAAATATAGCCGCTTACTTGTGTTGAATGACCTATACCTTCTACATCTAGGCTGAATATGGCCCCCGCATCACCAAAATCTGATGGATTCACATAAAGGACTCCTGAAGATGAGTTTTGCACTCACCAGTGTCCGGGATTTTAATAGCTGCCATTCTTGAGTTATAAAGCTCAGGCCAGAAGATTAAACAGTCCCTGGTCAAGAATTAAAGAAATGAGGTGAACTGCAGGACCAGTCACTTGCACTTTATATATATTGTTTAAGTTTAATTAAGATTACAGGTCAGATTAAGTAATTGCTTTCTATAAGAGATAGATAAACACAGAGACAGTTGCACCAAGATTGTTTAAAGAAACCACTTAGTTTCAACTTCAAATGTTCTTTTTTCATCCATTACACTGTATTTGTTGAAATATAACATACCTATGGGCAAGTGCACAAGTTGTAACTGTACACCTCAATTCTTATCCCAACATAAACACATTCAAGTAACTGCTATTGAGGTCAAGAAATGGAACATTACTGGTGCCCCAGGAACTCAATTGGGACCACCTTCCAATCAGTATCCTCCCCTTTCCACCCAAAGATAACTACTGTCCTGACTTCTAACAATGTAGATGAATTTTACCTATTTTTGGAACTTTATATAAATGGAGTTACACAGCGTGTATTCTTATGCCTGGATTCCTTCTTTCAAAAGAAAGTCACCCAAGTTGTTACATACAGTACAGCTCATTCATTTTTCTTACTGTTTAATAATTCATTATGTGGAGATTCTGAAATCTGCATATGCAATCTATTTGGGATTATCATTTGGACTATTGTTGTGAATGTTCTTATGCATATGCAGACATTTCTGTTTCTGTTTCTATGCAGGAGAGGAACTAATGCAGGTTCACCTTTGGCAAATAAAGGCAAATAGTCTTCTGACATCTATACACCAATTTATGCCCCTAGCAGCAGTAAGACCTTCCTGAACACCCTTGTCCACTAATTACTACTGCCTTGATCAGTTCATCTCTGTTCCTAACTATGACCACACTAAAAGAGGCTATGTGTAGAGCTCGGGAAGCAGCCAGAGCTGAGTTTAAATCCTGGCTTTGCCACTTACTAGCTGTGAGTGTTTATTCGGAGAATTTCACTTAGCCTCAGATTCCTGATCTGTAAAGGGCTTGTAATCATCATGTTCTTGCAAGAATCAAATTGGATTTTATAAGCCAACGTGCTTTGCAAACTGTTAAACTGCATACCCATGTTAGGAATTAGAAGGAAACTGTGGGTCCCTGAGGCCAATATTACAGTCTCCAAGTGTTAAGATAGAATTCTCCCCACAGCATTAGAAAAGTAGACCATAGCAAGTTAGAAAGACCTGGGTTACTGTACGACTTTCCAGGAGTCACTCAATCTCTTTGATCCTCAGTTTTTTTATCTGTGAAATTAGGGCAGCAAGGCTTCCCTGAGAGGATTGTGAAGATAAAAAGAGATAATATATCAGAAAAGAGGGAGAGGGAGAGAAAGGTTGAGAGAAAAAGAGAGAGAAAGAGAATCTAAGTGTTGATTCGAGTACCTACAAGTGCTCAAATAACAATGGTCATTATTAGTAAAAGTCTAGAAAATATGGGAGAAAACCTGGTTCCCTGAATCCTTTTCATTGATACTCTCATCTTTCATGATGAAGGTGGGTTACATGAAAAATTATCAATTGATAAAATTTGGCTTTTCTGTCTCAAGATCCTTTTGTTTTGTTTGTTTTCTGCCTGTTTCACCCATTTAAAGACTCACCATACCCAGGCTTTCTTAAGATCCACCTCCTTAAGAAAAGCTTGCTATCAGGCCTGGCATGGTGGCGCATGCCTGTAGTCTCAGCACTTTGGGAAGCCAAGGTATGCAGCTCGCTTGAGCTCAGGAATTTGAGACCAGCCCGAGCAACATGGTGAAACCCTCACTCTACAAATATTAAAAATAAAAATAGCTAGGCACAGTGGTGCATGTCTGCAGTCCCAGCTACTCAGGAGGCAGAGGTGGGAGGATCATTTTAGCTCAGGAAGTCAAGGCTACAGAGAGCCATGATCTGCCCTCAAGCCTGGGCAACAGAATAAGATCCTGTCTCAAAAAAAAAGAGAGAGAAAAAAAGCTTGTTCTCAGGAAAATGTGTCAGCATTCAATAAGACAGTCCCAGAATATCAGAGCTAGAAGGTACCTGAGGGCATACAACCCATTCAGTTCATTGTACAGATAGTGAAGCTGGGGCCAGAAATCTAAAGTAACACCACTGGTTAGTGGCAGAGCCAGAGCTAGGTCCTGACAACCAGCCCAGGGCTCATTCTTTAGTAGCTTAATACCAATGTTAATCTGTATCTCCAGTGTAAATAGAAGAATTGGTTCTTTCTTAAAGACCTTTCAAGCATTAGAGAAAGAGTTCAATCACATGTAATTGACCCCTAAATTAAACAGGCCCTGCTAAAATTTAGTGCACAGATACAGACAAAAACCATCAGTGTTTATATTTTAAATAACATCTTTCTTTTAAACAATTGGAGAACTGCTTCTAGCCATGACAGAATAACTGATATAAGACTTGCCTTCCTGCCAAAAATAACTATAAAACTAGACAAATATATGAGGCAACTGTTTTCAGACATTGAACAACAGACAGTGCACGACTGTAATTTTGAGAAAAGGCATACGCATGAGGTGAGCCCCATTGTTTATCTAGCTTTCTGGCTGGAGGCACCTTTCTGTCAAGGCACAAAGATGGGAAGTCCAAATGGAGCAATAGTTGCACTGAGCTGAGGAGGTGGAGATTGGAGTCCTACCTTGTTGAAGTGGCTGGATTTTATGAAGCAGAATAACAGAGAATAGTGATCTTCACAAAGAACATGGGGCCTTGGCTGTGGGCACAGAAGTGCATGCAGAGTGAGATTCCAGGAAGCCTAGCAGATGTCTCCTGCTATGCAGCTATGAGTGGTGTGGTGATACCAGAGGTCATGCACTGCTAAAAAGCACGGAAATTTTGGCTAAGCCAAGGTAGAGAAAGTCCACTGAATGCCCCAAGCCTCCAGTTGAGACCTCGAAAAGGCCATGCCTTTGGGTTAAGGACCCTTGCCTTAAGTGAAGGCAATACCATAAGACTCAGTTCAAAATTAAAATAGATCTGAACAACAAATTAAGCCAACCCTAACAGAACAGAAGGGATCTACCAATAATGTTACTGACAGAACAAACATTAAAACTCTTTAAAGAAAAATATGACATAATTTGGAATCTCCACAGTGCATTATTCACAATGTCCACTATGCAATCAGAAATTACTAGACATGAAAAGGAGCAACAAAATATAATCCATAATTTTTTTTTTTTGAGACAGAGTCTCGCTCTGTCACCCAGGCTGGAGTGCAGTGGTGTGATCTCCACTCACTGCAAGCTCCGTCTCCCGGGTTCATGCCATTCTCCTGCCTCAGCCTCCTGAGTAGCTGGGACTACAGGTGCTAGCCACCACACCTGGCTAATTTTTTTTTTTGTATTTTTTTAGTAGAGACAGGGTTTCACCATGTTAGCCAGGATGGTCTCGATCTCCTGATCTCGTGATCCGCTCGCCTCAGCCCCCACAAAGTGCTGAGATTACAGGTGTGAGCCACTGCACCCGGCCTATGATCCATAATTTTTTAAAAGCATTCAATAGAAAATGACCCCAAGAATACCCTCATGTTGAAATTAGTAGGAAAAGTCTTTCAAACAGCTACATAAATATGTGTTCAAGGACTTAAAAGATAACCATAATGAGTGAAGAACACAGATATAAAAAAAAATTTTTTTAAGAACCAAATGGAAATTCTGAAGCTGAACAGCACAATGCCTAAAATGAAAGCTCTGCATAAACTCAATATAAAATTAGAGACTACAAATGAAAGTTAATGAACTTAAAGACAAATCAAACCAGAGAACACAGAGAAAAATATAGGGGGGTGGGGAATAAACAGTCTCCTCAGAGACTTGTGGGGAAAATACAAGCAGTCAAATAGATATGTAATTGGAGTCCCAGAAGGAAAGGAAAGAAAGAAGATAGGAAAATATGTGAAGGACTAACAACTACATTTACATAAATTTTGTGATAAGTATGAGTTTATAGAGCCAAGAGGTCAATAAATCCCAAATGACACAAACACCAAGAGGACTACACCTAGATCACGTCAATGACAAACTGCTGAAAATCAAAGTGAAAGGAATGTCTGGGCATGTGATTACACCTGTAATCCCAGCACTTTGGGAAGCTGAGGCAGGTGAATCACTTAAGCCCAGAAGTTTGAGATGAACCTGAGCAACATGTGAAATCTCATCTCTACAATATATGTATACATTAGCTGGGTGTGGTGACACGTGCCTATAGTCCCAGCTACTTTGGAGGCTGAGGTGGGAGGATAGCTTGAGCCTAGGAGGTTGAGGCTGCAGTGAGCCATGATTGTGACACTGCACTCCAGCCTGGGCATTGGAGTGAGACTTTATCTCAAAAAATAAAAATAAAGAAACAATCTTAAAAGCAGCCAATTAATAAAGGCTCGTAGCTTACAGAAGAACAGTGATATTAATGACAGCTGACTTACCAGATTGGAATTTAGATCTATAAGAAGGAATGAACAACTGTAGAACGGTAAATATGTGGGTAAATATAAAAGAATACTTTTCCTCTCTTAATTTTTTAGTAAAACAACTGTCTCATCGCACAGTGTCATGGGGTTTATTAAATATTACTAAAAATATAACATTTTTAGTCATAAATGCACAAAGGGTGATTCAGTAAATGAACCAAAGCACAAAGGATGGTTCAGTAAGTGAATTTCTCTGTTGTAAGGGTCTTATGTTTTATGTGAGGTGGTACAATATTAGCTCAAAATAGACCATGATGAGTTAAAAATACACATCATAATTCCTAGAGCAACCACCTAAAAAAAAAAGTTACAAAGAGGTAGAGCTCTTTGTAAAAAAATATATAAAAAGATGGATTAAAATGAAACCAAAGTACAATAATGCAAAAGTATTCAGAAAAGGAAGAACAGATAAATGCAAATCAGATGGAATAACTAGAAAATAAATTGCGATATGGTAGACTTGTAGATTATCAATCACTAAATTAAATACAATGGACTAAACTCTCCAGTCAAAAAGCACAGATTGCCATATGGGTTTCAGAAAGCTCTATCCAACCATATGCTGTCTACAAGAGACATTTTAAATGAAAATAAATAGGTTAAATGTAAAAGGATGAAAAAAAGACAATAAGCAAAAAAAAGCTAGTTTGACTATATTAATGTCAGACAGACTTCAGAACACAGAATATAAACACAGATAAAGAAGGACTTTCATAGCAATAATGATTTCATAGTGAAAAAGAGATAATTTATCAGGAAAACATAACAACTCAAAATATGTTACAAACATATGTAATGATAATATATAGCTATATATTATTATATATAGATCTATAATATATATTGTTATATATGTTGATATATATATCAACATATATATCAACATGATATATATAACATATATATATCAACATACATAACAATAAATAACAAAGCTTCAAAATACATGAAGCAAGACCAAACAAAACTAAGGGGAAAATAGACTAATCCACAATTATTACTGGAGATTTTAACACCTGTCTGTTGGTAATCGCTAGAACAATTAGACAATAATAATAAATATATAGAATATTTGAAGAACATTATCAATGAATGTGACCTAATTGACATTTTTAGAACACCGTACCCAACAATTGTAAAGTGCATGTTGTTTTTAAGTGCACCTCGAAGATTTACCAAGAAAAATCATATTTTAGGTCAAATTGAAATCTCAATAAATTTCAAAATATTGAAATTTTAAAGAGTAAAATTTCACCACAATCAAAAAGCTGCAAATATGTATAAATTCACAACATGCTTCAAAATAATGCATGGGTTAAAGAAGTTACAAAAAAACCTTGCAAAATATTTAAACTAAATAATAATGTGTTCTTACACAGCATATGAAAGTTTGTGGGATGCTGCTAGAGCAGTAATTAGAGAGAATATATAGCTTTTAATGGGTTATGTTAGAAAAGAAGGAAGTTTTAAAATCAACAATTCATGTTTCCATCTTAAGCTGGAGAAAGCAAATTAAGTTTAACCTAATGTAAGTACGAGGAAGACAGTAATAAAGATGAATATCAATGAAGTCAAAAGATAGACAAATAATTGAGAAAATTAGCAAAACCACAAGTGTCTTTGAAAAAAATTAACAAAGTTGATGAATCCCAAGAAAAACTACGAAAAAAGACAGTAAACACAAATTTTCAATATCAGAAATGAAAAGGAGGACATCACTACAGATTCTACACACACTAAAAAGATAACAAGGCAAGATTATGAACAACTTAATTCCCATATATTTGACAGTGTATATGAAATGAACAGATGTATTGAAGATTTTGATTCATCAAAAGGGATATTAGAAGAAATACAATATCTGGAAAAGTCTTAATTCCATTAAAGAAGTTGAATTTGTAATCAAAAACAAACTTGAGGACTAATGGTTTTGCTGGCGAATTCTATTGGATATTTAAGAAAAGAATAATCCCAATCTTACATAAACTCTCTCAGAAAATAGAGGATGAGAGAACATTCCTTCACAAGTTTTATAAGGATAGGAGAATACTGATTCCAAACCTTACAAAGAAATTACAAGGAAAATTACCAGCAAATATTCCTTATGAACACAGCCACAAAAATTGTCACAAAATATTAGAAATAAAATTCTGTAATATAAAAAGAGAATAATACATCATGACCAATTAGAGCTTTTCACAGAATTTCAGGTTTTTTCAACAGTCATATATAAATCAGTGTAATGCACAATATTAACAGAAAAAGGGAAAGAAAAAATAATCTGACTAAATACAAAAAAAGAACTATCGAGATTCAACGTCCATTTGTAGAAGAAATAAATTTTAACTAGAAAAACAAAGGAACCTCATCAATCTGATAAAGGACTTCTGATAAATCTACAACCAATATTATGCTTAAGGGTAAAATACGAAATATGTTCCCCTAAAGATTGGAAACAAGGCAAGGAAGTTCTCTCCTACCATGTCTATTCAACATTGTCCTGGAGATACCAGCCAGTGCATTAAGAAAGAAAAAAGCCAAAATCAAAAAAGAAGAAGTAAAATTGTATTCATCTACAGATAGTATAGTGGTTTATACAGAAGACCATAAGGAATCTACAGAAAAATTGCTAGAACATCAGTAAATTTAGCAAGGTTGCCAGGTAATTCAGTATACAAAAATAAATAGTATTTCTATATACTGGCAGCAGCAAACAATTGGAAATGAAGTTTAAATAATTTCAGTTATATTTTACATTTTTGCATTAAAAATATAAAATATTTAAAAATACATGAACAAAGTAAGTGCAAGATCTTTGAAAACATTAATGAGAGAAATTAAAGAAGTAAAGGTCAATGGAAAGGCATACCATGTTTATGAATTGGAAGACTCAATATTGATTGACTTCCAATACTGGAGGACTCAATACAAAAGGCTCAATAACAATATATAGCTTCAATGAAATCCCAATCAAAATCCACAGACTAAATTCGTTACTGAAATGAGAAGAATCTGTAATAGCCAATAGTGAAATAATTGAAAAAGAAGAACAATGTTGGAAGACCCATACTATCTAATTACTAAGCTAAAGTAATGAACACAATAAGGTATTAGCATTAGAATAGATGAGTAAATCAATGGAACAGAATAGACCCATAGGTACTGATTTTCATCAATGACACCAAGGTCATTCAGTGAGCAAAATAAAGCTTTTCAAAAAATAGTGCTGAAAGAACTGAATAAATATATGGGGTAAAGTGAACCTCAATCCCTACTTCACTCTATACACAAAAAAAATCAAATTGAAACAGATTATAAGCGTAAATATAAAAGCTAATACTGCCAGGTGCTGTGGCTCACACCTGTAATTCCAGCACTTCGGGAGGCTGGGGAAGAAGAATCACTTGAGCCCAAAAGTTCAAGACCAGCCACAGCAAGACGCTGTCTCTACAAAAAATAAAATAAAATATTAGCTGAGCATAGTGGTGTATACCTGTAGTCTCAGCACGTTGGGAGGCTGAGGTGGGTGGATCACTTGAGCCCGAGAGTTCAAGGCTGCAGTGAGCTATGATTGCACCACTGCACTCCAGCCTGGGCAACAGTGTAAGAGACCCTGTCTCAAAAAAGTATAGTTTTATAAATACTATAATATTTAAAATATTATAGTAATACTGTAATAATATAATCGGAGAATAATTTCATGACCTCTGGTAGACAAACATCTCTTAGAGAAAATACAAAAGGCACTCACTTTACAAGAAAAAAGGATTAACAAATTGAATCTCGTGAAAGTTAAGAATTTCTACTCATCAAAAATTGCTGTTAAGAAAATGGGAAGACAAGCCACAGACTGGGGAAAAATATTCACAATTTGTGTATCTGACAAAGCACTTGTATCCAAAATACATAACTTAAATAAATCAAAAATAAAGACTTGAGCAGACTTTTCCAGAAAAGATATTTAAATGGCCAAAAAGACATGAAAGGTGCACAACATCATTAATCCTCTAAGAAATACAAATTAACATTACAATGAGATACTACTTCACAACCACTAGGATGGCTAAAATTAAAAAGACTGAGAGTACCAAATGTTGGCCAGAATGTGAAACAACTGGAACTCTCATACATTGCTAATGGGGATTAAAATGGAACAACCAATTAGGAAAACTAGCAGTTTCTTGGAAATTTAAACATACACTTACTCTATGACCCAGCAATTCCACTTTCAGATATTCTCCCAAGAGAAGTGAAAATGTATGTTCACACAAAACTTGTCCACAAATGTTCATAGCAGCTTTTGTCATAATAGCCATACAGCTGGATACAACCCCAAATGTTCATCAACAGAAGAATGGATAAACAAACTGTGGTGTATTCATACAATGGAATACTACTCAGTTGATATGTACAATAACATGGATGAATTTCAGAAACCGTAGGCTGAATGAAACATGCCAGGCACAAAAGGGTACATGTTATGTGATTTTATTTATTTGAAGTTCAAGACAGATCAAAGCAATCTATCATGATAGAAATCAGATCCACTATGGGTGGTGGGAATTCGCTGGAATGGGGCACAAAGGGAACTTTCTGGGGTGAGGGAAATGTTCCATATCTTTTTGTATATATTCAAGGGATACATATGCAGGTCTATTACCAGGGTGTATTGTGTAATGCTGGGCTTCTATTGAACCCATCACGAAAATTAACTCAAGTTGGATTAAAAACTTAAATGTAAGACCTCAAACTATAAAAATCCTAGAAGAAAATCTAGAAAAAAACTCTTCTGGACATTGGCCTAAGTAAAGAATTTATGACTAAGCCCTCAAAAGCAAATGCAACAGAATCAAAAATTGACAGTTGGTCCTCCATTAAACTAAAGAGCTTCTGCACAGCAAAAGAAATAATCAACAGAGGCTGGGTGCAGTGGCTCACGCTTGTAATCCCAGCACTTTGGTAGGCTGAGGCGGGTGGATCACGAGGTCAGGAGATGGAGACCATCCTGGCTAACAAGGTGAAACCCCGTCTCTACTAAAAAATACAAAAAATTAGCCGGGTGTGGTGGCGGGCACCTGTAGTCCCAGCTACTTGGGAGGCTGAGGCAGGAGAATGGCGTGAACCTGGGAGTTGGAGCTTGCAGTGAGCCGAGATCGTGCCAACTGCACTCCAGCCTGGGCGACAGAGCGAGACTCCGTCTCAAAAAAATAAAAGAAATAATCAACAGAGTAAACAGACAACCTACAAAATGGGAGAAAATATTTGCAATCTATGCATCCAACAAGAGTCGAATATCTAGACTCTATAAGGAACTTAAACAACTCAGCAAGAAAAAACAAATAGCCCCATATCTTGACTGCGGCCTTGGTTCCAGTTGTATGGTTTTGTCACCACTTGTGGAATTGTACAATTAAGGTATGTGTATTTCACTGTATACAGATTTTAACTTCAATTTAAAAAATGTAAATACACATTCCACTTGTACTGAATCTTGCTAATGTGGGACTCCAGCGCCTTACTAAGCCTCAACAGTGTTTTCTGAAGTTCCCAGAGTAGACTATGTGTCCTCATGAACAAGTCCTTCAGGCTTCCGTGCAGCCCCTGCTGTCATTGTGGCTTCTGCAGGCTCCTGGGGCTTCCCAAGCATCCCCGACTTTCCTGGCCTGGCTGCTGCCTCCCTTCCACTGCAGTCTCCCCTGTCTGTTAGATCTGGCTCCTCACACCAAAAAAGCTGTGGTTATTTATCTGTGATGACGAGCCCCTAGCAGGTCACTCATAACTCCTCAGTAGAAGACTCCCAAGCAGTGTAACTGTGAGAGTTCTGCCACCATAGTCATCATATTTCTCTGTTGTTGGCCCCAATGTTTGATCGGTTTTGCTGTTATTAATATTATTTTTCTGGAAAACTGCTCTTTCAGCTTTTTCTTAGACCCATCTTTCTTTTTTTTTTTTTTTTTTTGAGACGGAGTCTAGCTCTGTCACCCAGGCTGGAGTGCAGTGGCGCGATCTTGGCTCACTGCAAGCTCCGCCTCCCGAGTTCACGCCATTATCCTGCCTCAGCCTCTCTGAGTAGCTGGGACTACAGGCACCCACCACCACGCCCGGCTAATTTTTTGTATTTTTAGTAGAGATGGGGTTTCACCGTGGTCTCGATCTCCTGACCTCGTGATCCGCCCGCCTCGGCCTCCCAAAGTGCTGGAATTACAAGAGTGAGCCACCACGCCTGGCCCTCTTAGACCCATCTTTCTTCCCAAGACGTGTGGCGGCTGGACCAGGAGCAGTGATGAGCAGGAGACAACCTGTCCTTAAGATCACATCTCACTCCAGGGCTCACAGCCTTTCAAGGTCTTCCTTTGCAATGTCATCCCTGCCCCACCCCACCTCCTGAGAAGGCAGTCCATCCTGGACCCTCTCCTTCTCCCATATTTCGATGTGGATATCCAAGGAGAGCTGATGTGCTCTTTTTCTTAATTTTTTTTTATTTCAGTAGCTTTAAGGGTGCAAGTGGTTTTTTGTTACATGGGTGAATTTGATAGTGATGAAGTCGGGGATAGTCGTGAAGTCTGCACCCATCATCTGAATCGTGTATTTTGTACCCAATAGGTAGTTTTTCATCCCCAAACCCCCTCCCACTCTCTCCCCTTTTGAGTCTCCAGTGTTCACCATATCACTCTGTCTGCCCTTGTGTACCCATAGCTTAGCTCCCACTGACAAATGAGAACATGCAGTATTTGGTGGTCCACTCCTGAGTTACTTCCCTTAGGATAATGGCCTCCAGTTCCATTCAAGTTGCTACAGAAGGCTTTATTTCATTCTTTTTTATGGCTGAGTAGTATAACATGGTATATATATATACCATATTTTCTTTATCCTGTCATTGGTTGACAGACGCTTCGGTTGATTCCATATCTTTGCAATTGTGAATTGTGCTGCAATAAACATACGCATGCAGGTGTCTTTTTGATATAATGACTTATTTTCCTTTGGGTAGATGCCCAGTGGTGGGATCGCTGGATTGAATGGTAGATCTGCTCTTAGTTCTTTGAGAAATCACCATAAGCTCTCTCACAGAGGTGACACTAAATTACATTCCCACCAGGAGTGTATAAGTGTTCCCTTTTCACCACATCTGCCTGCTGCTGTTGCCCGTCCCACTAGACCTCTATGAGCTCCTCTGATCTCGCCTAAGAAAATCTTATACTCCTTCACATTATGCCCCAGTTTTTAGTAAAGTTTGTTAAACACAAGTTTATGCTAGCAGGGCTTTGGGGAAATGAGAGGAAGCCTGTCCATTTTGCCCCATGTGTAAACTCCAGGCCTTTCCCCATTTCTCAAAGCCCTCTGAGCATGAACTGAGTGTTTCACAAACTTTACTAAAGACTGGGGATAATAGGAGGGAACATACAGCAGAAGAGGAAAAAATTAACATTGGACACCAGATCTCTTGATTCCATCAGCTACAATCTTTTCCCCAGGGATCCCTGATTCCCTGGCAGATGACACACTGCAGGGGTCCTCTATAATCCTCTTTCTCCCCTCTCCCCAGGTTTTGTCAGGGGGATGCAAAAGCAATCAAAACAAACAAACCAAAGATCTCTGTTAATATTGCAGTGATCTCAGTGAGAGGAGGTCCTGTCTGAAGTCTGTGAATCTCGGTTACCCACCGTGCTTTGACCCCCAGTGCTTCAGGCCCCCTCACTGCCCTCTACCTCAAAGTTGCAGACACAAGCTGCTGGGAATTCTCAATGGACACACAGAGTCTCTTCCTACTTCTCCAACCCCTCAGCTTCAGGCATCACTGGGTTGAATAAACCTTGGTCCTCTCGACTTCTTCCCACTACCTCTCTGCCCCAGGCTGCACTAGGCTCCCAAGTCAGACAGCCAAGGCTGCAGCCCCTATCCCTTGCAGTGAGTCTTCTCCAGGGAGGGCCCTCATTTTGGGGTGTCAGGAGTGTCCACAGCATGGATGTGGTGAACAGGTAACACTTCTACACTGCTGGTGGGAATGTAAACTAGTACAACCACTATTGAAAACAGTGTGGAGATACCTTAAAGAACTAAAAGCAGAACTACCATTTGATCCAGCAATCCCACTACTGGGTCTCTACCCAGGGGAAAAGAAGTCTTTATATGAAAAAGATACTTGCACATGCATGTTTATGGTGGCACAATTCACAGTTGCAAAAATGTGGAACCAGCCCAAATGCCCATCAATCAACAAGTGGACAAAGAAACTGAGATACAGATATATATAGATATAGATATATATAATGGAATACTACATAGCCATAAACATGAATGAATTATGGCATTCGCAGCAACCTGGATGAGATTGGACACTATTATTGTAAGTGAAGTAACTCAGGAATGGAAAACCAAACATCGTATGTTCTCACTCATAAGTGGGAGGGAGTAAGCTATGAGGACAGGACACAAAGGTGTAAGAATGACACAGTGGACTTTGGGGACTCAGGGGGAAAGGGTGGGAAGGGGGTGATGGATAAAAGACTACAAATTGAGTGCAGTGTACACTGCTCACGTGATGGGTGCATCAAAATCTCACAGATCTCCACTGAAGAACTTACTCATGTAACCAAACACCACCTGTTCCCCAATAAACAATAGAAATTTTTTAAAAAAAATTTTAAAGAGCGTCCACAGGACACACACATCTTATGCTTAGCCTTGAACATCCAATGTCCCTATTTCAATAACTACCCTGTTGATATTTGCATTGCTGTGGCTGTGTCCATTTTACCTCACAATCAATTTTAGATGATTGTAGAACCAGAGCAAATGACTTGCAGTAGGGTTGGGGTTTAAAGGTTTGGTTTGGGTACTGGAGCTATGCTCTATCGTTGGATTTTCAATGACTAGCTAGGTGACCTCGGGCAAGCTACAGCAGATTACCTTGAAGTTACTTGGGCAAGTTACCCCACTGTGCCTCATTTTTCCCATCTGTAAAATGAGGATAATAACAGGATCATGGGGTGGGGTGAGGATTAAATGAGTTAATACGTGGGAAGGGTGTATAATCGAACAGTGTCTGCAACAGAGTAAGCGCTATTTAAACGTTTGTTAAATAAATTATAAACATTATATAAGTTGTCTTCATGGACTTCAAAAGGAGGACATGACATACGGTGGGAAAATTAGTTGAAGAAACCAAGACTTGTATACGTTCCTTTAAATACGCCACTTGTGTGAATATTTTTAATTCAGCTAAGGGGTAAATTATACAGGCGTGCACACAAGGTTGCTTTTAGCTTAGTCAACTAGAGCAGAAGCTTCAAGATGGTAACATAAAACAACACCCAAGACAATGTTGAAAGAAAGGTGAATGATATAATTGGGGTCAAGCCGTCTTCAACTGAGGGCACTCTCTTGGCTCCACTTCCCCTCACTGTAAGAAATACAGTTGGAGGGTTAAATACAAGGACATAGGCCCCAAAGATGCCTGAGTGGCAAGAGAAGAGAGGCCCCCAAGGCTGGCTTGCAGGCTGCCGGGCTGGGGGCAGAGGCGGGGGAAGGACCTTCCTCGGTGTCTTCTTATGAGGCAGAGGGGACCAGACTATCCCTCACAGCATCATAATGCTTAAGCAGCATGAAGTGGTAAAGCCCACAGTGAAGCAGGGATGCTCCACTGCCAGCGGAATCTCTCTCTCTCTCTTCTCTTCCCCCACCCTCCCCAACTCAACGGTGGGGGCAGGAGGCCCTGAGCAGCCAGCCCTCCAGCTCAGTCACTGGCCAGAGGAACCTCCACAGGATGGGCTCTCTGCCCTGCCCAGCAAGGCTACCAAGTCCGGGAGAAAGCAACATCATTCATTCATTCATCCACGCATTCAGTAATTATGTACTGAGTGCCTGTCATGTGTCAGACCCTGCCCCAGGCATTGGAAACATCAGAGACTCAAACCAAAATGCAGTATAGGCCAGCTGTGGTGGCTCACGCCTGTAATCTCAACACTTTGAGAGACTAAGGTGGGAGGATTGCTTGAGCTCAGAAGTTTGAGACCAGCCTGGGCAACATAGTGAGACCTCATCTCTACAAAATATCAAAAAATTAGCCAGGTGTGGTGGTGCATACCTGTGGTCCCAGCAACTCAGGAGTCTGAGGCAGGAGGATCGCTTAAGCCCAGGAGGTCGAGGCTATGGTAAGCTGTGTTCACACCACTGCGCTCCAGCCTGGGCAACAGAGTGAGACCCTGTCTCAAAAAAAAAAAAAAAAAAAGTAGTACAACCGCACAGTGAAACATTATCCAGCCTGAAAAGGAAGGAAATTCTGAAACATGCTACGATGTGGATAAACTTCAAGGACATTATACTAAGTGAAGTAAGCCAGGCACAAAAAGACAAATATTCTGTGATTCCACTTATATGAGGTCCCTACAGTAGTCAGATCTATAGAGACAGAAATTGGAATGGTGGTTACCAGGAGCTGAAGGCAGAGTGAACGAAAAGTTATTGTTTAATGCAGTGGTCCCCACCCCAACCTTTGTGGCACCAGGGACCAGTTTCATGAAAGACAATTTTTCCACTGATGGGGCAGAGTGTGGGAGAGGGGAGATGTTTCAGGATGAAATTTTTCCACCTCAAATCATCAGGCATTAGTTAAATTCTCATAAAGAGCACACAGCCTAGATCCCTCACGTGCACAGTTCACAACAGGGTTCACACTCCTATGAGAATCTAATGCCGCCGCTGATTTGACAGGAGGCAGAGCTCAGGCGATAATGCTCGCTCGCCTGCCTCTCATCTCCTGCTACGCAGCCCGGTTCCTAACAGGCCACAGACTGGTACCGATCTGCTACCCAGGGGTTGGGGACCCCTGGTTTAACGGTACAGAGTTTCAGTTTTGCAAGATGAAAAGAGTTTTGGAGATGATGGTGGTAATAGTTGCACATTGCATAACAATACGAATGTACCTAAGACCACTGCACTATACACTTAAATATTGTCAGGATGATAAATTTAGCATTATGTGTATTTGACAACCATTTAAAGCAACAACAACAATAATAATGATGAAAGAAGGTGGAGCTTGAGTAAGCACTTGAAGGAGGTGGTGCGATTAGCCAAGTAGACCCCTGGGGTAAGAGCAGACCAGGCAGACGGAAGCAAAAGAGAAGAAGCCACTGGAGTGGGACCATGTGCTTGATGTGGTGAAGCCACCGCATCCCCCCAGACTTCATGCCATGCTGGTGACATTTTATGCAGAGCACAGGGAGATAGGAGAGAGAACAGCACTTTGTGCTCCACAAAAGAAGGTCCTTGAGATATAAGCCCCAGAGGTTCAATGGACTATGTTGATTTCACCAGCTTTGGTGATAAGTAAGCTTCATCATTCCCCAGTCTGCTAATAATTAGGTCTCAGACAAATCAGTGATCAAACTTTGAAAGATAGTCAGTGAACCACTAAATCTCACAGAAGAACAATTGTACAAAAGTTTACTGTAGCCATATGAGGGAATTTTTATGAACCTTTTAAATCTGCTGATATACTTGGGAAGCAAGCGCATCGGTGGTGCATTTAAAAGTCTATGTGGAAGTAAACATTTTACGGCATGTTTGGGAGGAAGGGAAAAGTTAGCCAAGATTCATATTTTTCTAGGGCAAATGAGGTCATGCACTGGGTTGTGGCTGATCTTCCCTCCCATGGGATCCTGTAAAGATTCGTGAAGGCCCCAAACACTGCTGTTTTGCTACTCCTGGAGATTTGTGGGATTTGGCTTAAAACCAATAGTAAGCATTCTTCCTCAAGACAGTCCCTGAGGCTACAGCCAGAAGATGGCGCTATAGCTACGGAAACGAAGACAACAGCGTCCACGTGTGCCCTCCCACAGCCTGAGGACTTGGGACCCAGGAAGTGAGGCAGATGCATCCAGAACGAGGCTGGACTTTAATGCCCAACTGGGGTCTAAGCAGTTGTCCCCAAGCTTGGTTGGCACAGTGGCTCACACATGCAATCCCAGCACTTTGGGAGGCTAAGGTGGGAGGATCGCTTGAGCCCAGGAGTTCAAGACCTGACTGGGCAAGACCCGGGTCTAAGCAGAAGGCAAAAAGAGACCCCTTCTTCCTTCTCCTGATCCACAGCCCTGCCTGGAGCTTTCAGCAGAAGCGTAATAGGATACCATAGTTGCTCTGTGTTTCTGTGTGGTCTCAGCAGGAAGGCAGTCCTTGTTGAAGTGGACATTCGCCATTTAGGCTGTTAAAATTGCTTCTTCCTCTCAGATCCTGGTTTTCTTTAAGGGACTTGTGTCCCCTTGTCCGGGCTTGACCCGTAAGGATCCTTAACCCAGGCCCTGGAGGGAGCCCTCTCATTGCAGTCCTGGTGTCTGGACTTGCGTCTACCACACCACATGATGTCTCAAGCCACCCTGCTTCCTCTGTTTTTCCCAAGCTTTGTTCTCTTGCCTCTCTTGAGTTGTCTGGGAACCTTCCAGTAAATTGCCAATGTGCTGGTACTCGCTGGAATTTGTTGCAGTTGCCTGTCAGCAAAGAATCTTGATGGGTAAAGATGGGTATAGCTCCAGGGTCTGCTACTAAGACAAGCATCAGAAGTACTTGCACCACACATCTCCAGGCAAATACTCACTTTGCCTCCAGAGGTCCGTGATGGTTAATACTGTCAATGTGATTGGATTGAAGGATGCAAAGTATTGTTCCTGGGTGTGTCTGTAAGGGTGTTGCCAAAGGAAATTAATATTTGAGTCAGTGGACTGGGAGAGGCAGACCACCCTCAATCTGAATGGGCACCATCTAATCAGCTGCCAGCGCGGCCAGGATAAAAGCAGGCAGAGAGACATGGAAGGACTAGACTGGCTGAGTCTTCCAGCCTCCATCTTTCTCCTGTGCTGGATGCTTCCTTCCCTTGAATATCAGACTCCAAGTTCCTCAGCTTTTAGACTCTTGAACTCACACCAGTGGTTTGCCAGGGGCTCTCAGGCCTTCAGCCACAAACTGTCGGCTTCCCTACTTTTGAGGTTTGGGGCTCGGACTGGCTTCCTTGCTCCTCAGCTTGCAGACAGCCTATTGTGGGACTTCACCTTGTGATCAAGTGAGTCAATTATCCTAATAAACTCCCCTTTATATATTCATCTATCTTGTTAGTCCTGTCCCTTGACAGAACCCTGACCAATACAAGGTCCTACTGAAAAGTGGCCAGTGTGTTTCTCTGGGGGTGCAAATAAAGCCATGAGGAACTATGATTTCATTATTTCAAAAGCCAGAAATAATCCTTGGGATTCCAAGCCTTCACAGAGACAGAGGATAGACCCTATGCTGTCACCAGCTCCCTTTCCCAAGCAGGATTCTCAGGTTAGAAGTGTCAGGAGACATCAAAACCGAGAGGCTACCGTGCAGAATCCTAGATTTACTTTTATTTTAATTGTAAAACATACATGACATACAACTTACCATTTTCACTATTTTTAAGTCTAAAGTTCTGTGGCATTAAGTACATTCATATTGTGTGCAACAATGACCACCATGCATCTCCAGGGTTCCTTTCATCTTCCCCAGTTGAAACTCTGCACCCACTAAACACTAGTTCCTTATTCCTCTTCCCCATCTCCAGCCCTGGGCAACCACTGTTCTACTTTCTGTCTCTATGTATTTGACTACTCCAGATACCTCATATAAGTGGAATCATACAGTATTTGTCTTTTTGTGACTGGATTATTTTACTTAGCAGAATGTCCTCAGGGTTCACTGATGTTGTAGCATGGGTCAAAATTTCCTTCCTTGGCTGGGCATGGTGGCTCATGCATGCAATCCCAGCACTTTGGGAGGCCAAGGAGGGAGGATAGTTTGAGCCCAGAAGTTTGAGACCAGCCTGGGCAAGATAGGGAGACCCCATCTCTACGAAAAGTAAAAAAATTAGGTGGGTGTGGTGGCACATGCCTGTGGTCTTAGCTACTCAAGAGGCTGAGGCAGAAGGATCTCTTGAGCCTGGGAGGTCAAGGCTACAGTGAGCCATGATTGTGTCACTGCACTCCAGCCTGGGTCACCGAAGGAGACCCTGTCCCCCCCACCCAAAAAAACCCTTTCTATTCCAAGCTGAATAATAATCCCTTGTACAGATATACCACATTTTGCTTACTCATTCATCTGTCAATGGACACTTGAGCCGCTTCCACCTTTTGGCTATTATGAAGAATGCTGCTTTGAACATGGGTGTACAAATATCTGCTTCAGGCCCTGTTTTCAGTTCTTTTGGCTGAATTTACTCTTGAAGGCAGCTGAATGTGAGTTGCACAGCCTTGCCATTTTACAGGCAATCTACTTGAATAATGTCTATCTGAGCACTTCTCACGTGCAGGGCACTATGACAGGCTCAAGGGACCACAAGATGGATCTACATGGGCATGGGTCCTTCCCCAGGCCTCACCAGGAAGAGAAGAGGCTCCGGCACAGAAACATCAGGAATGATGCTTACCCAGCTCCTACAGGATCCCAGACAGGAGTGCCAGTAGCTCCTCTAGGAGCTCTGAGAACAGAGGGGCTGGCGTGAGCTGGCAAGGCACTGGGGATGGGCCATGAAGGGTGCCAGGACATGGAACCACCCTTCTTGTGGTAAGAGGCTGATTGTCCCATTAGACAAGCTCCAAGATAGGCCTTTCAAAGGCTCTCACCTGGAGTGCTCAAGGAGGCTCCTGCCCTGCACCCTCATGGGCAAGGACTTTACATGTGGTCTTGAAGGTTGGCAGCAAACCTCTCAGTGGATGTGATCTTGGGTAAGTTACCTATCTCAGGTTAGGTTGACCGAGCCTCTATCACCTCATCTGAAAGCTCATACAGTGGTTGTGAGAACTCAATGAAATCATGCGTGTTAATATTTAGCTCAGTGGCTGGCCTTAGGAATGCCCTGACACAGCATTGACTATTTCTCTCTAACCTACTAGCTCCATCTGAGCAAGAATTCTGTTTTGCTCATCACTGTATCCCTGGGAACTAGCATAGTGCCCAACACTTAGTAGGTACATAGTAACTATTATCAAATTTTCTAATCTTCACATTTTAAGCCACCAAAAAAAGGCAGGCATAGGTGAATTTACAAAACAAAGTGTGTTATATCTCAGCAAAAAATCACCCCGCTATGCATGCCTCTCTAGCACTGGGGCTAGATGCCTGAAAACTGCATTTTCCATATTCATTTGCTAGCTGGCTGACTTTGGGCTAGGTTTCACTAATACAAAGCACTGGGGATAAAAATGAAAGGCATGAGAAAAGGTAAAACTATTTTCCGGATGCTTCTGTGGCAGAAGTAGCAGTAGCAGCCGTGGAGGAGGGTCACAGGGAAGGGGACAGTGGCCAAGGCAGGAACAGTTGTGATGGCAGCAGCAGGCCAGAAAATGCAGGCTCAGGTTCCTGCTCAGGCAGCTCATCCTTAACAGCCATGGTCTCAGGGAGAATCCAGCCCTGGGGTTGCAGCTTCCATAGCTGTTACTCATTGGGTAAATTCACTGCACCTTTTTCCCTCCTGTCACTTTTCTGACACCTTTGTAACCAACTCCTTAGATTAAATGCCCTGTTTTGAAAGACCTGGGAGTGTCTGACTGATGGGATTTGAACTGATACAGTTAACTTATTCTTGGAGCAAGTGTCTAGGGGAGTCAGGGCAGCCCTTCTCCCATGGCCATTCTAGCGATGGTCCCACCTTTTCATCTCTGCACAGTGGAGGGTGTTATGAAGAAGCCTCACAGTCTTCCAGGCCCCACCAGAGACACAGGCCAATTCACATGGTTGTGCTGGTTGTTCATTGCACAGAAGTGCCCTGCTAAGGGTACATGCGTAACTGAGACCTGTTCTCCAAGCCTGTGCCCAGACTTTGGCACTCACCTTGTGGGTGGGGGAGGCCTTTCTCTAAGATATACATAGGTAGATGATAACCCTGCTGAGACAGGTGGGGCCAGCTCTTTTCCAAAAAGCTCAAAGCCCCTAGCGCCCTCCCAAACACCCGCAGGGTCACTTTCTGGGCTGACTCGGACATTTCAGAGGAAAAGCATTTCGATCAGGATTGAAAAATAATTCCACTTAGGCAGAGGCCAGGCCAGACTTAAGCAGATTCCAGATGCAGCAGAGCTTCTGGTGCAGCCCCAAACCTGGCTCTCCATTGCTCAAAACATCTCCAGGCCTCCCTCCTATTGTGTATGAGTTTCCACTGGGAAACTGACCTATTTCTGCCCTCACAGAGCTCCTCGGCAGTTGGACCTGCAGCAGCCAGAAATCTGTCTCCATGTCTCCTCTTACTAAATGAAGAACCCAGAAGACTGTACCAAGCCCCCCCACCAGATCACTAGCTCCCCAGGCTGGGCCTTGGTAGCACCCACTGTTTTCCAGGCATCTGTGTCCACACTACATTTTTGAAGGGCTTCAGTTACCTCCGACAAAATGCAATCAAATGAAACAAGCCACCCATCTTTGGGCTCCCTAACCCTTGCAGAACTCAACATTTCTTTTCCTGTTGATGGGGAGAAGCAACACCACCCACTGAGTTCACTGAAACCAAGGCTTCCATATTCCCGCAGGAGAGTGCTCGTATGCTTAAAACCCTCGCCATATGTGTCGATTTAAATGGAAACCAAACGGGGAAGGATTCTGACGACAGTCTGTCACTGACTGGAGCGCTACTTCCTCCAGTTAATTTATGTCTTCCGTAATCACATTGAGGCTTTTTAAAACGCTCTACCTGTGACGGCATTTTTTTTTCCCCATACGTTCACATTCAAAGGTCCCTGGCCCATGCGCTAATAGTCATTTTAAGACACCTCACACTCCTGGCACTTTATCTTCCCAGCTCTTTACCTGTATTAATTAATTAGTGCTATAAATACAACCAGCACATGACTACTCTGGAGCTAATCAGTCACTGACATGGCTCAGGACCTGGAGGAAAATTGGGAAAATTGAATCTTTCCAAAGTTGGGCCTGTGCAAGGTAAATTAGTCAATTGTGTCCTGAGGGTCAGTGGGGACCAACTGGTTTAGGCTCCACCTGGGTAGAAAACCAATTTCCTGAACAGCAAGCCAGCAACCCTAGTTAAAGTGATTCCGACCTGTTATAAGCAAAGCATGAATTCTGTTTTCCTGCTGGTTGGGTGTACGACCACTTACTGAGGGCCTGGTGCTGGCACAGCCCTCATCCTCAGCTGTATAAGGAATGTCAGAAGACAGTGTCAGGCCTTTCCCACTACATTGTTACGGTGGAGTTAAAGAGAGCCACCGTGCATTCCAGGGTTTGAAACCTCAATCCCAAAAACCAAGCAAGGGAAATCAGGGGACTTGGGGTTGATGTAAAATATTAGAGATTCTCTGAGTCATTCAAAAAAAATATTGAATGACTCAGAGAATCTCTGAGTGTGTTGCATGCCCGAGACACTAAGATACTTGATGTCTATTCTTTCTTTTATTTATGTATTTGAGACAGGGTCTCACTCTGTAACCCAAGCTGAAGTGCAGTGATGCAATCATGGCTCACTGCAGCCTCAACCTCCGGGGCTCAGTTGATCCTCCCACCTCAGCCTCCTAGGTAGCTGGGACTACAGGTGCACGCCATCATGCCTGTCTAATTTTAGTATTTTTTTTTTTTTGTAGAGATGGGGTTTTTGCCATGTTTTTCAGGCTGCTCTCGAACTCCTGGGCTCAAGTGATCTCCTACCTTGGCCTCCCAAAGTGCTGGGATTACCAGACTGAGCCACATCGCCCAGCCTTGATAACATATTTTTAAAGGGCTTACAGCCACTGAGGAAGACAGATTTGAAAACCACAAGAAACATACCCAAGAATCCACAATGCTCAGAATCCAAGGTGTAGAATATCCAACAAAAGGATATTCTTTTTTTTTAATATTTTATTTCCTTAGGTTATTGGGGAACAGGTGTTTGGTTACATGAGTAAGTTCTTTAGTGGTGATTTGTGAGATTTGGGTGCACCCATCTCCCGAGCAGTATACACTGCACCCAATTTGTAGTCTTTTATCCCTCATCCGCTTCCCACGCTTTCCCCTTGAGTCTCCAAAGTCCACTGTGTCATTCTTATGTTTTTGCATCCTCATAGCTTAGCTCCCACTTATGAGTGAAAACATACGATGTTTGGTTTTCCATTCCTGAGTTACTTCACTTAGAACAAAAGGATATTCTAAACTGCCCAATTTATCCGGTCATTGGCCTGCCTAGAAAGGAGGCTGGAAGAAGAGAACTCTTGATTCAACCATAGGCCTCGAGGACTCTTCTTAGTGCTGATCCAGCACTGTTTACGTTTAGCTTGCGCCTTCACTCTGAGTTTCTGGGTCCAAATTCTGGGTTTGGCCCTGGGGAGTTCTCCTCCACACTGAGCCTTGGCCTGGCCTACAGACCTCTTGTCCTGGCCTACAGACCTCTTGTCCTGGGGCTGGCCTCCTTGTTGGTCACAGGCAAATAGGGCTAAATGGGAGTGAGATCCAGTGAGACTGAATCCCTGAGGCTGATCTGGGAACCTCATTTCTCTAGCTCAGTTTTCTTAATTTCTTGTTAACTGCAAAATAAAGAGCTCATCTCGCGCAGAGTTTTCGCATGAAACGAATGGGAGCTGCAGGCTGTTGTTTATATCTGTGAGTAGAATTGTTTTGGTCACCTCTAATTTGCATTTGTTTTCTGCCCACCTTGCAGATTAAATCCAACAATGCTATTACACACAAGGCTCTGGGCTAGACACTGGGGGATTAAGGATGTAAAAGTCTTAGACACCAATTTGACAAAGAAGGAAGGCTGTCTGGGCTCTGGCTAGGAACTTGGGCCTTGTGTGGGATGTGTAGATAAACAATAGTGTCAAGAGCCAGACACTGTGACTCACATCTGTAGTCCCAGCTATTCAAGAGGTTGAGGCAGGAGAATCACTTGAGCCCAAGAGTTTGAGTCCAGCCTGGGCAATACAGCAAGACCCCACTTCTAAGAAATAAAAATAAACAGACAGGGTGTGGGGGCTCATGCCTGTCATCCCAGCACTTTGGGAGGATGAGGCAGGTGGATAATCTGAGGTCAGGAGTTCAAGAGCAGCCTGGCCAACATGGTGAAACCCTGTCTCTACTAAAAATACAAAAATTTAGCCAGGCGTGGTGGTGGGCACCTGTAATCCCAGCTACTCCAGAGGCTAAGGCAGGAGAATCACTTGAACCGGGGAGGCAGAGGTTGCAGTGAGCCAACGTTATGCCTTTGCACTTCTGCCTGGGCAACAAGAGCAAAACTCCATCTCAAAAAATAAATAAATAAATAAAAATCAATGATAGTGTTAAGTTTAGTTTACAAGAAGCCTTGAATGTATAGGGTGGGAGAGCTGGATTCTGCCTGCTTAGGGTGGAGAGTGGAGGAGGTGGGCAGGAGGTCAAGAGGAATTTTGGAAGAGGTCCATTTCCAACAGGCAGGGTTAAGCAGTGCCAGGGGAGGGAACACTGCAGGGCACAGGAACCATGTGGGCAAGGACAGGAATGGGAAGGGCATGCTGAGGAGTGATGAGTGGGAGCACACTTTCAACACCCATCCCAAAAAGGCTCTTGGACTTCCGCACTTCGTAGATTTCATTTCCTCCTTCAGTGTCCCAACCCTCATTCCTCACCCAGTCAAGTATCTTACAACAGCAGTGAAAGCAGGGACAGGTTTCCCTGGGAGCCAGCCTGCAGGGAAATGATCTCTTTATGTCTCCTGTGCCTTCCTGCCCCTTCTGCACTCTCATGGTCTAACTCTATTCTAAGGCAGTCCCTCTGGGTGGGAATAGGTGTGTTTTATTCTTGCATCCTTGGTGCGACAAGCCACCCTCCAACAGTTTGCTTCTGCAACTCATGAAAGAGTCCAAAATGTCCAAAGACAAGTGTTCCACCCATCCACATAGAAGGAAAAATCCTACAACTGGGCAAAGGCATTCTGAGCAGGTACAGGTTGAAGACTGTGAAATTGACCAAGGAAGGTGCCAATTCACATTTTCTTAAAGTTTTTCACTCCACTGTAACAATGTATTCTCAGGTGAGAGGGGGCTCTAGACGCCAAGTGGAGCTTGTGAGAGACACCCATTGAGGCTGTTCAGGAAACAGACACCACAGCCTGCCTGTGGATGCTTCCTCAAATTTCACCTTCTTGGAAAAGACACCATTCTGTTGGTGCACAGCCAAGGCCGTCTCTGCTTTCTGCAAGGTGCCTCTCTCTTTTAGGGATCTTTAGGAATCCCAGCAGCTGCCCTGTGCTGTGCACAAACCTCAACATCTACCATCACACAGAAATCCTGCTACCTCCTGGCCACTTTTCTATTCCACATCCCCCCCGCCAAAAAAAAATTTATTGAAGTAGGATTGACAAATAAAAATTGTATATATTTAAGGTATACAACATGATGATTCATATATATATATATAGTGAAAATATTTCCACTATCAAGCTGATTAACAAATCACCACTTCCCATAGTTACCCTTTTGTGTGGGGGGTCGGGGGTGTGGTGAGAACGTTTAAGATCTACTCTCTTAGCAAATTTCCAGTGAGTGATACATTATTATGAACTAGTCACCATGGTGACTATGGATTAGTCTGTGGATAGTCACCATGCTGTACATTAGATCTCCAGGACTTATCCATCCCGTATAACTAAAATTTTATACCTTTTGACCAATATCTCCCTCTTGCTCCCACCCCCCTAGCACCTGGTAAGCACCATTCTACTCTCTGTTTCTATGTGTTTAACTTGGTTAGATTCCACATATAAGTGAGGTCATGCAGTATTTGACTTTCTCTGCCTAGCTTATTCACTTAGCATAATGTCTTCCACATTCATCCATGTTGTGGTAAATGGCAGGATCTCCTTTTTTAAGGCTGAATAATATTCCATTGTATGTAAGTATGTCTGTGTGTGTGTTGTATGTGTATGTGTATATACATACACATACAACATACATACATATACACATACAAGACACACACAACAGTTTCTTTATCCATTTAACCATTGTCTTAGTCTTTTTTCTGTTGCTATAACAAAATACCACAGACTGGGTAATTTATAATAAACAGAAATTTATTGGCTTACAGTTTAGGAGGCTGAAAAGTCCAGTATCAAGGTGCTGGCATCTTGCAAGGACCTTCTTGATACATCATCCCATGGTGGAAGAGCAAAAAGGCAAGAATGGGTGAGAGAGGCAAAAGAAAGCCCAACTCATACTTTTATAAGGAACCTGCTTTCACAATGATAAATCTACTCCCAAGATGGCAGCATTAACCCATTAATCCAATGGAGTCCTCACAGCCTAATAACCTCTCATTAGGCCCCACCTCCCAACACTGTTGCATTGGGGATTAAGTTTCCAACACATGCTTTTCCAACACATTCAAACCATACCAAATGTCAGTGGACACTTCAGTTGTTTCCAGATCTTGGCTTTTATGGATAAAGCTGCAATTAAGTGGGAGTGCAGATATCTCTTAAGTCTTTTTTTTTTTTTTTTTTAGATGGAGCCTCACTCTGTCATCCAGGTTGTAGTGCAGTGGCACAATCTTGGCTGGCTGCAAACTCCACCTCCTGGGTTCAAGACATTCTTCTGCCTCAGCCTCCTGAGTAGCTGGGATTACAGGTGCCCACCACCACATCTGGCTAATTTTTGTATTTTTAGTAGAGTCAGAGTTTCACCAAGTTGGCCAGGCTGATCTCAAACTCCTGACCTCAAGTGATCTGCCTGCCTCAGCCTCCCAAAGTGCTGGGATTACAGGCATGAGCCACCGCACCCAGCCGAGGTTGTAATTTTATTTCTTTCTGGGTCATATGGTAGTTCCATTTTTAATTTCTTTAGGAAACTTCATACTATTTTCCCTAATGGCTACACCAATCTACATTCCCACTAACAATATACAAGGGTTCACTTTTCTCCACATACTTGCCAACACATATCTCTGCCTTTTTGATAATAGCCTTCCTAACAGGTATGAGATAATATCTTATTGTGATTTTGATTTGCAGTTCCCTGATAGTGATGTTAAGCACCTTTTTATATGCCTGTTGGCCATTATGTCTTCTTTGGATAAATGTCTATTCAGGTCCTTTGCCCATTTTAAAATCAGGTTATTTGTTTTTTTACTATTGAGTTATTGAGCCCTTTAAATATTTTGGATATTAACCCTTTATCAGATATATGGCTTGTAAATATTTTCTCCCAATACATATGCTACCTTTTCATTTTGTTAATTGTTTCTTTACTGTGCAGGAGCTTTTTAGTTTGATATAGTCTCATTTATTTAATTTTCCTTTATAGCCTGAGCTTCTGGTGTCATATCCAAAATAATCATTGCCAAGACCCATGTGAAGAAGCTTTTCCCCTATATTTTCTTTTAAGAGTTTTATGATTTCAGGCCAGGTGCAGTGGCTCACGCCTGTAATCCTAGCACTTTGGAAGGCCAAGGCGGGTGGATCACGAGGTCAGAAGATCAAGACCATCCTGGTTAACATGGTGAAACCCCATCTCTACTAAAAATACAAAAAATTCTCCAGGCGTGGTGGCACGTGCCTGTAGTCCCAGCTACTCGGGAGGCTAAGACAGGAGAATCACTTGAACCCAGGAGACGGAGGTTGCAGTGAGCTGAGATCATGCCACTGCACTCCAGCCTGGGCAACAGAGCGAGACTACGTCTAAAAAAAAAAAAGAATTTTATGATTTCAGGTCTTATGTTTAAGTCCTTAATCCATTTTGAGTTGATTTTTGTGTACGGCATAATAATACGGATTCATTATCATTCTTTTGTATGTGAATATTCAGTTTCTCCAGCAATATTTAATGAAGAGATTGTCCTTTCTCATTGTATATTCTTGTTGTTTTTGTCAAAGATTAGTTGATCATATATGTGTGGGTGAATTTCTGGGCTCTCTATTCTGTTCCATTGGTTTATGTTTCTGTTTTTATGCCAGTACCATACTGTTTTGATTACTATAGCTTTGTAATATGATTTGAAATCAGAAAGCTTGATGCCTGCAACTATGTTCTTCTTTCTTAAAGCTGCTTTAGCTATTTGGGATCTTTTGTGGTTCCTACAAATTTAAGATTTTTTTATATTTCTATGAAAAATGCCATTGGAATTTTGATAGGGATTGCACTGAGACTTTAGGTCACTTTGGATAGTATGGACATTTTAATAATATTAATTCTTCCAATACACAAAACACAGGATATCTTTCCATTTATTTGTGTCTTCTTTAATTTCTTTCATCAACATTTTATAGTTTTCAGTGTACAGATCTTTCATCTCCTTGGATACATTTAGTCCTAGGTATTTTATTCTTTTTGATGCTGTCATAAATGGAATTGTTTTCTTAATTTCTTTTTCTGGTAGTTTGTTTTTAGTGTATAGAAACAATTGATTTCTGTATGTTGATTTTGTATTCTGCAACTTAATTCATTTATTCTAACAGTTTTTTGGGGATGTCTTTAGGGTTTTCTATATATAAAATCATGTCATCTGCAGAGAAAATTTAACTTCTTCCTTTCTGATTTGGATGCCTTTTATTTCTATTTCTTGCCCAAGTGTTCTAGCTAGAATTTCCAGTACTTTGTTGAATAGAAGTGGATAGAGTGGACATCCTTGTCTTATTCCTGATATTAGAGGAAATGATTCAGCTTTGCACTGTTGAGTTTAATGTTAGCTGTGGGCTTGTCATATATGGCCTTTATTATGTTGAGGTACATTCCTTCTATACCTAATTTGTTGAGAGTTTTTATCATGAAATTATGTTGAATTTTGTCACATGCTTTTTTTGCTTTTATTGAGATGATCATATGGTTTTTATCTTTAATTCTGTTAATATCATGTATCACATTTATTGGGTTGTGTACATTGAACTCTCCTTGCATCCTGGGGATACATTCCACTTGATCACAGTATATGAGTTTTTATGTGCTATTGAATTCAGTTTGCTAGTATTTTGTTGAGGATTTTGACATTTATTCTCATCAGAGATGTTGGAAAGTAGTTTTTTCTTATAATCTCCTTGTCTGGCTTTTCTATTAGGTAATTCTGGGCTTTTGAAATGAATTTGGAAGTATTTCCTCTTCTTCAATTTTTGGTAGAGTTTGAAAATTGCTATTAATTCTTTTTTTTTAAGTTTGGTAGAATTCACCAGTAAAGCCATCTGTCTATGGGCTTTTCTTTGCTGGGAGATTTTTCATTACAGATTCTATTTCCTTGTTTTTCATTGATCCATTCATATTTTCTATTACTTTATAATTCAGTCTCAATATGTTCTATTGTTTCTCTAATCACTATTTCATTTATGTCTGCTCTGATCTTTGTTATTTCCTTTCTTCTGCTTGCTTATGTTGGGCTTAGTTTGTTCTTTTTCTAGTCCCTTGAGATGTAAAGTTAAGTTGTTTATTTGAGATCCTCACTCCTTCTTAATGTTAAGTATTTATCTATATAAATTTCCCTCTTAAACGGCTTTTGCTGCATCCCATAAGCTTTGGTATATTTCATTTCCATTTTGTTTATCTCAATTTTTTAAAAAAAAATTTCTTCTTTAACCCATTGGTTGCCGCTATGATCTGAATATTTACATCCCCCTTGAAACCCTAACCAATACCAATATGGTATTGGAGGGGAGGCCTTTGGAATGTTATTAGATCATGAGGGCAGAGCCCTCATGATTAGGATCAGTGCCCTTATAAAAGAGACGTCACCAAGCTAACTAGCCCCTTCCTCCATATGAAGTTACAGTGAAAAGACATTAGTCTATGGAGAAAGCAGGCGCTCATCAGACATTGAAACTTTCATTGCCTTGATCTTGGACTTGTCAACCTCCAGAACTGTGAGAAATATATGTTTATTGTTGATAAGCTACCTAGTTTATGCTACTTTGCTAGAAAAGCCTGAGCAAACTAAGACAGTTGTTCAGAAGTGTTGTTCAATTTCCACATATTTGTTAATTTTTCCAGTATTCCTCTTGTTGTTAATTTCTAGTTTTATACCACTGTAGTCAGAAGAGATACTTAATGTGATTTCAATATTCTTATCATTTGTCAAGACTTGTTTTGTGACGTAACATATGATCTATCCTAGAGAATATTCCATGTGTGCTTAACAAGAATATGTATTTGGTTGCTGTTGGATACAGTGTCCTGTACATGTCTGTTAGGTTTATCTGGTCTAAGGTTCAGTTTAAGTCCAATGTTCCTTACTTATTTTATATCTGGATGATCTGTCTGTTTTTTAAAATGGGGTATTGAAGTTCCCCTTCTATTATTGTATTGCTGTCTATTTCTCCCTTCAGATCTGTTAATACTCGCTTTATATATTTAGGTGTTCCAATGCTTACTGCATATATATTGTCATATTCTCTTGACAAATTGATCCTTTTATCATTATATAATGACCTTATTTTTCTCTTGTGATAGTTTTTTACTTAAAGTCTATATTTTTCCGGTTTACATATAGCCATTCCTGCTCTCTTTTGGTTACTATTTGCCTAGAATATATTTTTTCATCCCTTCACTTTCTGTGTGTCTCTTGTAGGCAGCATATAATTAAATCGTTCTTTTTTTTTTTTTTTTTTTTTTTTTTTTTTTTTTTTTTGAGACAGAGTCTCACTC
Source organism: Symphalangus syndactylus (assembly GCF_028878055.3). Taxonomy (NCBI): domain Eukaryota; kingdom Metazoa; phylum Chordata; class Mammalia; order Primates; family Hylobatidae; genus Symphalangus; species Symphalangus syndactylus. The sequence continues at coordinate 55,910,743 of NC_072435.2, forward strand.
TGTTGCCCAGGTTGGAGTGCAGTGGCATGATCTCAGCTCACTGCAACCTCTGCCAACCAGGTTCAAGTGATTCTCCTGCCTAGCCTCCCGAGTAGCTGGGATTGCAGGCACCTGCCACAGCACCTGGCTAATTTTTGTAGTTTTAGTAACGATGGGGTTTCACCATCTTGGCCAGGCTGGTCTTGAACTCCTGACCTCGTGATCCACCTGCCTCGGCCTCCCAAAGTGCTGGGATTACAGGCATGAGCCACCATGCCTGGCCAAATTAAATCTTTTTTAAAAAAATCCAGTCAGCCACTGTATGTCTTTTGATTGGAGAAATTAACCCATTTACATTTAAAGCAATTATTGATAGGTAATAACTTACTATTGCCATTTTGTTAATTGTTTTCTAACTATTCTGTAATTTTGTTTCTTTCTTCCTCTCTTGACATCTTCTTTTGTGATTTGATGGTTTCTACAATGGCATGCTTTGATTTCTTTCTTTTTATCTTTTATGTATCTACTAAGGCTTTGCTTTGTGGTTACCATGGGGCTTACATGAAGCATCTCATAATTATATCAGTCTATTTTAAGCTGATAACAACTTAACTTTGATCACATACAAAAACTACACTTTTACTTCTCTCCTCACATTTTATGCTTTTGATGTCACAATTTACTTATTTTTATATTGTGAGTCCATAAACAAATCATTGTAGCTATAGTTATTTTTCATACTTTTGATTTATACACCACCATTACAGTATACAAGTATTCTGAATTTGAGTACAGATAGTCCCTGACTTACAATAATTCAACTAATGATGCTTCAACTTTACAATAGTCCAAAAGCAATACACACTTAGAAAGAAAAATAAAACAAAACAAAAAATTTCAGTATAGTATTTTATCAATTACATGAGATATTCAACACTATTATAAAATAGGCTTTGTGTTAGATTATTTTGCCCAACTTTAGGCTAACATAAGTATTCTGGGTATGTTTAAGCTATAACATTCAGTAAGTTGAATGTATTAAATGCATTTTCAACTTATAATGTTTTCAACTTACGATGGTTTTATCAGGACATAACCCCATCATAAGTCAAGGAGCATTTATATATACTTACCTTTACCATTAAGTTTTATACTTTTATACGATTCATGTTACAAATGAGTGTCCTTTCATTTCAGCTTGAAGAATTTCTTCAGCGTTTTTTTTTTTTTTTTAGACAGAGTCTCGCTCTGTCACCAGGCTGGAGTGCAGTGGCATGATCTCGGCTCACTGCAGCCTCCACCTCTGGGGTTCAAGTGATATCTCCTGCCTCAGCCTCCCAAGTAGCTGAGACTACAGGTGTGTGCCACCACGCCTGGCTAATTTTTGTATTTTTAGGAGAGATGGGGTTTCACCATGTTGGCCAGGATGGTCTTGATCTTCTGATCTCATGATCCACCCACCTCAGCCTCCCAAAGTGCTGGGATTATAGGTGTGAGCCACCACACCTGGCCTTCTTCAGTATTTCTTATAAGGCAGGTCTAGCGTGATGAACTCCTTCAGCTTTTGTGTGTCTGGGAAAGTTTTTATCTCTCCCTCATTTCTGAAGGATAGCTTTTCCAGGTATAGTGCCCTTAGTTGGTAGTTTTTTTTCTTTTAGCACATTGAATACTGTATATTTGACTATATCCTACTCTCTCCTGGTCTGCAAAGTTTTTGCTGAGAAATCTACTGATAACCTTATGGGGATTCCCTTGTATGTGACCCATCTATTTTCTCTTGCCTCTTTCAAAATTCTCTTTGTCTTTGTTTTTTGACAATTTGATTACACTGTTCCCCACTGAAGTCTTCTTTAGATTGAATCTGTTTGGGGACCTTTGATCACCATGTATGTGGCTGTCCATATCTCTTCTGCTATTTGAAAAGTTTTAGCCATTATTTCTTTAAATAAGCTTTTGCCCCTTTCTCTCTCTCTTTTCCTTGTAAGATTTCCATAGTGCGGAAATTTTATTTCTCTTGGTGACGTCTCATTAATTCTGTAAGTTTTCTTCATTCCTTTTCATTCTTTTTTCTCCTCTGACTGGATAATTTCAAATGACCTGCCTTCAAATTCATATATTCTTTCTTGGGCTTGATCAAGCCTGCCATTGAAGCTCTCTATTGCATTTTTTCATTCCATTCATTGTTTTCTTCAGCCCCATAATTTCTGTTTGGTACTTTTGTGATTTCTTTCTCTTTGTTGAATTTGTTCTGTTCATGTATTATTCTTCTGATTTCATTGAGTTGTCTATCTGTATTCTCTTATAGCTAGGTGAACTTTCTTAAAACAATTATTTTGAACTATTTGTCAGGCAATTTTATAGATCTTCATTTCTTTGGGGTCAGTTACTGGAAAATTACTGTGTTCCTTTGGTGCTGTTATATTTCCCTGGTTGCTTGTTTGTTTGTTTTTTATGTTCCTTTAAGTCTTACACTGATGTCTTTCCACTTGAAGAAGCAGTCACCACTCTGACTTGCTTTGGGAGAGAAATGCCTTCACCAGTAAACCTGGTTAGAAATTCCAAGCCCTCTCAGACATTTTTAATGAAAGCATCCATTCCACCCTTCTTGTTTCCTCTTAGGATGGATGGAATTCTTAAGATTGTATGCCTTCTCTCAATTTTACAAAGCCGTGCTGGGCGTTGAGAACCTCCCTCATTTCCCATATGACAGTGTTTTGAAATGCTCAAATTTGTGTGCCTTCTCCCAATTCCCCAGAGTCAAGCTGGCTGACTATCCATGCTTTTTAACCATCTACAAAGGCTAACACTCACTTTCCAGGGGTACACACAGGGAGCCAGCCATGGGTGGAGAGATAGGTGAGGTGTTTGGAGCACTGAGGTGCCCATGGGTCAACTGGAGGATCTGCAGGTGAGGCATCCCAAACAGCTTGTGGGCAGGCTTCCTGATGGATTCTGCGAAGCAGTTAGTAGGATTGTGGCCCTTTGTTGAGTCCCATGCCCTAGTTACTGTGAGTCTCTACCTCTTTTTCCTATTCCCAGCTTCTCCCAGCTACTCAGTATACTTATCTCCTCAGTATTCTAGACAGGTGTGACAGGCGAGAAAAAGGCGAGCCTCTTGGGCAGCATTCCACACAGCTGTGGAACCTGGGCACTCACTCACTGCTCTCATTTTTTCCTGTGGGAGGAATTGTAGGCTGAGGGAGTCTCTTCTGTCACTGAGCTGTGACCCCATGGTGGAGGGAAGATGCTGGTAAAGTAAAAGTGTTCTTACCCTCTTGAATGCATCTATTCTCAGATTTTATGATTCAACTGTGTGCTGGAACTTCTCCCACTGGACTCTCAGATTCCCACAGAGGTACTCTTATCTTTGGGTGACTGTCAAAATTGGTGCACTATAGGTAAATGATGATAGAAAATTCCTATTCTACCATCTTGCTGACATCATTGCCTTCCATTTGTTTTCTGTTCTGAAGTTTCCTATGCTCTCTAGGGCTGCTTCTCAAGGCCACCTGCCCACATCATTGGTGCCTTCTCTCAACTGCCCATGGTTTCTGCAAGATCGCCCATGAAACTGTGTTGTAGTCCAGCTCTTATGCTCTCAGAACAAGAAACCTAGAAGAATAATAAAAATACCAGATTTAAGCCCAGAATCCACTTCAGCAGCATTCAGATCTTCCAAATGAAGAAAGCTAATTATCTGCACCCACTCTTCCTTAAAACAGCAACATTCAAAAAGAAGTGAGCAGCTCCTCTCCAAAGATGTGTAAGCAGAGGCACAGGAACTATCTGTTCTCAGCCAAAGATATTCTAGCCTTGTGCTACTACCAGTGTGGTCCATGGACCAGCTGCATAAGCATCACCTGGGATGCATCAGAAATGTAGAATCTTGTTAGAAATGCTCCTCCACTCTAGAGCTACTGAATTAGAGTCTGCACTTTATCAAGATCCCCGGATGATGCATGTGCATATTAAGGGTTGAGAAGTGTTAGTTCCCAGCCACAGCTGCACAGTAGAATCATCTTGGCAACTTTAGTTGTTAAATACCAACACCCAGGCCCCACCCACAACCAAGTAGATCAGACTCTCTGTGAGTGGGGCCCAGACGTCTGAATTTTAAATGTTCCCAGTGGGATTCTAATGTGGCCTGAGTGAGAACTTCCCGTGAAGATTCCTACACTTCATACCCAGCTAGACTTGAGAAATTTTCCTTCTCTTCCTTGTTGCTTTTTCATAGGTAATATGTGCACATACCTTTTTTAAAATCAAAGAATATAGGCCGGGCATGGTATCTCACGCCTGTAATCCCAGCACTTTGGGAGGCCGAGTTGGGCACATCACTTGAGGTCAAGAGTTTGAGACTAGCCTGGCCAAAATGGTGAAACCCCGTGTCTACTAAAAATACAAAAAAATAAATAAATAAATAGCCAGGTATGATGGTGCACACCTGTAGTCCCAGCTACTTGGGAGGCTGAAGTGGGAGGATCACTTGGACCCCGGAGGCAGGAGTTGCAGTGAGCCAAGATGTCACCACAGCACTCCAGCCTGGGTGACAGAGCAAGACTCTGTCTCAAAATAAACAAATAAATAAGTAAATAAATAAAAGTCAAATAATATAAACTAGTGTACAGGGAAAAGAAAGTCTCTCTCCATCTCTATATTTTAGTGCCCCAATTTCCTCTCCAAAAGCAACCACTGTTACCAGTTTTTTGTGTGTGTGTGTGCCCTTCCAGAGCTGTTCTGCTTTTTCTTTTCTCTTTTCTCTTTTTTTTTTTTTTTTTTTTTGAGACAGAGTCTCGCTCTGTTGCCCAGGCTGGAGTGCAGTGACATGATCTCGGCTCACTGCAACCCCCACCTCCCAGGTTCAAACTATTCTTCTGCCTCAACCTCCCAAGTAACTGGGACTACAGGCGCACACCACAATGCCCAGCTATTTTTTTTTTTTTTGTATTTTTAGTAGAGACGGGGTTTCACCATACTGGCCACGTTGGTCTTGAACTCCTGACCTTGTGATCCTCCCACCTCAGTCTCCCAAAGTGCTGGGATTACAGGCGTGAGCCACCATGCCCGGCCCTCCCAGAGCTTTTCTATGCATGATCAAACACATCAAAGTACAGGCACTCTTCTTCTTTATATACATAGTAGTGTTATACTATACGTGTTGTTCTGTATCTTGCTATTTTCACTTAACACTATATCTTAGACATTGTCCCATAGCAGTAATTGGTCTCAATTCTTTTTACAGCTACATACTATTCTATTGTATCAATTTAATGTCATTTATTAATCAATCTCCAATTAATGTGCATTCAGGATATTTCCAATTTTTTGTTACAAAAACAATCTGCAATGAATAATATGCAAAACAGCACACACTTTAGTCACTCTTTCCCTCTTTTCTTACTTTTTTTCAAAGCACTCATCAACACCACCTCAGGGGAACCACATCATTTATCATACAGACTGGGACACTTTTTTTTTTTTTGAGATGAACTCTTGCTCTGTCTCCCAGGCTGGAATGCAGTGGTGTGACCTCGGCTCACCACATACTCCACTTCCCAGGTTCAAGCAATTGTCCTCCCTCAGCCTCCCTACACCTGTAGCTGGGACTACAGGTGTCCACCACCATGCCTGGCTAATTTTTGTGGTTTTAGTGGAGAGAGGGTTTCACTATGTTAGCCAGCTTGGTCTTGAACTCCTAACCTCAAGTGATCTGACCATCTTGGCCTCCCCAAGTGCTGGGATTACACGCGTGAGCCACCATGCCTGGCCCAGACTGGGACACTTCTGAGAGCAGAAGGGGGCACTAACAGTTCTACTAGAACATACCTATAACTGTGCCAGGTAACTGGGATACATGGTCATCCTATATGATCTATTATGCATTCCCTATTTATTTATTTATCGTCTGCTTCTCCCACTCGAATGTAAGCTCCTGGAGGGTAAAATCTAGTCTGTCTTCCTCATGACTGTTTCTCCAGAGCCCTGAACAGTGCCTGGAATGCAGCGGTACCTCATTAAATGTTTGATGAATGACTAAATGAATTAAAATTAAATATCTCTGAATAGCATCATTAGCACATGTGTAAGAATATCATTAAGACAAATTCCTAAAAGTTGAATGATTGCATCAAAAGGTATGTGCTTTTTTTTTTTTTTTGAGATGAGATATTACTATGTTGCCTTGGCTGGATTGGATCCGAACTCCTGGGCTTAAGCTATCCTCCTGCTTCAGTCTCCCAAGTAGCTGGTAGTATGTGCATCTTATAATTTAGTAGATATGACTGTATTGTACTCCATGGAGTATGTACTAATTAGCACTCCCACCAGCAATGAGAGAGGGACATCTCCCTCCCTCAATCTGCATGGCCTGCATGTGTGCATGTGTGTGCAAATGTGCATGTGTGTGCAAATGTTCACATGCTCACACATCCATATTCAGTGTGCTCCACACACAGGCACACAGAGACCTGCTGCCACAGTGCTGCCAGGACAAGCACTGAATCTTCTGACTTCCCAGGGACACAGGTCCTGGTGCTGGGAGAGGAGAAGGAGGCCTCTCACACTCTCGATCAAGGGTGTTTGTTCATCCTCTCTTCTCCCCTGTACCCCTCCCAGACAGGATCAACATTTGCAAATTACCTTCCAGGCCTCTGACTATGAGACGCAGCATGGCAGCACCTAGTGCAGGCCTAGCTCAATAAATGTTTAATTAATTAATCAATCAAGCCAAATCAAAGATTAGGTTGATTATCCAGATATTTTTATCTGTGTGGAAGCAGGCAACTGGTTAATTGCTTTTTCTCTTTTTTAAAATTTTGTACTGAAATGATAATAATATATTTGGGAATTGTGCAGATATGGCCTCAAAGGTCAAAAGCCTGGTACGTATGAAATATTCCCAGGGTGTCTTCAGGGGCAGACTGCTGCAAAAGCAATCGTCATTATCCTAGGAGTCCATGCCTTAATGTTGCCATGATGCCGAGGTAGAAAATTTTCTGGCTTATGATGGAATAACTAAAATCCACAAATATGGTCTGTTATAGGAAAGGGTTCCGATCCAGACCTCAAGAGAGTGTTCTTGGATCTCGCACAAGAAAAAATTCAGGGAGAGTCCACAGTGCAAAGCAAAAGCAAGTTTATTTAAAAAGTAAAGGAATAAAAGAATGGCTACTCCATAGACAGAACAGCCCCAAGCACTGCTGGTTGCCCATTTTTATGGTTATTTCTCGATGATATGCTAAACAAGGTGGATTATTCATGCCCCCCCCTTCTTAGACCATAGAGGGTAACTTCCTGACATTGCCATGGCATTTGTAAACTGTCATGGCGCTAGTGGGAGAGTAGTGGTGAGGACGACCAGAGGTCACTCTCATAGCCATCTTGGTTTTGGTGGGTTTTAGCCAGCTTCTTCACTGCAGCCTGTTTTGTCAGCAAGGTCTTTATGATCTGTATCTTGTGCCGACCTCCTGTCTTATCCTGTGACTTAGAATGCCTTAACCATCTGGGAATACAGCCCAGTAGGTTTCAGCCTCATTTTACCCAGCCCCTACTCAAAATGGGGTTGCTCTGGTTCACATGCCTCTGATGATTTTCCCCACTGTGGCTGTCCATACATATGCTGATCATGAGGACAAAGGAATGGGTTATTGCATAAGATTCTTAACCATGCCTCTCCCTGTGGGATTCCAGCAGAATCTGGGCATGTCACAGCTCTGTGAGAAAATATTAGGTTGAGGCCAGGTACAGTGGCTCCTGTAATCCCAGCACTTTGGGAGGCAGAGGCAAGTGGATAACTTGAGGCCAGGAGTTCGAGACCAGCCTGGCCAACATGGCGAAACCCCATCTCTACTAAAATTACAAAAATTAGCCAGGCGTGGTGGCACGCATCTGTAGTCCCAGCTACTCAGGAGGCTGAGGCAGGAGAATCGCTTGAACCCAGGAGGCGGAGGTTGCAGTGAGCTAAAATCGCACCACTGCACTCCAGTCTGGGCAACAGAGTAAGACTCCATCTCATAAAAAGAAAAGAAAAAGAAAAAAAAGAAAATATTATGTTGGGTAAAATGTAGGAAAGTGAAAATCTGATCATCAAACAACCACAATGAGGAGAGATGCAATGTGGTTCCTGTGCTTCATAAATTTCCCATGGATAGTGGTGATTTCTACGAAACCCCATCCAAGAGCCCTGTGGGGATCCCATGTTCGTATCCCTAAGTTCCTCGTGTCGTCACTTAAGAATCATAAATTATCTGCCTTACTTTCATTTACAGATCGGAAGATGCTCAGATTTTTGTGCCATTGCATTTAGTTGCAGGTACTAGACTAGGGCTTTTTGGATATTAATCTGGTTAAAATTGTGCTCTTGGTGGATTTGGGATGGAATAAAATAACAGCATCCCGAGGGCCTTCTCTGCAAAATCCACAACCAGGCGCCCAGGCCGGATACATCCAGAACCTGCCACTCCCCTGTCCCCCGCAGCAGCTCAGTCTAAACAGGCCCGGGACCTCCAGAAGGTGCAGTCTGCAGATCGGGAAGCCCTAGCAGGTTCAATACAACTAGAAATTTTGGGGTAACTTCCAGAAGCTGGAAAAAATGATTCACAAATTCCCCTTACTTTCTAAAGATTTGCCTTTGATTTTTAAAACGCTCTTTCGGGTTGAGTTGGAGCACTCACTCACACATTCGTCTGGGAGGCAGTGATCTGGCAGCAGCCCATGCCTCAGAGCCTGCCAGGAGGACTCCAGCGGCTCTGCGAGGCCTCCGATTCCTTGCAGTCTGAGCCGGAGCGCAGAGATGCGTGATCCCGACCATAAGCGCTGCCTTCACAGGCTGTCGGGGAGTGTGAACCGGGGACAGCAGAGCTGGCTGGCAGCCCCGCAGTAGCCACTTCCTCCTCCACCCGCACGATGCAAACACTCAGAAAGATCAATAGCTGTTGCTTCAGAATTTCCCTCTGCTCAACGTTGTCAACACATGTTCAGCCACACTCAGTGTGTGTATAAGTCCACAAATACCCGAGCCAACAAACACATTGATCACACGTCGATCTTCACGGTCGACTCAACACCTTTCAATGGTGCAACACATCCCAGCGGAGGGCAAACTTGGGCCCAGCTAAGGATGGATGCCCGCAGGCTCCCAAGGGGTCCAAGTCTAATCAAGATTCACTAAGGCTTTGGGGATGCTAATCTGGGGACACTGCAACCACGCAGGGACATTTGTGCCATCTTCAGGCCCGGATCGCGTGTGAGGGAACATGCCTCCAGGGTCTGGATAACAGATCACGTATCAGCAAGCACAGAAGTAGGCCAGGCACAGTGGCTCACACCTGTAATCCTAGCAATTTGGGAGGCAGAGGCTGGTGGATCACTTGAGGCCAGCAGTTCAAGACCAGCCTGGGCAGCATGGTGAAACCCTGTCTCTACTGAAAATACAAAAATTAGCCAGGCGTGGTGGCACATGCCTGTAATCCCAGCTACCCGGGAGGCTGAGGCAAGAGAATCACTTGAACCCGGGAGTGGAGGTTACAGTGAGCCGAGATCACGCCACTGCACTCCAGTCTTGGCAACAGAGCGAGATCTGTCTCAAAAAAAAAAAAAGAAAGAAAGAAAAGAAAAAAGAAAAGAAAAGAAAAGCACAGAATGGGCTCTAGAACAGGCACATGCCTTCTGGAGAACTCATGTTTTCAGCCATGATGCGTCTTCCATCAAGTGCCACAGGACGACCTCTTAACAGGTGGCAGCTCTGGAACAACTCGGTTCCAAATTACCTGTGTCTGTCTGTATTAAAAAGAACAGGCAGCACTGTCTTTCCTGGGGACTCTAACCAACAGCCTCACGAGCACTATGGAAGGAACCCAACTTTGGCAATACATAGGCTTGGGGTCCCGCTCTGGCTGTGCCGTAAATGTCTGGGTGGCCTTGACCAGGTTTCAGAACCCCTTGGAGCTTTGATTTCTTAATCTCTAAAATGGGGATGATAGCATTCACTCCGAATTTGTTGTGGGAATTAAAGAAGATGCATATAAAACGTTTAGGACTCAACAGGAGGGTGGCACGTAGAGGGGCAGGAAGAGGCCAACAGTCAACCCACTGAGCAGGGAAACTCGGCCTTCCTGTGGTCTTTCCTCCTGCAGGGCAACCTTCCCCAGGACCCTCTGGAAATCAGAGGTCAGACCAATGTGCTTCTGTAAAGTATCATAGACTTGGGATTGACCTTAAACATGAGAGTGCATTATGGACATGCAGTGAGATGGGGATAAGGTAGTGCATGGACAGCATGCAGAGGAGGCATGGGTTGGGAGGAATAAGAAGAAAACCTTATGCTAAGTGCACCCATCCCTCACTCACACCTCAAAGACAGAGGAACTGATGGGTGACCTCCTGGAGGATGTTATCATGGTGCCCATGAATCTCACTGGAGTGTCCTCAGCAGACACTCCCGCCCCTGATCTTCACACCCACATTGTGGACCTTCCACAACAGACCCCACATGCACAACAAGGCACCATGAGGGTGAGGACTGTCCCCGTGCAGGTTGCCAGCCAGCTCCCCTTATCCCTGCAGTATCTTCCTTTTTTTTAGTTTTTTATTTTTATTTATTTATTTATTTATTTTTGTGAGACAGAGTCTTGCTCTGTCATCCAGGCTGGAGTGCGGTGGCGCAGTCTTGGCTCACTGCAACCTCTACCTTCTGGGTTCAAGCGATTCTCCTGCCTTGGCCTCCCAAGTAGCTAATTTTACAGATGTGCAACACCATGCCTGACTAATTTTTGTATTTTTAGTAGCGACAAGGTTTCACCATGCTGGCCAAGCTGGTTTCGAACTCCTGACCTCAGGTGATCTGCCTGCCTCGGCCTCCCAAAGTGCTGAGATTACAAGTATCTTCTGAGACTGTTGTAAAACCAGTGGGGACTCCTGGATACCTCGTATGGCCCCAGGGAGGAGCTCTAGCCCTGCACGGGGATGAACTGAGTGGACTTTGGCACACGTAGGATGCACACCCCATCACACAGGCAGTTGAGAACATCGCCTATCATCACTGTTTAGGTCCAGGAGGTCAGACTTGCACACACGATGGGGAAGCTGCCAGGCAAGTTCCCAGGACAGAAAAGCAGACATTGAAAGAGGCTTCTGAGAAGCCAATTTGGGAATCTGCGTGATATGATAGAGATGAGACAAGAGGGAGCAATGTCATTTCAGACTTCTTCCTGGAGAAAAACTATATGCATTTAGAGGAAAGACTTTGATAAGCTGCCTGTGGTTTGGGGGTGACACTGCAGAGGCCTGTTGAAGTAATAAAGATGGCATTTTAAAAATAATAATAAAAACTGGCCAGACTCAGTGGCTCAGGCCTGTGATCCCAGCACTTTGGGAGGGGTGGATCACCTGAGGTAAGGAGTTCAAGGCCAGCCTGGACAACGTGGTGAAACCCCATCTCTACTAAAAATACAAAAATTAGCAGAACACGGTGGCATGTGCCTGTAATCCCAGCTACTCGGGAGGCTGAGGCACGAGAATTGCTTGAACCCAGGAGGCGGAGGTTGCAGTGAACAGAGATCATGCCACTGCATTCCAGCCTGGGTGACAGTGTGAGACTCTGTCTCAAAATAATAAATATAAATAAATAAATAATAAAAACAAAGATGGCAATCAATCTGCCTCCTAAAGAGTATCCTGTTACCTAGGGCGGGGTTGGGGGGGCGGGCAGTGCTTTGTTTTATTGGGTTTGGGATTGTGAGTTTGAGGATAAGACTGAGGGAAGAGCTTAACAGTTGGACATAGAGAAGAGAAAGGCTTTGCACCCTGGCACGATGAAGAGCCAGATGATTGGACACTGTCTAGAGGACAGTTGGGAATGACCAAGAATGGCCATTGGTAGCCAGGAATTTTCACTAAGGATGTTACAAAGTCTTTGAGTTGTGACCCTAAAAACAAAACTTTTTCCCTACTCACAACATTTCTGGCACAAAATGTGTGCATTTTCCACATCAAGTCATTTTCCAGTTCTCTGAAGACACCAACTGGGTATCCAGTGATTCATTTCAATTCTGACCTTAGCTACCAAGAGATGGTATCAGACCCCATATAAGACTGCCTCCCACGTCACACACCAATTGCAAGTAGGGGGTCTGCAGGTTGCCCACACTTCTTTCTGTCTGACTTGGCTACAAATGAGGGGTTCCCATAGCCCCCTCTTCAATAATTCAATAATTTGCTACAATAATAATAATAATTAGAAAATAAAGGTTCAATAATTTGCTGTAACAGCTCACAGAACTCAGGGAAATGCTTTACTTACTGTTACCAGTTAATTATAAAGCAGATAAATAAACAGTCAGATGATAAGTATGTAGGGAGAGGTCTGGAAGGGGCAGGAAGTCCGTATGAGTTCCATGGAGCTATCTGGGCTATGCCACCCTCCCGGCACATGGATGTGTTCACCAACCCAGAGGCTTGTCAGCTCCCATTGTTCAAGAGTTTTTAGAGCTTAACCTCCAGTCTGCTTCCCAGAGGTCAGCGTGTGGGAATGAAAGTTTCAATCCTCAAATTACTTGGTCTTTCTGGTGACCAGAAAAGCTGATCTTTCTGGCAACCCAAGCCAAGGCTGTCTAGGGATCCCAGACTAAGCTACATCATTAGCATAAATTCATGGGACCAAAGAGGCTGATTATGATTAACAAAAGACTCTCCTATCACTCAGGAAATTCCAAGAGTTTTAAGAGCTCTGTGCCAAGAACTGGGAACAAAGACCAACTATATTTCTTATACTATAGCCTATAGCCCTCTCTGCCGACCAGGGATCATTCATGCTTTTGTGGGTAAGGACTTTTGGAGCATGTGGGAACAATGTCTAGGTTGACATGTGAGCAAAACACACACCACATGCCTAGACACAGGAACCAGGGGACGAGGGCCGAGCTGCTATCTATGCTGTAGCAGGAACCAGGGACTTGGGTACAGACCCAGCTCTGCAGCTGATGATTTTCATAAGCAGCCGAGATCAGGCCACTGCACTCCAGCCTGGGCAACAGAGTGAGACTCTGTCTCAAGTAAATAAATAAATAATAAAAATATAGATGGCCTTCAATCTTCATTCAAAAAATCCTCTGCCTTCTAAGGAGAATCCTGTTAACTGGGGTGGAGGGGGTGCTTTGTTTCACTAGGTTTGGGACTGTGAGTTTGAGAATAGGACTGCGGGAAGAGCTGAGCAGTTGGGCATAGAGAGGAGAACGGTTTTGCACCCTGGCACAATGAAGACGCAGGTGATTGGGCACTGTCTAGAGGACAGTTGGGAATGACCAAGAGGCTCTGGAAAAGCCCCTTCCCCTCTCTAAGTTTTATTTACTCAACCTTAAAATGGGCTCATGCGCTTCCAACCGTGAGGTGACAGCATTTATTAACAGAGCATTTGTGCATTGATATGGAATGTACTTGCTGCATCCCCATATAATGAATTTTCTCACAAATTACATATGCTAAGAACAGCTCAGATTAAACTGTAAGATCACATCAGATGCACTATTGATTTTCGTTATTTTAGTTTTCTCCATCCCTGAGTTTTCTTCAATTTATCCACCAATTTCAGCAGAACAATCTCTGCCTCCTCTTTCTAGTAATCGGTTTATAAAACTTCAGAACTTGGGAGTTTGAGGAACTAGGCTAGTTTGGATACAATGCCTGTCCTTCTACAGGGATGATGATTGCGGACCTCCTGAAGTCAGTAGGGATTCCTCTGGCTAGAGCAGTAGATGTCTTTCAATGGCAATGTGAATCAACAGCCATGCCTGTATACACACTCTTCTTATGAAATAAGGAAGGCTGGACACTGTGGCTCATGCCCATAGTGCCAGCACTTTGGGAGGCTGAGGAGGGAGGATGGCTTGAGCCCAGAAGTCTGAGACCAGCACAGGCTACATGGTGAAACCCCACTTATACAAAAAAATACAAAAATTCGCCGGGCATGGTGGCGTGCACCTGTAGTCCCAGCTACCTGGGAGGCTGAGGTGGGAGGATCCCTTCAGTCTGGGAGGTTGAGGCTGCAGTGAGCCAAGATCACGCCATTGTACTCCAGCCTGGTCAACAGAGCAAGACCATGACTCAAAAAATAGTAATAAAATAAAAGAAAGAAAGCAACTTCTGTTATGAAAAAATATCCTGCTAATGCACAAATGCTTTATCCCTCTAATATTATAGCTGCCCACTGGGAAACACTAGCGGCGCTTCTCCACAGACACTCTCTGGGGTGCCCACTTTCCCACCCATTTTGCCCTTTTGACCCTGTTTCCTTGCAATGACTAGGCCATACAGTTTCTAGGCAGTCCCAGTTCCCCCAAAAGGGCAAGCAAGGTAATTTTCCAGCAAAGGAGGCCCCTCCTGACTTTGCAAAGGCCACGTAGGGAGCTGAGATCCCTCGGGTGTCCTTTTCAGAATCTCTCCTCTGATTCATTGTCATCCCGGAGCAGATTAGCTCTGCATACAAACACCAAGTTATTAAAATTGGACACTGCTCTGCCTCTGATACTGGGAAACAGTTACAGATAGCTTTGTATAGAATGACTTCTATGACAGAGCAACAAGATGTACAACTCCAAGGCTATTAAAAACAAAGCAAGATGAAAAGCAAAACCAGAAGGGCTGCTTACCCAAAAACTTTCATGGGAACAGCAAATAAGTCAAGAGATTATTCATGAGAAAAAGACCACAAATAGAGAAACACTCAATGGCTTAAAGTGTGAGCCTTGGGGACTTGCAATGAGCTCATTCATCATTCACTTACTTTTGTACAAAGGGCCGAGCACTGTCCTAAGTGCTGGATCCCCCACAACTGAGAACAACCAACAAGATCCTAACTCCTCTGACATTTAAATACCTGTAGGGGGCCAGGCGCCATGGCTCATGCCTATAAACCCAGCACTTTCTTGAGTCCAGGAGTTCAAGACCAGCCTGGGCAATGTGGAGAGACCCTGTATCTACCAAAAGTACAAAATAAAATTGCCGGACGTAATGGCATGCACCTGCAGTCCCAGCTACTTAGGAGGCTGGGGTGGGAGGATCACTTGGGCCTGGGAGGTAGAGATTGTTGTGAAACAAGATCAAGCCACTGTACTCCAGCCTGAGTGACAAAGTGAGACCCTGTCTCAAAAAAAAAAAAATCAGTAAGAGGAGACCAACAATTAAGTTGTAAGCATATCATAAAAAAGATGACTTCAGGTTGGACATGGTGGTCACACCTGTAATCCCAACACTTTGGGAGGCCAAGGCGGGAGGATCACTTAAGACCAGTAGTTCGAGACCAGCCTGGGCAACATAGTAAGACCCTTTTTAAAAAAATTAGTTTTTAAAAAAGATAACTTCAGAAAGTTGTAAGCTCTATTAAGAGAACACAACAGAATAGAGTGATTGAGAGATATTGGCAGGGTCACAGATGTCACTCCTGTACCCTGGGTGTTTAGGAAAAGCCTCTCAGGATGTGACATTTAAGTGGGGTACAGAGAAGCAAAAAAACTCAGGGTAACTGCTGGAGGATTTTGGCTTGAGCAACTCCAGTGAAAGTGAATTATCAGTGTGTCAGGATGAGTGATAAACCCTTTCCATTATTCTTGGGAGGGACACAAGGTATTCTTTTGTTTTTGTTTCATCGGGAGTTTAGGAGCCAACTCATTAGAAATACAAGTGGTGGCAAAATTCCACTCTACAACCTGAGAAATACTTGAGCTCTTCTTTGCATATGATGATTTTTAACCTATTTCTTCAGAAAAACAAACGCCAAGCAGAGGTTAGAAACAAATGCTGGCATAAGTGTAAACATCCACTTTGCGAAGACTCAAAGGCAGACCCTTTCTCTGCCAGAAATGTGTTTCTCATCTGCAAAGGGCAGGAGAGGCCTTAACCCAACTGTCTGGTTGAGAATCCAGACTTCAAACTTAACCCAGTGGGTCTTGGAGCCAACTTAATAGAGAATGGAGTGTCTTTGTTGAAAACTCTAGTGTGTTTTGTGGAGGGGAGTGGGCAAAAGCTAGCTGAATGTGCAAGGGAGGGATGAGATTTTAGAAGAGGCAAAATATCAAGGAAGAGAAACTGCAAACAGATTCGTGCGACTCGATTGGCTGCGTAGCAGCAAATATCATTTCTGTGATTCCTATAAAGGAATCACACGACGACTTCCAAGTGCATCTGCTTGCTGTGTGGATGGCCTCTAATGAGACACAGTTTCTAGCCAATTGGGTTTCACACCGCTCAGTGCCAGCTTGGCGATTTGTTTTGCATTAAACACTGCAGCCTGTTAACCTGGTGAGTAACTGTTCTGGGTGGGCAGCCAGAATCCCTCACTGCACTGCCCTTTTTTCTTAAAAGAAAAAGATAGTGGTGATGATGGTGGGGGTGGTGATGACGATGATGATGAAAATGCGATCAATCAGGTTACCATCTTGAAAACTTGAATTCATTGAGCTAAAATGACCCAGATAATGGGCCTTTTAAAAATATTTTCTGGGCTGGGCACGGTGGCTCATGCCTGTAATCCCAGCACTTTGGGAGGCCAAGGCAGGTGGATCACTTGAGGTCAGGAGTTTGAGATCAGCCTGGCCAACATGGTGAAACACTGTCTCTACTAAAAATACGAAAAATTATATGGGTGTGGTGGCGGGTGCCTGTAGTCCCAGCTACTGGGGAGGCTGAGGCAGGAGAATTGTTTGAACCCGAGAGGTAGAAGCTACAGTGAGCCGAAACTGTGCGCTGCACTCCAGCCTGGGCAACAGAGCAAGGCTCCATCTCAAAAAAAAAAAAATTCTGGAACATTCCAGGGTAGTGCTCAATCCATTTTTCAGCCTTTCTGTGCCCTCTGCCCTTGCTGGGAGAACTAGGCCTCTCTGTTTCTTTCATTTCAGTTTCAAGATAATTTAGAGTTCTGGAGTGCCCAAGACACTTGGGAATTCCACCTGGAGGTGACTGAGCTGGGGCCTGGGGGCAGTGGAGGGGAGCAGTTTAGGAACAAAGACATCAGACTTCATAAATCTCAACTGTAAATGTAAGTCTTCCTGTGTCTGACACCACCAGAATTGTAGGATTTTTCTTCTTTAGGTGACAAAAATGAACGGTCCCCAGCAGAAACAGTCTGTCCATGCTCTGTTTCTCATTGGTCCAAATAAACTTAAAAACTAGGGCTAGGCCAAGAGTCTGGATCCCAAAGCACACTCACTGAGGCTCCATTAGAGCCCCCCATTTACCCTGAAAATACTGTGGTCACCCTCCCCACATTCCTCCTACCTCTTTCCACAGCAGAAGGGACGGGGTGTGTCAGCTGTGATACCATCAGCCACCAATGTGTGTCACTGCTCCTTCCACAATGGGACACTTGCTGGGTAAAACAGCTCATTCTCAAGCCTCCTTCCCTCGAGGTCAGGGCAGGGCAATGGTGGGAATCAGTCTGCAGAAGAAGAATCTTGATTTTCTGGATTTCAGCTGCAACTTCTGCTTCAACAAGAACTGCGTAGAGCCCATCAGAACCATTAGGCTGCTGAAATGAGTTGATGAAAGCTATGCCCCATCCACGTGTGAAACTTACAGAGTGATAATAAAAGGTTTCCGTGGCAATGACAACAAATATTTTGTTTCTTTGTTTGTTGCTTCTTTTTCTAGGCACTTCCACCAGGGGATACAATGAATTTTTTTGACCTACAATGAAAAAGAAAGTCTTCTTAGCTTGCAGAAGTCAGGAAAGATTGTGTGCACGTGCATATGTGTTTGTAGGTGTTTGCATAGTATACATAAGTGTGAGGTGTGTGTGTGTGTGTGTCACTTTCAAAGTACCAGAAGCCAAATTGTCTGTTGATTTTCTGACAAGCTACATGGTCCTTTTCAACTACCAAAAATAGAAAGATGACCATAAGCAGATGAATATTGTCAGGAAGCGCACACCAGACAGCCCTGAGCATTTGATTCAGCTGACATTGGCAATTGTTCACAGTGAGTTTCTGCTCCCATCATGGTCAAGACAACCCTCCAAGCACTGTGGCCCCTAAGGCCAAGCCCAGAAGTTGCAGGGCTCATTGGTTTGACACCAGTATGTGCTGATTAAGAGGCTGCACCCTGGAGAGCTACAAATTGTTTTAAGCATTTTATGATCTAACATCTTTTTTGTTTTTGAAACAGGGTCTCACTCTGTTGCACAATACAATACAATGCAGTGGTGTGATCATGACTCACTGCAGCCTCGATTCCCCTGGGTTCAAGCATTCCTCCTACCTCATCCTCCCTAGTAGCTGGGAATACAGGCATGCACCACCATGCCCAGTTATGTTTTTGGTTTGGGGTGGCTTTTTGGTTTTTCGTTTTGTTTTTGTGGAGACAGGGTCTTGCTATGTTGCCCAGGCTGGTCTTAAACTTCTGGGCTCAAGCAGTCCTCCTGCTTTGGCCTCTCAAAGTGCAGGGATTACAGGCATCACACCTCGCCTGTGATCTAACATTTTAAGATTTCAAGCAAATATGATTACTTTCCAAAAGAGAATATTTCCCCAATGCCTCTCTCAAAGAACTCAGGGTTAGCAAGCCATTTGAGACTTGTTTCGTGAAGTGTTTGTGAGATGGTTCCATAACATATAAAAGAAACTTAATCAAGGCAATATGAGGCCTTGTGAAAATTAACAAATAACGGGGGCTCTAGAGTTCAATGCAGAGGACTGGGCTGTGGCCAGACTCCCAATTGCAAGAGGGTGATACATATCAGGACACAAAGAAGCAGCCAGCAGGCAGGTCACGTCAGAAATACATAAACCCATGCTGTCCATAGTGCAATTCAAAGAACTTGTCGTGCTAGACCATTTTACATAAATATTTTCCAACATATTCAATCAGCCCCCACAAATTGACACTGTCACCAAAATCAAATCAATACTTCTTGGGAGGGAGGAATAAGTATCTTATCTAATAATCAACTTATTTGAGATCTGCAATGCTGGCTGCTGTTACCGAAAGACATTTCTCAATTATTTACATTTAACTATACATTACTTTGATTTTTGTCTCAGCTGCATTCAGATAAAATGTGAGCTTCTAATTTAATTTTCTTCTGGATTTCCTGTGACATATCTATTTATGCCAATTTCCCAGGAGGAAATGGACATCAGTAATAAAGATAGTTATAGAAAACACTTACAAAGCACTTCTAGCATGCCAGACTCTGGGCTCAAGCCACCATCAGGATTGTCCACTTCAATCTTCAGGCAAGTCTATGAGGAGGCCACAGATTGATATCCCCATTTTATGGATGATGAACTGGAGCTGAGATTAAGTGTCTTAACCCCGAGATTTGACCCCAGCAGTCTGACTCTAGAGTCCTGTTCCTGGCAGGACATGGTAACTCACACCTGAAATCTCAGCACTTTGGGAGGCCAAGGCAGAAGGATCGCTTGAGCCCAGGAGTTCAAGACCAGCCTGGGCAGCAATGCATGACCCTGTCTCTACAAAACATTAAAAAGTTATCCGGGCATGGTGGTGCGTGCCTGCAGTCCCAGCTACTTGAGGAGCCAAGGATGGAGGGTGACTTGAGCCTGGGAGTTAAAGACTGCAGTAAGCTTTTATTTATTTATTTATTTTATTTTTTATTTATTTATTTTTTTTTTTGAGACAGTCTCACTCTGTTGCCCAGGCTGGAGTGCAGTGGCACGATCTCAGCTCACTGCAACCTCTGCTTCCCAGATTCAAGTGATCCTCGGGCCTCAGCCTCCCAAGTAGCTGGGATTACAGGTGTGCACCACCACGCCTGGCTAATTTTTGTATTTTTAGTAGAGATGGAGATTCACCATGTTGGCCAGGCTGGTCTTGAACTCCCGGCCTCAAGTGATCCACCCACCTCGGCCTCCCAAAGTGTTGGGATTACAGGCATGAGTCACTGCACCCAGCCCTGCAGTGAGCTTTGCTCATACCAGTGCGCAACAGAGTGAGATCCTGTCACAAAAATAAATAAAATAAAATAAAAATAAAGCCCTGCTTCTAACCATTGCACAGCCCCACTTCCCAGTAGCATGAGTAATTCCAAGCAGAGATTTCCATACGATTTTCTGCTCTGAGTCAGCAGACAATAAGAGGGTCATGATGTTAACACCAGAATGGACCTAAGAGATGACCTCATCCCTGAAGAAGGTCAAAGCCACTTCCATCTGCTGTTCTGCTCTGCTGTTTGATTTCCTTCTAAGATGTTTGCCCTTCTCTAGGAGTTTTGTACAAGACTTGCAGCCTCTGTCTATTGCATTCTTTAGACAAACGGTATTTTCTGAGTAGGACTAGAAGCTAAAGAAAGGAACATGTGGATGCAGTGTGGCATATGGATGAAGCCTGCCTGCATCAAAACCCCAGCTCATCCTCTATTAACGATGTCTCCCTGTGGAAGGATAAAGTCACCGTACCTCAGCATCTTCATCTGTATAATGGGGATGATCATAATTCCTCTGCAACTTGGGGTTAGGAAGAGGAGGACAAGAAATCACACATGTTGGCCAGGTGCTGTGGCTCATGCCAGTAATCCCAGCACTTTGGAAGGCTGAGGCGGGCTGAGGTCAGGAATTCAAAACCAGCACGGCCAACATGGCAAAACACTGTCTCTATTAAAAATACAAAAAAAATAGCTGGGCGTGGTGGTGCACATCTGTAGTCCCAGCTACTTGGGAGGCTGAGGCAGGAGAATCACTTGAACCCGGGAGGCGGAGGTTGCAGTGAGCCAAGACCATGCCACTGCACTCTAGCCTGGGCAACAGAATGAGACTCTGTCTGAAAAGAAAAGAAAAGAAAAGAAAAGGAAAGAAAAGAAAAGAAAAGAAAGAAAAGAAAAGAAAAGGAAGAAAAGAAAAGAAAAGAAAAGAAAAGAAAAGAAAAGAAAAGAAAAGAAAAGAAAAGAAAAGAAAAGAAACCAAACCACACATGTAAAGAGCTCGCCATGCTCCTGGCACAGACTAACTGCTTAGTTCTCCGTTATGGGTCGCAGTCACCCCTGGGGACTCTCCCTGCACCACACCCTGCACAGCACCTGCTCTGGGACTTTGTTATACACTCTTTCTCCACTGTGCTGTGACTCACTCACTGGCCTGGGTTGTGCCTCATTCATCTCAGGAGCCCCAGCCCCAACACAGTTCCCAGCCCGTAGCTGGCACTCGTGAATGTCTGCTGATTGAGTGAGTGACTACATATATGCACTCGCTGCAACCCCAGCTCACTGCGCAGACGAGGCGGCAAGCTCAGAGGGACCAAGCCTCTAACTGGGGCCATGGAACTGGATGGTGTCACAGTTAAAGGGCGACTGAAGCTGCTTGACTTCCAGTCCAATGTTTGCACACCACAGCAGAGCACCTTAACTTTGCTTCTTGCTCAGTCACCCAGGCTGGAGTGCAGTGGCATGATCCTAGCTCACTGCAGCCTCAACCTCCTGGGCTCAAGTGATCCTCTCATCTCAGCCTCCCAAGTAGCTGGGACCACAGGAAGGCTAATTTTATTTTTTTTATAGAGATAGGGTCACTTTATGTTGCCCAGGTTGGGCTCACACTCCTGGGCTCAAAGAGATCATCCTGCCTCGGCCTCTCAAAGCGCTTGGTTTATAGGCATGAGCCACTGCTCCTGGCCTGCAATTTTCTTTAAAATGTTTTTTTGTTTCGTTTTGGTGTGTGTGTGTGTGTGTGTGTGTGTGTGTGTGTCTTTTCTTGAGACAGAGTCTCGCTCTGTCACCCAGGATGGAGTGCAGTGGCGTGATCTCGGCTCACTGCAGCCTCTGCCTCCTGGGTTCAAGTGATTCTCATGCCTCAGCCTCCCCAGTAGCTGGGTTTACATGTGCCCGCCACCATGCCTGGCTAATTTTTGTATTTTTAGTAGAGACGGGGTTTCAACATGTTGGCCAGGTTGACCTCAGGTGATCCACCTGCCTCAGCCCCCTAAAGCTCTGGGATTACAGGCATGAGCCACCACACCCAGCCTAAAATGATTTTATCACAGACTAAGATCAAACGGATAACCAGAGCATCATTAATATCAAACTAGGGATACATTCACAATCTGTTTTTCCTACTTTCCGTAATTTATATGTCAGCAATCCATCACAAAATGAAAAAAAAAGTTACAAAAATACGGACCTAAACATTTTTAGTGTCTTGCATTTTAACTAATTACACAGTAATACTATGATAATCTAATCGCAATTAACAAGATAAAAATGCACAGTAATCATGTATTGTACCTGATATAAGCAATATTACACGACCTAATATCCTGCCTTTTACGTGCCTATTTCATTCCTTGGAAGCTCCCTGGTAATGAATATGCTATTAAGCAGGGCTTTTTTAATTTGCATGTTTCCCTTATAGTGATTCATCAATAAATTTTTCTGATTTCCTTCATAAATAAGTTTCATTATTCCTCATTATTTAAAAAAAAACACTTTCTCCTGTCCCGAAAGGATATCATATATTAGATGACCTTCCTATATAAAATCACAAATGAGAGAAGACCAGACAACCTGCAACAAAATAAGTAATCAGACAATCGGGCACTAAATACAGCTGGGCAGACAGTAGGCATTATGGTATAGTCTGCAAAAAAGGCCAGGCGCAGTGGCTCACACCTGTAATCCCAGCACTCTAGGAGGCTGGGGTGGGTGGATCACTTGAGGTCAGGAGTTCAAGACCAACCTCCCCAACATGGTGAAACCCTGTCTGTACTAAAAATATAAAAATTAGCCGGGCATGGTGGCGGGCGCCTGTAGTCCCAGCTACTTGGAAGGCTGAGGCATGAGAATCGTTTGAGCTGGAGAGGTGGAGGTTGCAGTGAGCCAAGATCACACCTCTGCACTCCATCCTGGGCAATAGAGTGAGACACCGTCTAAAAAAAAAAAAAAAAGTCTACAAAAAAAATTTTTACAAAGCAAAAATCAAAAGAGAATTTAGTTTTACCACAGCATGAGTTAAGTCTCAGCTTTTGCACAATTTATCCATGATTTCTTCATTTTGTTGTTTTAAGCATGCTTTTAAGACATACTGGATAACTAGTAAAAATTGTATACAATTTCAAATGACAGATAAGTTTTATTGACTTAATGCTCTGATAATAAAATTATAACAATCAGTATTATTCTGATTTATTGCAATTTTTACTTTCACTTTGTAATGGACTTGGTGCATCCCAGCATTGAATGTAATGTTGCTGCCATCTCAAGGTCACTGACTGAAAATGAGGTGGCTCACTCCAGTCTGGTGTACTAAAGCACATAAGTAACCTAGGGCTTTATGGATGAAAATACCACTTTGTGGTCACGTCACAGTAAATCTAAACTTTTATTTGCAATGAAACAATGGGTTTTATACACAATTTTCAATGAAAACATACTCCAGTAATGCTACTATGGCAGTGTGAGTACTGGATCTGTGAGAAAAAAGGCTTTTATATCACAGTCCAGGGGAAAAATGTCAGTGCATGAAATTGAAGAACCATCTGTGCCACTGGCATATTGACACAGCGTCATCCAGATACAGTGGTTTCTTTAGAAAGAGACATCGTCCTTGAGTTTATTTTTCATTCGTAAAGCACGCTTGGCTATTTTCCCTCCCTCCTCAATCTTTCCCAGTTGGTGACCTCCACCACCCTGACACTCTTCCGTCTGGATTTATCAAAACTACCCTTAACATGAACAAACAGTTCACAGAAAAGGAAATGCCAACGAGCCGATTCAAGGAGATACATGTTTTGCCTAACAGATTGTCAAAGATCAACTTTCGATCACACTGGTTTGGCAAGGTAGTGCTGTAAATTAAAAAACAGGAATATGTGGTGATAGTTTCCAAATTTTAAAATGCATATACCTTCTGACCAGCAATCTCATCTCTAAAAATGTATCTGTCAGATCTATACATACGTGTGCGCACAGAGATGTATGTACAAGGAAATTTATCACAGCGAAAGACTGGAAACAAACTAAATGTCCATCAACAGAAGAGATGTAAATTATGGTAAATCCATAAAATGGAACACTGTACAGCCTTTGAAATCAACAAGGCAGCTCTATATGTACCAATGTGGCACAATTTCTGAGATCATACAGTTAAGTAAAAAAAAAAAAAAAGCAACTGCAAAACATTGTGTGTAGTGTGCTTAGGGTGTATGTATTTGCATAGAATCTCTGTGGAAAAACACTATCAGCCACTAACAATGGTTCCTTTGTAGGAAGAACCAGGGGACTGGTAACAGGGTGGGAGAGACTTAAAATTCACTATACACTCATTTTGTTTTGAACTGTATACCATACACATGTATTAACTACTTGAAATGTATACATAAAAATAAAACACTTCCAAAACTGCTTTGGATTGTAATTCAAATAAAAAGTCAATATTTATGAAGAAAAGACTGGCCAAGCTCAATGGCTCACATTTGTAATCCCAGCCTGTTGGGAGGCTGTGGCAGGAGGATCACTTGAACCCAAGAGTTCAAGATCAGCTTTGTTTTGGACAACAAAGTGAGACCTGTCTCTACAAAAAATATAAAAATTAGCTGAGCTGGTGGTGCGCACCAGTAGTCCTAGCTACTCATGAGGCTGAGGCAGGAGGATCGCTTCAGCCCAGGAGGTCGAGGCTGCAGTGAGCTATGATCGCACCACTGTACTCCAGCCTGGGTGACAGAGCAATATCTTGTCTCAAAAAAAAAGAAAGAAGAAAGAAAGAGAGAAAGAGAGAGAGAGAGAAAGAAAAGAAAGAAAGAAAGAAAGGAAGGAAGGAAGGAAGGAAGGAAGGAAGGAAGGAAGGAAGGAAGGAAAGAAAGAAGGAAGGAAGGAAGGAAGGAAGGAAGGAAGGAAGGAAGGAAGGAAGAAAGAAAGAAAGAAAGAAAGAAAGAAAGAAAGAAAGAAAGAAAAAAGAAAGAAAAGAAAGAAAGAAAGAAGAAAGAAAGAAAGAAAGAAAGAAAGAAAGAAAGAAAGAAAGAAAGAAAGAAAGAAAGAAAGAAAATAATAAAGAAGGGAGGGAGGGAGCGAGTGGGGGAAAGAAGCCACAGAGGAGAGAACAGAAGTAGAAGGATACAAGAAGGGCGGGTGGGGGCTGCCACGGGGGGCCTGGGGTTTGCTTCCCTTCACCATCCTTCCCGTATCCCCCCTTGACCATTTCTCTATTCTAAGCCAGCCTGAATCCACACTTCTTTTTCTTTCTTTTCTTTCTGTTTTTTGTTTTTTTTGTTTGTTTGTTTTTTGAGACAGACTCTCACTCTGTCACCCAGGCTGGAGTGCAGTGGCACAATTTCGGCTCACTGCAACCTCTGCCTCCCAGGTTTCAAGCAATTCTCTTGCCTCAGCCTCCTGAGTAGCTGGAATTACAGGCACGTGCCACCACACCCAGCTAATTTTTGTATTTTTAGTAGAGATGGGGTTTCTCCATGTTGGCCTGGCTGAGGCTGGTCTCAAACTCCTGACCTCAGGTGATGCACCTGCCTCAGCTTCCCAAAGTGCTGGGATTACAAGCCTGAGCCACCGTACCTGGCCTGAATTTGCATTTCTTCCCTAATCTCCTCCCATCTTCCATTCTCCTCTCACTTCCCATTTATTCTCCTTTGCATTTCCATTCACTCTCCTAGTGGTCAATTCTCATTTCAATTTCTCTGGTTTCTCATGTTCTGCCTGTCTCTGAGGATTCTCCCCAGCCCCCTCCATGAGGAGGACCAGAGCCAGCCCCTCTGTGCTGGTGCCAGTGTACGACCAGGCTTGCCAGGTACACACTGCGTGCACCCGGGACGCCCAAATAGTGTGAACAAGCCGCGTTGCGGTTAACAGCCCCATCTGTCATCTGCCCTCTTCTGGAACTCCAAGTGTTCAGCAGAGAGCTGTCTGTGTATCTTCTTCTCTAAGTCCAGATACCACAGTGATGAACAATATATCTGCCCCTTGGACAGCACTGGCCAACATGTAGAAGAAATGCATCCAGGATGGGGTCTAAAAATCTGGAGATATTTCACACATTTGAGGTGAGTCTCAGATAGGGACCCAGGAACACCCAGTACTAGCTGAATGTCTGTGCTGAATATGTGAGCAGAGGTGGTAAGAGAACTCCACACACAGAGGAGAAAATGGAGCTGAAGGAAGGAGGTGAGTACCTCCAACTGTTCCGCATCATGCGTTTACTGAATTTAACTTGCTTTCCCTTTTTCCTCTTTTATTAAAGCAAATCTCCTGCTATGTTTATAACTCCTTTCAACTGCACATCATTAACGGCGAAGCCAAAATCCTATTTAACATTGCTCAATAATTCAAATTCCATCAAACATCCATCAAAATACTTTTATAAGCCACTGATATGAAGCATTTCGAAAAGGTGCACATTTCATCTCTCCAAACCCACACAGAAACTGTTTGGTTTTCTTTTGATATTAATTTGAAATGCTAGAGTTCAAAAGATTAGGATTCCTGCACCGACTCAGTGAGTTTTTCAACTTGATCCACCTTGAAAACAGACACATTGTTTTTATTCTATTTGACAGTTATTGTAAAAGTTACAAGCAAACCAATAAACAGGTTATTTGATCTTAAAGAGATGCCTTGGCAGATTTCTGGCATATGGAAATCCTCCTCATTTTTCTCACAGAGATCCTCCAAGAGAACGTGAACATGGTAAGCCCTACCACACCATGTTACAGAGATTCTCCAGAAAGGAAAATGGTGCAGAAACTGGGCACTTGGCAGGATGGTTGAGCCCAGGCCTCTGCTCCGTGAGCCCCCAGCTGCACCACCTCTCTGCTTTTCCCATCCCTGAGATCCTTCCAGCTCTAAAATTCTACAACATTAACTCTGAGATAAACAACAGAAGAAGAGCAGGACAGCAAAAATGGAGAGCAATGAAAAGTGTGGCCAGGCACAGAGGCTCACACCTGCAATCCCAGCACATTGGGAGGTGGAAGCAGGAGGATCACTTGAGCCCAGGAGTTCAAGTCAAAGTCAACACAGTGAGCTCCTGTCTCTACAAGAATATTTTTTAAACAGACAGGCATGGTGGTACCCGCCAACAGTCCCAGCCACCTGGGAGGCTGAGGCAGGAGGATCACTTGGGCCCAGGAGTTTGAGACCAGCCTGGGCAACATAGTGAGATCTATATCTCTACAAAAAAAAAAAAAATTAAAAATTAGCCAGGCTTGGTGGCACATGCTTGTAATCCCAGCTACTTGGGATGCTGAGGCGGGAGGATCACTTGAGCCCAGCAGCTGGAAGCTGCAATGAGCTATGATGGTGCCACTGCACTCTAGCCAGGAGGACAAAGCAAGACCCCAACTCTGAAAAAAGAGAATAAGAGTATATAATGCATGCGAGGCTTAAAACCTAGATGATGGGTTGATAAGTGCAGCAAACCACCATGGCACATGTTTACCCATGTAACAAACCAGCACATTCTGCACATGTATCCTGGAACTTAAAGTAAAATAAATAAAAAATTAAAAATGTTTTAAAAAAGGAACTGTGTTAGAATAAAAGAGACTTGAGGGACTGGAAAACTATGGAAAAAAAAAAAAAGAAAGAAAGAAAAGCTTAAATCAAGCCTGAGTTCCAATCAGAGACAAGAAATGGACTTCCATTGTCTTCCCATTTTTTTAGGGATTTTATACAGATTCAAATTAAGAAAGACTATTTTTCTTTTGCCTCCAGATCCCTTCTTCCACCTTCTGTATGATCATCTGCGATCATCTCAAGCATATAAATAGAAAGTTTTAAAAGCACCCCCACCTCAGGAGGTGTCCAAACTGGGTTTTGAAATGGCACTCTAGAAATCCAAGATCTCCTGAAGACGCAAGGCATGTCATGAAATGAGGACGCGGTGGGCAGATGTGATCTCTGAGTAATGGCTGGGGCTTCAGGAAGCTGACCCCTGAACCAAACAAGCAAGCATGGTGGCTGTAGAATTATGGCCCATGAAAGAACCAAAGAGTGGGATTAAGAGACAGATGGCGTGAACCCAGGAGGCGGAGCTTGCAGTGAGCCGAGATTGCGCCACTGCACTCCAGCCTGGGCGACAGAGCGAGACTCCGTCTCAAAAAAAAAAAACAAAAAAAAAACAAAAAAAAAAAGAGACAGATGGACTCCTGGCTGGGTGCAGTGGCTCACACCTGTAATCCCAACACTTCAGGAAGCTGCGGTGGGAGGCTCCCTTGAGCTCAGGAGTGACCAGCCTGGCAAGAGAATCACTTCAGCCCAGGAATTCAAGACTGCAGTGAGCCATAATTGCCCCACTGCACTCCAGCCTGGACAACAGAGCAAGACCCTGCTCCAAACTGGGTTTTGAGATGGCACTCTAGAAATCCAAGAATTTTTTTTTTTTTTTTTGGAGAGAGATGGACTCCTAAAGACAGTACTTGGGAGTGGAGAAGGAATTATCTACAAGGGAAGAATTTAAGAGAATGAATGCATGGTAGGGCACTGACCTCATCAACCAAGGAATCTGAGATGAGGCCTGCCGTGAACAACACTGGTGACCACCAATCTGATGTGAGGTCTCCCTGTTAACTCTATCCTAACATTGTACAGAAGTGGATTGGACAGAATTACTGCAACCACCGGCGTTACAGGGTTTCAAAGACTTCTATTCTGCGTTTAAGAGATTTACAGGAAATCTCCAGGCAGTTAAGCTGAGGGGCTGAGCGTGCCTCTCAGCTGGCTGGAAGCCAATCATTTGGAGGGTCATTCTAATTCCTGGGATATGCAGTCATACAGTCAGGAAGCAGCCCTGACCCTGCTAAGGTCAGTGTCGTGGCCAACTACCCTGAGCTCAATTTAGAGACATAACTATGGCAACGACTGTGCCCAATCGGTTATTAGAGGAGATTTATTGACGGATATGCTGGAATAGCAGAGCCATTAATTGCAATTACCAGACAAGACACTTTGTTCATCTCGGGGAACTGAATGCCAAAATGCCCTAACAACTTTAAAATCCCATTTGCTCTTGGGCGCTCCGCTGGTGTCACTGCACCTGCCCAGCTTCCCAATCCTGAGATGGAGAGGATAAGGGGCTGAGCCTGACATGGCACCAGCTGGAGAAATCCACAATGCTGGGTCCTGAGGCACGAGGCAGAGGAACCTTCCATAGACCCTGCAAGGCCCTTCACAGAGGTGAGGGAAGCATGAGCTGTCCCGCTCCACCCAATGCCTCTTCTCCCAGTCTGCTCTAACACTGCTATAAAGACATACCTGAGACTGGGTCATTTACAAAGAAAAGAGGTTTAATTGGCTCATGGTTTTGCAGGCTGTACAGGCTTCTGCTTCTGGGGAGGCCTCAGGAAACTTACAATCATGGTGGAAGATGAAGGGGAAGCAGCCACGGGAGCAGGAGGAAGAGAGCAGGCTGGGTGCGGTGGCTCACGACTATAATCCCAGCACTTTGAGAAGCCAAGGCCGGCAGATCACTTGAGGTCAGGAGTTCAAGACCAGCCTGGCCAAAATGGCGAAACGCCGTCTGTACTAAAAATACAAAAATTAGCTGGGCGGGGTGGCGGGCGCCTGTAATCCCAGCTACTCAGGAGACTGAGGCAGGGGAATCGCTTGAACCCAAGAGGCGGAGGTTACAGTGAGCCAAGATTGTGCCATTGCACTCCAGCCTGGGTGACAGTGAGACTCCATCCCCCCCGCCCAAAAAAAAAAAGAAAAAAGAAAAAAATAGAAGGAAGAAAGCAAAGGGGAAAGTGCCACACAGTTTTTTTTGTTTGTTTTTTTTTTTTGTTTGTATGTTTGTTTTTGAGATGGAGTCTTGCTCTGTCGCCCAGGCTGGAGTGCAATGGTGTGATCTCGCCTCTCTGCAACCTGCACCTCCCTGGTTCAAGCAATTCTCCTGCCTCAGCCTCCCGAGTAGCTAGGATTACAGATGTGCAGCACCACACCCAGGTAATTTTTGTATTTTTAGTAGAGATCGGGGTTTCACCATGTTGGCCAGGCTGGTCTCAAACTCCTGACCCCAGGTAATCCACCCACCTCGGCTCCCAAAGTGCTAGGGTTACAGGCGTGAGCCACCACGCCCGGCCCAAAGTGCCACACACTTTTAAACAACGAGACAGTACTGGGAGATGGTGCTAAACCATTAGGTACCACCCCAATGATCCAATCCCCTCCCACCAGACCCCACCTCCAACACAGGGGAATACAATGGAACATGAGATGTGGGTGGGGACACAGAGCCAAACCATATCAGATCTCACCAACAGAGCACTGGAATATCTTCTGCCTTTGCTCTGCCAATCCACACCTGTCATTTCCTTTGAGATTTCCCTGAGTGGCCTTGCTATGTTTAGTGGTGTTCAGCCCTGGCTCTAATCACTCTGTGGTCCCCTGAGCCTGGAAGAGTCAATCGCTGGATACCAGCCTTCTGGTCTTCCTCAGGGCAGCCTCCTCTGAACACCTCATTTCTCTAAAACAGGAACCTCCACCTCCCTCATGTACCTTCCATCCCCTCACTCTGTTCTAGTTTCTTCCAGCGCTGAAATTACACTTCGCATTGGTCTGCCTCTTTGCCTGTTTATTTCCGTCTCTTTCACTAGATTCTAAGGTCCAGGAGAGCAGAAATTTGGTCTATTCCTTCCACCACTGTACCTTGGTGCCAAGTACAGCACCCGGCACACGGCTGGTACTCAAGAATATTTATTTTTTGTTTGTTTGTTTGTTTTTCTCTGTTGTGTTCTTGTTTCTGAGACAGGGTCTCATTCTGTCGTCCAGGTTAGAATGCAGTGACATGATCACAGCTCACTGCAGCCTCGAACTCCTGGCTTCATGCAATCCTCCCACCTCTGCTTCCAAAAGTGCTGGGATTACAAGCATGAGCCACTGCGCCCCTTGAGAAATATTTGTTGCATGAATGAATGGACTCGGTACATTCTGAAGTTGTGCTTACAGGGACCTTCTCTATCCAACTAGATCATGGCTTCTGTGAAAGCAGGGATTCTCTCCCTACTCATCCCTTCTTCCTCAGCACCGTGCATACCTCAGATGCTTTAAAATTTAAGCAAGTGAGGCCAGGTGCAGTGGTTCACGCGTGTAATGCCAGCAATTTGGGAGGCCAAGGCAGGCGGATCACCTGAAGTCAGAAGTTCGAGACCAGCCTGGCCAACGTGGTAAAACCCTGTCTCTACTAAAAATACAAAAAAAAAAAAAAAAAAAAAACCTAGCTGGGTGTGGTGGCTGGCGCCTGTAATCCCAGCTACTCAGTGGGGCTGAGGCAGGAGAATCTCTTGAACCTGTGAGGCAGAGGTTGCAGTGAGCAGAGATGGCGCCACTGCACTCCAGCCTGGGCAACAGAGCGAGACTCCGTCTCAAAAGAAACAAACAAACAACAACAAAAAAAGTAAGTAAATGAATGACATTGTGAACCACAAACACTATCCACACATCAGAATAAGAAAAAGCACATATCCACCACTTTTCTAGGGAAAAATAAGAGCTAACACTTAAAGAATGCTTTCTCCCGGGAAAGTTGTTAAGTACTCTTCAAGGTATTCATTCATAAAGTTCACAGGACAACACTAGGAGTTGGGGGATAGAATTCTCTGCTCTTGAAAGGTGAGGACTTGGGGTTACACAGCTAGCAAGTGACAGTGATGGAAATAGGTCCAGGCACTCCAGACAGAATCTCTGCCCTTAACCCCCGTACTAGGCTTTCTCTTTCTCCTGACTTGGAAAACTAGGTTAAATTCAAAAAACAATTAGAAAAGCATCCCAAGAGAGGACTTTGGGTGCTAACCCTCTGCTCTGCTCCCTTGAGTTTATCTTTTATTTTTTCTTTCCAAGTAGATTGCAAGTTACAAATCCCTGCTCCAAATTAAGACATCACGTGATAATCTCTCCCTTACAGGTTAAACTTCAAGACTATGCTTAACCTGTGGTTAGTGAGGCACATGAAGGTCTTTCCAAGAGAGAGTTGAATGCAGCTCTTCCCCGAGCTGTAAGAACGCAACCCCAGATTAAACTGGCAGAGCGAAGGCGGGAGCAGGCAGAGACAGCTTGGACTCTCTGCCAAGGGTGTAGAGTACAAGAATTTCCAGCTAACAAAGATGAACTTCTCCACTGATGCAAAACTGGCCCCCTCAGTTATCCCTGTGATTTACATCATTTCAGTGTTAACATGCAGGGGGGCCTTTGATAAATGAGACCCCTTAAGTAGCTGGAATTTTCTATACTCAACACTGATGCCCACTAATGTTAATTAAGTATTTATTGAAATCAAAATTTCTGGCCGGGCATGGTGGCTCATGCCTGTAATCCCAGCACTTTGGGAGGCTGAGGCAGGCAGACCACTTGAGCCCAGGAGTTCAAGACCAGACTGGGCTACATGACAAAATCCTATCTCTACTAAAAATACAAAAAAAATTAACCGGGCGTGGGGATGCACACCTGTGGTCCCAGCAAGGGAGGCTGAGATGGGAGGATTGCTTGAGCCTGGGAGGTAGAAGTTGCAGTGAGCCGAGATCGCACCACTGCACTCCAGCCTGGGCAACAGAGTGAGACCTTACCTCAGAAAAAAAAAAAAAAAAAGAAAATCAAGATTTCCTCAGTGGATCCAACAACCCACATAAATATAATCTTTGATAACCCATAGTGTCTACCATCCAATTCTCTATTTTACACTGTTAAATGGAGCAATGTGATATTGGGTAGACAGATTTGAAGCACTGCAAGAATCTACTAGTACCATGCCAGATGCTGATACAACATTGAGGATGACCCCACAGAATCCACAGTCTATAGAAGGGAGTGGCCATTCATCCCCAAACTACACAGATAAACTCCAACTATAGCAAGGGGCACACGGTGTTAAGAGAGGGTAAAGAGATTTTAATCTGGTCACAGAGGTCAATGAAGGCATCCCTAAGAAAATAGCTCTTTCGTTAAGACCTGAAGGAAGAGTAAGAGAATGAATGGGGAGTGGGGAGAGATAGTGAGGACACGGAGCTTGGCGCAGCTGGAAAACCAAAGTGTAGATTGGTGAGGATGGGCAGATGTGATGGGGCTGAGGCTGGGGCAGTGCCCGGGGACATCAGGCTGGACCTCGAAGATGAGATAAAGGTCTGGATCTTTATCAGCAGCCACTGGGGACCTTTAGGCTCCTTCAGAAAGGGAAAGATTCGAGGATTATGTAAAAGGTGAAACTGACAACCTGCTATGCATCCGTTCTGCACACTTGTTGAGGCAGGAGACTGGACAAACACACTAAAGAGAGAAAAAGAAAGGTCAACAGCAAGGGCTAAAATGAAAAGGACTTCCTGGCCCATCTTAAGGTAAACAGAAAAGTAAACACTGAGGGCACACATCTCCAGAGTGGTACAGTCAGGCCAAGTTTCGCTGCTCTCAGCTTACTGCAAATGTACACTTCTGCAAACGGCCCAGAAACGAATCTCAGAGCTTGATAACAATGAGTCAACCCATCTTCGACCATGGAGATGGGTTCTATTTTGCACTGCTCTCACTAAAACAAAACAAAAATCTAGGCGGGACGTAGTGGCTCACGTCTGTAATCCCAGCACTTCGGGAGGCCAAGGCAGGCAGATCACCTGAGGTCAGGAGTTCGAGGCCAGCCTGGCAAACATGGTGAAACCCTGTCTCTACTAAAAATACAAAAAAAAAAAAAATAGCCAGGCATGGTGGCACGTGCCTGTAATCTAAGATACTCAGGCGGCTGAGGCAGGAGAATTGATTGAAGCCAGGAGGCGGAGGTTGCAGTTAGCCAAGATTGGGCCACTGCGCTCCAGCCTGGGTGACATAGTGAGACTCGGTCTCAAAAAAACAAAACAAAACAAAAAATTCAAAAATCTATAACATAGCTATTATTCTTGTGATGACGCCAACATTATTATGCATCTGTAGAGCAGGGTACTGGTTTTAATCTGCACAAAAATCACAGAATGTTCATGCTGGGAGGAAACTTAAACATTATCTGAATATTTGTGTACTTTTCCAGTATTCTCACAGATGTTTTCATATATAGTTTATTTTCTATTAACATGTATGTTTGGTGTCCCCTAATTAACTATGTGTTTTTCATGTGGGCTATACCATGGGTACTGCCTTTCAAGTTACCCTCATTCCCATCTAAGCACCAGTGGAACACACACACCCACCCGCCCCCTTCCCCCCACACACACACACACGACTGTACTCAGAGGAGCTTAATCAACACTGTTAGTTGACTGACTGACTGACAACAGACCAAAGGCTGCCTCTGAGACTGATGGTCAAAACCATAAAGTCAAGAGAGGTATTTAGTCTCCATTTAAAAGAATCTGATTCGGCTGAGCTCAGTGGCTCATGCCTGTAATTCCAACAATTTGAAAGGCCAAGGAGGGCAGATCACCTGAGGTTAGGAGTTCAAGACTGGCCAACATGGTAAAAGCCTGTCTCCACTAAAAATATAAAAATCAGCTGGGCATGGTGGCAGGCCTTGTTATCCCAGCTACTTGGGAGGCTGAGGCAGGAGAATCACTTGAACCCAGGAGGCAGAGGTTGCAGTGAGCTGAGATCGTGCCACTGCACTCCAGCCTGGGCAACAGAGCAAGATTCTGTCTCAAAAAAAAAAATAAAAATGAAAATGAAAGAATCTGATAAAAATATAAGGGAGCCAGGCATGGTGGCTCATACCTGTAATCCCAGCACTTTGGGAGACTGAGTCAGAAGGATTGCTTGAAATCAGAAGTTTGAGACCAGGCTGGGGAACATAGCGAGACCCCCATCTCTACCAAAAAAAAAAATTAATTAGCCAGGTGCAGTATTATGCACCTGTAGTCCTGGCTACTATGGAGGCTGAGGTGGGAGGGTCACTTAAGTCCAGGAGTTGGAGGCTCAGCTAGGAGTCAGTAGGTAGGATCAGGCCACTGCATTCCAGCCTGGGCCACAGAGAGAGACCCTGTGTCAAAAACAAAACAGAACAAAACAAAAAAACCATAGGGGAGAGATGAAATGAACCGCCAAAGACTTGCTCCACCAGCTCTTCAAAGGATGGGAAAAACCAAAAGGGCTAGAACCTGAGGCCCCAGCCCCTCTCCGTGCAGGAAAGTTGGTTCTGTCACTCATGGGAAGAGTGGACCTGGATTAAACAGGAAAGCTGAGAAGGATGCCACATCCCTGGTTAAAAGGTCAGGGGGAAAATGAGTATATCAAGCAAACTGAGAGGTGTTGCAATTTCAGAAGGAAAGTAATTTTCTTAGATGACAGCATAAGCCACTTTCAGCTTTTTCTTTTCTTTGATCCATCAGCGTTGCCCTGGCCACCAACCAAGTTCACACAGTCCAAGCAGACATTCTGGATTGCATCAACATGTTAGCACTCTTCGTTTTCAAAATGTAGACCATATATAGCTAAGATTAAACCTGTAGCAACCAGCCCCTAGATGTCATTGTTGCTGCTGAAATATCAACTCTTGAGTCTTGGAATTTTTACATCTGAAGAGATAGCAGTGTTCATCTGAATAAGCCCCTTAAATAATGCAAATTCAATTCACTTTCGGTTTTTCAAAGCCAAGTCCAAAGTCTTCTGGACTTCTTAACCAAAATGCAACTAAATCTTAGGGTGTTAGCACACATTCAGTTGCCAACAAAATCCGCATTCAGGAAAAATAGGCTGAAAAACCCACGTAGTCGTATGTGACATTCCTAACGTGCTCACATCAAATTCCACGACATAAGCTGATTATGGAGTCGCTGGGCGATTCTGCCCTTCTTCTTTTCGTGTGTTGTCTGACTTCTGTGCCTGCCTCTGTCATCGGTGTCTGGAGCTCAGAGCCGTCTGTGCCTTGCGAACAGCAGCTTCCAATCAAGGGCGCGTGTAAGAGCAGAAGCGCCCACCCTGTTTCCAACAAGCCATTGAATGCGACATATTCTTTGTTCACAGTGTCCTTCAACTTCATCTCTTCCTTCCATTTCATATCATTCCAGGACCAGTCTTTGCAATAAAGACTGATTATTGTTTACTGATTGCTTTCTATGAGTCAGACATACATTCTGTTCTTTAAACTTTTCAATGGCCCTGTAAGGTAGGTATGAAGTAACTGAGGCACAGAGAGGTACAGTAACTTGCCCAGGACACACAGCTAGTGAGTGCTAACAGGTTTTGAAGCACAGGGTCAATAAAAACCAGTCCACAGACTGGATTCTTAGGGCCTCTCTGTGGCCAACTCCCTCGTCTCTAACTGGATGCCATGTTTATTCTCTTTCCAAGCCTCCGGCCCTCAATCTCACGCCCTATCTTCCCAAAAGATGCTTTTGAGTAGCTCCTCCAGTAAACTTTATGCTTGGGAGCATGTCTGCTAAATGAAATCACTTTTTTCTTTGATCATTCAGTGTTTACTGAATGTAACTACATTTTAGGCCCTGTTCTAGGCCGGGAGGGCAGGAGAGATATTGATGAACAAAACTGACAAGCTCCCCTGGGCTCTTGAAGCTCATTTCCCACCAGGGTAGACAGATGTTGAGGCAGTGATTACACATGGAATTAATGACAAGAGAGTGAAGTCCACAAGAGAGTGAAATCCACAAAGACACAGGAAATCACACAAGCAGAGCCCCAAACACGGGCCCTCCATCGGAAGGCCCTCAACAGGCCTGCTGCCTGTCTCTGCCTGGCCCAGTCCCAGCCCCAATCTGCCTTTCTGGCCAGAGCTCTTCCTGCTCCCCATACTGAGTCCTCCAACCCCAGCAGAGGGGTCTCCACCATTCAGATAGATGCCCTGTGTCCGTGTGCACCTCCCTGCTCCATTCAGGTTGGTCCATTTTCTTCCACGTGCCAGGGTGACCCATTCTTGAACTTAGCTAGCTCAGATTTTGCCTTCCCATTACCTTGTCCTAGGGATATCCCTGCAGGTGGCCTAGAGATATGAGTGGAAGGAGGAGGCCTGATGCAAGAGGGATGGATGGCATGGCAGCCTGACCACCTACTCATGAAGCTTCATGCACCCCACAGCTCCACTCATGCCTAATTCTGGATGCACCACTTATACCTGGCGACAGATGTCTACTGGGCCTTCCTGCCTTCTGGCCTTGTGGAGCTGAAGATGAGGCCAGAAGTGGCATGCAATTTGCTATTTGCAGTGTGGATGATATGGTTTGGCTCTGTGTCCCCACCCAAATCTCATCTCAAATTGTAATCCCCATATGTCGAGGAGGGTCCTGGTGGTGGGTGATTGAATCACGTGGGCGGACTTCCCCCTTGCTGTTCTCATGATAGTGAGTGAGTTCTCATGAGATCTGGTTGTTTGAAAGTGTGTGGCACTTCCCCCCTCACTCTGTCTCTCTCCTGCTCCAACCATGGTAAGATGTGCTTGCTTCCTCTTGCCTTATGCCATGATTGTAAGTCTCCGGAGGCCTTTCAGTCATGCTTCCTGTTAAGCCTGCAGAACTGTGAGTCCATTAAAGCTCTTTTCTTCATAAATTACCCAGTCTCAGGTAGCTCTTTAGAGCAGTGTGAGAATGGACTAATACAGTGAACTTCCTCTGGGTACGATATGCATTTTTTCCTTTCCTTTCTCACTCATGTCTCTTTCTCAGTAAAAGAAACATCCCAGGCTGGGCATGGTGGCTCACACCTGTCATCCCAGCACTTTGGGAGGCCAAGATGGGTGGATCACTTGAGGTCAGGAGTTCAAGACCAGCCTGGGCAACATGGTAAAACCCCATCTCTACTAAAAATACAAAAATCAGCCGGCGTGATGGCATACGCCTGTACTCCCAGCTACTCGGGAGGCTGAGGCAGGAGAATCGTTGGAACCCAGGAGGCAGAGGTTGCAGTGAGCCAAGATTACACCACTGCACTCCAGGCTGGGTGACAGAGCAAGAGTCAGTGTGAAAAAATAAAAATTAATTAATTAATTAATTAAACATCCCAGAAGGTCAAATACTATACCATGTTCCCTCTGCTTGGTCTTCCCCAGTACATGAAGAGCTCAAGCTGGGAATCTTAGAAGATAGACTCCTTGCAATCTGCAGTTATCCATTTACTGATGTCTTAAGCAAGAAGTAGAACTCCCAGCCAGTCAGTGATGATGCCAGCAGCTCCTCCTAGTCTATCACCTCAAGAGGAGCTGTCAAAATAACAAATGACATATTTTTAAGTTGCAGGATTACCCCTTAGCTGGGCTCTCTTGGTTTGATTAGCAGTTACTTTTCCTTTTAGTGTCTTTCTTCATCTTCTCCTCCTTCTTCTTTTCATTTTCTTCCTCTGCTCCACTCATCAATAAAGGCCACTGTTTTCAGGAAACTGCTTCTCTAGGAAGACTTGAACAGTATCCTATTACAATCACATTGTCTTGTTCAGAAGCAGGTGGTATTACCTGTCAACAGGGGCTTGGGGCAGAGCAAAAAGCTCCCATCCAGCTCAGTGGAGCCACTCCCTGGCTCCTGGGTAGAGAAAAATGGCCAAAGAAGAGAGCTCTTTGGAGGCCTCAAAATCTCATTTTCATTCCCCTTGCAGAGAAGAGACTGACTTTATTGACAAAGACGACTGAAAATTGCTTGAGCGTTCCAATAACCAGTCTGCGTTGAGGCAGAAAGACAGTCTGGCGGAGGCAAGCTCCCTGCTCCACCGCTAGCTCCGCCGAGCTGCGCTTTCCTGCAGCACCAGTCTGTGGCATATGCAGACTAGACTGAAAGGAGCCTCCTGTCGGCCTCAAAAGCAGCCCCCCTCCACCTCCACTCCCAGCCTGCTGGTGCGTTTCCTGGATCCCGATCACAAATCAACACGAATGCAGGGAATCTCTGCCAGACACCAAACTCTTAGGCTGATTCAGGAGCTTGGGGTCAGGCCTAAGTTGGCTTGGACCAGGCACAGGTCCCACTTTCCACTGGAGTGCCCTGTGGCTTGGCTGCACATTGCAGGTGGGCCACTAGATGTCACCATTATTGATTCTTGTCCTTATACCCAGGTCCTGAGTCTAAGACAGGATCTCAGGGCTAGGAGAACTCTGGAGAGAATTCCATCGCAGCATTGACTGCAGGGCTGCTATATTTACTATGTCTGAGTTCCTCTGTGGGCCTTTTCTAAATAAGTTACCATCTCAGCCCCAAAACAGCTGAGCGGCAAATAAACAAAGACCAGTGTTAGGCAGAGCCAACCCCGACTTTCACAATCACGTCCCCTGCCCTTTCTCCTCCTCTTCATCGTCATGGTTGGTCACTATGTATCCTTCTGATTTACTTGGGCCCTCAATAAGAAATAAATTAATATGTATGCCTCATAGCACCAGGGATTTTAGATGTCGATGTGCTGTTGAAAAAACGTAGGTCTGTGGCTTTTAGCAGAGAATAAATGACAGATGGGTAATTTATGATGGTCCTTGAGACCTGAACTATAATTATGAAGTATTTCTAGGTGTATATTCAGGATGCAAAGTATAAGGAACCCAGAGCTAATGTTACTCTATTACTGACAGCTGTATATATAATAATATATCACATCTTTTCATCTTACATTCCTTCTGACTTACATCAAGCAATCTTTTCATTCATTAATAAAATCAAGTCTTGCCATTATTCTTAATGATGAAGTCCCATCTTGAACCCAGAGGACTCCTATCATTAAGCTCTGTGCTTCTATATACCAGTCATCTGAAGCTCAAAAAAAAGGATAAATTGAACTTCTTGTTTTACAAGCAAGGTGAAAACATCGGAAAGATAAGAGTCCACTTGCTCACAGTCCCACAAGAGCTAGGTAACAAAGTCAGGGACAATTTTGGGGTTTATTTTTCTCAGCTCGCACTACCACATCCTTTTTTGCCTTTTAGCTCTCTTGCCTCCTCTCACCCTTCTACAATCTCTCCTTTTTTGAGGCAGTATATTTTTTAAAGGTCATGATAAAAATTACACCTTAAAGAAATACGGGCCACATGTCTCGTCCAATTTTCTGTTCTGTGTCAAAGACTTACATGATTAATCCCTTCAAAACAAACCTAATCTAATCTTATCACACCAAAGACAAGATGTCCTTCATAAGTATTGTGGCTGGAAACAAGTAGGTCTTTCTCCAGTTTCAACTGGTTCAATGTCTCATTCAGTTTACAACCAGTCATCACCTTGGCAACTTACTCGAGGCGCCGTCTTCAGCGTTCCCAAAATGTAAGTAGTGCTCCAGTTCAGCTTGTAAAGCACTATGTATCATCAAACTCCGTGGTCACTTTAGGAGATATAGAGACCCATGATACTTGTAGGAGAAGCGAAACCTTTAGCCTCATCGACTAATTAATGGCCTCAAAGTAAAATAATGAGGTGTGTGGAGATAGGGATTCAGTTACTGGGTCATCTCTCATCTGGAGACACAATCAGATTCCACTGAATAGGCACTAGATAACTGAGTAAGCGAGTTTCCTATCTATAATACTAAATCTTACTAGGATTGTTTAATTAAATCATGATAAATAACACTCTGTGGCAGGTGAGAGGTGCTGAGAAGAGTTTAGGTGAGATGTCCACAAGTTCAGTGGAACTACATCTGAATGCCTTTGCATTCTTCTGACTTAAAAATGTTGACTGTAACTTTCCAGAGAGTTCTTTTCTGGGAAAGAGAAATACTGAGGTTCTGTGTCCGAGGCTTTTTGAAGTTGTCTTGGTTTTCCTATCAGATTCTGCACTGTATACTTTCTCAGTCTTCAGGAATGAAGGACCAAATTCCTTCATTATCATTCCTTTCTGCCTATAATGATTTCTTCCTAATGGCTCTGGCTGTTCCAGGTACATCAGAGTAGGGAGTGGGTATCAGTGGCTGTGTCATGCTACAGTAACAAGCAGATTTCTCTAAGAACTAACATTAGAACTACCATTCCACCCAACAATCCCACTACTGGGTGTATACCCGAAGGAAGATAAATCATTTTACTGAAAAGACACCTGCATTCGTATATTTACTGAAGCACTATTCACAATTGCAAAGACATGGAATCAACTTAAGTGCCCATCAATGGTAGACTGGATAAAGAAAATGTGGTACATATACAGCAAGGAATACTATGCAGCCATAAAAAAGAACAAAATCATGTTCCTTGCAGCAACATGGATGC
Source organism: Symphalangus syndactylus (assembly GCF_028878055.3). Taxonomy (NCBI): domain Eukaryota; kingdom Metazoa; phylum Chordata; class Mammalia; order Primates; family Hylobatidae; genus Symphalangus; species Symphalangus syndactylus. Next base: position 55,951,734 of record NC_072435.2, read on the forward strand.
AGCTAGAAGCCATTATCCTAAGCAAATTAACACAGAAACAGAAAGTCCAATACTGCATGTTCTCACTTATAAGTGGGAGCTAAACATGGGGTATACATGGACATAAAGAAGGGAATAATGAACACTGGGGACCCCAAAAAGGGAAAGGCAGGGAGGGGGTCAAGGTCTGAAAAACTACCTATAGGGTACCATGTTCACTATTTGGGTGAGGGAATCAATGGAAGCCCATACCTCAGCATCATCTAATATACCATGTAACAAATCTGCACATGGACTTCCCTAATATAAAATTAAAGGAAAAAAAAAGCCAGGTGCGGTGGTTCATGCCTGTAATCCCAGCACTTTGGGAGGCCAAGGTGGGTGGATCATCTGAGGTCAGGAGTTCGAGATCAGCCTGGCTGACATGGTGAAACCCCGTCTACTAAAAATACAAAATTATCTGGGCGTGGTGGCATGTGCCTGTAATCCCAGCTACTCAGGAGGCTGAGGCAGGAGAATGGCTTGAACCCAGCAGGCGGAGGTTGCAGTGAGCCGGAATCACACCACTGTACTCCAGCCTGGGCAACAGGGTGAGACTCCGTCTCAAAAAAACAACAACAAAAAATCAGCTCCAAAATCATCAGAGACTTGCTCACCCTACATATCCACCACCGTGGGTCAGCTGGGGACTCAGCTCATCAGTGTCCCTCTAAGATGCCGGCTGACGGGATGGCCACCACCTGAAACATTGCCAGTCATCAAGCCAAAGGGAAACGTACTCTGGAGGGAAATGCACTGGCAATTAAATGCTCCAGCATGAAGGGAATGCCCTCACTCCCACACACGACCCATTAGCCAACACCAGTACCGGCCACACCCCCGAGCCACAGGGTCAGGAATTTCTATCTAACCTTACGCCAGAAGAGGGACAATGGGAACTAGCTGGTGAATACCAGTAATGACCACCACAGGAACTTCAGACGAAGATACACTTTCGTTCGCTTGTTTTAAAAGTTCTTTATTTTCCCTAGATTATAGTTTCTCTTTTGTGTTTCTGCACTCTCCCTTGATCAAATAATTCTGTCATTTCATCTGTCTACTTTCAGATTCATGGACATTACACTTAAGACATGACTAACGAAAAGCCTCTTCAGATAATGATAAGCGAGGATTGTTTGTGCCAATCGCCCAAGGGAAGGAATTTCTCATATTACTTGTTTGTTCTCCCTTTCAACACTTCGTATTTCTGGTTTTTCTTCACTGTTTTTTCCTTCCATCCTTCCATGCTAGTGTCCTGCTCAATCTCCTACCTTTTATTGAAAAAAAAAAATTACTCAACATTTTATTTTTATTTCTTCACAGCTATTTGGTCTAATTGGCAAAGGATTCTGTGGAATAGCAGAATTCTAACTTTGCAGCCGGGTGCGGTGGCTCACGCCCGTAACCCCAGCACTTTGGGAGGCTGAGGCGGGTGGCTCATGATGTCAAGAGATCGACACCATCCTGGCCAACATGGTGAAACCCCGTCTCTACTAAAAATACAAAAAAATTAGCTGGGCATGGTGGCATGCCCTGTAGTGCCAGCTACTCGGGAGGCTGAGGCAGGAGAATCACTTGAACCTGGGAGGTGGAGGTTGCAGTAAGCCGAGATTGCGCCACTGCACTCCAGCCTGGGGAGAGAGCGAGATTCCGTCTCAAAAAAAATAAAAATAAAAATAAAAATTCTAACTTTGCTGTTCCTAACCCCCAAATTCAGATGAATTTGAATTATGAAATACAGTAACAGGAATTATCAGCCTGTCTGATTCTAAATTTTGTTGGATCTTCCTCCCAGGACCGTGGACAGCCCAGCCAGCTGTAAAGGCCTCTAAAAGATCTGGAATAGATCCTGAAGAGGTATCTCACCAAACGAGTCCATTCCATTACAATGGCCAGAATCTTCAGTTTTACTCCCTTGCTCATGTCCACCGCTCACCCGGAGTCCGGACCCAAGCACCACACTGCGTAGTTCCTAATACAGCAAAACTATCCAGCATTTTTGGTGAAATTGGCTGGAATGCTTCACTCAGTCCGTTTTTCACTGTTAGCAGGGGAACCATCCTAGTATCTTTCATAAAACAGATCCGAATGACAAACACCATCGTGCCCTCGGACGGCTGAGCTTGTGTTACTGGGTCTGGTCCTACAAACCCTGAAAATCCTGAATCTCTCAAGCAAAGAGATTTCCCAGGGCCAGCTCTGGCCCTTAACAGGCACCCCTTAAAGCCAAGCTGCGAATCTGGCTAGGACCTCTATATTTTAGCCAAGAACACCTTGAAATGTACAGTCCTACCAAAAGAACTAATACAAATCCAGAAGCGCAAGGCTAAAGAAAAAAAAAAAAAAAAATCCCAATGCCCATTGTTGAAAGCCAATTGCGGGGTGAGTGGGGTGATAAGGCTAGCCTACAGCGGATTTAGGCGACATGGGGAGATGCCAAAGTGAATACACGGTGACTTCTAAATCTAGACGTCTGGAAGGGGCCATGAGAGCCAGACAACTGGGCCCGAACCCCGCCCAGGAGCCAGGGTTTGCAAGGGGCTAAGCCAGCTGGGCAGCCTTCCTCTCGCAGGTCCAGCCTCGGCGGCCCGGGATGCCGGTAGGCGGGGCCTGAGCCTCGCCCCGCCCCCGCTGCCCGCCATTCGGGTCACCTGACCCACCCGCGGCTCACGTGATCCGTCCCCAGCGCCGCCATTTTGGAGCTCCGGATGAGGAGGGGGAAAGCGGGGGAAAAGAGGGAAAAGAGCCGGGAGAGAGGTGGGCAAGGACGAGGGCGAGGGCACGGCCGGGTCCTGGCTGGCCAAACGAGGCTCGCGGAAGCAGCAGCCGCCGCCTGACCGCAGGTACCGCGCCCCGGGGCCGCCCCTCCGCCCGCTGTTAGCGCCGCCGCCGGCCATGTGCATCCTCCCCTCAGGCCTCTGCTGGCGCTCGCTTCCTCCTCAGCCGGCCGGCCCCCGCCCGGTGCTAGCCACAAGCCCCAAGTTCCGTGTCCCGGTTCTGTCTTCTGTGCAGCAATGCCTGCGGAGGCTCCGGGCTTGCCCTGCAGCTGGGGGTGGGGGGAACCTGCCGCTCCCTGCATACTGTCACCAGCCCAGCCCGCCTGCAGGCCCGCCCGCAGGCGTTGCTTCCTTCTCCAGGCGTTGCTTCCTTCTGCAGACGTGAGATTGCTTAGGCCAGCCGGGATGGACCCAGCAACGATGTTCTCACAGCATCTTTTGATTAATTTTCTAAGCCCCCTCATTCCCCACCCATCACCTCAGTCCTTTAGCCAGTGCGTGGTGTAGAAAAAGCTAGTACAGAAACGCAGCCCTGGTCTTCTACATTTATTACCATCCTCTGGAGATAGAATGGTATCTACAGAGATCACGGAGACCATCAGGGAAAGTTTCCACCTCTTAAAACTTGGGGGTATCGGAATGAATGGTTTGTGTAGAAGGCCGGGATGATTAATAAGGTGGAGGCCACTTTCCCAACCCCAAGGCGGTCTTTTTAAGTTTCTGCAGTGGGCTGTAATTTGCTATCAGTCTGCATCGCTCTTCTCAGACAATTACTGGATTTATCACCTCTTTGAGTTTGCACTTTCTCCAGTACTCCGCTCTCACTCAGAGTATGGGTTGCGTTATTGATTAAAAGAAAGCCTGGCCCTTCATTCCTTTACCTCACTAACTCGTTGAAAATTAACTTAAGGGGAGCCCTGAAGATGTTTTTTCTGCCCTGGCAGTGAGCTATTTGACTTAACCGTAATCGATAAGGTAGTTGCATTCTAGGTGAAACGAATAAGCATTTTTTTGTCTTTTAAATTTATTCCAGCCAGTATAAGAAACAGTGGCAAAGAAATGTAGGACCAGAGTAGGAAACTGCGTTAGAAGATATATAGGTCACACCACTGTGTCATATCTTTTTATGCCGTTTTTCTGCCTATTGTGCTTGGTTGCAGAATCACTCGTTAGATTGTATTTTTAGTTTAGATTAAAATAGCAATGTGCAATTTATTGTTCCATTCTCATTAGAAAATGATGTCAGTAAAACCAATAGTGTTGAGTCCAGTACGTAAATTCTGAGGTAAAACAAAATACACAATTATTGGGAGAAGTTTCCAGAGCTATTTTTTCCTAACTTCTGCAAAATCCTCAAGTCGGCTTGTTAGATAAATTATTTAAATTTGCATTACGTAATGGGATTGCATGAACATTCCTCTGAATTTCTTTTTACATGGAATATTGAGAAATTTTTCACTGCCAAAAAAAAAAATCATTACTTTGTTTCACCAAGAAAGAGAAATGTTTTGATACTATATACTTTCGTTCTTGGCCACAGCTGGATTTTGAAGATTGATCCAAGGGACTGTATTAATTTCAGGAATTGATTTGAAAGACACTGGCTCTGCCACTTAACAGCCATGTAACCTTGGGTAAGTCACTTAAACCGCACTGAGTGTTTCCTTATTTATAAGATTGTATAACACCCACCTAGCCTGTCCCAAAGAGTTACGAGGATCAGATACCACTAACTTGTTTGATAGAGCCTAGCTGTAAGGAGCTGTTACTCTTTTCAGTATTGATATTTTGTACATTTTTATTCTCATTGAGAATTAAGAGGAAAATTGGTGTATTAGAGAAAGCATGGTTTTAGAGTGAGATTGGCCTGGATTCCTGTTCTTAAACCAGTTACCACTTTGTGTCTGTGAGTCTCAGGTTCCTCATCTGCAAAAAAAAAAAAAAAAAAAAAAAAAAAAAAATACACAAAATTTGAGTATTACACAAAATCTACAGAGGCGTTACTCCCTAGACTTGCGCCCCATGGGCGAGGATTTCCTCAGTCATTTTTGTAGTCTCCAGCACTCTGGTTGGCACATTATAGGTGCTCAATAAATGATAGTAAATCTGAATATTGGTTAATGTTAGTTAGACCTTATGTCTTCATCGCAGCTGCCAAATTAGAATATTCTCTCAGGCCATGTGCCAACCAAGAAACTCTAGACTATGAAACTCCATATACTTGTGATATTTATACTCATTTTTTTCTTAGCGGTAATTAATAATTACCTTAGGCTCAGAAGACTTTAAATCAAATAAATTGTAGCCGATATAGTGAAGTAAATCTATAAATAATGTGTAAGCAGTTTCCAGGTAACTTTATAGACAGTTTATAATTCAGGGACCTGAAAGTTCATCTAGCTTCACCCTCTTGTTTTACATCTGAGCAATCTAAAACTCACAGAGACAGTGACTTGCCTAAGGTCACACAGCTAATTGAGGGCACTTTAGGTGAGGGACCCTTGAGCTTATGTCCCCTGCCTTCTTTTGGCTGGAGCAAAATAAATTTGTCATATTTTAGAATTACAATAATCTGGAAGAATGGGGAATTTATTGGCCATTACTTCTATAGCACAATTTTTTTTTTTTTCCATTTTGGAAAAAACAAATTCTTGTTCTGAAAGAGAAGGTTCCTTTGCATCATATTGTACTGTTCTTCATATATACACAGAAAATTACAGCCTTTTCTCCAGGCCCACATGAATTGTTCAACTTGATTTTACTCATGATGACCATACTACTGTAACTGTAAAGAACTAATTAGATATACAACCAAATAGCAAATTATAAGGAAATAAAGACAACTGAAATAATTTGGCTCCTAACTTTTTGTGAGAAAGATATTAATTAGAAGCGTTTGCCTGTGGAATACTGTTGTCAAGGAAAGATTTGGGAGAGTTGGTGGAAAGGGTTATAGAACTTTTCTGGTTTGGGATACAATTTTTGTTTATTACTTATTTATTTGTAACAATTTAATATATTTACTCTAATGTTGTTATGTCTAAACATTCCAAACAAGAAATCTCCTGTTTTGCTAATGCCTGTCGTCGTCTTTCCTCCTGGTGAACTTTCCTATTCAGCCGTATCGATCTTTTCACTCACCCCCAGATAGCATGCTTATTCTCACTTCTAAAAATATAGTCATGTCATGGCTGCTTTTCTGGTCACTGCTACCCTTGTGTCAACTTGCATCAGCAGTATTCCAAGGAAGCAAATGGCACGTTGAAATGAGGATAATTCAAGGAAGGTATATTTACAAAGATATTAGTAATAAAGGTGTTGGACTTCAATAAGCAAACCAGAGCATAATGCAGTTATCTGGAGCTAGCGGCATTAGGAGAGGGAGAGGTATCAAAATCAGAAGGGTCTTGGAGAGCAGCCTACCTGGAAAGAAGTAGCCTTCCATTGAGGAACACGGCCAATCCAAGGTGACCTAGAGATAGAGAACCAGGACAATGAATATTCTGATCTCACTCTGTTACCTCCCTCTGATCTGTCATGGTTCTTCATTGGCTGACCTCAACCAGAAAGCAGAGGGCAGGGGAGCCTAGTGATGTAATCCCTCTGACACAGAGCAGAATAGAAAGGAGGATACAGTGAGCCTAGAGGGCAAATGGATGATGTCTGGCATGCTGCCCATCCTTTGGGAACCAGTGGACATCTTACCTCTCCATGAAGTGTTTGCTTACCTTGCTAGCCCAAAGGAGCTCTTCAGTCTCTTTCAGGATTTAGTCATTGACTGTTGCCTTTTATTTTACCTTGTGTACTATTGCATTGTTTAAACGCTGTTACTTTTTAACTTCCAAATGTTTGCCTTATCCACTCAACTCAATTTTAAACTACAAGTATTAAGAATTTAAAATTTTTCCTGATACTTTGCCTTGCGCCTTGCACATAACAATTTGTTTGTTACACACACACACATATTTGTATTTCTGCATTAGTGGTCTAAGTAAAATTTCTGTGATTCTAAGAAATCAAGAAATTTGAAGAATTGGCCTTAAGGTAACTTCCCCTCTGTGTATACTTTATTATGATCTGTTTAGCCTTTTTATTATGAAAAATGTTAAACATTTACATAAGTAGAAAGAACAGTGAATTCCTAGGTACTCATCATTCAACTTCAATTACAGAATTAGTCATTCTTTCTTTATTCTCATCCTCTCCACCCCACCACTGCACTACCACCAAGGTAATTGTTTTAAACTGTGTTTACATTGATCTCTTGGAGGCCAAGGAGAGTATGCAGATTGTCATAGTTTATGTTGTCATCACTATTGAGCCACTGACATTATTTGTATACTCCTTATTTCATCTCTTTTGTTCAGATTTGCTTCACTTGACATGCAATCTCATATATATGTATTTCTGCATTAGTGGTCTAAGTAAAATTTTTGTGAAAATTGGAAGAGTTGGCCTTACAGTAACTTCCCCTCTGTGTATACTTTATTATCAGCTGTTTATCTAACTTTTTTTTTTTTTTAACAGAGACTCGTTTTTATGAGATTAACTTGTGCATTGATTTTGCATGGGGACCCAAACTGGTTTTTCAGGTGTTTCCTGACATATTTTATGTTGTCATATCTGTTTTATAGCTGCCATTACTGTACTTATCCCCAAATGTATGCAGCCTTTAAAATGAGATATTTACATAAATGTTCAGGGAAAATTGGAGCATCTGCTGCAAATTTCCATTAGTTCTTAATGCGTGAGCAGACACAGCTTTAAAAATCTTGAATGTTTTGTCAGATTCTTTTGTATTAGTCTTTTTCTTGAGTTAAGATGAACTCCTCCTTCTCTTCATTTCACTTTCTTTTTAAGGTACACACTGAAATATCCACGGGGAGCAATTTGCACTGGTCTATGTTACTTCTCTTATTAAGTAGAAGAAAGATAACATGAGTCACCTTTGTAACCCTATGGGTGTGCAAAGTCTCTTGAACAAACATTCACTTGTTAACCTCCAGATGATCAGTCAGCCTACATGGGTGTTACATTTCATGGGGAAGGAGACCTTAGATCTACAGTAGAGAGCCGCATCGTGTTCAGAAAATTGAATGTTTGAGGATTCCTATTATTAAACTTATCATTTAACCAATTTGCATTTAACCATTGAACTGACAGAAATAAGGCCTTAAGTTAATCACCTTAAAGGGAAATCAGTGGTCACATGAAGAGCCACAGCTCCCCTTGGCCTAAAAATGTGGAATTCTAAGACAATAAAGTGACTTAGGAAGTCACAAAAGGGTTTTTTCTAAGGAAACAAATTGTTCCCCCATTGGTCTCCTCTTTAATGACTTACAGCTGAGCATAAAGATCTAAAAAGACTTTTGTTCCCCCTACCTGAGAAAGATGAAACAGAGCTAGTCTTTTGAGAGATTGTTTAAGGGAGAGTGGCTGAAGGACCACGGGCCTTTGGGAGCCAGGGTAGCTATCATTGTTGGAATGGCCATGGAATGCATTTTCTGCTGTGAGGGCAGTTGGAGACAGCTGGTAGCCAAGAGAAAAAAGCTGATGCCATAGGGCAGAGTATTATTAGGAAGAAGGGAAGAAGTAGTACTGAAGAAGCCAAGAGGAAAGTGTTTGCATTTTTGCCTGATGTGGACCTAGATCTAGAAAGATGGCTTGCCAGAGGGAGTAGAAAATGAGGAAGAAAAGCCATAGCTGCTGCCCAGAGTTGTGGGCGACCTGGCACTGAAGCTGGTCAGCACTGTGTGTGTGTGTGTGTGTGTGTGTGTGTGTGTGTGTGTGTGTGTGTGTGTGTGGCGAGGGGCGGGGCCTGGCAGGACATTAGGTATCATCTTGGCAGGGGCTGAAGGGCCCTTATATGTTGATTCAACCATGCGGGGAAGAACAGCCATGATTCACCACCTAAAATAAGAATTCAGAGCCCGGGACTGAAGTTTAAGAATAGTGTGGTCTTTGGTCTATAGCTAGTGCCACTAAAAATTTTGTTGGCATTTATTTAATGTTGTGAGTAAGATTCCAGAATGCACCTAAAATGTGGAAAAACAAAACTTGTTGCTGGAAAAAAGCCTAAACTTAAAAATGTGATCCAAGTCAACAAATTAATCTCACTTTAAGCCAAAGGAAATGTTTGAAATGAAAGTACTGCCAGGAAATAGAAAGAGTATTCTAGACTTAGGCAGAAAGATTTATGGGTATTTTATGTTTAGTGACTTCCTCAGCTATAATGCATTATTAGAACGAACAAATAACCTAAGGACTCTGTTCATATCTGGACCTGAAACACAACTGGGATATCAATTTTTTCCTTCTCTGATGTCCCTTACCCTTTCAGGGGAAAAAAAAAACCCCATATATGTGGATATGAGTAATAGTTGGCCACTAATATGACCTCTAGAAAAAAACCACAGCATAGTTTGTGGTTTATCTTCAGGAAGATAAAGGAAGTAAAAGTAGGAACTATATCATTGCTTTTATTTAATTTCATTTATATAGTACTTTCCCAAATTCAGTATGCCCTGTACAAACTACATGACTATAGTTTCACAATTTCAAAGATTTGGGGAGAAAAAAAACAAATTTGTGATTTTAGTAATAAAACTGCAGCTCTATTTGGTATAAGAAATACCCTCTCAAGAATTGTATCAGTCGTTGGCTTTACAGAGTGATGTTTCACAGTAACTGGAGGGGTTTCACATGCCTTGAGAATGGCTGTGCTTCTTTAATCAAGGAATAGGAGTCTTTTTTTTTTCTTCTTTCTTGGCATTGTGCAAAAGGGAGGGAGTATTTTTGGTCCTGCTGGATGCTGAAGGCAAAGAAAGTGAAGAAAAAAGGAGAAAAAGATCATCATTTCTGAAGAAATAAGTGATGGAGGGGAGTGTCTTCATTAGTCTTGATAGAAGATTGTATTCTAAGGAGAAGTTCTAACCAATTTAAATCTATACTGGGGATCGCCAGGTGTGTGGACGTGGAGCTTTCAGCTTAGAAAATACTTAGATTATAGACACTAACATTCTCTTATATTTTCTAAATTACATGCCTGTAATTATCCTGTAACCTGGTATTTTTCTGTTTTACATTATCCTTTTTAGATATGGAAGAAAGTAGCAGTGTTGCCATGTTGGTGCCAGATATTGGGGAACAGGAAGCTATATTGACTGCTGAAAGTATCATCAGTCCTTCATTGGAAATTGATGAACAAAGAAAAACTAAACCAGATCCATTAATCCATGTTATCCAGAAGTTAAGCAAGATAGTGGAAAATGAAAAGTCACAAAAATGTCTTTTAATTGGGAAGAAACGCCCACATTCAAGTCCTGCAACACACTCTCTTGAAACCCAAGAACTTTGTGAGATTCCAGCTAAAGTAACCCAGTCACCTGCTGCTGATACTAGAAGGGCTGACATGTCACAAACAAATTTTACCCCTGACACTCTTGCCCAGAATGAAGGGAAGGCTATGTCTTATCAGTGTAGCCTTTGTAAGTTTCTGTCATCATCTTTTTCTGTATTAAAAGATCATATTAAGCAGCATGGTCAGCAAAATGAAGTGATATTAATGTGCTCAGAGTGCCATATTACATCTAGAAGCCAGGAGGAACTTGAAGCTCACGTGGTGAATGACCATGACAGTGATGCCAATATCCACACCCATTCCAAAGCCCAACAGTGTGTAAGCCCCTCCAACTCTTTGTGTCGGAAAACCACAGAAAGAAATGAAACCATTCCAGATATCCCAGTAAGTGTGGACAATCTGCAGACTCATACTGTCCAAACTGCATCTGTGGCAGAAATGGGTAGGAGGAAATGGTATGCATACGAACAGTACGGCATGTATCGATGCTTGTTTTGTAGTTACACTTGTGGCCAGCAGAGAATGTTGAAAACACACGCTTGGAAACATGCTGGGGAGGTTGATTGCTCCTATCCAATCTTTGAAAATGAAAATGAGCCCCTAGGCCTGCTGGATTCTTCAGCAGCTGCCGCGCCTGGTGGGGTCGATGCAGTGGTTATTGCTATTGGAGACAGTGAACTGAGTATCCACAATGGGCCATCAGTGCAAGTGCAGATTTGCAGCTCAGAACAGTTATCTTCATCTTCTTTAGAACAGAGTGCAGAAAGAGGAGTACAGCTAAATCAGTCGGTTACCCTGGACCCCAGTGAGGAAGAAATGCTGGAAGTGATTTCTGATGCAGAGGAGAATCTGATTCCTGATAGCCTACTTACATCAGCACAGAAAATCATCAGCAGCAGCCCCAATAAAAAAGGGCATGTGAACGTGATAGTGGAGCGATTGCCAAGTGCTGAAGAAACCCTTTCACAGAAGCGCTTCCTCATGAACACTGAAATGGAAGAAGGGAAGGACCTGAGCCCGACAGAAGCCCAGATTGGGCGCGAGGGAATGGATGATGTTTATCGTGCTGATAAATGTACTGTTGATATTGGGGGATTGATCATAGGCTGGAGCAGTTCAGAGAAGAAAGATGAGTTAATGAATAAAGGCCTCGCTACTGATGAGAATGCCCCACCAGGCCGGAGAAGGACAAATTCTGAGTCTCTTCGATTACATTCATTAGCTGCAGAAGCTCTTGTCACAATGCCTATAAGAGCTGCAGAGTTGACAAGAGCCAACCTGGGGCACTATGGAGATATAAACCTTTTAGATCCAGATACTAGTCAAAGGCAAGTAGATAGTACATTGGCAGCATACTCAAAAATGATGTCGCCACTTAAAAACTCTTCAGATGGATTAACTAGTCTTAACCAAAGCAACTCCACCTTGGTAGCACTCCCAGAGGGTAGGCAGGAGTTGTCAGACGGGCAGGTTAAGACAGGCATCAGCATGTCCTTACTCACCGTCATTGAAAAATTGAGAGAAAGGACAGACCAAAACGCTTCAGACGATGACATTTTGAAAGAGTTGCAGGACAACGCCCAGTGCCAACCCAACAGCGATACAAGTTTGTCCGGAAACAATGTGGTGGAATACATCCCGAATGCTGAACGACCCTACCGTTGCCGCCTGTGTCACTACACAAGTGGCAACAAGGGTTACATCAAGCAGCACTTACGAGTCCATCGACAGAGACAGCCTTATCAGTGTCCTATCTGTGAGCACATAGCGGACAACAGCAAAGATTTGGAGAGTCACATGATCCACCACTGTAAGACAAGAATATACCAGTGCAAGCAGTGTGAAGAATCCTTCCATTATAAGGTAAGCATTGGTTCAGGAAGTCTTTCAGAGGACCTTCGCATCTTAGAGTGAGAAGGGAACTTTATAGATCTAGTCCAATCACCTCATTTTATAGATAAGGAAACTGGGTCCCAGAAAAGTTTGGTAATTTGCCCAAGGGGATCCCAACTTATCAGTATTAAAGTTGGGACTGAAATCTAGGTCTTCAGAATTTCTGCTGTAGAATCCTTTTCCCTGCCTGCTGCCTCCTTAACAGCCTCTGTGTTTTAGTGTGTATAGTTTAAAGTGTTGATTTTCTGTTGCAAGAGAATTATAGGGAGTGTATAGTGGATTGACATCATACATACGTTTGACTTAAACAAATTTAACCGTACATCATCACAACAAAAAAATACGTATTTTTCATCTTATATGGCCCCAGAATGCCAGGCATTCAGTTCAGCTTCTACATAACCAACAGTGATGTGTATCATTGCAGAAGGAAAAATAGGCTATGGTGGACCTATTAAAAGGCACTGTCATGGAAACAGAGCCATGTGTGTCATGTTTTATGGGCAGGGTAAAGAACTTTCAAGAGTTATTTTTACTGTCTGATTTTTATGTTAAGTACTGACCTTATCAAAACCAATATCCTGTATGAAGTGCTATTCTTTTATAAAGGAAACTTGTTGAATCATTGGTTTAGAACTTTTCTTCTTCAGTGGGCCAGGTGACTCCTTGAAAATGTATTACAAATGTTATCCTAAGGGCTAACTAGGAGGTACACTTTTTCCCTCAGATTACCGAGAGCTGGGGTCTAGCTGTGGTAAAAAGGTAACAGGAGGGAGGCCGAGGCGGGCGGATCACGAGGTCAGGAGATCGAGACCATCCTGGCTAACACTGTGAAACCCCATCTGCTAAAAATACAAAAACTTAGCTGGGTGTGGTGGTGGGCACCTGTAGTCCCAGCTGCTCGGGAGGCTGAGGAAGGAGAATGGCATGAACCTGGGAGGCGGAGCTTGCAGTGAGCCAAGATCATGCCACTGCACTCCAGCCTGGGCAACAGAGCGAGACTCCGTCTCAAAAAAAAAATAAGGTAACAGGAATAAGAAAGCCCTTGAGTCTGAGGTTCACTGCTTGTCAGATTACACTCATGAAATTCCAAGTAGGACGTCCACATAGGCTGCAAAGACAAGTTCCAGAAGTCTCCAGGAGTTTCTTTTGCTACTGGGCTCTTGATTCATGGGAATGGAAGTAGAGGAGACAGGATGTCCTTGGAGGAGCACTTCCAGTTAGGTCTCTTACACATTTAGATATTTAAATGAAAAATTAGGAGTCCAGCGATGACTGATTGGATTTATTTTTGTGAAGTTGCATTATTCTGAACACTCTGCTCGTTCCTCCTCTGGGCCTGCCAGTGTTTCAGTAAATACGGACACGCCCTGCGTAATCACCTAAGAAAATGGTGACTTCCTTTCAGAGAATATGAAGAGGAACTGTCCATTGAATGTGATTATGATTTGCTAATGTACTTCTTTCTATAAATTGTCAAATGTGTCAAATGATCCTTTAGCAGACTTGATTTTAAAATATGGTAATTCATTGTACTAGGCCATGAAAGCAATGAACTCATTCTTCTACAGCCTCCTAAGAGTTGGACATGTATATTTATTGAAAATTATATCTTTCTTTCCACTTTTTAGAGTCAATTGAGGAACCATGAGAGAGAACAGCACAGTCTTCCAGATACCTTGTCAATAGCAACTTCTAATGAGCCAAGAATTTCCAGTGATACAGCTGATGGAAAATGTGTCCAGGAAGGTATCTATGTATTTTGTTATGCAGGATGCAGTGTCTCGCACATGACATAAAAGTGTCCTTAGTTGTCATGGTTATTTTCAGGGCAAAAGCCTATATTCTCCTCCATTTTTGTACCATGGATGTGAGTGAATCTGATCTCTGTTTCTGAGGAAATGCCGAGTACTGAATGAAGCAGATGATTACTAGGTCCTAGGTGAGAAGCCCTAGATAGTAAGGATTCATCTTCAGTTGTGTAGGTAGATATTGCAGTTGAAACTTAAGAGCCCCTTGGAAGGTGATGTACCAGCAAGCCAGAAAAGCTGCAACATGGAAAACAGGCCTCCCCTCCCTCTCTCGGCACCAGTTGACCTACTGAGAACAGAGCTTTTGCAGATGGTAAGCCCCCACCCCAAACTTTAACTGGGGCTTCCCGCTGTGATCTTATTCTTACCCAAGTGTGACTGCCAGATTTTATCTGCATTATTAAAAAAAAAAACACAGACACACAAGATCTTTTTATGTACTAGTTAGGTAGCAGTCAACCGAGTTTCTGGTAATAGGAATATTAGAATCAAAAGATTTAATTAGAGCTCCATGAGAAGGCGGATGCCACATCCGGAGAATTAAGGATAAAGTGTACTAAGCTGTGCCGCTTTGGTTCAGCTCACTTAAATTGATATACTTTAAATGTCTCCAGTGTGGCGCATAGTGTTTATGGGAGATAAAACATATTGGGGTGACTTTCCTTTTTAGATTTGCTAAGAATTAAAGTTAGAAACGACTACAGAGTGAAACGTTTTACCATCATGTTTCATTAAATTATACCCCAGAAAGCATAACCGATTCTAGAATGCTTCTGAAAGAACTGATTTTGACACCACTGTAGCACCAAAATTCTCATGTCAAACAGATGTCATCCCTGTAAAACTCTCCGAAACAAAAGGAGTTTATGACATAGCATCTGTTTCTGCAGTAGATGGCTGAGCTAAAACAGTTTTGTTTCCTTTTTACAAAATAGCCCTAAATGCCTCCTTTTATTTTAATTCATTATGTTTCCATATCCCCTTTAAAGGAGACATTAAAACGTCTAATATGATTGGACCATAAATCCCTAATGAAGGGATGAAGTAAATACTACTTAGTAGCACCACCTGCAGTTAATACCAGTGTTGGAAGATGTCTTTTTTAGCACCGTCCTAAAAAGCAAACATTTCAAACTGTCCAAATGAGTTAACATTAAAATTCACAATTTTAATAAAAAGATTAAAGTGTCAGCTCAAAATCAAAATAACCACTTCAGACTTTACAGTATTAATGTATGTTTACTAGCTTTTATGTTGCAGCATCTTTTCTTTGTGGCTCATGCCTTTTTTTTAGGGTTACATGTATGGATTTTTAAATTGCCTGCCGTGCCTGTTTTCCCCCACCTGGCTCCATTTGCTTTTTTCTCTCAGTACTGTAGCAGTTCAGATGGCTGCATACTTATACCTGGATGGGTACTTTATTAACTCAATATTAGATATTTTGAAATCTGATTGTCAGGCCAAAGAAAACATTTTTAGCTCACAAATAAGGTAATAATAATTCATGCTTTGTTAAAACTTCTTTACCTATTTAGTAAACCTGTTAAACAAGAAGAGAGGTGTGTGCCTCTGTGATCCCCAGTCTCTGCCATTCTGATAGCACAGATACCTTAGGGCATGTTTCAGCTTAACTAATTTGCTTGGCCAAAAGGCATGGCCTGCCTGTCTTGAGCTAGATACTGTGCTAGGTGCTGGGAGTACAGTGAAAGGCGTCACTGCCCTTCAGGAACCCAACTCAGTGAAGAAGACAGAACGAGGCTGATGGGTATGTCAGCAGATACCGCAGGAGCTCAAATAGAGCCGCAAACAAAGCCCTTTCGTATGGTGTTACTCCATGAAACCTAATTAAATTGTTTTTTATTGGAAACCTATAATTTGCCAGGCCCTGGGGATTCAGTCTAAACAAAACAAGCAGATCCTTATCCTCAGGGAATAGACAGCTTAGTGACAGGGCAGAGATTTTACCCAGACATACAGGTAAAGTACAGACTTTGCTAAAGGAAAAATATAGGACTTATTAAACTATGCTGTGAGGTTCTAGCATTTCCAATTTGTAGATGAGAAAACTGAGACTTCAAGAGGCAAAATAATTTACCCATGATCATACTGGTAGAAAGTGGCAGAGCGAGGACTAAGCCCAAGTTTTTGAACTTTAAATCCAATATTCTTTCCATTGGAAACAGTTGCTTGAAGTAGCACAGGCTCTCATTCTGTGCTATATTAAGTTTTTCCATCTGTCAGTTTTATTAGTTGTCATTGATCTGTAATATTTCTCGCACAAAACCATTATCCAATATTTCACACTTCCTTTTTTAGGGCTTTTTTTAAACTGTATTTGGAACAGTGCCATTTATAATCAAGTCCAAGTTTTTAACCTACCAATTAAGAGCAATACTTAAATTATAATTATGATTAGTGTGTATATTAATGTTATAGATTTATACCAGAAAATTAGGACATTTTGTTCTGCCTGGCAGTAGTTATTAGCAAAAGAAAATTTCAATTTTAGAAACTGTAAATTTAACTTAAGGATTTTCTTTGTTGAAATTTCAGTGTGGGTTTTCCTTTGTATAATACCACGGATTTTACTTTCATGCAGTGTATACAGGTGTCCTACCTAAGCTTTCTTCCTGCCAAGAGACACACAGTTCTTCCTGCTCTGCCTTTTTCATGAGCTTCCATGCTTGCTTTGTTTCTGAATATAAAGCAGAGTGTGAATAGCCTGTGGACTGTATGCTGACAGACAAGTACATGAAGCGTTGAATGTCTTCAAGAAATCATTTTATATGATCAAGTCACTCAACTCGTATTGACATAAGCTTACCCCAACTTGAATTACTCAGCCCTGTTGTTGCAGAGTGAGTTTAGTAACATGGCTTCTTTTCGTTGGATCCATGTTTCCTGCGTTTCGGAGAGCTGCATATTCATGTCGGTCATAACCTTTGTCCCTGTAACCTGTCAGTTAACTAGAAAGAATTATACATTGCATAGCACTTAAAAATTTGTGGCTGCATGATAGTAATAAATGTAAAATTTATTAGTAATTTAAGTATAAATAAATCAAATGTTTAAATTAAGAGGTAAATTTTGTTAGCCTGGATAAAAATAAAATCTAAGAAAACAAAAAAAAAAAAAAAAAAAAAAAAAAAATTTGCGGCTGCTTTTCCTTTCTTGTTGCATTGGTAGCTGACGTTTAGTGGTAAACAAAGAAAATGCACTGGGTGAAAAGGCCTTAGGCTTTTTCTGTAGGGGGAGAGTGGGGGAGAGATCTCTTGCTCTGTTGCCCAGGCTGGTCTCCAGCTCCTGGCCTCAAGCAGTCCTCCCACCTCAGCCTCCCAGAGTGCTAGGATTATGGGCATGAGACACCACACCCAGCCAGGCTTTTTATATTGAGTTGGTTATATATGCTTCATAGCTACACTTTATAATAATTGGAGTATAGTATTAAATTACAGCTTGTTGGCAAGTCAGTGTTTCTGTAAGACAGTATATCCAATATTGGTTAGAGTAACACCTATTTGGTGATACAGCTCAACAAGGTGTCTCTGATTAATTTAGCTCCTACACAGTCAGCCAGAAGCAAGTTCATTATGATTTAGAATATTGTACATAGTTATGCAGAAATCACTCAACCTATCTGTGTTTATAGGTCAGATGATGTTCAGTTTATATCTGCTGATAGTGTATATGCAGGAAAACCTATAAAACCACTTCAGACTTGTTAAAACAGTGAGAAAGCCATGATTGAAATATTAATACAACTGTGTGGTATAAATTTTCATTTACAATGGAATGTAAATGCTGTCATTTGAATCTTGTCAAAGCCTGCTACTAAAACTCTGAAATACCTTGTCTAGGGAATAAGTCTTCAGTCCAGAAACAGTATAGATGTGATGTGTGTGATTATACAAGTACAACATATGTTGGTGTCAGAAACCACAGGCGAATCCATAACTCTGATAAGCCGTACAGGTAAGTGTTATAATTCTAGAATTTTAATGCTTGTATTAAAATATTTCATAGTAAAGAAATAAAATGAAATAATTAAAAATGTATAGCACTTATTGAAACACAGGTTAAGAAGTAAGAAATTTTTACGAATTGGTTTTATATTTTGTTGTTTTATATATTTATTTATTTTTTGGGTCAGGGTCTTGCTGTATTGCCCAGGCTGGAGTGCAGTGGTGTGATCACAGCTCATTGCAGCCTCGAACTCCTGGCCTCAAGGGATCCTCCCACATCAGCCTCCCAAAGTGCTGGGATTGCAGGCATGAGCCACTGCACCTGGCTGGTTTTATAAGTCTTGTTTGGTTTGTTCAGATGTGAACTTTAAGCTTGAATCTTAGGACAGTAGGTATTTTGTCTAGTTGATATATAGGAAATTGTCTTTATCTGTCAATTTTCTGTTTTCATTTCATGTGGGTATAAATTTCATAGCTTTTTCAGTGCCTTAGAGTTCATTTCAGTAATTTGGCGCAGTAAGATACTCAGTATTCAGCAAAAGATCCTTAAAACTTAAAAGGCAATAAAATTTTC
Source organism: Symphalangus syndactylus (assembly GCF_028878055.3). Classification (NCBI taxonomy): domain Eukaryota; kingdom Metazoa; phylum Chordata; class Mammalia; order Primates; family Hylobatidae; genus Symphalangus; species Symphalangus syndactylus. Next base: position 55,970,129 of record NC_072435.2, read on the forward strand.
TATGAAAGAGTCCATTTTTCAAAATTAAGCTAGTATGTGTAGAATAAGTCATTTAATTTCGTTACTTGATTTTTCCCAAAAGCAAATTCACATATGTATTTCAGAAAATATAGGCATTCTCAGTGATAGTGCTAGGCAATGGGCATGAACTTTCACCCCCTTGTCAAAACTTAGCAGGTTTTAACTCTCTCCCCAGATTTTGTAGATATGATACAAGTGAGTGTGGGAAAGTTATTCTATTAATCTCAATGAAAACCCAACAGATTGTGCCATAAAAGGTCATTGTTTAATCCCATAGTGTGGTGATATGTGTATGGTTTTGAATATTCAATATGTGCTTAATTTGCAAACCAGCAGACTTACTTATAATCACTCTTCAGACAGTACATCTGTTTGCAGAGTCTTTTTTTTGTTTTTTGTTTTGTTTTGTTTTGAGGCGGAGTCTCGCTCTGTCGCCCAGGCTGGAGTGCAGTGGCGCAATCTTGGCTCACTTCAAGCTCCCCTCCTGAGTTCATGCCATTCTCCTGCCTCAGCCTCCAGAGTAGATGGGACTACAGGCGTCCGCCACTGCGCCCAGCTAATTTTTTTGGTATTTTTAGTAGAGATGGGGTTTCACTGTGTTAGCCAGGATGGTCCCGATCTCCTGACCTTGTGATCCACCCACCTCGGCCTCCCAAAGTGCTGGGATTACAGGTGTGAACCACCGCGCCCGGCCTACAGAGTCTTAAAACTCTGTGGAAGGTGTTTGACCTTGCCTCAGTCCTCCTCAGTGTCTTCCTTCCTTCCTTCCTTCCTTCCTTCCTTCCTTCCTTCCTTCCTTCCCTTCCCTTCCCTTCCCTTCCCTTCCCTTCCCTTCCCTTCCCTTCCTTTCCCTCCTTTCCCTCCTTTCCTTTCCTCCCTTTCCTTCCTTCCTTTCCTTCCCTCCCTCTCTCCCTCCCTCCCTCCCTCCCTCCCTCCTTCCTTCCCTCCCTCCTTCCTTCCTTCCTTCGTTCCTTCCTTTTTTTCTTTGACAGTCTCGCTCTGTCATCACCCAGGCTAGAGTGCAGTGGCGTGATCTCACCTCATGGCAACCTCCACCTCCCAGGTTCAAGTGATTCTCATGCCTCAGCCTCCTGAGTAGCTGGGACCACAAGCATGTGCCATGATTAGCTAATTAGAGACGGGGTTTCGCCAGATCTTGAACTCCTGGCCTCAAGTGTCCGCCCAACTTGGCCTCCCAAAAGTGCTGGGATTACATGGTTACACCATGTCCAATCAGTCTATTTAATAGGTGGGACTGAGTATATACACAGTCATGATTTGTACCGGGAAATGTTTAGGAGAATGTGATGGAAACAGGGAACACTAGCTTACCTGATAGGAAGAGAAAGCTTTGCCTTTATATTTTTGGTATCCTTGAATTTAGACATACCGTGCCAGATTCATGTGATTTAAGTAAGAAGAAAATAACATTTCTCTGGGTCCAGAATTAGATTGTTCTTTCATTCATGGAGAAATAGTTATTGAGCAAATATTATGCCTCAGGGGCCGTGCTAGATTCTTGGACTACAGTCATAACAAAACAGACGTCATCTTTGCTGTCATGGAACTTGTAGACAAACAATAAGCAAGTAAACCCTCAAATACTTAGGAAAAAAGTTAGTGATTCTGGTTCTGTTGAAGGTTAGTCATTCTGGATCTGCTTTATTAGATCAGTCTTGCAGCTTAAAGATTCATTTTGATAGCTGTCAGTGTCTCAGGGATGTTTTCTTATGTTCTTAAAATATTCACAGATTCATAGAATTCATTGCAGTTGTCCTAGGGTCTTCCTACCAACGGGCAACATCCCGTGAGAATCCTCTTTGTGTAACATGAGAGAACTCTCAGTCTGTTATTTTCCAAATTTATTCACACTCCACTTTGTCACTGGGTTTGGTGTGTGTTTATGCCTTAGAAACAATTTTGTCGTATCTCCCTCTTTGTACTTATTATCAGTTTTTCCTCATAAGTCTTGTTTTCTAATGTCATGGCTCTCCTTTTAACCTTCTTTAAATACTCACCATCCTTTGTCTTCATGGGATTTCTGGTCGCAGAGCATTACGGATTAACATGTTCTATTCCAGGATGTTTCTAGGACTTGCTCCTCATTGTCCTATACCGTGTGCCTTAAGTGGAGCTGGTAGCTCAGCCTTTATAATGTCTGACTTAATCCAAGGATCACAGGAGTTTCTCTGGCTCATTTCGTGTCTGCTTCATTCAGTTTCCTTGCCTGGTGCACTTATGGTCAGAGTTTGGGCTTGGTTTCTCAGAGTTCATGCCATACTCTATGCATTTCTGATTCCCTACATTTTGTTAAGAAACATGCTCACAAGCAGCAGTAATGAGTTCTTAAAGAGCTACAAGGCCTTGTTGCACAATTTCTAAACTTTGCACAAGGGCGCAAAAGATTTATTGTTTACTTTAGTGTGCCTGTTACATAGTAAGTTTTCTGTAGTGGTGAAACCTGTTCCTTTCTCATGCTTTTGCTTTTTATGCTGTCATTCCAGTCCTTCAATGACCCCATCTTTGTGGTCTGGGCAGTATGGCTTCATGGATCCCTGGTTCTGGGGGCAGATAGTCCTGGGATTGAATCTGAGCTCTCTCACTTGTGAGATTTGTGATCTTGGGCAAACTGTTTCACCTGTCTGTGCTGGTTTTGTCATTAATAGAATGAGGATATTAAGGTTGTAAGGATGAAATGAAATACCATATAAGGTACCAGCACATAATAAACAGCCAGTATGTGGTAGCTGGTAGTTACTGGGCCCAGCTTTTATCTTCCCAATAATTCATTATCTAACCAAAGAAAAGTACTAAAAGGCTGATGACCTCTAAAACACTAGGGAAACAAAGAAGAATTAATTCTGTGCCAGGGTAGGCAGGCAGAGCTCATTTTACAGGAGAGATGCTGGGCCCAGGCAGAGTGCTGTCCCTGCTGATGTCCCCATGCTATGTCTGGCTGCTTTGGAGTCACTCTAGTATCTTGGGAGCATCCCAGGCCTGGACCACACACTTCCTGTGCCCCACTGGTGACCTTGGGAATGTTATGCCACACTAAGCCTCTTTTCCCATACGAAACTGGGGAGAATACTTCCCCGCTCATAAGACTTTGTGAAGATTAAGTGAGATTATATTTATGAAGTACCCAGCATGTTACTTGGTGCATTGAAGGGGCTTGTTCCCATTTTCTGCTCATGAAGTTGTCAGATTATCTCAGAAGCCCTGTTCTTACCCAGAAAAAAAGAGAGCTGTTTTCCATTCCTGTGGAAGGACAGGGAAAGATTAAAATGACATCATTCCATCCCGGTCCTTACCAATGCAGCTATTAATAACTTTGTTTTTATTCTGTGTAAACCATATACCAATTATAGTTATACCTGACATTTTTTTCTTTTTTAAATTTTATTTTTGCATAAGTTGTTGGGGTACAGGTGGTATTTGGTTACATGAGTAAGTTCTTTAGTGGTGATTTGTGAGAACCTGGTGCACCCATCACCCGAGCAGTATACACAGCACCATATTTGTTGTCTTTTATCCCTTGCCCTCCTCCCACTCTTTCCCCCCAAGTCCCCAAAGTCCATTTTATCATTCTTATGCCTTTGCGTCCTCATAGCTTAGGTCCCACGTATCAGTGAGAACATACGATGTTTGGTTTTCCATTCCTGAGTTACTTCACTTAGAATAATAGTCTCTAATCTCATCCAGGTCACTGCAAATGCTGTTAATTCATTCCTTTTTATGGCTGAGTAGTATTCCATCATAATATATATATATATCAGAGTTCTTTATCCACTTGTTGATTGATGGGCATTTGGGTTGGTTCCACGATTTTGCTGTTGTGAATTGTGCTGCTATAAACTCGCATGTGCAAGCGTCTTTTTCAGATAATGACTTCTTTTCCTGGGATTGCTGGATCAAATGGTAGTTCTACTTTTAGTTCTTTAAGGAATCTCTACACTGTTCCATAGTGGCTGTACTAGTTTACGTTCCCATCAGCAATGTAGAAGTGGTCCTTATCGCCACATCCACACCAACATCTACTGTTTATTGATTCTTTGATTATGGCCATTCTTACAGGAGTAAGGTGGTATCACACTGTGGTTTTGATTTGCATTTCCTTGATCATTAGTGATGTTGCATTTGATTTGCATTTCCCTGATCATTAATGATTTTTTCATGTTTGTTGGCCATTTGTGTATCTTCTTTTAAGAATTGTCTATTTATGTCCTTAGCCCACTTTTTGATGGGATTGATTGTTTTTTTCCTACTAATTTGTTTGAGTTCATTGTAGATTCTGGATATTAGTCCTTTGTCAGATGTGTAGATTGTGAAGATTTTCACCCACTCTGTGGGTTGTCTGTGTACTCTGCTGACTGTTCCTTTTGCCTTGCTAAAGCTCTTTAGTTTAATGAGATACAGCTATTTATCTTTGTTTTTATTGCAATTGCTTTTGGGTTTTTGGCCATGAAATCCTTGCCTAAGCCAGTATCTAGAAGAGTTTTTCCAGTGTTATCTTCTAGGATTTTTGTAGTTTCAGGTCTTAGGTTTAAGTCCTTAATCCATCTTGAGTTGATTTTTGTATAAGGTGAGAGATTATACCTGACATTTATAACATTGACCCCAAAGTTTTACTGAAAAGTTCCACTCAAAATTTTTCATATTAGATGGTCCTTGGTTTAGTTTAATATTGCACTGCTGGACCTGCCCTGATTTACATCTCCCAGTACCACTTTTGTAGAGAACAAGATGGGAGAACAAAACGTTGTCCTAAGAGTATCAGTTTCTTTTTAACCATATGGCATGGAACCCATTTTCCCTTAGAAACACAACTGTACTGTGCTTAGGTTCTGAAACTACACTGTGGCAGGGGGACAGCATGATTTCAAGGGAAGTACATGGGCTTTGGGCTCAAGTACTCCACACACAGCCCGGGACATAGTAGGTGCTTGGTAAATGTTGACTGATAGTAATCCATATCCCACAATTTTTCCCATCTGTAAAATGGGTCTGATTCTATAAGCTTTTTGTATAAGTTTATGCTTGAAAATAAATGTGTAGTGGTATCATTATGCCTTTTCTTCCTTAAGTAGAATAGCTGCCCAAATAATATAAGATGATTTTTTTTAATACCCAGTCCAAAATACCCATTTTCCCCTAATTGTTTCAAAACATACTTTTGGAGGTAGCTTTTTCATATTGAGAACAAAACAAGGTCCAGCCACTCTATTAAGAGAGTATCTTAAGTCTCTCTCTCCCTCCCTCCCTCTAAATTTTTTAAATAGATTTTATAATTGATGTTACCATGCCTCCTGAAAATTGCATAAATCACAAAGGTACAGCTGATGAATAATCACAAATTAAACTTGTGCTTGTAACACAAACCATTATGAGCCCTTCAGCAGCACCCCTTCGTGGGCTTTCCAGTCATTAACCACCCCTCCCCTCTTTCTGGTAACCACTATCTTGACTTCTAACATTATCAATTAGTTTTTTTCTGTTTCTGAACTTAATAAAAATGGAATCATACAGTACATATTCTACTTTATGTTCAGATTTTTTTACTCAACGTGTGTGTGTGTGTGTGTGTGTGTGTGTGTGTGTCTGTATAGTTCCACCTAGCACAATTGCATTTCATTGTTACATAGTATTCCACTGTTAAGACCACCACAATTTATTCATTGTTCTGTGGATAGACATTTGGGTTATTGCAAGGTTTTCCTCCCTGATATGATCGATAACATTTTGAACATTCTTTTACATGTTTTTGGGCACATATATGAAATGAGTCCATTTCCATTGGGTTTATACCTAGGGGTGGAATTTCTGGGTAATTGGACATGTATATGTATTCAGCTTTGGTAGACAGTGTCAACAGTTTTCCCAAAATGGTTGTACCTATTCACATCCTCACCAGCACTTTGTGCTGTCAGTCTTTAATCTTTATTGTTTTGGTAGATGTATAGTAGTATTGTGCTTTGTTTGCATTTCCCTGATGATTTCTGAGTTTGAGCATGTTTTCATTTGTTTATGGGCTATTATTGCCCACTTCTTTTTTGCATTGTCTATTGTATTAGTTTAGCATTGTTATAAGGGAATATCTGAGGGTGGGTAATGTATAAAGAAGAGGTCTATTTGGCTTATGGTTCTGCAGGCTGTCCTCTGCTTCTGATGAGGGCCTCAGGAGGCTTCCAGTCATGACAGAGGTGAAGCGGGAGCAGATATGTCACATTGTGAGACATGGAGCAAGAGAGAGGGGAGGAGGTACAGGCTCTTCTTAGCAGTCAGATCTTGCAGTAACAGAGAGAGAACTCATTATTCATGAATAACTACACCAAGCCATTCATAAGGGATCCATCCCCATGACCCAGTCGCCTCTCCCCAGGCTTTACCTCCAACATTGGGAATCAAATTTCGACATGAAATTTGAAAGGACAAATATCCAAACTATATCATCTGCTGTTTTCTTACTGATGTGCAGGAGCTCTTCATGTATTCTGAGTACAAGGCCTTTGTGGGGCATATTGCAGATGTCATCTAACTATGGCTTGCCTTTCTATTTTCTCAATGATGTCTTTTGATGAACAGACATTTCCAGTTTAATATAATCAAATGTATTAATCTTTTTCTTTGTGTTTAGGACTTTTGTGTTCTTATATTCTGAAACTAGTTTTGATTTTTTGAAATAGTCTGTTGAGTAAGGTAGATGATGATACAGAAATAAAAATGTGTGCTGATTTTCAGGGATGGCGCATCAACTATGTGTGCTTAGGTATTACTGAGCCTCATTTACTAATATGGCACTAAAGCTAAAAATAAATCTAAACAGAAAACATTCCAGAAAGGCTTTCAGCAGGGGGAATGGCAGTTTAGAATGGAAATGATAAGGTTGTCTCTCAGCGTAGTCAGTTATTGTATGGGATTTGTATAAATATAAGTTTATTAGAAAGGATGATAATAGCTGGTATTTTTGAGAAGACTGTTTGTGGGCCAGGCCCGGTGTGCTAAGCATTTAATACGTGTCAGTTCAGTCCTCACAGCAGCCCAGTACTTAGGAATATTACTACCCCAATTTTGTAGACATGGAAACAGAGGCTGGGCTAGCTTAAATAACAGTTCCCCATGTCTCAGAGCCGGGGCCTGAACTCTTGCTCCTAATAACTGTGTCATCCTGCCTGTCTGTGCTACACCAGGGAGATTTCTTTATGAAGTGTACTGCTGCTGCATGCCAGCAGCCCACGCCAAATCGGGGTGTGAAACAGAAGCAATTTCATTATGCTCAGGGATTCTATGGGTCAGTCAGGAATTTGGAAAGGACACAGTAGAGACAGCTTGTCTCTGTCCCATACAGTCTGGGATCTCATCAGGGAAGGCTTGAAGGCTGGAAGTGACCCAGACAGCTAGGGGTTACAGTCCTCTGAAGGCTGCCTCAGCACAGGCTGGTGGCTGTGCTGGCTGTTGGTTGGGCCTCAGCTGGAACACATACATGATTTCTCCTTGTGGACTTTGCAGGTCTGCTAGTCCCCAAAATGAGCTTCTTAGATACGAAGTAGGCAAAAGCTGTGTTGCCTTTTATGACCTAACCTTGGCAGTCACAGCCCATCACTTCCACCAGTTACAGGCTTCAGTCTTTTTTCATCTGTAGGCATCGTGATTCTTTAGTCAATGTGTTGGCTTGGGGAAAAACTTAAGTCTTTAAAAAGCCTCAGTTTGTTTAAGGAAAATAGTGAAGGAGGTAGTTTCATCAGGAGGAAAAAATATGTATTTTGTTTTGAAGAGATGAACTGAAAGAGTTTGTTTTTCTCAGTGGCATAAAGATCTCTCAGGTTCATCACAAAATTTGAAGTGGCTGTTTTGTGGGGGCCTTAGTTATTTCTTTAAAAGCATAGAAAATGAATTGAAGGTCATAAGCCCTATTGCAAAAATTTCTATTGAAATATTTGTGTATGTGTTCAAACCAGACTCAGGTCACCCCAAATCTTGTAGGACATCCAGCTACTTTCTTCCATCTAAGCCCTCAAGGCAGTTGACCTGGAAACTATTCCCAAGGCAGTATTCCCAAGGATACAGTATTCCCAAGGCAGTTGACCTGGAAACTAACCTTGGTCCCAGGCCAGGAAAGTGGGGGTTTTTAAACCAGCATCCTTATCTCCTTGGGGTTCTGAGACCAAAGTAACTGACTTACTAACAGTGGGAAAGTCTGTAGAAAAATTCAGTCTCAGGCTTTTTAGCCAAGTTATAAGAAGCCTTGGGTCTCTACATTGGCTTTCTTTGGGTTGCCAAAGTAGCTTCTTTGCATTGGGAAGAAACCATTTTTTATACAGATACGGGTCGGGTTTTATTGGTTAACATAGAAATTGTGCTGCTTTGGACATTCCAAAGCCTGGATCTAGCAATGGCCATATTTACAGGCCACTCTAGGAGTACAGCAATCACGCTGTTAGGGTGTTCACTTCTTTCCCCATGTCATATGTATGACTTTGCCTTGGTAGACTTGAATAATTGAGTCCCAAATGGCTCTGTCATCAGGAGCATCCAGCAGTTCCACCAAGGAAGCAAAGCAGAATCGTGACAGGTAGTGTCATGATCAACATGCTCTTTTGTCAGTGTGGTTTCGTTTTGGTTTAAGCCTTTTTTTGGCCAATGGATGGGGTGGGATAGGAAGGAGCAGTTTACCCTACATGGAAATATGGTTGTTGCTGGTCTGTTGGTGAGGTGGTTAGAAATGATTTGTTAGACATAGCCTCTGTTTCAAAACATACTTTCTTTTCTTTATGTTTTTGTTTTGTTTTCTAATACATGTTATTGTATATATTGGAGGTTAACAATATGATGTATAGGATATAGACAGTAAAATGGTTACTGTAGTGAAGCAAATTAGCATATCTATCATCTTACATACTTTTTTGTGGCAAAAGCAGTTAAAATCTACTTATTTAACAAAAATTCCTAATACAGCACATTTTGATTACAGTCCTCATGCTGTGTATTAGATCTCTAGACAAGTTCATCCTACATACATGCTGCTTTGTATGCCGGAATCTTCTCTCTCTCCCCACCCCCAGCCCCTGGTAACCACTCCTTCCTTCTCTCTGTGTGTGTGTGTATTGGACTTTTAAGTAAGATTGAACAATATTTGTCTGTCTGTGTCTGGCTTGTTGGCATGAGGGCCCATCCATGTTGTGGCAAAAGGCAGGCTCTCCCTTTTTAAGGTGGAATGATTGTGTATGTGTGTGTGCGTGTGTGTGTGTGTGTGCGCGCGCACGTGCACCTGCCACGTTTTCTTTATCCATTTGTCCGTCAGTGGACACTTAGGTTGTTTCCATACCTTGGTTTTTGTGAGGAATGCTGCACTGAACATGGAAATGCAGATACCTGGTGAGGTGGCGATTTCATCTCCTACACAGAAGAGGGATTTCTGGGTCGTGTGGTAGTTCTGTTTTTAATTTCTTTAGGAACCTCCATACTATTTTTCATGGCCGTACCAATCTACATTGTCACCAACAGTGTAGTAGGATTTCCTTTTCCCTACACCCTTGCCAACATTTGTTCTCTCTTTTGTCTTTGATAATAGTCATCCTAACAGGTTGTCATTTCGTAGTGGTTTTAATTTGTGTTTCCCTGATGATTAGCGATGTTGAGCATGTTTTCATATCACTGTTGCAGTTTTTATGTCTTTGGAGAAGTAACTGTTCAGGTCCTTTGCCCATTTTTTAATCGAGTTATTTGTCCTTCTGCTATTGAGTTATAAGTGTTCTTTATAAATTTTGGATATTAACCCCTTATCAGATATGTGGTTTGCAAATATTTTTTTGCAGTCCTTAGGTTGCTCTTTCATTTTGTTGATTGTTTTCTTTGCTGTGCAGAGGTTTTTTGGTTTGATGTCCCATTTATTTATTTGTGCTCTTGTAGCCTGAGCTTTTGGTATCATAACCAAAAAATCATTGCCACTGCAGCGAGATTTTTCCTTGTATTCTCTTCTAGGAGTTGGATGGTTTCTGATATTCCATTCAGCTATTTTATCCATTTTGAGTTGATTGTTGTGGATGATGTAAGATATGGGTCCAATTTAATCCTTTTGCATGTGGATATCCAGTATTCCCAGCACCATTTATTGAAGAGACTATTCTTTCTCCATTATGTCCTCTTGGTGCCCTTGTCAAATATTCATTGACTGTGTATGTTTAGATTTATTTCTGGGCCATTTATTCTGTTCATGGATCTGCACTTCTGTTTTTATGCCCTTACCAACTGTCAAAACATATTTTCTATCATTTCTCCTTTTTCTGGGTACTACATGTATAGATCAGAGCCTTAAAAATGGCTGTGCCCGGCCGGGCGCGGTGGCTCACGCCTGTAATCCCAACACTTTGGGAGGCTGAGGCAGGTGGATCACCTGAGGCCAATAGTCCGAGACCAGCCTGACCAACATGGAGAAATCCTGTCTCTACTAAAAATACAAAATTAGCCGGGTGTGGTAGCGCATGCCTGTAATCCCAGCTACTTGGAAGGCTGAGGCAGGAGAATCACCTGAACCTGGGAGGGGGAGGTTGCGGTCAGCCGAGATCGATTGCACGATTGCATTCCAGCCTGGGCAACGAGCGAAACTCCCATCTCAAAAAAAAAAAATGACTGTGCCCCTCAGCCCAGGAACGTTCTTATCCCTGGAAAGGAAGGGGAGGCAATTGAGGCAAGGCACACAGGGAGTCTCAAAGGTATATTGGTAATGTTCTGTGTCTCAACTAGGAGTGTTAATTGTTTATTATTATTATTATTATTTTTTTTTTGAGATGGAGTCTCACTCTGTTGCCCAGGCTAGAGTGCAGTGGCATGATCTCGGCTCACTGCAAGCTCTGCCTCCCAGGTTCACGCCATTCTCCTGCCTCAGCCTCCCAAGTAGCTGGGATTACAGGCACCCACTACCATACCTGGCTAATTTTTTATATTTTTAGTAGAGATGGGGTTTCACCATGTTAGCCAGGATGGTCTCAATCTCCTGACCTTGTGATCCGCCTGCCTCGGCCTCCCAAAGTGCTGGGATTACAGGAATGAGCCACCGCACCCAGACCATTCTTTATTATTCTTAAAGAGTCTTGTGGGGGAAATGAACTCTATCCTAAAGAATAATCTACAATGCATTTATATTGATGTACAAGATAATTTGTTATAGCATTGTTTATAATGTCAAAAAGATCAAAAACATTCTAGCTCTATGCTACTTAGTAGAGTAGTTAAATTACAATATTTTCATAGGATGGAACATTATACCCCATTGAAAATGCATAATTTTTAACTTGAGAAAATACTCATGGAACGTTGTCAAAAGTAGGATTAAAAATCTATAGTATGATTCTACTTTTGCTTCAGATCTACATATGTACATTAAAAAAGACCAGGAAGCTATGCAAGTAATTTTTTAGAATTTGTCTTTATACTTGCCTATATTCCATTTTTGTGCAAGGAATATAGATTATATAATCAGAAAAGGGTTTAAATAAAGAGATAGCGTTTGCTGACCAGTTGAGTGGACAGGAATTGGCTCAGTAATTTAAACTAACAATCCATAAGCAAGGGGCTCTGATAGCATAGGAAACCAGATAACCCACAACTCTCCACATGAAGAAAAGGCGTTTTTTTCAGCTGTCAGTTCTGCAGGCCGAAAAGTTTGAGGGCCTGGCCCTGGCTTCTGGTGAAGGTTTTTGTACTACGTCACAACATGGCAGAGAAGGTCAGAAAAGGGGGGACACATGCGAAGAACAGAAGAACTGAGGGGTGTCCTGGCTTCATAACACCCCACTCTCAAGAGAACGAATTCATTCTGAGAACCAGTCCAGTCTTGGAAGAGCAGGAACTCACCCACCACCGAGAGAACAACACCAACATCCCGTTCATGAGGGATCCACGCCCAAACACAGAAACCTCCCACTAGGCCCTGCCTCCCAGTACAGCCACATTGGGGATCAAATTTCAACGTTAGTTTTGGTGTTGACAAACAGACCATATCTAAACTATGGTGCTGTGTGTCTGAGTCCCTTCAGGCTGCTATAACAAAGTGCCTTAGAATGGGTAATTTATGAACAACAGAAATGTGTTGCTCACAGTTCTGGAGGCTGGGAAGTCCAAGCTCAAGGTGTCAGCAGCTTTGGTGTCTGATGAGGGCCTGTTCCCTACTTCATAAATAACACCTTTTTGCAGCATCCTGACATGCTGGAAGGGGCAATAAAGCTCCCTTAAACCTCTTTTATAAGGGCATTAATCCTATTCACAAGGCCTCTGCCCTCATGACCTAGTCACTTTCCAAAGTCCCCACCTCTTAATATCCCTTTGGGGATTAAGTTTCCACATAGGAATTTTGGGGGGGGCACGTACATTCAGATCATACTACTCACATTCACAAGGCCTCTGTCCTCATGACCTAGTCACCTTCCAAAAGCCCCACCTCTTAATACTATCCCTTTGGAGGTTAAGTTTCCACATAGGAATTTTGGAGGCCGGGGGGGGTCACGTAAATTCAGATCATACCACACTATAATTTAAAACTTAGGAACTTTGAAAAATAAAATGTTTTGTCTCTTTGTAAGAGACTTATCGAGTGGTTTGAACAGTACTTGCCTTCTCATTGTATCCTTTGCAGTCTAGAATGAGCATCTTTCCTATGCCTTTGGCAAGTGGTCAGTTGTCCTTTCTAAGTAATTGTCATCATCATGAAATGTCTCCAAGAGTTCCTTTAACGCAAACTTTTTGGCCGCCATAACTTCCTTCAGGAACTACATACCTCGTCGTTAAATTCACTTTCACTAAGATCTTCTGGCTGCATATCCCAAGTTTTCTTCAGTGGCAGCAGTGTCAACATTTCCTGTGGCCTATTATTTATTTGTTCTAGAATTCATTTACATGTATGTCTAATTTTGCTTCCAGCATTATCACTTCGTGGGTTTTTGCTGCACTTCGATTTTGTTGGCAAGTTCCTCTCTTGTGACTATCCATTTTCGTAACATGTCCTGCAGGTTTAGTGTTGGGAGATAAGGATGCAGCATAACTACATGTTTTGCTGTCAGGAAGTGAACTGCATAGCACAATGACCAGTCACCAGCTTTGAAAGGCTTGCTTGTGGTCACTGGGCATGATGCATCTCTGTTTACATAGTAGACTGAAGAGCTGCCAGTCAAGTTTGTTCTCTGCAGTTACTCACAGTTCGTATTCCCATGGTAGTTAATAACTGAAATTTGAACCATGCTGTTGGGGGACTGATAATGTTTAACTAAGCCATAGTAACTGAAATTCATGCAGCTCGGAACTGTGCAAAGCAAGGACCCCCCCCCCCCCCCCCACACACACACACACACACTCACTCACTCATTGTTAGGCTTGTTCTTGTATATTTTATTTTTTCCATTGCTATTATAAATTGTTTTTTCCTTCTTGCTAGCATTTTGCTAGCATTTTAATATTGTTTCCATATAAGAAAGTTGTTGATCTGGATGGAATGTTAGTTTTGTGGCTTTATTGAGTTGTTATTTGTAACAGTTTTTAATTTTCTATTGGATTGTTAAGGTATATCATTATATTATCTGCAAATCATTTTCTCATACTTTCCTTTTATTTATAGCTTTTCTTTCTTTTTTTTTTTTTTCTTGAGACGGAGTCTTGTGCTGTCACCCAGGCTGGAGTGCAGTGGTGCGGTGGTGTGATCTTAGCTCACTGCAACCTATGCCTCCTGGGTTCAAGAGATTCTCATGCCTCAGCCTCCTGAGTAGCTGGGATTACAGGCACCCGCCACCACGCATGGCTAATTTTTGTATTTTTGGTAGAGACATTGTTTTACCATGTTGGCCAGGCTGGTCTCAAACTCACGACTCAGGTGATCCGCCCACCTCAGCTTCCCAAAGTGCTAGGATTACAGGCATGAGCCACCACGCTCGGCCTATACCTCTTCTTTCTTTCTCTTGTCTGATTGTCCTAGCTGGTACCTCCACAACACTGCATAGCAGTGGGGATAGTAAATGTCCTTGTTCTGTTCTTGAACTTAATGGAAATGCTTCTGGTGTTTCCTAATTAAGCTTGATACTAGTTTTGGAATTGAGAAAGTTATATTTTTATGATATTGAAGAATTATCCATCTACCTTATTTTGTAGAGAAGTTTTATTAAGAATGTATATTGGGTTAGGTGCTGTTGGTTTGATTTAAGTGCCTCCTGAGTATGACAGTAGGAAATACACAGCTATACCCATGGAATATATTTGTAAAAAAAAAAAAAAAAAAAATTAAATATGACCTTGGATCTAATGAAACGTGTAGATCATTGGTTCCCAACTAAGGGCTTTTGCCCCCTGAGAGGACATTTGCCAATGTCTGGAGACATTACTGCGTTTGTCACAACTGAGGGAGAATGCGCTACTGGCATTCAGTGAGTAGAGGCCAGGGATGCTGCTGGACAACCTGCAGTGCCCCAGACAGCCGCCACAGTGAAGAATTACCTAGCCCCAAATGTCAGGAATGCAGAGGCCGAGAAACTCTTTTCTAGATCTCACTCCCAGTTCACAAGAAACATGAAGGGCACAGGGACATGATAAACGACATCACCAGGAAGTCCTCAGTGTAGTCCATGCTGTGAGAGATTCTGCAAGACAGATGGCCTGATAGCTTCAACAGATACACGCATGAAGCCTGATGGGAAAGAAAGAAGAGATATTATAGATTAAAAGAGACTTAAGAGACTTACCAACCAAATATGAAATGTAGATCTCATTTGGATCCTAATTTGAATAAGACATGTCTGCAAAAATCAGGCAACTTTAAGTTAGAATACATGAAACAAGATTAGCAAAATGCCGACAATCAGTTATTGAAACTGGATGGTACGGATTCATCACATTTTTATTTATAATTTTCTCTTTGTTTAACGATTTCCATAATCAGAAATTTAAAAATGAATGTTGATTTTTTTAGATTTAGTCTCAGCAACACCAATGAAAATATGCCTTTTTGATTCCAGTCCTTTCAAATGGTGACTCATAATAATGAAGCTCCTAATACTGAACTGTCTGTATTCCTAGAAAAAGCCTCCCCTAAAAGAATGAGCACATACTGGTGCACAAATTAAAGTTTATAGACGGTGTTCTCAGAAGCTTTAAGTGCCTAAAATTTTTATACAAAGATGATTGTCCATTGTCAGAATTATATATTCTGCATAAAACAATAGAGAATTAAATGGAATTCCACCAGTTCCATCCAATATGAAATGCTAGGCAGCTTATTGTAGTCATTAAATACTTTATTGTAGAAAGTTTAAATTATGACAGTAGCCTTCCATAATTCCAATTTTATAAAAATGTATGTATTTTTAAATACTGGAAAATAGACATCAAAATAATAATAATGGTTATATCTAGTGATAAGGCTATGAGTGATTTTTATTTTCTTTTTTTTTCCTGTATATTTCTAATTTTCTACAGTGAATTTTTGAAATCAGGAAAAAAGTTATTTACAAAATTAAAGCAGTTCACCTGTCACCCAAATCTTGGTTTCTGATACCTTTCTCCAATAAAAAGAACTGGAGAAATTATCAGTCTAGTCTAGGACTGTGGTGGGGAATATGCAAAGTGATCCTGGAGCATCTCAGGTCCAGCAAGTAAGGAAGTGCTTAAGAAACAAAACTTGAGGTGTGGCAGCAGGACATGGGAGCCAACCACAGAGGCCCAGGGGGCAAGGCTGGAGGAGTTTGAGCAACAAAATAAATAGTGCAATACAGAATTTGCACCAATGTAGGGACCAGCCCCACAGGGTCGGTGGGTTTTTCTCCCCGTATGTGGAGACGAGAGCTTGTAGAAATAAAGACACAAGACAAAAAGATAAAAGAAAAGACAGCTGGGCCTGCGGGACCACTACCACCAAGACGCGGAGACCAGTAGTGGCCCCAAATGCCAGGCTGCACTGATATTTATTGGATACAAGACAAAGAGGCAGGGTAAGGAGTGTGAGTCATCTCCAGTGATAGGTAAGGTCACGTGGGTCACGTGTCCACTGGACAGGGGGCCCTTCCCTGCCTGGCAGCCGAGGCAGAGGGAGAGAGAGAGAGACAGCTTACACCATTATTTCTGCATATCAGAGACTTTTAGTACTTTCACTAATTTTGCTACTGTTATCTAAAAGGCAGAGCCAGGTGTACAGGATGGAACATGAAAGCGGACTAGGAGCATGATCACTGAAGCACAGCATCACAGGGAGACAGTTAGGCCTCCAGATAACTACGGGCGGGCCTGACTCATGTCAGACCCTCCACAAGAGGTGGAGGAGCAGAGTCTTCTCTAAACTCCCCTGGGGAAAGGGAGACTCTCTTTCCCAGTCAGCTAAGTAGCGAGTGTTTTTCCTTGACACTGATTCTACCGCCAGACCATGGTCTGCTTGGCAACGGGCATCTTCCCAGATGCTGGCATTACCGCTAGACCAAGGAGCCCTCTGGTGGCCCTGCCCGGGTGTAACAAGGCTCGCACACTTGTCTTCTGGTCACTTCTCACTATGTCCCTTCCACTCCTATCTCTATATGGCCTGGTTTTTCCTGGGTTATGATTATAGAGCAAAGATTATAATAATATTGGAATAAAGAGTAATTGCTACAAACTAATGATTAATGATATTCATGTATAATCATATCTATGATCTATATCTAGTATAACTCTTGTTGTTTTATATATTTTATTATACTGGAACAGCTCGTGCCCTCGGTCTCTTGCCTCGGCACCTAGGTGGCTTGCCGCCCACATCCCAAAGTATAAAATAACCATGTGTCCATACTGATGTATATAAATGGTTGAATAGGTGGGTGAGAATAGACACATCCCGTGCAGAAGAATTCCACGTAGTTGACATAGATGCCCCTCCCTCAAGGAGGCAGTTGATCATCCCAGCTCTTAAGTGTGGGCTGCACCCAGTGACCCCCTTCCCAGTGGTACACTATGGAAACAGGGTTGAGAAAGAGGAACTTGACCCTGGAGAAACCTGACCTCAGCCAGGGGAGGAAGGTCAGGGGCGAGTTCTCCTGAGAGTGGGATGTGGGGAGGATGGCCCTTTTCCTTTGTGGCCTTTCTCCCAAGAACCCATCAGCTCGGTCTAACCATGATAAAAAACAGCAGACAGCCCCAACTTGAGGGACATTTTACAAAATATCTGATCCATGTTCCTCAGATATGTCAAGGGCATTAAAAACAAGGCAAGTTGGCTGGGCTTGGTGGCTCAGTGCCTGTAATCCCAGTACTTTGAGAGGCTGAGGCAGGCGGATCACCTGAGGTCAGGAGTTAGAAACCAGCCTGGCTAACATGACGAAACCCCATCTCTACTAAAAATGCAAAAATTAGCCAGGCGTGGTGGCGCACGCCTGTAATCCCAGCTACTCAGGAGGCTGAGGCAGGAGAATCGCTTGAACCTGGGAGGCGGAGGTTGCAGTTTGCCGAGACCACACCACTGCACTCCAGCCTGGGCCCCAGAGTGAAACTCCGTCTCAAAGAGACAAGGCAAGTAGGAGAAATAATTGCAGTCTAGAAGATCCTAAGGAGACGTGAGGACTAAAAGCCATGTTGTCCTGGATGGGGTCATGGAACAGAAACAGGATGTTAAGTACAAACCAGGGAAATCCGAATAAAGCGTGGACTTCAGTTAATAATGAGGTAAGGAACATTGGCTCCTGATTTATGGCAGATGTACCCCAGGAATGTAACATGTTAACAGTAAGGGAAATAACTTTTCTATATATCTGTATCTGTATCTGTAACTATTCTAAAATTAGAAGCTTTTTTTTTAAGTAAAACAGTAAACAGTAGTTCATCACTTATTTTTAAAAGGTTGGAATAACATTAGAGATGTTCTATAGGATAAATTTGAGATTTCTGGCATTTGCTTTCTGACCCAGTTTTCTCAAAAGTATGAAATTCTTGTTGCATAAGTCTGACTTGTCACTGGGGGATCATTCCAGATAAAGAATTTTCTGGTGAGGCCCCGGGACCACAGTCTGAATGAAAGTGAGGAGGCGAGTGTCTGAAGAGCCAGCATTTCATGTCTGTTTCCCCTTTGCATAACATAAAAATTAACGTATGAGAGCCCGACATATGTAAAGGCACCTTGGTAGAGGCACTAGGCAGAAGGGAGTGGGCATCTCTTGGCTGGCAACGAGCTGGGTGCCCAACCATCATGGTGCAGGGCAGTTGCCCTTCTCAAGCAACTGATCCAGAGACATTTGAGCAGGGGACTGTAACCACACTATAGTACACACCACCACCATGTGACAGTCACAGATACAGACACTGAGTTTAATGGCTTGGGGGTGGAGAAGTTGCCAGCTGCCCACCCTCTGATAAAGATGTTAGTGAAGATTCCCTTAAAGATTTATTGAGGTTTATCAAAAAATTGCTGCATCTCAGATATAAATGGGCAAAATAAAATGAATTAAGGTTAGGTTTTTTTTGTAGATAACCAAGAATAAAATGTAGTGATTTTGTTTGTTTTATTATGCCAGCTGTAATAAAGTGTTAAGGAGAATGCAGGCTGTAAAAGCTTAAAGAGAATGGGGGAACAATTTTTTTAATATTTAAATAATGAAATGTCAAACATTTTACCACATTTTGAAGAAATAAAGCGTTGTATATATAGCTAAAGCCTCACTTTCTTACTTCTTCACCCCTTCCTCCTGAGAGGTAACCGATTGTCTTGATAGTGATATGTATCATTTCAGGTATTCGTGAATAACTTTTCTATGTATATAACATATGTATGTGTATATACATATATATGGATATATTAAGCAATACATTCTGTTGGTTTTGGTGTTTTAACAATTTATTTAAATTAAAAGCCTAACAGATATTTTTATTTTTCTTTTCACTGATCATTATTGACAATGGTTTCTGGTGCTAAGTGTAGATCTCATGGGGGTTTTTTTTTTTCTTTTTTTCCACTTTATAACATTCCACTATATGAAAATAAACCAATTTGTTTTCATATCCTTGCGGAAGAACAGTGGTTGTGGGTTGTATCCTTTTTTGGTGTTCATGGCTAGGATGATTCTTGTATGTGTTTCCTTGTGAACACCAGAATTGTGGGGCTACAGGTGTGTGCCACTTCAGCCTTAATAGATATTGCCAAATTGCTCTTCAGAGTGCCATACATAAAATTTGTACATTTCCATTTTTCCACATCTGTGAAAAATCTTACCAGATTTATCAGATTCCACATTTTATCAGACTTACTTATCTTTGCCAGTCTGAGGGGTGTGATACATTTCCTTGATTGTTAGTGAGATTGAATATCTTTTCATATAGTTGAATTTATTAGAAGTTCTATCAAGAATTGCCTATTTAGGCCGGGTATGGTAGCTCATGCCTGTAATCCTAGCACTTAGGGAGTATGAGATAGGAGGATCACTTGAGTCCAGGAGGCCAAGGCTGCAGTGAGCCATGATTCCACTACTGCACTCAAGCCTGGGCAACAGAGCAAGACCCTGTCTCAAAAAAAAAAGAACTAACTGCCTGTGTATTGCCTGTAAGTGGGCTGGTATTTCTTGAGATCAGCGACCTTTGGCCTTGGACCTGATTCCTCAGAGTGTGTGATAAAAGAATACTGCTGCATGCTATCACAAAGTTAAATTGGAGGTGGGTCAGAAAAAGAGTTTAGTCTTTGACCGTATTTAATTGTTTTATTTACTCCTATGCCGTTTGATTTTCTTTGTGCCTCGTTATTGCTGACTGTGTCTCTTATTGGTGTAGGAAAGAGTTCAGGTAAGTTATCTGATTTGTTAGGTTTGTAATTAAGTATTTAACAAAAATGTCTTTGGAAAAGTGCATTTGCAGTTTCCTAAAAAGATGACAGTTTTACAATACGGCCCAGCAATTATGCTCCTAAGTATTTGCCCAAATGATGACAACTTTTATCCTTATAAAAACTTGGGCTTTCCTTATAAAAACCTGAGCTTGCTGGGAAGCTGAGGCAGGAGGATTGCTTGAGCCCAGGAGTTTGAGACTGCAGTGAGCTATGGTCATGCCACTGTACTGGATCCAGCCTGGGCAACAGAGTAAGGCCCAGTCTCAAAAGCAAAACAGAACAACTTTGCACATGAACGTTCATATCAGCAATTATTCGTAATTGCAAAAAACTGGAAGCAACCAAGATACTGTTCAGCAGGTGAGTGAACAAACAAACTATGATACATCCACACAATGTAATATTACTCAGCAATAAGAATGATCAAGCCCTGAAAGACATGTAAAAACCATACATGCATATTGCTATGATTCCAATTATGTGATCTTCTGGGAAAGGCAAAACTTGGAGTCAGTAAAAAGATCAGTGGTTGCCAGGGATTCAGGGGCAGGAAGGAAGGATGAAAAGGTGGAGTACAGGGCATTTTTAGGGCAGTGAAACTGTTCGTATGACACTGGAATGGTGGATTCATGGCATTATACCTTTGTCAAAACACAGAATTGGCTGGGCATGGTGGCTCACACCTGTAATCTCAGCACTTTGGGAGGCGGGTGGATCACTTGAGGCCAGGAGTTCAAGACCAGCCTGGACAACATAGTGAAACCCCATCTCTACCAAAAATATAAAAATTAGCCAGGTGTGGAAGTGTATGCCTGTAATCCCAGCTACTCAGGAGGCTGAGGCACGAGAATCGCTTGAACCCAGGAGGCAGAGGTTGCAGTGAGCCAAGATCACGACAGAGCAACACTGCACTCCAGCCTGGGAGACAGAGCAAGACTCTGTCTCAAGCAACAACAACAACAACAACAAAAACCCACAGAATTGTACAACACAAATAGTGGACCCTAATGTGAACTATGGGCTTTTGTTAATAAAAATGTATCAATATAGATTCATCATTTATAACAAATACAGCACACTGATGTTAATAATGGGAGGAATTGGGTGCAGAGGAGGAGGGGTTATATGAGGACTCAGTTCTATCTGGCCAGTTTTTTCTGTAAACCTAAAGGCATCTAAAAAATAAAGTCTTACTAATTTTTCTAAAAATGTTTCATTGTTAAGTTCAGATTTTACCAAGTGTACTCAACTATGTGGAACAATTATGTTTTCTAATAGAAACTTTTTAAGATTATTATTTGTTTTATTTATGAAATCTAAATTGCTGAAGCTTTTTCAAGACGACTGCTTCCATTTTTTCTGGGTCTATAAAGAGTGCAGAGTTCATGTTGAAAATCATTTCGTTCCTTTTTGCTTTCTCAATTAAGTAGTAGAGTGGTACAAAGTATTAATTGTGTAAGTTTTTCTTTGTGTGTATGATTAAATAATTTAGAGCAAATATTTTGCCTATTACTACATCAAAAATCTTTCCAAATATTGTAATAGCTAAAGTAATCTGGAATGTTTGTCTTGATTCTTACTAATTCTTTACAATATAAAAGACCTTCTTTCATTGATTGCAGGACTTCCATTCTAGGACCTCTCTGAAATCAGTGTACCTCTTAGAATCAGTAACATCTTAGATTCAGTGAAATACAGTATGTCTAATAAGGGTTCAGAGGAAGGGCTATAATAATTGTTACAGAATCATGATAATTTTCACTGATGTTATGGGGCCGTTCTGATTTTCCCCTGCCTGCTTGTCTTCCAGATGCTCTCTGTGTGGGTATGTGTGTAGCCATCCTCCTTCTTTGAAGTCTCATATGTGGAAACATGCAAGTGACCAAAATTACAACTACGAACAAGTTAACAAGGCTATTAACGACGCGATTTCACAAAGTGGCAGGTATTTCATCCTACCCCCTCCCTTTATTGCTATATGTAAATTAAAGCCAGGATTAAATCTACTAGTCCTACATTGTAGCCTCTTCACGGTGTGGTGTGTTTGTTTTGTTTTTAAGAGTTCTGGGGAAATCCCCTGGAAAGACTCAATTAAAGAGCGGTGAAGAGAGTGCAGATCCCGTCACTGGAAGTTCGGAAAATGCGGTGTCATCTTCAGAACTGATGTCCCAGACTCCCAGTGAAGTTCTGGGTACCAACGAGAATGAGAAACTGAGCCCTACAAGTAATACCTCATATAGTTTAGAAAAAATCTCCAGTCTGGCCCCTCCTAGTATGGAGTACTGCGTTTTACTCTTCTGCTGTTGTATTTGTGGTTTTGAATCAACCAGCAAAGAAAACCTCTTGGATCATATGAAAGAGCATGAGGGTGAAATTGTAAACATCATCCTGAATAAGGACCACAACACAGCCCTAAACACAAATTAGGTGGAATAATGACTCGAGCAGGAAAGCAGTAGAAGAGGATTCCTTCACCACAGTTTCAACTTTACGCTGTCAAACAACTTCCTGCCACAGAAGAAATCGTTGATGTGATTTTTGAGGAAATGACAGATGTGACTTTGGAGCCAAACTTGTAATAAAAGGAATTCCAAATGGACAAGCGTAATGATATTTAAATATTTTGAGTGAGGGGGAGTGGGTCGAAGAGGAAGCAGAGGTGTAATCCTGTATTAACCCTCTGTCACCCCTTCTTAGTTGTTGAGTGTATTTATTAATAAAAGCTTATTAGAGTGTAGAAATGCAAGCAAAAGAGTTAAGAAAGGGCTTTTCAGGAACTCTTCTAAAAGTCAGAAAAGGGTCACAGTCTTAAGCAGAGCTTAGTTTTCTTCTCACTTGTCAAATGCAGACTGTGAGGCCTCCAGTGAGTAATGGGAGGCAGTTCTGGGAGGGGTTTTTTCAGTGTCACCAGCAGAGTCAACAAGGAAACACAATTAGAGGGCTTTGAAATGATCTACTGAAATCACTAAATTGATAGAAATTAATCATACTCAATCTAGGACATGTTCCTTTACTCCTTAAAAAAAGAAAGGAAAGACCTCTAAATTCAAAGCTACATTGTAAATAGGCATTCAAGAAGTATTGTCTTAAATTTACAATGAATTTCTTGTGAGCAGAGGATGAAACAGGTGAATTCCCACCAGACTCAAACCAGATCTCAGTTCATAGTAATGCTAAATCCTCTTGCATGTTCTCAGAGGTTCTTTTCAGTGTCTATCAGAACTTGGCATACTTTCTCCATAGTACATAGACCTTCTAATACTCGGCTAAATGAGACCACGCTTGTTATCTGAAAGTGTGTAAAAGAAACAACATATGAAAATTTACATTTGATCATCCGGCATTGGAAATAGTTTGAACTATTTCCAAAAATCCCTTAGGGGATGAGGGGTGAAATTTAAAAGCTCCTGAAAATGAGTACTGCTGTGTTGAGCTTTTCCTTCCTGGGGTATATTAATTTAGTTATATTTAGCAGAAGAGGAATATAACCAAATGTGACTAAAATATAGCAAAAATTCAGGTTGTTTGTAAAAATTTTAATAACAAATAGCATTTGGCAAGTCTATAGGATTCCTCCTATCTGGAAATTCTATCTTGTTAGAGTGCGATAGGACATATGGAAAACCAATGCAAAGTGCTTTAGCATTAAAACTCACCATCAAATAGATGTAATCTTATTAATTACACATTTTGTATTTTAATTATTTCAAGGAGTGAAGAAAACAGGGTGTTTTTGTTTTTGTGGTTCTGATTACTCATTTATGCATTGTTTTCTTAAAGTAAATTCTGCCTACAAGTGAAAAGGTCGGTGCGCTCTTCCGTGCACCATCCTCACGGTGCTATTTCCGAATATCTGAATATTGATTTCTAACACTTGGATGAGGCTGTGACCGATCAAATTGGAACACTGTAAAGGTTTTCAAATGGGATATGCTGTAGGCACATTTTAGGAAGAATTCTGTTCCCAAAGTCCAGGTATGATTGGATTAATATTTATAAATTATTATTAGGAATTATTTAAGTGGGGCCAGGCATCTTGCAACATTTTCTAATTTTTTTTTTCTTTCTTTCTAATCTAATTTTGGTGATATTTAAACAAACAAATAATTGTAACTTTGCAGCTTTTTTATTTAGGTAGCTTTAATTTATTTATGAAAGTTAATCCATTTCTGATATATGGTTTTTAAAAATATGAAATGGATTTATATATACTATATTCCTCAAATCCACTGTATGTGGACTTACATTCATTTTCTCCTTTTTTTGGAATTGAAACATTTTAATTTCAAATTCAAATAAAACATTTAAAATGATTTCATTATTATTACCCATACTGTTGCCACTCATATTGTAAGTCAGTTTTTTCATTGCTGGTACAATGACTCAGTATTTCTTTATAAAAATCTGTTGTTCTGAAAATCAACAACCTTAGAAGAATTTTGTCTTATAAAATTTCCTTGGCTTTAGTTTTATATCATATTTAGAAAATAATAATGAAAAGCATCCCCAAAATTTCAATGATGTGAATTTTTAAATTACCTTTCTTTATTTCTTTAAACTAATTCCATTGATTGTTACTTAAATTTTCCACCTGGAATCATGGATTTAAAATTTCCCCACTTAATGGGGAAAAAACTAACCCAGAAGTTCAACGCCTTTAAAGTTTCATCTGATTCTGGCCTAAGAATTGTCCTTAAAAGCTTTCTCCTGGCCGATAGGAGGAAGTATGTATCAAGGAGGTTCTTTACCTTCCCATTATCATTTTGTGGCAAGCCTTAAGTTAACAATGTGTCTACCAAGAACAATTGAGTTTTCTAAAAGTAATAATGAAGATTATGCAATTCTAATTGTAGAAGAGAGCTATTAAAATAATCAGTAGCCTGGGCACAGTGGCTCACACCTGTAATCTCAATACTTTAGAAGGCCAAGGCTGGAGGACTGCTTGAGTCCAGAAGTTTAAGACCAGCCTGGGCAACATGGGGAGACCCTGTCTCTACAAGAAATTAAAAATTAGCCAGGCATAGGTGGCACGTGCCTGTAGCACCAGCTACTTGGGAGGTTAAGGTGGGAGGATCACTTGAGCCTGGGAGATCGAGGCTTGCAGTGAGCTGTGATGGCACCATTGCACTCCAACCGGGGTGACAGATGAGGTCCTCTGTTTCCCCCCCTCCAAAAAAAAATTCAGTAGGAATTCCTTCATAGGAATAACATTTTATTTATTGGTATTGACTTCTTATTAGACAGAGCTCAAAGTATTTGTTTTCTGCTCTGAACACTTAAAAAATTATAAGACGTGATAGTGAAAATAGCTTTGAAAAGAAACTACATATGGCAAAGGTGGGGAGGGGGGAAGATGATGCATTCTGATCATTATAAAGAACACTTTTCAGGGCTCTATCATTTTCTCCCTTTCTCTAATCATCCAGAATATGACGGGTGTCCCAGTGTTCAACAGTATCATGCTAATATTCCATTTGATGGGTAGTCCAAGTTCTTTGGCCAGATAGTGCAATGTTGTGACACTGACCGAAGCCTTTGTTCTGGATCTTTCTTCCTATTGAAGGTGGCTGCTGGTGGCTTCATAATTTTCTGTTTTTTTCTCACAAAGTAAATGGTGGGCATCCATGTTTACATTGCACCTTCCCGTGCTGTAATTGGCTTGACAAAGACAAGCAGGCTTCTCTGTTGAGACTTATTGTGTTTTTAGTTTTCATAGACACTTATTTAATCTTTTTAAATTGTACAGCAAGGTGCTCTAAGTAATATTCGATAAAATATATTTAATAGAAATTTGCGTTTGATATTCATGAACATGAATACATGTATTTTTTTAAGAAATAAGTATTGTGTAACACTATGGCATTGCTTCTATAGCCAAAGTATAAAAATTTCTGGAATACTGACATGTAAAGACTACAGTTAATTCTGACACTGTATCTTATTAAAATAGGATGATTTGCATTTTGTAAAATTATCCTGCACATCGAGCTGCATGCCTTAAAGCTGAAACTCTAGGACTGTGTTCATGGGAGAGCAGTTCATCTGTTCAGAACAGTGAGGCAAGGTCTGTAGTGCTTCTTTAACTACCTTTGGAAATACTGTACAATGTTAGAATAATTTATTTTGCTTTACAGGAGTTTGTCATGTATTGACTTTAATATTGTATTTTGGTAATAAATTTTTTGTTAAAAAAAAACTTGGCTCCAAGTTCTATTAACCACAGGTTGTGTCCATTCTTTTCCTGGAAATGATGACTTTATTGCTTAGAAAGTTGTAAATAATTAAAAGCTTCCCGAGGGTTAAACGAAGGTTATGATGACTCTTGATAACTTGTTAATCTGTTGCTGACTAGCATTAGACTGTTACACAAAGATAAATTGAATAAGCATTTAGCTTTTAAAATCATTTTTAAAATTAAGTCTAATTTTGAAGCTTTTTTCCTTGCTATCCAGTTCAGTTTCTCTTCCAAATGTGACACGCTTATATGCTTTCAATTCTGATATAGTCAAAGTGCTAAAGACTAGTTCTGCTATTGACTAAGGAATTAGCATTCCTTAGTGAAGGCCAAAAACTACAGTGATATGTTCACACCTTGATCATTCTGTAGTCTATACAGACAGCTGTTGACATATTTGTTGCATTGACGAAGCTAACATCATCTGACTGTATCGTGGGTCTGGTTATCCATTTGTGCCCTAGAATCCTGGGCCACCTCAGTTGAAAGTGACCAAGGCCAAATATTTCATCCCATGCTTCCCAGGGACAACATAATCATATCCCCTGTCTTTGAAGAACCCAATCTGAAACTGTGTCACTAACCTCCAAATTAGAGAATCCTAGCATGGAAGCTCTAGAACATATGGTCCAGTGTGGCAGCCACTATAATATCTAAGTGTAAAATACATAACAGTTGCAAAGACTTAGTACAAAAAGAAAGGAAATGTATTAACAGTTTTTTATATTGATTACATGTTGATATTTTGGTTTAAATAAAATATTAAAATTAGTTTTACCTGTTTTTTTAATGTAGCTACTAAACAATTTTAAATTACATATGTGGCTTACATTATATTTCTTTTGGACAGCGCTGGTACAGAAGAGAGATTAGCAAACTAGGGCCCTCTCTTCAAAGCCAACCTGCCACCTGTTTTGGCAAATAAAGTTTTATTGGCACACAGCCATGCTTGTGTGTACATATCATATATGGCTATTTTCAAGGTACAACAGCAGCACTGAGTAATTGTGACAGAGACTCTATGGCCCACAAAACCTAATTTACCACCTATTTGATAGAAAAAGTCTTCTGACTAGACCTCTGAACTAGAACAATGGTATAATTTGTGCTCTAGAGCTACCAGAAAGAAAACGGCTTTTTACAAAGAAAGCTTTTTATAGTAGTGCTTTATAACTAAATTAGTTTGTTTCTTCCTTTGTAATTTTTATAGTCTACCTGTCTACAGATCTTAACCATATTTTATGACTTTCACCTATTTCATCGCTGATATTTAAAGCCAAACTGTTTGAAATAACAATGCATAATGAAATAATAAATTAAATCAAAATGCAGCTATAAAAAGTCTCGCTTGCCTCCTGACAACTTTACGGTGTTGATGTTGGCCCCCATGGCTTCACCCTGTCAGTGATGTGGGACTACAGCACACCGCCTGCAAATGTAACCATGGTGCAACATAACCCCAGTGACTAATCCACTTGGCTGGGGTGACAATTGAATTGAATAATCCAGGATATAAAGAAAAGAGTCTTAAATGCACCTCTTTGTAATGAATAGCATGTGCGACTCCAAAGCCAGCTTCAAAGGTAGGGAGGAGGTGGTAGTTGGCTTTGGTCTAGAGCTGTTGATTAAACTGGCAGAGCTAAGAAAAAGTCCGTACTCTTCTACATAGATTTCTTCCAAGTCAATCAGTGAATATGTAAAATGAGAACATTTTTGGCCCTGTAAATTCATAGAGAAGTTACTAATTGGTGCCATATGATAGACTGACTTAGGTAGTGTGTTTTAGTGTGTATCTCAGAATCCAAATCAGCGGAGCATGAAATGCTGAAACCATTTCCAGAGACCTATGTGTACAGCACAATCCAGTTTGCATGCCGTGCTAGGGGACTATAGACCTCATTTTTCTAGTGGTACATTAATATACTATATCTAGTTTTATTTGAACTAAGTATTTATAAGATTATGACAGCTTTGGTTTCTTTAATCTACTGATTTTTTTTCCCAATAATGGGTAATCAGTTTAAAGTGTTTGACTTACCAAAGTAGATTATGTAGGTAAGAAGGTTTTCTTTTGAATTAAAAAGTTTAATGTCAGGCATCTAATATAAATTCTTACTGCCATATAACAAAATCGTATCACATGTTGGTGGCTTTTTGCTCCCTAACTCAACCAGATTTACACCAGTTGTGTTACTTAATCCAGATAGAAAAGGGGTCATTCTGTAATAATTTGTAAAAATGCATATAAGACAGGTATTTCTACAATGGGGTGTTTGTTTTAAAAGGATTCTACATATTAGGTAAATGTGGAAAAAACATCTTAAAACTTCTAAAAACATCTTTAAAAAAAAATTGTCACCAGACGCAGTGGCTCACACTTGTAATCCCAGCACTTTGGGAGGCTGAGGCGGGCAGATCACTTGAGGTCAAGAGTTCAAGACCAGCCTGGCCAACATGGTGAAATCACATCTCTACTAAAAATACAAAAATTAGCCGGTTGTAGTGGCACACGCCTGTAGTCCCAGCTATTTGGGAGGCTGAGCTTGGAGGATTGCTTGAACCCAGGAGGCGGTGGTTGCAGTGAGCCAAGATCACACTACTGCATTCCAGCCTGGGAAATGGAGCGAAACTCTGTCTCAAAAAAAAAAAAAAATATTTGCACAAATCAGAAAATCATGAATCCTTAGCCATGAGCTCAGACCTGACTATTTCACCTTTATGATTTCTCAGCTTTGTACTTCGTTAAAAGGAAAAACAAAAAAGAATATAATTACCCATGTTACTACCATGGATTGATCAGTAATAATCAAGTATGGTTTTAAAATGAGAAAGTATGTTACCTTTAATGTATACACAATGGAAAGCTGGACCTCAATAGACCCTCAACAAAGTAAAACATTCATTTTTGAGGACTCTTATTAGCACCTACTAGTGACATTTAAAGGCTTATTGTCACAACTGTGCACATCTCCAATTTTTTTTCTACTTGTCATCTTATTTAGTATCCATATTTCAGAAATAATGTGGCTGTGTTTTACTGAAATAGGCACATCAATCCGCATCTTGTTCTTTTTGTTTATATCTGCAGTCCCATTTAAATTCAGTATTTCCAACCACAAACAGTATTAGAAAATTCTATTTCAGGCTTATGAGAAAAAGTACAGCAGGATATGGTTCAAAGCTTAAGCTGTATTTATTTCTGCTCTTCCACAGCTAGCATTCCACACAAAAAAAGTTATGCTGAAATAAACAGTGGTAGGAAACCAGTGGTTTCAAGGCTATCTGCACTTTCTAAAACCCTTCTCCATGTGAAACCTGGGAACACAGTTGGTGCGGCTATGCCTCCCTGGAATGATGATATTGGAGTCCACCACAGTTCCACCGCAGAGGTGAAAAACTCTAACGTGAGGCTCTTCAGCATTTGGGCCCCCCTGGAGCAACCCTCTGCTCAGCCTGCAAATGCAGACAAAAGCTCCAGTGTACTGACAGTTGTTTTTTTAAGTTCCAGGGTACATGTGCAGGATGTGCAGGCTTGTTACGTAGGTAAACGTACCATGGTGGTTTGCTGCACCTATCAACCCATCACCTAGGTATTAAGCCCTGCATGCATTAGCTATTTATCCTGATGCTCTCCCTCCTCCCGCCCCACCCCACCACAGGCCCTAGTGTGTGTTGTTCCCCTCCCTGTGTCTATGTGTTCTCACTGATCAGCTCCCACTTATAAGTAAGAACATGTGGTGTATGGTTTTCTGTTCCTTCGCTAGTTTGCTGAGGATAATGGCTTCCAGCTTCATCCATGCCCCTGCAAAGAACATAATCTTGTTCCTCTTTATGTCTGTATCGTATTCCATGGTGTATATGTACCACATTTTCTTTATTCAGTCTATCATTGATGGGCATTTGGATTGATTTCATGTCTTTGCTATTGTGAATAGTTCTGTGATGAACATACACATGCATGTATCTTTGTAATAGAATGATTTATATTTCATTGGGTATATACCCAGTAATGGGTACTACTGCATCAAATGGTATTTCTGGTTCTAGATCTTTGAGCAATCGCCGGGCGTGGTAGCATGCACCTCTAATCCCAGCTACTCAGAAGGCTGAGGCAGGAGAATCATTTGAACCCGGGAGGCGGAGGTTGCAGTGAGCCAAGATTGCGCCACTGCACTCCAGCCTGGGCAACAAGAGTGACACTCCATTTCAAAAAATAAAAAGTAAATAAAAATAAAAGTATACCTGCAAACCAGTCCAAATGCTAGCCTCCCCAAGTCAGGTGCCATCTTGCAGGCCCAAGGCATAGCTTACTAGTTCTATCGAGTGGCCTCGTGATCAGGTAGGAAAACCAAATCAGCACTTGTCTTTAACCATAATCCACTGATGAAACTTACTCTTGAAAGATAAAGTGGAACAAGGCATGGTGCAGTGGCTCACACCTGTAATCCCAGCACTTTGGGAGGCCAAGACAGGTGGATCATTTGACGTCAGGAGTTTCAGACCAGTCTGGCTAATGTGGTGAAACCCCATCCCTACTAAAAATACAAAAATTAGACAGGCATGGTGGTTGGGCACCTGTAATCCCAGCTACTCGGGAGGCTGAGGCAGGAGAATTCCTTAAACTCAGGAGGCGGAGGTATCAGTCAGCCGAGATTGCACCGCTGCACTCCAGCCT
Source organism: Symphalangus syndactylus (assembly GCF_028878055.3). NCBI lineage: Eukaryota > Metazoa > Chordata > Mammalia > Primates > Hylobatidae > Symphalangus > Symphalangus syndactylus. The sequence goes on from NC_072435.2 coordinate 56,000,864, forward strand.
GGGCGACAGAGTGCATGAGATTCTGTCTCAACAAAAAAGATAAAGTGGAACAAGAGCTTCATAGCCATATTCCTAACTAGGTTATACCTTACAAAACTAACAAGAATACGTATGGACATGAGATACAAAGGGCATGATCGCTAATTAAAACCCTAAAACAGTAACACCTATCTATTGTAAACAGGCAAGCCAGCTGCACCTATACATTGTATTAAATACCGTAAGAGTTTGAAATTCAAGAAGACATCAGGCCAAGTACAGTGGCTCACTATAATCCCAGCATTTTGGGAGGCAAAGGCAGGAGGATTGCTTGAGGCCTGGAGTTTGATACCAGCCTGGGCAACACGGTGAAACGCCATCTCTACAAAAATAAAAATTAAAAAATTAGCCTGGTGTAGTGCCAGTTACTTGGGAGGCTGAGGTGGGAGGATGGCTTGAGCCTGTAGTGAACTGTGATTGCACCACTACACACTACTCTGGGTGACAGAGCAAGATGAAAGAAAAGAAAGAGAGAAAAAAAAAGGAACGGAAGGAGAGAGGAAGGGAGGCAGGGAGGAAAGAAGGGGGAAGGAGAGAAAAGGAAGGAAGGAAGGAATGAAGGAAGGAAGGAAGGAAGGAAGGAAGGAAGGAAGGAAGGAAGGAAGGAGAGGAGAGGAGAGGGGAGGGGAGGGGAAGGGAAAGAAAGGAAAAAAGAACGAAAAGAAAGAGAAAAAAGAGGGAAAGGGAGGGAGGGAGGAAGAAAGAGAAAAAGAAGAGCGAGAAGAAAGGAAGAAGGGAGGGAGGGAGGAAGAAAGAGAAAAAGAAGAGCAAGAAGAAAGGAAGAAGGGAGGGAAGGAGGGAGGAAAGGGAGGAAGGGGAGGAAGGGGGGAGGGAAGAAGGAAGGAAGGAAGAAAGGAAGGAAAGGAAAGAGGGAGGGAGGGAGGAAGGAAGGAAGGAAGGAAGGAAGGGAGGGAGGGAGGGAGGGAGGGAGGGAGGGAAGGAGGGACTAATGGTGTGCCTGAAGCGATACACATCAACCTGAACCTTCAAAAGAATGTACTTTTCACATGAGTAACGGCAGGTACTGCCAGTTGTTCCTCAGCATGCATTCTTCTATGATCACAGAATTTTTAGCTGGGCACAAAGCTGCCCAGGTAGGCTGTATTTCCCAGGCTTCCTTGTAGCTACATGAAGCCATGTGACCAAGTTATGGTTCATGGGATATGAGTAGTGATATATGAAACTTCTGAAGAGATCACGCCAGGCACAGTGTCTCATGCCTGTAATCCCAGTACTTTGGGAGGCCAAGGAGGGAGAATCACTTGAGGCCAGGAGTTCAAGATCAGTCTGGGCAACACGGTAAAACCCCATCCCTACAAAAAAATACAAACATTAGCCAGGTGTGGTGACACACGCCTATAGTCCTGTTACAGTAGGCAAACAGCTAGACATGAGCAGGAGGGGGAGCCCCTGAGAAAAGGGAGGTCTGGGAAGCCTCATGCCCAGGGACCACCCAAAATTTGCTAATTATTAACATCTCTAATGCTGGAGGGGGTGGGCAATGAGTCTAGTGTGAGCAAGGAGGAGGGGAAATACCTATACAGAAAGGAACACCCCTTAAGACTCCTAGTAATCACCCACTCTTCAGTTAACCTCTCAGAATGTCGCTAGCTGTGTGCTGATGAGGGAAAGAGGGCAAAGGAGAAATTCCTAAGAGATACCAGGTGCAATAAATATAGATCTGACCTCTATACAACCCTCCTGGGGTGGTGGCAATGAGCAATGCAGCCATTTGGTAGAGTTCATACCCAACACCGGCCACACATACCCACCAACTAGTAGTAAGAGAGGGTCCCGTGAGCCTGGGAGGGAATGCAGCAGGGATAACGGCAGGGACTTAAGGCAGAAGCAGGAAAACTAGACAAAGAAAAAAGGCAGGGACTTAAGACAGAGGTGGGAACTTCCAGAAAAAATCTGACATCATTAAAACCCACCACCGAACTCTAGGGGTGGCTGCTGGCTCATTCTGTCTCTGCAGCTGGCTCTGCCTTATCTTTCAGAGTATTCTGTCTCTCTAAATAAACTCTCTGCTCTCTATTTTCCTTCAATCAATTCTCTCTTTTTTGGCTAAACTGTCTCTTGGCCAAATTCCTTCTCCCAAGGAAGACTAAGAACTGAGGACTCTGCTCTTCCAGGTAACACCCCCAACTACTCAGGAGGCTGAGGTGGGAGGATTGCTTGAGCCCAGAAGGTCAAGGCTACAATGAGTTGTAATTGCACCACTGCACTCCAGCCTGGGCAACAGAGTGAGATACTATCTTTAAAAATAAAAATAAAAAATGTTTTTTAAAAAAAGAGATTAAATGAATCTAGGATCACAGAGTTCAAAGCTGGCTGAGAAAATATACCAGTTGTCCTTGAATCATTCACTGTATTTGATGGCTATCTTTTCTCTAAACATATTGTAATGCAAATATAAAATTGTTTTGTTTCATAAAACAATAGAATACATCAGCTGAAGTTACCCCCAAAAGAAATGAAACTTCTGGGTGTGCCCTCAAAATTAACGGGAGTTCCACCTCCCCTTCTTTCTCTGTTCTGCCACCTGTTATGTAAATGTTATGATCACTGACTATGAGAACAAGCACAGGACAGAACTCCTAAAACTCAATAACAAAACCCAATTCAAAAACAGGCAAAGGACTTGAATAGACATTTCTCTAAAGAAGATCTACAAATGGCCAACAAGTACATGGAAAGATGCTCAACATCACTAATCATTAGGGAAATGGAAATCAAAACTGCAATGAGATACCACCTCATACCCATTAGGGTGACTACTATCAAAACATAAAAAAGCAGAAAATAATAAAGTGTTGGTAAAGATGTGGAGACACTGGTACCCTTGTGCACCATTGGTGAGAATGTAAAATGGTACAATCACTGTGGAAAGAGTATGGTGGTCTAATGGGCATAGAGTTTCAGTCTTAGAAGATGAAGAGTTTTGGAGGTATATGGTGGTGATGGTTGCACAACATTATGAATGTAATACCACTGAACTGTACATTTACAAATAGTTAAGATCAGCCAGGCGCAGTGGCAATCCCAGCACTTTGGGAGGCTGAGGCGGGCAGATCACTTGAGGTCAAGAGTTTGAGACCAGCCTGGCCAACACGGTGAAACCCCGTCTCTACTAAAAATACAAAAATTAGCCAGATGTGGTGGCAGGTGCTTGTAATCCCAGATACTCGGGAGGCTGAGGCACAAGAATCGCTTGAACCCAGGAGGTGGAGGCTTCAGTGAGCCGAGATCACAGCCTGGGCAACAGAGCAAGACCTTGTCTCAAAAAAAAAAAAAATTAAGAAGATAAATTTTATGTTTTTTGCAACAAAAGAAAAATTTTTTTAAAAACCACAAGTGTGACATTTTTGTTGGAAGGACCCTGAGTCCCTGACATTGTGAAACCAGACTGCTTACATGACAGAAATAAACATCATTTCAGCCACTGTCTTTTGGGTCAATACTGAACCCTCAGCTCTTACTTCCAGTCTGCCCCACTTTTACATATAGAGAAATACATTAAAGGGAAAAGTAAACCACCAGGATTCTGCAAGGATCCAACCACCAAACCCTAGTCTATATCGGTGTTTCCACCTTTATTTCATGACCATCCTCCTGAGCCCTTCAAGGCATTTTTCCTAATTAATTTCCCCACCCATGACACAGAAGTACTGTATTGTTTATCTTTCTAGGTACTGTATCTATGCTTTTTCTTTTTTTATTTTGGGATGGAGTCTTGCTCTGTCACCCAGGCTGGAGTGCAGTGGCGTGATACTGGCTCACCACAACCTCTGCCTCCAGGTTTAAGTGACTCTCTTGCCTCAGCCTCCTGAGTAGCTGCATCTACAGGCACGTGCCACCACACCTGGATAATTTTTGCATTTTTAGTAGAGACAGGGTTTTGCCATGTCGGCCAGGGTGGTCTCTAACTCTTGACCACAGGTGATCTGCCCGCCTCGGCCTCCCAAAGTGCTGGATTACAGGCATAAGCCACCGCGCCAAGTCTGTATATCTATGCTTTATACATAAAAATTTTCAACCCCCAGGGACCAGTTTTTCCCCACTGGGGGGGTCATATTGCCATAGGGAATTTATCTTTGTATTTAAATGAACTGGTTTAATGAAGATAGTTACAGGAAAAGCTATTTATTTCAAACCTCATTTCCTGGTATCTTGACTGAACATCCAAAGAGGTCAAGAGATTGTGATGAGAAACCTGTGAGAGGAGGCTGGATTTGTTACCTCCATCACGTGGAGAATCACTAAAGTACAACAAAATCAACTCAATACAGCTAGACTCCATCTAGCTGTTGGGATAGTTTCCATCTCAGAGCTTTTGGACCTGGACAGTTGCAATCAAACACATGGACTTTATGCATAAGGACTCCTTTGGGTTATCTCATCTCTGTCCACCAGTTGACTGAGGAAGGTTTGTGGGGACACTTGGTAAGTGTTAGTGAAAATCCAGCCCTGCACTAGATTAGCCATAATTTAAGGCATGATAAAATGTCTGAATTCAAGAGTGTTGGAAACACATCCTTTTCTGGCTGAAAGTCCTGCTTACAACAGGAAAAAAAAAAAAAAAAAAAAAGTCCCAGGCCTGACAATACGCTTTGGCATCTATTAGTGGGAAAAATCTGCTGCTGAGATTTGTGGACACGTGTACATGCCTGTTTTGCAGGAAATGACATTACAGCAGTCCAAGGACACAAACCAGAAGGACCAGCCAAGGACACTGATTCTCGGACTAACATCTAGGGAATCAGCACATGTGGCAAAATCTTATGCAATAAAACATCATCATCTGCTTTAACTGAATACCTTACCTATTCGTGTCCTCATTCAAAAATACACAACAGTTATTCTAATCATGGAAATGAAAAAAAGTGTAGGTGGTAACCATGGAAATGAAAAAAGTACAGACAAGTAGAGGTAAGCAGAGGAGCAGGTGTTAAAGAAGAAAATGAGGCCAGACACAGTGACTCACCCATGTGATAACAGCGCTGTGGGATGCCAAGGCAGGAGGACTGCTTGAGGCCAGAAGTTTGAGACCAACTTGGGCAACATACTGAAACCCCACCTCTATTAAAAATTGATTGGGTGCAGTGGCTCACACCTGTAATCTCAACACTTTGGGAGGCCAAAGTGGGTGGATCACCTGTGGTCAGGAGTTTGAGACTAGCCTGGCCAACATGGTGAAACCCTGTCTCTAATAAAAATACAGAAAAGTTAGTGAGGTGTGGTGGTGCATGCCTGTAATCCCAGCTACTTGGGAGGCCGAGGCAGGAGGATCACTTGAACTCAGGAGATGGAGGTTGCAGTGAGCTGAGATCGCATCATTGCACTCGGTCTGATGACAAGAGTGTAATGGGTGACAAGAGCGAAACTCTGTCTCAAAAATAGTAACAATAATAATTTAAAAGAAAATGAAACAAAAATTCCATATGTAAATACTTTGTGAACTTTACATTTTATAGAATCCTTGGATTTGTGCACCTATGCTAATCTGTCTAAAAATTTTACCATTTTAAAGCACTACAAATCTAGTTAATATAAAGTTGAACAAAGAAGGAGAAAAAACACAAACAATATTTCATAATGCTTTTTCTGAATGTTCCCGGACCAAATCGAGGATCAGGCTGCTTATTCTCACAGCCCGATAACCAGATGCAGATGAACTGGGAAAGGAGGGAGTTTATTTCTGTAACTGGGTACAGGGAGAAGGCCTAGAAATTATCCCCAGACCAACTCAAAATCATAGTGTTCCAGAGCTTATATACCTTCTAAGCTGTATGTCTGTGTGTAAGTATGCGCTCATCTAAAGACATAAGTGGTCGACTTTTTCTGATCTCTAAGATCTGAGTCCTGAAGACCTTCCCCTGGAGCCTCAGTAAATTTATTTAATCTAAATGGGTCCAGGTGCTGGGATGATTACCCTTATCTTGTTTCCTGTTAAATCATGGTTTGGGGAGTTCCTTCAGACCCCAATAAACTTATCTGTGGAGGCCTGGGGAGTTTCTCCAGACCCCCAATAAAACTTGTACAATCCCAAACGGGTCCTGTTGAGAATTCCTCATTATCTTGTCATGCTTCAAGGCCCGGGAAAGGCCAGGGCAAAACTCTCGGTGGGCTCTCGTTACATTCCAGCCTTTGTATAGGGCACTGGCTCTATCAGCTTTTAATCTTTAACTTCACCACTCAGTCAGTACTGAAACGGTTGTTATGGAGGCCTGCGTTAGTGAGACCTGGCCTGCCACATGAAGACTCACAGAGAAGAAGCCATCTATTGACAAACATTTTAAAGAAGGGAAAGAGGAATCCAATGTGATGTCAGGGACTGTGGGACTCTGGAATGATGCGAGCATAGAGGAAGCTCATCCCTGGCACTTGGCCTGCGTTCCCTAAGACCCACGCGTGCCAAGCCAATCTCAGAGGACTGCCATAGATAGGCCCCACCTCTGTGGTCTCTGACATGAGTCATACACAGTGTGTGTAAAACAATACAATGGGATGTATGCAGAAAACACTAGGATTTCCACGTGTAGTCACTTTGCTTAAAAATATGTTTATATGAGCTGCGTGTGGTGCCCCATGCCTGTAATCCCAACATTTCGGTAGGCCAAGGCTGGAGGATCACTTGAGCTCAAAAGTTCAAGCCTAGCCTGGGCAACATGGCGAGACCTTGCCTCATTTAAAAAAAAAAATGTTTATATGTATACAGAAAGAGAAGACAAATTTTTTTTCTGATAAAAGTTTGGAGGCTGGGCGCACTGGCTCACATCTGTAATCCCAGCACTTTGGGGAGACCAAGGCAGGCAGATCACTTGAAGCTAGGAGCTCAAGACCAGCCTGGCCAACATGGTGAAGCCCCATCTCTACTTGAAGTACAAAAATCAGTCAGGTGTGGTGGCACACGCCTATAATCCCAGCTACTCAGGAGGCTGAGGCACAAGAATCGCTGGAACCCAGGAGGTCAAGGCTGCAGAGAGCCGAGATCGTGCCACTGCACTCCAGTTTGGGAAACAGAGTGAAACCCTGTCTCAAAAAATAAATAAATAAATAAATAAAAGAAGTTTGGCGACCATTGCATTGACTTTTATCAAGACACTTGAAAAGTCAACTAAATTGGATGAAAGCACTGTTGGAAAAAAATATATGTAGTGTACCAAACTGCCCCCATGCATGTTTCTGTAAGGGAATACTCAGCATTGTAAATATCTCATTTCTCCCAAACATTTCTAAACACTTTATATAATTCTAGTAAAAATTTCCATGGATTCTGTTTTAGAACTTAGTAAATGATTATAAAGTGTATCTGAGCAAATAAATATGCAGAAATTGCCAAAATACGTGGTTAAAAGAAGTGTAATGAAGGGTCAATTGCCCTCTCAATATGAAAACATTCTATAAAATAATTAAAAACATGTAGAACTGTTTCAAGACTAATTCCTTTTTAAATCATTTAAACATAAGTGTCATCTTATAATACAAAAATTAGCCAGGCATGGTGGCCATAGTCCCACCTATAGTCCCAGCTACTTGGGAGGCGGAGGTGGGAGAACTGCTTGAGCTCGGGAGGTGGCAGTTGCAGTGAGCCGAGATCGTGCCACTGCACTCCAGCCTGGGCCACAGGGCAAGACCCTGTTCCCCCCACCAAAAATAAATAAATAAATAAATAAAAGAGTGAGCTTATAAATAAGCTATATACATATGGGAATTCAGTATGTGGTACAGGTAATTTAAATCAGTAGAGTAAGAATGATGGTGAAATAATCAACTATTAATTAAAAAAGATTGTCAAGTCTCTCTCACACCATATTAAAAAGATACAATATTTTTAAATACTAGCAGAAAGAATTAAAAAACATTTACAATATTGAGATGGGGAAGGTTTTGCTAAGCATGATGGAAAAACCCAGAAAGTATAAAAGAAAGCTGACAACATAAAAATGGAAAATCCCTGCATAGCAAAAGACATACCAGATACACAATAATGAGAAACTATCTGCAGCATATATGACAACAGATTAATAAATATCCATAATTGGCCAGGTGCAGTGGCTCACACCTGTAATCTCAGCACTTTGGGAGGCCGAGGTGGGCAGATTCCTTGAGCTCAGTGGTTCAAGACTAGCCTGGGCAACATGGCAAAACCCCGTCCCTACAAAAAATTGTTTTAAATTAGCCAGGCACACACCTGTGGTCCCAGCTACTCAGGAGGTTGACATGGGAGGATTTCGTGAGCCCAGGAGGTTGAATCTGCAGTGAGCTGAGATGGCGCCACTGCACTCCAGTCTGGGCAACAGAGCAAGACCCTGTCTCGAAAACAAAAACAAAAACAAAAAAAACCCCATAATCTATAAATAATCCCATCATAGCAAGATTAAATAGGTGATGAAAGAACACAAAAAGACAAATTATACAAAAGAAATGCAAATGGCCAATAAACTCCTGATATATTGTGTTCACCTCACTAATAAAGAATGCGCACTAATCATGTATTATTTGTCACCTAAGATTGGCAAAGATTTAAAAAACTAATTGTTGGCAAGGGCATGGAGAAATAAGCGTCATAATACCCACTGGTGGAAAAGAAAAACAACAGAATCTTTAACCTTTTTGGAATGTAGTTTGCCAGTGTTTATCACAATTTAGAATATGAGTTCTAGGGCTGGGCATGGTGGCTCACAACTGTAATCCCAGCACTTTGGGAGGCCGAGATGGGTGGATCACTTGAAGTCAGGAGTTCGAGACCAGCCTAGCCAACATGGTGAAATCCCATCTCTACTAAAAAGACAAAAATTAGCCGGGCATGGTGGTGGGTGCCTGTAATCCCAGCTTCTCGGGAGGCTGAGGCAGGAGAATTGCTTGAACCTGGGAGGCAGAGGTTGGAGTGAGACAGGATTGCACCACTGCACTCTAGCCTGGGCGACAGAGTGAGACTCTGTCTCCAGAAAAAAAAAAAAAAAAAAAAAAGAATATTAATTCTAACAACCCTGTTTCCAGAAATACATCCTAAAGAGTTACATAAATATAAGCATGTTCTTACAGCATTCCCTGAAATAGCATAAAACTAGAAACAACCTAGATGTCCAACTAGATGGGAATAAATAAATCGTAACACATACATACGGTAGATATTGTATTGGTTATCTATCATTGTACAAAATTACCCCCAAAACTTAGTGGCTTAAAACGACAACGTATATTTATTATCCTCATAGTCTCTGTGTGTCAAATACTTGGGAGTGGCATAGATGGGCACTTCTGGCCCAAGATCTCTTATGCCGCCATCTGAAGGCTGACCTGCAGCTATTAGGTTGGTGCAAAAGTAATCATGGTTTTTGCCATTACTTTTAATTTCGCACCAACCTAATACTTCCAAGATGGCTCACTCCCATGGCTGCCAAGGTGGTGCAGGCTGTTGCCTACGTGGCCTTCTCTACAGGCGGTTTGAGTGTCCTCACTACATGGTGGCTGGCATCCCCGCTAAGTGAGCAATCCAAGAGAGGCTAAGGCTGAAACTGGGATGTCTTTTATAACTTAGCCTCACAAGTCCCACACTGTCACTTCCACGGTATTCTGCTGTTCACAAAGAAAAACCATGATTCAGTGGGACCGGATACTGCATGAGTATAAACATGAGGCAGCACGGATCGTGTAAGCTGAGGTCTAAAGGCTGAAGAGTACCTAGTCAAGTAAAGAGGGTTTAAGACTTTTTATAAACCATGTGACAAACCTCTGACAGAGGTTTATGTCAATAGAAAGTGAAGGAGAGTTTGGAGAGGGAAACAGAGCCTGATTTGTGGCAGTCCTTACAAGCTGTGTTATGGAGCTTAATTTTTATAATAAAGCCAAAATGCCTCCAAGGGATTTATATTTTAGTAAGATCACTATGGTTATTACGTAGAGGTAAATGGACTACGGTGGTGGCAACAGAGACGAGCAAAGTGAACAAGATCTGAGGTATTTACGAGATAAATGCCAACAGGACTCAATAGATGGTTGGATATGTGGATTACACAATAGAGAGGAATCAAGGATGGCTTCTAGGTTCTTGATTTGAGCAATAAGGTAAATGGAGCACATGGAAGGAACAGCAAGTGTGGGGATTAGAAAAAGGTTTAACATGTTGAGTTTGAGGTGTTTGCACACATGGAAATGTCCAATAGGCAGTGGACATATGGCACCTGGAGATCAGGAGATACGCCTGGACATAAAAACAGGAGTTATCAGAGTATCAGTGGAAATCAGATCCACGGGCCACAGAATCATTGATTTTTAAGAGGAAGAGGAGGCCAGCCATGGTGGCTCATGCCTGTAATCCCAACACTTTGGAAGGCTGAGGCAAGAGGATCGCTTCAGCCCAGAAGTTTGAGACCAGCCTGGGCAACAGAGAGATCCTCCCCCCTCACCCCCAATCTTTACAAAAAAAATTAAAAAAATTAGTCAGGCATGGTGATGCAGGCCTGTAACCTAGCTACTCTGGAAGATGAGATGGGAGGATTGCTTGAGCCTTTGAGAGCAAGGCTGCACTGAGCCATGATTCAGCCACTGCACTCCAGGCTGGATGACACAGCAAGTCCTCTTTCCAAAAAGGGAGAAAGGAGGAGAAGAAGAAGAAAGAAGGAGGAGGAGGAGGAGGAAGAACAAGAGGAAGAGGAAGAAAGAAGAAAGAAGAGAAAGAGAAGGGAGGAGGGAGGAGGAGTAGCTGCATCAAACTTAAAAGGAATGCCTGTAAGGTAGACAAAAGAAACACGCACAGTCTGTTGTCACAGAAGGCAGGAATGATGGAGAGTGTTTATACTAAGTCAAGCATTGAAAAATGAACACTGGGCTGGGCACAGTGGCTGACACCTGTAATCCCAGCACTTTGGGAGGCCAAGGCAGGTGGATGACTTGAGATCAGAAGTTTGAGACCAGCCTGGCCAACATGGTGAAGCCCCGTCTCTACTAAAAATACAAAATTAACCGGGTGTTGTAGCCGGCACCTGTGATGCCAGCTACTCAGGAGGCTGAGACAGGAGAATCGCTTCAATCCGGGAGCCGGAGGTTGCAGTGAGCTGAGATCGCCCCACTGCACACCAGCCTGGGTGACAAAGTCGGACTTTACCTCACAAAGTTAAAATAAATAAAATAAAAAAAATGAACATCATATATCAGACAGGAAAAAGCCGGTAAGACAGAAGAACTCACACCCTCGGGATCCCAAGACAAGGTACTTCCATGGGAAGGATGTAATGAACAGTGTTAAAAGACTTCTGGTGCAGTGCTTCTCAAAGTGTGATGTACATATAAATGACCTGGGGGTCATATTAAAATGCAGATTTTGACTACACAGGTCTTGGGTAGGACCTGAGACCCGGCTTTTCTCAGAAGACCCCAGGTGATGCCCATGCTGCATAGCCCACAGACCACATGTTGAGTAACAAGGTTCTGCTGTGGTTCCCAAACTTTTCTGAGCACAGAATTATCTGGAAAACTTCTGTATTAGTCCATACAGCTATACATACTGCTACAAAGAATACTGCTATAAAGAATGCCCAAGACTGGGTAATTTTTAAAAGAAAGAAGTTTAATTGACTCACAGTTCACCATGGCTGGGGAAGCCTCAGAAAACTTATAATCATGGCAAAAGGCAAAGGGGGAAGCAAGGCACTTTCCTCACAAGGAGGCAGGAAGGAGAAGTGCTGAGCGAAGAGTCAAGAGCCCCTTAGGAAACCATCACATCTTGTGAGAACTCACTATCACGAGAACAGCATGGGGGAAGCTGCCTCCATAATTCAATTACCTCTACCTGGTCTCTCCCTTGAAAGGTGGGGATTATGGGAATTACAATTCAAGATGAGATTTGGGTGCCGACATAAAGCCTAACCGTATCAACTTCTTAAAGATTAGTGGTCCCCTAGCCCTACAGATTCTAAATTGAGTAGGTGTGGGGTAGGACCCGATAACATGCATTTCTTAACAACCTCCCAAGTGATGGTGACAGTGACGCTGCAGATCCCCAGACCACACTTTTGAGATGCACAGCACAACTATTTCTGGCCCTGGCAGACACAACCAGGGAGGCTATTTAGGCTTCTAAACCTACTGCAAACCAGAAGTCTTCCTATACACCACCACTGTAGTCACAGTCCATTACCACAGCCCATTCCTTTTGTAGTCCCTCCCTGGCTCCTGGCTCATATGGCTAGAAGTGTGAGCAAGGACCTACACTCATCCATCACCTCCATGGTTACTTTATCAGAACCAAAGACTCATTCTTAATTGGCTTATTCTCCCCAAGACTTACTCTCAGCAGTAGGTCCTACTTAGGAAAAGTCTCAAAGCTTTATCTTGCTTAGGAATGTCCTTTCATAGTATTAAAACAAGCAGCTGCTGCTGAATTCTACTTTCTTTTTAACTAAGCGATGATGTTTCACAATGGTCACATTTCCCCCAGAGTGAAACCACTTGAGAGAAAAAAAAAAAAGCCTACACACTAAGAGGGAAACCCTATTTAAGGGGGGACTCAATTCACCTATGTATTCATGAAGCAGACAAATGTACATAAAGGCATCTTAACGTGAAAAATAAACATACAGTCCTTGCCTTAAGCCAGGCGACAGAAAAGCTACCAACAACCAGGCTGAAACAAGACAAATGCCATCTGAAAAAACAGCTGACATTTGTTTCTATCAAAGCCATCCAGCAGATACTTCAGTATCTTTCCACAGACTGTGTGCTCTTTACTAACAACCGACACACAAAGGAGGACGATCTCCAGCAGAGGTGACTAGGAAAGGCTTCCCGGATGGAGTAATTTAGTGTTGGAGTCAGACCAATGAGCTGCCTTTTCACCGGTGGAGGTCCCAGATGGCCATTCCTTTAACAAAAATCAATTAACATGCAAATTATGTACTGACAAATAAAACGTTTGATGGGTCCGCTGCAGTGGCTAAAGCCTGTAATCCCAACATTTTGAGAGGCTGAGGCAGGAGGCCTGCTTGAACTCAGGAGTTTTAGACCAGACTGGTCAACACAACGAGACCCCATCTCTATAAAAATTAAAATGAATCTCAGCTACTCAGGAGGCTGAGGAAGCAGGGTCACTTGGGTGCAGGGGACTAAGGTTGCAGTGAGCTACGATCACACCACTGCACTCCAGCCTGGACGACAAAGCAAGACCCCCGTCTCTATGAAAGATTTAAAAATTAGCCGGGCATAGTAGTGCGAGCCTGTGGTCCCAGCTACTCCGGAGGCTGAGGCGGGAGGATCGCTGGCGCCCAGGAGGCCGAAGTTGCAGTGAGCCGTGATAGAACCACTGCACTCCAGCCTGGGCGACAGACAGCCTCATCTGTAAAAAATAATTTTAAAAAAGGTTCCACCTAGTGTTTTTCGTGGTATGACTAAGAAAGCTATCTAGAAATAAAGCACAGTCAGTACCTGCTCTCAAAAAACGGCTGCCAATCTAGTTTGGAGACAGAAAAATATACCCGACTGAGAACACAGAGGAGCCTATTTTCGGAAGAGGGGCGTCTTTGGAGACGCAAAATCCTCCCTGCGGGACGCTGACCGGCAATCGTAAAGGACTTCCAAGCACTGGTCAGTGGCAATCGGGCGCTGGGGCTTTGCCAAGCCCCGGAGGCGGCGCGCCAGGCCGGGCAATGCGGGAAGCGGGGCAGGCCCGAGTGGCCCTACTGCTGCTGTCCCTACCGATCCCTGCACATCCGCCACAGAGCAGAAAACGGCACGAAGGAAAAAGGAGGGGGAGTTCCGTAAATCAGGCCCTCAGGGGCTCCCAGGCCCACACCCCTTTCAAGCCCCGGGAGCCACCGCGGAGCCGCTGCTCCGGGCCGTGCGGCTCGAGGCGAACCTTCCTCAGAGCCGCCGGGCCCTCCTATCCCGAGCCGTATCTCTAGCTCTGGCCTGAGGTGACCGGCGACTGCTTGAGCAAACACAGGACCCGCACCCCACTCCCCGATACTGCGGCTCCGCGGCCGCGATCAGTCTCCGGAACAGACCGAACGCAAGGCGGACCAGGCAAGCGGAAGTGTGACGCTTCCTTCCGGCCAGCGCCGCACGAGACGGGGCCCCCGCCCCGCGGGAGGAGGCGGGGCCTCGTGTTGACGAACAGCTCCAGGGGCCTATGGGCGCGGCGGCAGCCGCCCGGCCTCTCCGGCGCGCCCCCTCCCCGGGGCTGTCGACGCCCCCCAGCCCCTCATTTCCACAAAGCTCCGCGGCGGTTCTGCCCTCCTTGTACCCGCGGCGCGCTGCGGCCCGTGGCGCGGCCCCGCTCCCGCCTAGCCCCGTCGGCCTCCTTCCCCTCCCGGAGCCGCGCGTGAGGACGGCTCAGGCCGCAGGTCTGTGGCGGCGCGCGGGGACGCGCGGGCGAGGGTCTCCCGAGAGGGCGGGCGGGCGCCGGCGGAACCGACGGCTACAGCCCCGAGCCCCTGGGGCCGCCCCTCCCCGCCGCGTGGCGCAGTCAGGGGGCGCGGCCGCGGCGTCGGGGCGTCGGGAGGGGCGGAGCGCGGGAGTGTCTGCCGGGACGCGGGGCCGGGCTGGGCTCGGGAGGGACCAAGTTTGCGGAGCGGCTTCTGCTCGTCGGCCGTGCGGCGAGGCAGGGCCTGGGCTGCGACCCCGGCGGCCGCTCGCGGTCCTGGGAGAGCTGGGGCGCGTGCCCGAACTTCCCGGCTGCCCCTGTCCTGGGAGACCTACCCGATGGGGACGCCAGGTGTGCAGGGGCGTGGCGCGTAGGTAAGCGGACCCAGTGCCTGCTTCGCCCAGGGGATGCTCACTAGAGCGCTAGGCTTTTTTATTTTTATTTTTTAGAGACAGGGGTCTTGCTGTCTCGCCCAGGCTGGAGTGCAGTGGCACTGACACGTCTCACTGAAACCTCGAACTCTTGGGCTCAAGCGATTCTCTCACCGCAGCCCCTGGAGTAGCTGGGACCACAGGCATGCGCCACCGCACCCGGCTATTTTATTTTATTTTATTTTATTTTATTTTATTTATTTTATAGATAGGGTCTCGCTCTGTTGCCCAGGCTGGTCTCAAACTCTTGGTCTGAAGTCATCCTCCTGCCTCAACCTCCCAAAGCGCTGGAATTACATGAGCAGCCTCGCCCGGCCAGCACTAGTCGTCCTTATTAATAAAGAATCGCGTCTGGTCCCTTTTCAGTTGTTTACCACGGCATTCCTTTTGATCTGATGGAGGAACTTTTTTTCATAGTTCATGGGACTGTTGCAGTGCCTGACACATAATTGGTACTTAAATATATGTTGGTTTTCTGCCTTAACATATTAGAATATATGAATTGTTTAAAAAAGTCCTCTCCCACTTAGGGAGGACTCTAGGATGAGGTCACATGGGGGATAAGCCCATCTGTGGCTGTAGGACTTTGTTAAACACTCCTCTTCTCCCTCTCTGTTCCAGATTCTCCATTTCCAGTGCTTGAAAGCACAGTACTTAAATCTGGCTTCCTGCTTTTTTTTTTTTTTTTTTGGGTATGAATGAATACATGAATTGTATAATGTTAGTTGGTTTGTTCTGTAGAGCAAGTTACCCTTAGGAATTAATAAACTGTGAAAACAATCACGTCAGGCTACTAGTCACATTTAAGAAATAATTAGAGGCTGTTCATTATTCAGAGGAGTGAAGCAAGATGTTCTAGAGGACTGGAACCCGCTTACTCACTGCCACCACTCCCCCGCCTCCCACTTGCTGCTGCCAAACCAGTCTCCTGCTCCCCGCGGTTACTCCCACCGACGCTCCCTGGGATAGCAGCTGCCCTGATTGGCACACCCCCGCAGTCATCACCACTGAGGCATATTCCTGAAGCTAACAGTGTGAATTGTTTTATAGAACACTGGTGTTAAAATTCAGGTACCTGAGACAAAACAATATTTTAATTCTTCAAAATCCGGTTGTCAACACATTTACTATGGAGTATCTCCCACGTGGCCACTTCTGTGGGAGGTACTGAAGACCTACTACCGCCTATGGAAGTAGAAAATAATATACAACTGTATAATTACGTGACGCATTGCAGGGTAACTGCTATGGCTCAGGGAGGGAGAAGATCAGCCGGAACTGGAATGTCCCAAGATGTTCTGGAAGAAAAGCAGTGACTCGTTTGTGTCGCTCACCTGTATTCCTGACTCCTGGCAGGGCCTGCTGTAGAGCACATGCTTCATGAATAAATATGACTGAGTTAAATAAATATTTGAATTGTGTTTTGAGTGTACCTTTGAAGGCCAGCAACGATTTAGATGGCAAGATCGATGGCAGGCTGGGCACGATGGCTCATGTGTGTAATCCTAGCACTTTGGGAGGCCAAGGTGGGGAGGATCACATGAGGCCAGGAGTTCAGTACCAGCCTGGGCAAGATAGGGAGACCCCATCTTTACAAAAAATAATTAGCCAGGTGTGGTAGCACATGCCTGTAGTCCAGATACTTGGGAGGCTGAGATGGGAGTATCACCTGAGCCTGTGAAAGTAGAGGCTACAGTGAGCTGTGATGGTGCCGCTGCACTCCAGCCTGAGTGACAGTGAAACCCTGTATTGGGGGGAAGAAAAGAAAAAGATGGGAGGGCATGCTAATAGAGGGAAAATGGCATAAGTAAAGGCATTTCAGCATGGATGAGCACGGGGTGTGTTGGGGAGAAGGCACTGACGTTGATGGCCTGTTTATTGCTATCTAGGAGTGATTGGGAGAACAATGCATGTAAGTCTGACATCATGATGTCCATCCGGCAAAGAAGAGAAATAAGAGCCACAGAAGTTTCTGAAGACTTTCCAGCCCAAGAAGAAAATGTGAAGTTGGAAAATAAATTGCCATCTGGTAGGTGATTTAAACTAAAGCAGCAATTTGGATTGCTTTTATTTCTGCATATTAAAATGTCACTCTCCAATAGGATAAAAATTTGGTGGGACCTAACAATTGAAACTTGTTCTAGTACCCTGATATTCTAATTGCAATTTGATTAGATTGATTTTACAGTTATGATTTGACAAAAGATGAAAGAGCTTTGATTAGAAGTGTTTGTCAGCTGTCTGTTCATTAACTTACGGTTCTTCCGATCTCATCCTTTGACTCTCTAGAGTAATGGTCCCCCACCCACACCCCAGATTTTAGTCTGTCTCTAATTTTTCTGGTCGTGCATACTGTTTACACCAGGCAACCTTACCTTGGGTGGGTTTCCATTAAGGTAGTGAAAGGTGGATCAACATTTTTTAAAAATTCTTTATAATTAGTCAAATTCCTGAAGTTTTCTTTTGCTTTTTTTTTTTTTTATTGGTGGGAAAAGTAATCAGAACTTGGTCAGTTGTTTGTATAATGACTTGCTAAATGATGCATCAAATAGCATTAATTACCAACTTCTTGCTTCCTGAGTAGCTTTTGTAACTAAAGCATAGTCAGGGTTTTAAAAGTTAACATGAAAATCTTCATACCCATTAACCATTTTGGATATCTGACAGAATTTACATTATTTACAGCCGTGTTAATTCTTACCAGCCAGGCTAGTAAAGCAATTCAGGGAAACAGTTTAACAAAAGTAATCTGTAATGGGAGGTCATGCCACCTGGCTCAGCCATTAGCAAGTAATTAACGCGTTTTTGATAATAGTACTTTCTGAACACCTTAAACAATGCAAAGAAAGAAAAATATACTCCCATTCTGAAACTAACACCAATGGCACTGTCTTGCTGTTTTAATGTCATATTCTGCACATGTATACCCATAAGCATTCGTATACAGTTTTGCAAAATTGGGATCCACGTGCTGTTTTGTGGCTTGCTATTTTTCTCTTATTATGTTATGAACATGTCATAAGCCAGTTAATGTATTTTTGAAATATCATCTATGTAAAGTATTTTTATAGCTGCCACTGTAGAAGTAAAAGGTTTTCTTACCATTTGCTAATATAGACAGAACTGTGATCAATTTCCTTGTGGCCATATGTTTGCTTAAAACTTTCTTTCCTTGGGGCATGTCTTAGTCCATTTCCGTTGCTATAAAGGAATCTTGAGGCTAGGTGATTTATAAAGAAAAGAGGTTTCTTTGCCTCAGGGTTCTGCAGACTATATGAGAAGCCTGGCACCAGCATCTGCCTCTAGTGAGACCTCAGGAAGCTTCCAATCGTGGCGGAAGGCTTAGGGGAGCCAGTGTTTAGAGATCACATGACCAGAGTAGAAGCAATTTCTGGGGAACACAGGATGTCAGGCTCTTTTTTAACCAACCAGCTCCCTTAGGACTAACAGAATGAAAACTCAGTACTGCTAGAATCTCACCAAGCCGTTTATGAGGGCTCTGGTTCCATCACCACACCACCTCCCATTAGGCCCCACCTCCAATATTGGGAATCACATTTCATCATGAGATTTGGAGGGCCAAATAGTCAAACCATAGCCCGGTACATGCCTAGATTTGGAATTACTGGCCAAATGGGATGCTCATTTGGTGGCTTTTACTCACTGCTGCCATGTTGCATTCCAGAGAGGCACCAATTTATTCTTCTAGCAATAGTGTTTGAAGATGTCTATTTTTTATACCCTTACCAAAACAGAGTATTAGCATTTCAAAAGCTGTCAAATGGGCCAAGATTTTTAAAAGTATAACTCACAGTTTTGATTTGCATTTCTTTAACATTAATGAATTTAAACATCTTCAGTCTGTTATTATTATTGGCCACTTTTTTCTATTGTACATTGCCTGTTCATGTCCTTAATCTTTTTCCTACTGCAGTATTCATCTTGACAGAACAATAAATTGTCCTGAAATAAAATAAATTGTCCTGAAAGTATTCATCTTGTGTTAAGGGTATTGAAGCTTTCTTATATGTGCTATCCATACTTTGCCTAGTTTATATGTCCTTTAACTTGAGTTATGTTGGATTATTTATTCTGTGGGTTTTTTCCCCCAGAGCATTCCTGCAAAACCTGTGAGTTAAAAAAAAAAAGTTTTAGGTAATCGGCCAGGCGCAGTGGCTCATGCCTATAATCCCAGCACTTTGGGAGACTGAGGCAGGTGGATCACTTGAGGTCAGGAGTTCAAGACCAGCCTGGCCAACATGGTGAAACCCTGTATCTACTAAAAATACAAAAATTAGCTAGGCATGGTGGCATATGCCTGTAGTCCCAGCTACTCAGGAGGCTGAGGTGGGAGAATTGCTTGAACCTAGGAGGCAGAGGTTGCAGTGAACCAAGATTGCACTACTGCATTCCATCTTGGGCAACAGAGCAAGATCCTGTCTCAAAAAACAAAATTTTTTTTTTGAGGTAATCAAGTTTTTAAAATAGCTTTTAAAGAATAAGCCACCAATTGTACCTAGATTATCTAAAAGATCGATTACATCCTAGACACGTAACACATTTAGTCATCCATTTAACAGACTTCATAGTTAAATTATGGTAGTTAAACTGTGCCGGACAGAGGCCCTCAGTATTAAACATGAATAAGATAATGTATTTGTCTTCAAGAAGCTCACATTGTAGTTGGCAGAACGGACACACGGACAGTTAGATATGGGATAAAAGTTATAATAGAATGAAAACAGGTCTGTGGAATCAGAAAGGACCCTCCGCTGGAGACAGGAAAAGCTTTCCCAGTGACAGGCAGCTAGACTTAGCTTACTTGATAATCTGAAGTAGAACTATTACATTCTGATTTTTTTACTGACTTAGTTATTTATCTGTTCCATTTTTCCAAAAGGTTGTACCAGTAGAAGATTATGGAAGATTGTGTCATTGACAATTGGTGGAACCATTGCCCTTTGCATTGGACTTCTTACATCTGTCTACCTTGCCACGTTACATGAAAATGATTTATGGTTTTCTAATATTAAGGTATGGAGTTTCTTTGACCATTGTATGATTCACTCAGTGAGGTCTCCAGTAGTAAGCCATGTGGATGAATGACCAAGGCAACACAGTTTTGCCATAAAGAATCCAATCTCTAGAAAGGTTGGACTATAGAGTGAAAAAACTTTTGTGTTTATTATTTTAAAATAACATATTAGAATTAGAATCTTTTTTAAAATTTTTATTTATGTATTTATTTATTTTTGAGATGGAGTCTCACTCTGTCACCCAGGCTGGAGTGCAGTGGCGCAATCTTGGCTCACTGCAACCTCTGCCTCGCAGGTTCAGGCGATTCCTGTGGCTTAGCCTCCCAAGTAGCTGGGACTATAGGTGCGTGCCACCACACCCAGCTAATTTTTGTATTTTTACTAGAAATGGGGTTTCAGCATATTGACCAGGATGGTCTCGAACTCATGACCTTGTGATCTGCCTGCCTCAGCCTCCCAAAGTGCTGGGATTACAGGCGTGAGCCACCACCCCCAGCCAGAATCTTTATTTTTCATTTTAATTTTTTGAGATAGGGTATTGCTCTGTCACCCAGGCTAGAATGCAGTGGTGCAAACATGGGTCACTGCAGCCTTAACCTCCTGGGCTCAAGTGAGTATCCTGCCTAAGCTTCCTGTGTCACTGGGACCACAGGCATGCACCACCTCGCCAAGCTAATTTTTTGATTTTTTTGTAGAGACAGGGTCTCACTTTGTTGCCCATGCTGATCTCGAACTCCTGGGCTCAAGCAATCCTACTGCCTTGGTGTTCCAAAATAAGAGAATGAGCCACAGTACCCAGCCCAGAATTTTTATAATCAAATAAGTTTTTTCTTTTTCATTAACTTATTCCATTTATTTAGCAGTTATTCTAAATTAGTATTTTTCAAGTTATAGATTGTGAAATTAGTGCAGTAGGTCATGAGTAACATTTTTCTTAATGAAATCAAAAAGGAGAATACTATCATCTAGTAGGGTTGAGGATTGTTTTGTGAAACTTTTAATTATATATATATATGTATATGTATGCACAAACTGGGTCACAGTATACAAGATACTTCCTTTTCTTTTTTTCTTGTTGGCTACAACAGGAAAAAAAAAAAAAACAGAACAGAAAAGGAAATAAAAAAGCCACTGCTTTAAATCATGGAGTCTAAATGTGGCTCCACAGAGGGTCCTCAGCTCGTTCACGACTATCTGATACTCTGTGCAAGTGGTTTTGCAGAGTGTAGGGCGATGGGGAAGCCATGATGTTTCCAGGGAAAGGAACTGTAATTTTAATCAGATTTTCAGGAGGGTCAGCCAGGCGTCACGCCTGTAATCCCAGCACTTTGGGAGGTCAAGGCGGGCGGATCACTTGAAGTCAGGAGTTTAAGACCAGCCTGGCCAACATGGTGGAACCCTATCTCTACTAAAAATAGAAAAATTAGCCGGGCATGGTGACACGCACCTGTAATCTCAGCTACTCGGGAGGCTGAGGCACAAGAATCACTTGAACTCGGGAGGAAGAGGTTGCAGTGAGCCGAGATCGCACCACTGCACTCCAGCCTGGGTGACAGAGCGAGACTCCATCTCAAAAAAAAAAAAAAAGTTGAGGGGGTGGTCTGTGACTCTTTAAACATGTTTCCTGGTTTTCTTTCTCTCTCTTTTTCAACATTTCTAGAACTCCTCTTGGCATTGTTTTCAGAACTCGTATATAACTTACACGTGGAAATTTGCATCCAAATATACCTTACATTTTAATTTAATATGTCATGATCTTTAACCTAAACTGTGGTGTCTAATGACTAGTTGCTTGTAAAGGTAAACAAACACCTTCAAAGCCAAAGATGTGTATCTGTAAGAATGTTCAAAAGAAGTGACTGATGTAGGATCTAAAGACATTTTCCAAAGAAAGTTTTCCAAAACATTTTGAGCTTTGATTCTGTTACTGGAATGAGCCTCCAAAGGAGATTACTTTGATCACAAATCTAATTTATAAGAATAACCTCTAGTGTGTTTATTTTTAAAACTTGCTGTGTTACTTTATGGGTACAGTATATGTATCTTTATACAAATTGTCATAGTACCAAAGAAGAATAATTCTTATCTTTCAGTGACAGTAGGTAGTTCTTCTTGTCAGAAGAATTTTACTCGTTTATATATCTTTTTTTGGGAGGAGCGGGGGCGAACAGAGTCTTTCTCTGTCACCCAGGCTGGAGTGCAGTGGCACAATCACAGCTCGCTGCAGCCCCAACCTCCTGGGCTGAATTGAAGCATTACTCTCACCTTAGCCTCCCAGGTAGCTGGGACCACAGGTACACATCACTATTCCCAGCTAATTATTTAATTTTTTGTAGAGATGGACCTACTATGTTGCCCAGGCTGTTCTCAAACTCTTGGACGCAAGCAATCCTCCTGCATCGGCCTCCCAAAATGTTGGGATTACAGGTGTGAGCCACTATGCCCTGCATATCTCTTTAAAATGGAGTGCTGGCAGGGCGTGGTGGATCACTTGAGGTCAGGAGTTTGAGACCAGCCTGGCCAACATGTTGAAACCCCATCTCTACTAAAAATACAAAAGAAGAGGGCCAGGCACGGTGGCTCACGCCTTTAATCCCTGCACTTTGGGAGGCCGAGGCGGGCAGATCACGAGGTTAGGAAATTGAGACCATTCTGGCTAACACAGTGAAACCCCGTCTCTACTAAAAATACAAAAAAATTAGCCGGGCGTGGTGGCGGGCACCTGTAGTCCCAGCTACTCAGGAGGCTGAGGCAAGAGAATAGCGTGAATCCAGGAGGTGGAGCTTGCAGTGAGCCGAGATCGCTCCACTGCACTCCAGCCTGGGCGACAGAACGAGACTCTGTCTCAAAAAAAAAAAAAAAATAACAAAAGAAATTAGCCAGGCATGGTGGCACACGCCTGTATTTCCAGCTACTCAGGAGGCTGAGGCAGGAGAATTGCTTGAACCCAGGAGGCAGAGGTTGCAGTGAGCTGAGATCATGCCACTGCACTCCAGCCTGTGTGACAGAGCAAGATTTTGTCTCAAAAAAAAAGAGTGCTTATAAAGCGATTCCCTATAATTAAACCATGTAGTGCATATATATTAACATAAGTATTTTGAAAAAAGGCTGAAATATCCCTGTGTGAGCAGATAGCCCAAATTGAATGCTAACAACAGTATAGCAAGGAGACATGTTGAAAGAGATCATATAACTTAATTATAAACTATTAAGTGTAGCTCTTTAATTTAAAACTTGTAACCAGCCTTGCTAGTTTCCTTAAATAAATATACCCCATCATGAAGAAACCTGAACACGCTTGGTTTTTCTGTCTACTTTCACTGGGTTAAGGAAGTTCTAGTTTTACCTAGTATTTACTGAGCACCTGTTCTGTGGGTAACATTGAGTTAAACACTGCAGAGAACATGGAAGGAATAACGAAGATTTCTGAATTTACCAGCAGATTTTCCAGTATAGTAAGTGAATTGAGTAAATATATATTAAGCACCTACAGTATGCCAGCAGGGACTGTGCTTAGTGGTAGCAGTATCACTGAATAAGATAAGGCCATGCCCCCAAGGAACTTACACTCTTGAGAAGGATACAGGTGAGTATCCAGACAATTACAGGACATCCAAACTCAGTGCTAGGATGGGGTGAGATAGCGAGCACTGTGGGAGCACATATGAGTGGAAGCCTAACCTCATTTTGGAAGATCAGGGAGGCTTTTCTAGAGGAAATGATGGTTAAGTAGACCTGAAGGATGAGTAAGAGTTAACCAGGCAAGCTGGGGAGGAAAGATGGGTGTCCTAGGAGAGGGACAAGTGCAGGAAATTCAAGAGGCAAGAGAGCCTGGTGTGTGAAGCGTTGGCAGTAGTTCAGCCTGGCTAGAGAGTAGAAGGGGAGAAGGGATGTACTGGGAATGGTAAACAGAGGCCAGATAACAAAGGGTCTGTCTTCTCTGTCTCAAAGATAGAACTCTCTTTGAATGTATTATAGTAGTGAGCCCTATTTTTATTGAGGCAGCAATGTCATCATATTGGTGTTTCAGAAAGTTGCCTCAGGCTGTGATGTGGAAAATGGATTTGAGGAGAGCAAAACTAAAGTCAGGAAACTGCTAAGATAATCCAATTCAGTGGATTCAGCAATATTTAAATATCGCATTCAGATATTCAGTAAGTGAATATCTTCTGTATGCCAGACACTTTTGTAGGCCCTGGGAATAAAGCATTGAATGCGACATAGAACTTAATTATGATGAAAAGGGGAAAAATCAGAAAGAAAATGAAAATGAGTCCTGTGGTGAAAGTCACACAGGATGATGAGATAGTCACTAGAAGGCTGCTTGGAATTGGGAAGTAAAGCAGACCACTTTGAGGACATGTAAACCAAAACCTACATGATATTATAGAAGGAACCAGCCAAGCTAAGATCTGTGAGAACATTCTAGGCAGAGGAAACAGCAAGCCAAAAGTGTCTAAGGTAGGAATGAACTTGGCAAATCCAGGATCAGAGAGAAGGTGCATGTGGCCAGAATTTTATGAGCGATGAGAAGGTAGAAGAGAGGAGAACAGATCACTTAGGGCTTTGAGGCTGCATAAGAGTTGCAGAGATGTAAACAGAGTCAGAGCTTTTTAGGAAGTGGACTTGGAAGGATGTCTTGATTCATTGTTTGGAAGTCTGTTGAGAGGGAACAGTTGAGAGGCTGTCGGTCCAAGCTGCTTGGTCTCCTTAGCAGCGGGGTGGATGGATGGACATGCCATTTACTGTGACAATGAGCAGCAGGAGGAGCAGAGCTGGAGGATCAGTGAGTTCTGACACCAGCTACCCACCGTTAGGCCAGACCCCACAGGATGGGGGCACAGCTCTCTATAAAAATGCCTTTGTTTCACACACCAGTGGCAAGTTTGGGGCCCCCCCAGGCAACCCTCACTTCTGACCAGCTGGCTACAAATTCTGAGGTTCCCACCAGCTGCTCAGGTTCAATAATTCACTAGAACAACTCACAGAATTCAGGGAAGTGCTATATTATGACTACAGATTTATTATAGCAAAAGATTACAAATCAGAACCAGCCAAAGGGAGTGACACATGCAGCCAAGTCTTCGAGGGTCCCATTGGAAGCTTTCATTATCGTTTCCCCATGGAGTCAGGCCCATTACCCTCCTGGCACATCAGTGTGTTACACTATGTGGAGCCAACCAAAGAAGCTCTTCTGAGTACTGGTGTCTAGTTTTTATTGAGGTTTCGTTATGTAGGCATGATTGATTGGATTATTGCCCACAAGGCTGGACTCAATCTCCAGCCCTTTTCTGCTCCTTAGAGGTTGGGCTGCTAGCATATGGCTCAAAGCCCTGACTCTCAGGCCACATGGTTGAGTGTTCTGGCATGGCCAGCCCCAATCCTGAGTCATCTCCTTAGCACAAATTAGGAGCTCACCCTGTCACCTGCTAGCACAGGCTTTCAGATGAGGTCTGAAGAACCTACTATGAATAACAAAGACACTCTCATCACTTAGAAGTTCCAAGGATTTAGAGGCTATCTCCCAGGAACTGGGGACAAAGAGCAGCCAGATTCTTTATTCCTAGAGGGTAGAGTTTTGATACGGTTTGGCTGTGTCCCCCACCCAAATCTCATCTTTAATTGTAGTTCCCATAATTCCCACATGTTGTGGGAGGGACCCAGTGGGAGGTAATTGAATCATGGGGGCGGGCCTTTCCTGTGCTGTTCTCATGATAGTGTCACGAGATCTGATGGCTTTATTTATTTTAATTTTTTTTGAGACGGAGTCTCGCTCTGTCATCCAGACTGGAGTGCAGTGGCACGATCTTGGCTCACTGCAGGCTCTGCCTCCTGGGTTCAAGCAATTCTCCTGCCTCAGCCACCTGAGTAGCTGAGATTACAGGTGCGTGCCACCACGCCTGGCTAATTTTTGTATTTTTAGTAGAGATGGGGTTTCACCATGTTGGTCAGGCTGATCTTGAACTCCTGACCTTGTGATCTGCCCGCCTTGGCCTCCCAAAGTGCTGGGATTACAGGTGTGAGCTACCGCGCCTGGTCAGATCTGATGGTTTTATAGAGGGGAGTTCCCCCTCACACACTGTCTGCCTGCCACCATGTAAGACTTGACTGCTCCTCATTCACTTTCTGCCATGATTGTGAGACCTCTCCAGCCATGTGGAACTATGACTCCATTAAACCTCTTTCCTTCTTAAATTACCCAGTCTCGGGTATGTCTTTATCAGAAGCATGAGGAATGGACTAATACAAGGTTACCTCTCCGTAACTAGGGACAGAGGTCAGCCAAATTCTTTCTTGCACAGGAGGCAAGGCAGGGAAAAACAAGCTCAGGTTTGACTATGTTGTGAGGCACTTTTAAAGCAGTCCACATAGAAATATGGAGTAAAGGAAGCTAGACTTATGGGGCTGAAGGCAGGAGTTCCGTCTGTGTTGGAAATGGACATTTCATATTACCATCTTGTAGATGTGTGGGTGAGATTGTTTCAAGAGTGTGTAAAATGAGAAAGGAAAGAGAACCTGGGCCAGTTTCTGTCTGTGCCTCACATACCATCTGGGAAGCTATAAAACAGGCGCTTTTCCCCACCCACCACCCTTGTCCTCTGAAACTTACAATCGAGCTCAGAGTCTTACTCCGTTTTTTTTCCTCTTTGTTCGAGCAGTAGTCCATAGCACACATTTTGGGTTGTCTCCTATATCACAAGAAGAATCCTCCAATGTTAGAACCATTTCTCAAACCTGTAATACCTCTGCATAGGCATTTGGTTTCGTGTTTTGCTTAGATTCTCTAGATCAGCATTGTCCAATAGGACTATAATGAAGGAAGTGTTCAGTGTATGCACTGCCTAGTACAGTGGCCACATGTGGCTATTGAGCACTTGAAATGGGGTAGTACAACTCAGGAACTAAATTTTTTTTTAATTACTCTGATTTAATTTTTAAATATGTACATATTTTCTGTCAATAAACAATTAGAAATTATAAATAGCACTGAACAAAGACCTTATTTGGCTGAAGAAAAGCTCATTTTTGGAGTGTATATTCCTTTATAAATCTCCTATAATTTATACCATTTCTATATTGGGGAATTATTTGAGAAGAGTAAATCTGTTTTCCTTTCCTGTTTTGGGGTTATAACTTTTTCTCATCAAAATTGGTAGGTTAGTGTTTAATGAAAATACTTTGATTTTATTTTTGAATACTTTGAAGTAGTTGTAATTATTCAGAGAGTAACAGTATTGCTTATGTAATAGACAAGTTATACACTGAATTTATGCATTTGAAATGATTTTTTAAATGTTTGTTGTATTGTTTGTATATGAAAAGTGGGAACCCTGAAATAGCAACTGGAAAGTTGAAGGAAAAGATACTGGTTTCATATAGTCTTATAAAAGATATATCTAGTATCCTTTCTCAGCATATTTTTAAAATTTTAAGTTATTTTTCTATTGTCTTAATTGTATTATATTTCCCTTGCTGGGAAATTGAAAGTATTCAAGATTTTTTAAAATACCCTTTATTGAATGTCTGTTACATGCTTGGAACTATTTGGGGGCATTTTAATACATACTGTATTTATTCGTACCTTTTTTTTTTTTTTTTTTTTTTTTTTTTTTTTTTTTTTTTTGAGACAGAGTCTCACTGTGTCGCCCAGGCTGGAGTGCAGTGGCGCGATCTCGGCTCCCTGCAAGCTCCACCTCCCAGGTTCGCGCCATTCTCCTGCCTCAGCCTCCCGAGTAGCTGGGACTACAGGCGCCCGCTGCCAGACCCAGCTAATTTTTTGTATTTTTTAGTAGAGACGGAGTTTCACAGTATTAGCCAGGATGGTCTCCATCTCCTGACCTCGTGATCCACCTGCCTCGGCCTCCCAAAGTGCAGGGATTACAGGCATGAGCCACCGTGTCCGGCCTATTTGTACCTGTTTTTTGAGACAGGTTCTCACTCTGTCACTCAGGCTGGAGTGCAGTGGTGCAATCAAGGTCACTGCAGCCTTGAACTCCTAGGCTCAAGCGATCCACCAACCTCAGCCTCCCAAGTGGTGCCAGCTAATTTTTTCATTTTTTGTAGAGACAGAGTCTCACTTTGTTGTCCAGGCTGTTCTTGAACTCTTGGCCTCAAGCAAGCCACCCACCTGGGCCTCCCAAAGTGCTGGGATTATAGACATGAGCCCCAATGCCCGACCTACGTATTCTGTTTAATCTGCCTATCTTCAGAGCCCAAACACTAACTCTAAATTGTCCTTTCAATGCAACCCACTTTTTTACTGCCCTTTATTGTAAACAAAAAGTAAAAGGCACACCTCCCCCTTTCTTTTTTTTGAGACGGAGTCTTGCTCTGTCACCCAGGCTGGAGTGCAGTGGCACGATTTTGGCTCACTGCACCCTCCGCCTCCTGGGTTCATGTGGTTCTCCTGCCTCAGCCTCCCAAGTAGCTGGGATTACAGGCAGGCGCCACCACGCCCGGCTAATTTTTGTATTTTTAGTGGAGACGGGGTTTCACCATCTTGGCCAGGATGGTCTCGATCTCTTGACCTCGTGATCCACCCGCCTCAGCCTCCCAAAGTGCTGGGATTACAGGCATGAGCCACCACGCCCAGCTAGTAAAAGCCCGTTTTCTTACTTGGTGTTCTGCCCATATGGTGCCTGGCACGTCATCAGTGCTAAGTAGCTTCCAGTCTTCTGCAGTAGAGTCAACTGCTGGGGCTGCGGGGTATGAGGTAGGCAGAGGAAAAGGGGAGGCACTGGCTGCCGTGAAGAATCTGGATGGGAACTAGAACCAAAGGACGTGACTTCTGGAGCTTGCCTTCAAGGATACGATATGGTTAGTCCTGGCAGGTACAGGAGCCAGTGGATGCATTTGAAGTTATTTTTGTTTGGTAGTTTTGTTTTTTGTTGTTGTTGTTGAGATGGAGTCTCACTCTGTCGCCCAGGCTGGGGTACAATAGTGTAGTCTTGGCTCACTGCAACCTTTGCCTCCCGAGTTCAAGCGAGTCTCCTGCCTCAGCCTCCTGAGTAGAGTAGCTGGGATTACAGGTGCGCACCACCACGTCCAGCTAATTTTTGTATTTTTAGTAGAGACAAGGTTTTGCCATGTTGGTCAGGCTGTTCTCGAACTCCTGACCCAGGTGTTCACCAGTCTCTGCCTCCCAAAGTGCTGGGATTACAAGCATGAGCCACCGCGCCCTGCCATGTGTTTAATAAATTATATAGTAGGCATTTGTATAGTCTTCATTTTTATTTTTCGAATGTGTATTATTTTTTAATTATTGAAACTATGTTGTAACAATAATGAAAAATTTTAAATGAAAAACATTACTTAATATTCATTACCCTTAACAAAAAGCAGTTTTCATTTTTACCTTCTATTCTTCATCCAAAGTGCCTTAATATTTTACTTACTTATGACCCCAGTATAGCTAGTTTTTATAATCTACCTTATCTGCTGTTACATACTATGCTTTTTCCATATATACATTTTCACAAAACTTTTATAATTATGTAAATAGTTATGGTTTTATAATTTCATATTTTTGAAGTTTTTATACTCTTGATTATTCCACTATTTCCATGCTCCCAACTTTGGATAGTTAGATTGTTTATAATAGTACAGTTAAATCCTAACTTGGCTTACTTATTCTCACTTTAAAGTGGCAATGTAGTGGTATCAGTTCCTTCTTTCTTGGAATTCCCTCAGAGCAATTAAGGAATGTGAAAAATAGATAATCAAGTTGCAGCTTTGATGAAGGGGGCTGCCAAACCCAGTGGCACTCAGAAAGATGCTGAGAGAAGAGTCTGCGGCCAGGCATGATGGCTCACGCCTGTAATCCCAGCACTTTGGGAGGCCGAGGTGGGCACATCACTTGAGTCCAGGAGTTCAAGACCAGCCTGGCCAACATGACAAAACCTTGTCTCTACTAAAAATACAAAAATTAGCCAGGTGTGGTGGTGCACTCCTGTAATCCCAGCTGAAGCAGAAGAATCGCTTGAACCTGGGAGGGAGAGGTTGCAGTGAGTCGAGATTGCACCACTGCACTCCAGCCTGGGTGACAAAGCGAGACTTCATCACAAAAAAAAAAAAAAAAAAAAAAGAAAGAGGAGTCTGTAAGCTGCAGGGGTCAGATAAAGTGAGTAAAGCGTCGTCCTCCAAAGTTAGTGGCATCTCCTAAGGGGCAAAACCAACAGCACCCTGAGTAGGACCATGGGATGGGTGTGCAGGCAATAGTGGCAGCCGCTCTCATGGGGCCACTCTGCTATGAAGAACAGCATGCTAGACAGGCCGGAAGGAGCGATCACAGTGACAAGCCATATTTGTAAGAGATGGAATTTAAGAGGCCAGGAATGAAGGGAGGCAACTGCATTTCAAAGATCCCCAAAGTTATCAAGTTCTGTTGACTAAAATGAGGAAAAGACTGAAGAACTCACCCTTGTAAACCACCCTATATAATGAAAATTCTTGCTGACCTGAGCTGTGTGCCTGGCCTCACCCCCACATGAACTTCCTGCAAGTAGCTTGTGTAGTAAGAACTTGCCACATTCTGACAACTGATAAGGAAGGAACTGGGACAAGATTGTCCAGTGATACTGCAACAAAAAAGAGAAGAGAACAACAAGCAGACATCATTGGTGAAGAACAGTCACCAGAAGAATTTTACAGTGGAGATGTGGAGGTCGTAACCACACATGTCACATTAAAAGATAATCATTTGCCACTGTGGAAGATGAATACAAAGCAGAAACATAAGAAGGTGTGTGCCGCCTTCAAGAGAACAAAAGGAGGTGAAATATGAACTGGCAGACTTTAGACAAGAAATAGAATTACAAAGTAGAATCATTATAGAAATTATGACCGTCTCAGATGCAACATACAGGAGACTAGAATCCGTAGAATGTACAGAAAGAGCAATGTTGGACAGGACTGAGAGAGGTCAACAAAATGAAAGGAGATTGAATAAAGTGACAGTATGAGACAGCAAGTGACAATTGACGACAAAGAGCAGCAAGCATGCATCATTTGTGTCCCAAAAAAAGAGAACGAGAACAATAAATCAGGAAAACACACACACACGCACACACACACGTTTAAAGATGTAATTCAAGGAAACTTTCCAAAAGTAAAAGGAAATTTGAATCTACTAATTGAAGGGGCAGTGCAGGTTCCAGGATAAATTGGCCTGGAAAAATCATTAGCAGGATAGAGTTCTCCGAAGTTGCTGAACTTAAATATGTAAAGAAACCTTTGGACATTCTAGACGAAAAGATCAAGTTACCAATAAGGAGAAACAAAGGTCAACCTAGCATTCAGCTTCTCCACAGTAACGTCTAATGGTCAAAGACCATGAATGATGCCTAAAAAATGCTCAAGTAAAAGAAACTGATTTACACATTTTAACCCAGTCATTCCATTGCATATAAAGATGGCATACAAACTTTTTTGTTCCTAGAAATATGTATTTTTAAGAAAACCTGAAGAAATTGGAAGAGGAAAAACTTCATCCGTCCATGAGATACATGGAAAAACAATGGAAGAAAGATGCTCAGTGGGGCTCAAATTTATTTAACTGTAGGACTAAAACTAAAAATTAGTGATAGAACAAAATGTGTATGATATAATGTTATATTAGGTGCAAAAGTAATGTAGGTCTTGTCATTAATTTTATTTATTTATTTATTTATTTATGAAACAGAGCTCGCTCTGTCGCCTAGGCTGGAATGAAGTGGCGTGATCTTGGCTCACTGCAACTTCTGCCTTCTGGGTTCAGGCAGTTTTGTCTCAGCCTCCCCAGTAGTTGGGATTATAGGCATGCACCACCATGCCCAGCTAATTTTTTTTTTTTTTTGGTATTTTTAGTAGAGATAGGGTTTTGCCATGTCAGGCTGTTCAAGATATGCCAGGCTGGTCTCGAACTCATGAGCTTCCACTTCTGCCTCCCAAAGTTAGGATTACAGGTGTGAGCCACCATGCCCGGCTGCCATTACTTTTAAATGGCAAAAACCACAATTACTTTTGCATCAACCTAATAAGAATGCCAACATAAGTAATAATGTTATAATACACAATAGTGTAATAATAACATAACAGTGTAATATGTATAACACAAGATAAAAGAGGAAGGGGAAGAGACAGTAAAAGATGGTGGAGGCTGACTGGGCACAGTGGCTCATGCCTGTCATCCCAGCACTTTGGGAGGCCAAGGCGGCAGGATCGCTTGAGCTCAGTAGTTCAAGACAAGCCTGAGCAACATGGTGAAACCCCATCTCTTAAAAAAAAAAAAAAAAAAAAAAAAAAAAAAAAAAAAAAAAAAAAAAAAAAAACAGTATATCTAGAAAACCCCATTGTCTCAGCCCAAAATCTCCTCAAGCTGATAAGCAACTTCAGCAAAGTCTCAGGATACAAAATCAATATACAGAAATCACAAGCATTCTTATACACCAATAACAGACAAACAGAGAGCCAAATCATGAGTGAACTCCCATTCACAATTGCTTCAAAGAGAATAAAATACCTAGGAATCCAACTTACAAGGGATGTGAAGGACTTCTTCAAGGAGAACTACAAACCGCGCTCAATGAAATAAAAGAGGATACAAACAAATGGAAGAACATTCCATGCTCATGGGTTGGAAGAATCAATATCGTGAAAATGGTCATACTGCCCAAGGTAATTTATAGATTCAATGCCATCCCCATCAAGCTACCAATGACTTTCTTCACAGAATTGGAAAAAACTACTTTAAAGTTCATATGGAATCAAAAAAGAGCCCGCATCGCCAAGTCAATCCTAAGGCAAAAGAACAAAGCTGGAGGCATCACACTACCTGTCTTCAAACTATACTACAAGGCTACAGTAACCAAAACAGCATGGTACTGGTACCAAAACAGAGATATAGACCAATAGAACAGAACAGAGCCCTCAGAAATAATGCCACATATCTACAACTATCTGATCTTTGACAAACCTGACAAAAGCAATGGGGAAAGGATTCCCTATTTAATAAATGGTGCTGGGAAAACTGGCTAGCCATATGTAGAAAGCTGAAACTGGATCCCTTCCTTACACCTTACACAAAAAATTCAAGATGGATTAAAGGCTTAAATGTTAGACCTAAAACCATGAAAACCCTAGAAGAAAACCTAGGCAATACCATTCAGGACGTAGGCATGGGCAAGGACTTCATGTCTAAAACACCAAAAGCAATGGCAACAGAAGCCAAAATTGACAAATGGGATCTAGTTAAACTAAAGAGCTTCTGCACAGCAAAAGAAACTACCATCAGAGTGAACAGGCAACCTACAGAATGGGAGAAAATTTTTGCAACCTACTCATCTGACAAAGGGCTAATATCCAGAATCTACAGTGAACTCAAACAAATTTACAAGGAAAAAACAACCCCATCAAAAAATGGGCGAAGGATATGAACAGACACTTCTCAAAAGAAGGCATTTATGCAGTCAAAAAACACATGAAAAAATGCTCATCATCACTGGCTATCAGAGAAATGCAAATCAAAACCACAGTGAGATACCATCTCACACCAGTTAGAATGGTGATCATTAAAAAGTCAGGAAACAACAGGTGTTGGAGAGGATGTGGAGAAATAGGAACACTTTTACACTGTTGGTGGGACTGTAAACTAGTTCAACCATTGTGGAAGTCAGTGTGGCAATTCCTCAGGGATCTAGAACTAGAAATACCGTTTGACCCAGCCATCCCATTACTGGGTATATACCCAAAGGATTATAAATCATGCTGCTATAAAGACACATGCACACGTATGTTTATAGCGGCACTATTCACAATAACAAAGACTCGGAACCAACCTAAATGTCCAACAACGATAGACTGGATTAAGAAAATGTGGCACACATACACCATGGAATACTATGCAGCCATCAAAAATGATGAGTTCATGTCCTTTGTAGGGACATGGATGAAACTGGAAACCGTCATTCTCAGCAAACTATCGCAAGGACAAAAAACCAAACACCGCATGTTCTCACTCATAGGTGGGAATTGAACAATGAGAACTCATGGACACAGGAAGGGGAACATCACACTCTGGGGACTGTTGTGGGGTGGGGGGAGTGGGGAGGGATAGCATTAGGAGATATACCTAATGCTAAATGACGAGTTAATGGGTGCAGCACACAAACATGGCACATGTATACATATGTAACAAACCTGCACGTTGTGCACATGTACCCTAAAACTTAAAGTATAATAATAATAAAATTTTAAAAAAAACAATTTGCCAGGCATGGTGGCATGTGCCTATAGTCCCACCTACTCAGGAGACTGAGGTAGGAGGGTCACTTGAGCTCAGGACACAGAGGTTGTCATTAGCTAAGATTGTGCCACTGTCCTCCAGCCTGGGTGACAGAATGAGACCATCTCAAAAAAAAAAAAAAAAGATTGGGGAGGCCAGCTGGCACAGGGGTTCACAGCTGTCATCTCAGCACTCCAGAGGGCAAAAGGTAGGAGGATTGCTTGAGCCCAGAAGTTCAAGACCAGCCTGGGCAACATAGTGAGATCCCATCTCTACAAAAAAATTTTAAAAAATTAACTGGGTGTGGTAGTGTGCACCTGCAGCCCCAGTTACTTGGGAAGCTGAGACAGGAGGGTCACCTGAGCTGCAGTGAGCTATGATCACAGCACTGCACTCCGGTCTGGGCGACAGAGTGAGACCCTGTCTCTAAAAAAAAAAAGAAAAGAAAAAGAAATAAAAAAATATGGATGGGAATATCCTGATTTCTTTCTCTTTTATAACTGGAAGTCAAAAAGTTTGATTTAAAACTGATAAGACACACAAGCCTGGGCAACATGGTGAAAACTTGTCTTTACTAAAAATACTAAAAAAAAAATTAGCCAGGCTTGGTGGCACACAACTTACCCCCAGCTACTTGAGAGGGTGCAATGGGATGATCACCTGAGCTCAGGAAGCCAAGTCTTCAGTGAGCCAAGATCATGCCATTGTGCTCCAGCCTGGGCAACAGAGCAAGACCCTGTCTCAAAAACAAAAAAAGATCTCTGTAGATCTTCAAGTTGATCTACAGAGTCAACATGATCCCTTTCAGAATCCCTGGTGGACTTTTCACAGAAATTGACAAGCTAGTCCTAAAACGTATATGGAAACTCAGGGGACTCAGAATAGCTAAAACAGTTTTGAAAAAAGAACAAAGTTGTAAGACTCAAACTTTCTGACTTCAGAACTTACTATACAGCCACAGTAATCAAGACTCTGGTGCTGGCATAAGGATAGACATATAGATCAATGGAATAAAATTGGGAATACAGACATAAATCCTTAGATGGTCAAGTGATTTTCAGCAGGGCACCAGGAAGGACAGTTAACGTGGAGAAAGAATAGTCTTCAATAAATGGTCTATAAACAAATGGATATTCACATGCAAAAGAATGAAGTTAGACCACTGCCTCACACCATACACAAAAATTAACTCAAAATGGATCATAGGCCTAAATGTCTAAAACTATAAAACATTTAGAAGAAAACATGCAAATGAATCTTTTATAACTATGGAGTAGGCCAAAACTTCATAGAGACCACACTAAAAACACTATTAAAAATAAATAAATAAATTGGTCTTCATCAAAATTAGACATTTTCGTACTCCAAAGTACACCATCAGATGAGGCACTGTGGCTCATGCCTGTAATCTCAGCACTTTGGAGGCCAAGGCAGGCAGATCACTTGAGGTCAGGAGTTCAAGACCAGCCGGGCCAAAATAGTAAAACCCTGTGTCTATTAAAAATACAAAAATTAGCCAGGCGTGATGGCACACATCTGTAGTCCCAGCTACTAGGGAGGCTGAGGCAGAAGGATCACTTGAACCCATGAGGCAGAGGTTGCAGTGAGCTGAGATGGTGCCACTGTGCTCCATCCTGGGTAACAGAGCGAGACTCTGTCTCAAAAAAAAAAAAAAGAAAAAATTAAGACTCAAAAGTCAAAATTATTCCTTGATCCATGGGCTGTAGAATGAATTTTGTGTTAGCAGGCATGAAAATAACACAGATAACCAGATGCATTATCAGTGAGCAGTAGTATTTTGAAAAGAATTTTTTTTCCTGAGTAGAAGATCTCAACAGTGGGTCTAAAATAGTAAATCATGCTGTCAACACACGTGCTGTCATCCAGGTTTTGTGGTCCATCTCTAGAGCACAAGCAGAGTAGATTTCATTTCATTCTTAATAAGGGCCCTAGGATTTTCAGAATGTTAAGTGAACATTGGCTTCAACTTAAAGCCACCAGCTGTATTAGCCCCTAACGAGAGTCAGCCTGTGCTCTGAAGCTTTGAAGTCAGGCATTGACTTCTCCTCTTGAGTTGTAAAAGTCCGAGATGGCATCTTCTTCCAATAGAAGACTGTTTCATCTACATTGAGTATCTGTTGTTTAATGTAGGCACCTTCATCAGCGATCTTAGCTGGATCTTCTGGATGACTTGCTGCAGCTTTTCCATCAGCACTTTCAACTTCACCTTGCACTTGTATGTTAGGGAGATGGCTACTTCCCCTCAAACTCATGAACCAACCTCTGCTAGCTTCCAGCTTTTCTTCTGCAGCTTCCTCACCTCTCTAGCCTTCACAGAATTGAAGAGAGTTAGGGCCTTGCTCTGGATTAGGCGTTGGCTTAAGAGAATGTTTTAGATGGTTTGATTTTCTATCAGAGCATTAGACTTTCCCCGTATTAGCAATGAGGCTGTTTTTCATTCTTATCATTGGTGCATTCATTGGAGTAGCACTTTTAATTTCCTTCCATAACTTTTCCTTTGTGTTAACAGCTTGGCTCTTTGGCACAGGAGGCCTAGTTTTTGGTCTCTCTCAACTTTCAACATGGTTTCCTCACTAACTTATCATCTCTAGCTTTCCATTTAAAGTGAGAGACGTGCCACACTTCTTTCAACGCTTACAGGCTATTATAAAGTTAATAATTCCAATATTATTGTGTCTCAGAGAGCAGAGAGGCCTGGGGAGAGGAAATGAGACAGAAGAATGACAGAGCTGTCAGAACACACACATTTCAGTTCACTGTCTTACATGGGTGTGGTTTATTGTGCCCCAAAACAGTTACAGTAGTATTAATAACATCAAAGATCACTGATCCCAGATCCCATGACAGGTATAATAATAAAGAAAAATGTGAAATATTAGAAGAATTACTAAAATGTGACAGAGACAAAAAGTGAGCAATAGCTGTTGCAGAAATGGTGTTGATAGTTGTTTGATGCACAGTTGCCACTAAGTTTCAATTTGTAAAAATGCATCATCTGCAAAGGGCAGGAAAGTGAGGCACAGTGAGATGAGGCGTGCCTGAAGTCGTTTCCCTTTGTTTACAAGGTGTTCTTTCTTTGGTGTTTTGTTGTTTGTTTGTTTGTTTTTGAGACAGGATCTCGCTCTGTCTCCCAGTCTGGAGTGCAGTGGTGCGATCTCAGCTCACTGTAGCCTCGACTTCCTGAGCTCAGGTGATTCTGCCACTGCAACCCCTCAAGTAGCTGGAACTACAGGGGCATACCACCGTGCCCAGCTAATTTTTTATATTTTTAGTACAGCCTGGGTCTTGCCCAGCTGGTCTTAAAGTCCTGGGCTCCAGTAATCCACCTGCCTCGGCCTTCCAAAGTGCTGGGGTTATAAGCGTGAGCCACCGCACCCCCGCATTCTTCTTTCTTGTTGGAACATAAACATCTTTCGGTCAAATACTAAATTCTTGCCCCTTTTTGTTTCCCCAGCAAATAAATGTGCAGTGATAAGGAAGGCAGTTCTCCTTTGGCTATAAGCACCAAGGTCACTCTTCCTTTTTAGTCTTTTTTCCTTGTGCTAACATTTTCCACTGTTATTCTTGTTTATTTGATATTGCCAAATTTGCATGTCTTCCCATTGAATACTCCTGCAAAGCAAGGAGACTTCAGAATAGATAGGGTTAATCCACACAATAGTAGTACAGTAGTGCTAAGACTGCTGATTGCCTGAGTGTGGGCCCAGTGGAAGAACTGTCACTTCAGTAGCAGACTGCCCTCCTCACAAGCCCTGCTCGGCACTTCTCACATGCCACGGCTTTAATCAACTCTAGGGCAAGAATCATTCCCCTCTAACAGATGGACATGAATTTAACCAGACAATAAACCATGTATGTGCCATAAATACGTTTGCTGAGGGCATGATTCCCAGTATAGAACTTTAAGAACAGCTGTCTTATGGGCTACTATTTCTTGGTGAGATAATTTGTTAACCTAATTCTGAAACAGATTACATTTATAAAGTTAATTTTTCGGTGGCTTCCCCACTACTAGCAGTCTAATTATTTTGGGGGACAATTTTTGTAAACAAAAAAATTTTTTTTTTTTTTTTGAGACCAAGTCTCACTCCATCACCCAGGCTGGAGTGCAGTGCTGGGATCTCAGCTAACTGCAACTTCCACCTCCCGGGTTTGAGCAATTCTCATGCCTCAGCCTCCCAAGTAGCTGGAATTACAGACATGCACCACAATGCCCAGCTAATTTTTGTATTTTAGTAAAGATGGGGTTTTGCCGTGTTGGCCAGGCTCATCTCAAACTCCTGACCTCAAGTGATCTGCCCACCTCGGCTTCCCAAAGTGTTGGGATTACAGGCGTGAGCCACTGCGCCCGGCCTGTAAACAGAACTTTTTTACGTGAGTTGTTCTTGTTTTTTTTAAACATAAGTTTTTTGTTTTTTTTTTTTAAAGCAAGATGAGGAAGACTTCAGGACCATTGCGATAGATGTAGGGACCACTGCAATGAGGTCTTGCAGTGGTGGAGAGAGATTGTACTCAACTCCTAGTACAGCATGGGTGAGTAGGAATAGGCAGCCAAGGAGTGGGGTGGGGTCAGTGGCTGGGAAATGAGTAAGAGGAACCCCTGGGATGCGGGGGATCCTGGCTCAACCAGGCTTAGAGGGTTCTTGCTAAAGGCAGGCCAGGGTGACCAGACATTATGTGGGGGATCTATTTACATGAGATTTTTAAAAAGCTGATTTGATGTTTCCTTTCCAAATTTGGTGTCATTTGTCTCAAAGGACTCTTTAGGCTTTTGGGCATTGCCAGCAACTTGTTTGAGTGCCTGTGGGGAATGTGATCATTTATTGTGAGCAGTCATTTTTTTTTTCTTTTTGTACTTCTATTAAATTGCTATATACACTGTTACTTCAATGGTTTTAGCTGTACAGGTTTTGTTTGTTTGTTTGTTTTTGTTGTTGTTTGTTTGTTTTGAGACGGAGTCGACCTCTGTCTCCCAGGCTGGAGTGCAGTGGCGCGATCTCAGCTCACTGCAACCTCTGCCCTCCGAGTTCAAGTGATTCTCTTGCCTCAGCCTCCTGAGTAGCTGGGATTACAGGCGCCTGCCACCACGCTCAGCTAATTTTTTGTATTTTTAGTAGAGACAGGGTTTCACCATCTTGGCCAGGCTGGTCGTGAACTCCAGATTTCATGATCCACCCGCCTGGGCCTCCAAAGTGCTGGGATTACAGACGTGAGCCACCACATCCGGCCAGCTGTACAGTTCTTTATAAATACAAGTGTTTTGTCTTTCCACTTCTTTCTGTCATTATCTTTGAAGATGTTTTTGTTCTGTCAACATTGCATTCCCCATGGAACCTGTGCAAATTGAATATGAAGTATTTGTTCATTTTGCATTCTTTAGAGGATAACTACTATTGGTGTATATTTTCAAGGGTGTGATCTACCAAGCGAAGTATAAATTGCTGTAAAACTGGAAAAGCGTTTGAATGAGTGAAGCAGATGTTCTCTTAGCATGAAGCAGATGTAAAACTTGCAAGTGTCTGTCTAATAAAGTATAGCATTTGGTTCTGTACAGCTGGTGCTAGATTACCAATTAATCATGTTTGAATGCATTTTTACTAATTAGGTCCCCCCTCTGTTCTTTATGCATTCTGGCTATACTAAAGGGAGAGATGGGACACAAGAGCTTTCTACCTTTATACTTTGAGCAACGTTTTTTCTTATTCCCTGGTCTTTTATTCTTAGAACCATATAATTCACTCTTTCATTCTTTATTGGCTCTCCAGTTTGATTTGGGATGTAGGTGTGACAGGATTTTCACACTCCTCAAGTGCCTTTGAACACTTTAAGGAAGCTAGAGAAAAGAAGAATAATGTAATTAACGTTGTTGTTGTTCTTATTTGCATGGACAAAAGCTAGTATTTGCTCAGTTAACATCAATTCATAGCCTCTGTGGTTATTTGACTGAGTAGGGGTTTGAACATTCTAGAAACGAGTGATACCAGGTTGGTTTTATATTCTCAAAAGCAATAGAGCACGTTTTCTCAAAGATAAAAAATGAGTGGGTTAACATAACTACCCAGAAGAGTTGCCTTTACTGCTATGAAAGATACAACACAAATCACTAGCAATGAAAGTTTAAAAATCTGTATCATTATATAGTAGCCTTTTTATAAAGCAAGTGTGTTATTGAAATTAAATTTTAAGCCCAGGCACTGTGGCTCCTGCCTGTAATCTCAGCACTTTGGGAGGCCACAGAAGGAGGATCACTTAATCTCAGGAGTTCAAGACCAGAGCCTGGGCAACATGGCGAAACCTTACCTCTACAAAAAATACAGAAATTAGGCGGACATAGTGGCATGTGCCTGTAGTCCCAGCTACTTGGAAGCCAAGGCAAGAGGATCACTTGACCCTGACAGGCAAAGGCTACGATGAGCTGTGATCATGCCACCGTACTCAGCCTGGGTGACAGAGTGAGACCCTGTCTCCAAAAATAAATAAATAAATTTCAGAACCTGATGGGCCTTTTTTAAATGCTTGATTTCCCCAGGATAAATTTGTTTTCCGTGAAAGGAAGTTCAATATATAAGATTTGCTACCCTACCTCCCATTTTTCTAAAAGGAGTTAACAAACAATGGTAAAAAGATTTAGAGGGTAGCAGAAATACATTAAATAAATAATTTCTAAGTCTGAAGATAATAGCATGAATAGTTCTTTCTTTCTTTATTTATTTTTTGAGGCAGGGTCTCGCTCTATCATCCAGGCT
This sequence comes from Symphalangus syndactylus, assembly GCF_028878055.3. Classification (NCBI taxonomy): domain Eukaryota; kingdom Metazoa; phylum Chordata; class Mammalia; order Primates; family Hylobatidae; genus Symphalangus; species Symphalangus syndactylus. Next base: position 56,041,762 of record NC_072435.2, read on the forward strand.
GGAGTGGCTTGATCATGGCTCACTGCAGCCTCGGCCTCTCAGTAGGCTGAGTCTCAACCTCCTTCCTCAACCTCCCCAGTAGCTGGGAGTTCAGGTACATGCCGTTATGCCTGGCTACTTTTTTTTTTTTTTGTAGAGACAGGGTTTTGCCATGTTGCCCAGGCTGGTCTTGAACTCCTGAGCTCAAGCAATCCACCCACTTCAGCTTCCCAAAGTGCATGGCTATAGGCATGAGCCACACCGCACCCAGCCTGAGTGGTTCTTTTAATGAGATGTTTATTACCATTTGAAAATTAGTTGGAGTTAAGGGGAAGCAAAATGAGCTAAAAGAAGTTCATTAGCTAGAAAATGAGATGTTCAGTATTTATCACTTTCCCCCATTGGGTTTGTGGAATGTGGATCTGCTATAATATGAAAAAGCATGGCCGGGTGCGGTGGCTCACACCTGTAATCCCAGCACTTTGGGAGGCCGAGGCGGATGGATTACCTGAGGTCTGGAGTTTGAGACCAGCCTGACCAACATGGAGAAACCCCGTCTCTACTAAAAATACCAAATTAGCCAGGCGTGGTGCACATGCCTGTAATCCCAGCTGCTAGGGAGGCTGAGGCAGGAGAATCGCTTGAACCTGGGCGTTGGAAGTTGCAGTGAGCCAAGATCGCACCATTGCACTCCAGCCTGGGCAACAAGAGTGAAACTCCGTCTCAAAAAAAAAAAAAAAAAGACAGATCGAATTATATTTTAGACAATGTGTTACAGATTCTAGGACATGGTTTGTTTTGTTTTGTTTTTAACACTGGTATAAAAGAATCTCTAATGACATAGATTATAACTTTTTATTTATTTATGCTTTTACAGGTACAGGTTAAGTATCCCTCATCTGAAATGCTTGGGGCCAGAAGTGTCTTGGATTTCAGATTTTGGATTATTTGCATCTACATAATGAGAAATCTTGAGGATAGGATTCAGGTGTAAACATGAAATTCATTTATGTTTTATGTGTACCTTATGCACATAGCCCGAAGGTGATTTTATACAATATAGTTCATAAGTTTGTGCATGAAACAAAGTTTGTAGACACTGAACCATCAGAAAACAAAGGTGTCACTATCTCAACCATCCTAGTGGACAGTCTATGGTTATTTGGCATCACCATTGTTCCTGACTCTGAATTTACATGGTACCTTTATAAGTAATCATTTTGTTATACTTATTCGCACATAAGTACTTAACAATAAAAAATATGACATACCATCAATACAGTGAAAAAAATAACACTTTCAGGGTAACTTGTGGCATCATGTTGGCTCTCAGAAAGTATCCAATTTTAAAGTGTTTCATTTGGATTTCAGCTTTTCAGGTTAGGGCTGCTCAACCTATAAATAAAGTGTATCATCTAACAGTATTAATTGGATTATTCCAGAAAGTCTTCCGTGTCATTATTGCTCATTGCTTCTATTTTTTATAGTAATAATTTAAATTTAATAAAAGTACCTTGTGACTAAATTGGCTAATAGCTATTACTTTTAAGTTTTTAGTTCTTCTGGGGTTGAATACTTATCTAAAAGCAGTTTAAATATTTCATATATCCATTTACCTGCATAAACCTCTTCCCACCAGGGTTACACTTGTCAGAGTAAAATTCATGTGTCTGCCTTATTTGACTACGAATGCCTTTTATTCTTAGAATAAAATGAAAATGATTGATCTTATGTAATATTGATAGCTTTTAGGTAGGTGTCTAATGCAATTATATTTCTTTTCATTTGGGAGATTTTTTTTGTGTGCCATCCCTGTTTTGTGTCTCACTGATGTTACATAGGAATGGTGATGTATTCTTTAAAATTTTTTTTAAAATTAAACATTCACTAAAGTAGAGAATAGTAGGACAGACTCCCATGTATCCCTCACTCAGCTTTAACAATGATCAGCCTTCCATTCTTGTTTGCCAAGATTTTTTGAGACTATATTTTCAGAGTTTGTTCTCTTTCAGGTTGCAGTTATGTATCCTTTCTACAGTAACAATATGTATTTAAACAAAACTAGGTCACATAAACCCATAGGATCTAACTCTGTTTTAGGAAGTGGAGCGAGAAATCTCATTCAGAACAGAGTGTGGCCTGTATTACTCCTACTACAAGCAGATGCTGCAGGCTCCAACCCTCTTGCAAGGTAATTACAACTGATAGTTTCATTTGGGGTCTCCTGCATTTTTTTCAATATTTTAGTCAGAAGTACTGTGCACTAAAAACCACTTAAATGCTCTCTAGAACATGTGTAGTTTTTCCATGCTAATGTCTAAGAAGTTATGTAATACTTTATATAACCCTCCTCTCCTTGCCTTCCAGCTCTGTTCCATCCCAAAAGTAATATCTTTGCAATTTCATGGTTTTGTTGCTGAATTTTCTCATGATCATTTTGGAAGAGGTATTTGCAGGTGAAAGGAGTATTGTCTGAGAACAGGAGGCATTTTGGTAACACAAATGAAAACTACAGTTGTCCCTCTTGTCCTCAGTGCCCTATTCATTACTTTATTTCACAGTTGCCATTTTCCTGCATTTTTACTTCCCCTAAGTGGGTTAGACCCCACACTCTGCCTTTACTCCATCTAATGAAAGCCCCAACATGGATCTCTTCTACCTAATACATACTTGATCGGCTTAGCATGAGTGCATGTGACAGAAAACTGCTCTTTTATAGGCTTTATTTGGAGTCAGCTTTGACATTTTTGGTGGCAGTTATTCATAAATTATTTTTTTGCTGTTGTTTTTGAGACAGGGTCTCACTCTGTCGTCCAGGCTGGAGTGCAGTGATATGATCATAGCTTGCTGCAGTCTCAATCTCCCAGGCTCAAGCAGTCCTCCTGCCTCAGCCTCCCAAGTAGCTGGGACTACGGGTGTGCACTACCACGTTCATTTTTTGTTTTGTTTTGTTTCTCTGTGGAGATGAAGTCTCACTGTGTTGCCCAGGCTGGTCTCAAACTCCTGAGCTCAAGTGATCCTCCTACCTCAGCCTCCCAGAGTGCTGGAATTATAGGCATGAGCCACTGTGCCCAGCTCATAAGTGATGTTTTTTACTTGTAGTTTTATCACCTAGGAGACATGACATTTTGGTTATCTTTGGTTTTGTGCCATAAAAATTAATGAGTTGGTCCCTGTGTTGATAGCCAGAGTCATCCATAATAAGGGTAATAACTCACCAGCCCTTCACTTAGTGGTTTTAGCAGTCATTGATAATTATCATCTGTAGTTCTTATTTCAGAGGGGATGCAAATTAGTGACCTTCTAATTCTGTCATTCCTCCTGTATTTATTAGTTGGAACTCTGTTATAGAGAAAACCTTCTCATTAATTGTTTGGCTACCTTGCAGTACAGTTTATACAAGAAAGGCAGGCTTAGTATTCATTTTTTCCCCACACGATCAAACCTTGTTATTCACAGATCCCATAGTTGCAAAATCATTTACTTCCTAAAATGTACTTATAACCCTAAAATCAGTATTAATAGTGCTTTCACAGTCATTCATGGACACGTCTAGAGCAACAGAATAGCCTCTGGCATGCGTGTTTCCCACAGAGACTGAATGAGGCGACACTCTGCCTCCTTGTCTCGGCTCTCACACTGCAGTGTCCTTTTCAGAAAGTCTATTTCATGCCACGTCCTTTGCATTGTTTTGCTGTTTGTTGAAGTTTAAAATGATCCTCCGAGGCTGGGCGCAGTGGCTCACTCCTGTAGTCCCAGCACTTTGGGAGGCTGAGGCGGATGGATCACCTGAGGTCAGGAGTTTGAGACCAGCCTGACCAACATGAAGAAACCCCGTCTCTACTACAAATACAAAAAAATTAGCCGGGCGTGGTGGCGCATGCCTGTAATTCCAGCTACTCGGGAGGCTGAGGCAGGAGAATCGCTTAAACCTGAGAGGCGGAGGTTGCAGTGAGCCGAGATCACGCAACCGCACTCCAGCCTGGATGACAGAGCGAGACTCCATCTCAAAATTTAAAAATTAAATAATTAATTCATTAATTAAAACATGACAGACTCTTAAATGGCAGAAATTTATTTTCTCACAATTTAGAAGGCTGGAAGTCTGAGGTTAGGGAGCCACATGGTCAGGTTCTAGGGAGGGCTCTCTTCCTGGCTTGCAGACAGCCACCTTCTTGCTGTGTCCTTACATGGCAGAAAGAGAAGAGCGAGTTCTCTGATGTCTCTTATAAAGCCACTAATCCCATCATGAGGGCCCATAACTCTCCAACTCTTAGGTTGGAGAGTTATCCCTCCATAACACTCCTGTGTTAGACTTTAGGCTTGCCATAATGTGATACCACAGACCGCGTGGCTTAAACAACAGAAATTTTTCTCTGCCTTTTGGAGGCTAGAAGTCCAAGATCCACCTGCTGTTAGGATTGGTTTCTATTGAGGCCTCTCTTCCTGGCTTTGTAGATGCCCTTTTGTTGCTGTGTCCTCACGTAGCCTTTCCCTCTGTGCAAATGCAGAGAGAGCACAAGGGCAAGCTCTTGTCTGTTCCTCTTATAAGAACACCAGTCCTATCAGATTAAGACCCCACCCGTGTGACCTCACTTACCCTTTATTACCTCCTGTAGGCCCTGTCTCCAAGAACAGTCATATTAGGGGTTCGGGCTTCAGCATACAAATTTGAGGGGGACACATTTCAGTCTACAGCACTTCCTATTGAGGGACATCTGGGTTGTTTTGGATCAATCTTTTGCTGGTACAAATGGTGCTGCATGAGTGACCTTGTGCCGATGTCATTTTGTATTTTTGCCAGCCTGTGTGTGGGATTGATTCCTAGATACGGGCTTTCTGGGTCAAAGGGTAAATTCATATGTGATTTTGCTGGATACTACAAAATTCCTCTCCATAGAGATGACACCATTTTGTATTCCCAACTGTAGTATATAGGAGTCTACTTTTTTATGATCTCACAGAGTGTATTGTAAAACTTTTTTTGCCAGGGCAGTAGGTGAGAACTAGCATCCCTCGGGGTAGTTTTAATTTGCACTGTTTTAATAGGAGCAAGGTTGAGCATCTTCTTCTCTGTGGAAGGACTGTGTGCATGTTTTCTTCTGTGAACTATCCATTCATGCCTTGGATTAATTAGCCAGGTTACAGTGACAGAGGACCTCTATGGCTGTGGATCTCTATAACAGCAGGTCAAGTTCTCCTTCATCCTTCTCATGACGTGTCTGCTGTGAGGGAGCTGCAGCTCTACTCTGCCCCCAACATCTGCACATTCAAGCCCTATTTGGAACATGCCAGTGTCATGGCAGAGGGCAAGAGCAAGAGCTGGTAGAAACATGCCTTGTCTTCTAAAGCCTCTGCTCAGCTGTGGCTTACATCCACTCACATGCCACTGGTTAGAGCACATGGCCAAAGCCATTCTGGGGATTGGAGAAGGAAGGCCATGTATACTCTCCCAAAGGAGATACTGCAGGTTGCATGGCAGGAGGGCAGGGTGGAGAAATGTGAAATCCTCTTGCCCACATTTCTAGAGAAGGACCTTGTGGTGGTGGTGGTGGTTTCATTCCAGTTACAAAAGTTTTAATTTACCTATGTTTGTGTAAATGTTTAAATGATGTCCATTGAATATGTGGTAAGCTCTTTGAGGGCAGGAGTATGGTTTTTTTGCTTACTCTTATATCCCCAATGCCTACCACAGTCTCTAGCACATACTAAACAATCTGTGTGTAGTTTTGAATGAATGAATAATTATGAGTGTAATTATTTTCTTGCTGACTTTTCACATATCAATCTTAGGTTTTCATGGCCTAATATATGATAATAAAACTGAATCTATGAAGACAATTAATCTCCTTCAGCGAATGAATATTTACCAAGAGGTTTTTCTCAGTATTTTATATAGAGTTCTACCCATACAGGTATGTTATGTTTTGTGATACTGAATTATTAATATCAGATGAAAGTCAAAGTCTGCCATTTTGAGCTGAAAGTTGTCACATCTGTCTTTCTGATCTTCAGCTGGTTTAGTAGAAAATCAGCAATACCATATTCTTTTTCCATGTATATTGTGAACTTCATAAGATACTGCTTTTTATTTACGTAAGATACAAGGTTTTTGTACATAGATGCTTCCTGGCTTATGTATGTATGTGGTCTAGAAGCTAATAAATATTTTCATTTGCTCTCTGTAATCAGGAGTGATTACACATTCACTCCTGATGGATCTTTGAGAGAAAAAATTTGTAAAGTCAGCAAATCACAATGACCACTTCTCATGTGAATGACATATCATCGGACAAAGTTAGATATAAAACTTTGTAGAGTAAAGAGTGAAGCCAGACCTCTCACGGACTTCCTTCCCGTCTCTTCTCGGTGGCGGGAAGAAAGGCTGCCCGAACGCTTCTCTAATAGATGAAGGGGGTGTGGGCTTGCTGCTTGGAATTAGGGGCAAGCTCCTGCATATTCTGTTCCTACTGTCATGTTTTAAATGGCACTGAGGAGGGTTAGGGCTCACCTGACAAACATGTTTTATTGTTCCCTTTTACAGAAATATTTAGAGCCGGTTTATTTTTATATTTACACCTTATTTGGGCTCCAGGCGATCTATGTCACAGCTCTCTACATAACCAGCTGGCTACTCAGTGGTACGTGGCTGTCAGGACTGTTGGCAGCTTTCTGGTATGTCACAAATAGGTGAGTTGGAGTCAGTAGTCTTCTTTTCTTTCCAAAATGTAAGTAAAAATGAAGCCACTTCATTTCCAGCTCAGAGAAGTTTCTTCTGCCACATTTGTTTGGTTGGGAGCAGTTTCTCTTTGGTTTGCCTGGTGGTTTACTCAATTTTTCTTATTTAGTTAGGGAAAAAGTGCTACTTACATGTAATTCCAGCTGAGGAACAGAGAGCATTGAATTGTATATCAAGAAAATCATTCATAATAATCCCAAACCTATTATCTGTTTGCTGTGTGATCAAGATTTCTCCAGCCACATACGTCATCTCTTAAAGGGTTTTTTTAAATTGGCAAATAATAATTGTACATATTCATGGGCTACATAGTGATATTTCAATGCATAGAAAGTGTATAGTGATCAGATCAAGGTAATTAGCATATCAGTCATTAAAAAGTTTTTGGGGTTTTTTTGCTCTTTTTTAAAGCCAATGAAGATTTTTTTAAATTTTATTTATTTAGGGGTTGTTTTTGTTTTTTGTAGAGACAGGATCTCCCTATGTTGCCCAGGCTGGACTTGAACTCCTGGCTTCAAGCAGTCCTCCCACCTTGGCCTCCCAATGTATTGAGATTACAGGCATGAGCTACTGTGCCTTGCCTAAAAAGTTTTAATTATATCTTCACTATCAACCTTAATAGGGTTGTGTATGGCTCTCAGTTAGTAGAGCTTAAAGATGTACAAATGCAAGGGCGTTTTTGCCTTATTTAATATCTACTATTATAAGCAGTACAGCCTTATGAAATCACATTTTAAAAAAATGTATTCAAGATCATTAAATCATTGCCTGACCTACAGTGGAAACACCAGTATTCAATAGGAGTCTTAAAACTTGAACGTGAGTTCTAATACAGGTTTTATTTTGTAAGTCTAAGCAAATTACGTGTTATGACAGTCCTGTTGGGGGTTTACTGTATGCCAAGCACTTTACAATATGCGTTATATGTATTCTTCTAAGAACCCTATAGAGTAGATATTATTATTATCCCCATTTTAGAAATGATAAAATTGAGGCTTAAAAGGTTACATTTTGTATATAGATATACAGACATCTATATATATTTCTTTTATATAGAGATATATGTAGATATGGATACATTGATACATTGTTTCATATATATATATCTATATCTTTTATAGAGGGATATATGTAGATGTAGGTACCTTGTTTGATATGTAGATACACACGTGTATTATGTGTTACATATGTGTATCATTTATTGAATGCCTAGTATGTGTGGGGATGGTGTACAAAGATGAAAAATCTTACCCATACTTGCCCTCTTGGGATTCATGTTCTAGAGAGGCAGGAAGTTTTTTTAAAAATACTGTCAATGACATATTCAAGACTCAAGTGTAAAAAACACCAAAGAAATACAGAGAGGGAAAATGTATATTGCCTCTTGACACTAATAAAGTGAGGGAGAAATAAAAGTAAGGGTTTGGCATGATACATTTGTGAGTTTAGGAGTAAGGCTAACCTGGGCTTGAACCCTAGGTGCTAAGGGCATACCCATGGACAGAGCACTTAAATGTTCTCTATGCCAATTTTATGTTACAGGGATGATGATGATGATGATGATGATAAGGACAATTATTGAGAACCAGTGGCCAGAATCTTAAGTATACTTGTCCTTAATACATCTTTCACTGAGGAAGTCTTTGAGGAAATTATTGTAAAAGCTATCACTTTGGCCATTTGTGTTTTCTTTTGTACAGAATAGATACCACAAGAGTTGAGTTTACCATCCCACTGAGGGAGAACTGGGCGCTGCCATTCTTTGCAATTCAGATAGCAGCAATTACATATTTCCTGAGACCAAACTTACAGCCTCTTTCTGAAGTAAGTGTTTATAAAATTTCATATATTTTAATCCCCCAATTTTATATATGAAGCTTCAAAAAATGTGATGTGCTTAGTATCCCAATGCATGTGAATAGTTCTTATTCCATGACCAATTTTTAAACTTGAGTTAAATTAAGTTTTCTTTTCCTGAGCTTTTTCCTACTTTGCAAAGAAAATGTTTTCATTTTTGATGTTAAAAATGTACTCTACATAATCTACCCTTAAATAGTTGCAGCAAACCCACACACAATTTCTGCAAAACTGTCAGAATTTTTAAGCCCTTGCTCTTGAGATGTGATTTGGTGCATTATCGCCTCCATAATAGTGTGGAATACACACACCGTCTGTGAATATTTATATGCAAAGTGTCACTTTATGATAGTTAGAGCTTAAATAACAAATGCAAGGGTTTTCAGAGCAACAGTTTATGGTTTTTCTGTTTGGTTTATAGAGATACTGGCTGCTCTTGAGAAAACTTGTCTGCAAAGTTTTTTATTACTAGAGACATGTAAATTATACAAAGGTTTTCTTTTTACAGAGGCTGACACTTCTTGCCATTTTCATATCAACTTTTCTCTTTAGTCTGACATGGCAATTTAATCAATTTATGATGCTGATGCAAGCATTAGTGCTGTTCACACTGGACTCCCTGGACATGCTGCCAGCAGTGAAGGTGAGCTTTGCTTTCTTTTCTCACTTGAGATTTTGGCCATTTAGTGTTTTTATATCATAGAATGAGATGAAAATATGCAAGTACTTATGGATAAAATTGAAGCTGTTTCTTAGATCTGCTGTAAATTTGCTGTGGCCAATTGAAACTGAGTAATTTATGAAGCCTAGTTTGACCTTCTTTACTTTTATTCTGCTTATTTTAAGTTAAAAAATGGAATGAATTTATTTTGGGGCATAAATGCCTAGGTCAATTGTTATTTATAGAGATGACTTAAATTTTAAAATATAAGATAGCTCTTTTAAAATGTCTTACTGTGTACTGCCACTTTTAAAAAAGAATTCAGTAGGTATATAACAGCTTTTTTGTAGTACTTTATAAAATTTTCATAGTCACATTTAACTAATATGGGATGTGAATCCCTGTTGACTGGCTGAAAGTCACATGTGAAATAAAGAAACCAGTATCTCTCTCCTAGTGTCTGCTGCTGTCATTTAATCACATTTTTTCGTGTGCAAAAATATGATTTTATGTATTGTATACAGTTTTAAGATGGCTTATAGTTACTATTCTAAAGTAGTAGTAACTTAAATATTTCCCAAGTATAATAAAATACTTTCTCCAGATCTAAGGCGGCAGCGTAGCCCAAGGATTTGCACTCATTTATTCCATATCAAGGGAGATCCAATAAGCTTCCATAACTGACTGAGTCTGAATTAAGAAACATAAAAGCCTACCAAGAACTACACATTGCCTGTCTACTGAGACACTGTAATAGGATGGGCACTACAGAAAATGCCAGTATGTGTAATTCATTGTCATAGCCACAGTTTGCCTTTTAGCTTGGGAAACAAAGATTACAGACAATAAGAACAAGCAGACAAATGATATCTGCTAATTAGCTATACTAATATATCTAAAAGAAGAAAAGTTATTTTTAGGCAGAGAAGTGTTTACAGAAGTAAGAAGCTAGAACTAGACCACCTGGATGACAAATGAGGGCAGAATTTGGGTGGGATGTCAGGGGTGGGGGCAGAATAGGAAGGCAGAATAGAGCAAGAGCAGGTAGATAGGACAAAGTTTATATATGTGTATAAAATGTTTAGTGTTTCTGCAGGTGTGCCAGTGGCCACTCCTACACTGCTGGTGACCTGTACACTCCTGTAATCTTTCTTTAGTGTAGTTTCACAGTAGGTATCAAAAACCTAAAAATGCATTTGCCTTTTCACCAACATTTCTACCCCTATAAGTTTGTCCTAAGTAAATAATCTGCCATGTTCATTTTAGTTGTATTGTAATAAGAAAAAGCTGGGCAGAAAAGATAAAAAGAAATAAAAAACTGGAAATGACTTAAGCCAATAGCAATAGGATATACTTAAATAAATGATGGCATATCTATGCAATCAAATATTATATAACCATTAGTTCCCCCATATTTTTTTGAAAAAGCAAAACATACACAACATTTTAAAATAATATAGCTAATTTATTTTATATTTAGTTCTAAACTTTGTTCAACTTTTACATTTGAAACTGTGTTGGTATTAGAAGTAGTTTTAAATATCAGACTTTAAGGAGGAACATTATTACAATGAAAGGATCCTGAGTTATAAAACTAAATTGCGCTATCAGCTCTGAAAATAACTGGCTCTTTCAGCTTAAGCAAGTGATTTAACTTAGTTTCTTCATAAATTAGAATCACTTCTCTCTAACCATGTCAAATGGGAAAGAGCTGGAATAATTGGTATAGAAAAAGGTAATACAAATTCAGAGCTCAGTGTGGTGACAAGAAGCAGTACCTTCTACAGTACATTTTGTCATCTTTTCATGAATGATGAAACTTACCAGCAAAAGCTCAAGTTTCCACTCAGAAATGTGAACAGAGTAAAACAGAACAGCAAGCATATTATAAAGTGTATACTTTTGCTTAATTAAAGGCTAAAATATGGAGGTTAATAAAGTTTTCTTAATCTATTGTGGAAACAGACGCATTCATGATACATGCTTAAGAGATCGTGTTAAGTACCCTATATGGTTCCAGACAAGAGGGAGTAGAGACATTTCTCCCTGTTCCTCCCCAAAGTACATTGAAAAACCTTAGACAGTATATGTATATAACAAACATAAGAGGAATTTGAGAGGTAGAGAGAAGCAGACTGCCTGGGGACCTTGAGACCAGAGGGAAAATTTGACAGCAAGTTTCTTGGGTTTTCTTTTTGCCCCATATATCCTTGACTGGGTGCTGGAGAAGTCAGAAACCTGGAAATAACAATGGACTCAAACAAACAAAAAGCCTCCTCCCTCTAGCAAAAGGACCAGAAGAGAGGAAGCCTAACAAGACAGAAAACTTTCAAACATTAACTGCCTTATTCTAGCCAAATGCTACAGAAAAAAAACCACAGCCCCACTCCCACCTCCATCAGTAAAGTTCAGTGGGAAGCCTAGATTCCTACCCTCACCTAGCTGTCACTAGGCATGCCTCGCTTCCTGCCAGAGCTATGTCAGAGAAGTCTAGTGGGGAACCAGAACTTTCACCATCTCCCAGAGACATCTGTGAAGGCCACTTGGGAAACTTGGACTTCAACTCTCACTTAGTGGTAATGAGACATCCTGTCCCCCCTCTCTCAGGATGGTGTCAGAGAAGGCCAACAGGGAGGTTGAGACTCTAACCACCACCCAGATGTAATAAGCCTTTCTCTATCTACTGCCCTACCCCATGCTGTTGGTGCAGGCCATGTAAGGAGCAGTGGTGACGCACCTCTATCTCTCCCAGCCAGCATGTGTCAGCAGGGACCTGTAGAGAGCCTGAACTTTCACCTTCACCCAGCGATAAGGAAGTACACCTTCCGCTGACCCCCAGATGTCAATGGAGGGCAAGTGGGCACCTTGGACTTCCATTTCCATCTGGAAATACCGAGGCAGCACCCTTCTTTCCCCGTTAGCATAGCCTTGGCATAGTTTGAATGTTTTTGTGATCCCCCACCAAATTTATATGTTGAAACCAAAACCCCCAAGGTGATTGTATTAGGAGGTAGGGCCTTTTAGGAGGTGATTAGTGCCATTATAAAACAGGCACAAGGGAGCTGTTTCACCCCTTTCACCATGTGAGGAGGACACAGCCAGAATGCCATCAGTGAACCAGGAAACAAGCCCTCACCAGCCACTGAATCTGCCAGTTCCTTGATCTTGGACTTCCCAGCCTCCAGAACTATGAGAAGTAACTTTTTTGTTGTTTATAAGCTACCCAGATTACAGTATTTTGTTAGATAGCAGCCTAAATGGACCAAGACACATGGTGTCACAGGAGGCCTGCTAACATGGCAGATTTAAATAAGATCCAGGGTCCCATAATGTAATACGATACAGTTAAAAATCACTTCTTAGGCCGGGCACAGTGGCTCATGCCTGTAATCCCAGCATTTTGGGAGGCCGAGGCGCGCAGATATTTGAAGTCAGTTTGAGATCAGCCCAGGCAACGTGGTGAAACCCCGTCTCTACTAAAAATACAAAAATTAACTGGCTGTGGTGGCGTGTGCCTGTAATCGCAGCTATTTAGGAGGCTGATGCAGGAGAATAGCTTGAGCGAGCCAAGATGGGGCCACTGCATTCCAGCCTGGGCAACAGAGCAAGACTCTGTCTCAAAAAAAAAGAAAAAAAAATTCTTATATTAAGAATTAGGAAAATCTCTCTTGAGTGAAAAGAGACAATAGATGCTAACACTGAGATACACAGAAATTAGAATTATCTTACAAGGAATTTAAGGCAGCCATCATAAAAAAAAAAGCTTCATTGAGCAAAATTACAAACACACTTGAAACAAATGCAAATACAAACTCTAAGCAAAGAAGTAGAAGATACAAAGAAGCAAGTGGAAATTTTAGAAGAGAAAAATTCCAATAATCAAAGTTTAAAACTCAGTGGATGGACTCAACAGCAAAATGAAGTGGTCAGAGGAAAGAATCAGTGAATTTGAAGATAGAACAATTTAGAAATTACCTAATCTGAACAACAAGAAAAAATAGAATGAAACAAAAATGAACAGAGCCTCAAGGACCTGTGAGACTATAATGAAAAGTCTAACATTCAGGTAATCAGAAACCCAGAAGAAGACAAGAAAAGAGTTTACTGACGCTGAAAAAAGAATGCAAAGAAATACTTTTGGAAAAAATAGTTGAAATTTCCTCAAATTTGGAAAAAGCTATAAACCTTCAGAATCAACAAGCTGAACTAATATCAAACAGGATAAATCCAAATAGAGACACACTAAGACACATTATAATCAAACTTCTGGAGACTAAAGATAAATTTTAAAAAATTGAAAGTAGTCAGAAAAATACTGTACCTATAGGGGAAAACCAATTTAATTGACAGTGAATTCCTCATCAAAACCCATGGAGGGGCTGGGCGCAGTGACTCACGCCTGTAATCCCAGCACTTTCGGAGGCTGAGGCGGGTGGATTGCTTGAGCCCAGGAGTTTGAGACCAGTCTGGGCAACATGATGAAGCCCCATCTCTATAAATAATAATAAAATGATTAGCCAGGCATGATAGCACATGCCTGAGGTCTAAGATACTTGAGAGGCTGAAGTGGGAGAAATTGAGGCTTCAGTGTACTGTAATTGCACCACTGCATTCTAACCTGGGCAACAGAGCAAGACCAGTCTCAAAAAAAAAAAAAAAAAAAAAACCATGGAGGCCAAAAGGAAGTGGCATAGTATTTTCAGATGCAGAAAAAAAGAACCGTCAAGGCTGGGCACAGTGGCTCACGCCTGTAATCCCAGTACTTTGGGAGGCTGAGGCAGACGGATCACGAGATCAGGAGATCGAGACCATCCTGGCTAACATGGTGAAACCCTGTCTCTACTAAAAATACAAAAAATTAGCCAGGCATGGTGGCAGGCGCCTGTAGTCCCAGCTACTTGGTAGGCTGAGGCAGGAGAATGGCGTGAACCTGGGAGGTGGAGCTTGCAGTGAGTCTAGATCGTGCCACTGCACTCTAGTCTGGGCGACAGAGCGAGACTTCGTCTCAAAAAAAAAAAAGAAAAACGAAAAGAACCATCAGCCTACACTCCTATACCTAGTTAAAATGTCCTTCAGGAATGAAAGGGAAATCAAAACATTCTCAATTAAGGAAACTAATATTGCCAGCAGTCCTACCATAAGAGAATGGCTAAAGGAAGTTGTTGAAACAGAAAGGAAATGAGAAGGAATTTAAGAGCATCAGAAAAGAAGACAAGGCAATGAAAAAAGTAAAAATGTGAATAAATATAACAGACTTTTCTTATTCTCTTGAGTTTCTAAATTATGTTTGAGGCTGGGCGTGGTGGCTCACAGCTATAATCCCAGCACTTTGGGAGGACGAGGTAGGCGAATCACCTGAGGTCAGGAGTTTGAGACCAGCCTGGCCAACATGGCGAAACCCCATCTCTACTAAAAATACAAAAATTAGCCAGGTGTGGTGATGGGTGCCTGTAATCCCTGCTACTCAGGAGGCTAAGGCTGGAGAATTGCTTGAACCTAGGAGGCGGAGGTTGCAGTGAGCCGAGATTGTGCCATTGCACTCCAGCCTGGGAGACGAGCGAAACTTCATCTCAAAAAAAAAAAAAAAATTATATTTGATGGCCGAAGCAAAAATTATAACACTGTCTTATGTGGTTATCTATATGTAAAAGAAATACTTAAAACAATATAAATGGGAAGGGTAATGAGACTTAAATGGAGGTTAGGGTTCTATGCCTCACTCAAACAGTTAAAATGTCCATACCTCTAGTCTGTAAGAAGTTATTAATGCATAATGTAATAGCCAGAATAACCACTTTAAAAAGCTATACGAAGCAGTACATGAAAAAACAGTACAGATAAATAAAAATGAAATTCTAAAAATGTTCAGATAACCTACAGGAAGGCAGGAAGAAGAAAGCAAGAATTAGAAACAAGCAAACAAAAAAGAATAAAAGAGCAGATTTAAGACTAAAATAGCAATAATTACATTAAAGGTAAATGATCTAAATATACTAATTAAAGAGATGGCAGGGTGGATTTAAAAAGCATGACCCAGCTGTTGTCTAAAACACACTTCAAACACAACAATATAGATAAATTGAAAGTAAAAGGATGGAAAAAGATACAACATGCAAGTATTAATCAAAAGAAAGGAATAGTTATGTTAATATCAGAGAAAGTAGATATCAGAGCAAAGAAAATTACTAGGGACAGAACAGAACATTATATAATGATAAAAGGTTCAATGTACCGAGAAGACATAGCAATCTTAAGTGTACCTGCACCAAACAACAGTACTGCAACATGTGTGAAGCAAAAACTGACAACTGAAAGGAGAAATAGAAAAATTCACAATTGCAGTTTGAGACTTCAGCACCTCTCTCTGGACAATTGATAGAACACCAGACAGAAAATCATCAGAGATATAGAACCCAACAACACCTTCAACTGACAGAATCTAATAATCATTTATAGAAACTCCACCCAGTAACAGCAGAATACTCATTCTTTTCAAGCATTCACAGAATACTTACCAACATAGACTATCTCCCGAGCCATAAAACAACAACAAACGTAAAAGAATTAAGATTATAGAGAATATAATCTCTGACTACAATGGATTCAAATTTGAAAACAATACAGAAAGGTAACAGGAAATGTTTCAATACTTGGGAATTAAGCTCACTATTACATCTATAGTAGTAATAGCCAGAATAACCACTTTAAAAATATATAAAGATATACACTAAAAAAGAGTCTAAGAGGAACCTTGGACAGCATTGAACTCAACAAAAATGAAAGTGAAGCATATTTAAATTTGTGGGACACATCCAAAGCAGTATTAAGAAGAAAATGTGTAGCACTAAAATGCTTATATTAAAAAAGACAGAGGCCGGGCATGGTGGCTCACACTTGTAATCCCAGCACTTTGGGAGGCCGAGGTGGGTGGATCACAAGGTCAGGAGATCGAGACCATGGTGAAACCCCGTCTCTACTAAAAATACGAAAAATTAGCCAGGCGTGGTGGCGGGCACCTGTAGTCCCAGCTACTCGGAGAGGCTGAGGCAGGAGAATGGTGTGAACCCAGGAGGCGAAGCTTGCAGTGAGCTGAGACCGCACCACTGCACTCCAGCCTGGGTGACAGAGCGAGACTCCGTCTCAAAAATAAAAATAAAAAAGACAGAAAGTCTGAAATCAGTCATCCAAGCTCTCACCTTAAAAAAGGGAGCAAAATAAATTCAAGCCAGGAGAAGAAAATAATAAAGAGCAGAAATCAATGCTATTGAAAACATGAATAATAGAATTAATTAAAAAGAGCTAGCTTGGTCAGGCACAGTGGCTCATGCCTATAATCCCAGCACTTTGGGAGGCTGAGGCGGGTGGATCACCTGAGGTCAGGAGTTTGAGACCAGTCTGGGCAACATGGTGAAACCCTGTCTCTACTAAAAATAGAAAAATTAGCTGAGCGTGGTGGTGGGTACCTGTAATCCCAGCTACTTGGGAGGCTGAGCAGGAGAATCACTTGAATCCAGTAGGCGAAGGTTGCAGTGAGCTGAGACTGCACCATTGCACCCCAGCCTGGGCTCTCATTGAGCAAAACTCCATCTCATTCATTCATAGATAGATAGATAGATAGATAGATAGATAGATAGATAGATAGATAGATAGAGCTGGCTCTTTGAAAGATTAGTAAAATTGCGAACCTTCTCCATAATTGCCTTGGAACATTAAAAACTTTTCAATCTTAACAGACTTCCAAAGTTCTGATCTCAGGAAGAGTAGCAGGTGGATGGGTGTTGAGTGCTTAATGGATAGAATTCACATTGAGTGATAGATACACAAAAAGCCCAGACTTCATCAGTATATGTTATATACATGTAACGAAACCGTACTTATATCCCTTAAATTTACACAAATAAAATGTATAAAACAAAGTTTTGAGCCTCTGTGGTACTATTTATATGGTAGCCAGTATAGCATAGTGGTTAAGAACACAGACTCTACAACCAGGCTGCCTAAGTTTGAATAAGTCATATGTGGGTCACATGGAACAATGCTTGCTATTTTATTAATGTTAAACAGATACTGTGGTTATTATGAATGGTGATGAGGAGCATGAACACGATCCATTGAAGACAACTAGTTACTCTACACAGAAAGGATATACAGTTGACCCTTGAACAACACAGGGGCTCCTGGTGCCAATGTCTCCCCCCAGCAGTTGAAAATCTGCACACAATTTTTGACTCCCCAAAAACTCAATCACTAGTAGCCTACTGTTGACCAGAAGCCTTACCAATAACATAGTTGATTAACACATATTTTGTATGTGATGCATTATATACTATATTCTTACAATAAGCTAGAGAAAGGGAAATGTTAATTAAATCCAAAGGAAGAGAAAATATACTTACTGTTTATTAAGTGGAAGTGGATCATCACAAAGGTCTTTATCCTCATCGTCTTCACATTGAGTAGGCCGAGGAGGAGGTACAGGAGGGGTTGGTCTTGCTGTCTCAAGAGTAGCAGAGGCAGAAGAAAATCTATGTATAATTGGACTTGTGGTGTTCAGGGGTCAACTATATTCTTGCTGCCTTGTTTCTATACTGTACTGTACTAATAGAACCGGGAAAGAATATCCAGTATACCACTGATAATCCAGGACTTCCTAATACACAGTACTGCTCAGTTTTACATTTGGCTGTTCATCAGCAATTTTTCTTTTGAATGTATATAAAACTATACAATCTTGTTACACAAACTGCCCCTTTTTCTAGAAATAGGCTTACTTGATATAAAACGAACTGTAAACATCAAAAAACACCCACAAATAAAGGCAAACAGAAAGATGCTTTTGGAAAAAAAGCATTTGTAAATGAGTCAGTATCCTTAAAGAGTTCCTACAAATCCATGAGAAAACCATTTATAAACCAATGAGAAAAGGGAACAAAGGACACAAACACTTCCTAGAAAGAAGAGCGTCAAAAAGAGTCAAATGCATAGGTACAAATGTAACACAAAGTGACAACTTGTGCTTTACAAAACACCACAAAGCACTGTTGAAAGTTTTAAACGCCTGGATTGGAAAGATAATGCATGTTCTTGGATTGGAAGACTTACTGTTGTTAAGATGGCAGTGCTCCCCAAATTGATGTACAGATTCAACACATTCCCTCTCAGAATCCCAGGAGGAGTTTTTGCAGAAATTGACAAGCTAATCCTGAAATTCATATGGAAATTCAGGGGACCCAGAATAGCTAAAACAATCTTAAAAAAGAAGAGTAAAGTTGGAAGACTCACACTTTCCAATTACAAAACTTACTACAAAGCTATAGTAATCAGGACAGTGTGATACTAGCAGAAGGATTGACATAAACCCGTGGAATAGAATTGAGAGAGATAAGCCCTCACAAGAAATGGTCAATTAATTTTCAACAAGGGTGTGAAGATAACTAAATGGAGAATTAATGGTGTTTTCAACAAATGGTGCAGGAATAACTGATATCGACATGCAAAAGAATGAAGTTGAGCCCCTTCCTCTCATTATACACACTAACTCAAAGTGAATCACAGACCTAGGTGTAAGAACTAAAACCAAAACTTTTAGAAGAAAACCTAGTAATAACTCTTCCTGACCTTGGAGTAGCACAAACCTTAGATACAATACCAAAAGCACAAGTGACTTTTACAAAAGCAGATTAATTGGACTTCATCAAAATTAAAACTGTTGTACTCAAAAGTGTGCTTATTAAGAAAGTAAAAAGACAACCCGTAGAACGAGAGAATATTTGCAATCATATATCTCATCAGGAACTTCCAGAATATATGAAGAACTCTTATAACTCTGTCAGTGATAAAATAGCAAAGGATTTGGGTAGATATTTCTCCAGGTAAGATACATAAATGTCCAATAAACACATGAAAAGATGCTCAGCATCATTAGCTATCAGAGAAATGCAAATCAAAACCACAAGCAGATACCACTTTACACCCACTTGGATGGCTAAAATTAAAAAACAGAGACAAATGTCACAGATGTGGAGAAATTAGGACTCTCATACATTGATGATGATGGGATTATAAGATGGTGTAGTCACTTTGAAAAACAGCATTTCCTCAGCATTTCTTGATTTTAAATATAGAGTTACCATATGATTTAGCAATCCCACTCCTAGATACATACCCAAGAGAAATGAAAACATATCCATGCAAAAATGTTTGTATATGAATGTTCATAGCAGTGTGATTCATAGCTACAAAGTAGAAACCACCCAAATGCCCATATCCCTTCCATAAACAATGTAGTCCGGCCATGCAATAAATAGTGTTCAGCAATAAAAAAGAATGTTGATACATGGTGCAACATGGATGAAACTTGAGAACACCATGCTGAGTAAGAGAAGACAGCCAAAAAAGACTGCACTTTATTCCATTTCTGTGAAATGTCCAGAATATGCAAATCTGTAGAGAACCGTACATCAGTGGTTGCCGAGGCTGGGGGTAGGGGATGATGGAGGGTGATGGCTAGTGGATATGGGTTTCTTTCGAAGTGATGAGAATGTCATAAAATTAGACTGAGGTGAGAGTTGCACAACTCTGTGAATATACCAAAAATCATGAAATGTACACTTTAAATGGGTGAATTTGATGGTATATGAATTATATCAACTAATAAAACTGCTAAGAAGGAAAAACTCTTCCTTCTCTAACCAGTAATTGTACTCAGGAATCTATCCCTAAGGAAATGTTTTTATTCATCCATTCCTCCAATGTTTATTAAGTGCCACTCTTCTAGTGTGTATTTTTAAGGTACTGGGGATACAGCAGTGAACAAAATATGTAACTAATCAGATAAATCGATTAGGAATTCTGAGAATCAGACCTGAAAAATTTTTTTAAAGAGATGTTCACAATGTTAATAAAAAGCCAGAAACACCTAAATGGTCCAGTGGCAAACTAATTATGGCATATGGTGGAATGTTACATAATACATTTAAAATTTAAGTTTTCACAGAATAGTCACTGATGTGAGAAAATGATATGGTAGGATGTAAAGGATGTACAATCCTGTATATGAAATGCTATATACTGTTGTGAAATCAATATTATTTCTTTAGGTAATGGTGCTGGATTTTGACTCAAGAGCCCACCTATGGATTGCTATTTCTTTTTTGTGTTTTTCTGAAGTGTCTAACTCTCCTAGAGTAAGATACATTATCTTCATGATCCTAAAGATCATCAGCATCCATTTCCTTGAGTTCCCATTGACACTAAGCAAAAGCACTGAACTGCTGCAAGCCTCGCTTTTCAATGCTTCTATCAATAGGTTTGTTTCCCTTGAGGTTAAGAGAACAAAACCATGGGGAAAATCGGATTTGCTGCTAAATAAAACTGGTATTTTTCACTTGTCAGAATGAGTATGGCATTGTCTAATTTGAAAGAGAAGAAGAAAACTAACAGAATAAGTGTCCACTCTTTATTAGGGACTGCCTTTTTTTCTTTGTGGCATGTTTCGTGTATTCAAGTTAGTTGTGTTTTGCTTCTTTTGGTATCAACCTATCAACAAGTTTCATTACGTCAAGAGTTAATCCTTAGTGCTCATTATGTGCCAGGCATTTCCTCCCCACCCACCCCTCCCCGCTTTTTTTAGAGACCAGGTCTTGCTCTGTTGCCCAGACTGGAGTGGAGTGGAGCGCTCATAGCTTACTGCAGCCTCGACCTCCTGGACTCAAGCTATCCTCCCACCTCAGCCTCCTGAGTAACTGGGACTACAGGCTTGCACCACTACACCTGGCTAGTGTTTTATTTTTACAGAGACACGGTCTCGCTATGTTGCCCAGGCTGGTCTTGAACTGGGCTCAAGCGATCCTCCTGTCTCAACTTCCCAAGATGTTGGGATTACAGGATCAGCCACCATGCTTGGCCACCAGGCATTTTCATCCATTACCACATCTGGTTCTTCCGTGAGACCCTACATCAACGCTGAGGAAGGTATCATCATCTCTTGTTCACGATGAACCATTTAGGTCACATAGCTGGTTTGCACCAGAATCGGAACTGCAGTACAGGTGCTGTTGGTGCCGGAGCTGATGTCATTGCCCACTGTACTGTGCTGCCTTCTGTGAAGCTGTGAGGTCAAAGAGGACAAGGTCATGCAGCAGGAGGGGTTTGCAGTCTAATCGGGATCTGGGCACACACTTACACAGACAAAGCAAGGAATGATACAGTCCTAAAGTATAGAGTATGGAAAACTAGGAAATAACACAGTAAAGTACTTATTGTAACTGAAATCATTGAAAAGAAAACTGAAGATTATAAATGGCTCTTGCCAATTCCCAGGAATAAATACATTTATACTGTTGTTTACTTCCTCTACTTCATATCATCCCTCTTTACTTCACTTTTAATTAATGTTAGAAGATTTCTGTTATTAAAAGGTAAATAAACAGTTGGTATGTGTATGATTTAGTTTCCTTTTTTAGACTGTGTTTCTTTTTTTGGAGTCTCACTGTGTCGCCCAGGCTGGAGTGTAGTGGCGCATTCTCGGCTCACTGCAGCCTCTGCCTCCCGGGTTCAAGCGATTCTCCTGTCTCAGCCTCCAAAGTAGCTGGGATCACAGGCACGAGCCACCACGCCTGGCTAATTTTTTTTTTTTTTTTTTTTTTGTATTTTTAATAGAGATGGGGTTTCACCATGTTGGCCAGGCTGGCCGTGAACTCCTGACCTCAGGTGATCCCACCCGCCTCGGCCTCCCAGAGTGCTGAGATTACAGATGTGAGCCACCGCGCCCAGCATAGATTGTGTTTCTTGAATCTGCGCGTGTTTTCTGCGTTATTTGTAAGCTGAGGTGTATCCACCTCATGACCAACATGTCAACATGTGATGATCTCTTGGTAAAATGTTTGTACTCATCTAATCTTTGGTTCTTGCAGGCCACGTGGCTGTATGGAATACAGATAACAAGTTTACTCCTGGTCTGCATTCTTCAGTTTTTTAATTCCATGATTCTTGGATCACTGCTCATCAGTTTTAACCTTTCAGTATTCATTGCAAGAAAACTTCAGGTACGTCTTTTTTTTGTCCTTTATCAAAGTAAACTTTTTTTTAATTGTGTGATTTATTGAACCTTATTTTCATACAGCATACGAAGGGAAATTTACGACCTGATTTGCACTAAAAAGCGCACGTGGCATTGTGTACTTTTTCTTGTGCATGTGGTAGCATTTCTGTTTCAAGCTTTCTGAGGTCATCCTTTTGTTTTGAAAGTTATTTCTTAGATAATTGGAACCTTAACTTCAATGTGGGGACCAGCCAAAGATGCTTGGTTGAATGCCACTGATTTAAAGTTGAAGTAAAAGAGAAAAGTTATTAATTTTTATGTGTGTAAACTCAGGAGCGAGAAGAGTCTCGTGCTTGTGTTGGGAGCATGTTCATCACAGTCCTTCACGTTGGTGGATACCCTGTTGTTATCTGATGTAGTAATGCTACTGTTTTCCCCATCCTTCCATACCGTACTAGTTATTTTTAGGTGAATTAAAATTAACTGTTTTGAGAATTTTGAGAATCCAAATAAATAACTTTAGAAATAATGGGATATTTCCTAGGGTATTGTCAAATCATGTTTGAAAACAATGACTTGCTCTTTTAGCTTTATATAATTAAATTTCTTATATTTACATAAGATATGAGTAATTTGTTTTTGCCTAAAATTATAACTTCCTGTTTCACATATGCTAGAAACTTCTGTGTCAAGAAGCCATTTTGTTTTCCACTTTGAGAAGAAGAAATCATTTTTCTTATTAGTCTTTTGAGTGAGAATTGTTACGGACAAAGGCTTTTAGTTGACTATCAAAAACAACAGTTCACAGTCATCCTTTTAACCTTAATTATAAATAAATATTACTCATATTTGAACTGTTAAGATATTATTATATTTAACAATGTATAAAATTATCTGAAGATTACGAGAAAACTATTATATGTCAAAAGGCACAATGTACTTCTTTTTACAACCATAGGTCTTTTACGTAATTGAGTTGTAACTATGCCTGTGATGTAGGAATTAATGGATAAAAGATGTAACAGGGCCGGGCGTGGTGGCTCATGCCTGTAATCCTAGCACTTTGGGAGGCCGAGGCGGGCGGATCACGAGGTCAGGAGGTTGAGACCATCCTGGCTAACGTGGTGAAACCCCGTCTCTACTAATAATACAAAAACTTTGCTGGGCGTTGTGGCAGGCGCCTGTAGTCCCAGCTACTCGGAGGCTGAGGCAGGAGAATGGCATGAACCCAGGAGGCAGAGCTTGCAGTGAGCCGAGATTGCTCCGCTGCCCTCCAGCCTGGGCAACAGAGTGAGACTCCGTCTCAAAAGAAAAAGAAAAAAAAAAAAAAAGATGTAACAGTTTGTTCAGTCAGTGTATCCTGAGTACCTTCCAAATGGCAGACCCCAATCCTCCAGTTGCTAAGGTCTTAAAAAATAATTAGGAAAAAAAAGACTGGGACACATTTCCTCATCTTATGAAGCTCATTATTAAGTGATTCATTTACTACTAGAAAATCACAAATATTAAGACAGTGTAACCTCATGAAAATGAGTAGGTTGTATTTTCCACATATATTTTCCCTTTATGTTGTATGAGCCAGTGTTTTTAAATCCTTAAGTAAGCTCATCTTCAGTGTTCATGAAGTTATATTAAAATTTAAGAATTAAAACATAACTCTTTTAATTTCTAGAAAAATCTGAAAACTGGAAGCTTCCTTAATAGGCTTGGGAAACTTTTGTTACATTTATTCATGGTTTTATGTTTGACGCTTTTTCTCAACAACATAATTAAGGTAAGTTAATAAAATGACATTTAATGTATTTTTAATTAACTTACGGCATTGGAGATAATTTTTGAAACTTTCATTTTCTTTTTTAATAAACTAATTTTTTTAGAGACAGGGTCTTGCCGTTTCCCAGGCTGGCCTTGAACACCTGGTCTCAAATGGCCCTCCCACCTTAGCCTCCCAAGTTGCTGGGACTACAAGTGTGCACCACCACACCTGACTTCTTTGAAACTTTTAATTTTAAATAAATTCTTGCTTTATAAAGTGTATTAACATAACTCAAGAGTTACCAGTTTTACTTCAAACAGGCTCAGTTTTAACTTTGTCTTAGTAACAAGGATTATTTTGTTGATTTTAGTCATTAATTTCTATGTACCCTTATGTCCCACCTTGAACTTACTCACCTTTTGTTAATGAAACTTTTAAAAGCTTAACTTAAAAAGCATTAAACAAATATTTCTCTAAATTTAAAATTTTTATTTTTAGTACCATAATATACACATAGCTTTCTATACTGTGGTACTTAAAAAAAAAAAAGACATGATTTTTAATTGAGTTCAGTTAATAAGTAAAGTGGCCTTACCATCTACTTTCTGCTGGGAAGAAGAGTTGAGCTCATTTTTCCCGACATTTAACTGACTTATATGTAACAAGCCTAACAGAACAACTCATTTAGTAAAGTAGGCATCCATTGGTTTTATGTCCAGTAGGTGCTTTGCTAAGATTTTTACAATGCCCCAGGGGCTCTGCTTAGTTTAACATGCTTTTTAAATGTTTTTATTGGCTTTTTAATTTTTTTTCACAGTAGGCTTTATTAAAGGTATAGTTCTTGGACCTCGATATCCCATTTGTTTTTATGCTAGAGCAAAACTACATTGATCTCTTCGGATACTTTTGCCTGTCCTAGAAGGTTGGTCTCAGGATAAGAGGCATCTGCAAAACAAGCTCCTTCTCCACAAGAGAACTGTGGTCCTTGTTCACATCTGTTGACTATCAAAGAAAAAAAGATTCTTCACTCAGCCAGTCACTATGTCACTATGTTCTTTTTTTTTTTTTTTTTTTTTGGGCAGGGTCTCTCACCCAGACTGGAATGCACTGGTATGATCATGGCTCACTGCAGCCTCGATCTCCTGGGCTTAGGTGATCTTCCCACCTCAGCCTCCTGAGTAGCTGGGACTATGGGTGTATACCACCACACCGGCTTAATTTTTGTATTTTTTGTAGAGACAAGGTTTTGCTGTGTTGCCTAGGCTGGTCTTAAACTCCTAGGCTCAAGCAGTCCACCTGCCTTGGCCTCCCAAAGGATTATAGGCATGAGCCACCATGCCCAGCTGTCAGTATGTTCTTAAACTCCATACAGTCCAGTACTTATCAATAATTTATTTTTAAATTTCTAATTTTTTTTTTGCTTTTTTTTATTTTTTTGAGACAGGATCTCACTGTACCACCCAGGCTGGAGTACAGTGGCACGATCTTGGCTTACAGCAGTCTTGACCTCCTGGGCTCAAGCAATCCTTCCACTTAAGCCTGAGTAGCTGGGACTACAGGTGTGTGCCACCACACCTGGCCAATTTTCACAATTTTTGTAGAGACAGAATCTTCCACATTGCCCAGGCTGGTCTCAAACACCTGGGCTCAAGGTATCCTCCCACTTCATCCTCCCACAGTGCTAGGATTACAGACATGAGCTGCTGCACTCAGCCAAAAGCTTTTTTTGAGTTTATGAATACCCCATTTATCCTGATGGAATTATTATACACTATATGCCTGTGTCAAAATATCTGATGTACTCCATAAATATATACATCTATATGCCCACAAAAATTAAAAATTAAAAAGCTTATTCAAAGCCAGGTATGGTGGCTTATGCCTGTAATCCCAGCATTTTGGGAGGCTGAGGTGGGAGGATCGCCTGAGGCTAGGAGTTCAAAACCATCCTGGGAAACATAGCAAAACCTAAACTCTACTAAAAAAATTTTTTTCATAAAAAGCTTATTTGAGTGGAGCAGCCAGCATTTCTGGAAGAGTGGCCAAAGATACACAGTTCCTGCATTGGCCCACTCTACACATTCAGTGACTGGTTCTTGGATTAAACCAGTAAAGAGCTGCATCCCTGGACCACCATTTTTTGACTCCCCGAAGAATAACATCTGTTGAATTGCATTTGATGTTTTGCCAGTGACCTACAACAAGAGGAAGTAGAGAAAATTTTCCTTGAAAGTCTTTGCTGTTTTTGCTATACCCATGGGAAAAAATTGTTTTGAGTCTCAGTTCTAGGACTGTTAGGATCTCTTCTGAGCAACTGTTTTGTTTTACTCTTATAAACCTGTGAGTAACATAAATATATTGACCTCCCTGTTTGCGTTTGCTGCTGGAATGCAAAAGACCAGATTTGTGGCTCATCTCTAATGAATATATTGTGTGTACTGAACTCAATTGTGACTTCATCTTTTTTCCCTATCTTCATTTTTCTTCTAATACATTTTTTCACCATTTATGTTATTATATATGGATTTTTAAGCCACAAATTTAAAATAGAATTATATGAGTTAAAATTGTAATCACTAATGATGAGCACTCATATTTGTCTGTCCACCCCTTCACTGTTACAACTGTCTTGAATTGTCTTTGAGTGAATAAGTCTTGGATCGATTATATCCACAGACCAAAAGCCCCAAAGCCAGACAGGCCTTGTGGGCGGTGTATCTATTTGAGGTTTCAGATCATCGTCTTGTCAGTTTTCTGGTCTGAAAACTGATGCGCACTATGCCTCAGCCTTCTCCCTCTCCCTGAAACCAAAAAATCTCATCTTTTACCTATTTTGCATATTTAACTTATGTATAAGATGTTTTTTGAATAAAGGATTATGCTAAAAAGGGGAGTGGGGTTTGGAAGGAGTTTGGAAGTCCCTGCTTTGGAATTCCTCAGTTCTGAGAACTACTGTGAACATTTACTGATTTTATACACCCACACGCTCCTGTGAAATTGGACACTGAATATATAAATTCATGGGAAGTTATCAGGAAACCATGCCTAAAGGACTAATAGCAATTTTTGTTTTCTCTTTCCCTGATAGAAAATTCTTAACCTGAAGTCAGATGAACACATATTTAAATTTCTGAAGGCAAAATTTGGGCTTGGAGCAACAAGGTATAACTGAATTGAAAATCTATGTTTGCTATTTTCTATTAAATCAGCAGGGACTTTAAAACTTAAGTTGTCATTGTGCCTTCAACTATTAATTACAGACTCCCTTTGAGGAAAGATGCAATGTCATTTCTTTGTCTTGTATTGAATTTAATACTTTGCTTTCCATTTGTTCCCTAGGGATTTTGATGCAAATCTCTATCTGTGTGAAGAAGCTTTTGGCCTCCTGCCTTTTAATACATTTGGAAGGCTTTCAGATACTCTGCTTTTTTATGCTTACATATTCGTTCTGTCCATCACAGTGATTGTAGCATTCGTTGTTGCCTTTCATAATCTCAGGTATGGTATATTTCAGAAATCTAATGCTCTCCTTTAATGAACTTGTTCCATTTGCAGAAAAATTGCAAAGTTGAAAGTCGGAATATCAGACACAAGTAATAGTATTCATCTTAAAGGGGGAACATACCTCGTTTAGAGTGGACAACACTCCCAGTAATTAAGAGACAACAGAGTAATGATCAGATCGCATGTGGTCTGGGCTTAAGTCTTGGCCTGCACACTTGCGAACAAAGTGATTCTTGAGCCAGTTACATAACCTTTTGATATGTCCATTTCCTTATCTTTAGAATGGGAAAACTAAGAGTACCTACTCTACAGGATATTTGAGAAATAAGTAGGCCGGGTGCGGTGGCTAACGCTTGTAATCCCAGCACTTTGGGAGGCCGAGGCGGGCAGATCACGAGGTCAGGAGATCGAGACCATGGTGAAACCCCATCTCTACTAAAAAATACAAAAAATTAGCCGGGCGTGGTGGTGGGCGCCTGTAGTCCCAGCTACTCGGAGAGGCTGAGGCAGGAGAATGGCATGAACCCGGGAGGCGGAGCTTGCAGTGAGCCGAGATCGCGCCACTGCACTCCAGCCTGGGCGACATAGTGAGACTCCATCTCAAAAAAAAAAAAAAAAAACAAAAAAGAGAAATAAGTAAAAACAACATAAAGCACTTAAAATAGTGTCTGGTGCCTAGACTTTGGCAGGTACAAGCCATTGTGAACTGGTTTCATAATCACTGTTGACTCATAAGCTTCTGTTGTGTTTCCATCATTAGCATCCTGTGTTTTTCTCCCTTCCTCCTCTAGCTGCTTTTTTGTATTCTTCTTGAAATGTAAGAGTTAATTAATTATTGCTCATTTGTTTTCTTGCATCTTGCTTCAGGGCTCATAATGTTGGAGTGGACCATGATTATTAGTATCTACTGAAAGTTTTGAGTAATAACTGCCAATTTTAAAAAACTTAGCATATCTACTAATCTACTGAAAGAAAAAATTTTTTTTTTTTTTTTTTTTTTTTTTTTGAGACGGAGTCTCGCTCTGTCGCCCAGGCTGGAGTGCAGTGGCGCAATCTCGGCTCACTGCAAGCTCCGCCTCCCGGGTTCACGCCATTCTCCTGCCTCAGCCTCTCCGAGTAGCTGGGACTACAGGCGCCCGCCACCACCCCCGGCTAATTTTTTTGTATTTTTAGTAGAGACGGGGTTTCACCGTGGTCTCGATCTCCTGACCTCGTGATCCGCCCGCCTCGGCCTCCCAAAGTGCTGGGATTACAAGCGTGAGCCACCGCGCCCGGCCGAAAGAAAAAAATTAAGAGTATAAAGGCTTTTTAAAAACTTGTAAGAATATCTACCCATCAAGCTGCTGGGGGAGTTTTGCATTGACTATTCATGTTAAACTGAAAGAAAATTAAGTGTAAGAAGTTGAAGCTGCTGTCATTTGTGAAAACTTAATGAAGCTCACAAGGAAGCCCTTTTTCTGTAGTTACCTTGCCAATTAATGTGCTGGTGAACTGTGATTCACAGCCACGAGAGAGCTGTCATTAAAATGAGTCCAGAGCAGTTGAGAGGTTTTATGATTATTAAGAATGAAGCAACATTGAACCATGAAAATATTTCATTGACCATAAACTATTTTACTATCTTTGAGAAGTGTTCTTTTTTATACATAACCCAAGATAAAATTTAGCCCTGTGAAAATAGATGGAAATTATTCTGGACAGTATGATTTAGTATTATTCCAGACATACCAAGTGTCGACAGGACTCTAGACTGCATACAAAGCAGGAAGTTCAGTGGGCCTGCAGTATCTTTGTGAAAATGTCTGCCATTCTCTGTGTGAATCTATGAGCCATCTCTGGAGGCTGATTGGGTATATGATCATAGATAAAAGATTTTAGAGCATCTTCATCTACCAGATAGGGATATTAGGACTTTATTAGAGGAAAAGCACTACATTAAAGTAATTAAAGAATCATAGTACAGTCGTGTCACTTAACAAGGGGGATATGTTCTGAGAAATGCATATTAGGCGATGTTATCATTGTGCGACTATCATAGAGTGTACTTACACAAACATAGATAGTATGGCCTACTACACACCTAGGCTATGTGGTATAACCTACTGCATCTAGGCTGCAAACCTGGACAGCAAGTTACTATCTTAAATACTGTAGGCAGTTGTAACACAATGCTATGTATTTGTGTAACTAAATATATCTAAACATAGAATAGGTACAGTAAAAATATAAAGGCCAGGTATGGTGGGCCTGTAATCCCAGTGCTTTGGGAGGTTGAGAAGGATTGCTTAAGGCTAGGAGTTCTAGACCAGCCTGGGCAACATAGCAACACCCCATCTCTACGAAAAAAAAGAAAAATTAGCCAGGCACGATGGTGCGAACCTATAGTGCTAACAAGTCGGGAGGCTAAGGCAGGAGGATCACTTGAGCCCAGGCGTTTGAGGTTTCAGTGAACTATAACTGCACCGTTGCACTCTACCCTGGGTAATAGAGTGAGACCCTATCTCTATTTTTAAAAAATACTGTATAAAAGATTAAAAATTGTATACCTATATAGGGCAGTTATCATAAATGGAGCTTGCAGGACTGGAAGTTTTTCTGTGTGAGCCTGTGAGTGAATGTGAAGACCTAGGATGTTACCATACACTATTGTAGACTTTATAAACACTGTGCACTTAGGCTACAGTAAATCTATTTAAAAAACAAAGTGATTGTGCTATGACATTATAATGGCTGTGATGTCACTAGGCAATAGGAATTTTTCAGCTCCATTATAATCTTACGAATCCACTGTGGTATGTGCGATCTGTTGTTGGCCGAAATGTTGTTATGTGGCACATGACTGTGTCTAAATGTGAATTAACTTTTAAATAAGGGCCTTTTGTCAGTGCCAAGTATTTAAAGTATTTCTACCTTTTTAGTACTAGGAAGGATGATACTATGACTTGTTTTGTTTTGTTTTTGAAATGCGTCTCACTCTTGCCTGGGCTGGAGTGCAGTGGTGCAATCTCGGCTCACTGTAACCTCTGCCTTCCGGGTTCAGGCAATTCTCCTGCCTCAGCCTCCTAAGTAGCTGGGATTACAGGCGCGCACGACCACCCCTAGCTAATTTTTGTATTTTTAGTAGAGACAGGGTTTCACCATGTTGGCCAGGCTGGTGTTGAACTCCTGACCTCAAGTGATCCGCCTGCCTCAGCCTGCCAAAGTGTTGGGATGACAGGCATGAGCCACTGCACCCTGCCAGATACTATAACTTTTATGCAGACATCTGCATTAGTGTGAGGGGTACATCTGAAAGGGGCACGGTGTTCTGTGTTCATGGAATTAATCAGTGCCTTCCAGCTTGGCTGGGCTATGGGGGAGGTGCTGCAGACTTCTCTTAGGTATCTAGAGAGAATAAGAGCAGATACTCTCCTTGTCTGTTTTATTTTTATTTACTTTTCACACCTTGCCCTGTTTATGGATATTCTCCTTGTTTGGGGTATCCTTTTTGTACCTATATAGAAACCAGTGTTTGGGTTGTAATATTTACTTTAAAGATTCCAGTGGTGAATTACCAATGCTGAGAACTGCCTTAGAGTATCCTTTTAATTTTCCTATGTATCTATGGTAGGAAAAAAAGGATTTCTGGGAAATAAAAAAGGTCTCTAGTTACATAGAGAAGCATCATATGTGCCCAGTTCTATTGGGTATGTATGAAGGGATCAGTAGACCTTCATGAAAGTTTCATCTTTAATTAGTAGCCTTTACTGTTGTTTTCTTTTCCCCTCGACAACAAATTGTGCAATATATAAAGTCACTGATCAGTCTTAACATCACTGAAGTGGAGACAGCCAGGCAGTGTGTGCTTCCCAGTGTAATGCGATGTGGAATAGAGCCATCCCTTTTTCTGTGGGAATATGTTTCAAGTCCCTCAGTGGATGCCTGAAACCTTGGATGGTTTCAGACCCTCTCTATACTATGTTTTTTCCCATACATATATCCCTGTGATAAAGTTTAATTTATAAATTAATCATGGTAAGAGATTAACAATAATAATAAAATACAACAATTACAGCAACATGCCAGCATCACTTCTCTTGCAATTTGGGGCCTTAATTATGTGAGATAAGGGCTGCTTGAACACAAACAATACAGGGACATTTAAATGTATCTTACTTTATTAGTAGTTTAGTAGCTGAATGTATCTGCTTGTCTGTCTCGAGTGGGTGGGTAGACTATACAGCGTGGAAACACAGGACCAAGGGATGATGATCTGAGTCTTAGGTGGGACAGACAAGGATGGAGAGATTTCATCATGCAACACAGAATAGCATGTAATTCAAAACTATGAATGGTTTATTTCTGGAATTTTCCATTTAATATTTTCAGACAGCAGTCTCCTCAGTAATAAACCACTGAAAGTGAATCCACAGATAAGAGGGGACTGCTGTGCATCATAACCCCGTGAAGTGTTCTTGCCAAAAAAAATGAACTTGTGTCTAATAAACCTCTAGATCTAATTACAAGCTTACAAGAAGCATGAAACGTATAACCACCACTGTGAGCCACACCCGGGAGACGGGAGCAGCTTCAGGACATATGTTCTGTGTTCTTCCACAAACAAATGGCCTGTTTTTTAAAAAAAGGAGATACTTTTATAGATCAAAAGATATTTAAAGATATATATTAGTGAAATGTAACATGCAGTTCTTAGATCCTGATTCAGAGAAACCTGAAAAAAGCAGTTGATGCAAACGGAAAATAGAACGTGAACTGGGTATTAGATGATGTTAAGGAATTATTGTTACTTTTATTGGGTGTAATATAATTTTAATGTAGCCGTATTTGATAAAAGTCATCTTTTGGATATCAGGAGGTATTGGTAGGTTAAAAACGTGATTTTTGAGGGGTCATAAAGGAACTGAATTCCAAGTTAATGGATGTGTTTTTTGCTTTTGCTTATTTGTAAAAATTTGAAAAATACTTAACTGGTAAAACATCTTTTAAAGATCTCTTTCAATTTCAGCGATTCCAAAAAAATTTGGGTTTTTTTTTTTTGCATTCTCTTTTAATTTAAAGAATTGAAGCACTTTAAATTTTTACTTCAAAGCTGCTGTGAAATTTCAGTTTTTCTCATTATTAATGCATTTATATTGTTACACTTTAGCCTCATAAATTCAAAATTGACCAATGCAAATTCATTTCATTTTATGGAAATAATCAATTTCTGAACACATAAAGGCATACATTTCTTGTATCTTCTTCTTTTACAAAGATCTAACTAAAATTATGTTTCCAGCTTCAATTTTGTATGTTGCTGTTTTACTCAGTGATTCTACAAATCAACAATCCATGGGTAAAATGGAAAAAGGCACAGTTGACCTGAAACCAGAAACTGCCTACAACTTAATACATACCATTCTGTTTGGATTCTTGGCATTGAGTACAATGAGGTATTTTTGTCTTACCTGTTTGTTTACTTTTTATTTGACCACTCTTGATGTTACTTAGCAATATAATTTGGAAAGTGACAATCATCTTCATTAATGATCATGGTTCCCATAAAATCATCCTTATATACTATCTTCTCTCAGTATAAAATATTCATCATCAGTTTTTACAATTAATTACAAACATGCCTCTATGTTTTACTCAAAACGTAGTCCTCAAAATGCAGTGGAGTTAAACAACGAACCCTTTGGCAAATGGCATCTGCATAGTTTTAAGTAAGATTTTGCCGTCATAGACTGTAAAGCTGCCTTTATAGGTATCTCAGAATCCAAGTTTATATACAACTAGTACTTCTGACTTGCGCCTGTGTCTGTTCTTGCAGAATGAAGTACCTCTGGACGTCACACATGTGCGTGTTCGCATCATTCGGCCTATGTAGCCCTGAAATATGGGAGTTACTTCTGAAGTCAGTCCATCTTTATAACCCAAAGAGGGTCAGTGTCATCCCTTTTTCCATCTCCTTTTATGACTTGTAGTATTTCTTTCATACCACTTCTTTTTTTGTTTTTCAGTAGCTATGAGATAAAATGTATACTGAAATTGAAGCTGAAAATACATAATTGATATATTAAGATTTTATAGGGAATTATTTTAAAATAATCTTATTTTAAAAAATTACTTCTTTTTTCTCAGACTATAAGTTAGATATGTTCATTATATGGAATTTGGAAATACAAAAAAAAGCACAAAAGGGGAATTACAATTACCAATAATCCCCTTGTCCGGAATTATAACTGTTGTTATTATAAGGTATTTCAGAAAGATAATCATTCATATATGTATGACAATTATTCGGTAGCCTATAAATGCAGTTTTGAATTGCTCTACTCCATAAATTCACTAGGTGGCAATATGGTAGAAGCTGCAGATATCTTACAAATGATTAGAATCCTAATATCGACTCAGTTATTCTGCATATTGGAGACGTGTGCTCCATTAAATTATATTTCTGGTATTTTTTTTTAAGGCATATATTTACAAAGCAAAACTGTAAGGCAAAAATGTTTAAAAAAGCTGGGCACAGTGGCTCACTCCTGTAATCCTAGCTGCTCAGGAGGCTGAGACAGGAAGATCACTTGAGCCTAAGAATTCCAGGCCAGCCTAGGCAACATAGCAAGACCCTGTCTCTCAAAAAAGAAAAAGTTCAAAATACTTGTAATCTAAATAATGTCTTTCTTGTATAGATATGTCTAATGCGATATTCAGTACCGATATTAATACTGCTGTATCTGTGCTATAAGGTAAGACCGATTTTCTTCATTCTTGTCATTCATGTATTTAGCAGAATAATTGCTTTGATTCAATATATTTTGTGTATTATTTGGCAAATAGA
The DNA here is from genome assembly GCF_028878055.3 of Symphalangus syndactylus. Lineage (NCBI taxonomy): Eukaryota > Metazoa > Chordata > Mammalia > Primates > Hylobatidae > Symphalangus > Symphalangus syndactylus. Next base: position 56,076,123 of record NC_072435.2, read on the forward strand.
GTGGTTTGTGAAGGTTATAAATACCTCCTTAGCTTCTTACTGAAGGTGACATTGATAGGAAAATGGATCTTTTTCCCAAATAGTTTTAACAAGTAAAAACATGATAGCGAAAACTACTATAGCATTTAATAATTCTAATTAATTTTGGTTTAGACTCTTAATATTCAACTGATGCAAATTCTGAAAATAAGGTGTTTTCAGACCTGTTTTGAAACGAAAGTAGGAAAATTATTTTCCCATTACCTGATTTATATAGACTAAGAGATTTTTAAATGTATCTTACTTTAAGCTCCATATTTTATTAGATGCTTATCTTCATAGGAGAATTAGACACATAAATAAGTAGAGCCTAAGGCTTGGCTTTTTAAAATCTGTTCTTCAGTATCAGTAGGAAGTATTTGAATTTTTCATATTCTCATTTGACTAGTTTCTGAAGCAGCATGAACTGTCCTTTAATTCAGAGAATTTCTTATCAGAGACAATGATCATTGGTCAGGTTGACTGTGGCTTTTTGTCACATCTTTGACATTGGCAGTCTTGAATCATCACTAGGGCAGATAGCACAGACTGTTTTATCCAACTGAGCTTCTGCCCTCTCTTTTTAAAAAACCTAACGCATTAAGTTTAGATTTTTTTTCCTTTAAATTTTACTTTAAGTTAAAACGATGGATTTCAAACTCTACCATGTAGAACCCCTTGATTTGGGAGGGTGGCTAAAAGCAGGGGTGATGGGGCCTCCCACAGAGAGGATCAGCTAGAGCAGCTCAGCTTTGGGGTTTATTTGCTTATATTTTCATGTAGGATTTTGTGAACCGAAGGTTTCAGGCTAAAGAAAATATTGCTAAATACTATATTGTAAATATTTCAAAAAAATGTGTTGTCATGAGCCTATCAAAACATTTACCATTAGCAAAACTCTGTGCTAACTCCTAGATATTAAAAAACACACAAATAGATTTATGCCTCCCCACCTCCGGGAATTTTATTGCTCTAATGTGAATAACTGAAACTTACTAAAAACATCTAGACACTAACAATTAAGGATTAAACAGTATATGTTACTGAGGAGTCCAGTCAGTTTACCTTTACACAGTGATTCTGAGGATTAAAGCACCCTCCTCACAGAAAAGATAAAGCTCATGAATGTTTTTCTCACCACTGAAGATGTACCAAACAGTAACCATCTTTCACACTGTTTTTTAAGCTATTTGAGGACTGAGGTGTTTTGTTCGTAATAAAATTGAGGAAGGACATTGTATAAGAAGTAAACTGTCCTAGGGAGCATTGATTCTTGAAGCGTGGTCCTCAGATAAGCAGCATCAGCGTCTCTTGGGATCCTGTAAACATGCATGTGTTTGGGTCCCACTCCAGACCTACCGAATCAGAAGGCTGGGAGTCCAGTACAGGAATATGCATTTAACCAGCCCCCAGTTTTAAGTAAGAACCCCCTGTTGTAGCGGTCACAGGGTTTCTCAGCAGTGGCACATTGACACTTGGGCCAGAGAATTCTTTGCCGCTGGGGGCGGGGGCGGTCCTGTGTGTAGTCTGCTCTGCGACATCTTCACCCTCTGCCCACTCATTGAAGCACCTTCTCCCCTGGCCGCAACCAAAAATGTCACCAGACATTGCCAGACGCCCTGGGGCTGGGGCTAGGGACACAATGTCTCCCCTTACTCATCTTGAAAACCACTGCTATAGAAGAACCGGGACGGCTAAAGAAGCCGTCATCTCCAGGAAATCCTTGCAGATTTTCCCTGAATAAGGGAGTTAGTATCCTGAGGAATCCTCCAAAAGACTGTTGGCCTAGTCTCTCTTGATGCAGGACTTTAGGAGAAATCCTAATGCATTCAGCTTTCAATGTATAAAATAGTTTAGATATTTCATCTCCACAAAACTTATATAAAATCACAGAGAAAATTAAGATGTTATGGGTATGAGGGGTTACCCTGAAACCGAATCTGTTTTCCAACTATTCCAACTCCTATAGACTTACCTGTAAGTAATGTGAATTCATATATTTCAAAGCCTGATTTCAGTTTTACATTGCAATTGTAGTTAGGGTTTCAAAATTTCTTGTTCATACTACCAATTTTGGTGTATCTCTCTTTAGTATAAGCCTATTAAAAGGGAAAAAAGCATGTACTAGCCTGCACTCTGAAGTCAAGACTTTAGTCAAATTAGTACGTTGGTCTTGATTAACTTAATTGGATTGCTGAAATCTCTACTGCTGATTGGTAAAAATGGCAGTTAATTAATTCAGCACTTTCATATTGTTAAAGGAGTTTGCCACAAAATTCTCACTAGCTTTTAACATTTTCAGAATTAATAACAGTAACTTTCAAACTAGAAAAATATCTAATATTCATTGAGTTCACAGATTTCAAATATGTTTATACTATAAGAATTAGACCATTTCATTAAAAAGTTGGTATTCTATTGGTTATCAAATTAATAAGGAAAAATAGATCATTGAAATATTACAAAGGCGTCATTTAATCAGTAATTTTTACTACATCTCTTCCAAAAACTAGAACCAGAAGTCCTGACACCTGATTTCCCATCACTAGCAATTTTCCTGATTCACCCACCCAGGAGACAAGATTTGAATGAGCAGTAAAAATGGCCAAAGATGAGATGACCAAAAAAACAGTGATAGGTCTCAAACACAGCCAGAGATCAATCAGGTGCTGCTTTGATTCTACTAGTGGTTCTTAAATAAAAGTATTATATTTTCTACATCAGTGGAGCATACATACATTGTCATTGGTCTTCTATGCTAATATGTGAAGCAAATTCTACCTTTGACCTTAGGATGTATATAGATATGATCAAGTCTTTTTAGTCAACTGTCATTTGATAAAAACAATTAATTTAAGATTTAGTTAATTGTTGAATTAAATGGACTTAAGATATTAGATAAGTAGGTAATTCAGAGAGTAATTTTTACATTTTGTTTAGAAAACCTTAAGTACTCAAGTTGACCAGGAGGTACCAAGTGCTATAAATACAGCCAGATGTACCAGATATTCCTGGAGAGCCCTACATTTAAATATTCTTCTCTCTTATTGTACCAGCAATTATATTAATATATGTCAAACCATTTGACCAGATTTCTAGTACAAAAATACAATCATGCTATTATGAAATGAAAAGGGGGCTGGATTTGGAGCCAGGGTCCAGGTTGTAGCTCTGCCACTTGTGACTTGGTCAAGTCAGATACCTCTCTGAGCCACAGTTTCCACACTTCTAAATGAAAAATAAATCCCAATGGGTGATGCTGTCTGTTGCGTCATCCATGTCGTGGGTTATTGTGAGGATAAAACAATGCCGTATTCTAAAGCATTTTTGCAGCAGTAAAACGGCTCTGTCTTCTACAGGATACATTCTACTTTTAGGGGTAAATTGCATGGTATTAGTTAATTACATATTCCTAATGGACTGTGAGCTTTCTCATGGTTGGCATTCTTGTCATGTCAAAATAATGTTTTGCTGGGTATTAACATCACATACAATAGCATTTTTATTGGAGCAAGATAAAAAGCTCATTTTTTAAAGTTGGCGATACCTCGCATCCTAATTAGCTTCAGCTGAAGATAATTTCAGAAACTTCCCAGACGCTAGTTCCCTTGTATTAGGAGGGTTGCTGCAGAGGTGAAATAGTTGTATATTCCAGTTGCCATGTTTATTTAGTTCACACATTATATGCAGTTTATCTTTTTTTCATTTAATCTTAGTGATAGTTGTGGGTATAGGGGTGGATTTTGTTTTTGTTTTGTTTTGTTTTTAATTTCAGTTCTGGCCAGGAATGATGGATGAACTCTCCGAGTTGAGAGAATTCTATGATCCAGATACAGTGGAGCTGATGAACTGGATTAAGTAAGAGGATTTTTTTTAACTTTTAAAATTTTAAGTGCCTTTTAAGAGTCACTATAGACCACATTTCGTTTTGGGGGTTTTTTGTTTGTTTCTGAATCTAGTTACGAAGAAACATTCGTCCTTACTACATTTTTCTTTAAAACTCTGTATTTGAAAATAACGTCTTTCTATTTAAGAAATATTCTCTCCAGCTATATCTCATGAAGAAAGGAAAATACCCATTTGGAGAGGAAAACAGATTCAATAAATAAATTTCAAACCACTGACAGAAATAGCAATAGAAGTTTATTTATAATATCTGTTGAAACTTAAAATTTTATGTCTCTGCCAATTTTATCTTCATTATTTTCATTTTTATACCATTCTGATTTTCTACTAATGGTGACACTTGAAAGTATTATTTCTGGCCAGGCGCAATGGCTCACGCCTGTAATCCCAGCACTTTGGGAGGCTGAGGTGGGCTGATCACCTGAGGTCAGGAGTTCAAGACTAGCCTGGCCAACATAATGAAACCCCGTCTGTCTCTACTAAAAATACAAAAGTTAGCCAGGCATGGTGGCAGGTGCCTCCTAGCTACTCAGGAGGCTGAGGCAGGAAAATCACTTGAACTCGGGAGGTAGAGGTTGCAGTGAGCCAAGGTCGCGCTACTACACTTCATCCTGGGTGACAGAGCAAGACTCACTCTCAAAAAAAAAAGGAAAGAAAATATTCTTTCCTCGTTTTTTAAATTATACTGTAAACTCCAGTTAAGTAGAGGCTCATGACAGCTCAGTGCAGATTTCATGTTAACTTGTCATATTGCCAAAGCCTAGAACCAGAGAAAATTTTAGATACAAAACCTGGAACTTTCCATCTTGACTATCATAATGCTTTAGTGTCCTATTGGCTCTTATTTCTGCCGGCACTTTGTTGTTTGGCCTCAGCATTCAGCATCAGAATGAAATTTGTGTGTTTCAAAGCTTTATTAACAAAATCTGCCTCCCACCAGCAAAAATAAACTTTTCTACCCAGAGCACCATTCCTATGCCCTGGAACACTGTATTTCCCTACTTTTAACCAGAAAGCAGCAGTGTAATTATTCACATGTAAATAGAGGCTGTGCATCACATGTGGTGCCTTCGGAAAGCATTGGCTGGATTGTCTGTGTCCCATGGCTAATGCTTACTCACCAGTACAGGTCAGCCCTGCGTGTCTGCAGAGATGGTCAGTGCTTGATAGCTGAGGCCTCCCTAGAGCAACGCATGGATCTCATAGAGATTTTTATCTAAAACATACACATGGCTTTGGTCCTAATGTCGGGCTGGGTTTGACTAGATGCAGTGAGTATAGTTTTTCACATCTTTCTAGTGCTGAGAGCACTAAGCCGTGCTTTATTTATTTAATTTTAAATCATGCCAGACGATTACAGAGTAAATAATTCCTTCAGTATTTATTATGTACAAGGAAAGAGAGTTATTCGTGTAAAGGAAAGCTAATTACTTTTGCATTAACTATAGTCAGCTGGAAATTTATGACGTACATCTGAAGTTGAGGCTGATATTTTCTATTTTCAGAACGGTGCTGTTGAAATTAATGCTGAGGACCCCTGCTTTCTGGTAGCATGCTGAAGGTGGTGGGTCTTGCGGATCTCAGATTAGCACCATAAACACCCCAGTCTTTCAGGAATTAATCATAAAGTCATTAAAAATGTATTCTAGCAGAGCCCCAGGTTATCTTTGGCAGTCTCAGACTGGATATATTTATTTGCAGTGCCTTTATTTTTATGCTTTTCCCCACAGAAAATTAAAATAACATTTCTGGCTCTGAAAAACTATGGATGAGAGATGATTCCAGGTGTAAAATACAAGTGTCCTATTTCCCTCGTTTGGGAGGTGATGTTCACTCCTCAGACCCTCCTTTTGCTAACAGCTCCTCTCCCTGTACTGCTTTTGTAGTAGACATACTCTTTTGGCTTTTTTTTTTTTTTTTTTAATTCTCAGCAACTGAAGGATTTGCCTTGTTCCAAAAAATTTTTTCTATTGTGATCTAGTCTCAGCTTTTTCCCCTAAAGTTCTTCAAATCTACACTTGATCTTAGCCAAAAGGCCGAGAAGCGATGAAGTTCTTCAAATCTAAATAATGTTTTTGTAAAACTAGTTGCTTGGCATGTTTGCAAAATAAGCGTAAGTGGTGATGAATGTATGCCAAAATAAAGTCTGTGTAGACATCAGATATGTTTGTTTAAATCAACACTCAAATCCACACTGGCCTGTAGGTGTGGATTCCAAACGCAAGTGACTGCCTTAATATTCTTTTAATCTGCCCTGATTTCTTCTGTTTTTGAAACATAAAATATGACCTTCAAGTTTCACCTCACTGCTTTGATTAGCCACACGGTATCCATGTTATTAGCAAGTATGAGTTGTGCTGGAGAAAAGGCTGCGGCCTAAGGACTCTTTCAGACGCATGGGCTGTGTCTGAAAGAGTCCCAAGACGCCTCGCAGAGTACCAGCACTGTCCTTGAGGGCTGCCTCTGTCCTCCCCAGCCTGTCTTCCTGTCTGCCCTGTTCCCAGACAGTCAAAGCAGACACACTCAAATGTCTGTCTTCTGCCCATGCAGTCATCACGGCATCTATTGGACAGGGGCACAGCCTCCATTAGGGGAGGGATGGCTGTCCTTGGGATGAATCACAACTAGAGAAATAGTGGCCTGTGGAAACCCTGGGGACACCTCAAGTGACCCTCCATTTTGGCACAGGGCACCCCTTACATGAAGTGTTAAAAAGAAGCTTATCCGTCCTCTTCATCACTCACACACCTGGAAGTGTCCCGCCCCGTGTCCTTGCTGCTGGAGTAAGCCACACTCCACACGAAGCATCACGTTGTGCTCCTGGACACAGGGCTTCCGCTTGGAGATTCAGGCTTTCCAAGTATTGTCAGAGGGCTTCTCTGCTTTGAGGGTAAATTGAAAGATGTGGTTGCCTCAGTGGGAGTTGGTTCTTTTCTTTTTTATGGGCTGAAGAGATATCCTCAAGGGAAAATAAAGGGCATTACTTGAGGGTGACACTTAACATGAGAAGGGTCATACCCAAGGGATTGGATTCCTGTGAAGACTCTTAAAGCCTTAACTAATTTATAAAGTTATTTCACATCTGAAGTTGTGCACTTATTAATATAGTTCAGCAGATGTTCATCGAGCCCCAGCTGTGTATGGGCACCGTGTGAAGTTTGTGGATGCAGGTGGTGCGCCACTGCAGCTGCCTTTCACTGGAGTAACCGCTGGGCCTCGCCTCAGCACAGTTGCCCTCATTCTTTTCTCCCGAATTCTCACCCTCAACTCCATTTTAAGTACTTCAGTGGCTTAGCAAGTTCAGTGGGAAAGTTTTTTTTAGAATTCTAATTTTTAGTAATAGAAAATGTTTTATGCTTTCCTATCTTTAGCTCCTAAAAGGAGTAGAGATTGAAGTTTCAGTATGAAACCAACAGTGTTTAGGGATTAAGCTGCTCTTTTTTACAAGGACGGTGTGACATTTGACATGTTGTTAAAGTCAGGGCCCCAGGCTGCGGTAGCCCCAGCTGCCTTCCCTAAGAGCTGGGAGGCATGTCCAGCCTTCCACACCCCAGCCTTTGTGCATTCACCTACCTGCTGCTCTCCACGCTACACCGATGCATTGCATGCCTTGTTTTCAAGCAGATTTAAATGCATATATTCATATTTACCCTTCTTTGCTGATAAGGTTTCCTGGATACAAAGATTAAAAACTTGGATTTTTTTTTTTTTTTTTTGCCTTCTGGTATCTCTTTCAGCAAAAATCAGGCGGTAGTTTTAAAGGTTTTCTGTGTGATTAGAAAGCACGTTTACCTCAGCAAGGCTGAATGCAACCACAATCTGTGGTTTCTACCTTGTTCCTTTGTGTCCTTGAATTTCATTTTTCGTTCCTGAAAATTTTCTTCTGACATTTTGCAAATAAGATAGGCAGATCTATAGATTTGCATATTTTGAGGGATGACATTTTAGCTACTTCGCTTTAGGAGATTTTCACTGGAAATAGTCTCTTTCCAGTAATGAAACCTGTGTGTGCGGTATTTTCTCAATGGGTCTGAAAAAATGGACCAACTTTCTTTCACATTTAACCAAAGCAGAAAGTTAGTGTATATTTTAAATATGATGTTGGCTAAGTTCAGACCTTAAATGCCTATAAGCCTCTTTTCTATTTAATGAATCATTTTGTAGTATTTGCATAATTCTATAAATTTTTGAAGTGTAGATAAAGCAAATGTTCACACATTATATTATAATGCTCAGTTTCCCCATTAGTTCAACAGCAATTAACTTGTTGAAGCTTAGAGCTTCAAAAATAAATGAGATTATTTGTTCAAAATGCCATCAGGTCTTCCTGGAATGACATTTAAATTATATAATGTAAATCCATTTGACCTGTGAGTCCTTGTCATTATTTAGTGACATTTCTTACAGAACAAATTGTGTGCAGGTTGGGCAGCCTGCTATGGAGCTTGGCAGAGAGCTATAAAAACAAATTATCCTTTCATTTTATACATCATTTGTTCAAACATTTGTAAAAATTGCTTTGTTTTTCTATAATAGAGAAATGTCATTCAATGGTTAAAAGCACATTAGCTATTTTAGATACAGACCACAGACTGTATCAGGCAAGAGTGTCTGTGAAGGAAGAGCACCCGGCATTATGTCCATCACTGTGCATGTTTTCAGCTAAGGACAACGGATGCCTTCTCCCTTTGCCTGCTAAATTTACCACAAAATAGAAAGGACAGTGAATATAAGTATCTTTTTAAGTTTAGAAATGTGTGATTGTTTGTTTCTCATTTTGTTCCACTTTGCTTGTAGCTTTTCCTTTGGCATTTGCCTTACGGGTAGAGTGAAGTATTGGAAGTAGCAGTGATATTTCCCAGGTTTACCATGGAGCTGGCGTATGAGACAAGGCCACATGGCATGGAGGGAAGAAGCATCATCCCTACTGTCCTCAGAAGTCAGTCATTTTCAAATAAGTGTTATTTTTGGTTTTATTTTATTTTATTTACTTTTTGAGATGGAATCTCTGTTGCCCAGGCTGTAGTGCAGTGGCGTGATCTCGGCTCACTGCAACCTTCACCTCACGGGTTCAAGCGATTCTCCTGCCTCAGCCTCCCAGGTAGCTGGGACTACAGGCAGGCACCACCACACCTGGCTAATTTGTGTATCTTTGATAGAGATGGGGTTTCACCGTGTTGGCCAGGCTGGTCTCGAACTCCTGACCTCAAGCAATCTACCCACCTCAGCCTCCCAAAGTGTTCAGATTACAGGCGTGAGCCACTGCACCCAGCCCAGAAGTATTATTTTTTAATTCATCTTATAGGCATGAGGATATGTGTATTTTACTGCTTTAAAATAAAGCCAAGTCCTCAGTGAAAGAGTATGTTAACAATCCAGATGATTGTGGCACTAACACATTAAACAGATTACACTTCTTTTAAACTTTCTGACTTTTTGCTAATAAGTCCAGACATTAAGACAGTCACAACTTAATGAGCTTTATTCCATTTTTTCTTTCATTCCCCTGAGCAGCCATGTGTCACTCACTCTGCTGGCGATGGCCCTGCTGTTGCCTTGGGGCTGCACCTGCTGGGGGCCGGGGGTGGGAGCCACTCAAGAGCTCTTAGAACCTGCTGGGGAGAGAGCATCTTCAGTGACTGCTGTTTCATTTCCAGCTTAGCTGAAGGCTTGCAGTAAGCATTAGTAAATATGTGATAGACTAGGCTCACTACAGCACTGGGTTATTTTGAAGTGTTTGTCTGTAATGGGAGCTGTTAAGTAAGCCTTTTTCTTTTTTTTTTAGCTGGAGTTTTGCTCTGTTGCCCAGGCTGGAGTGCAGTGGCACTATCTTGGCTCACTGCAACTTATGCCTCCCGGGTTCAAGTGATTCTCCCTCCTCAGCCTCCTGAGTAGCTGGCATTACAGGCACCCACCACCACGCCCGGCTAAGTTTTGTATTTTTAGTAGAGACAGGTTTCACCATATTGGCCAGGCTGGTCTTAGGCTCCTGACCTCAAGTGATCTCCCCACCTGGCCTCCCAAAGTGCTGGGATTACAGACATGAGCCACCACACCTGGTCTAACTAAGCTTCTTGAAGACAGGTTGTCATACCCTGTTTGCCAGCCCAGCACATAGTAGACCCTCAGCAATATTTTTTGAATAAAGAAAGAACGTTATAACTCCCTAGAGGGCAGTTTAGGACTTTGGGCATTTAAGCCTTTGTGAACTCTGTAATTCATCAAGGGCTATGATTATAGTCCAGGAGGCAGGCTGAAACCTTGGTCATTAGCTGTGGCTGGATAACAAGGCCTGTCATCTCTGCTGTAATTATAAAATGCATGCTACATATAGCTTTGTGCATCATCTTGGTGCTGAAGCTGCACAGAGATTCCTATTATACATTCAAAACGGTGATGGTGAGACAGTCTTGTGATTGGAATGGATGTTGGAAGCTCAGCTGCCGGGTTTGTCTTTTGTGTAGAAGGCCAGCTTGGCACTGTTCAGGCAGTGAGACTACAAACCAGGATCATTCGCCCCTGATAGCTCTCGCCTCCACCTCCTGCTCTGCCAGGCGTGGAAACCAGACTCATCATGTTCTCTCTGCATCCTAAATCTGTCTAGTTCAGAGGACCAAAGACAGCCACTTTTTGGCATGGATGTGTCAAGTTATCGTATCGTTGATTGCTGTGGAATGGCTCATGCCAGTTGAGAGTATTTAAAGGAAAGAAGCCTGGCTTGGAAAAATGGTGGCACTTTAAAAAATTAATATTTGTTCGTACTTGTTTCCTTTAGCAATTACACTCTAGGTGAGGGTAGCACAGTACACAAGGCCCAGAGTGTTTAGTAAGTGTCAGTTGAATTAAACTGAATTTCAGTGAAACCTTTCACTAAGGAATTCTGTGCACCTTCGCGTTTTCATTGAAACCCTCTTAATCCTCTGACCATGTGGGACAGAATGTGAGAGAGTCCCTGTAAATTGTTTGTACGGAGGACAGAGCTAACATCTATTTGTTCTTGTTCCTGGGTCTGTCAGAATGACAAGCTCTCAAGTGCAGCCAAGTTCATGTGAAACTTTTTTCCTGTTGGAATCTGCATTCTAGACTCTGGCATGCGAGAGGGGATGCATATTATGTGTCATTATGTATGCTCATTGTCATTCCAGCCACTTTTTTTCCTCACTTAAGAACGCTTATTGGAATGCAAGTGAATGAGAGTGTCATTGTTAGAAAGAAAATCTTGAATTTTTCAAAAGTAAACTATTTGTAAATGTCACAACTTGAATTGTGGGATGTCTTGCTTGTAGACATCCAAGGCCTCTGTTGGATGGCGTTCACGCTGGAGTCTTAGCGCTGAGTTGGAATAAATAAAACATCCTAGTGGGATGTATGAATGTGATGAGGCTTCTCTTAGAAACCGCAGCACCAGAGCTAGTTGCGTGCCCTGCTCCAAAGCCATGGAGAACAGCCTGCCGTGGCTTTTTCTGCAGAGGATGTTGAATTTTAATGATTTTAAATAAACTCCTCACAACCATCTTCCTCATTTTAGTTCAGTCCAGCAGGCACAGACTCCTCTCAACAAAAGAAGGATAAACGCAGCCCGCAGTGTCCTCAGTGGGCCTCTGTGGGAAATTCTGCACTCAGGAGAATCCCTAGAAGAGAGCCCTTAGGGCCTCCTGAGAAATTAACTCCTTGACCGCTTACAAGTGACTGTCACTCACGTTTCCAAAAAAAAAAAAAAGGAAAGGAATTAAATCAGCTACTATGATTCCTTTTTTCCAGGGAGGAAAAAGGAAAAATGCTTTTCCTATATTCTGGGAGGCTTTTCTTGGTCCTAGTCCCTGCCCCTCACACCCCTGGGAGACAGAGAATCGTAGCATGGTGGGAACTGGAAAGTGAGTTTGTGCCTTAATACTAGAGTGCCCTGTGTTCCTTGAACTGTATATAGTTTCTCATAATCAGGACCAAAGGTATGTGTAAAATAATTGTGTTTTCACATCAGAAGTATTTGTGTATCCCCCATATTGAGTAATAAGATATTGGCTATTTCAGAATCTTGTTTCCATGTTTTTTTGTTGTTGTTGTTAATTCTGTTTTTATTCATGGTGGTATCTGTGATTTTTTTTCCTTATTGCTTTTTTAAGCAAAAACCCTTGGAACTGACTCATGATCACCTGCAGTTTCTGGCTTGATGATTTGTTACATATTGCTCTAGGTAGCCCTTTTGTTAAGTTCAATACGCAAAGCAGTGGCAATCTTTTAGGTTATTTTTGTTAGACTCTGCCCCTCTGGAACAATAGCAGGAGAGGATTGTGGGTCTTGGCCTAGAAGCCTGCACTCAAGAGCTACACTGCCTGCCTTCTAAGACAATTCCTTATAAAAGTAAACCTAGCAAAACAGTAAGAAGTTTCCCCACTGTTATTCTGGTGAACAGTCAAAAACAGATACAAAACATTGTTGTAAAAAATATGGGGCTGGTGCAAAAGTAATTGAGGTTTTTTCCATTGAAAGTAATGGCAAAAACCGCAATTACTTTTGCACTCAATAGTTTGAGTGCAAATCAAAACTGAAGCAAACTCCCGTTTTTTTTTCCCTGGCTCGTAACACTTGGTAACATAGCTGGATTCTTCTGAAAGAGTTTAATATTGTCTTCTTTGTTGTCTTTAAGGACCTCTTAACAGTGGGGCTAATTCAGACTCTAAAATCTTTCAGCTCTAACACTCCAAGAAAAGCTGTGTTTGCGGGAAGCATGCAGTTGCTGGCCGGAGTCAAGCTGTGCACAGGAAGGACCCTAACCAACCACCCGCACTACGAAGACAGCAGCCTGAGAGAGCGGACCAGAGCGGTGAGGCTCCCCAGTGCCTCCCCTCGCTTCTTGTGGGCCAGCTATGGGCTGCGGGCCCCTATGTGTGGTAAAGATGGGGCTGAATGCTGCACCCTCCAGCATTAGGTTAGGAGGGTGTATTAGTCTGTTTTCACGCTACTGATAAAGGCATACCCGACACTGGGCAATTTACAGAAGAAAGAGAGGTTTAATGGACTTACAGTGCCACATGGCTGGGGAGGCCTCACAATCATGGCAGAAGGCAAGGAAGAGCAAGTCATGTCATACATGGATGGCAGCAAGCAAAAAGAGAGCTTGTGCAGGGAAACTCCCCGTTACAAAACCATCAGATCTCATGAGATGTATTCACTACCAGGAGAACAGCATGGGAAAGACTTGCCCCCGTGATTCAGTTACCTCCCACCCGGTCCCTACCACAACACGTGGGAATTCAAGATGTGATTTGGGTGGGGACACAGCCAAACCATATCAGAGGGGAAATCAGAACGTAAGTGCACAGGGCTGGCATCTCCTGGTTCAGGACCTCTGCCTGCCCATCCACTAAGGATGTGCCATTAAGCCACAGGTCCTCCCCAGGTCAGGACCTCTGCCTGCCCATGTCCACTAAGGACGTGACGTTAGGCCACAGGTCCTCCCCAGGGAAGAACCGAGAAGACACATGCCTTGAGATGTGCAGAAGAGCGCGTTTGGGAGCAAAGCTTTTGGATTAGGGAGGGGAAGGAAAAGGAGTTGAGGCATACTGTTCACATTTCTTATGGACCATTCTGAAGTCTGGGGTTTTTGTTTTTTAATAGATAATAATACAGTCTCATAGTTCAAAATTCAGAACATACAAAAGGAAATATGGTGAAAAGTGCCTCTCCCATTATTGCAGTTCTTAGTTCCCCTCCTAGGAGGCAGATAATGTTAGCAGTTTCCTGTGTTTCCTTCCACAGGTATTTCATACATATACAAATATGGGGGGAGGGTGGTGCTCATTTCTCCATTTTTACAAAAGAAGCGGCATTCTACATTCTGCTTCTTTGGCACTTAATGTGTTTTGGAAAACATTCTATATTCAGTATATTAACAGCTTCCTTCTTATTTTTAAAGCTGCTTAATATTTTACATGGATGTGGCATATTTTATTTAGCCATTTCTGCTGTTTCTCTGTCTTTTGTGATTATATGAACAATGCTGCAGATAAACTTGTCTGCCCATCACTCTTTCCAGGCACAGTGTCTGTCTGTACAGCAGATTCTTGGATGGGGAAGTGCTGGGTCAGGGTTGTTGGCATCTGTAATGTAAATCGAGAGAGGTTATCAAGTCCTCTGTCTACAGGTTGTATCTGTTTACATTCAAGTCAGCAGTGCAGGAAGGTGCCTGTGTCCCTTCGTCCTCACCAATCAGGTTTCAAACTCATAAATGTTTCCTAATGTCACTTTTTTCATGTTGGCGGTTAAAAAGTTGTTGAAAAAGTCTTGTTTTGAGTGAGATTTGACTAGCCTAAAAGCAGATGATTTTTACTAATCTCCTGTCTTGTATAAGAATCATTTGAATTTAAACTTCTGCTAAAATAGGAATTTTTTGATGGGCTCAGGTGTTCCAGATAGTTCCAAATTAACTAGGAGGATGCAGGAAAGAGGCTCCCTGGCTTTGCAGGCATCAGGTTCATCAGGGGTGGCCTCCACTGCTTGGACTGGAGACTGCAGAAAAGACAGGTCAAGTGCACAGAGCGTCCTGGGCATCTCCTTTCCTGTCTCAGTACTAGGGTTAGTCCCCACACACTGACATCCTGAAGGCCCTACGGCTCTTCATCATGACCCTGGAATCCTTGGAATGCCTTCAGCCTGAGACCTTGTGCTGGACTGCAGGACGACACAGTTGTCACAGTAACAGCATCCTACCTCCCTACCATTTCACCCATCCATGTGGACACATCAAGTTAGACCCTCAAGCCCAAATCAGAAATCTAGCACTCAAAATCGGCGCAACAAAGGAGGCAGTACCTCTCTTCATGAACCCCTACATTCAGCACCTCACACAGCCTGTTTCCATGCCAGCCCCAGAATCTGGGATGCTCAGTTTGCATCCATCCACTGAGGGTGGGTGGCATTGGTATGAACGTGAAGGGGGCCTCCTGTGGCGTTGCCCACGGTGTGCTGCAAGTGGCTCTCACCCCTAGGATGGACAAAAGGGAGAGGAGCAGTGGGGTCTCTCAATTAGCTGAGATGCGGCGTAGCAGGTAAAGCAGCCAATGCTGCCCCAGCCTAGGAGCAGAGACCCTACAGGGATCCTTCTCCCCACCTACCAGTTTCAGAAGCTGGGGCTCTGCCTTATTGGGATGTGTGTCCCTCAGACTGTCCCATCACCCTTAATGGGCCAGTTTAGTCTGGGGGTCCCCTTTTTAAAGGTAGAGACTGTGTCTTATTTACTCAGCCCTGTCATTTACCTTGGGACAGCAGTCTTAGAATTGGTGCCTACTGATGAATATAGTCCTGTCTTGAAGTAATACATTCTGAATCCAGATGTGTTCTTCCTAGCTCACTGTCTTCCCAAGGCCGAGAACTCACAGCGTTCTGGGAACTTCCACGCACACGCTCCAGGCCTACAAATGAACGAGTGCAGCGTGGCCTGGGCTGGAGAGAGCGCCTTGGGTGTTAGGTCTTAGACTCAGCCCTGTGGAAGGTTACATCACATAGTTAACTCCCTGGCAGTCAAGTAGCATTTGCCACATTGCATTTTTATCTCTTTTTGAAGGTTTATCAGATATATGCCAAGAGGGCGCCAGAGGAAGTGCATGCCCTTCTAAGGTCCTTCGGCACCGACTACGTAATCCTGGAAGACAGCATCTGCTACGAGCGGAGGCACCGCCGGGGCTGCCGACTCCGGGACCTGCTGGACATCGCCAACGGCCACGTGAGCATGCTGCCTCTCCCTGTGTGGGGGTCTCCTGGAGGAGCGGGACTCTGATTTGAATCCTAAGAATGTGAATCTTTATCCTTTATGTCTAGTTGAATTACGCTACGAATCAAGTATTTGCTTTTTCTCTTGCTTCCTACAGAACCCCTCTCTTGGCACTTTAGTGACTGCCACCGGGGCTGGGCAAGGGAGAGGTGAGAGGGGAGCCCTGGGTCCCCAGTGTCACACCAAACAGAGCAGCTCTGCCTTCAGCTCATTTGTATGATGGGGCTCTGCATAAAATGTATCTGTTAAGGATTTTGCTGCTATAAACAAAACCTCAGCCTTTAAACCCACTGCTCCAACGCTTCATATTGGCTAGCTGCTGCATGGCGGGGATGGTGGGGCCCTCCTGCCCTCCGGTCTAGGTGGTGGATTCCCCCTACCGCTTTTGCCCTCTTCCACTGAGTGTCCTGTGTCCACTGGT
Source organism: Symphalangus syndactylus (assembly GCF_028878055.3). Lineage (NCBI taxonomy): Eukaryota > Metazoa > Chordata > Mammalia > Primates > Hylobatidae > Symphalangus > Symphalangus syndactylus. Next base: position 56,092,238 of record NC_072435.2, read on the forward strand.
GCATTTCCACAGGCCAGCTTTCAGAGGCTAAGTTGCACTCCAGAGCAGAAAAGCAGCAAGCTGCTTCTCCCTTCTCCCTTCTCCCTTCTGAGGAAAGTGTTCTTGGAGCTATGCCAGGTCTCAGTAGAGCAAACAGATTTTCACCCTTTAGAGGTGTGATGTGTGCTGTAATTAATGGTATAAAAGCCAATAAATATTTGTAAACAAGTTGGACAAAGTGACAAACCTAGCCTAAATTTGAAAAAAAAAAAAAATCTTGACTGTACAGAATTTGAGATTCAGATTTTTGCCCAAGGAGAATCATAGTTCATAATTGTCTTGAGTTCAGAGGTGGTACAGACCAGAGACATCCATTTAAATTTTGATTTGAGTGTGATTTTTTCAGTTATTTATTTATTTATTTATTTTTGGAGACAGGGTCTCACTCTGTCACTCAGACTGGAATGCAGTGGCGTGATCTTGGCTTACTGCAGCCTCAACCTTCCAGGCTTAAGTGATCCTCCCACTTCAGCCTCCCAAGTAGCTGGGACCACAGGCATACATCACCATACCCAGCTAATTTTGTTTATTTCTTGTAAAGATGGGGTCTCGCTGTGTTGCCCAGGTGAGTCTCAGGCTCCTGATCCAAGCAATCCTCCTGCCTGAGCCTCCCAAAGTGCTGGGCTTTCAGGCATGAGCCACCACGCCTGGCCTAAATGTGACTTTTTCTGATGAGTTAGAGAGCTTTCTCTGATCACAGTAGTTCTCTGTATTTCGTTTCTATGAGAGAGACAGCATCGTATGTTCCTAAGAGCAAGCAGACCTGAGTTCTAGTTCTGGCTTTCCCATTAATGGGATCATCATGTGATGCTGCACTCTCCTTCTCAGCCTTGGTCTGCACTTCTGAAGGGAGAAAAGGATGGCCCTGATGATCTCCAAATGCCCATGGACATTGAAATAATATAATTTAATTTCACTCACATACCATTCTTAAACCCAATACCCATTCCTTCTACTGTCTTTTGTAAATAGGATTTTCCCCCCCAAATTGTATTTGGGTTTGTTTTGGTTTTAGATGATGGATGGCCCAGGAGAGAATGATCCTGATTTGAAACCTGCAGACCACCCTCGCTTCTGTGAAGAGATCAAAAGAAACCTGCCTCCCTACGTGGCCCACTTCACCAGAGTGTTCCAGAACAAAACCTTCCATGTTTACAAGCTGTCCAGAAACAAGTAGTGCAGATTTCTGCCCAGTGTCTATTTTTGATACGGAGAAACTGCATCATGATGAAACTCAGTAGATGACGTTTCCTATGTAAGTAGGTAGCCCAAACCTTCAAGCTGTGATATGAGTAAGTTCTACAGATGTTTACACAAGTGTTGCCATCTTTGAAAGCATCTTCTACAAGTGGAAGTCTTTTTTGTTGTGTGTCTATCTTTCTCGTTAATGTTCTTTAGCCTAAATGTTGACAACTTTCTAAGAGTGACCTAGAATTATGTTGTTGGAAAGAATGATGTGTGTTCCATGGATACCTGGATAGGCACATAACATGTTGGAAGATGAGCACCTGCTCAGGATTTGAAATACTTTTAATTTTCAGGTGACTTAAGACAGCTGTAATTGAATCAACTAGAGATGATGATCGACTTATTTAATATAATTTCACTGGTGAAGACCAATTGGTAGCTTTTTAAAAAGCTCTTTAGTGTCCTGTTTTACCTTAAAATGTTATAATATTTTCCAGTTGTCATGCTTTTAACATTAACAAAAAAAATCATGTTAAGGCTTTGTATCAAACATTTTGTTACACTGTCTGAAATGTAATGTGGAGTACTTCAGCAGTATGTGTCATGTATTGTGTGTGTCTGTGTGTGTGTGTGCATGTGCACACGTGTTTTAATGCTGGGCACAGAAAAGTGTTACAAGTTGTAAGTCCTTAAAGGGGCAGAAATATATGTAGCCAAGTAGAATTTATTACATTTTAGTGTTATTATTTTAAAACCTACTGATACTCTTTAACCTCTCCTGCTTTATTTCTTACTCATTTCAATTTATTGGGTTTGCACAATTTTGTAAACTTTTTGTGTTTTTAGCCTTTGTATTTTTTACAGCCTAGAATCTTGCGAAGTCTGAATATTTTTTAAATGTTCTATCTTAACTAGTTCACTAATACAGTATTTTTAGCAGACAGCATTTTCAGACAGCATTTTCATACCAAGTTTGACTTGTGGTCTCCAATCTTCCTGGGAAGGCCCTGGTAGTGTAATTCTTTTCCTTATTAAAAGGTAACCAAGTGCCTCTAAGTCATGCTTACTTATAAACAACAAAGAAGAGTATATGTACCTGCTCAAAATTTTTTTGATAATTGCTTGTATAATTAATTTCTAATGATGAGGACGTAAAAGTTGCTAGTAAGAACATAGTATGCATTTAATTAAATCAAGATGGCTAATGGAATTAACTTTCTCCCCTGTTCTTGCCAGGTGGAAATGATTTAAGCATTTCTCCTTGCAGTTGTATTGAAGTAAATTACCATAGGCATCAAGATGGCTGCATCACATTTTCAAATGATTTTATATTCAGTTGCTACTTATAAAGCAGCATTCAAAAAGTCTTTTACACTGTCATGTTGGACACAGCAGACTCAGCTTTTATCAAAACTTATTTAAATAAAAAATTGACAGTAGCTGGGTTATTAAATTATGCAACCAAAACTCCTGAATTATACCTTTTCTGTATCCCTTAATAAGATTGGAGACCACTGCAGTTTAGGATAATACAATAATAAAACGTTTTAATCAGTACTAAAACTTTAATTAAGCCAATAATGATGCATGCCTGTTGTAGCTGACAGCATGGGTCAGTATATCCTTCAGCGAGTGCCTTACTCTAATTGAAACCAAGCACACGTAAGGTACAATATGTTAGACTCTGTGATTTTTGTTTTCAAAATCCTCTGTTACGGCTATATTTAAATTTATTTTAAATATTCCTGTATGTATTCATCTAAGCATTTGGGCATTTGGAGTCTTAATATACAAGAAACATGTACTTAAATTTTTATGCTTATCACCGCAATGATGGCAAACAGTGATTTTTTTTCATAGTTTAGGTGTCATTGTTGCCAGCACCTTTAGTGCTCAGTCTTCAGTGAAAAATATAAAGTGCCAAAAAAATCTTGCAAAACAGAATCCATACTTAACACTCTTTCCAAGACACTGTGACCATGTACAGTAGTTTTTCTTTCCTGATGACCAAATCTCTCAATGAATCATGTTATTAATAAATATTTTTAGCACTCATCAGTAGTCTCCAATGTGACCTTCTCATTGGAGTACACAGAAGGAAAGCAAAGAAGAGCATCTGACTTCTGGCTCTGGCTTACAGCCTCTCCACCAGGCCGAAGCAAGAGACCCGCAGCGGCACTCCCCGCCACTCAGACCTGGGTGGTGATAGCCTCAAAGAATGGCTCTGTTTTCTATTGACAGAAAACCCACTTGATTTTGCTTCTGAGTTAGTAGTCAGAAGACCCTCTAAGTACAATAGAAGTGCTCTTAACGGACTCTGTCTATGTGACTCCCAGGCCCCGGAGTCTCCATCTCTCTCGTAAGCCACCTGCCCCGGCACAGCTGGAGGCTGTTCTCTGGGGTTCTCAGTGCTCCGGCTCCCTCCCTTGAGTTGTGCACCCGTCCCAAACCACTCCGTGCAAGTTCTGCTTCCTCTTGTAAGTACACAACTCAGTTAAGTATTTACATACACACGGAAAATACGGGTGTGAAAAGAAAGAACTTTCTGCAAAAATTAAGTTGAATACTTTGGTAAAAACTGATAAAGGCTGAGTTGCCAATAAAAGTTGCTTTTAAATTAGGTGTGACTGGGAAAATTATAAGATGTTGGGGAAAATACACAAATCAAGAAAATTTCTGAGCTTAGATTGCTTCATAGATTTATTTAAGTACTCATCCCACCTTTAAAAACTAAACTGAGAAGAAGGGACCCAAATCATGTTATTGGTGTGATTTATGTGAGAAGTAGAACTGTAGTCATTGGACCCTTAGGCAAAGGAAAATCCGTATCTTTATATCAGAAGATCGGCAAACGAATGTACAGTTACACAGTTTAGGTTATGATTCCCTACTTTAACCTGCCTACTTTATTAAATGACCAACTACTGATACTGATCACAATAGTTATTAGAGATTCTAATTTAGTTGGAAGGTTCTAATCACTTTTATTACAGGCATTTGAAAAATAGGGATTGTTTTCAAATATATTAGCCAGGAGCATAGTTAGATGTTACCCAGGCCATTTATCATCCTGTTAATGATGATTTTCCCAACGCTTGTGAGATCAGCGTGACAGGAGTGTGTGCGTGTGTGTGCATTTGTGTGGGTGTGTGGTTTTGGTTGGGTGCTGCCAGGTGGCAAAGGCATATGTAAATACATCATCCAATCTGCATCTTTATTTCACAATTAACTAAAAGTAAAAATGTCTATTCTGATTCCATATTGATTTTGTCTAAGATGTAAAAATTTGAGTTCATCTTTAGCGAAAACCTACCTGATTAACATACAAAATATTTGGTTTTTAAAATTTAACTCAAATCTCAAAATCAATAAAGTGTTCTCAGATCCTGTATCTTGGTTAATATGTTCCCAAATACTTTAAACATGGCAACCTTTTGGCCTAAGAGAGTGTTTGTCTGTTCATGGAAAAAAGCTTTCGAGATGAGAGAGTGTTTTACTTTCTTGTGGCAATTGATTTTCTGTTTTAACACCCTTTGGGTAAAATCTTACAAAGAGCTTTTATAATTTGTTTTACTGAATTGTATGGAGATTGTATACTAAGTAAAGCTCTTTTAAATTGCATAAGATGAGTGTCCTGCATTTCTTTGAAGGTCAAAGCCCAAGGAACCTGCTTGTTGAATTGCGTTAAATATTTGCTAAATAGAGTAAATCACTAAAGGTGGGTGTGTCTACTAAAAATACAAAAAATTATCCGGGCATGGTGGCGGGCGCCTGTAGTCCCAGCTACTCAGGAGGCTGAGGCAGAAGAATGGCGTGAACCCGGGAGGCGGAGCTTGCAGTGAGCCGAGATCTCGCCACTGCACTCCAGCCTGGGTGACAGAGTGAGACTCTGTCTTTAGACAAAAAAAAAAAAAAAAAGAGTTTTTCACCTGGATTAAGTCAGACCCACCCAATACAATCTCCATTTTTGTTAGCTCAATTGTAATTGTTATTGTTGAGGGTGTTTATTTTTTCGAATGGATTTTGGTTTAACAGCTGCTTATTTGTTTCACTTGAATTCCAAGGTTATAGTTTAGATTTATCAAGAGAAGACTACTATCAGCAGAATTTATCCTTGAAGAGATAAATGCTATTTGTTTTGACCTCAAGAACAGTTTCTACTTGATTAAATTCTGAGTCTTTAGTAATTCAGGAAGATGGGTGGTAGTGCACCTGCTTGGTTAGAGTGTATAGATAACAAATGTGTTGGACTGTTATGTTCAAAGCAGAAGTTGAAATTTCAAGCAGAAATGGTCAGAAAGACAAAATGGAAAAAAACTGGCAGTGAGGTCTCAAATATTCTGTACTGACAGGTGGTCCCTAGCAAAATAAGAATAATAATATAGATAAGCAAAAGATGTGGGATATGAATGAACTGAATTGCCAATTGAAGTCTGCACTGAAGGAGCTTGTGGACATCACAGCCCATGTTTCCACTGTACATTTCATACTAACATGCCGCAAACTTGTACATGAGACCCATGGGGGGTATGGAGAGATAACTGCAGTTAAAGTCCTGTGCAAGGACTTTCCAGACCTCCCCCTTAGTTCCACCAATCTGCTAATCCCAGAACCCAGCCACTAAACCTTTTCTAATAAAAGTACGGCCTAAAAGCCAGCACAGAATCAGATTTGAGCTGAATGCCTGTCTCCTTGTTGGTCGACCCATAACAGAAAGCTTTTCTTTACTCAGAAATAATGGTGTCATCATATTGGCTTCTAGCGCATGGAGCAGCCAGCCCTTCTGCTCAGTAATACCTTCCTTGCCCACATCCTCTTATTAGAGAGCTGGCTGAGACCACATTCATGACCCCTGCCCACAGCCAGCTGCCCATGGCTGTCTTACCCAGGGTGAACCATCATTCTTCTCTGTGTATTTGGAAATGTGATTCAGAGATTCTAATTGGTCTCCAGTGGCAACTTGAATGGTGAAGACATGAGGCTAGAGCGTCTATGTGCACACCAAGAAGACAAAGCCAGCCTGCAGCCTGCCATGAAGCAAACACAAACAGTAGCCATGAGACGCCAGGTGCCCCCAAGGAGGCAGGCAGAGGAAACCTGGGCTGTGGACTCCCAGGGCCCACGTGTAAGTCCCTCCCAAGGCTCACCCTCATTCATTGTTCCTGGGTTTCATGAAGCTCCTGGTTACCTTTCAGACGAATGACTTCTCTGACTTGGGCTAGGGCAAGAACACCTTCCTTATAACTAAGTTATCCCCCGTGAAGACCCTAAGGAGTTCCCATGAGTCTGCTTTTCTTGAGGCAGACACCTTTTTTGTAATGCTCTTTCATAACACCAATTCCAAACAGTTAAAATGGTACTTCTCACCCTGAATTCTGGTTAATTACATATGCTTCTGCCCTTCTCACAGTGCTTTGAAATTCTTGAAGGCAGAAACTTTTTTTTTCCATCTTTAAATCCCCAGTGGATTCTTGGAGTGAGTGTGTATCAGGGGTTTGTGGCCCTGGATTCTGCAGTGAGGTCAGGGTCAGATGACAGTGATACTCAGTGAACTATAATTAGTGTCTTCCTTCCAAGGAGAGAAACAGAATGAGAGTGTGGACTGTGATGCCTGGCAAGATAACTTCCCTCCCTACTGCCTTTCAAAGAAACTGACCTACCTATACATCCCCAAAAGAATGTATGAATATGAAAACTCCGCTAAAAATATCCAGGCATTCAAGTCAACAGCCAAAAAAAAGGCAGGGGGGAATAGTGACAGAATACAATGATAGAATATGTGTCCACTTACAAAACAATGTCTACCATGCCAGTGTTGGATGCAGCGCTCTGATATTTATTGTTAGACCAAATCTCATTTTGCTGTTCAGATCTTCAATATGTATAGAATTATTTCTGTGTTTCTTTCTTCTGTCAGAGGTTGAGAGGCGTTAGACTCTCCCATTGTGATTGTGGATTTGTCTCTTTCTCGGTTTATTTTATTTTATTTCAAGACAGAGTCCCACTCTGTTGCCCAGGCTGGAGTGCAGTAGCGCGATCTTGGCTCACTGCAACCTCTGCCTCCCGGGTTCAAGCGATTCACTTGCCTCTGCCTCCCGAGTAGCTGGGATTACAGGCACACACCACCATGCCCGGCTAATCTTTTTGTATTTTTAGTAGAGATGGGGTTTTGCCATGTTGACCAGGCTGATCTCGAACTCCTGACCTCAGGTGATCTGCCCACCTTGGTCTCCCAAAGTTCTAGGACTACAGACATGAGCCGTTAACACCCACCCTCAGTTTAGTCCTGTTAATTTGCTTTATATGTTTTGAAACTGTGCAGTTGGGTGCATCAGTATTTAGAATTGCTAACATTTGCAGGTGGACTGGTCTCTTTAAACATCTGTGAAATGCCCACTTAGTTTCTAAGCAGTGCTTCTGAGCTAATTTTGTTCAATACCAATGTAGTCTACCAGTTGGTATATATATTTGTGACCTTCTTCCTTGAACCTTTCTGTATTCCTATATTTATGATATGCTTTTATATAGTTAGGGGTTTTTTTTTTTTTTTGCCTCCATTTTTACTCTGTCGCCCAGGCTGGAGTACAGTGGCGTGATCTCGGCTCACTACAACTTCTGCCTCCCAGGTTCAAGCGATTCTCCTGCCTCAGCCTCCCAAGTAGCTGAGATTACAGATGTGCATCACCATGCCGGGCAAATTTTTGTATTTTTAGTAGAGATGGGGTTTCACCATGTTGGCCAGGCTGGTCTCAAACTTCTGACCTCAGGCGATCCGCCCACATCGGCCTCCCAAAGTGCTGGGATTACAGATGTGAGCCACTGTGCCTGGCCCATTTTTTCTTTTTAATAAAAGTCTTTAGGCCAGGCACAGTGGCTTATGCCTATAATCCCAGCACTTTGGGAGGCCGAGGCCAGAGGATCACTTGAGGCCAGGAGTTTGAGACCCCCCACCAAGCAATGTAGTGAGACTCATCTCTACAAAAAAATAAAAATTAAAAATTAGCCAGGCATGGTGGTACATGCCCATGGTCCCAGCTACTAGGGAGGCTGGAGTGGGAGGATCACTTGAACCCAGGAGTTGAACTACAATGATCTATGATCCCACCACTGCACTCTAGCCTGAGTGACAGAGAGAGACCCTGTCTCTAACAACAACAACAAAAAAGTTTTTAGTCTGTTTAGAATTTAATGTAATCACTGACAGATACATTGGAATCTACATACACTGTCTCACTATTAGTTTTCTATTTGACCTGTTTTATATTCAGTTCACCCCCTCTGTAAGCTTACATACTCTTTAATATTTTTTTCTGATTTTATGTTGAAATGGTGTCGAATTTATAGAAAAGTTATAAGAATTATAAAAAGAACCCAGATTCACTGATTTTTAACATATGACCATATTGGCTTTATCATTCTCTCAGCAGATTGATAGTTACAGGAAAATGTTTATTATTATTTCTTCTGAATTCTTTAGGTGTATGCTGCATATATCATACCACTATGCCCTTAATTTTTCAGTGATTATTTCCTAAAAATAAGGGTATTCCTTTATATAACCACAATTATATTACCAAATTTAGGAAATTTAACATCAACATGTGATAATCTATAGATCTAATGATATAATCTAATGATAGACATCTAATTTATAATATATGTTCTGATGTAGTTAATTGCCCACAAAATGTTTATTATAGCAATTATTTTTCCAGTAGAGAATCCATTTTGGAATCACACGTTGCATTTAGTTGTCAAATCTTTTTTTTTTTTTTTTTTTTGAGACAGAGTCTTCTGTCGCCCAGGCTGGAGTGCAAGTGGCATGATCTTGGCTAACTGCAACCTCTTCCCGAGTTCAAGCAATTCTCCTGCCTCAGCCTCCTGAGTAACTGGGATAACAGGCATGCACCACCACTCACCCTTGTAATTCCAGCACTTTGGGAGGCCAAGGCAGGTGGACCAGTTGAGGTCAGCAGTTCGAGACCAGCCTGGCCAACATGGTGAAATCCCTCTCTACTAAAAATACAAGTCTTGTAAGTCTCCCTTAATCTGGAACAGTTCCTCAACCTTTCTTTGTCTTTTATGAAATTGGTATATTTGAAGAATACAGGCCGGTTATTGTATAGAATCTCCTATGTTCCTGACTGGACTGCTACATAAATGATATTGTGTCCTCAGGTTATCACACCTGGAGGCTGATAATATTCATGTTCCCTTATTCAATGATTTTTTTTTTTTTTGAGACAGAGTTTTGCTGTTGTCACCCAGGCTGGAGTGCATTGGCACAATCTCAGCTCACTGCAACCTCTTCCTCCCAGGTTCAAGCGATTCTCATGCTTCAGCCTCCCAAGTAGCTGGGATTACAGGCATGCACCACCACACCTGGCTAATTTTTCTATTTTTAGTAGAGACTGGGTTTCACTATGTTAGCCAGGCTGGTCTTGAACTCCTGGCCTCAAGTGATCCACCCGTCTCAGCCTCCCAAAGTGCTGGTATTATAGGCGTGAGCCACCAAGCCCAGCTTCAAATATTATTTGAACTAATTATTTGCCCTTCCTTTTAATCGTGGTTGTTACTCTTGTGAAATAGAGTTGAGTTTATTGGTTTCAGTTGGCATTTAGAGTTTTTCCCCATGTATACTGATCTAATTTTATTTATTTATTTTTTACTATTTAGAACATTAACATCATGTAAGAGTGAAAACACTAAAAAAGACTCCAAAGAATGTTGCTCCTTCCTCATTCCTGCTATCTCGTCCTGGTCCTCTTGTGCAGAATCCCTTTTTTTTTTTTTTTTTTTGGCTCTGTCACCCAGGCTGCAGTGCAGCGGTGCAATCTTGGCTCACTGCAAGCTCCGCCTCCTGGGTCCAAGCGATTCTCCTGCCCCAAGCCTCCTGAATAAGCTGGGACTACAGGCGCCTGCCATCACGCCTGGCTAATTTTTGTATTTTTAGTAGAGACCGGGTTTCACTATGTTAGCCAGGCTGATCTTGAACTCCTGGCCTCAAGTGATCCACCCGTCTCAGCCTCCCAAAGTGCTGGGATTACAGGCATGAGCCACCATGACTGGCCAACTATAATCCTTTTTATTCATTTCTGATTTACCCATTCTTTTTTCCTTTTTGCAAAAATCAGCTGATATGCATGTTTTATTATTTATTATTATTATTTATTTTTATTATTTTATTATTTTCCATTTTTCTTTACACAAAATGAATATATTTTGCACTTTTTACTTTTTGATAATATAATTATATATTATATAACATATAATCATATATAACATATATGATTATATAACATATAATCATATATAACATATATGATTATATAACATATAATCATATAACATATATGATTATATAAATCATATCTATAACAAATCATATAACATGATTTATATACATCTATAATGTATATGGTTATATACAATCATAATTATACTATAATTATAGTTATACCACAAAATATATTATTATATATGTAACAATATAGTATAGTTAAATTATTATATCTTAGAAAACATTCCATGTGGGTCCATAAATATCTTCATTGTTGTACAGATGTTAAGCCTATTAACCATTATTGATATGATTGATCTCAGTGCTCTCACGTTGTTCTAATTACAGCATGTATAATATTTACCCTGTTTCTCTATATGATGTATAAGTATCTCACATTCTACAATTATTTTTTATATTTTTGAAGCCTCATATTTTGTTTCACTGATTACCTTATTTATACCTTTGATGTTCTTCATTCGGCATAAACAAGAAAGCTCATCTGTTATCTATTCAACAGTCACTGGTCATAGTCAACTTTTCTTCTCCATTCTGCTCCAATTTTTAGTTGCATTCTTTCCACTTTGTCAGAACATACTCTGTTTACATACCATTTCTCCACCATGTCTCCACCTGTTGTGTCTCATAATTACCTGAAGTGATAGAGCATTATTTCTAGGTGCTTTGTATTAAAGATGGATCTTTATTATAACCTCACAGCCTCTCTCTGTCCCTCTCTCTGCCTTTCCCTTTTTCTCTCGGTATTTGTGCATGAAATATATATTAAACAAAGTACAGCTGCACAATTAGAAAAAAGAAACAACATATGGGATAAATGGAAAAGAAAGAGCAACATAGAACATCTAGAATTAACCTTATCAATAATTATATTAAATGCAATGGTCAAAACTATAATTAAAAGGCAGATATCGTCACATTGGATACAAAGCAAAACTTTAAAGAAGCACACTTTGAATAAAAATGCATAGGCAGGTTTAAAATAAGTAGGTGCCGGGCACACTGGCTCACGCCTGTAATCCCAGCACTTTGGGAGGCCAAGGCAGGTTGTATGAGCTGAGGTAGGAGTTTGAGACCAGCCTGACCAACATGGTGAAATCCCGTGTCTACTAAAAATTCAAAATTAGCTGGGCGTGTAGTCCCAGCTACTCAGGAAGCTGAGGCAGGAGAATCGTTTGAACCTGGGAGGTAGAGGTTGCAGTGAGCCGAGATCACACCACTGCACTCCAGCCTGGGTGACAGAGCAAGACTCCATCTTAAATAAATAAATGATACATACAACATGATGTCTTGACATATGTATACATTGTGAAATAATTGCTACAATCAAGCTAATCATCGTATCTGTCACTTCACACATAGGTGTCATTGTGTGTGTGTGGTGAGAACATTTAAAGTCTACTCTCAACAAATTTCAAGCATATAATATAGTATTATTAACTTTAGTCACCATTGCCGTACATTAGGTCACCAAAACTTGTTCATCTTATATAACTGAAACTTATTACCTTTTGAGCAGCATCTCTCTTAGCCCCTGGCAACCACCATTCTACTCTATGCTTCTATAAGTTTGACTTTCTTGGATTTTTCATGCAAGGGAAATCATGCAGTGTTTGTATTTCTGTGCCTGTCTTATTTAACCTAGCATAATGTCCTCCAAATTCATTCATGTTGTCACAAATAACAAGATATCCTACTTTTTAAAGGCTGAATAATATATGCCATTGTGTATGCATGGAATACATGGAAATGTCGTCTACATACCACATCTTCATTATCCATTCACTGATCAATGGACAATTAGGTTTATTCTACATCTCGGCTATTGTGAATAGGGCTGCAATAAATACAGAATTGAGGATAGTAGTAGAATTGCTGTATCATACGGTAGTTCTACTTTTAATTTTTTGAAGAACAAATGCATTATGAACCTGAACTGTAAATAGATTAAATCAACAGTCTTATCCCATAGGGTTTTTGAAAAACGATTAAATTAATTAATAATTTAAAGCTCTTAGAACAGTGTTGGGTACAGAGTAAGCGCCTATTAATATTTATTGATATTATTAACACAATTTTGACACTTCTTAAAAGCGAGTTTGGCTTGTGTAATTATTATTCTTTTTACCCTCTGGTATAAAATGTTTACCCCTGATGTGGCTGACCCCTATGTGAATAGATACCTGACCTTCTCTTTGTCTACTGTCTGCCTATTTTGAAACACACTGTGCCATCAGCAATAAAGGAAATAGCTTCACAGAGCATTAGCAGCTACTTGAACATTCCAGGCGTGGTCCCAGCTGAAAGCACTGGCACATGTGGTCCCCCAGCCCAAGATTCCCTTCCCTCCCCTTTCTTTTTCTTTTCTTTTGTTTTTTGTTTTGTTTTGTTTTGTTTTTTTGAGGCGGAGTCTTGCTCTGTCACCCAGGCTGGAGTGCAGTGGTGCAATCTTGGTTCACTGCAACCTCTGCCTTCTGGGTTCAAGCGATTCTCCTGCTTCAGCCTCCTGAGAAGCTGAGATTACAGGCACCCACCACCATGCCTGGCTAATTTTTGCATTTTTAGTAGAGCAGGGTTTTGCCATGTTGGCCAGGATGGTCTCGAACTCCTGACCTCACGTGATCCACCCGCCTCGGCCTCCCAAAATGCTGGGATTACTGGAGTGAGCCACCGCGCCCAGCCTCTTTCCTTTCCACACGACTCCTTCCCTCCCTCCACCCAACTCTCTGTTCAAATATTGTCTTCTAAGAGTGACCTGTCCTAGTCCCCCAATTTTATACTATCAATCAGCACCTGATTATATTTTTGCTTGTTCTAGTTTCTTCACTAGAATGTAAGTTTCCAAAGGGCAAGGACTGTATCTCATTCACTCTCTCTCTTCTGCTTCCAGCACCCACTATAATTAGACTAGACTTCCTTGGCCTCCCTATGGAAAACAGCACCCCCTTCTTGGTCTCCCTTATTTTGCTTTGATTTTCTTTACAGTATGCATTATCATATTGTTTAATTATTTGTTTTTCATGTCCCTAAAACATAAACCTCATGTCTCCAGTGCCTAAAAGACCTGGCATCAATTAGACACTTAATAAATATTTTATTTTTTGTCTATTTTTATTTTATTAATTTTTTTATATTTTATTTTTATGTGTACATAGTAGGTGGATATATTTATGGGGGTACATGAGATATTTTGATACAGGCATGCAGTGTATAATAATCACATCAGAGTAAGTAGAGTATCCATCACCTCAAGCGTTTATCATTTCTTTATATTAATAAATATTTTAATGAATAAAGAGTATCTGGTATAAATAGGCCCTCAGCAAATATCCCAAGTGAATACATTTTCCAGAATATGTAATGGAAAAACTCAAGGCTATATTTCCCATGGTCAATCAAAACATAATAAAATTTTTATTTAAAAAATTCCATTATATCTTACATAAGGCAAATTAGTTCTATTATAAAGCCATGATTGCTAAGCTCAGATGGGCCCTCAGCAGCTCAGGAATTCTATTGTGTTGTCAACTTATTTTCTCATTTTCCATGACACTTATTCCAAGTCTTCTCTTCATCCAGCCCCTCCTCTTCCTACACTCCCAGTAGATAAATCCATATATCAGTAATCTATTTCTGTATAACAAAGTACTCCAAAACTTAGTGGCTTAAAACATTAAAAGCATTTATTATCTCACAGTTTCTGTTGCTCAGGAATCCAGGCATAAATTAGCTGGATGCCTTTGGCTCGAGATCTCTCATCAGGTTTCAGTGAAGCTGTCAGTGAGGTCTGTGGTCTCATCTGAAGGCTCAACTGGGGTAGGATCCTCTTCCAAGCTTACTCACATGGTTGTTGGTAGTGTTCAGTTCCTTGTAAGTGGTCAATTAGAGGCTTCCCTTAGTTTCTTGCCTTGCGAGCCTTTATTTAGGATTGCACATGACATGAAAGCTGGCTTTCCTCCAGGTGCACATGCACACAAGAAAGTCCAAGCCAGAGGCCACTGTCCTTAGGTTCTCTAATAGCAGAAGTGGCATCTCATCACTCTGCCATGTTGTATTTGTTAGAAGCCAGTCACTAAGGCCAGACCACACTTAAAGGAGAGGATTCCACAGGGAATGAACACCAGGAGACAGGGAGTCTTGTGAGATCTTAGAGTCTGCCTAGTGCACACCATTTCCAATTTTATAGAGAAAATAGAGGCCATAGCATTAGAACTTTCTCATCTTCTACTCATTTATCTGCACCACCCTGTCCTTTTCTGCTGTAGCAGTGGAGATGCGATACTTCCACCTGTGCTTTGGTTCCCATTTCGATCCTTTTTCTCAGATTATTGAGACCCAGTCTGAGAGGGATAAATTGATTGTTACCCCTTTGTTGCACAGTCAACCTCTCAACTCAACTGCATCATTCCCAACAGCCTTTCAGTGGACTCAAACTCTTCCCACAGAAGCAAACCAGCAAAAACACAAACAAAACAAAACCAAACCTCCACTTCCCTTCTCTTTCCAATATATATCATTTTATTTCTCTCCTTTATTTATTTTTCCAAATACCCTCCCTCCTCGAAAGAAAAAAATGCTGTCTGTTGCCACTTGTCAGTCCACTCCAAGGTAGCTTTTGGCAGAATTACTTGACTAACTGTTGCTGTTGTTACCAGTGACTTCATGAAACTCCATGAACATTTTTTAGTCCCTGTGTTCTCTTAATTTTGAATGCTGGTGACCGCTCCATCCTTTCTGAAACACCCTCTTCCCTTACTTTCTAAGACAATGCTCTCCTGGTCCAATTCCTGTTTCTGTAGCTTCCCCTTCTCTAGTGCTTGTGTGGGATTACCTTCTCCTATTCATCCCATTGATGTTGGAGCTCCTTGGGGCTTGGTCCTAAGATTTCCCTTCTCACTCTGATTTTCTCTTCTTTGGTGACCTTACCCAAGTCCTTGTTTCAACTACCATCTCAATGCATATGACTCACCAACTGACTTCTCTAGCCCCGACTTGTGTACATATTGACCCATTTGACATTTCTTCTTGATGTCTCAAAGGTACTTCAAACTCAGTATGTTCAAAACTGAACTCATTACTTTCACCCAAACCTGTTTTTTTTTTCTTGTGTTCTCTAGTGTATTTGTTTCCTAGGGCTTACTCTAACAAATTACCACAAACTCGGTGGCTTAAAACAACAGAAATATATTCTCTCACAGTTCTAGAGACAGGAAGTCTGAAACCAAGTTTCAAGAGTTGGCCTCCTTCCAAAGGCCAGATCGAAGGGAGGATCCTTCCTTGGTTCTTCCAACTTCTGGTGGCTCCACTGGTTCTTGTCTGGCAGCCACATAACTTCAGTCTGTTTCTCCATCTTCATGTGGCTTTCTCTTCTCCTCTTGTGTTTCAAATCTCCCTCTCTTACAAAGACTCAGAATAACCCAGGATGATCTCACCTCAAAATCCCTAATTACATCTGCAAAGACCTCTTTTTAAAAATAAGGCCATACTCACAGGTTCTGGGTGGACATATCTCTTGGGAGGCCACTCTTCAATCTAGCTCCATGAATGGCACCTTTATACTGTTGTTCAGGCCACAGGAACCTCATAACTGTTTGTGCTATCTTTTCACTTGTTTCCAGTATCCAAAGCATCCACAAGTTATTTTAATTCCTCAACGTCTCAGGTATCTGTCCACTTCTCCCTCTTTACCACTACTTTACTCAAGCTATCATCACCTATCACCTAGAGTCTGTAACAGCCTCCTGTCTATCCACAGCCACTCCTGCATCCTACTGTCCATTCTGTGCACTGTAGACTTGTTTCAAAATACGAATCTAATCATGCTGCCCCACTCTGCCTTATCTCCACGTGTTCACTGTTCTTAGGAAACAGACAAGTGTAACACAGTTTGTATTAAAATCAAAATGAAATGAGGATAAGCTGGAAACTGTGAAGCTTTTGGGATGGTAATACATAGCAGGCAGAGACATACTTGGTAAAATAAGAAGAATCCCTACAAGAATGGATGACTTTGAACCTGACCTGCAACAATTTAATATAATGACCTTCCTAGGTCCCTTCTCTGCTCTATAGAAAACAAAGCCACTGGGAATTGATGCGAAAAAGCATCTGTCTCCTTCAACACTCATCATGCAGTGAATTTTGAGATGGCTGGGATCCCCTCAGAGTATTTCTGCCAGCAGCATTTAAACTTGTCAAGCCTTCTTTCCCCATCCTCGTCTTTTCTTATAACTCTTCTGCTGTAGTACCTGAATGTGAGCTGTCCAATTGGTTTCAAAATGAACTGACTCCAAGTTACCTACTTTTATATTACTGTCACTACAAAGCAGTCCTCTCCAATTTATGTTCTAAAAATAGCTAAGTGGAGACCTTACAGGTCTGATGAAAGCAAATCTGTAGCATAAAAAAATAAGATATTCACCAGTCAATCATAAACCACCCTCTGGGCACCTATGATGTATTCAGCACTGCGCCAATTGCACTCTCCTTTAGCAAGTGTTTTGGCCCCAAAACAGAAAGATGGAGCGCAAGGTGATTTTCACAAGTAAAATATTCCCTCCACAATTTCTGTTCTTAGGATAGGCTTGATTCTGTTGCCATAATGAACAGCCCTAAAACCTTCATAGCTTAAAACAATAAAGGGTTATTTCCACTCTTGCTACTTATCCAGCAGGTTGGCTGGGACTTTCCATCATGCTGTCTTCCCTCCTAGACCAGCCGATGAAGCAGCCACTGTTGGGACATGCCTGGTCACTATGGTGGAGAGAGAAATGGCTCTTGAAGGGCTTGCACCAGTAATTAAATGCCCTGGCCAGCAAGTGAGATGCGTCTCTTTGTCAGCTCATTGGCCAGACTATGGCCCCCCTTAACCATAAGAGGCCCAGAAAATGCATTCTATGATCTTCTCAGAGAGAGCACTGGAAATATTTGCAAACAGCACTAAAGATGACCACAGTCTGCCCTCTGGTCACTAAATATTTGGACTACCCTTCTTCCCAGCAAGCAAAATATACTCACCACCCTCCCCAAGAGAAATAATCCAAAAGTTTCACCCAATGAGGGCATCAGACTTGAAGTCCCAAAGTGCTGGGTGGGGCATGAGTATCTCTACTGCAGGTCCAAGGAGGCACTCTCCATCCAGAGAGGGTATCTGTCCACTCTAAAATTACATCTGCAAAGACCCCTTTTTAAAAATAATACTCACAGGTTCTGGGTGGACATATCTCTTGGGAGGCCACCGTTCAACCTAGCTCCATGAATGGCACCTTTATCCCGTTTTTCAGGCCACAGGAACCTCATAACTGTGTTTGTGCTATCTTTTCACCTATTTCCAGTATCCAAAGCATCCACAAGTTATTTTAATCCCTCAACATCTCAGGTATCTGTCCACTTCTCCCTCTTTACCACTACCTTACTCAAGCTATCATCACCTTTCACCTAGAGTCTGTAACAGCCTCCTGTCTATCCACAGCCACTCCTGCATCCTACTGTGCATTGTGCACACTGTAGACTTGTTTCAAAATGAAAAACTAAACTAAAAGCCAAGTTATCTGCCCCACCTCCCAAGCTATTGCCCCACTCCCAATATACAAAAATGTAACAGTTGTCGGCTCACCGCCATCAACACACCTTCGGAGAGGAGAAGGATGGAAGGCACTCAGACACTGACTCTATTTTCCCTTCTCTGTCGTATTTATTTCAGTGAACATTTACATAGTGTCACTTGTCTGTCAAGAATGCCCCTAAGCACGGTACATACATTAATTGATTTAATTCTACAGCACTATGGGAAAGGTACTGTTGTAAACCCCATTTTCAGATGAGAAAACTCCAACAACTTATTTGTGCAAGGCCCCCAGCTAGTCCATGCTACAGCTGGGCTTCTGCCTGAAGCAGCAGAGCTCCAGAGTCTGCTGCTAACCATTATACCACACTACCTCTGCAGAATGTCTTCATCTTTAGAGATTCATTTACAAGTAAAATTCCAAATTAGACTTGCAACTTAAAAGTGGAAAAAATGTTTCTTATGAGAAGTACATTTGAATCTTGAAGGGAACAGATTGGTTCCTGGAGTTGCCAGCACCTACCTCTCAATGTGCACTTGCAAACTCCCCAGTGGGTTGTTGTGTGCAGCCAGGAGGAGCCTGTGGGACAGGCACACTTCTCAGAGTTGGGGTCACACTCAAATGTGGGACGCTCCCAGGTGGCTGTGTCAGAAAAGCTCCAAGTAGAAAGGACTGCAGCTTTGCTCTACTGCCAGCCAAGGAAATCACCTGTGAACAAGTACACACTCATGGGAGTGGAAAGAGAAATGGACTTTCTGAATCCAACACAGGCTGTGTTTTGAAGACCGCTTCATGAGTCATTTATGATTTTATGGCTGTAATTTCCCACCACTTAGACCTAATAATTTTGTCTATTTAGACCCAAGGATCACCACAAACCCCATTCCTTATATTCATAGGTTCTTTGTTTTTATTCTTCTTTGGATAGGTATTCCATCAACTAAAGCATGCATTTTAAGACACATCCATGAGTTCCTGACTCTAAGGTTTTTCCCTACAACAATCTGCAAATAATCATTTCACTATCTTTAACATCTTTAGTTTAGTTTTAATTATTTATTTATTTATTTATTTTTGAGACAGGGTCTCGCTCTGTCACCCAGACTGGAGTGCAGTGGCTGAATCATAGCTCGTTGCAGCCTTCACCTCCCAGGCCCAAGCAATCCTCCCACCTCAGCCTCGTAAGTAGCTGGGACTACAGGTGCATGCCACCACACCTGGCTAATTTTTTAGTTGTTGTTGTAGAGACGGGCATCTCACTATGTTGTCCAGGCTAGTCTCAAACTCCTGGGCTCGAGTAATCTATGCACCTCAGCCTCCCAAAGTGGTAGGATAACAGGCATGAGTCACCATGCCTGGCCATCACCTTTAGTTTTCAAGCAAAGAAACAGACAACCTGAAATTTCCCATAGTAAGCGGACCTTATCCTGCCCTGATGCTTACAGAATTTGTCTTGGCCCTGATTGCTTTATTCTGATTTGTTTTGTTATAGTAAGAGAATCCTTTTAGTGTATAATTTCTAGTCGTCCTTCTATTTTATCTATAAATTTGGTTTTGTTACGTTTGTTTTGTTTTCTCAGGAAAACCCACTGCGTGTGGTATCACTACTGTCGGTTTCCATCTCCAGCACCGGACCACAGCTGCCCCCCCAACCTCTGCCCCTAGTGCTTGATGCGTTTCCCCCAGACCTCATGTCCACAGCAGCAGTACAGATTTGATTCCAACGGGCTTCTCAGGCGGTTTTTTTTTTTTGAGACTGTCACCCAGGCTGGAGTGCGGTGGCACGATCTCGGCTCACTGCAAGCTCCGCCTCCTGGGTTCACACCATTCTCCTCCCTCAGCCTCCCGAGAAGCTGGGACTACAGGCGCCCGCCACCACATCCGGCTAATTTTTTGTATTTTTAGTAGAGACGGGGTTTCACCATGTTAGCCAGGATGGTCTCCATCTCCTGACCTCGTGATCTGCCCACCTTGGCCTCCCAAAGTGCTGGGATTACAGGTGTGAGCCACCTTGCCTGGCCTAGGCGGTTTTCATTTTACAAAGATTTTCCCCTCAACGAATTCTCCAAGATCTACTTTTCCCCTCTTTCTGTTGTTTAATGCTCTTGTCTTTGACCTCTTGGGTCTCTTGTTTGAACTCTTGTTTCATAAAGATGTCCTCTTTAATTTCTTTGAGGGATTATAGAATTCATAACTAAAGGTTTCTTCAATTATACGAGTCAATTCTTGTTCAGGTATATATTCTTTTTTTTTTTTTTTAGTTATTGATAAAAAATGTTTTTTGTTTGTTTTTTTTTTTTTTTTTTTTTTTTTGAGACAGAGTCTCGCTCTGTCGCCCAGCCTGGAGTGCAGTGGCGCAATCTCGGCTCACTGCAAGCTCCGCCTCCCGGGTTCACGCCATTCTCCTGCCTCAGCCTCTCCGAGTAGCTGGGACTACAGGCGCCCGCCACCACGCCCGGCTAATTTTTTTGTATTTTTAGTAGAGACGGGGTTTCACCGTGGTCTCGATCTCCTGACCTCGTGATCCGCCCGCCTCGGCCTCCCAAAGTGCTGGGATTACAAGCGTGAGCCACCGCGCCCGGCCCCGTTTGTTTGTTTTTTGAGATGGAGTCTCACTCTGTCGCCCAGGCTGAAGTGCAGTGGCAAGATCTCCACCTCCCAGGTTCAAGTGATTCTCCTGCCTCAGCCTCTCAAGCAGCTGGGATTACAGGCATCCGCCATCACACACACCTAATTTATGTATTTTTAGTAGAGACAGGGTTTCACCATGTTGGCCAGGCTGGTCTTGAACTCTTGACCTCAAGTGATCCACCTACCTCAGCCTCCCTAAGTGCTGGGATTATAGGTGTGAGCCACCATGCCCTGTCTTATAAAAATGTTTTTGATCGCCTATAATCCCAGCACTTTGGGAGGATGAGGTAGGCGGATCACTTGAATTGTGCCTTTGGTGTTGATATTAGATTAATGCTGGCCCCAAAGAATGAATTATGAAGTGTTTCCTCCACTTCTATTTTCTGGAAGAGATTGCGAGGAACTGGTATTTTTCCTTAAATGTTTGATAGAAGTCATCAGTGAGATTTTAGACCATCTGTGTGTGGTGCTTTCTTTCCTTTTTTACTTGAAGGTTATTGTTGATTCAATTTCATTTATATATATAGGGCTAATTAGGTTATCTCTTTCTTCTTGTGTGAGTTTTGGTAGACTGTGTCTTTCCTGGACATCCACATGCACAAAAATGTACCTGGAAACAGACCTTATACCTTTCACAAAAGGTCTTTTAATTTGTTTTTGAGATAGAGTCTCGCTCTGTTGCCCAGGCTAGAGTGCATCACCCTGATCACGGCTCACTGCAGTCTCTGCTGCCAGGGCTGAAGCAATTCTTCCACCTTAGCCTCCCAAGTATCTGGGACCACAGCAATGTGTCACATACCTGGCTAATTTTTAAATTATTTGTAGAGGGTGTCACTATGTTGCCCTGGCTGGTCTCAAACTCCTGGGTTCAAGTGATTCTCCAGCCTCAGCTTCCCAAAGTGCTGGGATTACAGGCGTGAGCCACCTCACCTGGCCCACAAAAATTAAATGGATCATAGCTGTAAATGTAAAACTATAAAACTTCTAGAAGAAGACATGGAAGAAAATATCTTTGACCTAGAATCTGGTGATGAGTTTTTTGTTACAACACCAGATTCATGTCATTGATACACATGTGCACATGGCTGTTGTCTAGAGAGGCAAGAAACGAGATTGAGGCCGGGCATGGTGGCTCCTGCCTGTAATCTCAGCACTTTGGGCGGCAGAGGCAGGCAGATCACCTGAGGTCAGGAGTTTGAGACCAGCTTGGCCAACATGACAAAACCCCGTCTCTACAAAAAAATACAAAAATTAGCTAAGCATGGTGGCAGGTGCCTATAATCCCAGCTACTGGGGAGGCTGAGGCAGGAAAATCGCTTGAACCTGGGACACGGAGGTTGCAGTGAACTGAGATTGCACCTTTGCACTCCAGCCTGGGCGACAAGAGCGAGACTCCATCTCAAAATAAAAAAAAAAAAAAGATTGAAGCACCCCTCAGAGCCCCTTCTGTCAGCTATAATTCCTTACTCTGTCTGCCTGCACATTCAATGAAGACAAATCTGAAAACTAAACAGAAATAAACCCTTAAGCTCCAGACCGTTTACATACCAAAAGCATGTTACTCAAAGCACTAGGCTATCAAATGGATGTCACATCCAATTTGTTTAAACAGACATAATATGTGAATAATGGTGGACAAATATATCATTGGACAAGTTTAGAGTCATAGCTTTCTTTTATCCTGAAGTCACAAAAGCTCAAGTTTAACTCTAGACAAATAAAACTGTGAATTGAAAAAAAAAAAAACTTTGGCCTTGCTCAAGAGATTTTTCTGTTGAATTTCTTCCAATAGTTAGTAATGGATAGATTAAATCTTCAGAAAAATAAAAAAAGTTTGTGTGTTTAAAGCAAGGTGATTTCTTTCTTTTTCAATATTTTTTATTTCAATAAGCTTTTGGGGTACAAGTAATTTTTGGTTACATGGATGAATTGCATAGTGGTGAATTGTGAGATTTTAGTCCATTCATCACATGAGTAGTGTACATTGTACCCAATATGTAGTTTTTAGTCTCCCATCCCCCTCCTATCCTCCCCATTCTTAGCCTCCAAAGTCCATTTTACCCCTCCGTATGCTGTTTCATATCCATAGCTTAGCTCTTCCTTTTTTTTTTTTTTGAGACGGAGTCTTGCTCTGTCGCCCAGACTGCAGTGCAGTGGCACATTCCCAGCTTACTGAAACCTCCACCTCCCAGGTTCAAGCAATTCTCTTGCCTCAACCTCCTGAGTAGCTGGGATTACAGGTGTGTGCCACCACGCCCAACTAATTTTTGTATTTTTTTTTAAGCAGAGATGGGGCTTCACCATGTTGGCCAGGCCAGTCTCAATCTCCTGACCTCAAGTGATCCACCCACCTTGGCCTCCCAAAGTGCTGGGATTACAGGCGTGAGCCACCGTGCTGGGTCTTAGCTCCCACTTATAAGTGAGAACATTTGATATTCAGTTTTCTGTTCCTGAGTTACTACACGTAGGACAATGGCCTCCAGCTCCATCTAAGTTGCTATAAAAGACGTTATTTTATTCCTTTTTATGGCTGAATAGTATTCCATAGTGTATGTATACCACATTTTCTTTATTCACTCATTGGTTGATGGGCACTTAGGTTGGTTCCATATCTTTGCAATGGTGAATTGGGTAAAACAAGATGATTTTTGTTAATAGAGTTGAACGTTCTCATGGGGAGCAGTTAGAAAACGGGTTAGGTGGCTGAGTGCAGTGGCTCACGCCTGTAATCCCAGAGGTTTGGGCAGGAGGATTGCTTGAGCCCAGGAGTTCAAGACCAGCCAAGGCAGTATAGTGAGACCCCAGTTTCTGCAAAAAATTTAAAAATTAGCAAGGTATGGTGGTGCATGACTGTGGTCCCAGCTGCTTGGAAGGCTGAGGTAGGAGGATCATTTGATCCCAGGAGGTTGAGGCTGCAATAAGCTATGATCATGCCACTGCACTCCAGCCTGGGCAACAGAGCAAGACCCTGTCTCAAGAAGAAGAAGAAAGAGGAGGAGGAGGAGGAGGAGGAGGAGGAGGACTACAGAGCAAAGTCTTTAAGGTTTTAATGGAAAATTCTTCACCTGGAATACTATTTCCAGTCTGATTATCTTTCAAAATTAAGGGCGGGATGACAGATGCAGTATATTTCAAGGAGTCAGCAAATATACTTCATTAGTGAAGAAAGACGCCAATGCATGTATCAGTACATTGGCCTCAATAAACAGATTATATCCCCAATGGCCTTAGCTGGGACATGGGAGGAAGGAATTGCTGCTAAGGATTTTACCTTGCAGGAGGGAGCAAAGTGGAAACTGATGAACTGTAAGTCTCAGTAGAATTTCACCATTCTATTGGATCATTGGTCCAACACAACTGAATCATCGATCCTAAGGAAACCCAGATCACCATTTACTTGGGTCACTCTCCTCCCTGCAGTGAGAGGTTGTCTGCACCATCTGGAAAGGTAAGATGTAGATGTGATGTAGTCTGCTGATGAGACTTCAACAGTTGTGCTTTCCAGACCACTGAAAACCCAAAGTATTATGGTGGAACCAGTACAGCAGTTTCCTCTTACCCACAGTTTCAGTCTCTGGGGTTTCAGTTACCCACAGTCAACTGCGGTTTGAAAATATTACATGGAAAATTCCAGAAATAAGTTTTAAAATGTGCACTCTTCTGAGTGACGTGATAAAATCTCACATTGCCGTGCTTCATCTTGCCTGGACACGAAACAGCTGTTAGTTCAGTGTAATCACACAGCCTACCCTACCTGCCAGTTAGTCACCTACGAACTGTCTGGGTTCTCAAACCAACTATCTCAGTATTGCCGTGTTTGTGTTCAGGTAGCCCTTATTTTACTAAATAATGGCCCTAAAGTACAAGAGGGGTGATACTGGCATATTGTTATAATTGTTCTATTTTATTATGAGTTATTGTTATTAATATATTACTGCAACTAATTTATAAGTTAAACATTATCATAGGCATGTATGTATAGGAAAAAGCATACTATCTGTAGGGTTTGATAATATCCACAGTTTCAAGCATCCGTTGGGGGTCTTGGAACATCTCCCTTGCAGATAAGAGGAAACTACTGTACCTGGCACAAAAACCTTCTTTTGAAAATTAAGCTAAAGGCATGCTGTATTGCTCTGTTTTCATGCTGCCAATAAAGACATACCAGAGACTGGGTAATTTATAAAGGAAAGAGGTTTAATTGACTCACAGTTCTGCAGGGCTGGGGAGGCCTCAGAAAACTTACAATCATGGCAGAAGGGGAAGCAAACATGTCCTTCTTCACATGGCAGCAGCAAGGAGAAGTGCAGAACAAAGTGGGGGAAAGCTCCTTAAAAAACCATCAGATCTCGTGAGAACTCACTATGACAAGAACAGCAGCATGGGAGTAACTGCCCCTGTGATTCAGTTACCTCCTGCCAGGTACCTCCCACAACATATGGGGATTATGGGACCTATGATTCAAGATGATATTTGTGTAGGGACACAGCCAAACCATATCACATGCACGTCCCTGTAGTTAGTTAGGTGAGTTCTGTTGTATCCAAAGCTATTCAAGGTGATTATTATTAGTACCATGCCTTCTGTGTTTTCTGGACCGAGTTCATGCTAGAATCCTCTTACTCAGCATGGAGCCAATTTCAGCATTGTCCTGCCTCAGCCACTTCCAGTATTGCATATAGAAATACCCATGCACCCTGAAGAGCCTTTCACAAGGCCCTCTCGTGATACTTAATGACACAGGGCCATTTTCTCTTCATCAAATCATGATTTTAAAACATACAACAAAATGTTTAAAACCAAAACAGGCCGGGTGCAGTGGCTCATGCCTGTAATCCCAGCACTTTCGGAGACCGAGCCACCCACCTCACTTGAGGTCAGGAATTTGAAACCAGCCTGGCCAACATGGTGAAACCCCATCTCTACTAAAAATACAAAAAATTATCCAGGTGTGGTGGCGAGCACCAGGCTGAGGCAGGAGAATCCCTTGAAGTGGGAGGCGGAGGTTGCAATGAGCCAAGATCACGCCACTGCACTCCAGCTTGGGTGACAGAGCCAGACTTTACCTGGAAAAAAAAAAAAAAAGCAAAGCATATGACAATAAAACCTGATAACTTGCTAAACGTAGAATTACTGGATCTGATATATCACAAAACATTACCACAACCATAAGGAGAACAAAGTACCATGATGGTTACTTTCATGTGTCAACTTTGAATTCCTGGTTTATAAAATGATTTATAGCTTCGCATTCACCAAATAGGTAAAACTACACTTTTAAGATGATAAGCTGGGCCAGGTC
Organism: Symphalangus syndactylus; assembly: GCF_028878055.3. Taxonomy (NCBI): domain Eukaryota; kingdom Metazoa; phylum Chordata; class Mammalia; order Primates; family Hylobatidae; genus Symphalangus; species Symphalangus syndactylus. The sequence continues at coordinate 56,118,261 of NC_072435.2, forward strand.
TGGTGGCTCACACCTGTAATGCCAATACTTAGATGGGAGGATCACTTAAGGCCAGGAGTTTGAGACCAGCCTGGGCAACATAGTGAGACCCCATTTCTACAAAAAATAAAAAATTAGCTGGCTGTGGTGGCATGCACCTGTAGTCCCAGCTACTCAGGAAGCTGAGATGGGGGATTGCTTGAGCCTGGGAGGTCAAGGATGCAGTGAGTTATGATTATGCCATTGCCCTCCAGCCTGGGCCACAGAGTGATACTCTATCTCAAATAAAATTTAAAAATTTTAAAAACTAGCTGGGTGTGGTGATGCATGCCTGTAGTCTCAGCTACTTGGGAGGCTGAGATGGGAGAATCTCTTGAACTTAGGAGTTCGAAGTTAAAGTGAGTCATGATTGCACCACTGCACTCCAGCCTGGGCCACAGAGCAAGACCTCATTTCAAAAAAAAAAAAGACAAACTGACTTGGTAAGACTACTTAAAATTAAGAAGACCTTTCTTTTTGGGCAACATTCCAACATGGTACATTAAAAAAAAGACCTTGGTTGTAAGTTTTTTGGGGGATTTTTGGTATAAAATTCTCCTAAATTTCTAATCTTTATTTAAGATGAACATAAATTGGCTCTATAGAGTTTTCACTGAATAATTAACTAAGGATTCAGCTTCTCATTTGTAATAAGATTGAAAAAGATAAATAAATCAGGCCTGTGACCAATTTACCTCAAAATACAATTTCTTCATTATAAAGAACAAAACAGGAAAGAAGTTAAAGAACTCCCTTAATAAAAGCACTGAACTGCCACAAGTCTAATAGACTATTAGAGCCTAGATGAAGATGGAAAATTACCTAATAAAAATTGCAATTTGCATAGATTTGCCCCATAATTACAAAACTTATTAAGTTCCATTTTCCCAGATGCTATAATGGGGTTCACCTTTCATTTAATGCAATTTGTGATCACTGACTACTTCAGGCAGCAAACGTTGGTAAAATCAAATCCATAATTACATTTTTGGTTCATACGTGAAAGACTGAAATATTCATTAACTGATCTATATACTATTTGTTAAAATTAAGTAGAAGGAAAAATTCTGAAGAGTGTTTTACTCAAATCTTTAACTACCTTTTTCAAGTCTTTCGCTCCATTGGCTCTGTCCAAAGCGAGGTTGTGAAGGTTACAAAACGGAAAGAAAACACTCGCTTTGGGTCTATATTCATTCCATCTAGTTCAATACAGTACATGTTTATTAAAATCATCCCATATGTGTGGTCCTGTCTGAATTAAGCAGGTGGGATAACTGCCAAATGTCTGTTTTATCCTGAATCCTGTAAGTAGCAAGTGCCTTTTGGTTGTGTGGCAGACTGAGACCAGTAAGGCCGCCAGTGAATCGTGCCTCCCTGGGTCCACTCTCTTTTCAGTGTAATTTTGTGACCCCTCCCATCAAGCAGTGATGGGTCTATTACCCCATCACCTGAATCTAGGCTGGGCTTGTGACTTGCTTTGGCCAATGAAATGCTGCAGATGTTCGGCTGGGCCATGAGAAGGCCTACAGCTTCCTTTTTCCCCTCTTGCAATGTTCCTGCTGTCAAGGAAGCAAGACTGGGCTAGACCCAATTTCAGGAGAGGCCTAGCAGATAGCAGACACATGAGGAGGCCATCATGGATTCTTGAGCTGCCAGATGACCACAGTGACATGAGTAACACCAGACCAGAGCAACAGAAAACCTGCCCAGCTGAGCCCAGCCAACCCATGGAAATAATATTACATAAATAAATTAATGAAAACATAATTGTTGTTTTTAAGCACCCCAAGTTTGGGGATGGCTTAAGCAGCCCTGGGTAACTGACACCACTGACACCATCTCCAAATCCCCAGTTTCCCAGAAGAGAGTCTCTACGGTTCTGGAAACCACACTAGTGGGTGTGACTATGGGGAATGGTCCCTGAAAACACAAATGTGTCTTCTTTTCATTTTTTCACTAGTAGTTATTGCTACTAGTTCAAATGCACTATTCCTGTTCTCTTCATCAGTCACAATAACATTTAGGATTATAGAAGATTTCTAGGTAGAAATAACCTACATATGGAGATACATGCAGAACGAATTTCAGTGTGTTCCTTACTCCAGTGAAGTCTTGCAGAGTGGTCTTAAAGGGCCTCCACATCTGCACACTTCCAATTTGGCTGTAATCATGTAGCAGACTCTCAAATACACAAGTTGATTGATAGTTTGATTGGTTAACTTATTCTGAAGTCATATCCATTGATATTTGTTTGAATATCATTCTTGGAGTGCAGAGAGGAAAGGTCCTGTGGAAGGTTGTGCACTGTGGGGCTGGTTCCCCAATCCAGCCAGTGAGGACTCCATCTTCCATGTCTCAATACCTTCTTTTTTTAGAGACAGGGTCTTGCTCTGTCACCCAGGCTGGACCACAGTGGTGTGATCCTAGTTCACTGCAGCCTCAACCTCCAAGGCTCAAGTGATCCTCCTGCCTCAGCCTCCCAAGTAGCTAGGACTACAGGCGTGTGCCAACATGCCCAGTTAATTTTTTTATTTCTTTTTTGTACAGATGGGGTCTCTCCATGTTTCCTGGGCTGGTCTCAAACTCCTGAGTGCAAGCAATCCTCCCACCTCAGCCTCCCAAAGCAGTTGGGATTACAGGCGTGAGCCACTGCACCCTGCCAGTCTCCCTCCTCTTAACTGCTTCCTGGGTTCCCTTCCCACCAGACTTGGTTTAATCTCTCTAGGCCCTGAGTTCCAAAACCCATCTCAGATTGGGTTAAAGGGGGAATTCACTCTAACTGTCAGAAAAGTTATCAAAAACTTGAGAACCCACCAAAGAGATTTGCCGGGGGTTTTTTCAGGGCAATCCTGGTTTTGCCTCTTTGATTGACTCTCTGTTGCCTGGGCTGTTTTACATCTCCGCAGGGGCAGAGGTGAATTTCAAGATTTTTTTGGTAGGTATGCAAATAACTACTGAACAGTAAAAAAGATAACCCCAGCTACAGGTTTCTGGACTGCAGGAGATTAGCCAGTTTGTGTGACCCCGCCCTAATATTCCTTTACTAGGTTGTCTAAAATACCCAGTCCCTCAAATGCCCTAAACCACTTTTAGCATCTTCCTGAACTCCACATTAATTAATGAGTCCAAGAAAATCTTTGGCACTTCCTTTTTTTATTGCTGAGTCATCTTACTTAATCTTTTGTGAATTATACCTTAACATAAAGCCCAAAAAGGGTTTCAGAGAAGCCAAAGCCTGGAGGGACTCAGCCTCCTAAAGCAGCCACCACCTCCCGCTGTTCTGGGCCACGAAGTCTCTCTCTCTTTTCTGTCTCTCTGTCTCTCTGTATGTGTCTCTCTGTGTCTCTCTGTTTCTCTGTCCCTCCGTCTCTGTATCTCTTCACCTTTGTCTTTGTCTCTCTGTTTCTGTCTCTGTCTGTCTCTCTCTGTCTCTGTATCCCTGTGTCTTTGTCTGTCTCCCTCTGTCTCTGTCTCTGTCTCTCTCTATCTCTTTCTGTCTCTGTCTCTCTTTGTGTCTGTCTCTCTGTCTCCCTCTTCATCTCTCTCTCTCTGTCTCTGTCTGTCCCTGTCTCTGTTTCTCTCTCTCTCTCTCTCTCTCTCCATTGATCCCATGCCTGCCCCTGCCACACTCTCCCCTAGACAGCCTGGCCCTCTCCCTCACACCCTCAGGGAAAATGGCTCTTCAGTTGGTATATTCTCGATTTAGAGGAATGGCCCATATGGACCAGAGTCCTTAAATCCCTTTCCAAGAAAGAGACTCCAATATGCTTCCAGCCTCTGCTTCTTGACCACTGGAAGATAAGGACAAGCATGTGAAGTTTCTGCATTTGTATCACCAAAAACATCACTGGAGTTCCTAGGGACCATGGTGTCCATCCCGAGAGTTCCCTGCCCCTGGTGCCTGGTGGAGAGCTGAGCCCTGGAGAGGATGGAGGCTGGGAAGGGGGCCGTGGTGTTGTCATGGCATCAGTCTCCCTCTTACCTCCAGAGCCACACACCCTTTGCCATTCACCACTGTTTTCTCTTTTTTGTTCTTGATTAACATTGCCAAAATTTAAGTCATTTTACATTTTTTCAACAGAGCCATTCCTTATATTAAAAATTCTACTCTAGGCCGGGCACAGTGGCTCACACCTGTAATCCTAGCACTTTGGGAGGCCGAGGTAGGTGGATCACCTGAAGTCAGGAGTTTGAGACCAGCCTGGCCAGCATGGTGAAACCCCTACTAAAAATACAAAAATTAGCTGGGCATGGTGGCGCACGCCTGTAATCCCAGCTACTTAGGAGGCTGAGGCATGAGAATTGCTTGAAGCTGAGAGGTGGAGGTTGCAGTGAGCTAAGATTGTGCCACTGCACTCCAGCCTGGGCAATGGAGCGAGACTCTTGTCTCAAAAAAATAAAAATAAAAATAAATTCTACTCGGCCGGGCGCAGTGGCTCACACTTGTAATCCTAGCACTTTGGGAGGCCGAGGCGGGTGGATCACAAGGTCAGGAGATCGAGACCACGGTGAAACCCCGTCTCTACTAAAAAACTACAAAAAATTAGCCGGGCGTGGTGGCGGGCGCCTGTAGTCCCAGCTACTCGGAGAGGCTGAGGCAGGAGAATGGTGTGAACCCAGGAGGCGGAGCTTGCAGTGAGCCGAGATTGTGCCACTGCACTCCAGCCTGGGCGACAGAGCGAGACTCCATCTCAAAAAAAATAAAAATAAAAATAAAAATAAATAAAAAAAATAAAAAAATAAATTCTACTCTAGTTCTTTTATCTAATTTATTGTTTCCTGATTTTGTCTCCGTTTTTCTTTTTCTTAGCTTTATTGTATTGGTTTTCTAGCTTTTAGGGGATGCTAAGTTCATTTCTTTTTATCCTCTCTTGCCTAACAATAGAAACACTTCATTCCCCTCCTCTGAGCAAAGGTTCAGCTGTGTCTCTCATAAGTTTTGGAGCTTCCTGTTCTCCAAGTTGCTAACTTCTAAGCATGCTGGAACTGTTATTATATTTGTTTCTTCCTGGACAGAAGGGACACTTAAAAGGCTTGTTTAACTTCTAGGGTTTGAGTTTTTTAAATCGACCTTTTGTAGTTGATTTCTAGTTTTGTTACATTGTCGTCAGAAAATGTGCCCTGTGGCCCATCCTGCTGCGCGTGGAACAAAATTTTCTTATTGTGCCTGTTTCATGGGTTCTTAGATAACATGATTATACACAGGCCAGAATGTTCCATGGCACTACGTCAGTCTTATTACAATGCCTCTAACTCTTTTGTTTTTCCTATTTGACCAAAGATGGAGAATGGTGTGTTAAACCATCTCATTGTGATTTTCCTTATGACAATTTATTCTTGAATTTCTTCTAGTTTGCTTTATACATTTCAACCTCAGTAATTTGCTACATCTATGTTATTGATACGAACATCTTCATTGTCAATTATACCTTCTGTACCGTTAATATTCTGACCTGAGGCCAGGTGTGGTGACTCACTCCTGTAATCCTAGCACTTGCGGAGTGCCAGGTCCAACCCGCAGACCCTGGCCGAACAACAGATGCACAAATGCACTCGGACACAGATATCCAGTGAAAGAGCAGGCTAGGGGACCTGGCTGCCCACAGACACCGAGGAGGGTGCTGTAAAGAGTCAGCAGCCGTGGCCCTGACAAGCTGGCCCTGTGAGCATTTATTCAGCACAGATTTAATGACAAAGGCTTTGAGTCAACACACTTGTTGGTAATTAACATGGTTGCCCTCCCCAGAGACAGCAGTCCTGCACATGGATGATTAAAGGCCAGGTTCCAAGGCCTAAGTAAATTAACTTATCTAGATCAGTTTCTTTACATCCCCTTGCTATCTAACCTAAGCTCTGAAGAGAATTAAGCTGCCTTCAGCCAAATTTTCTTTCAAAGCTTTGCAAACCCCTGGCCTTCCAAGAAGGTTTGCATCTTTCTACAATTTTGCCACCACCCCAGTCTCCTACAGGGGAGGTCGAGGTGGGAGGATTGCTTGAGCCCATGAGTTTGACATCAACCTAGGCTACACGGTGAAACCCCATCTCTACAAAAAGTACAAAAGTTAGCTGGGCATGGTGGCATGCACTTGGAGTCCCAGCTACTCGGGAGGCTGAAGTGGGAGGATCATTTGAGCCTGGGAGGTCGAGGCTACAATGAGCTGTGATCACAGCACTGTACTCCAGCCTGGGTGACAGAGACCGTGTGTCAAAAAAAATACTTTGACCTAAATCCATATCAAATATCAATAACATAACCCCAATTTATAAAACTGCATCTACCTAATATTCATTCATTCATTCATTCAAATATTTGAGCACTTGCCACATGCCAGGCACTATGCCTGGTGCTGGGGACAGAGTATTGAATGGAACCACAAGGTCCCTGTCTTCACAGAGCTCCTAGTGGAGGACAGAGACCATGATCAAATTTAGCAACAATGTAAGACTCACAGTCACACATACACACACACACACAAGCATCCATGTACCATTATGTGCTGTCATGCACACTTTCACACATGCACACAGCCATACACTGCCACACACATACTTGCATACATTCATCTTTAGCCTGTAAAAATATGCCTGGAGGATGGATTATGAGAAAGGGAATTGTGGGGCTGAAAGTCATGGGCATTTAAAATTGACCAGAACTGCCACATTGACACTCTCCAAAGACAGTACAATTATTGTACGTACGAACAGAGCAGGACTGAGCAGGAATGCTTCTCTCCCACACCCTTACAAACACAGAACTTTTTTTTTTTTTTTTTTTTTGTGATAGAGTCTCACTCTGTCACCCAGGCTAGAGTGCAGTGGTGTGATCTCTGTTGACTGCAACCTGTCTCCCAAGTTCAAGTGACTCTAGTGCCTCTACCCCCAAGTAGTTGGGACTACAGGCACGCGCCACCACACCTGGCTAATTTTTGTACTTTTAGTAGAGGTGGGGATTCTCCATGTTGGCCAGTCTGGTCTCAAACTCCTGGCCTCAAGCGATCTGCCCACTTCGGACTCTCAAAGTGTTGGGATGACAGGCGTGAGCCACTGGGCCCGGCCACAAACATACAACTTTTTTCTAGATTTTCACATTTAAGCTGGGTGATAATAGTTTGGATGTTTGTCCCTTCTAAATCTCACATTGAAATGTGATCCCCAGTGTTGGAGGTGGGGCCTAGAGGGAGGTGTCTGGGTCATGGAGGCAGATTGTTCCTGAACAAACGTCTTGGTGCCCTCATCTCACTAATGAGTGAGCTTTCACTCTATTAGTTCCCTCAAAAATCAGATTGTTGGCTGGGCACAGTGGCTCATGCCTGTAATCCCAGCACTTTGGGAGGCCAAGGCAGGTGGATCACTTGAGGCCAGGAGTTTGAGACCAGCCTGACCAACACGGTGAAACCTTGTCTCTACTAAAAATACAAAAACTGGTGGGGCACAGTGGCTCGTGTCTGTAATCCCAGCACAGGAGGGAGGCAGGGGCAGGCAGATCACCTGAGGTCAGGAGTTCCAGACCAGACAGCCAACATGGGGAAACCCCATCTCTACTAAAAATACAAAAATTAGCCAGATGTGGTGGTGCACACCTGTAGTCCCAGCTACTCAGGAGGCTGAGGCAAGAGAATCAGTGGAACCCAGAAGTCAGAGGTTGCAGTGAGCCGAGATTGTGCCACTGTACTCCAGCCTGGGCGACAGAGTGAGACTCCATCTCAAAATATAAATAAATAAATAAAAATACAAAAATTAGCTGGGCGTGGTGGCACACGCCTCTAGTCCCAACTACTCAGGAGGTTGAGGCATGTGATTCGCTTGAACCCGGGAGGCAGAGGTTGCAGTGAGCCAAGATCATGCCACTGCACTCCAGCCTGGGCAACAGAGTGAGACTCAGTCTCAAAGAAAAAAATATATATCCGATTATTAAAAACAGCCCAGCATCTCCTCCTGTCGCTCTTGCTCACTTTCTGTCCAGTTGACACACCTGCTCCCCCCTCACCTCTGCAGTGAGTGGAAGCTTCCACCTGCTCCCCCCTCACCTCTGCAGTGAGTGGAAGCTTCCACCTGCTCCCCCATCACCTCTGCAGTGAGTGGAAGCTTCCTGAGGCCTTACCAGAAGCAGATGCCAGTGCCTTGCTTCCTATACAGCTTGCAAAACTGTGAACCAAATAAACCCCTTTTCTTTATAAATTACCCAGCCTCAAGTATTTCTTTGCAGCAGTGCAAGACAGACTAAGACACTGGTCCGGTAGGTGACAGTAACATTTTTGTTGGTTTATTTTACATTTTTTTAACTCATAAACCTAAGCACCTTTCACCCTAGATTCGTCTTATCTATTTTTAGAAGCCCTTTACACATGCTGAGTATTAACACCTTGTCATATGTCACAAATATGTTTAGCTTTATTGATGGCGTGGTATGTATATAAATTATAAAATTTGAGGTGCCCTCTTTTTTTTCTTCCATTACATCTAGATTTCTTTCCACCTCTCAGATGATGAAAATATGCCCCCCTGTTTTCCGCTGCTACTTTAGCAATTCTTTTACTTTTGGGTTTTTAGCCCAGCCAGACTTTTTTTTTTTTTTTGAGATGAAGTCTCGCTGTGTCCCCCAGGTTGGAGTGCAGTGTCACGATCTCAGCTCTGCCTCCTGGGTTCACGCCATTCTCCTGCCTCAGCCTCCCGAGTAGCTGGGACTACAGGCACCCGCCAACGCGCCCGGCTAATTTTTTGTATTTTTAGTAGAAACGGGGTTTCACTGTGTTAGCCAAGATGATCTCGATCTCCTGACCTCGTGATCCGCCTGTCTCGGCCTCCCAAAGTGCTGGGATTACAGGCGTGAGCCACAGCGCCCGGCCTGCCCAGCCAGACTTCTGTTAATAATAGGAAGGCAGAGACAAGATTTCTCGCCAAAGGGACAGGCAATTGTCCTGGCAACATTTATTGACTAATCAATGAAGCAGTTCACCAAAAGTAAAATACTATTACCAGAGCAAGGGTAGAGAAGAGGGACGTTGGACAGTGGAAAAAATGAGCGTCCATTCCTCTGCATAAAATTTTCCTTCCAAATCTCAAATCTCAGAGCCTATGTTCTTTCTTTGCTTTTCTTTTCTTTTTTTGAGGTGGAGTCTTGCTCTGTCGCCCAGGCTGGAGTACAGTGGCGCGATCTTGGCTCACTGCAACCTCTGCCTCCCAGGTTCAAGTGCTTCTCCTGCCTCAGCCTCCCAAGTAGCTGAGGTTACAGATGCCCACCACCACACCCGGCTAATTTTTGTATTTTTAGAAGAGACAGGGTTTTGCCATATTGGCCAGGCTGGTCTCAAACTCCTGACCTTAGGTGATCTGTCCGCCTCAGCCTCCCAAAGTGCTGGGGTTACAGGCGTGAGCCACCGCGCCTGACCTCAGAGCCTATAATCTGAGAGAAAACTGTAACTATGTGGTAATGAACCACATCCAGCCAATAAAGAGCTTGCTTTATTTAGAGAAAACAGACTTTGTTTCATGGAGGAGACCAGGCTTCTGAACTGAGTCCAGGATGCAAGGAGGTGGCCACCTAGTCATGAGCAGAGGTCCTGGTTCTCAGGAAAAACAATACCCCAGGAGTGAAGGGGGCCAATATAGCATGTGTGCTGTGAGGAACTTTCCACGGTGACCAATTTAACACAAAGCCAAATCCTATGTTTTGATGTCTTGAATAGCTTGCCTTGAAGAGAAAGGTTGCCGTGGTAACTCAGAGACAATGTCTTCACCATAGACCGGTTGTTTAACCTGCAGAGAACAATCTTTTTATCTCTGATGCAATTAAAATCCAACAAGGAGGTTGAACTCAGCAGCACCAGTATGGTCTCCACAGGGAGACCTTCACTAAAAATGGTAAAACTAAGGCCAGGCATGGTGGTTCACACCTGTAATCTCAGCACACTGGGAGGCTGAGGCAGGAGGATTGCTTAAGCCCAGGAGTTTGAGACTGCAGTGAGCTATAATTGCACCACTGCACTCCAGCCTGGGCACCAGAGCAAGACCCTGTCTCAAAAAATCAAAACAAAACAAACAAAATAATAAGACACTCCAGTGAACAGTATTGGCAAGATCAAAAACATTTTTTATAGATGACATAAATGCTGTATTGGATTCTTTTTGAATCTGCCTCTAGACAGGTCAGGAAAAAACAATTACAAGAGGGAAAATGTAAATGTTTTTACCTTGAACATATGAAAAAGTAAAAAGTCCACCTAACAGAAATTGGGAAATGTAGATAGAAGGAGAGGGAAGGCAAGTTAGAGGGGGTTGATGTCTTCCCTCCCCATGGGGACAGGTTTAGAGATGCTACTGAACATCAATGGAACAAGACACAGGGGTCGAAGTGAGTTATTTGATGTTGCAAAGTCAGCCACCATCACCAACACCAACAAAATATAAACAGGCAGAGGGAAGAGGGTGTATTAGTCTGTTTTCACAGTGCTATAAAGAAATACCCGAGACTGGGTAATTTATAAAGGAAAGAAGTTTAATTGACTCACAGTTCCACATGGCTGGGGAGGCCTCAGGAAACTTACAATCATGGTGGAAGGCAAAGGGGAAGCAAGGTCCTTCTTCACATGGCAGCAGGAGAGAGAAGTGCAAGGAGGGGAAATGGCAGATGCTTATAAAACCATCAGATCTCTTGAGAACTCACTCGCTTTCTTGAGAGCAGCATGGGAGAAACCACCTCCATGATCCAGTCACTTCCTACTAGGTCCCTCCCCTGACATGTGGGGATTATGGGGATTATGATTCAAGACGAGATTTGAGTGGGGACACAGAACCAAACCATATCAGAGGGGAGTGGGGTGAGAGCACGCAATCTTCATTTGTCACATTAGAGAGTATTTTGAGAGCCCCCAGTGAAATCGAGGTTATAGCACCAGAGTGGCTATCAACCCTGCCCTAGGGAGATGCAGAGGAGCTAGGCATGGTTGTCTAGAGTGTGCTTTTCTTTTAAAATTTTTTTAAATTATTTTTATTAAGTTGAGATGGTGTCTCGCTATGTTGTCTAGGCTGGTCACGAACTCCTGGCCTCAAGCCATCCTCCCACCTCAGCCTCCCAAAGTGCTGAGACTAAAGGCATGAGTCGTCATGCCCAGCCTACAGTGTGCCTTTCATGGGATACTTCTTTTACCCAGTGGACAGTGACCAGAAGGTCCTTTGCATGGGAAGCTTGTTTACTCAGCGGATACTGACCAGAAGGTCCTTTGCATGGGAAGCTTGTTTCCTGAGGCCTCCCCACCAGTGGACGTCCTGGTGGCTGTTGTCTGAGCTGTGTCCAGCTTATGCCTGCCTGACCATTGCTCTGGCACTGGGATTCCAACCTCATGTTCCTAGCATCCCAGGGAAACGCAGCCTGGGGAAGCCCCTGGTTCTTCAGCTGGCAGGTGCAAATTCCATCCACCACCAGGGTAGGAAGCAAGGTCAAAGAGGTTTACTTACAGACCCTGGGCAAGGAGGGCACAATGTGTGGGAGGGCAGGTCACACAGACTGGAATGAAGAGTCAGGCAGAGAGAGGAGAGAGACAGATGCGGCTCATGGTGTATATATAAGGGAATGGGGCATGGGTCACTTTAAGTTCTTGGGAAAATGCCTGAATGCGCCACTTATTTATTTTTATTTCAAGAGCTTTTGGGCCGGGAGCGGTGGCTCATGCCTGTAATCCCAGCACTTCGGGAGGCCAAGGTGGGCAGATCACTTGAGGTCAGTAGTTCAAGACCAGCCTGGCCAACATGATACAACCCTGTCTCTACCAAAAATACAAAAATTAGCCAGGCATGGTGGGCACATGCCTGTAATCCCAGCTACTCGGGAGGCTGAAGCAGGAGACTCGGTTGAACCTGGGGTGGGGCGTGGCAGGGGGGTAGAGGTTGTAGTGAGCTGAGATTACGCCACTGCACTCCAGCCTCCAGAGTGACACAGCGAGACTCCGTCTCAAAAAAAAAAAAAAAAGTTTTGGGAGTAGAGGTGGTTTTTTGTTTTGGTTACATGAATAAGTACTTTAGAGGTGATTCCTGAGATTTTAGTGCACACATCACCCACACAGTGTACACTGTACCCAATATGTAGTTCTTTATCCCTCATTCCCTCCCAATTTCCCCATCCCTGAGTCCCCAAAATCCATTGTATCACTCTCATGCCTTTGCATCTTCATAGCTTAGCTCCCACTTCTAAGTGAGAACATGTGGTATTTGGTTTTCCATTCCTGAGTTACTTCATTTAGGATAATGGCCTCCAGCTTGATCCAGGTTGCTGCAAAAGACATTTTTCATTCCTTTTTATGGTTGAGTGGTTGAATGGTCCATTTAAAGGAAGCAACGAGAGAAAGTGGGGAGGCAGTCTGCTAGGCAGGAGAGAGATGCCTCTAAGTTTTTATCTCTGGCCACTGGCTTGAGCCATTTGAATGTGACAGTCAACTTCGAATGCCCAGGGAGCAACTTTTGATGTGTTCTTTCATTGCGGGGAGTCAGTCTATGGAATAGAGCCACAGGTGTATTAATTACAGTTGTGACATAAACACTAGATAAACTAGCACATGGCATAAAGTGACTCAGAGAGGAAAAGAGAGAGAGACAGGGGACCATTTCTCTTATGAGCAATTCTCTATTACTTAAGTTTCAACCATATGCATACACTGATAAAACAATTTTAATGTTTCACCGAAGACCACTGCAAGACATCTAAACATGTCTGATAATACTCAATAGGTGAATTTATCAGTTTTAAAAAGATTTGATCAACACGAAGGAAAGGGGTAACAACAGACTGAGAGATGAAACAGCATCTCCATCGTTGGCCATGTACGGCCCTTACCTGGAAACTGCTGGCAACGGACAAACTGAAAAACCACCAGAGTCATCGGAGCACTTGATGATTTCATACTAAGGAATTGTAAAGAGAAGAGGATTGATGGGATAGTGGTTCTGTGAATTTGTTTTTTTTCTTTTTTTTAAGAGTTGTGGTCTTGGCCGGGTGCGGTGGCTCACACCTGTAAACCCAGCACTTTGGGAGGCCAAGGCGGGCAGATTGCCTGAGATCAGGAGTTCGAGACCATCCTGGCCAACATGGTGAAACTCTGTCTTTACTAAAAATACAAAAATTAGCCAGATGTGGTGGTGCGTGCCTGTGATCCCAGCTACTAGGGAGGTTGAGGCACAAGAATTGCTTGAGCCTGGGAGACAGAGGTTGCGGTGAACTGAGATTGTGCCACTGCACTCCAGCCTGGGCAACACAATGAGACCCTGACACACACACACACACGCACACAAAAAAAGGGGGTCGTGGTCTTGCTCTGTCACCTAGGCTAGAGTGCAGTGGCACGATCATAGTTCAGTGCAGCCGCAAACTCCTGGGCTCAAGTGATCCTCCTGCCTTAGCCTCCTGAACAACTGGGACTACAGGCATGTTCCACCATACCTGGCTAATTTTTAAATTTTTGGTAGAGATGGGGGTCTCACTATGTTGCCCAGGCTGGTCTCAAACTCCTAGCATCAAGTGATCCTCCCCTCTTGGCCTCCCAAAGTGCTGGGATTATAGGCATGAGCTACCATGCCTGGCCCAATTTTTTTTTAACTAGTCCTTATTTTTTAGGAATACATACTGAAATATTTACAGATGAGATGGCATGATGTCTGGGATTGCTTCCAAGCCATCCAGTGGGAGGAGGGTAAGGATGGAACCAAACTGGCTGTAAGCTGATAATGTGGGGTTCATCATACTATTTTCTCAACTTGTGTCTATGTGTGAAATTTCCTATATTAAAGACAGACACAGAATAAGAATGTATACACTAAATGGCAACAGTATACATTTTGACATCTTGATTTTTAAAAAATTAAATACACGCTGTTCAGTTTTTAAGTAAAGCCCTAATTTGGGCAGATTCTCCCCTTATAAGGGACTTGAACACAAATTTCTGAACCATAGGGTTGGAGTATGAGTATTGCTGGCCCCTTAGTGGTTTTGGACAGGGAGAAACCAACAGTGCACAAAAGGGTGACTGTCACCAGACACTGAATCTTCCAGCACCTTGATCCTGGACTTCCTAGCCTCCAGAAGAGTGAGAAATCAGTTCATTGTGTTCCCCAAAGCTCCAAGGACCTCCTGAAATAGTCCTGAGTCCCTCTCAGCCTGGTGTAGCACCCAATTCACTCATCTGGCTGGTTTGCGGTGCCAGGCCAAGACACCACTTTGGGTGGGGAGGAGAAAGAGAATGAAGTAGGAGGGGAAAGCCTGAGCCATGATTTGGGAGAGAGAATCAGATGGTCAGCCAGAAAGATGCATACAGTAGGCACTTAATAAATGTTTGCCTGGATAGACAGAAACCGAAGTACAGGCACTGAAGAAAGGCAGTAACGTTTTCCCATGGATGGGAAGTCTGCTGCAAAAGGCCATAATAAAAATCGACATGATAATTGCTGTGATCTGAAAGTGTGAGTCCTCTTCCAAATTTGCATGTTGAAATCCTAACTCCCAAAGTGATGGTATGAGGAGGTGGGGCTTATTTGATCTGGAGGGTGGAGGCCACTAGGAAACTGGCTCTGACTGATAAGGCCTTCAGGATTTGGATGAGTGCCTTTATAAAAGAGACCACAGCCTGTAATCCCAGCCCTTTGGGAGGCTGAGATGGGCAGATTGCTTAAGGTCAGGAGTTCCAGACCAGCCTGGCTAACACAGTGGAACCCCGTCTCTACCAAAAAATACAAAGATTATCCAGGTGTGGTGGCATGTGCCTGTAGTCCCAGCTACTCAGGAGGCTGAGGCAGGAGAATCACTTGAACCTGGGAGGCAGAGGTTGCAGTGAGCAGAGATCACGCCACTGCACTCCAGCCTGGGTGACAGAGCAGGACTCTGTCTCAGAAAAAAAAAAAAAGAAAGACAGCGAGAGAGAGATCATAGAGATCCAGCTAGCCTGTTTCATAATATGAGGGCACAGCAGGAAGGTGCCACCCATGAGGAAGCCAACCATCACCAGATACTGAATCTGCCAGCATCTTGATCTTGGACTTCCCAGCCTGCAGAACCAATAAATTTTTGTTGATAGTACCCAGTTTATGGTATTTTTATAGCAGCCTGAACAGACTAATACAGTTTCCTACAAAAAAACCAAGGATTTTGTAATGCGAATGAATGCTAGGATACCAAATATTCCTGTGCTCTTCTGAGAGTCATTCTTGCTCAAAGAGCCTGAAGAGTTTCCGTGACTCTTGTCTAAACTTATTTCTAATCCCCAGTTGTTTATCTTTTAGGATTTGCATATTATTTTCTACTGCATTTGTTTGTTGATTTGACAGTGTGACCACAGCAGCCTAGCCACATGTCAAAAAGGCAGCCACAATCATAAGTCAAAGGAATTTAAGAAACAGCCAGGCACAGTGGCTCACGCCTGTAATCCTAGCACTTTGGAAGGCTGAGGCGGGTGAATCACTTAAGGTCGGCTAATTGCCTGAGGTCAGGCGTTGGAAACTAGCGTGGCCAAAACGGTGAACCTCCATCTCTACTAAAAATACAAAAATTAGCCAGTCGTGGTGGCGGGCGCCTGTAATCCCAGCTACTCAGGAGGCTGGGGCAGGAGAATCACTTGAACCCAGGAGGCAGAGGTTGCAGTGAGCCAAGATTGTGCCACTGCACTCTAACCTGGGAGACAAAGTGAGACTCTGTCTCGAAAAAAAATAAAAATAAAAAATAAAACAAAAAAAAAGTGAGGCCAGGTGCAGTGGCTCACTCCTGTAATCCCAGTACTTTGGGAGACCAAGGCAGGCAGATTGCTCACAAGTTTGAGACCAACCTGGGCAACATGATGAAACCTCGTCTCTATAAAAAATACATAAATTAGCTGGGCATGATGGTACATCTCTAGTCCCAGCTACTTAGGAGACTGAGGTGGGAAGATTACTTAAGCTCGGGAGGTGGAGGTTGTAGTGAGCTGAGATTGTGCCACTGTACTCCAGCCTGGGCGATAGAGCCAGACCTTAACTCAAACACCAAAAAAAAAAAAGAAAGAAAATGTGACTTTTTATTTATTTATTTGAGACGAAGTCTCGCTCTGTCACCCAGGCCTGGTTAATTTTTGTTTTTTCAGTAGAGACAGGGTTTCACCATGTTGGTCAGGCTGGTCTCGAACTCCTGGCCTTGTGAGATCCGCCCGCCTCAGCCTCCCAAAGTGATGAGATTACAGGCGTGAGCCACCGCGCCTGGCCAATGTGACTTATAAGCAATCGGAAAAGGCATTGCAGACATGGCAAGATTCTGTGTAAATTGCTTTAGCTGAAATTAGACACTCAATTAGGCACTTAATTACCCTGAAGCCTTATTGATGCCCTATTAGAAGTGGCCCTACCCACTAGAATCAAGTGGAGATGACAGGTCGGCTGCCTGTAGTGGTGCCGGAAGCAAGCCTGATACAGCAACCACAGGCAGCATTCAATCCACAGCTCCCAGGCCTCCTGGCCTCCTGTTATCCTGATCACACCACTCACTGCACGAGCATTTTCCGTCTGAGATCCTCTCAAATCTGAATTTTAAATGTGGGTTTCCTTTCAGGACTGCAAGCAGACAGTCATTCTGCATGGCCCCACTGTAAGGATGTCAACCTTTAGCGACAGCTCAGACCTTCAAGGGGTCATCAGCAGAGCTGCACTGATCAGCTGCTCCGAGTCCAGCTCTGACTGATGAAGTCAGCTAATGGTCCACGCGCCCCTTCTCATTCATAACTCACCTCCATGGGCAGCTGGCTCCAGGTCTCTGCCCCTGGTATCACATTATATGATAATTATATTCAGATTAGTTTTTCATATCCTTTGGACAAAGACATGCAAATTTGGGTACTTAGACATTAAAATCTTATAAAGTTCTCAAGTGATTTTAAGTCCAAGTTCTTAAATGGGATGCTTTATTGGAAAGAAAACATATGGCTATCAGCTTCCTATCAAGAACTGACTCCTGGCCAGGTGCAGTGGCTCATATCTGTAATCCCAACACTTTGGGAGGCTGAGGTGGGAGAATCACTTGAGGCCAGGAGTTCGAGACCAGCCTAGGCAACACAGTGAGACCCTGTCTCTACCCAAAAAAGAAAAAATGTAATTAAAAACAAAATAGCCAGGCATAGTGGTACCTGCCTGTAGTGCCTGTAGTTCCAGCTACTTGGAAGAATGGGGCGGGAGGATTGCTTGAGCCTAGGAGTTCAAGGCTGCAGTGAGCTGTGATTGTGCCACTGCACTCCAGCCTGGGTGACAGAGCGAGGCTCTGTCCCTTAAAAAAATGCCGATTCCTGGGTAGATAGGCAACTGACTTTAATCAGACACTCCCCTGTGGGTGGGGATGCTGTCTCACAACAGATTCAGCACCTTATTTTATTTTATTTTTTTGAGACGGAGTTTCACTCTTGTTGCCCAGGTTGGAGTGCAGTGGCGTGATCTTGGCTCACTGAAACCTCCGCCACCTGGGTTCAAGCAATTCTCCTGCCTCAGCCTCCCAAGTAGTTGGAAATACAGGCACAAGAAACCAGGCCTGGATAATTTTTTTTTTTTGGTAGGGGGACAGAGTCTCGCTCTGTCACCCAGGCTGAAGTGCAGTGGCATGATCTCAGCTCACTGCAACCTCCATCTCCCAGGTTAAGCAATTCTCGTGCCTCAGCCTCCTGATTAGCTGGGATTACAGGCTTGTGCCATCACGCCCAGCTAATTTTTATTATTATTATTATTATTTTATTTTTGGGTAGAGACAGGGTTTTACCGTGTTGACCAGGCTGGTCTCAAACTGTTGAGCTCAGGTGATCCATCCACCTCAGTCCAAAGTGCTGGGATTACAGGCATGAGCCACTGCGGTTCCCTTCTTATCTAACATAAGATATACTGACAGTAGTTAACCCTATATCTCAGCGTTTAAGTTACAGGTTTAAGTTAAGGTATATGTTTGGGTTCTATGAGGGCTAGTTGCATTGTGTTAGGTGAAAGAATGATTCTGCCACTGTTTCCATTTGGACTTAAGGGTGGGGAAAGGAGGTGACTATGCATGCCAAGGTGATGAAGGGGTGGAGTCTGCCAGATTGCAACTTTTCACCTTGGCACCAGCACTCCAGTCTAAGGCTGGGAAATCCATTGCCCGCATGGTCTGGGTGTCAGAGTCGGCCAAGAGTTGAACTCGCGTGAGATTTGAAAGGGTGAAAGCGAAACTGAAGCGCTTACTCTTGGAAGGTCCTTTTGGTGGGATTCTTCCTAATTTTAGACCCCACCAACCAACAGTGGGCTCAGCCCAGTGCAGAGGGCGGGGCTGTAGTTCCAGCAAAACATGCCTTACACAGACCTCCCCTTCACGCACCCAGCTTCCAGAATGTTCCCACAAACTCTGCTCTCCCCAGCCACACCTGTGTTTCTGGCTGTCATGGTTAGAGGCTTTCAACACCCACATTCCAGACCTTTAATTTCCTACCTTGGTGTAAATCTAGTAAGCCCCGTGTTCCCATAAAACATAATTTTTTTTTTTTTTGAGACAGAGTCTTGCTCTGTCTCCCAGGCTAAAGTGCAATGGCATGATCTTGGCTCACTACAACCTCCGCCTCCCGGGTTCAAGCGATTCTCCTGCCTCAGCCTCCCAAGGAGCTATGATTACAGGCATGTGCCACCATGCCTGGCTCATGTTTTATTTTTAGTGGAGATGGAGTTTCGCCATGTTGCCCAGGCTGGTCTCGAACTCCTGACTTCAGGTGATCCACCTGCCTTGGCCTCCTAAAGTTCTGGGATTACAGGAGTGAGCCACTGCGCCTGTCCCATAAAACACAATTAAATAGTAAAGAGACAAAAGAGATGAACAAACAGTTCACAAAAAAGGAACTACAGATGGTTCTTAGACAAATGAAAAGATGTTCAACCTCATTTATTACCACAAAGCAGATGAAAATTTCCTCAAGACACATTTTTCATCTGTCGAACTGGCAAAAATCCATAGGTTTCCTGGCACCCTCTGTGGACAAGGCTGTGGGGAAGGTATCTTCCTATAGTGAGCGTGGAAAAGTCCATGAAAGAGTCCTACAGAGGGCGCAGTTAGCAATAGCTGTCACATTTACATAAGTGGATGAGTGACTTCAGCAATCCAACTTTGCTTTTTTATTCTACAGATATGCATACCAGCCCATGAGTGTTAAAAGGTATCTATCTGTTCAAAGATTTTTTTTTTTTTTTTTTTTGAGAGGAGTCTCGCTCTGTCGCCCAGGCTGGAGTACAGTGACGAAATCTCCACTCACTGCAACCTCTGCCACCTGGGTTCAAGTGATTCTCCTGCCTCAGCCTCCTGAGTAGCTTGGATTACAGGCGTGTGCCACCATGCCCGGCTACTTTTTTGTATTTTTAGTAGAGATGGGGTTTCACCATGTTGGTCAGGCTGGTCTTGAACGCCTGACATCAGGTGATCCATCTGCCTCAGCCTCCCAAAGTGCTCGGATTACAGGTGTGAGCCACTGCACCCAGCCTCAAGGATGTTTACTGTAGTATTGTTTGCAGTAGTAAAAAACAAGAAACAATGTAACAATTGTCAAAACGTAAATAAATTCAGTTGGGTGTGATAGCACACAATTGTTCCAGCTACCTGGGAGGCCAAGGTGGGAGGATGGCTTGAGCCTAGGAGCTCAAGGCCAGCCTGGGCAACATAGCAAGACCCTGCCTCTTTTTTAAAAAGTTATATAAATTGGCTGGGCGTGGTGGCTCACACCTGTAATCCCAGCATTTTGGGAGGCTGAGGCAGGTGAATCACCTGAGCTCAGGAGTTCGAGACCAGCCTGGGCAACATGGAGAAACCCTGTCTCTACTAAAAATACAAAAAATTAGCCAGGTGCAGTGGCAGGCGCCTGTAGTCCCAGCTACTTCAGAGGCTGAAGCACGAGAATCGCTTCAACCTGGGAGGCGGAGGTTGCAGTGAGCTGAGATTGCACCATTGCACTCCAGCCTGGGCGACAGAGCAAGACTCTGTCTCAAAAAAAAAAAAAAGTTAAATAAATTAAGGTGTGTTCATATACTAGAATATTATGCAGCTGTGATAAAGAATGAAAGTAAGAACGCTGTTTTGCATTGATACGGAAAGTTATCTAAGATACTGCCATGTGAAAAGAAAAAGATGAATAACTATACACAGGGTGTGCAATTTTTTGTAGCAAAGAAAGAAAAAGAAAATATATAATTTGTATTTGTTAGTGTCCACATGAATCATTTCTAAAATGAAGCCAACGATAGAGTGGGAATTGGCAGAAACAGTACATGCAGGTAAAGATGGAAGAGAGTTTCTTTGTATGTCACTTTTGTTTTATTTTGTCTGAGACGGAGTCTCACACTGTCGCCCAGGATGGAGTGCAGTGGCGCAATCTTGACTCACTGCAAGCTCCACCTCCCAGGTTCACGCCATTCTCCCGCCTCAGCCTCCCGAGTAGAGGCGCCTGCCATCACACCCGGCTAATTTTTTGTATTTTTAGTAGAGATGGGGTTTCACCATGTTAGCCAGGATGGTCTCGATCTCCTGACCTCGTGATCCACCCGCCTTGCCTTCCAAAGTGCTGGGATTACAGGCGTGAGCCACCGTTCCAGGCCATGTTTTGTTTTGTTTTTGAGACAGGGTCTGGCTCTGTTGCCCAGGATGGAGTGCAGTGGCGTGATCTCAGCTCACTGCAACCTCCTGGGTTCCAGTGATCTTCCCACTTCAGCCGCCAAGTACCTGGGACTACAGGCGTGAGCCACCACGCCCAACTAATTTTCGTATTTTTTGAAGAGACAGGGTTTCGCCGTGTTGGTCAGGCTGGTCTCAAACTCCTCAGCTCAAGCCATCTGCCTGCTTTGGCCTCCCAAAGTGCTGGGATTACAGACATGAGCCATTGTGCTCATCTGTATACCATTTTTTAAATCATGTGAATATATTTCTATTCAAAAATTAAATATGCACAAAATCTAACTAGGTGTTGATTTAAGAAAAGCAAGTCTTACTACAATCATATTGACATTCGTTCAAAAAGTTAATTGCAGCCAGGAGTGGTGGCTCAAGCCTGTAATCCCAGCACTTTGAGAGGTGAAGGTGGGAGGATCATTTGAGGCCAGGAGTTCAAGACCGACCTGTGCAACATAGCAAGACCCTGTCTCTATAAAAAAACTTAAAATTATCTGGGCATGGTGACACATGCCTGTAGTCCCGGTTACTCTCAGGAGGCTGAGGCAGGAGGATCGCTTGAGCCCAGGAGTTTGAGCCTGCAGCGAGCTATGATTGTGTCACTGTACTCCAGCCTGGGCCACAGAGTGAGACCCTGTCTCTAAAACATAAAAAATCCTTTAAAGAAATAAATAAAAAAGTAATTGCTCACAAATTCATTATTTTTACTTAAAACCCATCTCATATATTTATATGGAGAAGTGGGGTCACAATGATTTAGCTAGCTTCTTCCCCTCAACCTTTAATTTTAACTATTTTAAACCTTAAGAAAAGTTGAAATAATGATACGATAGTCAGATACTCTTCTCCAACATTCACCACTTACTAATATTTTGCCACATTTCCTTTATTATTATCTACCTATTTAGTCACACTTGCACACAAGCATACATGCACTTTTCTGGGTGAAATTATCTAAGCATTAGTTGTAGACGTCATGACACTTTACCCCTCAATACTGCAGCATGTAGCTCTGAAGAACAAACACATTCCTTACACAGCCAACAGGTTACTGCAATCAAGAAATTTAACTTTACTATTGACTAATAAGCAGTCTGTGTTTAAATTTCCCCAATTATGCCCTTTGTATTTGTTCTTTTTCCTTTTTATTTTTTGTTTTTTCTTTTTTCTTTTTCTTTTTCTTTTTTTTTTTTTTTTTTTTTTAGACGAAGTCTCACTCCATCACCTAGGCTGGAGTGCAGTGGCACAATCTCAGCTCACTGCAACCTCCGCCTCCCAGGTTCAAGCAATGCTCCTGCCTCAGCCTCCCCAGTAGCTTGGATTACAGGCACGCACCACCACCCTGGCTAGTTTTTGTATTTTTAGTAGAGACGGGGTTTCACCATGTTAGCCATGCTGGACTCGAACTCCTGGCCTCAAGTAATCTGCCCACCTCGGCCTCCCACAGTGTTGAGATTATAGGCAAGAGCTGATGCGCCCGGCCTATACCTGTTTTTTTTTTTTTCTTTTTTTTTTTTTTTTTTGAGACAGAGTCTCACTCTGTCACCAGGCTGGAGTGCTGAGCAATCTCAGCTCACTGCAACCTCCGACTTTGTGGTTCAAACAATTCTCCTACCTCAGCCTCCCGAATAGCTGGGATTACAGGCACATGCCACCATGCCCAAATAATTTTTACATTTTTAGTAGAGACGGGGTTTCACCATGTTGGCCAGGATTGTCTCGATCTCCTGACCTCATGATCTGCCCACTTCGGCCTCCCAAAGTGCTGGGATTACAGATGTGAGCCACCGCGCCCCGCCTGTTTTCTTTCTGATTGACAATCTGGTCAATGATCACATTGCCTTTAATTGTTACACCTCTTTAGGCTCTTTTAATACACAGCAGTTCCCCAAACCTCTCTTGGTTATTCTTGATATTGACATGTTTATCTGGGCCTGTTGTTTTCAGAACGTCCCTAAACTCTGGATTTTCCAAGGTGATTTCTTACGACTAGTCTTAGGTTAAACATTTTTGGCAAAGGTACTTATAGGTAATGTGCCTTCCAGTAGGATGCCAAATGGTCCCATTGTTGGTGGAGAAGCTTGATTATTCGGTTAAGGTTGGTATCTAACAGGTTTCTCCATTGTAAACCCTCTTTCCTCTTGGTAATTAACAAGTCTTTTAAGGTGTTACTTTGAGACCACATGTGTATCTTGTTCCAACAACATATCACTCAATGGTTCAGCATCCACTGATAAATTTTGCCTAAATCAATTACAACAAAAGTTTTTGCAAAAAGTGGTTTGCTAGTTTTATCATTTCTTCTACATATATTAATTGCCATTTTCTTTTTGTGTGTAAGGTGTAAGGGGCACTATTACTATAATTCAAAAATATATATAAATATATATTTTATATGTAAATATGTATAACTAGTATAGTAATAGTTATAAATGTATAACTCAAAATGTATATAAATGTAAATATATATACATAAATTTATATATATAAATACAAAATATATATATACACATATAAAATATATATATATATATATATATATATATATATATATTTGGAAACACATCTTGCTCTGTCACCCAGGCTGAAGTGCAGTGGTGCAATCATGGCTCACTGCAACGTCCAACTCCTGGGCTCAAGTGATCCTCACACCTCAGTCTCCCAAAGTGCTGGGATTACAGGTGCACACCACCATGCCCAGCCTCAAACTATTTTTTATTTAATGTGTTACAATTCATTACTGTCATAATTCCTCACGCTCAACGTGTCCCAGTGGGAATGCCTCGGAGCTAGCTCCTGTGTCCCTCAGACATATTCCCATCAATCGTGGGGCATGTCCTTGCACTTAGAAATAAGATGTTGCAGGCTCAGTGTGTACATTTCTTGCTCCAGACCTGGAATCCACCATTTTCCATGAAGCCTTGGTTGCTTCTAGTAGGGAATGGTACTTAGAGACCACAGGCTGGGCACGAGGGGGTTTTATGGCTTCTGGGCCCTTTTTACTTACTCATTCTGATAAAGAACTGCTCTTTGCTCTTCAAAAATCTCTCAACCATTTCTCTACCCCACCTTCATTTTCCTTTCCTCCTCCTTTGGGCATCAAATTTTTGACAAAACGTTGGAAGCTCTGAAGACTAGAAACCGTGAAACTTAATGGTACAACATTTGAAATGAGACAACTTCATTTATTTCCCAGCACTCCCCACCCCCAAGTTGAAATGGGTTGCAACCAAGCTGTTTTAAGGACTGCTTATAAAGAAAGGAGCCACAGGCAGTAGTCTCACATTCAGATCTTTTTCTGGGAAGGGAGGGGAGAAGAGGAGGAATTTCATCTAATACAAATATCATTTGCATTTTAAAAGTCTATGTCTAATTGCTACTTACAGCTATAGTAAAAATTGATTTAATACACTGTAATTGTATGGTTTGAATATGTAATCAGAAATGCAAAGCTTGATGTCTTCGATTTTAATTTTCATAACTAAAACCTCTCCGTTCACATATTTCAGTAGTTTCTGGGCTGAAACACATTTTCTAATTAATGATCAAGATGTGTGCAATAGTTCAAGACCTTTTCAGGATTTGGACCACCCTGAATAATGCATTTTATTCCACATCATAATTATGCTTGTCTCTTTATTGAACTGGTCATTCCCTTGGCCATAGGGAGATATCCCCCAGAGAGTCAGTTCGTGAATTATTAAGTGGCCCAAGATTTGCATCATCCTGACAGGTTAAAGGGCCAAATTTACTTGATTATCAAACAGTTTTAGATGATTAAAAAAAATTACAGTTTGCAACAATTGGAGCTGTACTCCTATGTTTTAATAAAAGTTCTTTCCTCCAGAACAGAGTCTCAGAACAGCACAAAAGTCACTGCATGACTCTGTAAGACAAAGGACAAGCCAGTGGGTACCTGACTTGTGAAATCCAAACTCTGGCCACCTCAACACTTTCCTGTTCAAGATCAGCCTTGGTCAACACTGTATGTCAAAGTACATAAGGTGTATCAGCAGCCACCAAAACTCAAAGCAAATGGTTCAACCAAAAATGGGAACCTTCTGATTAACTGAGAAGCCTATAGGCGACTCTAACTTAAACTGCTTACACGGTTTTAAAAAATAATAATAATGATATTTGCAAATCCAAGAAAAAATATTGTATGGTTTTAATTGAATAAAACAAACTCAAGGAGCCTTATACGGTTAAATAACACATTCGGTGCACCTATATAAATGATCAACTTTTGGGAGGTAAATAATTTTTGACATTACTATCACCATGAGAATAGAGATATTGTCAGAAAAAAAGTTAATGATTTTGAAATGGCCCCAAAGAGTTTTGAATGTCCTGTGTAGTGAACCATTCAAGTCACCTGCACTTTTTCTTACCTTTGAGTTATTTTATAACTTTGTAAATTGTTGGAAACTGGTAGTAATGAAAATGATTCCTTGCTATAGATCTGCAAAGGAATTTTGTTTGGTGGAATGTAACTGATTATGGCCCTGTGGATATTCACCATTTCTGCACTTATTTCAGCATTCCTGGAAAAAAAAAAAAAAAAAAAAAAAAAAACACCTCTTTATGTGCTTTTTTAAGCACTCAAGGAGCAACTCTTTCCCTTCAGGCAAAAGGCAACCTGCTTCAAGCCAGCTCTGTAAACCTCTGTCTGCCCCAGTCCAGAGGCTCCTCATGCTGAAGCGCTCTTACAGCTCTCAGCGATGTTGTGCTCCTTGGTTCACAACACTTTCTGATTCTTTCCATATATTTCCTTATGTTTTGCTGTTACTTTAGTCTCCCCAAGTCAATTATGAAAGTCCATCCTCCAACAAAGAAGTACTTCACATTGTCTTCAATATTCCTATGGCATTCTTTGAAAATAAACTCTCTTGTTGCTGTTGTGATCATTGTTAAGGGTATGAAATACAGAAAGTTTGTGTTTGCATTTTCCATATACCTTTCATCAAATCAAGAGTTATCCTCCACCCGCAACGTCAGCTATGGTCACTACGAAAATCATCATTGTTTGATTTATTTCAGCTCCTCTTCACCCACCCTACATAATGACCCCCAATTCTGACTGCCACAAGGATTCTGTAGGAAAGCACCACGACACCCTAGAGAAGTAGAGAAAACGACAGATGTGGATATAGAACATTTGAAAAATATAAACTGGGCTGGGCGCGGTGGCTCACGCTTGTAATCCCAGCACTTTGGGAGGCCGAGGCGGGCGGATCACGAGGTCAGGAGATCGAGACCACGGTGAAACCCCGTCTCTACTAAAAAATACAAAAAATTAGCCGGGCGTGGTGGCGGGCGCCTGTAGTCCCAGCTACTCGGAGAGGCTGAGGCAGGAGAATGGCGTGAACCCGGGAGGCGGAGCTTGCAGCGAGCCGAGATCGCGCCACTGCACTCCAGCCTGGGCGACAGAGCAAGACTCCGTCTCAAAAAAAAAAAAGAAAAAAAAATATAAACTGATATCTCTGTCAATTTCTGTACTTTTTCAACAGAAAAAAAGGCACAATATTTTCGAATGTTCACGGTATATTTACAAAGGTCATCATATCCTGAGCTACAAAATTTAAAAAAAAAACCTAAATTAATGTCCAAAATAACAAAACGAGATGGGAGGCAGGACTCCACTCCGGAGTTGGGGCTCAGACACAGGACCAGACTGAGGACAAAGTAAAACAGGGAAGAGTTGAAAGCGCCTCTCCATAAGACACGCCCACCAGTGTGCCATGTCAGTTTACCATTGCCATGGCAACGCCCGAAATTTACCATGCCTTTCTATGGCAACAACCCGGAAGTGCCACCCTTTTTATAGAAAATTTTGAATGACCTGCCCCTTAATTTGCATGTAATTAAAAGTAGGCGTAAATATCACTGCCAAACTGCCCCTGAGCTGCCACCTCCATTCACTGCCTAGCAGGCCGCACTGCTCTGCTACTGTGTCCGGAATTGGTGGGTTCTTGGTCTCACTGACTTCAAGAATGAAGCCGCGGAGTGTTACAGCTCTTAAGGTGGTGCGTCTGGAGTTGTTCGTCCCTTCTGATGTTCGGATGTGTTCGGAGTTTCTTCCTTCTGGTGGGTTCGTGGTCTCGCTGGCTCAGGAGTGAAGCTGCAGACCTTCGCGGTGAGTGTTACAGCTCTTAAGGCGGCACGTCTGGAGTTGTTCTTTCCTCCCGGTGGGCTCGTGGTCTCGCTGGCTTCAGGAGTGAAGCTGCAGACCTTGGCGGTGAGTGTTACAGCTCATAAAAGCAGTGTGGACCCAAAGAGTGAGCAGTAGCAAGATTTATTGCAAACAGCGAAAGAACAAAGCTTCCACAGTGTGGAAGGGGACCCGAGCGGGTTGCCACTGCTGGCTTGGGCAGCCTGCTTTTATTCTCTTATCTGGCCCCACCCATGTCCTGCTGATTGGTAGAGCCCAGTGGTCTGTTTTGACAGGGCGCTGACTGGTGCCTTTACCATCCCTGAGCTAGACATAAAAGTCCTCCACGTCCCCATCAGATTAGTTAGATACAGAGTATTGACACAAAGGTTCTCCAAGGCCACACCAGAGCAGCTAGATACAGAGTGTCGATTGGTGCGTTCACAGACCCTGAGCTAGACACAGGGTGCTGATTAGTGTATTTACAATCCCTGAGCTAGACATAAAGGTTCTCCACATCTCCACCAGACTCAGGAGCCCAGCTGGCTTTACCCAGTGGATCCTGCACCAGGGCTGCAGGTGGAGCTGCCCGCCAGTCCCGTGCAGTGCACTCACACTCCTCAGCCCTTGGGTGGTCGATGGGACTGGGAGCCTTGGAGCAGGGGTGGTGCTCCTCGGGGAAGCTCAGGCCGCACAGGAGCCCATGGAGGGGGTGGGAGGCTCAGGCATGCCGGGCTGCAGGCCCTGAGCCCTGCCCCGCGGGAAGGCAGCTAAGGCCCGGTGAGAAATCGAGCGCAGCGCCGGTGGGTCGGCCCTGCTGGGGGACCCGGTACACCCTCTGCAGCCCCTGGCCTGGGTGCTAAGCCCCTCATTGCCCGGGGCCAGCAGGGCCGGCCGGCTGCTCCGAGTGGGGGGGCCCGCCAAGCCCATGCCTACCCGGAACTCCACCCGGCCCGCAAGCGCCACGCGCAGCCCCGGTTCCCGCTCGCGCCTCTCCCTCCACACCTCCCTGCACGCTGAGGGAGCCGGCTCCCGCCTTGGCCAGCCCAGAAATGGGCTCTCACAGTGCAGCGGTGGGCTGAAGGGCTCCTCAAGTGCCGCCAAAGTGGGAGCCCAGGCAGAGGAGGCGCCGAGAGCAAGCGAGGGCTGTAAGGACTGCCAGCACGCTGTCACCTCTCAATACCTTCATGAAGCACTAACACTACCACCTCGGTAAAGCTGTTTCTTCCACCCCTGACTCGCTCTTGAATTCTTTCCTGAGGGCAGCCACGAACCTTCCCAGGGTAAGCTCCAGCTTTGGGGCTCTCCTGCCCTACATAGAAAGCACATACCCTTACCACCATGGAAACAAAATAGCAAAGTGATCCAGTAAGGCCCCCCAAAATTGAATACACTGTAAACTGAAAATCACTGTTTTGGTCAAACTAGAAATCAACAAAAATCACCACCTATAAATAGATGACAGCAAGAGTGATAGATGTCAAATGTCAGAAAAAAATAGCTGTCTAGACTGAAAAATAAAGCCACAATATTGTATAGCTCCACCCATTGAAAGGTAGAGTTTGTTGTTGCTGTTGTTGTTGTTGCTGTTTTGAGATGGAGTCTCGCTCTGTCACCCAGGATGGAGTGCAATGGTACAATCTCGGCATGAGTCACTGTGCCTGGCCTGAAAGGTAGGGTTTGTTACTCAGCTCTTGAACCTGGGCTATCTATCCCCTGACTTGCTCTGGCTAACTGAACCTGTGGGAGTGACATTGCATGAATTCCTGAGCCTAACAGTCTCTTGTTTTGTTTTGTTTTTTTTCGTTTCATTTTTTGAGACAGACTCTCACTCTGTCGCCCAGGCTGGAGGGCAGTGGCGCGATCTGGGCTCACCGCAACCTCTGCCTCTCAGGTTCAAGCGATTCTCCTGCCTCAGCCTCCCAAGTAGCTGGGATTACAGGCGCCCACCACCATTCCTGGCTCATTTTTGTATTTTTAGTAGAGACAGGGTTTCGCCATGCTGGCCAGGCTGGTCTCGAACTCCCGAACTCAGGTGATCCAACCACCTCGGCCTCCCAAAGTGCTGAGATTATAGGCATGAGCCACTGTGCCCGGCCAACAGTCTGTTTTTGCTCTCTGGGAATGTTGTCCTGGCACTGCCACTTAAGGAAGCCAGTCTAGCCCACTGAGGATGAGTGGCCAGGTGAAGAATACGGGGCCAGCACGCACTACAGGACACATGAGTGAGGCCCTTGGACCTTCCAGCCCAGCTGGCCCAGCAGCCAAATACCACGCATCAATGACCCTGGGTAAGCAAAGGAACCACGCAGCCAACCCAAAATATTATCAGACATAAACTGTTGACAGATTAAGCCATATGTTTTAGGGTGGTTTGTCATGCAGCATTAGTTAACAAACAATAACTTTAATTGTTTTCATTATTAATCATGACTTTTTTTTTTTTTTGCGACACAGTGTCACTCTGTCGCCCAGGCTGGGGTGCAGTGGCACTATCTCGGGTCATTGCCACCTCCACCTCCCGGGTTCAAGCGAGTCTTCTGCCTCAGCCTCCCGAGTAGCTGGGATTACAAGCACCCGCCACCACACCTGACTAATTTTTGTACTTTTAGTAGAGACAGGGTTTCACCGTCTTGGTCAGCCTGGTCTGGTCTTGAACTCCTGACCTCGTGATCTGCCCATCTCAGCCTCCCAAAGTGCTGGGATTACAGAAGTGAGCCACCGTGCCCGGCCAGTCATGACATTTTTAACACATCACACACACACACACACACATTGTAGAGGATGTCTGCTGTTTTGGCCCACCCAGGATCCAGTTCCCTTTCCTCTGGTCACAGGTCCTCTCTGGAGGATTGGGATCTCCAGGAGTTGGGTGAGACTCAGGTGAAGTCAGTCCGTGTTGTTAAGTTTTGAAGAGAAGGCAAGGGTTAAAGAAAGACAGAGGAGAGAGACAGAGAGAGAGAGGTGGCTCTACAGCAGCGCAGGTTTTATGTCCAGAACAAGATCTGTGGAGGTGGGGGACCAGCTTAATGCCAGAGCCCACTGCCAGTTACAGGCTGGGGTAATTTACAAGTCTGGCTGGGGAGAAGGGGGATCTGCACGGTAAGGCTTGCTGCCCCGGAGGATATTGATAAGTTGTTTCTTTGATCAGGTGTTTTGGCCCTTTTTCTGGTGGGATGTTTTCCACGCCTATCCTGGAAAATGAATTTTTTTAATGCCATTTAAATTAGGCTCAAAGAGGCCAGGCATGGTGGCTCACGCCTGTAATCCCAGCACTTTGGGAGGCAGAGCGGGGCGGATCACGAGGTCAGGAGATCAAGACCATCCTGGCTAACACAGTGAAACCCCGTCTCTACTAAAAATACAAAAAATTAGCCAGGTGTGGTGGCAGGTGCCTGTAGTCCCAGCTACTCAGGAGGCTGAGGAAGGAGAATGGCATGAACCCAGGAGGCGGAGCTTGCACTGAGCAGAGATCACGCCACTGCACTCCAGCCTGGGAGACAGAGCGAGACTCCATCTCAAAAAAAAAAAAAAAAAAAATTAGAATCAAAGATAATCTATAGGCCAGATGCAGTGGCTCATGCCTATAATCCCAGTAGTTTGGGAGGCCAAAGCAGGAGGATCGTTTGAGGCCAGGAGTTCAAAACTAACCTGGGCAACATAGTGAGACCCCATCTCTACAAAAAATGAAAAAATTAGCTGGGTGTGGTGGTGCACACCTGTAGTCCCAGCTACTTAGGAAGCTGAGTTGGGAGGATTGCTTGAGCCCAGGAGTTCAGAGGCTGCAGTGAGCTGTGATTGCACCACTACACTCCAGCCTGGGAGAAAGAGCAAGACCCTGCCTCTAAACAGAAATTTAATTAGATAAACTTACAACTAAATATATTAAAAACAAACATAAACATAATAAATACTCAGATCTTCTTTTCCCCATCATCTACCATATTTTGACTTTGAGGTTACTTGCAGCTATTGTGTCTGTGCGGTAGAAACGCTATAAAATGGTGCCATCTCTTCCTAGATCCACATTAGATGACTTCATGTTGTAGCTGAAAATCTGCCTTGGTGGGAGTTTTGGAAATTGATAAACGCTACAAATCAGGCTTGAAAATATTTTTTTTAATTGCATAGATCTCTGTAATCCCAGCACTTTGAGAGGCCAAGGCAGGCAGATTGCCTGAGCTCAGGAGTTTGAGACCAGCCTGGGCAACATGGTGAAACCCGTCTCTACTAAAATATAAAATATTAGCTGGACATGGCGGCACGCACCTGTAGTCCCAGCTTCTGGAGGCTGAGGCAGGAGAATTGCTTGAACCTGGGAGGTGTAGGTTGCAGTGAGCTGAGATCGGGCCACTGCACTCCAGCCTGGGTGACAGAGCAAGACTTCGTCCTCCGACTCAAAAAAAAAAAAAATTGCCTGGATCTAAGGAAGTGGTGGGAAAAAATGTTAATGCCAATTAAACTTAAAAGTGAATAGTATTTATAGCTGTTACATTATGCATAGCACAGACAACTGAGAAAATAGTCTTCTGATATTCAAAAATTATTATCTGATTCAGCAAAGAAGTTGCTTATGTCATTGACAAACAAGTGATGTACCGACATATGTCTTATTTCACTTTCATCTTACTCCTTAAATAAAAATAGCAATCAGCATTTATGTCAGAAGTATACTAGTTGATTGCAATCATTGGTTGGCTGTAGATATAAGACTTCAGCAAAAATCAACGTAAACCTTTGGTTACAACCAACTGGCTTTATGAAAATTACAATAAAGAATACCATATACCATATATGTTATTACTACATAACTATAAGTTATATAATGGATTTTTTTTTTGAGACGGAGTTTCATGCTTGTTGCTCAGGCTGGAGTGCAATGGCGTGGTCTCTGCTCACTGCAACCTCCGCCTCCCCGGTTCAAGCGATTCTCCTGCCTCAGCCTCCTAAGTAGCTGGGATTACAGGCATGAGCGACTGTGCCCGGCCTAATGCATTCTTTAGTATCAGTAAAATTTATAAAATGTTGATATATTAAATAATACTTCTCTACCCAGGTCCAGAAAAAAAGGTAAAAGCCAAAAATAATTAGATAAATAAATGTTAAATATACAACATTTTTTCCAGTCTCCTGATAAATATTTACCAGCATCCAGCATACTAAGTGGGCACAAGGCAACCTTTTGGGTGATGGAAATGATCTGTATATTGACTGGACTGATGGTTTCATGGTATATACATTTGTTAAAATTCATCGAACTATGCACTTAAAATGTATGCATTTTATTATATGTAAATTATACCTCAGTAAATTTGATTTAAAAAAAAAACATAAAATTGGCAAGGTGTGGTGGCTCACGCCTGTAATCCTAGCACTTTGGGAGGCTGAGGCGGGTGGATCACAAGGTCAGGAGTTGGAGACCAGCCTGACCAACATGCTGAAACCCCGTCTCTACTAAAAACACAAAAATTAGCCTGGCGTGGGGGTGGGCGCTTGTAACCCCAGCTACTCAGAAGGCTGAGGCAGGAGAATCTCTTGAACCCGAGAGGCGGAGGTTGCAGCGGGCCAAGATCACACCACTGCACTCCAGCCTAGGCTACAGAGCAACACTCTGTCTCAAAAAAAAAAAAAAAAAAAAAAAAAAAAAAAAAAAAAAAAAAACACACACACACGAGAAAACGACAAAAAAAAAAAAAGCATAAAAGTGGGGACAAAGGTAAGGTGATGAAAACTCCAATTCCACAGTACTTTAAAAATTATTTGGGGTCTAGGCATGGTGGCTCACGCCTGTAACCCCAGCACTTTGGGAGGCTGAGGCGGGCAGATCGCTTGAGTTTAAGAGTTCAAGACCAGCCTGGACTACATGGTGAAACCCCGTTTCTACCAAAAGTACAAAAATTAGCCGGGCGTGGTCTCACGAGCCTGTAATCCCAGCTACTCGGGAGGCTGAGGCAGAAGACTCGCTTGAACCTGGGAGGCAGAGGTTGCAGTGAACCAAGATCTTGCCACTGCACTCTAGCCTGGGCGACCCAGCAGGACTCTGACTCAAAAAAAAAAGGCAGAGGGTGGGGGATTACAGTATTTTGTTTGTTTGTGTATTTATTTTGAACTTCATTTAAGCCTAAAGAAGGCAAAAGTCACAGACGCCTCCCCGACAACCTGCCAGCTCCACAGCCGACGCATGGCTGAAGCTCTGGGCGCTTGGTCCTGGCACCAGCACGCCTCTGTCTCTCATCTTCTGCAAATACCCAGGAGATCTTTCCTCTGTTAAAATAACAGCCGAGATTAATAGCTTTTTCAGTAATTATTGGTGACAGTAAAGGAAATGTGTGATTTGCACTTTTTTTTTTTTTTTTGGAGACAGGATCTCACTCTGTCACCTAGGCAAGAGTGCAGTGACGCAACCATGACTCATGCAGCCTCAACCTCCCAGGGCTCAAGGGATCCTCCTGCCTCAGCCTCCCAAGTAGCTGAGATTACAGGTGTGCACCACCATGCCCGGATAATTTTTGTATTTTATTTATTTTGTAGAGACAGGGTCTTGCACAGTCACCCAGGCTGGAATGCAGTGGTGCAACCACTGCTCACTGCAGCTTTGACCTCCCCAAGCTCAAGCCATCCTCCCACCTCAGCCCCTCCGAGTAGCTGGGATTGACTACAGGCATGCACCACCATGCCTGGCTAATTTTTGTATTTTTTATTTACTTAGTTTTTTCTGTAGAGACAGTGGTCCCACTATGTTGCCCAGGCTGGTCTTGAACTCCTGGGCTCAAGCGATCCTCCTACCTCATCTTCCCAAAATGCTAGGACCACAGGCATGAGGCATCGCACCTGGCCTGAATTTGTGCTTTTAAAAGCCTCTCTAAGTATTTGGTGAATTTTCCACAGAGATGTCCTTCTGCCCTTAGCTCTTCTGTGCAGGAGGTGAACAGGAATGAGCCCATTCACTCTGGAGGCATGTCTTCGTCACCGTCTGAGAACAAAAGCCAAGTCTGAAAGTTAAAGTCACAAATATAGAGGGAAAGTCACATATCTGGACATTCTGTCTTAATGAAGATCAGCCTTCACAGAGCACTTGGAAACATTAAAACCTTTATTTTTTCATCCAGATATGTTACAATATATTATAATATGTTACAATCACATTATTCTCTTTATATATGTACACGTCTGTATATGATATATATGTCATATTCATATTGACCTATATGATATATATCATATATACACAGTTTTATAGCAAGACAAATGCTTGTTAAGGACAAATTGGTTTTACTTATTTTTGTGAATTAAAATCCTACCACTAGACTTGCCTTTAGCACCCTAAGCCAAGTGGCTTATCAGTTATCAGTTAACACCAGTTACCAATCAGCAGGCACTTATGGAGTAGTGACTACGTGTTTATAATGCCCGCCTTTCTGTAAAGATGGGCATTTATTGCTTTGTGTTTCTTTAATTGATGTAATTAATCCCGGCTGATTGTTTCCAACCTATTCCTCTTCTTGGTCCAGCTGAGGAAGTATTGTTTGTACAAAACCAATTGCAGTATTTGTCATTACTTTTTTTTTTTTTTTTTTGAGATAGAGTCTCATTCTGTCACCCAGGCTGGAGTGCAACACTGCGATCTCGGCTAACTGCAACCTCTGCCTCCCAGCTTTAAGCGATTCTCCTTCCTCAGCCTCCTGAGTAGCTGGGATTACAGACACCTGCCACCACCTCTAGCTAATTTTTGTATTTTTAGTAGAGACAGGGTTTCGACATGTTCGCCAGGCTGGTCTTGAACTTCTGATCTCGAGTGATCCACCCGCCTCGGCCTCCCAAAGTGCTGGAATTTCAGGCGTGAGCCACCTCGCCCGGCCTTTGTCATTACTTTTGATGGCAAAAACTACAATTACTTTTGCACCAAGCGAATACATGTCATGACATATCTTCATTACCAGTTGACCTTTGGATTTTCACTCTGAAATGATTCTATCACAAGGAGAATCTTTAAGTTTGTAATGAATAATTTAATTGAGCTGGGCATGGTGGCTCACATCTGTAATCCCAGCACTTTGGGAGGCTGAGGTAGAAGGATTGCTTGAGGCCAGGTGTTCGAGACCCGCCTGGGCAACATAGTGAGGTCTCATCTCTTCAAAAAATTTTTAAAATTAGCCAGCCATGGTGGCATGCACCCGCAGTCCCAGCTACTCGGGAGGCTGAGGTGGGAGAATCGATTGAGTTCAAGGTTACAGTGAGCTATGATCGCACCACTGCCCTCCAGTCTGGGTGACAGAGTAAGACTCTGTCTCTAAAATAATAATAATAATAATAATAATTTAATTAATCTTATATTAATTGAGAATTTGGGTGATAGTAGTCCATTGTAGCAAATACACTGTTATTTAAGGAGTAAGGGTTAACTTGCTCATGAATCAAAACATTTCAGCACAACCCCAGGAAGAAACAGATCTGTGTAAACTGCAGGGAAGACGATTGAGCCCAGGAGGGTACTTAGCTCAGTGCCGTCACACAGGGGAGGTACAGACCCTCTGACACAGAGTTTTGCTGCTCTTTATTTCCAAAATCAGCCCTGGTCACACTGCTCCATGCTCCTTGAGCCCAGAAAGTCACTTGGGCTACCAGAGACAGCCGGGGCACTTTAGAATGCCGTGGCCCACAGGCCAGCCCATGGCTACCTGCATGCACCCAGAGAGCCCACCCAGAACCACTCAGGAAAGTGCACAGTAAGGGCACGGAGACAAGGCTTAGGGTTGCCTAAGAATCAGAGTGCAGCTTTGGAATACATGGGAACTGTCTCATGGCTCTGGCGCGGTTTGCTCACTCATTCCCATGGGAGGCTTCCAGATGGTTAGTGTGTGTATCCCCAGCCCACACAGCCTCCCAGGCGAGGGTCATTTGCTCACCACATTTACCACTTTTGCTGTATCCATATACCATCCTATTCTACCCAGAGGATTTTTACCCTCACTGTGTGCTGGATCCAATTCCTACTGGATTGCAAGAGTCAATTGTTAAATTTTCAGAAAATGTGCAAGCTGTATTTTGTTTTGTTTTGTTTTGTTTAATGTTTGAGACAAGGTCTCACTCTGTCACCCACGGTGGAGTGCAGTGGCGCCACCTCAGCTCACTGCAACCTCCACCTTCTGGGCTCAAGTTATCCTCCTACCTCAGCCTCTTGAGTAACTGGGACTACCGGTGCATGCCACTATGCCCAGCTAATGTTTTGCATTTTGGTAGAGATGGGGTTTTGCTATGTTGCCCACGCTGGTCTTGAGCTCCTGAACTCAAGCGATCCACCTGCCTCAGCCTCCCAAAATGCTGGGATTACAGGCATAAGCCACAGCACCTGGCCCATTAGCTGGTTTTTAAACATAGTCATTATTTTTTTTTTTAAAAAAAAGAGCTTATAATTAAATATTGTATTAAAATACGAAGGTACTAAATACCTAAAGCATCATTCCTGACTATTTTACTATGTTCTACTCCCACATTTGCTGTGATGTTATTTACGTCTCTTGTTTCTATGGTGGGAATACAATATAATGACGTGCTACGGTGCCCAACTCAGCCCCGTGTTCGGTGACCTCACATTGGCAACCTGAAATTGGCCATGGTGGAAGTATTTACACCACAGAAAGCAGCAAATGTGACAAATCAGAGTTTGTTTTGTTTTGTTTTGTTTGTTCCAAGAAACTTTGTTACGCATTTCCCAGTGCACTGCCAGATATTGGCATATCCCTTGTGGGGCTGGAGTGGGATGAATAGCAGTTAGTCTGGTAAATAGCAGGAGACCTTCCCAGCAGAGTGGATGGTCTGCACAGACACTTGGAGGTAGCAAAGGGCATGCAACCAGGGCCAGCCTGAGACTGTTAAGAGGACCTGGGTACTGCCCAGGTGTCAAAGAAAATGAGGACGGAGGGCAGGCGCCATGGTCCGTACCTATAATCCCAACACTTTGGGAGGTCGAGGTGGGAGGATCGCTTGAGGCCAGGAGTTCGAGACCAGCCTGGGCAACAAAGCAAGACCCCCATCTCTACAAAAGTTAAAATAGGTCACAGCACTTTAAGAATCTGTAATCCCAGTGCTTTAAGAAGCTGAGGTGGAAGGATCACTTGAGGCCAGGAGTTCAAGACAAGCCTGGGTAACACAGCAAGACCTCATCTCTAAAAAGTAAAAATATCTCTTGAATGAATGAGTGAGTGAGTAATGTTACTAGATGGGACCAAAGAATCGCCTTCTTGGGACGTTTTTTGTTTTGTTTTGTTTTGTTTTTTTAGTTGTTATTGTTGTTTTTGAGATGGAGTCTCGTTCTGTCGCCCAGGCTGGAGTGCAGTGGCACGATCTCAGCTCACTGCAACCTCTGCCTCCTGGGTTCACGCCATTCTCATGCCTCAGCCTCCCGAGTAGCTGGGACTACAAGTGCCCGCCACCACGCCCGGCTAATTTTTTGTATTTTTAGTAGAGACAGGGTTTCACCATGTTAGCCAGGATGGTCTCGATCTCCTGACCTCGTGATCTGCCTGCCTCAGCCTCCCAAAGTGCTGGGATTACAGGCATGAGCCACCGCACCCGGCTAGGATGTTTTTAAGGACAGGTGAGAGTCCTCCTAATTTTATTTGAGGAGAGGAAGTTCTCTTTGGTTGAGGCAGGTGGAGGCTACGATCAAATTTCATCTTGGCCCCCAATCATACAAGACCCCTGTCTGCATCAAGTTCCACAGAATGAAGACCCAGAACTGAGAGTTATCCAAAGGCCCATGGGGGCATAAACAGCCAGGAATGGAAAAAAAAAATGTATCGATGCCAAACTATAAAGAAAAAAAATGCAAAGTCAAGATGAATACACTTGATGAAACTCAAATCCAAGACCTTGCGTTGTCATTTATTATTTATATATATGCATTGTATTGGATGTGGAATGGGGTGCATTTCTGTATATTTAACATTTTATGTAATGGGTGCTCCAAAACTGAAGGAGCCCAGGAGGCTTTTAAAATAGCCCGCTTCCTGTTAGCCAGCAAACTTTCATTTCTTTTCTTTTCTTTTTTTTTTTTTTTTTCTGAGACAGAATGTCACTCTGTCTCCCAGGCTGGTGTGCAGTCGCACAATCATAGCTCACTGCAGCCTTGAACTCCTGGGCACACCACAATTCCTGGCTTATTTTTTAATTGTTTTGCAGAGACGTGGGGGTCTCATTATGTTGCCCAGCCTGGTCTCGAACTCTTGGCTTCAAGCAATCCTGTCGCTTCAGCTTCCCAAGTAGCTGGGACTACAGATGCAAGCCACTGCCCAGCTTATTTATTTATTATTTTGACAGAGTCTCACTCTGTCTCTCAGGCTGGAGACCAGAGGCATGATCATAGCCACTGCAGCCTCGACCCCCTGGGCTCAAGGGATCCTCCTGCCTCAGCCTCCTTGAATAGCCGGGACTACAGGCACATACCACCATGACTGGCTAATTTTTTTATATTTTTTTGTGCAGACAAGGGTTTCTCTATGTTGCCCAGGCTGGTCTTGAACTCTTGGCCTCAAGCAATCCTCCTGCTTCAGCCCCCAAAGTGCTGGGATTACAGGTGTGAGCCACCATGCACAGCCAGTCTGTGGCTTTCTAGCCATGACAAGGAAGTCCTGACGAGGTAATATAGCCATCTCCTCACCCTCCTGTATGGCCATCTCATGGTGAAGAAAGCTGTTATCCCAGCAAGTGGCCACAAAAGCTTGGACGGAGCTCCTTCTCAAGTAAAAGACTATAACTAGTTTTCAACGAGAAGCTTTCTTTTTTTTTTTTTTTTTTTGAGAAAGAGTCTTGCTCTGTCGCCCAGGCTGGAGTGCAGTGGTGCGATCTTGGCTCACTGCAACCTCCCCCTTCGAGGTTCAAGTGATCCTCCTGCCTCTGCCTCCCAAGTAGCTGCGACTATAGGCACCCACTACCACACTCTGTTATTTTTGTATTTTTTAGTAGAGATGGGGTTTCACCATGTTGGCCAGGCTGGTCTCGAACTCCTGATCTCAGGTGATCTGCCCGCCTCGGCCTCCCAAAGAGCTGAGATTATAAGCGTGAGCCACTGCACTCGGCCAGATTTATTTTTTAATGGACCAAACTCTGCTTCTGCTCCTTGCATTTCGGTGAGTTCCACGGCACCGTTTCCATGATATCACAACTGATCCATGCAGGATCATGGCTAATAAACGGCTCTAAAACAACCTGTGAAGACATAACCTTTAAGTGTGCCAGGTACCAATCTGCAATTCCACATGCCGCACACACAGCTCTGAAGCCCACGCTCCCCGCAAGCCCGCCGTGGCTTTCTCAGAGAGGATCGGGCATATGGAACCATAATGGTGCATAAATTTACAGCAACAGAGATGGACGAGGGAGATTAAAGCTTCATCTGTAAGGACATACTGCATGGCAAAAAAAAAAAAAAGAAAAAGAAAAAAGAAAAGAAAACAACAGTTATTGTAGTTTCTGCTTTGTAGTATAATGAGAAACTCAATCGCTTTTGATAGAGTGTGGGCTCCCTCTGCTGCTTGCAGGAGACACCAGGACTCCGGGCATTTGGGGTTCCTTGGAGATCAACGCAGAGGAGGTGGCCTGAAGTGGGAAGAGAAAGATGGGGCTGAGCGTTGCAGATGGACCGACTTGTTCTGCAGGCTCTGACCCTGTGGGCTTCTCAGAGTAATTGTGCTGCTGCCGCACCAAGAAGCAAGAAATGGAAGTAACAGAAAAAAGCAAAGAAACTGTAAGATGCACTGGCCAGATCACCTGTGTGCACAGTGGAATGCATCACGGAAGCAATGCAACCTGCCCAGAGCAGCTTCTCTTCCCCTCCCTCCCTCCTTCCCTCCCTCCCTTCCTGTTTAAATCTTTGCAGAGATGGGGTCTCATTATGTTGCCCAGTCTGGTCTGGAACTCCTGGCTTAAAGCAATCCTCCCGCCTCAGCCTCCCGAGTAGCTGGGACTACAAGTGCAAGCCACTGCTCTTTCTTCCTTCTTTCCCTTCCTCCCTCCCTCCCTTCCTTCCTTCCTTACTTCCTTCCTTCTCCTTTCGTCCCTCCCTCCCTTCCTTCCTTTTCCCTCCATCCCTGCCTCCCTCCTTCCCTTCCTTCCTACCTACCAACCTTCCTTCCTTCCTTCCTTCCTCCTTCCTCATTTCCTCCTTCCTTCCCTCCCTCCCTCATTCATTTCCCAGTCACAGGGTAGGACTGCACTTCCCCAGCCGCTTTGATGTTAGGCATAGTCACATGATTCACTTTGGCCAACACAATATAAAGAGAAATGATGGGTATCATCTCTGGCTGGAAACTTAAAGAGACAGGTTGGGCGCAGTGGCTCATGCCTGTAATCCTAGCACTTTGGGAGGCCTAGGCGGGCGGATGACTTGAGGTCAGGAGTTCAAGACCAGCCTGGCCAACGTGGTGAAACCCCATCATCTCTACTAAAAATACAAAAATTAGCCAGGTGCAGTGGCACGTGCCTATAATCCCAGCTACTCAGGAGGCTGAGGCAGGAGAATCACTTGAACCCAGGAGGCAGAGGATGCAGTAAGCCGAGATCACACCACTGCACTCCAGGCTGGGTGACAGAGCGAGACTCCGTCTCCAAAAAAAAAAAAAAAAAATTTAAGGGGACAGTGTGCAGGTCACTAGGTTATCTCTTCCATGGTACTTGGTAGCACTGAGATGACAGCTGCTCTGTCAGCCTAGGTCTCAGAGTGAGAAAATGAGGTAGGAGGCAGAACAGACTCCAGAGTCGGGGCTTGGACACCGGACCAGATTGAAGACTAGCTGAAACAGGGATGTGCTGGAAGTTTCTTTCCATAAGACACGTCCACCAGTGTGTCATGTCAGTTTACCATTTCCATGGCAACACCCAAAAGTTACTGCCCCTTTCCATGGCAATGGCCCAACAACATGGAAGTTAACACCCTTTTTCTAGAAATTTCTGCATAATCTGCCCCTTGATTTACATATAATTAAAAGTGGGTCTAAATGTGGCTGCAGGACTGCTTCTGAGCTGCTCCTCCCGGCACACTGCCTGTGGGGTGGTCGTGCTCTGCAAGGAACGGCCCTCTGCTGCTGCTGCTGCTGCTGCGCACGACCGCTTCAAGAAATGTTGCTATCCAACACCACCAGCTTGTCCTGGAATTCTCTCCTGGGCAAAGCCAAGAAACCCTCCCGGACTTAGCCCCAATTCTGGGGCCTGTCCTGCTAAGGAAGGAGGGAGGGTGAAAGAAAGAAATAAATGTGTAATTAGTTTGCTAGGGATGCCATATAAAACTACCACAAACTGAGTGGCTTAGAACAAAAGAAAATTGCTGGCCATGGAGAAAGAAGTACTGCAGTACCTGATGATAATAATTTTCCTTTCTGAAAAATCAGGCTGGGCATGCTGGCTTGTGCCTGTAATCCCAGCAGGGATTTGGGAGGCCGAAGTGAGAGGAATGTTTGAGGCCAGGAGTTTGAGAGCAGCCTGGGCAACACAGCAAGACCCCATCTCTGCAAAATGTTTAAAGAGCTGGACATGATGGTGCGCACCTGTAGTCCCAACTCCTAGGGAGGCTGAGGCAGGAGGATCACTTGAACCCAGGAGTTTAGAGTTCAGCTTGGGCAACAGAGTGAGACCCCGTCTCTTTTTTTTAAAAAAAAAATATTGTCTCACAGTTCTGGAGGCTAGAAGTGTGGTATCAAGGTGTCAGTGGGGCCATACTCCCTCTGAAACCTGCAGGAAAAGGCTCCTTCCCCATCTCTTCCTAGCTACTTGTGGTTTGCTGGTAATCTCTGGCACTCCTTGGCTTATAGATACATCATTCCAATCATGGTCATCTTCCCCTGTGCATGTCTGTCTCTCTGTCCAAATTTTCTAATTTCCCTCCCTCCCGCCACCTCCCACCTTTTTTTTTTTTTTTTGGTTTGAGACAGAGTCTCACTCTGTTGCTGTTGCCCAGGCTGGAGTGCAGTGGCACAATCTCGGCTCACTGCAACCTCTGCCTCCTGACTTCAAGCAAATCTCCTGCCTCAGCCTCCCGAGTAGCTGGGATTACAGGTGTGTGCCACCACACCTGGCTAATTTTTGTATTTTTAGTAGAGACGGGGTTTCACCATGTTGGCCAGGCTGGTCTCAAACTCCTGACCTCAGGTGATCCACCCTCCTTGGCCTCCGAAAGTGCTGGGATTACAGGCGTGAGCCACCATGCTTGGACCAAATATCCCCTTTTTGTAAGGACACCAGTCATATTGGATTAGGGACCGCCCCCAATGACCTCATTCTAACTTGATTACTTTTGTAAAGACCCTATTTCCAAGGTCACATTCTAAGATATTGGGGGTTAGGACTTCAACGTATCCTTTTGCAGGGACATAATTCTACCTATAACAGCAAGTTCACATAGCTCAGCCTTTCAGCTGGCTTCTTACCAGTCAATAAACCTACCCATATACTTGGAGTTCCTAATCAAATCTTTCTTGCTTTCTCCTTAAAAACGAACAGGTTAGGCCAGGCGTGGTGGCTCACACCTGTAATCCCAGGACTTTGGGAGGCCAAGATGGGTGGATCACCTGAGGCCAGGAGTTCAAGACCAGCCTGGCCAATCCGGTGAAACCCATCTCTACTAAAGATAAAAAATTAGCTGACTGTGGTGGTGCCCACCTGTTGTCCCAGCTACTCGGGAGCCTGAGGCAGGAGAATTGCTTGAACCGGGAAGGCAGAGGCTGCAGTGAGCCAAGACTGCACCACTGCACTCCAGCTTGGGCAACAGAGCGAGACTCCATTCGCCACCCGCCACCCAGAAAAAATGAACAGGCTAATCAAGGACCACCAGCTATCTAATGAGAGCCTATGGCATGTGGGAGAGACTGTAATAACCATGTTTTCTTTTTTTTTTTTTAATTTTAGATACAGGGGTCCATGTGCAGGTTTGTTACACGGGTATATTGCATGATGCTGAGGTTTGGGGTTCTATTAATCCTGTTACCTATATAATGAACATAGTACCCAATAGAGAGTTTTTCAGCTCTTCCCTTCCTCCCTGCCTCCCACTTTCAGAGTCCCCAGTGTCTGTTGTTGTGTCTGTTGTTTCCATCTTTATGTCCATGTGCACCCGAGATTTAGCTCCCACGTATAAGTGAGAACATGCAATTTTTGGTTTTCTGTTCTGTGTTAATTTGCCTAGGATAAAGGCCTCCAGCTGCATCCATGTTGCTGCAAAGAACATAATTTCTTTCTTTTTCATGGCTGCATAGTATTCCATGGTATCTATGTACCATGCATTTTCTAGTTTCTGTTTTTGATGCTCTGACATCTTGGGGCCTTGCTGACCCTGGAGGGATGGTCCCTCCCAGGGCTAGTCAAATCCTAAAGATAGTAAATGACTCTCCTGTGAGCACAGCTTTCAGATGCACACCAGCCAATCCAGAGGTCATTCCCCAACCACCTCTGTTCCAGGGCCGTCACAGGGCTGTTACACTCAGGGCAACTATTTCTCTGCCTTAGTCACTCCAGGGCCCAGTACCAGACAATTAGAGGCAGAGCCCACAAAAATTACTCAAACTAGCCAATCCTGAGCCCGCATATCTGCCTCACCTGTTCCTTCTCACAGAACTCACAAAAAAGGCTCTCGTCCACTTTTACCCTCTTCCCTCTGCCTCGTGACTGCCCCTGGCCCCTGTGTGGTGTGCCCTGCCTCCTGTTTCTGGCGGTCTGTGAATCTAAGCTTTTTCCTTCATGACAGTCATTTCTGTGCCTGTATGTCTTCCCATATCTAATTTAAACAAATCCCGGGTACCCTTACAACAGAGGCCGAGAAAA
This sequence comes from Symphalangus syndactylus, assembly GCF_028878055.3. Classification (NCBI taxonomy): domain Eukaryota; kingdom Metazoa; phylum Chordata; class Mammalia; order Primates; family Hylobatidae; genus Symphalangus; species Symphalangus syndactylus. The sequence continues at coordinate 56,161,895 of NC_072435.2, forward strand.
ATAATCAGGAATAAAAACAACCTCAAAAGAAAGAGGAGTAACTCAGGAAATGAAAGAGGATGTTTAAATGTTTTCCAGGTATTATTACAACAATATTTAAGAAGTTATTACATTCAAAAATCAAGAATAAGGTAGTACTCAAACAGCACGATAATGTTGCATAAACAGAGTAAAGAGAATAAGTAAATAAATTTTTAAATGGTGCAATAAGGGAACAAGAAAGTGTTCTTATAAAATAAAAATATAATGGCTTAAATAAATTCAAGAGAAAGGTCAGATGATAAAACAGAAGAAGGCTTCCATAAAGTAGGACAAAAAGACAGAGATGGAAGACATGAAAGAAAAGGGATATGAAAGATTTATCCAGGAGGTCCAGTTTACAGGTGTCCCAGATAGAGAAAGATAGAAATCAAAGAGGAAAAAAGTATCAAATGGACAACAAAACAAAATTGCCCAAAAAGATAGAAGTTTCCAGATCAAAAGAATCTACCAAGCAAACAGGGCAAGGGCTTTTAAAGACCCAAACCTTTGCAAAATTTCAGAATCGTGGGAGGAAAAGGAAAGATTCTAAAACCTTTCTTTCTCTTCTTTTTCTTTCTCTTTCTTTCCTTCCCTCCTTCCTTCTTCCTTTCCCATTTCGTTCCCCTTCCCCTTTCCTCCCTCTCTCTCTCTTTCTCTCTCTCTCTCTCTTTCTTTTGGGGCTCACTCTGTTACCCAGGAAAATTCTTAGGCTCAAGCAATTCCCTTCACACCTCAGCTTCCCAAGTGGCTGGGACTACAGGTGTGTACCACCGTGCCCTAATTTTTAAGTTGTTGTAGAGAGAGGGTTCTCACTAGGCTCATCATGTTGCCCAGGCTGGTCTCTAACTCCCAGCCTCAAGTGATCCTCCCACCTCAGCCTCCCAAAGTCCTGGGATTACAGTTGTGAGTCACCACACTTGACCAAAAGTTTTCAGAAAGGAAAAAAAAAAAAAAAAACACCACTCACGAAGGAATAGGAATCAGATTTGTGTATCACGAACACCAAATGCTAGAAGACAGATGAGATGTACCTTTATACTCCAAAGGGAGTGGACACTAAACACAACTGGATCACGAACTGACAAGAAAACAAACAGTGGTGGTGAAGGTTATTTGAATAACTGGAGAGACAAATGTGGGCTATATCAAGTAGATGATACTATTTTATCTATATTAATTTATTGGGTACAATAATTATATTATATATTATCTTTGTTCTTAGGATATACACTTAGGAGTGAACTGACGTGATATCTGAAACTTTCAAATGGTTCAAAAAACTGTGTGTGTGTGTGTGTGCATATGCACACAAGTATGTATGTGTGTGTAGACAGATATAGTCAATGTGGCAAACTTAATGATTAGTGAATGTATGGGAAAGATATATACACGTTCTTTGTACTATTCCTCCGATTTTTATAGATTTGATGGTTTTCACAATGAAAAGTAAGGAATTTTACAAATTACCAATATATAACAAAGTTAGAAGGGCAAATTAAAAATAACATTTTGTATTATATTTTAATTTAAAGTAATTCTGAAGGAAAATATTTTATCCAAAAGTCTATAACCATGAATTAGTCAAGTGTTACAGTCAATTAAATATTTAGACATATGAGAATATAGAAAATTTGTCTATCACAGACTTTTTAAAGACAATTACTTGAAAATGTGTTTCAACAAACTTAAGGGTTAAACCAAGAAAGAACATAAGGAATCCAAGAAATAGAGGATAAAACTCAAGATGGCAATGAAGGAAAATCCAGGATAAGAGGTATGCAACAGGCCTAGTGAGAAACCTGCCTAGAATAAAGAGAGAGAATGAAAATCTTTATAAGAGAGTTTTCTGATAATAACAGTAGGGACTGCCAGAATACATAATATGATAGAGAGTTTAAAAAAGGACTGTTCAAATTTTTTTTATAAAGAAAAACAAAAGCAAGCAGAAACTCTAGGAAACACAAGAAGTTGTACAAGAAAAGAGATAACCTTGGTGTTGAACAATATTGAAAAGTCACCGCTGATGAATAATGACTATGAAACACGTCATTACAAAAAAAATCAACTAAACATGAAAGGAAGTAATGGAGGAAATTAAAAACAAAAAAGCTTTCAGATATACAGAAAGAAAATAGAAAAATGGGAAAAGTCAGTGCTAAATCAAAAACAAGATCCAACTACATGCCATCTGCAAGAGACTCATATTAGCTGTAAGGACATAAATAGGTTAATAGTGAAAGGATGAAAAAAAGATACTCCATATGCAACAGTAACTGAAAGAGAGTAAGGGTGGCTGTACTAATACCAATTAATATGGATTTGAAGTCAAAAACTGTTACAAGACACAAAGAAGGACATTATATAAAAAGGGTCAATTTGCCAAGAGGATATAACACTCATAAACATATTATGCACCAAACATCAGTGTTTCTATATATGTGAAGAAAACATCAACAGAATTGAAGGGAGAAATAGACAAGTCTATGATACAGTAGGAGATTTTAATGCCCCACCTTCAATAATGGATAGAATAAACAGAGAGAGATAATAGGAAGGGAGGGCTTAAACAACAGATGATAGAACAATTGAACCTAACAGACATACACAGAATACTCCATTCAACAACAGAAGAATGAGCATTTTTGACAAGTGTACATGGAACATTCTTCAGAATATACTATTTGTTAATTCAGAAAAAATCTTAATAAATTTAAAATATTGAAATCATACAAAGTATCTTTTCTGATCACAATGGAATGAAGTTAGAAATCCATAGCAGAAGGAAAACTTGAAAGTTTACCAATACACATGAATTAAGCAACATGCTCTTCAACAACCAATGGATGAAAGAAGAAATCACAAGGAAAATTAGAAATTATCTTCAGATACTTAAAAATGAAATATAACACACCAAATTTATGGGCTGCAGCAAATGCAGAACTAAGAGGAAAATTTATAGCTATAAATGCTTACATTAAAAGAGAAGAAAGATCTCAAATCAAAACCTAACTTTACACCTTAAGAAACTAGAAAAGAAGGAACAAACTAAACCCAAAGTAACAGAAGGAGGGAAATAATAAAGACTACAGCAAATATAAATAAAACTTAGAATAGAAAGACAATAAAGAAAATAAAAAAACTCAAAAATTTGTTTTTCAAAAAGATCATCAGAATTCACAAACCTTCAGCTAGATTGATTATAAAAAGAGAGAAGACTCAAATAAATGAAATCGGAAATGAAAGGGGACAATTTTACAGAAATAAGAAGGATTATAAGAGTACTACAAACAATTATATACAATAAATTGGAGAACTTAATGAAATGGACAAATTCCTAGAAACACACAAGCTATCAAGACTGAATCATAAAGAAATAGAAAATCTGAATAAGCCTGTAACTGGTAAGGAGATTAAACCAGTAATTTTAAAAAACCTCCCAACAAAGAAAGGTACAGGACCAGATGGTTTCACTGATGAATTCTACCAAATGGCTAGGTGCAGTGGCTCACACCTGTAATCCTAGCACTTTGGGAGGCCAAGGCAGGTGGATCACCTGAGGTCAGGAGTTGAAGAATAGCCTGGCAAACATGGTGAAATCCTGTCTCTACTAAAAGTACAAAAAAAAATTTAGCCAGGTGTGGTGGTGGGCGCCTGTAATCCCAGATACTCAGGAGGCTGAGGCAGGAGAATCGCTTGAACCCAGGAGGCAGAGGTTGCAGTGAGCTGAGATCACGCCACTGCACTCCAGCCTGGGCAACAAGAGTGAAACTCCATCTCAAATAAATAAATAAATAAATAAAATTCTACCAAACATTGAAAAAAGAATTAACATCAATTCTTCTCAAACTTTTCCAAAAAATGGAAGAGGAAGGATGTGTATCCTAAGTCATTCTATGAGGCCAAAATTACCCTGATACCAGAGCCAGACAAAAACACTACAAGAAACCACAGACTGATGCACCTTACCAGCATAGATGCAAAAATCCTCAACAAAATACTAGCAAACTGCATTCAACAGCACACTAAAAGGATTATAGACCATGACCAAGTGAGATATATTCCTAGAATGCAAGAAATGTTCAACATATGAAAATCAATGTCGCTGGGCGTGGTGACTCACACCTGTAGTCCCAGCACTTTGGAAGGCCAAAGCAGACGGATCACTTGAGGTCAGGAGTTTGAGACCAGCCTGGCCTACATGGTGAAACCTCATCTCTACTAAAAGTACAAAAACTTAGCCAAGTGTGGTGGCACATGCCTGTAATCCCAGCTACTTGGGAGGCTGAGGCAGGAGAATTGCTTGAACCTGGGAGGTGGAGGTTGGAGGTTGCAGTGAGCCAAGATCTCACCACTGCACTCCAGCCTGGGAGATAAAGCGAGACTCTGTCTCCAAAAAAAAAAAAAAAAAAAAAAAAGAAAGAAAAAAGAAAATCAATCAATCAATCAATCAATGTAATATAACACATTAACAGAATGAAGGGGGAAACTACATAATTATCTCAACTAATACGGAAAAAGCATGTGATAAAATTCAACATGACTTCATCATAAAAACACTAAAAAAATTACAAACAGAAGGAAACTACTTCAACATAATAAAAGCCATATATGAAGAAACCACAGGGAATATCATACTCAATAGTAAAAGACTGAAAGATTTTCCTCTAAGATCAGGAACAAGACAAGGATGCCTGCTTTCACCACTTCTATTCAACATAGTGATGAAAATCCTCGCCAGAGCAATTAGGGAAGAAGAAATAAAAAGCATCCAGATTGGAAAGGAAGAAGTAAAATGATCTCTGTTCAGAGAGATATGACTTTATATGTAAACTCTAAAGATTCCACCAAAAAACTGTTAGCACAAGTAAACAAAATTTAGCAAAGTAGTAGGATATAAAGCCAACACACAAAAATTGCATTTCTATACACTAACATGCACAATCTAAAAAAAAACTTCATTTATAATAGCATCAAAAAGAATAAAATACTTAGGACTTAACCAAGGAGGTGAAAGATTTGTACAATGAAAATTCCAAATCGTTGCTAAAAGAAATTAAAGAAGACATTAAAAAATGGAACAACATGCCCTGTTCATGGATTAGAAAACTTAATATTGTTAAGATGCCAATCCCGCTCAAAGCATTTTAGTTTCACTTCCATCCCTACCAAAATCTAGATGACATTTTTTGCAGAAATTGAAAATCCCATCCTGCAAATTATACAGAATCTCAAGGGACCCTGAATAGCCAAAACCACCTTGAAAGAGAAGAAGAAGGCCAGGTGTGGTGGCTTATGCCTGTAATCCCAGCACTTTGGGAGGCTGAGGCAAGCAGATAACCTGAGGTCAGGAGTTTGAGACCAGCCTGGCCAACATGATGAAACCCAGACTCTACTAAAAATACAAAAATTAGCCAGGCATGGTGTTGCATGCCTGTAGTCTCAGCTACTAAAGAGGCTGAGGCAGGAGTATTGCTTGAACCCAGGAGGCAGAGTTGCAGTGAACCGAGATCATACCACTGCACTCCAGCCTGGGTAACAGAGTGAGACTCTGTCAAAAAAAAAAAGAGGAACAAAGGTGGATGACTCATACCTCCTGATTTCAAAACTTACTACCAAGCTACACTACTCAAAACAGTGTGGCACTGGCATAAAGAAAAACACATAGGGCTAGATATGGTGGCTCACACCTGTAATCCCAGAGCTTTGGGAGGCTGAGGCAGGAGAATTGCTAGAGCCCAGGAGTTCAAGTTTACAGTGAACCGTGATCTCACTACTGTGTTCCAGCCTAGGCAAGAGACTCTGTCTCTTAAAAAAGAGAAAAGAGAGAAAGAAAGACACATAGACAAAAGAATAGTATACAGAGCCAGAAATAAACTCTCCAATGTGTGGTCGAATTATTTTTGACAAGGGTACCATGACCATTCAGTGGGGAAAGGACAGTCTTTTCAACAAATGCTGCTGGGAAAACTGGATAGCCACATGCAAAACATGAAGTGGGACCCTTACCTAATGCCATATTAACTCAAAATGGACCACAGACCTGAACATAATGAGCTAAAACTATAGAACTTCTAGAAGGAAGCAGGAGAATAGCTTCGTAACATTAGATTTGGCAGTTATTTCTTGGGTTGACACCAAAAGCAAAGGCAACAAAAGAAAAAATAGGTAAATTGGGCTTTATTGAAAATTAAAATATTTTGTGCATTGAAGGACACAATCAACAGAATGTAAATCCCATGGAATGAGAGAAAATAGTTGCAAATCATATACCTTGTTAAGGGATTATCTAAAATATGTAAAGAACTACTACAACTCAACAACAAAAAAGAAAGGCAAATTTTAAAATGGGCAAAGGGCTAGAGTAGACATTTTTCTTTTCTTTTCTTTTCTTTTCTTTTCTTTTCTTTTCTTTTCTTTTCTTTTCTTTCTTGAGACAGTCTCGCTCTGTCACCAGGCCGGAGTCCAGTGGTGCAATCTTGGCTCACTACAACTTCCAGCTCCCGGGTTCAAGTGATTCTCCTGCCTCAGCCTGAGTAGCTGGGACTACAGGTGTGTGCCACCACACCCAGCTAATTTTTGTGCTTTTAGTAGAGACGGGGTTTCGCCACGTTGGCCAGGATAGTCTCAATCTCTTGACCTCGTGATCTGCCCTCCTCAGCCTCCCAAAGTGCTGGGATTACAGGAGTAAGCCATCGCACCCAGCCTAGAGTAGACATTTTTCTAAAGAAGATATACAAATGGCCAACAAGCACATGAAAAGATGCTCAACATCACTAATCATTAGAGAAATGCATATCAAAACCACAATACCTCACCTCATACCCATTGGGATGGTTACTATCAAAAACAAGCAAAAAACAAACAAAAAACAGAACACAACAAATATTGGTGAGGAGATGGTGAAATTGGAACCTTCATTCACTGTTGGTGGGAATGTAAAATAGTGCAGTTGCTGTGGAAAATGGTATGGCCATTCCTCAGCATAGAATTATCACATGATCCAACAATTTCTCTTCTGGGTATGTATCCAAAAGTGAAAGCACGGACCTGAATAGATATTTGTACACCCATGTTCATAGGTGCATTATTAATAATAGCCAAAAGGTGGATGCAACCTAAGTGTCCATTGTCAGATGAATGGATAAACAAAATATGCTAGGTATATCCATACAATGGAATATATTCAGCCTAAAGAGGGAAAGAAATTCTGCCACATGCTACAACATGAATGAACCTTTAAGACATATGCTAGGTGAAGTAAGCCAGTCACAAAAGGACAAATATTGTATGATTCCACATATACAAGATACCTAGAATAGGCAAATTCATAGAAACTAGAATGGGAATGGGTGGAGACTGATTATTATTCTCAGACCCCTCCCACCTCCACCCATTCCTATTAAAGGCCCCTTGCACCAACCTCAATCTTTACTGGGTAGAGTTCCAGTTCAGGATGATAAAAAAAAGTTGTAGAGATTGATTCACGCCTGTAACCCCAGCACTTTGGGAGACCGAGGCAGGTGGATCACTTTAGGTCAGAAGTTTGAGACCAGCTTGACCAACATGGTGAAACCCCATCTCTACTAAAAAATACAAAATTAGCCAGGCACAGTGGTGCACGCCTGTGGTCCCAGCTACTTGGGAGACTGAGGCAGGAGAATCGCTTGAACCCGGGAGGTGGAGGTTGCAGTGAGCTGAGATTGAGTGAAACTGCACAATAATGTATTTCATACCACTGGAAAGTACACCTGAAAATGGTGAAAATGGTAAATTTTGTATTGTGTATATTTTGCCACAATTAAAACACACAGGCCAGGTGTGGTGGCTCATGCCTGTAATGTTAGCACTTTGGGAGGCTGAGGCAAAAGGATTGCTTGAGCTCAGGAGATAGAGGCCAGCCTAGGCAACATAGCGAGACCCCATCTGTATTTTTTTAATGTAGAAAAAAAATAACACACACACAAACAAACAAACAGAATCTGTATGAGTCACACGTTTAGGCAGCTGAATATCCTCTCTGCCAAAGTCAAAGGCAGAAGGGATTTGTTCCACCAAAGAGTTTACACCAGCCACAGCTGCCCACTGCAGTGTCCTCCCAGGAAAAGCCCTTTTGTGCGTGGAGGAGGCAGATGGCGAGGGTCTGTGCACATTTTTTATTTTTATTTTTTATTTTAGAGACAGGGTCTGGCTCTGTCTCCCAGGCTGGAGTGCAGTGGCACGATCACGGCTCACTGCAGCCTCGAACTTCCGGGCTCCAGCGATCCTCCTGACACAGCCTCCTGAGTAGCTGGAACTACAGGTGCACATCACCGCGCCCAACTAGTTTTTTAAAATTTTAGTAGAGATAGGCTCTTGCCATATTGCCCAGGCTGGTCTCTAACTCCTGACCTCAAATGACCCTGCCGCCTCCCGAAGCGCGGGGACCACAGGCGGCGAGCCACCGGCCGGCATCTGTGTGCACCGAGGAGCCGGGCAGCCACTGCCACGATACAGCTTTAGGACATTTCCATCACCCCACTCAGCCTTCCTGCGCCCCTGGTTCCTCATCTATAAATAGAGATAATATGCGCTTAGCCCTCTAGGCCACCAGCACATTGTACCCATAATTATTATACTTGTTGATGCCACACTTTTAGGTTTTAACCTTTCCAAAGCGCAACCCCGCCCCAGTGCAGCCCAAGTCCCCGCACGCAGAGGCGCCGATCACGGGTGGGAGGTGGATCCCAGAGGCCCCGCCCCAGGCCCCGCCCCGCCGTGCGCTCAAGCTCGACCGCCTGAAATCGGGGAATCGGGCCTCTCCTGGCGCCCTGGTAGCGGTGCGGGGCGTGGCTCCGGGCTGGATTGGTGACGCCTGGGCCCCCGCGGGCGCCTGCGCAGTGGGCAAGGCCGCGCTCGCGTCGAGGGGCTGTGAGAGTGACCGCGGCTGCTCCACCGCTGAGGCCGCGCCATGGCGGACGAGGAGCTTGAGGCGCTGAGGAGACAGAGGCTAGCCGAGCTGCAGGCCAAACACGGGGTGAGCGCACCAGCCCCCGCCAGGCCTGGCCCCCGCGGAGCGCCGCCCTCGCCCGGAGTGGAGGGCGCGCCCCGGGGCGGAGGCTCTGGGCGCCTCCCCGGGGTCCTGGTCCCCGGCGCTGCCCTGGCGGCCTCGTGGCTGGCTCCGAGGTGGCCTCGTCGCTTTCCCAGTCGCGAGGGGCCCAGGAGGCTGGCGGCGGGGGCCGCCACGTGCGGGACCTGCCCGGGCGTTGGGGTGTGGGGTCCCCTTGGCCTGGAGCTGGTCCTGGCGGGCCTGGATCCAAGCACAGTCTCAGCTTTTGGAGCCGGCAGCCGGACCGAATTCAGGTTTTCCAGAATTCAGTTGTTATGACTCAAGTGTAGCCGACAGGTATTGAGGGTTCGCTGTGTTCCGGGTGCTGAGAGCGCGGCAGGGTCGGAGGAACGCTCGCCTCGCCGGGATGACAGGGAGGGGCGGCCCGGGAAGCTTGGATGGATCAGACGCCCGGAGAGGCGTTTCTGATAAGGGACAAGGGACCGGGACCTTAGGGACGGAGGGCGCAGTCTTTGAGTTATTGTTGTCTCTAATACCGAGGCCCGTTTTATTTTCCATAAATTATTCCTATATGTAAAACACGGTTTCGTAATACAGGAATTCCCCTCCCCAGGGTGCTCTGTATTCCAAAGCGTTCTGTGAGGTTGAGACGCTCATCAAAACGTTGTAAGTGGGAACTAGTTCATTGATTTCTGTGAGGCCCAGTTTCTTATTTGGGGAGTTGTTTCTGCCACTGCAAGAGACTGTTATGTATAGGAAACAACAGAACCGTTCCTTTTTGTCTCCTCCCCCCCCCCCGTGAAATTTCTCTATTAAATTTAATTTTTTTTTCCAGGATCCTGGCGATGCGGCCCAACAGGAAGCAAAGCACAGGTATGGGCTGGAAACGTGAACTTTTTGAAGGGTGGTTTCACCAAATGGATTTCTTTTGCTGTAGTTATTTTAAGCAGGTGTGTGTTTTGCTGGAATGGTGATTCGGCCAAAATCATCTGCAGGGTATCTTCATTATTGTTAAATAAACACGTGTGCAGCTCCACATCAGACCTTGTATTGCAATTACTGGTTGATGTTTCTCTGCTAAAATGTGAGTACCTTAAAAATGAGCCTAATAATAGGCAGCTGTGGCAGTTTCCTCGGATGTGGGGGTGACATGAGTCCGGTGCCTCACTTAGTAAGTGCTCAGTAAGTGTTAACTGTTAAGCTATTCTGACTGTTTTATCCCAGCACAGCGCAGAGCACCTGAGACAGATGCAGGTAATTGATTCGGTGGCAGGTTTATTGAATGAGTATGTGATTACCCTATCATGCTATCATTTTTTTAAAATTGTGGTTAAATAAAATTTCACCACAATCATTTTTAAGTGTGCTCTTCAGTAGTGTTCACACTCTAGAATGTTTTCATCTTGCAAAACTGAAACCCTTTAGCTACTGGACAATTCTGTATTTCCCCTTCCTCACCTTACTCCTCCTCTCCAGCAAATATTTATAGAGCACCTGCTCTGGGTCAGGCACTGTGCTGGGTCTACAGAAATAGGAAGGCAGGGAGGGTTTGGGAGAAGACAGATGGTAAGAAGCATCTGGAGTAGTGATAGGAAGTAAAACGATGCGAATTTCATTGATTCTGCTGTGTACATCTTATTGTCACACATCTGAAATCAGGATGCCTTTTATAACAGATTGCTCTTGCCCCAGATTCTTCCAGAGGGGATTTACTTTTGACTCTGCCATCACTTGAGTACATTTCTGAGACCACTGAAAGTTAAATTCTCTGCTTGAGGTTTTCCCCTGCCTCCTGCCTAGTAGTGTGAATTCACACAGCAACCCTGTAAGACTGAACTTTTTTCTTCTTTACGTCAGGGCCAGGTGTATGCAAGCTTTTGTACTGCCCCTTACTGCATGGCAGATTTATTTCTTCTTTACTTTGTACTGAGAATGTTGCTCTTTGATACCCCAGTGGTGGGATCAGAACTCACTGCAGCCTCAAACTCCTGCTGGGCTCAAGTGATCCTCCCACCTCAGCCTCCTGAGGAGCTGAGACTACAGGCGTGCACCACCATGCCTGGCTAATTTTTTTAAACTTTTTTTTTTTTTTTTTTTTTTTTTTTTATAGCCTCGCTATATCACCCAGGCTGGTCTCAAACTCCTGGCTTCGAGTGATCCTCCCACCTTGGCCTCCCAAGATACCCCAGTTTTGAATGGAAATCTCTATGAGACCTCTCATTTTTAGGGTTTTTCATTTTTAGAGATACGTAAAACTATGGTGTATCTTAAAATTGATGGCATCTTAGGGTTGTGTGATATGATAGTTTGTGGCAGGCCAGGTGTGGCTGAAGCCTGTAGACCCAGCTACTCAGGAGACCGAGGTGGAAGAATCACTTGAGCACAGGAGCTTGAGCTGATCATACCTGCAGTGAGCTGTGATTGCACCACTGTACTCCAGCATGAACAACAGAGTGAGACCCCATCTTTTTTTTTTTTTTTTTTTGAGATGGAGTCTCGCTCTGTCACCCAGGCTGGAGTGCAGTGGCACATTCTTGGCTCACTGTAACCTCTGCCTCCGAGCTTCAAGCGATTCTCCTGCCTCTGCCTCCCAAGTAGCTGGGATTACAGGCACCCGCCACCATGCCCGACTAATTTTTGTATTTTTAGTAGAGATGGGGTTTCCCCATGTTGGCCAGGCTGGTCTCAAACTCCTGACCTCAAGTGATCACCCACCTCGGCCTCCCAAAGTGCTGAGATTACAGGCGTGAGCCACTGTGCCCGGCCTAGACCCCATCTCTTAAAGTTTGTGGCAGGGCTGCAGTACTCAAACTATAAAGAAGTGGCCTGTGGAAATGAGCTTTAAGCCACATTCCATGAACCCAAGGGTCTCTGAGCTGGGAGTGGATAGTGGGCACAGCCAGTCCCAGCTCTCCCTCTCAGTTGAGCCAAAGCATCTGTGCTCATTTGTTTTTAGATTTCTTAAAGGATTTCATTTGAAAGAAAAAAGAAACTTATAAGTCCCTGAGACCACTGTCCTGTGAACATGAACTACTTTCTATTTGGGTAGGTAGGAACAAGTGAGGATAGTTGCAAAGTTAATAATTTCATTCCCTTTCCCCACCCGGAAAAATAGAACTGAGAGTCTTAAAACATGGAATCTGACTGTAGCTTGGCCACAGTTACCTATGTCTCTTCAGCATAGCCTCCTGGATCTCAGCTTTATCTCTAAGAAAATGATATAGATTAGTCACGTGGTCCTTCTAATTGCCTGAAATCCCACTATAAATTTCTAGCACCTGTCACGCAATAGGTACTTAAGAAATGTTGGTGATGGTGTTTGAACTGAGGCTCCGCTCTGGTGAAACTGTAAAGCTCACCTTCCAGCCTGGTAGGTTCTCACCCGTGTAATATAAAGCTGGTTCTTTGAGGGCAAAAGGGGATTCTACTTGAATGTAGCTGCAGCCTTGTGTACAGCAACTACCATAACGCAGTGTGTATACCGCAGGCCCCATGTGGAGACACATACTGGATGGGTTCTTTTTCGTATGTTACATGGGAATGCCGACAGCTCTGTTTTAATTGTGTTTGACCTATGCTTTTGTTGTAGGGAAGCAGAAATGAGAAACAGTATCTTAGCCCAAGTTCTGGATCAGTCGGCCCGGGCCAGGTGTAAGCATCTTTGATTTCATTTCCATAAAGTTAGCTTGAGTTAGTTGAATGGGGTGATTAGATAGCAGTATTGCTATCACTAGATGAAATATTTGCTTAGGCTGAAAACACTTGAGATGTGTTAGAAGTATGAAGTTTATAAACCTAGAGAACTGTACTTTAATCTCTAGTAAAAGTGCCAGGTCACTTCTCTTACCAAGATGTTCTCCAGGTGCGTATTAGGTAAGATTTATAGGAAACAACTCAAAGGGCCAATCGCAAAATGTTGCTGGTAGTTGGCATGGGTGATGGGGACTTAGGGGCTTTTGTATGTGTTGTCAGTTTTAGTGTATGTTCAGAGTTGTTAATCATAAAAACCAAAACCTGTAGAAAGAAAAAATGAGCCAATCAGAATGAACTGGTATTTTCTGTATTTTAACTGGAAGCCCAGTTTGAGTGTAGAAAAGGCAGCCACAGGTGGATCACCACCATTATGTGTAATAAACCGCTTTCCAGAGGGCAGTCATATATTTTAAGAAACAGGAAGCATGGTGCTTAGAATCTGAGAACCAAACTTTAATCTTGGCTGGGCCACTACCACCACGTGCCCATGTGGAGATTGGCATGGCTGAACTTCAGTTTTCTCATTTTTAAGAGGAGTAACAATACTGTCTTGCCCTACACTGGTTGAGAGACAAGCTTGTGAAGTGCTTTGGAAAGGTCAATGCGTAGTTTTAAGGTATAACGTAAGTGCATTTGATTTTAATGGCTTTTTTGCATATGTATTTTTTCTTTTTAGTAAGTAACTTAGCACTTGTAAAGCCTGAAAAAACTAAAGCAGTAGAGAATTACCTTATACAGATGGCAAGATACGGACAACTAAGTGAGAAGGTAAGCTTAGACGGCCTTGAGGAACTTTACTGTTACCTGCTTTATCAAAACATGGCTTCAAAAGGTCAGCTGCATCTTCACTAGATTACAGAATTCTTGCTGACTCTTAGAAGAAATTATTGGAGAGAATAGTCATACCTACTGTAAAAGAGAATAAATTGCCTTTCCTGAATTCCTCTGCTTCGCTCCTTTCCTGGCGTTGCTCTGGAACCTTGTTGGTGTCTGTGACCCAATGACTGTTAGGGTCAGCTAGCTTCAATTACCCCTGCACTGGAAACAAGGTTTGTCAGTAACACCAATTAAAATACTACCAGTGTAAGTAGAAGGTGTGTTTTGCAGATGAGAAGGTGCTAAGATGCCTTGCTTATGTTCTCTGTGTTGCTGCAATGCCATGAGGGGTATGTTCTGGCAAACCTGACCTTTGAGATCAAGACAAACCCCACCTGCCCTGAGAAGCCCTCTACCGCCACCACAGCCTACCCGAATTGGTCATGTCCCCTAAACCCCTCACACTGAGAACTGCTTGTGTGGGAGAGAGCTGGTTGGGTTGATCTTTTCCGAGTGTGACTTAACCTCCTTCAAGGGGATGTTTAAGCTTCTCGGGCAGAAGTGGTGTGTCTGTATTCCTGAAACCAAACAGTGGTATATGTGATTGTCACACTCAGCTAGTGATGATAAAGGTGTTCTTAAATATGTTAGCTTTCAGTTTTCCTGAGGACGCAATTTTATGGATACTTCCCCCTCCTTCTCAAATGAAGAATAGCAGAGCAAATTTTATTTGGAGCTTAAACCAATAGTTATAACCAATAGTTTCAACCTCCTGCCTCACCACTCGTTCCCTCCTGAGCTCTTTTCCCACACCTCAAAAAGAGTACAAAGTGATTCCATCTGCAGAGGTAAATTCTTTGTTTAAAAAAGTACTGTTTTTCTTTTATCTTTTCTGGTTCACCTAGGTATCAGAACAAGGTTTAATAGAAATCCTTAAAAAAGTAAGCCAACAAACAGAAAAGACGACAACAGTGAAAGTAAGTGTCCCCAGATGCTCGTGGCAAATGAAAAGATGGATACTTTAAAGATTAATGTTGAATATACATCTACCACACATATTTTTCAGCCCAGAGACACTTTCCTTTTGTCAAACACGTGAAAGTTTGGGGAGAAAGTCTGAATCTATTGGGGGAGGGTTCTAATTTTTATAGGCTCTTGACTCCATTCCCACCCTTTTAGTTCATGGTAAGTTGCTTTAAAGACACAACTACTGTTCTACTAAAATTGGTAGAAATCTTTTCTCGGAAAATTTGAGTTACGCTTTATTAGAAATGTTCTGACACTCAATTTTCCTCCCAGTTCAACAGAAGAAAAGTAATGGACTCTGATGAAGATGACGATTATTGAACTACAAGTGCTCACAGACTAGAACTTAAAGGAACAATTCTAGGACAGAAGTTAAGATCTGATTATTTACTTTGTTTATTGTCTATATGCCTTTAAAAAAATAAACTTGTTATGCAAAATAAAACATTTGGATAAGTTGTTTTAGTATCATAGCCAAGTGGCCAGATCTGTTTTGAATTTTTCCCCTTCCTACCAAAAACTTTTTTTTTTTAAATTAATATTTTTATTCAACAGTTTTTTTGTTTGTTTTTTATTATACTTTAGGTTTTAGGGTACATGTGCACAATGTGCAGGTTTGTTACATATGTATCCATGTGCCATGTTGGTTTGCTGCACCCATTAACTCGTCATTTAGCATTAGGTATATCTCCTAATGCTGTCCCTCCCCCCTCCCCCCACCCCACAACAGTCCCCAGAGTGTGATGTTCCCCTTCCTGTGTCCATGAGTTCTCATTGTTCAATTCCCACCTATGAGTGAGAACATGCAGTGTTTGGTCTTTTGTCCTTGCGATAGTTTACTGAGAATGATGTTTTCCAGTTTCATCCATGTCCCTACAAAGGACATGAACTCATCATTTTTTATGGCTGCATAGTATTCCATGGTGTATATATGCCACATTTTCTTAATCCAGTCTATCGTTGTTGGACATTTGGGTTGGTTCCAAGTCTTTGCTATTGTGAATAGTGCCACGGTAAACATACGTGTGCACGTGTCTTTATAGCAGCATGATTTATAGTCCTTTGGGTATATACCCAGTAATGGGATGGCCGGGTCAAATGGTATTTCTAGTTCTAGATCCCTGAGGAATCGCCACACTGACTTCCACAATGGTTGAACTAGTTTACAGTCCCACCAACAGTGTAAAAGTGTTCCTATTTCTCCACATCCTCTCCAGCACCTGTTGTTTCCTGACTTTTTAATGATGGCCATTCTAACTGGTGTGAGATGGTATCTCATTGTGGTTTTGATTTGCATTTCTCTGATGGCCAGTGATGATGAGCATTTTTTCATGTGTTTTTTTGGCTGCATAAATGTCTTCTTTTGAGAAGTGTCTGTTTATGTCCTTTGCCCACTTTTTGATGGGGTTGTTTGTTTTTTTCTTGTAAATCTGTTTGAGTTCATTGTAGATTCTGGATATTAGCCCTTTGTCAGATGAGTAGGTTGCAAAAATTTTCTCCCATTCTGTAGGTTGCCTGTTCACTCTGATGGTAGTTTCTTTTGCTGTGCAGAAGCTGGTTTAATTAGATCCCATTTGTCAATTTTGGCTTTTGTTGCCATTGCTTTTGGTGTTTTAGACATGAAGTCCTTGCCCACGCCTGTGTCCTGAATGGTATTGCCTAGGTTTTCTTCTAGGGTTTTTATGGTTTTAGGTCTAACATGTAAGTCTTTAATCCATCTTGAATTAATTTTTGTATAAGGTGTAAGGAAGGGATCCAGTTTCAGCTTTCTACATATGGCTAGCCAGTTTTCCCAGCACCATTTATTAAATAGGGAATCCTTTCCCCATTTCTTGTTTTCGTCAGGTTTGTCAAAGATCAGATAGTTGTAGATATGTGGCATTATTTCTGAGGGCTCTGTTCTGTTCCATTGATCTATGTCTCTGTTGTGGTACCAGTACCATGCTGTTTTGGTTACTGTAGCCTTGTAGTATAGTTTGAAGTCAGATAGCGTGATGCCTCCAGCTTTGTTCTTTTGGCTTAGGATTGACTTGGCAATGCGAGCTCTTTTTTGGTTCCATATGAACTTTAAAGTAGTTTTTTCCAATTCTGTGAGGAAAGTCATTGGTAGCTTGATGGGGATGGCATTGAATCTATAAATTACCTTGGGCAGTATGGCCATTTTCACGATATTGATTCTTCCAACCCATGAGCATGGAATGTTCTTCCATTTGTTTGTATCCTCTTTTATTTCATTGAGCAGTGGTTTGTAGTTCTCCTTGAAGAGGTCCTTCACATCCCTTGTAAGTTGGATTCCTAGGTATTTTATTCTCTTTGAAGCAATTGTGAATGGGAGTTCACTCATGATTTGGCTGTTTGTCTGTTATTGGTGTATAAGAATGCTTGTGATTTTTGTACACTGATTTTGTATCCTGAGACTTTGCTGAAGTTGCTTATCAGCTTAAGGAGATTTTGGGCTGAGACGATGGGGCAGGGACAATTTGACTTCCTCTTTTCCTAACTGAATACCCTTTATTTCCTTCTCCTGCCTGATTGCCCTGGCCAGAACTTCCAGCACTATGTTGAATAGGAGTGGTGAGAGAGGGAGGGCATCCCTGTCTTGTGCCAGTTTTCAAAGGGAATGCTTCCAGTTTTTGCCCATTCAGTATGATATTGGCTGTGGGTTTGTCATAGATAGCTCTTATTATTTTGAGATATGTCCCATCAATACCTAACTTATTGAGAGTTTTTAGCATGAAGGGTTGTTGAATTTTGTCAAAGGCCTTTTCTGCATCTATTGAGATAATCATGTGGTTTTTGTCCTTGGTTCTCTTTATATGCTGGATTACATTTATTGATTTGTATATGTTGAACCAGCCTTGCATCCCAGGGATGAAGCCCACTTGATCATGGTGTATAAACTTTTTGATGTGCTGCTGGATTCGGTTTGCCAGTATTTTATTGAGGATTTTTGCATCAATGTTCATCAAGGATATTGGTCTGAAATTCTCTTTTTTGGTTATGTCTCTGCCAGGCTTTGTTATCAGGACGATGCTGGCCTCATAAAATGTGTTAGGGAGGATTCCCTCTTTTTCTATTGATTGGAATAGTTTCAGAAGGAATGGTACCAGTTCCTCCTTGTACCTCTGGTAGAATTCGGCTGTGAATCCATCAGGTCCTGGACTCTTTTTGGTTGGTAAGCTATTGATTATTGCCACCATTTCAGAGCCTGTTATTGGTCTATTCAGAGATTCAACTTTTTCCTGGTTTAGTCTTGGGAGGGTATATTTGTCGAGGAATTTATCCATTTCTTCTAGATTTTCTAGTTTATTTGCGTAGAGGTGTTTGTAGTATTCTCTGATGGTAGTTTGTATTTCTGTGGGATCGGTGGTGATATCCCCTTTTTCATTTTTTATTGCATCTATTTGATTCTTCTCTCTTTTCTTCATTGGTCTTGCTAGTGGTCTATCAATTTTGTTGATCTTTTCAAAAAACCAGCTCCTGGATTCATTAATTTTTTGAAGGGTTTTTTGTGTCTCTATTTCCTTCAGTTCTGCTCTGATTTTAGTTATTTCTAGCCTTCTGCTAGCTTTTGAATGCATTTGCTCTTGCTTTTCTAGTTCTTTTAATTGTGATGTTAGGGTGTCAATTTTGGATCTTTCCTGCTTTCTCTTGTGGGCATTTAGTGCTATAAATTTCCCCCTACACACTGCTTTGAATGTGTCCCAGAGATTCTGGTATGTTGTGTCTTTGTTCTCGTTGGTTTCAAAGAACATCTTTATTTCTGCCTTCATTTCATTATGTACCCAGTAGTCATTCAGGAGCAGGTTGTTCAGTTTCCATGTAGTTGAGCGGTTTTGACTGAGTTTCTTAATCCTGAGTTCTAGTTTGACTGCACTGTGGTCTGAGAGTTTGTTATAATTTCTGTTCTTTTACATTTGCCGAGAAGAGCTTTACTTCCAACTATGTGGTCAATTTTGGAATAGGTGTGGTGTGGTGCTGAAAAAAAATGTATATTCTGTTGATTTGGGGTGGAGAGTTCTGTAGATGTCCATTAGGTCCACTTTGTGCAGAGCTGAGTTCAATTCCTGGATATCCTTGTTAACTTTGTCTCGTTGATCTGTCTAATGTTGACAGTGGGGTGTTAAAATCTCCCATTATTATTATGTGGGAGTTTAAGTCCCTTTGTAGGTCACTCAGGACTTGCTTTATGAATCTGGGTGCTCCTGTGTTGGGTGCATATATATTTAGGATAGTTAGCTCTTCTTGTTGAATTGATCCCTTTACCATTATGTAATGGCCTTGTCTCTTTTGATCTTTGTTGGTTTAAAGTCTATTTTATCAGAGACTAGGATTGCAACCCCTGCCTTTGTTTTCCATTTGCTTGATAGATCTTCCTCCATCCCTTTATTTTGAGTCTATGTGTGTGTCTGCACATGAGATGGGTTTCCTGAATACAGCACACTGATGGGTCTTGACTCCTTATTCAATTTGCCAGTCTGTGTCTTTTAATTGGAGCATTTAGCCCATTTACATTTAAAGTTAATATTGTTATGTGTGAATTTGATCCTATCATTATGATGTTAGTTGGTTATTTTGCTCATTAGTTGATGCAGTTTCTTCCTAGCCTCAATGGTCTTTACAATTTGGCATGTTTTTGCAGTGGCTGGTACCGGTTGTTCCTTTCCATGTTTAGTGCTTCCTTCAGGAGCTCTTTTAGGGCAGGCCTGGTGGTGACAGAATCACTCAGCATTTGCTTGTCTGTAAAGTATTTTATTTCTCCTTCACTTATGAAGCTTAGTTTGGCTGGATATGAAATTCTGGGTTGAAAATTCTTTAAGAATGTTGAATATCGGCCCCCACTCTCTTCTGGCTTGTAGAGTTTCTGCCGAGAGAGCAGCTGTTAGTCTGATGGGCTTCCCTTTGTGGGTAACCTGACCTTTCTCTCTGGCCGCCCTTGACATTTTTTCCTTCATTTCAACTTTGGTGAATCTGACAATTATGTGTCTTGGAGTTGCTCTTCTCGAGGCATATCTCTGTGGCGTTCTCTGTATTTCCTGAATCTGAATGTTGGCCTGCCTTACTAGATTGGGGAAGTTCTCCTGGATAATATCTTGCAGAGTGTTTTCCAACTTGGTCCCATTCTCCCCGTCATTTTCAGGTACACCAATCAGACATAGGTTTGGTCTTTTCACATAGTCCCAAATTTCTTGGAGGCTTTGTTCATTTCTTTTTATTCTTTTTTCTCTAAACTTCCCTTCTCGCTTCATTTCATTCATTTCATCTTCCATCACTGATACCCTTTCTTCCAGTTGATCGCATCAGCTACCGAGGCTTCTGCAATCTTCGTGTAGTTCTCGAAACTTGGCTTTCAGCTCCGTCAGCTCCTTTAAGCCCTTCTCTGCATTGGTTATTCTAGTTATCCATTCGTCTAATTTTTTTTCAAAGTTTTTAACTTCTTTGCTATTGTTTTGAATTTCCTCCTGTAGCTCGGAGTAGTTTGATTGTCTGAAGCCTTCTTCTCTCAACTCGTCAAAGTCGTTCTCCGTCCAGCTTTGTTCCATTGCTGGTGAGGAACTGCATTCCTTTGGAGGAGAGGTGCTCTGCTTTTTAAAGTTTCCAGTTTTTCTCCTCTGTTTTTTCCCCATCTTTGTGGTTTTATCTACTTTTGGTCTTTGATGATGGTGATGTACAGATGGGTTTTTGGTGTGGATGTCCTTTCTGTTTGTTAGTTTTCCTTCTACCAGACAGGACCCTCAGCTGCAGGTCTGTTGGAGTTTGCTAGAGGTCCACTCCAGACCCTGTTTGGCTGGGTGCCAGCAGCGGTGGCTGCAGAACGGGATTTTCGTGAGACCACAAATTCAGCTGTCTGATAGTTCCTCTGGAAGTTTTGTCTCAGAGGAGTACCTGACCGAGTGAGGTGTCAGTCTGTCCCTACTGGGGGGTGCCTCCCAGTTAGGCTGCTCAGGGGTCAGGGACCCACTTTAGGAGGCAGTCTGTCTGTTCTCAGATCTCCAGCTGTGTGCTGGGAGAACCACTACTCTCTTCAAAGCTGTCAGACAGGGACATTTAAGTCTGCAGAGGTTCCTGCTGACTTTGTCTGTGCCCTGCCCCCAGAGGTGGAGCCTACAGAGGCAGGCAGGCCTCCTTGAGCTGTGGTGGGCTCCACCCAGTTCGAGCTTCCTGGCTGCTTTGTTTACCTAAGCAAGCCTGGGCAATGGCGGGCGCCCCTCCCCCAGCCTGGCTGCTGCCTTGCAGTTTGATCTCAGACTGCTGTGCTAGCAATCAGTGAGACTCCGTGGGCATACGACCCTCCAAGCCAGGTGCAGGACACAATCTCCTGGCGTGCCGTTTTCCAAGCCTGTTGGAAAAGCGCAGTATTAGGGTGGGATTGACCCAATTTTCCAGGTGCCATCTGTTACCCCTTTCTTTGACTAGGAAAGGGGACTCCCTGACCCCTTGCACTTCCCGAGTGAGGCAATGCCTCGCCCTGCTTCGGTTCGCGCACAGTGCGCTGCACCGACTGTCCTGCACCGTTTGGCGCTCCCTAGTGAGATGAACCCGGTACCTCAAACAGAAATGCAGAAATCACCCGTCTTCTGTGTTGCTCACGCTGGGAGCTGTAGACCGGAGCTGTTCCTATTCGGCCATCTTGGCTCCACCCCAAAAGCTTTTAAGCATGTGTGCCAGCATGACTCTATCCTTTGCAACGGTGCTGTGAATATTAGATAGGGAAAGTGTCCGTGGCGGAAACAGAAGCTGCTCCAGCACTCTTCAGGAAGAAAAACATAGCAGCAGCAGCAGCCGCCAATAACATGAGGGGAATTAAAACCTGTGCATCAGACTGAATCAGGTTCAACATTTGAGCACATCTAATATTCTAAGACGTAGATTCGGAAAGCAGGTAAGCTCTTTCTCTTCCTGCAGATACTACTTCCACTTAATGTAAGAAAATTCCTAGCTTTGCCGGGCACAATGGCTCACACCTGTGATCCCAGCACTTTGGGAGGCTGAAGCTGGCAGATCATTTGAGGTTGGGAGTTCAAGACCAGCCTGGCCAACATGGTGAAACCCTGTCTCTACTAAAAATATAAAAATTAGCTGGGTGTAGTGGCACACACCTGTAATCCCAGCTACTTGGGAGGCTTGAACCTGGTAGGCAGAGGTTGCAGTGAGCTGAGATCAGGCCATTGCTCTCCAACTTGGGTGATTCCATCTCAAAAAAAAAAAATGCTAGCTTTGATCTCATTTATAATCTGTTTTTCAGAGTTACTGATATTAACAAATACCACTCCCTCCAAAATAACTAGAGTGATAATGACTGAAAAAGAAATGACCAAAATAGACATGTTGGTAATGCTACTACAGTAATGAACATGTTTGTAAGAGAAATGACTTATGATTTCAAATCCAGTAGAGACAGTTCAGCGTTTAAACATTTTGGTAATATATCACTGATAATGTTGCAGGTGACTTAAATGTTATGTCTTCTGTTGTGCTTGCTTTCCACTAGGTTATGAAAACCTGCACTCATAAGTTACGGTTTTCAGAGACGGAGACTTGCTGTGTTGCTGACGCTGGCCTCAAACTCCTGAGCTTAAGTGATCTTCCCACCTCAGCCTCCCTCGTAGCTGAGACTGTAGGTGCAAGCCACTGCTCATATATTTACATCATAAACTTAACCATCAACCAGCTGTTTGGTGTAACCTTTTAAATGTCATAGTCCTGTGAGACCCAGCACAGGATTAAATTCATAAATTTAACAAGGTGAATAGGATTAGTAAAAAAGTGAAGGGAAATGTGGTTTGCAAACCTCGGTCTCTGTGTTAGCCAGCATACTACTGATACATGTTTAAACTAGAGATTCTACTATATTTGAAATTTGCAACTATTGTCAGTGAAGAAATAGAATATCTAACATCATAAATAAGTAGAACCGTTAAGAACATCAACATATTTTTAAAAGAATGATCATAAGATGAAATCTGGCTGGAGATTTTCTGTCAGGGTAAACTGGTAATTTAAAAAAAATTTGGTCAGGGATTTTGAAAAAATCCCAGTTCCGGGTAAATTTTGCTTTAGGCCTCATTTACATACAAATGCTAGGGGTACATGAGGCAGTTCACAAGTCCTGTGCTTTCTCACAGGATAACCATTGTCCTAATGGCAACTGCTGTGAATGTTTAAAGATGTTCAGACTCTTTCAGACACCTACCTGAAAGTGAAAAGTGGTTCCGTGTACAAGGAGAGAGGTTCCTGATGGCAACAAGAGGCTGGAGTACATTTTAGGGAGTGGAGAGTGGTTATTCTAAACTTTCTAATTTAGATCAGTGAACTTGCATTACTTTGAATTCAAAACTTTTTTTTCACAAAAATGGAAATTAGGGGCATTAATTTCTCAACTGTCACATCAAGTTTTGAGTAGGGAAAGCAATTGGAAAAAAACACAACTGGTTGTTTGCTTTTTTTTTGAGATGGAGTATTGCTCTGTTGCCAGGCTGAAGTGCAGTAGCGTGATCTTGGCTTACTGCAACCTCTGTCTCCCAGGTTCAAGCAATTCTTCTGCCTCAGCATCCCAAGTAGATAGGATTACAAGCGCATGCCACCACACCCAGCTAATTTTTGTATTTTTAGTGTAGACAGGGTTTCACCATGTTGGCCAGAATGACAATTGTTTTTTTAAAATAATCGAGGGAGTCACTTAAGATGGAAAACATTACTGATGACCAGAATAGCTCAAAAAGAAACAGCATTTACCTCTCCAGAGGAAGGGTACACCAAGCTTGCAGCTGCCACTGCCAACCAGTGAGATCCCTCGCAGCCCCCTTATTTTTCTGAATCTGTTTCCTCATTTGACAATTCTACCATCCACAGCGATTGTTGAAATTAAATGAGTATATGTGAAAATGTTTTCGGCTGGGCACAGTCGCTCATGCCTGCAATCCCAGCATTTTGGGAGGCCAATGTGGGCAGATCACTTGAGGTCAGGAGTTCGAGACCAGCCTGGCCAACATAGTGAAACCCCATCTCTACCAAAGATATAAAAATTAGCCAGGCATGGTGGCAGGTGCCTGTAATCCCAGCTACTCGGGAGGCTGAGGCAGGAGAATTGCTTGAATCTGGGAGGCAGAGGCTGCAGTGAGCCGAGATGGTGCCCTGCACTCCAGCCTGGGTGACAGAGCAAGACTCCATCTCAAGAAAATGTTTTCAAAATTATATTGCACTACCCCAAAATACTAGGTGGTATCAAATGTGTGTATTTGTATCTTGAGAATACCTGTGCTGATAAACTGTATAGGATGTATTAGGATGGTATAGAACCACAGCAGCTTTAGTCTATAAGGTGGTTTTGTTTAAAAGAAGTAGGGAAGGCTGGGCATGGTGGCTCACACCTGTAATCCCAGCACTTTGGGAGGCCGAGGCAGGTGGATCACGAGGTCAGGATATTGAGACCATCCTGGCTAACATGGTGAAAAACCCTGTCTCTACTAAAAATACAAAAAAAAACAAAAACAAAAACTAGCCGGGCGTGGTGGTGGGTTCCTGTAGTCCCAGCTACTCTGGAGGCTGTGGCAGGATAATTGCTTGAACCTGGGAGGTGGAGGCTGCAGTGAGCCGAGATCGTGCCACTGCACTCCAGCCTACTGCACTCCAGCCTGGGTGACAGAGCGAGACTCCGTCTCAAAAAAAATGTAGAGAAGAGGAAAAATCAGAACAAAGAAATTAGCAAAGCAACAGGGCTCATTTCCTGTTTGGGGTAGGAAGCTGTATTCCTTTTATTCTTCTGATTTCCAAAGAAAGAAAAACATTTTTGTGGGCCCTGGACACTGTGCCTACTGGGTTAAGTAGGCCTTGGTCAGTAGATGAATAATGAGCTAAGTGATCAAGTTCCCATATTTCAATCTCACATCTATAAAACTGAAAAATGTATATCCATTCATTCAATGGGGACCATTTTTCCCACACACGAAGCACATGTTTACAGCAGACAGGCTGAGAAACATATCCGCAGCCAAACTAAAAAAAATACCATGACAGTCAAGAATCATAAAGTTTACTGTTTCTTTTCCATCATTTGGCACATATCCAAGGCACATTAGAAAATTAGAAATCATAAATTACTTTGTAGAAAAATAATCCCTCCCTTCTGTACATACACAAGTATTTCCACGAACATGGACAAAACCATTTCCCTATTACAAGGTGATTTGAAAATGGACTCAGGACAAACCCATATACGTGTAGCTCTAGGCCAATAACATAAAAATAACAGTATAATCTATAGAAATTTATAAAAAGGAATAAATGGCAATAAATTCTAAACGAAAGTAACTTTGACCTGGTTTGTGCTGTTAAGTTTTGAATTTGAATCAAAAGACTAAGATGTGCCAAATCTACTCACTAATCCAGTAACCATCCCGTCAGGTGTGAGTGTGACATTCAAGGGAGGTTCTCAACAAAAAGGGATGTTTCTAGAAACACTGCTACAGGTGCACGTGTAGTAACCGAATATCTGTACCTACTTGTTAGAAGGAAAATGATAACCACCCTTTCCCATATGCATGATGTGGAACAGGTCTGATGCATCCTTTCACTAAAATGAACATCAAAATGGGATTGAGGCATCTTTTGGTTCGAGTGTTGCTTTGCAAAGAAACGTTGTCCAGCTGCTGCTTTCTTCCTTCAGATATGACATTTCAGCCTGGCCTCCACAGTACCATGAAACCTAAATTACTTCTCTCCAGCTTAATCCCAGGTGGAGGAATTCTAGCTGTGGTTTGTGAATGTACACAGGTCAGAGAGGTTTAGCACCTTTTGGGAGGAGGAGGAGGTCAGAATGTGGTGGTGAAACCTCTCCCACTGTGACCAACAAACCCTCATACTTAAAAAGAAGCATGCACCTCTGGCTTAAGGATCTGGATGCTACTGGAATTTTTGTCTGTTTCAAGTGTATTCATTCGCTTTGAAGAGGAGAGAGATGGTGGTGGTTAACTTTTTTGTTGCATTCTTTCCTGCCACAGAAAAGCTTTCAGGAACTTGGTGCTGAAGACTTCTCAAGCCAGTTTCATGGAAGCACAGTTAGTCCTCAGATGTGTTCACACTCAGCATCTTGTTGCATCCTTGCTTCCTGACAGTGGGTTCAACTCCTCATTCCTGTTAGGACCGGGAAGCACTAACCCCTTGGGGAGTGGGGAGGGGGCCAGCAGCCTCCGGGCCCTGGGACACGACCGCATCCTCTACCGTGTGTCTCCGCAGCATCCGCCTGTGTCCAGGGCCAGTCTGTGTCAGTCCAGGCCTCTCCGGCCAGTCGCTGTTGCCTTTCTCAGCAGCATGAGATCCACTCTGAGCTGGCGGGTTATTCTGTCTCAGTGTGACACTTTGCCTCCCTGGCTAAAGAAAAAGTACATTTTGAACCGTTCACGTCCTCACTGTACTGGAAGCCCCACAACCATGACAGTGACAGCTGCCCCTTAGTGCCTAGTGTCACACAACGTGCTCAGTGCTTGACAGGCATAATTCCAATTCTCACATCCCTGTCGTGGTAACATGACATGTGCATACTACATGTGTCAGACACAGAGTAAATGTTTCACTTGTTTGCACAATCTCTGTGACTCTAGGAGGCATGTACTACTATCGTTATCCCTGTTTTACACCTGAGGAAACAAGATCAGCAAAGTTAAGCCACCTGCCTAAAGTCCCACAGCTAGCAAGGGAAAAGCTAGCACTTGATGGAACTCAGGTAGATTTCAACGATTCTGGCTTTCCCACAAAGCAGCAGGTCTCCTAGCAACACCACGTAAGACTAAATATGATATCAAAATTAGTCATGTTAATTAAAATCATTTTAATTATCTAAAACAACAATTTAGAACTTTTGTGTATTTGTTCCAACAAGCCTATGCTACATACGCTATAAATTCTCATCAGCAATAAGGAAAGCCGTGGTCCTGAGAAGAATCACTGTCTCCGATCACAGGTTTTCCATCAAGCTTCTGAGTGATTGAAAAATGCAGTAGGGTCCGGGCACGGTGGCTCACGCTTGTAATCCCAGCACACTGGGAGGCCGAAGCAGGCAGATCACTTGAGGTCAGGAGTTCAAGACCAGCCTGGCCAACGTGGTGAAACCGCGTCTCTACTAAAAATACAAAAAAATTAGCTGGGAATAATGGCACATGCCTGTAATCCCAGCTACTCGGGAGGCTGAGGCGGGAGAATGCTTGAACCCGGGAGGTGGAGACTGCAGTGAGCCGAGATCGTGCCACTGTACTCCAGCCTGGGCCACAGAGCAAGACTCTGTCTCAAATAAATAAAATGCAGTGGGAAGATGGCCACATAAAGAATCGTCTGAGCAACTGTACACCATACTTGGAGACGTCATTTACCCATCTATATACAAACTGTCGTTTTCTTTCTTTTGTGATTAAAACCATAGTAAATTTGGGATGTTTCATCTCCTGTAAGCACCAAGACCTGTAGTTTCCCACACATATAACACTTTCCACTCCTCTGCTCAGAAATGTACTTTTAATTATGACAATCAGTGAAGTCTGTACTCTACACTGTCCCATGAAATAATTCCAGTTTTAACTGTTGCTAACTCACGGCGCAGGGAATAATGAAGATGACGATCAAGGAGATGTGTTTACCATGGATTACTTCTGACAAAGCCAGGCTTTAGAAAATATGATTAAAAGCCAGTGTTTAGTAACTTACCTCATGCAAAGAACCTTCGGTTAAATTAGGGACACTTCTATCTCTTGCCATAATCTCCCTTGAAGTCTTTCCCCTAAAACCCAAAATAAACTAAAATAAATATTTGGGTCAGTGGCATGAAACACTCTGGTTGGCCACAAGGTGGCAGCATTTTTGACATTATTAGGTGCAGATTTGTCCATAACCAATTACAATTGAAGCAGCTTACGTGCAGCTTGGAGTAAACTAGGGGCAAAAGCACAGAAATCAACTTGATTTTCATACTCACTTAAACTGACCAGCTGAGTGGACAAAGTAAAACTGTCTTGTAAAAGGCTCATCTGGTAGATCGTACAGTTTTGAGTTCCCTGTAGATAAAAAGATAAACATCTAAAAACTTCAAAAACAGTTGTAAAGATTATTCAAAAATTACAGCATAGACACAATCTTTCTATTCTCAGATTTACAAAATTTAGAAACTGAAGCACTGAATTTGCTTAAAGAAACACAGCTAGTACCTATTTATAACAGGCTGAGTATCTCCAATCCAAAAATCTAAAGCCTAAAATGCTACAGGCTGGGTGCAGTGGCTCATGCCTGTAATCCCAGCAGTTTGGGAGGCCAAGGTGGGCATATCACTTGAGGTCAGGAGTTCAAGACCAGCCTGGGCAACATGGAGAAACCCCATCTCTACCAAAAATACAAAAACTTAGCCAGGCGTGGTGGTGCACACCTATAATCCCAGCTACTCAAGAGGCTGAGGCAGGAAGACTCGCTTGAACCCAGGAGGCAGAGGTTGCAGTGAGCTGAGATTGCACCACCACACTCCAGCCTGGGCGACAAAGCAAGACTCCATCTCAAAAAAAAGCTACAAAATCCAAGACATTTTGAACTCTTTGACATCATGCTCAGAAGAATCTGATTTCCTGATTTAGATCCTCAACCAATGAGTATAATGTAAACATTCCAAAACCCAAAACACTGCTGGTCCCAAGCATTTGAGATAGGGGGTAGTCAGCCTGTATTATGAGAACCCCCATGAAATAGAAAAAAAAAACCTTAACTCCCTTAACTCCCCTAGCCACAACCAATTACGGTGAGACAGTCTCAGGGTTATCCAGATATGTGAATGGGTTTATCCATATTACTGTATTGCATTATTGCATACCTCACTGGATGAGATAATATTTCATATTGTAAATTTTAAAAAAAAGTAGAACAAGGACCCCTTCTAAGCTTTTTATAAAGAAGAAAATACTTCAGTACCACTGCTGTTTGGCAAGGGCTATTCTAATTATAATCAACCTCTGTACACGTACAAACTTAAAAAAAAAAATCTTGAGGCCGGGCGTGGTGGCTCACACCTATAACTCCAGCACTTTGGGAGGCCAAGGCGGGCGGATCACTTGAAGTCAGGAGTTTGAGACCAGCCTGGCCAACATTGTGAAACCCCGTCTCTACTAAAAATACAAAAATTAGCCAGGCATGGTGGCATGTGCCTGTAATCCTAGCTACTCGGGAGGCTGAGGAAGGGGAATCCCTTGAACCCAGGAGGAAGAGGTTGCAGTGAGCCGAGATTGCACCACTGCACTCCAGCCTGGGTGACAGAGTGAGACTCTGTCTCAAAAAAACTAACTAAATAAAAAATCTTGGTGGCTCACACCTATAATCCCAGCACTTTGGGAGGCCAAGGCGGGCGGATCACGAGGTCAGGAGATGTAGACCATCCTGGCTAACACCATGAAGCCCCTCTCTACTAAAAATACAAAAACAAAATTAGCTGGGCGTAGTGGCTGGCACCTGTAGTCCCAGCTACTCGGGAGGCTGAGGCAGGAGAATGGCGTGAACCCGGGAGGCAGAGCTGGCAGTGAGCCGAGATCACGCCACTGCACTCCAGCCTGGGTGACAGAGCGAGACTCTGTCTCAAAAAAAAAAAAAAAAAAAAAAAAAAAAAATCTTGAAAGGTAGCATTTACCTTGGATGTCCAGGAAATGCCCAGAACACCTGACTTTGGAACATGAGGCATGAAAGAAACTATCCCAGACTGTTCCCCATCTCCATAGGCAGATGCCTGAAACTTCAAGGTGGTGTTGACAGTTTCTATCTTATTTCCTCAGGAAACATCATTACCATAAACCAGAAAACTAGTAACAAAAAAAGCTTACCCATAGTCTGATAAATTGGGAGGTACATACATTTCTTTGGTGCCTGTATCTCCTCCAGGCATGATTATAATTACACTTTACATAAACAATTAAATGAACACCAGCAACTACTCATGAATGTGTTAATATACCCAAGTTGAGCATGACAGAAAGAAGGTAAACTCTTACATTTTTTCCTGATCTTAACAGTGACATACTCCTTGCGGTCGGTTTCAGCCACATCATCTAATGAAGCAACACAGCTTGGTACCACCTGAAGCAATTCCATTATTTTTGAATTCTGCAATTTGAAAGGGAAAAGGAACAGTAATGTTTTTATTCTTTTTTAATAGGTTATTTGTTTTTGATCTAAATGTCAGCATTAGTGTGACTGGGCAGAAAAAGCTCAGAAATAATTACAAATGGAGCTTGGAGGCCATAAACTCCAGTGGTAAAAGCAGGCCTGCGTGGGGAGCCCGGCTCTGCCCTCTCCGTGGCCTCCACGCTGGGGATTCAACCACTCCGTGCAACCAGCTCAACCATAATAAGATCTACTATTATATGCTTATCATGAGGCTGTTGAGGGCCCCCCATATAGTGAGTACTCATTGAAACACATTAATTAACTGGACACAGTGGCTCACACGTGCAATCCCACCACTTTGGGAGACTGAGGTGGGAGGATCGCTTGAGCCCAGGAGTTCAAGATTAGCCTGGGCAACACAGCAAGACCCTGTCTCTATTTAAAAATAATAAAAGGCCATGAGCGATGGCTCACGCCTGTAATCTCAGCACTTTTGAGAGGCCGAGGCGGGTGGATTGCTTGAGCCCAGGCAGTCGAGACCAGCCTGGCCAACATGGCGAAACCCTGTCTCTATTAAAAAAAAATTAGCTGGGCATGGTGGCACATGCCTATAGTCCAGCTACTTGGGAGGCTGAGGTTGGAGGATCATCTGCGCCGAGGTCAAGGCTGCAGTGAGCCAAGATTGCACCATTATATACTCCAGCCTGGGCAACAGAGTGAGACCCTGTCTCAAAAAATAATAATAATAAAATTAAAAATTTTAAAAGCCAAAAAAAATTCAACACAATCATTTAAGAAAGTACTAAACTGAGGGTTTAAAATATTTCAATTCTGTCACTGAAAATTAATATAAGGAGGCCAGGCACAGTGGCTCACGTCTGTAATCCCAGCACTTCAGGAGGCCAAGGGAGGTGGATCAGTTAGGTCAGGTGTTCGAGACCAGCCTGAGCAATATGGTGAAACCCGTCTCTACAAAAAATACAAAAAAAATTTAGCCAAGTGTGGTGCCACGCGCCTGTAATCCCAGCTACTCAGGAGGCTGAGGCATGAGAATCACTTGAACCCAGGAGGCAGAGGTTGCAGTGAGCCAGGATCACGCCACAACAGAGCAAGACTCTGTCTTAAGAAACAAGAAATTACTCTAAGGAGCCTATCCATGGAGTGGATTGATGGTGATGTTAGCTTCTCAGTTGTGTCACTTAACAGCCTACTCGCTGTCTATCTTGAGTAGAAAACAAAAGAAAGACTCAGCAGGAAAACAGGAACAGAAACAGCTGCCGCTCACCAGGGGAAAAGGACCCTTCCCCACCGCCCTCCACGCAAGCACCCACAGCACTGGAGAAGGCAGTAAGCCAATAATCACGATTCCTATAGCACTCAAGGACTTTTACTTTCATTTTTTTGAGACAAAGTCTCTGTTGTCCAGGCTGGATGGGGTGCAGTGGCACAATCCCAGCTCACTACAGCCTTGACCTCCTGGGCTCAAGCGATCCTCCCACCTCAGCCTCCTGAGTAGCTGGGACTACAGGCATGCACCACTATGCTCGGCTAATTTTTTGATTTTTTGTAGAGAGGGGGTCTCACTATGTTGCCCAGGCTGGTCATGAGCTCCTGCGCTCAAGTGCTTCTCCTTCCTTGGCGTCCCAAAGTGCTGGGATTACAGGCATGAGCCACTGTGCCTGGCCTCAAGGAGTTTTAAATCCACCAACGAAACAAACCTTCTCCATTGTCCTGCTAAGATAACGGCTGTGTTCACACTGCGAGGATGGTGAGAACAGAACATCATGACTTGCTCCTTCCTGAGTGCCTGACTCTATGTAACTACTGGATTAACTACTGGACCATGGCCCTACTGCTGGCTGGGGGGAGCCCCTCCACTCAGGCCTTTGAAAACCACCCATGAAAAGAATGATTCCTGGTTCCCAGAGCACCACCTCTGACCAGGAAACTGAGGACCAGCCATCTACCCACGCTGTGGACTTCTGGCACACCAACTACACCCAGTCCAGCGATGCCAAGGGCCAGGCGTTGCTCTTTCAGATCCAGCTTAAACACAAGGGATCCAGAGGGAGCTGTGAGGAGCTCAGGATTCCCTCGGCTCTTCGACCCTCTCCGCCTACCTGTTCAGCATAGTCTACAGCCGTGCGCTGCCGCTTGTTCAGCACCTGAACTGATGCTCCGTGGAGCAGAAGCAGCTCTACCACGAAGACGTGCTTTTCAATCACAGCCTCGTGCAGTGCTGTGTTGCCCTTATTGTTAGAAGCGTTAATGGAGGCTCCATGCTGGAAAGAGAAACCACACGATCAAAAGGAACGCTATGAAACGTCAGCATGGAATCTGGCTGTGGGTATACAGGTATTCGCTATAAAACACATTCAACTTTTCTTATGTCTGAAAGTTTTCTTAAAATTTTGGGGGGAAAAGTAATAATGAGAAAAAAAGATTTATAGACAAAGAGTTCACTGCAGCATTTATCCTAATAGCAGAGAAAACAGAAGCCACTTAAATGTACAGAGCAGAAAGAGGTTGAAAGAAATCACTATGGTATATCCATAGTTATGCAACCATTAAAAATCAAAGTTTAAGTAAATAAGTTTCTACATTAAACAACATTAAGACAGAAAACAATACTTGGGGCCAGGTGCAGTGGCTCATGCCTATAATCCCAGCACTTTGGGAGGCAGAGGCAGATGGATCACCTGAGGTCAGGAGTTCAAGACCAGCCTGGCCAACATAATGAAATCCCATCTCTACTAAAAAAAAAAAAAAAACCAAAAAACAAAAAAAATTAGCTGGGCATGGTGGTGGGCGCCTGTAGTCCCAGCTATTCGGGAGGCTGAGGCAGGAGAATCACTTGAACCCCAGGGGCAGAGGTTGCAGTGAGCTGAGAGTGAGCCACTGCATTCCAGCCTAGGTGACAGAGCAAGACTCCATCTCGGAAACAGAGAAAACAATACTTGGCGAGGCGCAGTGGCTTACACCTGTAATCCAGCACTTTAGGAGGCCAAGGCAAGAGGATCGTTTGAGCTCAGGAGTTTGAGACCAGCCTGGGCAACATAGTGAGACCCCCATCTCTACTAAAAACAAACAGCAAAAACTAGCCAGGTGCAGTGATGTGTACCTGTAGTCCCAGTTACCTGGGAGGCTGAGGCAGGAGGATCACCTGAGCCTGGGAGACTGAGGCTGCAGTGAGCTGTGAGGGTGCCACTGCATTCCAGCCTGGGCCACAGAGCAAGACCTCGTCTCAAAAAAAATAGCACTGAAACTATACACATTTTTTTAAAAGTCCACCATGATGAGTTTCCCTTGAGTAGCAGAGTCATGGACAAGTTGATTTTTCCCTACTTCTTTAAGGAATTCTAATCCATTCACATAACCTTTTTCAAGAGCAGCAGGGACAGAGGCGGCCACTCAGCCCATGCTCAGGTAACAGCGTGACACATTCCCGGTCAGTGAGGTGAGACCCAAACCCTTGGCAAAAGCAGCATCGGAGCTCTTGAGACTGCATCCTGGATGCTGAGGCACCGTCCGTTCCCATCGGAGAACCCCGTGTGGGAAGGCGCACGCCCCGCTCCTTTCCCCAGAGGCCTGGCGCTGATGGGTGGCCGGGCCTCTCCAACCCCAGTGCGCTGCAGGGGTCGCTGGGTGGAAACACCCCGTTAACTGGCGCAGGCGTGTAGACCGGGGGTAGGGAGGGGCCCTCACCTGTAGCAGCAGTGCCGCAACCTCGTGATGGCCACCGGAGCAGGCGTAAATGAGGGGCGTGTTTCCACTGAGGTCCTTCTTATTGGGTTTTGCATTTGAATCTAATAGACACTTCACCACCTGGGCCAGAGAAGGAAAACGTGCAAACTTAATCAAAATTTCTGTCACTTCCTGCCGGAGAAAAATTATGAAAAAAAAAACAAATAAAAAAAGAAAATAAGAAAAGTTTCTGGAGAGAAATCCTGAAGTTTGATATTCTTTTGACTTGTCTCTGAGCTTATTATTTTGTTGTTGTTGTTTTTTGGTTTTTTTGTTTTTTTTTTTTTTCAGACAGAGTCTCGCTCTGTCGCCCAGGCTGGAGTGCAGTGGCGTGATCTTGGCTTACTCCAGCCTCCGCCTCCCAGGTTCAACTGATTCTCATGCCTCAGCCTCCTGAGCAGCTGGGACTACAGGTGCCTGCCACCACGCTTGGCTGATTTTCTGTATTTTCAGTAGAGATGGGGTTTCACCATGTTGGCAGGGCTGGCCTCGAACTCTTGACCTCAGGTGATCCACCCATCTCGGCCTCCCAAAGTGCTGGGATTACAGGCATGAGCCACCATGCCCAGCCGTCTCTGAGCTTATTGAGAAGACTTTAGACCCTCAGGAGAAAAGGGACCAGGTGAAGAGGGGAGGGCTACCGTCTGCTGCGGGGCTGCTCTGTGCGGGTGAAGCGCAGGGTGACGGTGATCTCACTTCACCCGATGTGCTGGGCGACAGTAATCTCACTTCACCTTTCTATCCTTTCTACCTCAGGGAGAGCTGCAATCGCCACTCCGAATTTACAGATTAGGAAAGCCATGCCTGAAGCTCTATGCTAGGTGTTGGCGAGAGAGATGCAAGACCTGAAATATGGCTCCTGTCTTTAGAAAGTTAACAGTAGAACTGATAAAGGAAAATGAAAAAATATACACACAGTTTTCCTTCAAGAAAAGCAGGGCCTGGTGCTGTGGCTCATCCCTGTAATCCCAGCACTTTGGGAAGCCAAGGTGGGAGGATTGCTTGAGTTCAGGAGTTCAACACCAGTCTGGACAACATGGTGAAATCCCGTCTCCACAAAAAAAAAAAAAAAATTATCTGGGTGTGGTGGTGCATGCCTGTGGTCCCAGGTACTAGGGAGGGAGGCTGAGATGGGAGGATTGTTTGAGCCCAGGAGATTGAGGCTGCAGTGTGAGCTGAGATTGCATCACTGCACTCCCGCACTCCAGCCTGGGAGACAGAGCAAGACACTGTCTAAAAAGAAAAAAAAAGCAAAAAACCCCAGCACTTTCGAAAAGTTAATCACTCCAAAATTCAAAATTCTCCCTTGAGCCCCTCTATGGGGCTCTGACTGTTGTTTATGAAGTGCTGAACTGTTTGGCCCAGAGCAAGGCACTGTCGGGGTGTAAAGGTGGTAAGATGACTGTGGGGACAGGCTCGGTGGCCACCACACAAGCTCAGGAGCCAGATCCTGCTGGGGGCAGAAATCAGAATGACAACCTTGGTACCACCCAGATGGGAGTGGCAGTGGGGCGGGGACTGGCTCCACCCCCAGGGAGCACCAGGGCTCTGTGCTCTGAGGCTGAGTGGCCTACCGTGTGCACCTCAGAATCTCAGGGCTCGGGAGAGCAGTGTCCTCTGGGGTAGCCACCAAACCCCTACAGCGTTCACACCAAGGTCCTAGCCCAAAGCAGACACCCTGCTCCACCGCCCCCCGACGCAGAGCCGGAACCTGAAAGTGGCCCTGCTGGCAGGCCAGGTGGAGCGGGACGGCTTGGTCTGCGTTCCTGGCACCCGAGTTGGCCCCGTGCTTCAGCAGGAGGGGGATGAGGTCCGCCCGGCCGTGCAGGGCGGCGACATGCAGCGGGGAGGAGCTGTCCTGGCTGGTCACGTTCACACCAAGCCCACTGGCAGGAACCTTCGCCAGCCTCTGGGAAGCACAGAAAGTGGAAACGGAAACATCATCAGTATTGAAGAAACTGGGCTGGAATGACTGGCGCCATGTGCCCCCCCACAGCTCCCACGCACAATGCGGGATCATAGTGGGATCCAGGATAGATTCCAATTCGTTTAGAAGCACGTGGCATGCCAAAGAAGTGCAGTGGCACCACCACAGCTCACTGCAGCCTCGACCTCCTGGGCTCAAGTGATCCTCCTGCCTCAGCCTCCCAAGTAGCTAGCTCCACAGGTGCAAATCATTGTGCCCAGCTAATTTTTTTTTTTTTTTTTTTTAGAGATGGGGTCTCACCAAGTGGCCCAGGCTGGTCTTGATCTCCCAGGCTCATGTGATCCTCCCACCTCAGCCTCCCAAAGTGCTGAGACTACAGGTGTATGCCACTGTGCCTGGCTAATTTCACTTTTTTTGTATTCACCAGGGCTGTAGAGCCTCCAAATTCACTTTGAGGGGCATGGCCACAGCCCCGCAAAGGCGATGAGATTCACTTGCTGTTTGCACCTCTGTTTAAACCACCACTCAAGAAACAGTGATTCTTGGGTTTAGGTGAGAGTAATTTTACTTTATGATGATTAAAAATGTTACCTCTTTTTAAAAAAATACTGTATGCTAAATTAAAGGCTGAATTTTACTATATGTAAATTATATCTCAAAAATAAAAAACAAAGAAGCTGGAAAACACACGTGCACATACACACACACGCTAAATGAAATACCCTGCATATTTATCAGAATGGCTAAAGTTAAAAAGTCAAGGCTGGGCACAGTGGCTCATACCTGTAATCCCAACACTTTGAGAGTCCGAGGTGGGCGGATCACCTGAGGTCAGGAGTTCTAGACCATCCTGGCCAACATGGTGAAACTCCGTCTCTACCAAAAATACAAAAATTAGCTGGGTGTGGCGGCGCCTGCCTGTAATCCCGGCTACATTACAGGCGTGCATTGGGCTATAGAATCGCTCGAACCCAGGAGGTGAAGGTTGCAGTGAGCCAAGATTGCACCACTGCACTCCAGCCTGGGTCACTGCAACCTCTGCCTCTCGAGTTCAAGCGAATTCTCCTGCCTCAGCCTCCCGAGTAGCTGGGATTGCAGGCGTGTGCCACCACACCCGGCTGATTTTTGTATTTGTAGTAGAGACAGGGTTTTGCCATGTTGGCTAGGCTGGGCAACAGAGCGAGACTCCATCTCCAAAAAAAAAAAAAAAGTCAAAATACCAAATGTTGGCAGGGATGTGGAGCAACTGTAACACTCACACCCTGCTGGAGGGAACAGAAACTACTCCAACCACTTTGGAAAACTGGCAGTTTCTTATAAGGTTAAACATATCCTCACTACATAATCCAGCAATTATACTCCTAGGTGTTTACCCAACAACGCATATATCCACACAAAGGCCTGTACACAAATGTTCACGATGGCTTTATTTACAAATCCAGAAGCAGGAAAACTACTCAGATGTCCATCAACAGGTGAATGAAACAACAAATTCTGGTGTGTCCATCCAATCAACTACTATCCAGCAATGAACTCCTGATCCAACATGGGTCTCAAAAGTATACTGAGTCAAAGAAGCCAGACACAAAAAGGGACATGCGTTACAATTCCACTTACAAAAGATTCTAGAAAGTGTTAACTAATCCATGATGATGAAAAGCGGGTCAGGGGTTGCCTGGGAGAGGCGATGGGGGAATGGGGGAGTCAGAGCGGGGGGACGGCAAAGTCTCATAGGAAACTCTTGCAAGTGAGGGAAACGTTGTGTATCTTGATGGTGGTGATGGTTCCACAGGTTTATATATCTGTAAAACTTGCCAAATTGTATACTTTAAATACATATGCTTTATGTAAATATAAATTATATAATTATAATTTATATAATTATATAATTTATATAATTATTATAATTTATATAATTATATTTCAATAAAATATTTTAAAACAAATTCTAAAACACCACTAGAGGCCGGGTGTGGTGGCTCACGCCTATAATCCCAGCACTTTGGGAGGCTGAGGCGGGAGGATCGCTTGGGCCCAGGAGTTCGAAACCAGCCTGGACAACACAGCCAAGATCCTGTCTCTACAAAAATAAAAAAATAGGCCGGCAAGGTAGCTTATGCCTGTAATCCCAGCACTTTGGGAGGCCGAGGCGGGTGGATCATGAGGTCAAGAGATTGAGACCATCCTGGCCAACATGGTGAAACTCCGTCTCTACTAAAAATACAAAAATTAGCTGGGCGTGGTGGCATGCGCCTGTAGTCCCAGCTACTCAGGAAGCTGAGGCAGGAGAATTGCTTGGACCTGAGAGGCAGAGGTTGCAGTGAGCCAAGATCGTGCCACTGCACTCCAGCCTGGCGACAGAGCAAGACTCTGTCTCACAAAAATAAATAAATAAATAAATAAATAAAATAAAATAGCCCAACATGGTGGTACATGCCTGTAGTCCCAACCATTTGGGAGGCTGAGGCAAAAGGATCCCTTGGGGCCCAGGAGTTTGAGGCTTCAGTGAGCTATGATTGCACCACTGCACTCTGGCCTTGGTGACAGACCAAGACTGTCTCTAAAAAAAAAAAAAAAATTAAGAAAAAGTTTAGGCCAAGCGTAGTGGCTCATACCTATAATCCCAGCACTTTGGGAGGCCGAGGCAGGCGGATCACTTGAGGTCAGGAGTTTGAGACCAGCCTGGCCAACATGGCAAAACCCTGTCTCTACTAAAAATACAAAAATTAGCCAAGTGTGGTGGCACGTGCCTGTAGTCCCAGGTACTTGAGAGGCTGAGGCAGGAAAATGTCTTGAACCCAAGAGGCAGAGGTTGCAGTGAGCTGCTATCACGCCACTGTACTCCAGCCTGGGCGACAGAGGGAGACTCTGTCTCAAAAAAGGAAAAAAAGAGTAATACATAAAACACCACTGGAGGCCTGGTGCAGTGTTTCATGCCTGTAATTTAAAAACATCACTGGGCTAGAAGAGGATGGGGGCAGTGGATTTTCATTTAATCACAGACATGAAGCAGTTTAGTGCTGTGTCTTTTTGAGAAATTACAAAAAGAGAATAAGAGGTTTAGAAGTACAGGAAACCTAAGACTTCATTCTAATTGAGTTCCACAGTATTTTACTGTGTAATTAAAGTGGGAAAACACAGGGAGGAGGAAAATGGCAAAAACAGCAGCAGCAGAGACGCAGCAATCTCGCCACACACAGGTACTGAGAGCCCGAGGGCTTCGTCACTTCCCATCAGATGCTAGGGAACACCATCTGCCTTTCTTAACCTGCATTTTCATAGCCGCCCATCTCGGGGAAATTGCATTCTGAACCATGTGCATCCAGCAGCACGGGGCCAGGTCAAAAGGTGCACATCCCCAATGTACATGTTACCTCATAGCTGAAAAACGTTTGAGGGAAAACTTCAGTCATTTTCAATATCCTTAGAGTCACCCACGCTCAAGTTCTTTTTAGAAATGGTAAAATTATCCTACAATATAAAGGCTAACATCACTCTATTTTGTAAAGTCAAACCCATTTTCTTTTTTTTGAGACGGAGTTTCACTCTTGTTCCCCAGGCTGGAGTGCAATGGCATGATCTCGGCTCACTGCAACCTCCGCCTCCTGGGTTCAAGTGATTCTCCTGCCTCAGCCTCCCGAGTAGCTGGGATTACAGGCATGCACCACCATGGCCAGCTAATTTTGTATTTTTAGTAGGGATGGGGTTTCTCCATGTTGGTCAGGCTGGTCTCGAACTCCTGACCTCAGGTGATCTACCTGCCTCGGCCTCCCAAAGTGCTGGGATTACAGGCGTGAGCCACTGTGCCTGGCCAAATTCATTTTCTTTTTTATTTTATATTTTATATTTTTAGTTTCTTAGAGACAGGGTCTCACTCTGTTGGCCAGGCTGGTCTCAAACTCCTGGCCTCAAGTGATCCTCCAGCCTCAGCCTCCCAAAGTGTTGGGATTACAGGTGTATGACACTGAGCCCAGCCTAATTCTCTTAGTATGGTACATACACATCTATAATTAGATAGCTAACACGTGAATGCATGCTATGTATGCAACAGCATTTACAACTGCTTGAAAGAAGATGAAATACTGAGGTGTACACTTAACACAACACAGGCAGGATCTGTATGCTGAAAAAAATCACAAAATATTGATGAAAGAAGTCAAAGAAGGCCTAAATACTTGGATAGTTGTACCATGTTCATGAAGACTCAACATATGTTGAGTCATACGATGTTATTTCTCCCCAGTTCATCTATAGCTTTAATGTAATTCCTATCAAAATCTGAGCAAGGTATTTTGTAGACATACAGAAGCTAATTCTAAAATTGATACAGCTCAGACCAGTCTGGGTACTATAAGAGTGAGTCAGTAAGTAAGTAAACAAGTAGGTAAATAGATAAATAAAATCTACATGGCAAGGCACAGGCCACAGAATAGCCAAAATATTCCTGGCAAAGAAGAATAAATTAGGAAGAATCATTCAATCCAATACTGAGGCTTACTACACAGCATCAGCAATCAAGACAGCACGGTACTGGTAGGATGGGCCCATAGATCAACATAGCAGAACAGAGAACCCAGAAATAGATCCACACAATCTATAGCCAACCGAGGTACAAAGGCAAGTCACGCGAGGAGGGAGAGGCTTTTCAACAAATGGTGCTGGAGCAAGTGGACATTTGTAGGCAAGAAAAAAAAGAAGAACCTCAACCTAAATCTCACACTTTGAGTAAAAATTAACACAAATTGGATCATGGACTTAACTATAAAATATAAAATTATAACTTAAAAAAACAGGAGAAAGTTGGAAATCTAGAGCAAGGCAAAGAATTCTCAGACTTGACACCAGAAGTATAATCTATAAAAGGAAATATTGACAAACTAGATGTCTAAAAACCTTTTTCTCTGTGAAAGCCCATGTGAGGAGATTATAGACAAGCTATAGACTAAAAGAAAATATCTGCAAAGCACGTATCTGACAAACACCCACATATATAGAATATATAAAGAACTCTCAAAATTCAATGATAAAGCCAAAAACAAACCAATTAGAAAATGGGCAAAACAAATGAACAGATGTTTCACTGAAGAACATATACAGATGGCAAATAAGCACATGAAAAGCTGTTCAACAGTATCAGCCATTAGAGAAATGCAAATTAAGGCCACACTGAGATAGTACTACACACCTATCTGAATGGCTAAAACAGAAAATAATGACCACACCCAGTGCTGGAGAGGAAGAGGAGAAACTGGATCACTCATACATCGCTGGTGGGCATGTAAAACGATACAGCCTGCTTGGGAGAAGACTGTCAGTTCCTTATAAAAATGAACGATGGAATTGCCATGCAATGACCACATGACTCCGCAATTACACTCTTGGGCACTTAACCTAGAAAAATGAAAACTTGTGTTCTTACCAAAATGTCTACTTGAATGTTTGTTCGTGGCAGTTTTATTGATAATATTCCCCAAACTAGCAACAAACTACATGTCCTTGGACATTCCACAGTGAGTATATGCCACCATTAAACAAATGGAATGCCACCCCGCCATGGAGAAACAGACCTGATTCTAGGCAACAGTGTGGAATCAAATGGAGCAAAGAAAGCCAGTCCCAAAAGGTCATATGTATACTGTGTGATTACATTTATGTAACTTTTTTTTTTTTTTTTTTTTGAGACGGAGTCTCGCTCTGTCGCCCAGGCTGGGGTGCGGTGGCACGATCTCGGCTCACTGCAAGCCCCGCCTCCCGGGTTCACGCCATTCTCCTGCCTCAGCCTCCCGAGTAGCTGGGACTATGAGTGCCCACCACCACGCCCAGCTAATTTTTTGTATTTTTAGTAGAGACAGGGTTTCACCATGTTAGCCAGGATGGTCTCAACCTCCTGACTTCGTGATCGCCCGCCTCAGCCTCCCAAAGTGCTGGGATTACAGGCATGAGCCACTTATGTAACGTTTTTGAAGTGACAGGATTAGAGAAATGGAGAACAGGTGAGTGGTTGCCAGGGGTTGGGGATGGTGGGGTGGGCGTGGCAGGGAGAGAGGTGGGTGTGGCTGTAAGAGGGCAGC
The DNA here is from genome assembly GCF_028878055.3 of Symphalangus syndactylus. Classification (NCBI taxonomy): domain Eukaryota; kingdom Metazoa; phylum Chordata; class Mammalia; order Primates; family Hylobatidae; genus Symphalangus; species Symphalangus syndactylus. Next base: position 56,203,422 of record NC_072435.2, read on the forward strand.
TTGAGTGATTGGTCTTGTGGTGAGAGAAGTGTTCTTGCAGGTGACAGACACGTGCTGCGTCTTGATGGTGGTGATGGCTTCACAGGTTTTACACGTGTAAATGCTCACCAGATTGTATAAATACATAGACTTTATTGTCTGTGAATTATACTTCAATAAAGGATTTAAAGACCAATTCTAAAACACTGGGCTAGAAAAGAATGGCCGGTTAGGTTTTAATCAAGGATATAAAGCAGTTTAGTGTTGTGTCTTTTTGAGACATTACAAAACAAGAATAAGAGGCTGTAAAAGAACAAGGAGGCCAGGCGCAGTGGCTCACGCCTGTAATCCCAGCACTTTGGGAGGCTGAGGTGGGCAGATCACTTGAGGTCAGGAGTTTGAGACCAGCCTGGCCAACATGGTGAAACCCTGTCTCCACTAAAAATACAAAAAATTAGTCAGGTGTGGTGGTGGGTTCTGTAGTCCCAGCTACTCAGGAGGCTGAGGCAGGAGAATCGCTTCAACCCAGGAGGCAGACGTTGCAGTGAGCCGAGATCGCCCGACAGAGCAAGACTCTATCTCAAAAAATAAAAAATAAAAAAAATTTAAAAAAAAGAACAAGGAGTATAAAAAAGTATCTGTCACAGAAAATATCTTGAATGTGACAGTGGATACATAAACCTACACATGTGGCACAACTATACAGAACTAAATACACACACACACACACACACACACGAGAACAAGCAGAACTGGGGAAATCTGAACTAAGATCCACAGATTGCATCAATGTTGATATCCTGGCTGTGATTCTGCACCATAGTTTTGCAAGGATGAGGGGAAAGCTGGGAGAGGGTTTGGGGATTTCTCTGCACTTGGAGGGAGAGTCCCCACGAAGAGTGAACTCACCTGAGTAAAAGCAGCAGCAGAACATGCGTGCAGCTTCCCTGGGGGGCTTTAGGTACCTGGAAGGAGACCCTCGAGCATCTGTTCATAAGCTCCTGCCATGGGACTCAGGGGCCCAGATAGCAGCCAAAACGCTAATCACAGGACACATCTCTGCTCACTTACCTGCCACGCAGGGAGCTGGCACCCGCCCTAGGCTAATGAGTCCCACCATATCTTGGGGAACACCTATTCACAGTCACGTAGAACAGTAATTATCTGGCTGAGAAATCGAGAACTTTCCTGAGGGAAAAAGGAAGAATTTGCTGGCCAGGAGCAGTGGCTCACGTCTGTAATCCCAGCACCGTGGGAGGCTGAGGCAGGAGGATCGCTTGAGCTTGGGAGGTCGAGACCAGCCTGGGCAACACAGAAAGGCCGAGTCTCTACAAAAAGAAACAAATTAGCCAGGTGTGGTGGTGCATGCCTGTGGTCCCAGCTAGTCAGGAGACTGAGGTGGGAAGATCATTTGAGCCTAGGCGGTTGAGGCTGCAGTAGGCCATGACTGTACCACAGCACTCCGGCCTGGGTGACAGAACGACACCCTGTCTCAAAAAAAAAAAAAAAAATTGCCTACGTTCCCCGACCTCCACCAACAGAAACAAAGCCGAACCTTCTGAGCTGGGGCACACTTGGGGCACTGGCACAATGGGTGACAGAATTCGGGGTCCGCTGCACTGACAGTGTCCTCCGCATCCTCCAGGTCCTCCTCTGTCCACTCCAACAGGTAACGCACCTGGTGATGGAGAGTAAGGGAAACAGGAACACATCCTCAGTGTCTTCGCATGCACAGTATCTTAAACACACACTGTCAACCGTTCCCAATCAGGGCACAGCTTCCTTCCCCAACCCCACAGCCATTTATAACCAGCTTCTGCTCCCTCATGAAGCCTTCCTCAGTCTTTCCACTTCAGAGCTTACGCCAGAGATTCTTTTCTTCTATCATAAAGAAGGGCAGGCAGGTCAGTGCTGCCTCAGGGTGATGGCTTTAAAACTCTAGTTCTAGGGCTGGGCGCAGTGGCTTATAGGTGTAATCCCAGCATTCTGCGAGGCAGAGGCCAGAGAATCGCCTGAGCCCAGGAGGTCAAGGCTACAGTGAGACATGATCACACCACAGCACTCCAGCCTGGGCAACAGAGCAAAACTGTCTCAAAAAAATAAACCCACCCTGGTCCTAGGGCACTTAGTGAGCACCTCACTCCCTCCTCCATTAAAAGTGGAAGATACGGCCAGGCATGGTGGCTCACGCCTGTAATCCCAGCACTTTGGGAGGCCTAAGCGGGCAGATCACCTGAGGTCAGGAGTTCGAGCCCAGCCTGGCCAACATGGTGAAACCCCGTCTCTGCTAAAAATACAAAAATTAGCCAGGTGTGGTGGCGCATGCCTGTAGTCCCACCTTCTCAAGAGGCTGAAGCAGGAGAATCGCTTGAACCCAGGAGGTGGAGGTTGCAGTGAGCTGAGATGATGCCACTGCACTCCTGGACGACAGAGCAAGACTCCGTCTCAAAAAAAAAAAAAAAAAGTAGAAGACACAGTCCTTTCAGGGGGCCAAAGGCAAGCTAGGGGAACCTGTCCGTCAGAATCTAAGGAAGGCTGTCTCCACTGTCCACTCATTTCACTCAGATGTACCTAATGGTTAGGACAGACGCCTTCCTTCAAGCCACAACATTCTCTTCAGGTGCCAGCCCAGGGCCGGCGGCTCCATCTCATCCAGATACCTGCTTATGACTCCTCGGAGCCCCAAGCCTCAGGCCCCCTCTCGTGGCCCAGGAATCCCAGCCGACCACAGCTTCTGCAGAGCCTCACAAACACCACTGGGCTCTGCCTTCATCTCTCTACTTCCTCCTCTCCCTAAAACGGTGCCCTCTCTTAAAACCAAGCTGCCTTCCTTGCATACTGGCTAGTGGGCCTGGGCTCTGAGCCCACACTCTGTGCCCCGGATGTGGTCTCTGGTCTTGGCAACGTCTCACCAAACTCCTGGAATATGGACATCTGAAAGGCAGGGCCCATGCTCGCTATGTGCCTGTATGTTGATCTGCCTCATTACTTGTCAGGAAAATGTAACATCGCCATTACCAAATATGCATTAAACATACCGCCCTCTGCACAAAATAAAGAGTCCACATGGCCCGAAACTGAACTGGAGACAAGAAACACAGGTGGGTGGCTGTTTTAAGCTAGAACAAGCTTTTTATAATACAAAGCACTTCTAAAGCTGGGCGTGGTGGCTCACACCTGTAATCACACAAGCACTTTGGGAGGCCAAGGCAGGAGAATCGCTTGAGGCCCGGAGTTCATCAGACTGGGCAATATAGCGAGACTCTATCGCTACAAAAAATTTGTTTATGATTAGCCAGGCATGGCCGTGCACAACTGTGGTCCCAGCTATTCAAGAGGCTGAGGCAAGAGGTTCACTTGAGTCCAGGAGTTCAAGGCTGCAGTGAGCCATGATCACGCCACTGCACTCCAGCCTGGGTGACAGAACAAGACCCTGTCTCTAAAAAATAAAAATGAAATAAAAAGCACTTCTAAAAACTCACCATTTCTAGATCTCCATCAGCAACTGCTCTTAAAAGTTTTTCTACCTTAATAAAAGGAACAAGAAAGTTAGAAAAATGATTTCAGTAATAAAATAATAATAGAAATAATATAAACATTCTGAAAACCTATTGGCTTGATTTGTCGAGTTTTAACATCTGATTTAGTACTTTTTTTTTTTTTTTGAGACGGAGTTTCGCTCTTATTGCTCAGGCTGGAGTGCAATGGCACGATCTCAGCTCACCACAACCTCTGCCTCCCAGGTTCAAGTGATTCTCCTGCCTCAGCCTCCCTAGTAGCTGGGATTATAGGCATGTGCCACCACGCCCGGCTAATTTTTTTTGTATTTTTAGTAGAGACAGGGTTTCTCCATGTTGGTCAGGCTGGTCTCGAACCACCGACCTCAGGTGATCCGCCCACCTCAGCCTCCCAAAGTGCTGGGATTACAGGCGTGAGCCACCACGCCCAGCTGATTTAGTATCCTGTAAACGTGTCCCTAAAACTGCTCAGAGAGGGCATCCTAGGAAGTTGCTGGTGTCACAGAACCCACTGCCATTTAGGGAATATAAACTGTAACTTCATCCACATGGAAAGGTAAGGCATGGTCGCCTTGGAGCACAAGTCCTTCCTAAGATGCCAGCCACCCCTATGATTTAGAAAAATACACTTAGCTAAGTGCAGTGGCTCAGCCTGTAATCCCAGCACTTGGGAGGCCATCCCCAGGAGTTTGAGGTTGCAGGGAGCTATGACTGTACCACTGCGCTCCAGCCTGGGTGACACAGTGAGACCCTGTCTCAAAAAAAAAGAAATACTGAACTCAGCTCTCAATATCTGCTAGCTGGGGCACCATGAGGGTGGACACTCCTTGCAGGGACAACTTCAGGTCTCCGTTAGACTTTGGACCGTGTCTCTTGGCTTTCTCTGCTGTGGTTTTGCACGGAGCTAAGCTTACTTGGTCCTCCAAGAGCATGTCATGGCTTGTGGGTAGTGGGATACTATGGTAGGGTCAGTGAGGGTTCAGCACTCATGGGCGGGTCATCAAAGGTGGTACATCCATTCAATAGTCCACTCCTCAGCGAAAGAATGAGGCAGATCTGGCCGGGCATGGTGGCTCACGCCTGTAATCCCAGCACTTTGGGAGGCCGAGGTGGGCGGATCACCTGAGGTCAGGAGTTCGTGACCAGCCTGGCCAACATGGCAAAACTCCATCTCTACTAAAAAAAAAAAATATAAAAATTAGCCAGGTGTGGTGGCAGGTGCCTGTAATCCCTACTACTCAGGAGACTGAGACTGGAGAATTGCTTGAACCCAGGAGGTGGAGGGTGCAGTGAGCCAAAATCGCACCACCACACTCCAGGTTGGGTGACAGAGCAAGACTCCATCTCAAAAAAAAAGAATGAGACAGATCTATTGTGCTGACACTGAACAAGCTCTAAGGTAAGTTAAATGAAAAACAACAACAACAAAAGAAAAAAAACAGGCCATCAATGAGCTTTTGCAAAATGCAAGGTGGACATGCATGTGAACGTCTACATAAACTTTGCAAGAAGTCAGGACAACATCAGGTTCTCAACAGAGGTGCTTATGGAGTGGGGATGGAAGGCAGAGAATGCTATGCAGATACCTTCTAAAATGATCCGAAAACAGGCAGGGCATGGTGGCTCACGCCTGTAATCCCAGCACTTTGGGAGGCCCAGGCGGGCGGATCACTTGAGGTCAGGAGTTCGAAACCAGCCTGGCCAACATGGTGAAACCCCATCTCTACTAAAAACACAAAAAAATTAGCCTGGTATGGTGGCACACCCCTGTAATCCCAGCTACTTGGGAGGCTGAGGCAGGAGAATTGCTTGAACCTGGGAGGTGGAGGTTGCAGTGAGCCTGGATTGCGCCACTGCACTCCAGCCTGGCCTACAGAGCGAGACTCTATCTCAAAAAAATAAAAAATAAAAATAAAATGATCTGAAATCAGCAGACCCCTACATGACCTGACTTGTCTTTTTCTCAGCCTATCCTCTCTCCAATACACAAACGCACTCTACCACACTAACTGCCGCTCAGGGAGTGGTCCACGAAAGGCACAACAAAGTATACAGCACCGCGAGATGCCGCTGGGCCCAGCTCGAAGGCACCGACCTCGGCCACCGCACAGCAGCAGCGGCCCCAGCACAGGCAAGCAGGCTGAGAGGGCAGCCCTCATCAGGCCATGGCTCTTCAGCTGGACACCACTGCCCAGGGCCACCAAGGCCTGCCCTCCCCCGCCCTCCCTCTGGAAGCCTCACCTCTCTGTAGTCCTTCTTAGTCTCCTCCTGCCTTGAGCCGGCTGACATGGAGGAGAAGCTGGAAGTGGAAGACTCTTGGCTGATGGAGTCCACGGAGCGCTGCGGGGACTGCACAGGGGCCTGCAGCCAGGGAATGCCAACGAGAGAGAAGACAGGGCACATGGACACATGAGGGCCAGAGAAGGCGCCCTTGGTCTCCAAGGTAACCCGACTCACTCAGCCCGGCTGACTTACCTCGGACGACTTCTGCCTCCTCTCGAAGGACAGGTGATAGGCTTCCATTACAGACAGAATCTAGGGGGACAAGGGGGATGCCAACAGTACCCAGTGAGATGGGGGTCATCTCGGCACAGCGCCATCACCCACACGTCCCACTGCCGGCCTAGCTCCTCAGAATGTCAGTGCAGTGAACCTTAGGTCACGTCGCCCAGTCGCACCCTTGGATGGACAGAAAAACCAAGACCCGGAGCCGGTGGGAACTTACGCACGATCACCCCAAAGTCGGGGCTTCCCCCCATCATGGCCTCTCCTGTCCCGTGGGAGGGCTCAGGGCTTCCCATGCAAGGGATATGAGAAGCCAGACCCGCATGGAGCCTGAAAGGTGACTGCATCCAGCCCCTAGGCCTGTCTGTCCACAGGCATGAGGTGTGGCCTTTCCTCCAGCACCCACAGATCTCAAGCAGCAACAGCTCAGAGCCAAGCCGAGAAGGCAGCCTCTCCTTTCCTCTGCAGATCTTCCTCTGGAAGGGCCTTTGGTAAACAAACGCCACAGCAATAGAACCCTCCTCCCAAGGCATCCCAGCAGCCCAGGCCATGGTGGCACTGCTCAGCCCAGTCAGCTCTACCTGCCAGAAAGCTGCGACCTTTGCAGTATTCGGGGGGTATAGCCGGAGACCCCTGAAGCCAGAAACAGGGATCTAACCCTTCACAAACTGTGCTTTACTGTAGATCTTACGCTGTCTCCCTGCCACACATGAAAAAAATAATTAAAAAAAAAAAAAAAAAAAGAGGGAAGCCGGGCGAGATGACCCATACCTGTAATCCCAGAACTTTGGGAGGCCGAGGCGGGCAGATCACTTGAGGTCAGGAGTTCAAGACCAGCCTGGCCAACATGATGAAACCCCATCTCTACTAAAAATATAAAAAAAAAAGTAGCTGGGCTTGGTGATGCACACCTATACCTCCCAGCTACAAGGGAGGCTGAGACAGGAGAATCGCTTGAACCTGGGAGGCGGAGGTTGCAGTGAGCCAAGATCATGCCACTGCACTCCAGCCTGGGCGACAGAGCGAGACTCCATCTCAAAAAAAAAAAAAAAAAAAAAAAACAATAAAAAAGAAAGATGAAAGCAGGGGCGGTGGCCCACACCTATAATCCCAGAACTTTAGGAGGCCAAGGCAGGCAGATCACTTGAGGTCAGGAGTTTGAGACCAGCCTGGCCAACATGGTGAAACTCCATCTGTATAAAAAATACAAAAATTAGCCGGGTGTGGTGGCGCATACCTGTAGTCCCAGCTATTCAAGAGCTGAGGTGGGAGGATGGCTTGAGCCCAGGATGCAGAGGTTGCAGTAAGCTGAGATCGCACCACTGTACTCCAGTTTGGGCAATACAGCCAAACCTTGTCTCAAAAAAAAAAAAGAGAACAGAAGTAAACTTTTGGAGGTGATGGATATGTTTATGGCGTAGATGGTGGTAATGGTTTCATGGATGTCCACTCATCTCTAAACTCATCAAGTTGTATACACTGACTACACACAGCTTTCTGTATGCCAATCACACCTCAATAAAGAGGTTTAGAGAAAACAAAAATAAAAACAAATTCAAACTGTGCTACTCCCAGAATAAGATGTAAACAAACTGAAAGAACAACCTAGAAGAGCTAGAAATTATAAAAGGGAGCCAGTAAAACATCAAAAGCCAGAAAGCTGGCCAGGCGCAGTGGCTCACGCCTGTAATGCCAGCACTTTGGGAGGCAAAGGCGAGAGGATCACTTGAGGCCAGGAATTTAAGACACTAAGATCGCATCTCTATTACTTTTATAAAATCATATATTTTGGGGCTGGGCGCAATGACTCACGCCTGTAATCCCAGCACTTTGGGAGGCCAAGGTGGGTGGATCACCTGAAGTCAGGAGTTCAAGACCAGCCTAGCCAACATGGTGAAACCCCATCTCTACTAAAAATACAAAAAATTAACCAGGTGTGGTGGCGGGCGCCTGTAATCCCGGGTACTCGGGAGGCTGAGGCAGGAGAATCACCTGAACCTAGGAGGTGGAAGTTGCAGTGAGCCGAGATTGTGCCACTGCACTCCAGCCTGGGCAACAGAGCGAGACTCCATCTCAAAACAACAAAAAAAATTAAATATTTTTGTAAAAAGGCAGAAAGTCAGGCCTGTACAAAGGGGGCTCCCCTAGAGACCTGGATTGGAACAGAATCCCTCAGGGGAGCCTCGGCTTGCAGATATTCTGGATGCCCATGCTGGGGTCTCCATTTCACAGGGCCCTGTGCTCGCCCCCGTCAGTCTGCCACACGCCTCTCTTAGGATGCCATTCACCAGCTCTGCTGCCGGGAGACGAGAGTGCAGAGAACTGGCCTCTGTGAGCCACCCCCAAGCCCCACTGACTCGCGAGAGGGGAGCACTTCACAACATGCTCCCCAAACTGTCTCCAGAAATTACTACCAGAAAAAGGTGAGCTCATTAACAAATTATGTATGAAAGAAACCATACTCAATGATGTCCAGAACTGGCCGAGTCTCAATAAAGATTCTAGGCATTGAAGGTGAAGCACCGGGAAAAGAGAGTTCCAACACATCCTGCTCCCTCCCCAGTTCCTGCCCCTGCAGAGCCTCGTTTCTATCCACTCCATTTGCCAATAAATCAATAGCACTCGGCAGCCAGAACAAACTCTGCCTGCAGGAGTTCCTGGAACAACCCTGAGAAAAACGCCCACTCAAACCAAAAATAACATAAATCAGTAAAACCCATTAATGATGACGTCCCACATGCGGCAGAAAGGGTGCAAGCCAAGTCTGCCCTCAGGCAATAATGCACAATTTGTCTAGGAGGCCAAGACCTAAGCTACGGACATCGATCTTCTTTCAAAGTCATCTTGCCCCTCAGAGATGGGAAGAGCTACCTTTGAGTTTAATGCACACTTTAGGGGCGTCTCCTTCAGTCTGTTCTGGATCTTGGTGGACGCTCCGTTCTGCAGCAATGTCTCTATGACGCCTTGGTAGCCCCAGCGGGCAGCAATGTGTAGAGGGGTGTCTCCTTTCTCATTGCCAATGTCAAGTCTGCACGACTCCACGTCGTAGTAAACCAGAGCCTTCACACACTGCAAAGAGATGGGGAAACGGCATCGCTCATGCATGTACCAAGCCTCGACAAGGCCTGTGCTCTCCTCAACCTCCTCACCAAGCAAATGTGCAGTAACAGACAGAACTCAGAGGTGTCACAGTATCTGATCAGGACACCTCATTCTCATTCTTTTTTTTTTTCTTTTTCTTTTTTTGAGACAGGATCTCTCTCTGTTATCCAGGCTGCAGTGCAGTGATGCAATAATAGCTCTCTGCAGCCTTGAACTCCTGGGCTTAAGCGATCCTCCCGCCTCAGCCTCCCAAGCAGCTGGGACTACAAGCATGCACCACCATGCCTGGATGTTTTTTTTTTTAATTTTTTTTTTTTTTTTTTTTGTAGAGACGGGGTCTCACTCTGTTGCCCAGGCAGACCTCAAACTCCTGGGCTCAAAAAATCCTCCCACCTCAGACTCCCACAGTGCTGGAATTATAGATGTGAGCCACTGCGCTCAGCCAGGACGCCTCATGCTTTCAAAAGGATGAAACTGCCAATCAATAAGAAGTGGCTGCAAAAACTGTGATGTCTCCATGTACAGAACAGAGTTACCACAGCAGGCCTGAGACTGCTAACCACTGAGAGGCCTGCTTGCAAGACTGCCTGTCAGCCTGAAACGTTCTACGGGTGCCTGGATGTGGGGAGTGTTCCCAAAATTCCCTAACTGATTAGGTGGCTCACACTGGGTCTGAATTGTTTTATACAATGTGGTTTATGCTGAATGCCCGAGTTTCTTCTGGGAGTATGGCATTTTGGTACACACTGTCCACAAGGTGCTTATGGGACTAGCCTTCATTAACTCTTGGGGACTGAGTTCCTAATGAGCCTCCCGAGTGGCCCACACTTCCTGTGTGTTGTTCCAACTCACTGCTGGAAGAACTGAGCCCATCCTGTGTGGCTCCATGAAAAGAAACTGGTTTTTTTTTTTTTTTTTGAGGCACAGTCTCACTCTGTCGCCTAGGCTGGAGTACAGCAGCACAATCTCAGCTCATTGCAACCTCCGCCTCCTGAGTTCAAGTGATTCTCCCACCTCAACCTCCTGAGTAGCTGGGATTATAGGTGTGTGCCACCACACACAGCTAATTTTTGTATTTTTTTTGGTAGAGACGGGGTTTCACCATGTTGGCCAGGCTGGTCTTGAACTCCTGACCTCAGGCAATTTGCCGGCCTTGGTCTCCCAAAGTGCTGAGATTACAGGTGCCAGCCACTGTGCCCAGCCGAGAGAGACTGTTTGAAGCTCACCCCTGCTCTCCTCTGGACTCCACCACATGCTTGTCCCCTTTGCTGATGTTGTTCTGTGTCCTTCTGCTGTAACAAACCACAGCTGCAAGTGTGACTATATGCTGAGTTCTGTGAGTCCTCCCAGCAAATGGCTGAGCCCAGGGGTGGTCTTGGAGACCACTGACACGACACACAATAGATCACTGCAGCTATTAAAGAATGTGCTAGATGGCCAGGCACGATGGCTCACGCCTGTAATCCCAGCACTTTGGGAGGCTGAGGCAGGCGGATCAATTGAGGTCAGGAGTTCAAGACCAGCCTGGTCAACATGGTAAAACCCCGTCTCTACTAAAAATACAAAAATTAGCTGGGTGTGGTGGTATGTGCCTGCAGTCCAAGCTACTCGGGAGGCTGAGGCAGGAGAATCGCTTGAATCCGGGAGGCAGAGGTTGCAGTGAGCTGAGATCGCGCCACTGCACTCCAGCCTGGGCAACAGAGCAAGACTCCGTCTCAAAAAAAAAAAAAAAAAAAAACCAGAATGTGCTAGATCAACAGGGACTGACCTAGAGAATTTCTGTAACGTAGAGCTGAGTTAGGAAAGCAAGTGGCACAGAAGCGTACAGGGCATGGTGTCATCTTCATACATCAACCACCTGGCCAGGCCTGAGCCCCACACACGTGTGTAAATCTATCCATATATCACTATGGAGAGAAGCCAGAGGGAGGGTGGGTAGGAAAAAATAAGCACATAGTGGTGAAACAGGACGTGAAAATGGAAATTATGCAATTCTTGGATATTATTATAAAAGTGAACCAGGAGTGGTGGCTCATGCCTGTATTCCCAGAACTTTGGAAGGCTGAGGTGGGAGGATTACTTGAGTTCAGGAATGTAAGACCATCCTGGGCAACATGGCGAAACCCCTTCTCTACAAAAATATAAAAATTTGCCAGGCGTGGTGGTGTGTACCTTTAGTCCCAGGGGAAGCTGAGGTGGGAGGATGGCTTGAGCCAGGAGGCTAAGGCTGCAGTGAGCGAAAATCATGCCACTGCACTCCAGCCTGGGCAACAGAACAAGACCTTGTCTCAAAAAAAATTTGTTTTTCTAATTTTAAAAAGTAAAAAATAAAGGCCAGGTGCGGCGGCTCACTCCTGTAATCCTAGCACTTTGGGAGGCTGAGGTGGGCAGATCACCTGGGGCCAGGAGATCCAGACCAGCCTGGCCAACATGGTGAAACCCCGACTTTACTAAAAATACAAAAATTAGCTGGGTGTGGTGGCACACACCTGTAATCCTAGCTACTCGGGAGGCTAAGGTGGGAGAATCGCTTGAACTCGGAAGGAGGAGGTTGCAGTGAGCCAAGATCCCATCACTGCACTCCAGCCTGGGTGCCAGAGTGAGGCCCTGTCTCAAAAATAAATAAATAATAAGTAAATAATAAAAACAGAAAATGTAAAAATTGAATATGTACACAAGTAAGAACCAGATGGTAGCAAGGATAAATGAAAATGATTTGACTTCAGGATAAGATAATGAGTGGCTTGTTTTAAACTTTGTTACTTCAATATGGCATCTGTAATATATTAAACATTCTTTCCTTTTTCGAGATGGAGTCTCACTGTCACCCAGGATGGAGTACAATGGTGCAATCTTGGCTCACTGCAACCTCCGCCTCCCAGGTTCAACTGATTCTCAAGCCTCAGACTCCTGAGTCGCTGGGATTACAGGTGCCCACCACCATGCCCAGCTAATTTTTGTATTTTTAGTTGAGATGGGGTTTCACCATGTTGATCTCAGATGTTCATCACTCCTGATCTCAGATGATCTGCCCACCTCAGCCTCCCAAAGTGCTGGGATTACAGGCGTGAGCCACCGTGCCTGGCCTAACATCCTTTCATATTAAAAAAATTTACACACCCAATGTTCCAATAATTATCGACACAAAATACATTAATGAGAAATCCCGACTTCTCTACGAGTGGGAAAGGGTGAACGCAGCCCCCCCGGGAACAGCAAGAGCCACTCACGTCCTCGTGGCCGTAGGTGCAGGCCAGGTGGAGTGGCGTATTCCCGTTGTTGTCCTGCACTTCCGCGCTGGCTTTGTAGTGCAGCAGCAGCAGCTGCGGAGATAAAGGAAAGCGATGAGCAGGGCACAGCCGGCTCCCTGGGAGGCCCAGTCTCCAGTCTTAGCAGGGGGAGGTCATTTACTCCCATCTTCAATCTTATTTATGCTACTATTCAAATTAAACCAACACCCATCCTTCCTGACAGTTTAGAAACTGAAGAAAAACGTCTAAAGCCCCACCTTTTCTTCCCCCAGATGATCAGGAAGTTTTTCTTTTTAGAGAGAGGGTCTCATTCTGTCTCCCAGGCTGAAGTGCAGTGGCACGATCATTGCTCACTACAGCCTCGACCTGCTGGGCTCTGGCAAACCTCCTGCATCAGCCTCTCAAGTTGCTGGGACTACAGGCACACACCATCATGCCCAAATAATTAAAAAAAAAATTTTTTTTTTGGTAGAGACAGGGTCTCCCTAGGTTGCTCAGGCTGGTCTTGAACTCCTGGGCTCAAGTGATCCTCCTGCTTTGGGCTCCCAAAGCACTGGGATTCCAGGTGTGAGCTACCACATCCGGCCAGGAAGTTTCAAATCTAAACCTAACGATCTTGTCCAGGAGACCCAGAAAGTCCTTGTACTCCCTGACTACTGCTGCAGCAGAGCTGGTGTGGAACGAGGGGGGCACAGCACCAGGAGACGGGGGTGCAGGGTAGCCAGCATGACCGTACAGTCACCGCGCAGAACCAAGCTCACAGGAGCAAAGCGACAGCCCGTCACAAAGGCACCACTGCTCACCGTCACGCTCTGGTAGCCCTTCTGACAGGCCAGGTGGAGCGGAGTGGCCCCGTGGTAGTCTGTGGCATTTACCACGGCGCCCTTGGAAACCAGGAGGTCGATGAGGGATGCCTGCCCTGCAGAGCAGAAGGACGTCACAATGGAGAAGGAAGGCACAGAGGCCTTCCACACCTTAACTATAAAACCACAACACTATTGCACCCTCCTAGTCCTGGGCATGAAACACACGGTAGATACTTTTTCTGCTAGAGAGGAACTACAGCTAATATTAAATAAGGCTCTGCAGACTCTGGACACGTTGGGGTGGGCCTTGGAGGGGACCCAGCGAAAGCCCACCTCTCAACAATAAAAAATAATGGAAAAGAGCCCTAGACTTCCAGAGGCTCCATGACTGATCAGTTCATAAGATGGAATATTATGCAGCCATTAAAAAATACTGACAAGTAAACATATTCTTGCATAGTGCCAACAGAAAACTAGCACACAACAGAGTATTATGAGCCCTAGAGCACCGCACACTTTATGCATCCACACAAGCATGCAGACACCCCAGACACTCATCAATCACAACTATCTCTGGGAGACAGGGATGGCTGGGGACTCTGGAGGACCTTATGTTTTCTATCTTGAATGTGCACTTTTTTATTTATTTATTTATTTATTTATTTATTGAGGCAGAGTCTCGCTCAGCCACCCAGGCTGGAGTGCGGTGGTGCTATCTCAGCTCACTGCAACCTCCACCTTCCAGGTTCAAGCGATTCTTCTGACTCAGCCTCCCAAGAAGCTGGAATCATGGGCATGCGCCACCACGCCAGGCTAATTTTTGTATATTTTGTAGAGACAGGGTTTCTCCATGTTGGCCAGATTGGTCTCAAATGTCTGACCTCAAGTGATCTGCCCACCTCGGCCTCCCAAAGTGCTGGGATTACAGGCATGAGCCACCATGCCCAGCCAAATGTATACTTTAAAAGACAATAATAATATTTTTTAAAGGCAGGGCCACAAGAACTGCAAGCTGACGATTCTGAGACCGTTATTGTAGTTCAGATTCAAGCCTTTCCTTGCTGGGCCCCCAGCCTGGGGCAGCATTAAGCAGTGTTTCCATGCCGTGGGAACCATGCAGGGGGGCTCACCCAGCGCAGGAGGCAGCAGGCTGGCTGTCGAAGCCTGTGGAACATTTGCTCCTCTTCTCCTTTCCGCCCTTGGAGGGTGGACCCACGATGCAGCCCCAACTGCCAACCCCCAGCCCATCCGCCAGGCCTCTCTGCTGGGTCACCCTGGGCACCATCCCTTTGCTGTGACAGCCCCTAGGGGCCAGCCCAGGACCACATACCACAGAGAGCAGCCACATGGAGAGGGGTGTGCCCCCTGTCGTCTCTGGAGAATGGAGTGACAACTGAAGGATCATTCAACCTCCTAAAATACAGAAGAGGCAGAAAACTACACAGGGGAATGGCACAGCAAAGCCTCTCCCTGACCAAGTAGATAGGCAGGTGCCACGGACAGTAGACGGCTCACAGGATGCCAAGAGGTGTGTCTCTGGCACTGTCCCAGGGCTCACCCAGCATGAAGAACAGAGGCACCTGGCCCTGGAGTCTCTCCCCCACCAACCCTTTAGGCCTCCACACCCAGCAAAAAAGCCTGACAAGGATAATGGGAAACCAAAAATGTTACTGAGAAAAACTGACATTCCTCCCATCCTAAAACTCCCTTTCTGAGGCTGGGGCAGGCCCTATAACCGGCCTACCCTGGGAGCTGGCCCGCCAGTGGGCAAGTGCTTTGACAACCTCTAACCTATCTGATTCTCCAAAGGGGCAGCTGTTATCATCTCCACTGTACAGCAGAGGCAGCTGGGGGGCAGGGAGGACAGTCCTTAACTGCAGTCACACAGCACACAGTGGAGAAGGTAGGTCCAGGAGGCCTTCTGTCTCCTGCTTCCTGGCACGCTGAGCCTCCACCAGCACCCTCTTACCCAGAGACGAGTTTCTCACAGTCATCGCAGAAGCAGAGAGGGTGACACATCTTTTGGACGGCATCTTTATCGTGGTCCTCTTGGCTCAGAAGTCTCTCCACTTCTTTCTGGTTACCTGATGCAATGTGCTGAAAAGTGATATCCAAGATGCTATCCACATGCAGGAATTACTCAATTATTAGGAGTAAATTTTTTGAGAGTCCTTTTGGTTTTTTTTTTGAGATGGAGTCTCATCCTGTCTCCCAGGCTGGAGTGCAGTGGCATGATCTCAGCTCACTACAACCTCTGCCTCCTGGGTTCAAGCCATTTTCCTGCCTCAGCCTCCCTAGTAGCTGGGATTACAGGCGCCCGCCACCACGTCCAGCTAATTTTTGTATTTTTAGGAGACATGGGGTTTTGCCATGTCGGCCAGGCTGGTCTTAAACTCCTGACCACAAGTGATCCACCCATCTCAGCCTCCCGAAGTGCTGGGATTACAGGTGTGAGCCACCAAGCCTGGCCGAGAGTCCTTTTAGAAATGCTCATCTACGCGTTTATGGATGAAATGATTTGCTCTCTGGCATTTCCTTCGTAATCATCTTGGTGGTGGGTAAGTAGGTGAGGAGAGGTGAACAACTGCACAATGGCGGCCTGCTCATTCTACTACTCTCTTTATTTCTGGAAATGTTAACAGTTTTCCATAATTAAAAAAACAATAACATGCCTGGAGCGGTGGCTCACGCCTATAATCCCAGCACTTTGGGAGGCCAAGGCAGGCAGCTCATGTGAGGTCAGGAGTTCAAGACCAGCCGGGCCAACATGTTAAAACCTTGTCTCTACTCAAAATACAAAACTTAGCCGGACGTGGTGGTGGATGCCTGTAATCCCAGCGACTCGGGAGGCTGAGGCAGGAGAATCACTTGAACCCGGGAGGTGGAGGCTGCAGTGAACCAAGATCACACCATTGCAGTCCAGCCTGGGTGACAGAGCGAGACTGTCTCAAAAAACAAAAACAAACAAACAAAAAAAATAACATGACAAAATTCATAAAGCAATAGGAACGGCGGGCAGACAACACATCTCTGAACATCAGTGTGGATTTTGCCACCTCACTAGAAAAAGCCTCAGTCCTGTTCCTCTTGTATTCTTTTTTTTTTTTTTTTTTTTAGTGAATCCCTACAGGGTGATAAATAACAGAATTTATTTATTTATTTTTTTAGAAACAAGGTCTTGCTATGTTGCCCAGGCTGGAGTGCAGTGGCATGATCAGAGCTCACTGCAGCCTCAACCTCCCGGGCTCAAGTGATCCTCCAACCTTAGCCTCCCATATATCTGGGACTACAAGTGCACAACACCACGCCCAGCTTCATCTTGTATTTTATTTATTTATTATTATTATTTGTATACTTGCTATGGACTAGGGGATCCTCTTTTATTCTAATAGAGCCTCAATCTGCAAAGGAAAGAGAATAGCTGCAATAAGCAGGAAACCCCATCAACACATAAACCTGCAGAGCTCACCCTGTGCTTCCTGGACGTGCTCATTCCCCGGGACCCACTCTGGCTCCAGGTCACCTGGAAGCACAGCAGCCTCCCCCAGAGGGCTCTGCCCTCGCCCAGCACTCACGGACTGCCCTGTGGTCACCTCAGCGGCCTGCCTGTGGCCAGTGCCTGAGCAGGGAGCTGCCCCCATGTGCCAGGTGACCAGACCACCAGGAAGTCAGGCACCGTGTTCCCAACCTAGTGCACACACCCACAAACATCTGACAATGGGCTCCTCGAGCCCAGCGGAGGCATCAGCTCTGCCAGGGCTGCCAGTGGAGGCGCCACTGAGCTGGCCTGGAAGAACGAGTGGTATTTCACGGAACTGAGAAAGCAAGAGGCCTGGCCTGCGCCCACAATGTGCCGCCCAGCACAGCTACAGCACAGCACGCTAGGGGAGGTGGGGAAACGTGCTGGTCTCACTCTGCCACCCAGGCTGGAGTGCAACGGCACAATCATAGCTCACGGCAGCCTCCAACTCCTGGCCTCAACTGATCCTTCCACCTCAGCCTCCTGAGCAGCTAGGACTACAGGTGCCCGCCACCAAACCTGGCTAATTTTTGTATTGTTTTGTAGAGACGGGTACTCATGATGTTACCCAGGCTGGTCTCGGGCTTCTGGCCTCAAGTGATCCTCCCACTTCGGCCTCCCAAAGTGCTGGGATTACAGAAGTGGGCCACCCCACCCGGCCTTGATCCCAAATTTAAAACCTCAGCATTCCTACTGCCCATTCTGAGCACAGAATGGAACTTCAGGGTTTATGCAGACCACCACACTGATCATTTTTTTTCTTTTCTTTTTTTTTTTTTTTTTTTGAGACAGTCTCTCTGTCGCCCAGGCTAGAGTGCAATGGCATGATCTCTGCTCACTGCAACCTCCACCTTCTGGGTTCAAAAGATTCTCCTGCCTCAGCCTCCCGAACAGTGAGACTACAGGCATGCACCACCACACCCAGCTAATTTTTGTATTTTTAGTAGAGGCGGGGGTTTCACCATGTTGGCCACACTTGGTCTTGAACTCCTGACCTCAGGTGATCACCCACCTCAGCCTCCCAAAGTGCTGTGATTACAGGCATAAGCCACTATGCCTGGCCAACCCTGATGGATTTTATAGAGACGCCAAGAGATGCAGCGTTCCACACCCACCTTTACCCACAGAGACGTCTTGGTATCTCACCTTAAACAGGCAGTCGGTAGGAGACGAAGTCATCTGAGAGAGTAAGCTCATTCTCTGCTTAAGGAACAGCCTGTCTCCAAATCCCTCAGACTCCTGCAGGGAAAAAACCAAACACACCACGAGACGTCAGTGCAGATCCTTCAAAACCCAGCACCTCAGCAACAACCCTGGCTGTCTCTTCAGAGCAGTACAGGCTGCGCCTCTCTCCCGTCTCATACGGGACCTGCTCGCTGAGATGGAGGATGGGCTGACGTCAGGCGGAAAGAAGGGCTTCCTGGAAGTGGAGGCTTTGACGGTTGCTTCCTGGCGGGGAAGGGGATGGCGGCGGCACCCTGACTGCGTGTATATGTGGAATGTGCCATCTCCAGCGTGGAATGCGGCACACGCACACCATCATCCTCCAGATGGAAACTCACATTGCCCTGCCCTCCCTCCCTCAAGCCTCTGACCAAATGCCTGCACAGCCCAATTCCCTGCTGTCTTATCTGGGGCCTTTGGGCAGGAAAGCCATTTCACAAGCTGGTCTCGATTTCCCACTGTCAACCAGCAGGAAAGAGAGGGGTTTTGCTTTGTGGATGTGCCTATTAAATAATATGGCCACATGGCCAGGCACAGTGGCTCACACCTATAATCCCAGCACTTTGGGAGGCTGAGGTAAACAGATCACCTGAGGTCAGGAGTTCGATACGAGCCTGGCCAACATGGTGAAACCAATCTCTACTAAAAACACAAAAAATTAGCAGGGCGTGGTGGTACATGCCTGTAGTCCCAGCTACTTGGGAGGCTGAAGCAGAAGAATCACTTGAACCCAGGAGGCAGAGGTTACAGTGAGCTGAGATCACACCACTACACTCTAGCCTGGGTGAGAGAGAGACTCCATCTCAAAAATAAATAAATAGGCCAGGCACGGTGGCTCATGCCTGTAACCCCAGCACTTTGGGGGGCCGAGATGGGTGGATCACTTGAGGTCAGGAGTTTGAGACCAGCCTGGCCAACATGGTGAAACCCCTCTCTACTAAAAATACAAAAATTAGCCAGGTGTGGTGGCGGGCGCCTGTAATCCCAACTACTCAGGAGGCTGGGGCAGGAGAATCACTTGAACCCGGCAGGTGGAGGTTGCGGTGAGCCAGGATTGTGCCACTACACTCCAGCCTGGGCGACAGAGCAAGACTCCATCTCAAAAAAAAAAAAAGGCAAAACTCTAGATACTTTTCATAATACTTTATTAACTCATTTCTTGCAAGACTGTTGAATGCTTCCTTGAGCACCTGCAACCAAACCGTGTAATAACAAATTCGCTTCCTGAAAAAGGGTCTTGGTGGGAATTAAAGGGAGTTTTTTCCAGCCAGCGGCTGCCAGAAGACCCCCAAACCCTGAAAAATTTGTGGAATAAGGATGTCTCTTTACAGCCCTCTAAGTTTTGACTTGGAGGTCCACCTAAAGATAGAGCTGACAGCACCTCTAGGGATAGGCCATTCCTGGGGTGGGCTGCCAAGCAGGGTCCTCCCAGCAGTCCCCCAGGAGGGTTAACTTAGCAAATGAATACCAGCACCTGTGAGAGGCACTTCTGCCCCCAGCTGCTGTGTGCTATATAAAGCTCTAACAATCCGCTTTACACCGCAATTCACAGCTGAGCAGCTTAGGGTCAGAGAAACATCACACATTGTTATCCGCGTAAATCCAGCACTCTTGCCGCAACTCTGGTTAACAATTTAGACAGCAGTGATGAAGAGAGGTAGGTCTCCCAAGACTGAATCTTCAGGGAAGAATGAGCTATTGGAAGAGAGGGGGTATCAGCAAGGACTTACTAGAGAAAGGAGTAAATCCTTTTTATGAGAAACCCAGTAATATAAGGAAGGCCAGAAGCATGCAAAGCTGCAGCCACGAATGGTACAGGTTCTTTCTTGTTTTTGTCTTTTATCTTTTTTTTTTTTTTTTTTTTTTGAGACAGGGTCTTGCTCTGTCTCTCAAGCTGGACTGCAGTGGTACAATCATAGCTCACTGCAGCCTTGAACTACCAGGCTCAAGTGATCCTCCCACCTTAGCTTCCCAAGTAGCTGGGACTAAAGGTGTGCCACCATGCATGGCTAATTTTTTGTAAAGATGGGGGTCTCGCTACGTTGCTCAGGCTGCTCTCAAACTCCTGGCCTCAGGTGATCCTCCTGCCTCAGCCTCCCAAAGTGCTGGGATTACAGGCATGAGTGACCAGGCCCAACTCAGATTCTTTCAAAGTTCTCTCTTTTTTTCATTCACAAAGGTAACTCTAGAGTCATCCCAGTAATTTATTTTCAGAAAGCTGAAGTCTTCATTTATGAACATGCTTAAAGAATGCTGAGTAGGTGTGGTGGCTCATGCCTATAATCCCAGCACTTTGGGAAGCTGAGGTGGGAGGATCACATGAGCCCAGGAGTTCAAGCCCAGCCTGGGCAAAATAGCGAGACCTCATCTCTACAAAAAATTTAAGAATTAAAAAATTAGCCGGGTGTGGTGACGCACACCTGTAGTCCCAGCTACCCAGGAAGCTGAGGCGGGAGGATCCCTTTGAGCGCAGGAGTTGGAGGCTGCAGTGAGCTAGGATCACACCACTGCACTCCACCCTGGGTGACAGAGAGAGATCCTGTCTCTAAGAAAAATAAAATGCTTATGGTCACCTCAAGTATATCTTGCAGAGAAAATTTCCGTGAAACTACATTATCTAAAATCAATAGTAAAATCTAACTCGATGTCCTCATATTTAGTCCTTAATACTTTTCAGAAACCTCTTCTGCTGTGAGGAGATACACTTGGGATTTTTCCCTAGGAAACACCATCAATACATAGCAATGACTCTCTACATTCCTAAAGGGAGCTTCATTACTTAAACCAGTGAGCAGCTAAGACAGAGG
Organism: Symphalangus syndactylus; assembly: GCF_028878055.3. Taxonomy (NCBI): domain Eukaryota; kingdom Metazoa; phylum Chordata; class Mammalia; order Primates; family Hylobatidae; genus Symphalangus; species Symphalangus syndactylus. Next base: position 56,224,134 of record NC_072435.2, read on the forward strand.
CCATAATACAGACAGAATCACAACAACAAGGAAGCCACGACGCCTGCTCCGTCAATTACAGGCCACAGTAAATATACGAGCATCTCTCAATACCTGCAGGGTGGGCTTCACAGCCAGCCATGAGGATGATGCATACCTGTCTCAAGGTTTCACCAGAACCAACCATACTCCATCCAGGAGGGCAGAACCAGGGTCCAACACCCTGACAACAAGAGGGGTGCCTTGGGCTGTGACCCTCCCTTGCCCATCCAAACTAAACACTATCCTTAGGGGCATCCTTACAGCCCAGATGCAGAGACAAACAGACACGCCCAAGACATCTGAGCCTATAGAAGGAGTGGACTCAGGCTGGGGGCAGTGGCTGGTACCTGTAATCCCAGCACTTTGGGAGGCCGAGGCAGGTGGATCACTTGAGGTCAGGGATTGAAGATGAGCCCAGCCAACATGGTGAAATCCCATCTCCACAAAAATACAAAAATTAGCCGGGCGTAGTGGTGCGTGCCTGTAGTCCCAGGTACTTGGGAGGCTGAGCAGGAGAATCGCTTGAACCCGGGAGGTGGAGGTTGCATTAAGCCGAGATTGCACCACTGCACTCCGGTCTGGGTGACAGAGCGAGACTCAGTCTCAAAAAAAAAAAAAAAAGAAAGACTGGACTCAAACCCTCAAACCAACACCAGCACGAGAGAAGCAACCTCTCAAATACTACTCCCAATGTGCCTGCAATATTTTCTGAAATAAAAGGAGGCGTGAGAAGCTGACGGATACTGTTTGGTCAGCCACCTCCTTACAACCTGGCAAAGGCCTCCACAGAAAATGAGAAAGTAGAAGACAGCCACGCTACGGGGCAGCAAGGGGATGGGAGCATCTTCGAGAGGTGGACACCTCTTTCCAGGTGACCAGAGACACCGTGGGCCCAGCAAGGCACAGCAGAGTGATTCCTCTGCAGGGCAGGAAAGCCGGCCAGGGAGTGAACTATCAGACCAATCAGAGCGCAAGAACCAGAGGGCAGGGCAGAAACCACTGCAGGCACGGTGAGAGAAACACAGGTTCCCAGAGCCTCATAGAAAACAAGTCAAATTCACAATTCTTACTCCCCAGCCATGGAAATGAACAGAAATTCTGATGCTGCACACACACATAGGTAGAGGCACAAGAGCACACACATACACATTCTTATTATTTATTTATTTATTTTTTATTTATTTATTTGTAGAGACAAGGTCTCACGATGTTGCCCACACTGCTCTCCAACTCCTGGCCTTGGGTGATCCACCCGCCTCAGCCTCCCAGAGTGCTGGGATTATAGGCATGTGCCACTGCACCCAGCCCACATACATACTCTAGAATCTTGCTGATTTCCCCCTAAATATGGAAACACGGCAGAAGAAAGTAACTTTTCAGAAGAGCCACAGCCAGCCACATCTGAGATGCGATGGATGACCCCCAATTTCACTGGCAGCCGAGTGGGGGAATTAAATCAGACTTCAGAGAAGAGCAGAGATTGATTCTTCATCAAGTACCTGAATACCGTCAACGAATACAGCGAGATCATGATCTAAAATTTTGGTTAAAAAGATAACTGTGTTCATTCCTTGCTACCGCCAAGTCATGTGGAGGCAGATGCTCAGGTGTGTTCAAGATTCAGCTGCACCCGTGACCCACCGCCATAGCCAAGGAAGGCATTGTACTGCTGCACCCGTGACCCACTGCCACGGTTGAGGAAGGTCTTGCACTGCTGCACCCATGACCCACAACCGTAGCTGAGGAAGACATTGCACAGCTGCACCCATGATGCACTGCTGCACCCATGACCCCCTGCCGTGGCCAAGGAAGACATTGCTGCTGGCGGTGTAATGGATGTTAACACTGATTTATAAGGGGTGCTGAAGGATGCCTTCATCCACGGTGGCCTAGCACATGGAATTCCCCAAGCTGCCAAAGCCTCAGACGAGTGCTAAGCCCATCTTGGTGTGCTTGCATCCAGCTGTGATGAGCCTGCAGATGCCACACTGGGGAGACCCTAGGTGCTGAACACCAGGTCAAACTAATTAAGATTGATGACAATGAGAAACAAAGGGAATGGGTAAGGCCTCTGTAAAACTGACAGAGAGGAGAAACCCCATGAAGGGGCTAGCTGCAACTATGTAGCAGTTAAGGACTGTGGCAAAGAATCTCGGGCCAAGGATGTCATCGAGTGCGTCACATACAAGAAATGAATGAATAAAATGCTGGCTCACATGCATCAGAAAAAAAAAAGAGAGAGATACAATTGTGTATGCACAGAAAAAAAGACAAATGCTAAAATATTAATAAGTGTCACCCCTGGCTAGTAAGTTTATGGGAAGTTTTTGTTGTCTTCACTGCCATTTTATAGACTGCAAATATTATTTGTAAGCAAATATTAGTCTTCTAATTAGGAAAAAATTAAGCTATTCTTTTGGGAAAAAAACAGTACTTTCTCTCTCTCTCTCTCTCTCTCTCTCTCTATATATATATATATATATATATGAGAGACAGAGTCTTGCTGTGTCGCTCAGGCTACAGTGCAGTGGCGTAACCTCAGCTCACGCCAACCTCTGCCTCCCGGATTACAGCAATTCTCCTGCCACCACGCCCGGCTAATTCTTGTATTTTTAGTAGAGACAGGGTTTCACTATGTTGGCCAGGCTGGTCTCGAACTTCTGACCTCAGATGATCCACCTGCCTTGGCCTCCCAAAGTGCTGGGATTACAGGCGTGAGCCACTGTGCCCAGCCCAGCACACAACATAATTTCAATTATGTAAAATATACATGGGTAGGAAAAAGACTGAAAATGCAAGAACATGTTAATAATGAATGAATGTGATGGAACTGCCTGCACCTGAGGGCGCCTGGACAGGCTGATGCTGTCTCCCAGACACTTTAGCTCATCATTATTTTGGGAGATTCTACATCAAAGTCTGACAAAGATGAACATTCAATCCTTGGCACTCTCACCTTGTAATACAGAGATCTTTTCATTTTGTTGATTTCAACTTTGTGATTTCTGTATGATCATGTTTTACTCACTGGTATGTAGTAAAACAGGCCAGCAGGACAACTATGGTTCAAGATTCTCATGATTCACGTAGAAATATAATCTCACACCCCCACCGACTCCAGCCAACGCTCAATAACAACCAAGGAAACAATGGCAAGGCCACTGAGTCCTCAAATTGCACACATTAATGGTCTCACAGATGGCAGTGGCGGCCCATCGGGAGCAGCTGCTGCAAAGACTCAAGCTGCAGCGGAGGAGGCGCGGCCAGGGTTGTACACTCTGCAGGGCCAACAGGAGCCAGGAACAGGCTACTGAGTTGGCAGGGTAGGAGCCCTGCACTCCCAGGCACAGCTGCAGCCGCCCAGCCGCAGCTCTGGATCCAGGCAACTCTGCGCTCTTGGGCCCAGGAAGCACCCCTGCCCCCGCAGGCTCGTAAGTGCCTGCTCCCGTTCCTCCCCACTCCTGGCACCGACTTCAATTTCGGAGGAAAGCTGAGGCCAAGCCCGGGTACTGTGGCAACCCAGCCAGGTGTGCACATGCTTGGGGTGACGCTGACACGCCAGCCTCATGATGCCTCAGACCCCTCCAAGATTTTGGGCGCTGATGAGCATGGGAGAGTAGCCAAGGTAGGGGCTGAGGGCAGCTCGGTGCAGGCCTGCAGATGCCCCTTGGCACAAACAGCCTGGGTGCACTGGCCAGCATGCTGATGGTGGCAGAAGGCAGACAGGCTCCTGGGCGGAAAGGGGCAGGTCCCCAGTGAAGCCCCACCTTTAAGACAGGGACAGCCTGAAGCCTGGGGGCCAGACTGTCAGTTCCAAGTGGAGTCCACGGCCCAGAGTGAGAACTCATAGTGCTTTCTCCAGACCCACCCATGGACCAATCAGCACATACTCCTTCCCTTCTGAGCCATAAAAAACCCCGGACTCAGCCAGACTCAGACAGATGTTGGGACTACCAACTGCAGGAAGGAGCTACCTACGTCAGGCCTCTTTGACTCATCAGGACAACCTGCCTGCGGAAAGAAGCTGCCCACTGCGGAAAGAAGCTGCCCACCGCGGAAAGAAGCTGCCCACTGAGAGCTATTCTGCCGTTCAGTGAAGCTCCTCTCTGCCTTGCTCACCCTCCACTAGTCTACGTACCTCATTCTTCCTGGACATGGGACAAGAACTCAGGACCCACCGAATGGCAGGACTGAAAGAGGTGTAACATAAACAGAGCTAAAACATGCTCCCGACTCACTACATTGCAGGTGACGAGAGGAGAGAAGAGCTCTGGCCCTTCAGGGATCCCAACCTAGGAGTTCCCTGAGCCAGGGCTATGACACCCTCTTTGGGGCTCTGCAGTTCCTGGTGTCTCCAAGCTTCCAGGCGCCACTGTGTTCCCCAGTGCCCACTGTGGAAGCAGCCTACAGTATGTCTGCTCCAGCTGCAGCCTTGCATGGAGCAGGACCCTGTACAAGCAACTTGGAGCTGCCCACCCCACCTCAGTCGTCACACCTGGTTGTGTGCAGTGGCAAGACCCCGCACTTGCTCACATACCCCTCGCCACTCCACACCTGGCTCGCCCTTGGCAGGCGTGGGATCCAGGCCAGTAGTGCAAGCCGAGCGCAGCCTGCCAGGCCAAGAGGGTGAAATGAGCCCGGCAGGCCCAAACAAAACTCAGGCAAAGGAGCCACCAGCCACAGAGGTTTCCGGCTGGAAAAGTGACAGTCCAGGGATCCCGTGACATCAATTCTTGGCTATCAAGGTCAAGAAATCCAAATTCCATACTTCTGGCTTCCCTTTGCACCCACATGTCTTTGGAGAGGATGGGGACTAAAGTAGGATATTAACAATGTAAATCCCAATGATAACCCACCAACTTTTACCACCAATTGGGGGCTTGGTGTTCTCTTCACTGAGTGATTTTCAAGACTCACAGCCCTCAAACAGCTGAGGCTCCACTCCTGGGAGGCAATTTAAGAATCCCTCTGCCCACATACCAACCCCAGCACCCTATCAAGGGAACCATGATGCCCACAAAGGAAGGCCAGGGCAGGGGTGAGATCTTACAGGGGGTTTAGCAGAGAGGCTTCCTTGCCGAATATATTCGATGGCAGCTTCGAATGAGGTCAGGCAGTATCCCAGTTCATCCTTTGCCGAGCTGCTAAACCTGAAGTTTTTGATGTAACTCAAATTTGCCATCCTAATGAAAGGAAGAAAAAAGTTATGTTGTCGTCTATCCAAGTCACACTTCTGCAAAAAAAAAAATATTATTGGCTTGGGCGACTGATCAAATATCTAGTCAGTCAGTTCGCTCAGGAAGCTACAACCACCATCCCCTGGGTCTCTCTGCAGAGCGTGTGCGATTAGGAACACAAGTAAAATGACTAGCTAGTTCCCTGAAATAGTCTTTAGCAAGCTGATTACTATAAACTGAGCTGTGGGTTCTGGGGGAGAGATTATGGGTTTGGGGACCAGAAAGAATGGCAATCAGCTTTCTGCTCAACCACTGTCTAGACACTCATTCCAGAACAAGAAACGTAAGCTCTCTGGGCCTTGGTTTCCCCATCTGTAAGTGGATGGATGAAGCGGGGGGAGGCCCCACACCTAGCTCATAACAGGTGTCCAATTGAAGGTGGGCTTTTCCTAGAGTTACATTAGAACTACCACAGTGCAGCGCTGCCATTTTTTTTTTTTTTGTGACGGAGTCTCGTTCTGTTGCCCAGGCTGGAGTGCAGTGGCGCAATCTCGGCTCACTGCAAGCTCTGCCTCCTGGGTTCACGCCATTCTCCTGCCTCAGCCTCCTGAATAGCTGGGACTACAGGCGCCCGCCACCACACCCGGCTAATTTTTTTGTATTTTTTAGTAGAGACGGGGTTTCACCGTGTTAGCCAGGATGGTCTCGATCTCCTGACCTCGTGATCCGCCCACCTCAGCCTCCCAAAGTGCTGGGATTACAGGCGTGAGCCACCGCGCCTGGCCAAGCACTGCCATTTTTAAAAGAGCACCTTAACAGAAAATGTTACCAATTAGGGATCTCCGTTTTCACAAGCAAGTATAACAGGACTGATAGCAGATCATCAGCACACATGGTCTCCAGGTTCACTGCAAAGGGGAAACACACATTGAATGCCATCATGAGATTCAAACAGACTGACAAGCGTATCAACTCCCTACCACCGCACACCTTGTGAAACCACGTATCGGGGGATCATACATTGAGGGAGAAATGTCATTGCACAAGCTCCTTTACAGCGTCCTGATCAGGTAACAGGTCCAGGGGGGAAAGAATACCCAGCATTTTCAGAACATGACCAAAACAAGGTATTAATAACTCAGGCCAGATATGGCGGCATGTGCCTGTAATCCCAGTGCTTTGGGAGGCCGAGACAGGAGAATTGCTTGAGGCCAGGAGTCTGAGGCCAGCCTGGGCAATACAGCAAGACCCTACCTCTACAAAAAAATATGAAAATTAGCCAAGGGTGGTGGTGCATGTCTGTAATCCCAGGTACTTGGGAGGCTGACGCAAGAGGATCACTTCAGCCCAGGAGTTCAAGGATGTAGTGATCTACAAATGCACCCAGCCTGGGTGAGAGTGAAACCCTGTCTCTTTTTTGTTGTTGTTGTTTTTTTGAAACAGAGTCTCACTCTGTCGCCCAGGCTGGAGTGCAGTGGCGCGATCTCGGCTCACTGCAAGCTCCGCCTCCCGGGTTCACACCATTCTCCTGCCTCAACCTCCCAAGCAGCTGGGATTACAGGCGCCCGCCACCATGCCCGGCTAATTTTTTTTTGTATTTTTAGTAGAGACAGGGTTTCACCGTGCTAGCCAGGATGGTCTCGATCTCCCGACTTCGTGATCTGCCTGCCTCAGCCTCCCAAAGTGCTGGGATTACAGACGTGAGCCACCACGCCCAGCCAACCCTGTCTCTTAAGAAAAAAAATACATATATGTTAACTCTAAGCAGACCACGCCTTGCCACCCCCTTGGACACTGAAAGAGCCCAGGGAGGTGGTTGCAGTGATACAAAATGAAGATGAGCCCAGAGCCATCACCAAAAGTCTCTTTCTTCCTAAAGTCACTAAGGTCCTTCTTAAGGTCACTTCCATTTGATAGACACGGAGTCCACTGCCCATGCGGAGTTTCACTTTTTTTCCATTTTGAAATCTTAAGTAATTCATTCACATTTAAAAATTCAAACAATACAAAAGAGCAAACTGTGAATGTTCCTCCCATCCCTGCCAGCCACTTTTCCAAGAGGCTCCTGCTGTTGCTTCCTGCACATCTGTCCAGGACATGAGCTCGCCATCACATCATGGCCAAACAGCTATCCCCCATTCTTTGATGCTATTGGCTGGAAGTCTACCATATGCATTCCTGTTTATTTCATTCGATACACTCAGGATCATCCCTTATCTATACACATAGCTATATCTCTTTCTTACTGACTTTTTCTTGACTTGTTTTCTTTCCTTTTTTTATATTTTTTTTTTTTTTTTTGAGAAGGGGTCTCGCTCTGTCACCCAGGCTGTAGTGCACTGGTGTGATCACAGCTCACCACAACCTCCAATTCCTGGCCTCAAGTGATCCTCCCACCTTGGCCTCCCAAAGTACTGGGGTTACAGAGGTGAGCCACCGCACCCAGCCCCATAAAAATCCCTTAAGATAGCATCACTCTTTGCTTTTTCATCTGGATGTAGCATCTACCCCTTGGCCAGGCCCCTTCCCAAGCACAGACCTCTCTGGCTTGGAGACTGCGTAATGAGCTGCACCACTTTTCGCAAGCAGACAAGCTTCTGCTGTGGAGAGGTACATTTGTTCAGTTGAGCCAGCTCTCTTTTGGCACGAGGTATGTTAAAGCTGTAAAATAATTTGGAAAGTGACAACTTCAGAGCACAGTAAGAGAACCCTCCAGCCTGGATCTAAGAACACATCTCAGGGTCTACACTTCTCACAACAAACCAGAAGGAATGAAACACAAAAACAGATTCTGAAAAGTCATCTGACTCCAAGTCAGCAGCAAAACAGAAGAGCCTTCAATCCCATTCAGGCTGCCAGGTGATAGAGCTGTACAAGAAAGTTGAAAAAAAAAAAAAAAATCCTATTCCTAGAGGGAAACAACCCAAAGAGGGTTGTGGGAGGTGAAACATTTTTGTGTCCTAATGAAACTTAAATTAGGCTGGGCGCAGTGGCTCATGCCTGTAATCTCAGCACTTGTAAACCAAGGTGGGCAGATCACTTGAGGTCAGGAGTTCAAGACCAGCCTGGCCAACATGGTGAAACCCCGTCTCTACTAAAAATACAAAAATTAGCAGGGCATGGTAGTGTGCACCTGTAATCCCAGCTACTCGGGAGGCTGAGGCAGGAGAATCACTTGAACTCGGGAGGCAGAGGTTGCAGTGAGCCAAGATCACACCACTGCACTCCAGCCTGGGCGATAGAGTGAGACTTTTTCTCAAAAAGAATAAAAATTAAAATTTAAGAAATGAAACTTAAATTAATTCCTAAGTAGGTACCTCTATGGCAAGGTTCCCTTGGGTGGGCAAGTGGGATGTCCCCTGCACGCAGAACCCACGTGGGCAAATTACATGCCCACTTGGGAACCAGCTGCACAAAACCCTGTGCCCAGCGGCTCCCATCCAGCCGGCATGCTGGTGCACAGTGCGGGAGGGGGACGGCCACAGTCACCTGTAAAGGGCAGCCCTTTATCTTTGGTTGCAAGTAACTGCACGGCTCCTCAGAACTAACCACGTCAAACCAGCATGTCACCTCTGCCACCAAGAGGGCCTGCTTCCGGGAAAAGACAGCACCCGCCTCTGAGGACACCAAGCCGCTGAGGTGCAAACTCTTACCTGAACTCCGATTTCACACCAATATCTTTCTGCTGAAGATCTTGAAGGCTTCTTGTGATTTTGTTAAAGGCAGCATCCTAACAACAGATTTTAACGAACCTTCAAATTTCTCAAAAAGCACAGAAGAAGGCTTCCATCTTGGGTGATAATAACTGAGAACCTACCTCGCTTGCCTCCATGGTCCCCACGTATTTAAAGATCAGGTCATAAATTTCATGATGGACGTATATCTGTGGAATCAACAGACGCCATTCAGGGTGTGAGCAGGCAACAGGGTGTGCCTCCCAGCCACTCCACCCCACCCTCACCTCCACTGCCTGCTTCATCAGGCTCATCTGGGCCTCCTGCTTGGCGAGCATTTTCTAGAAGGCAAGAAAAGCACAGTGAAAGGGCTTGGATTTGCATGGGGGTGCACCGCAATTCTCCCTCTCAGAAGTCCTGCTGCTTACCAGGTGAGAGTCCCTCAGAAGCTGCTGGAGACATTTGGTGTAGAGAGCATTCGCTGAATCCTAAACCACATAGAGCAGAGGGACAGGCCACCCTTACCAGCGAGGCCATGACAGGGGAGCTGGAGCGGGTAACACGCCCAGAGCTTCAAGTGTTAACGCAAGCTTTATCAAGTCAATTACATGATTTTTCTCAGCTTTTTTCTTAGGTGTATACGCATTAAAAGCAGGAGAAACTTCCCCTTGGGGGTTAACACAGAGGATAATAATACTCATTTTTATACTTCCCCCTGACTGTACCACTTGGTTTTTTTTTTTTTTTTAGAGACAGGGTATCACTTTGTCGCCCAGAGTAGAGTGCAGTAGTATGACTATAGCATGCTGCAGTCTCAAACTCCTGGGCTAAAGTCATCCTCCCACCTCGGCCTCCCAAGTAGCTGGGAGCATGCCACCACGCCTGGCTAATTTTTGTATTTTCTGTAGCAATGGGGTCTTTTTATGTTGCCCAGGCTGGTCTTGAGCTCCCAGCCTCAAGAGATCCTCCCATCTCAGCTTCCCAAAGTGCTGGGAAGACAGGCTTGTACCACCATGCCCGGTTAAACTACTTTTATAGTTAGAAAGAAACATTTTTAAAAGACTTCAAACAGTGAGGCAGCACCAGGCAGTTCCAGAGGGAACTGAGGGCTCCCGGCGCCCTGCACTGAACCAAGACAGGGCACGCCAGGCAGAGGACCGCACAGCTACTGACTATGTGGTGACGGAGGCTCTTTCTCTCGCATTCTCGGAATGTTCGGTGGAAAGAGGCGATGTTCCTGTCAAATCGCTCAGAGTGTCTTCCCAAGAACTCTCTCACATCTTCAATGGTTTTCAGGGAAAAGGGATCTGAGGGTGCCAAAGGCTCTTCTGAAAAAGAAACAGGTCAGGCCGGCTGAAGCCTCTGCTGGTTCCTGACTCTGTCCTATCCTACAGGGTCTAGGCCCTCTGGGGAGGAGAGCAAATGACCTTATTTCAAGGCACTGCACAAGAACAGCCCAGTTACAGGACACCCTGGAGTCCAGAGAGCCTGGTCCTCTCATGGCCTCTTCCTGGGACAAAACCACACTATCTGGGACCATGGGCAAGACCCCAATTCCTGACAATAAGAGCATCAGTGTGCATGTAGCACACTGTTATCTCAATTTTCTGGGGCAAATGAAGAATTATTATTTATTAAAAATAACGATATCTCAAAGAGGCACAATGCTGGGGCTGGGCGCTATAAGAGACAGCCCTGAAGCTGACACCCAGAGACAAAGCTGGGGTTACTGCTTTGCACAACTCATGGGGGCAACAGTCACATCCTAGGTTGATCACAGGTAGGCTGAGGTCTATGTGAATGCTGCCTCCTGGAATTGTGCAATGCCCGACCTGTGCAACAGCATCCCCGATCGACACCTCCTTAGCCCAGTGACTTTAAGTTCTAGCAGGAACCACTGGAAACAATTATATAGGTCTCCATGTGGCTCTTGAATATTTTCCAGGATGTTTAACCTTTATTAAAAAATAATTTATTGGCCGGGCGCAGTGGCTCCTGCCTGTAATCCCAGCACTTTGGGAGGCTGAGGCGGGCGGATCTTGAGGTCAAGAGATCAAGACCATCCTGGCCAACATGGTGAAACCCCGTCTCTACTAAAAATACAAAAATCAGCTGGGTGTGGTGGCGGGCACCTGTAATCCCAGCTACTCAGGAGGCTGAGACAGGAGAATCACTTGAACCTGGGAGCTGGAGGCTGCAGTGAGCCGAGATTGCGCCACCACACTCCAGCTTGGCAAGAGAGCAAGACTCCATCTCAAAAATAATTAAATAATAATTTATTTTATTGTTTTTGGAGATAGGGTCTTGCTCTACAGCCCACGCTAGAGTGCAGTGGTGTGATCATGGCTCAGTGCAGCCTTGAATTCCTAGGCTCGAGTGACCCTCCCACCTCAGCCTCTTGAGTAACTGAGACTACAGGCATGCGCCACCATGCCCGGCTAATTTTTTTATTTTTTTACTTTTTATCTTTTTTTTGAGGCAAAGTCTCACTCTGTAGCCCAGGCTGGAATGCAGTGGTGTGATCTCGGCTCACCGCAACCTCTGCCTCCCGGGTTCAAGTGATTCTCCTGCCTCAGCCTCCTGAGTAGCTGGGATTACAGGCACACACCACTGCACCTGGCTACTTTTTTTGTATTTTTAGTAGAGACGGGGTTTCCCCATGTTGGTCAGGCTGGTCTTGAACTCTTGACCTCAGGTAATCCACCCACCTCGGCCTCCCAAAGTGCTAGGATTACAGGCATGAGCCACCGCGCCCTGCCAACTTTTTATTTTTGAGACAGACTCTCACTCTGTCACCCAGGATAGAGTACATCAGCGTGATCTCAGCTTACTGCAAACTCCGCCTTCTGGGTTCAAGCAATTCTCCTGCCTCAGCCTCCCGCGTAGCTGGGATTACAGGTGCACACCACCACACCTAGCTAATTTTTATATTTTTAGTGGAGATGGGCTTTCACCATGTTGGCCAGGCTGATCTTGAACTCCTGGCCTCAAGTAATCTGCCTGCCTCAGCCTCCCAAAGTGCTCGGATTACAGGGGTGAGCCACCATGCCCAGCTTGATGTTTTTTATTTTTTTATAGAGACAGGGTCTCACTATGTTGTCCAGGCTAGTTTTGAACTCCTGGCCTCAAGTGATCCTTGCGCCTTGGCGTCCCAAAGTGCAGGGATTACGGGCGCAAGCCACCATACCCAGCCTTGTTTAACCTTTCGACAGCTAAGTCAGGAACAAGTTCAACAAACACATTTCTCTAAAACAGGAGAAAAGGGTTTTTTCTCCCAGAATACCTGAACTCTCTCTCTTTTCCAAAGGATGGGCTATACACAGGATGCTGAAACTCTCTTCTTTTTCATTGTAGAAAGTTTCTTCAAAGAGAATGGGCACTGAGAGAAGACAGGCAAAACCAGCTCCTAATTTAATCCTGTTCCCTTGTATAAAGACATCCTGGAAACAAGAAAGTCATCACTGCACCAGCAGCCGGGGCAACCACATCCCACTCTCAGCCTGGCCCCCGATGCAGCACTTAACCAGACCCTACGGCCTTCACCCCAGTGTGAGTTTGCTGGGGCACAAATACTCTCCTGTTTTGCTTGTTTTGATACTAAAATGTTTCCTCTTTGTTGGCCAAGATACCTGAATCATTTCTATTTGAGACAGAGTCTCACTCCATCACCCAGGCTGGAGTGCAGTGGTGCAACCTCGGCTCACTGCAACCTCTGCTTCCCAGGGTCAAGCAATTCTCCTGACTCAGCCTCGAGTACCTGGCACTACAGGCACCCACCATCACGCCCAGCTAATTTTTATATTTTTAGTAGAGACATGGTTTTGCCATGTTGGCCAGGCTGGTCTCGAACTCCCGGCCTCAGGTGATCTGCCCGCCTTGGCCTCCCGGAGTGCTGGGATTACAGGCGTGAGCCACCACACTTGGCCCACACGGTGCATTTGTTCATCTTTCTAGTTTCCTTCATTTGGAACAGTGCCTCGGTCTTTCTTTGCCTCTCACGACGTTGACATTTTTGTTGTGTACTGCAGACTCTCCCTCCATGTGTTTGGGAGGGTTTGTCTGATGTTTCCTGACAATTAGATTACAGTTTTACAGTTACATGTTTCTGATAGTAATGCCCTGAAAGGGGTGCTTTATCTCTCTCTGTGTATCCTGTTGGAAGGCACATGATGTCAGCTTTTTTCACTGTTGATGTTAACCACGGGGTATGTGTTGTTTTGTTTTGTTTTGCTTTTAAAGCGGAAGCAGGTAGGTTCTGAGAGAGGGAGATTTTATTCCCATTCAGGAATGGCCCTGTTTTTCCCGGCATCCCCATAGTCAGGGAAGCCCGGCCACACTGTCCTCACTGGGGCAGGGGCTGTGTTCAGATGCGGCAGCTGAGGCTTGTGGCGCTGTGACAGGGAAAGGAAGCACTGGGTTGTCAGTGCATCTGCTCTGCCCCGTGGCTCACAAGACACACTGCTGTTTTCCTGCTAGAGATCTGCTCACCCCAGCTGTCGGTCAGCTTAATGATTTATTCTCTTTTGGACACCCAGACCTACAAAGAGGACAGGAGTCGGGCTTTGTGCAGCTGGTCTGCCCCCAACACCCGGCCATGACCACAGTGAGCCGTGCAGGGAGTAGCAGGTGGGATTCAGCCCTGGCCACACTGGCAGCACCAGATTACTTCCATCTCTTAGATAAGGAGAGCTTTCTTACTTTTTCTTTTCACAAAGAACACAGGATTTCTTCTACTAAAGAAAAAGCTCAATGTTTTTTCTGTTGCAACGTTTAAAAAGGATCCAGGTCGGGTGCAGTGGCTCATGCCTGTAATCCAAGCACTTTGGGAGACCAAGGTGGGTGGATCATTTGAGGTCAGGAGTTTGAGACCAGCCTGGCTAATACGGTGAAACCCCGTCTCTACTAAAAATACAAAAAAATTAGCCGGACATGGTGGCGGGTGCTTGCAGTCCCAGCTACTCAGGAGGCTGAGGCAGGAGAATCGCTTGAACCCAGGAGGCGCAGGTTGCAGTGAGCTGAGATCGAGCTACTGCACTCCAGACTGGGCGACAGAGTGAGACTCCGCCTCAAAAAAAAAAAAAAAATGCACTATGTGATTCTAGAGCTAAGAAGAAGAAAAATTTTTTTTTTGCTATGAAAGATATAATTGGTATAATCAGCACAGACTGTATGAGGACAATATGTTGGAGAACATTCTATCAATGCTAAATTATCTGAGTGTGATCACTGCGTTGTGGTTACATAACAGAATGCCTGTTCTTGGGAAATACACACTGAACTGTCTTGGGCTAAAGGGCACAGTGCCTGCAACTTACTTTCAAAAGATTCAGGCCGGGCACAGTGGCGCATGCCTATAATCCCAGCACTTTGGGAGGCCGAGACAGGCAGAGCATAAGGTCAAGATATCAAGACCATCCTAGCCAACATGGTGAAACCCCGTCTCTATTAAAAATACAAAAATTAGGCCGGGCGCCATGGCTCACGCCTATAATCCTGGCACTTTGGGAGGCCGAGGCGGGTGGATCACAAGGTCAGGAGATCGAGACCATACTGGCTAACACGGTTAAAACCTCGTCTCTACTAAAAAATACAAAAAATTAGCCAGGCGCAGTGGTGGGCGCCTATAGTCCCAGCTACTCGGGAGGCTGAGGCAGGAGAATGGCGTGAACCTGGGAGGCGGAGCTGGCAGTGAGCCGTGATAGTGCCACTGCACTCCAGCCTGGGCTGGAGTGAGACTCCGCCTCAAAAAAAAAAAAAAAAAAATTAGCTAGGCATGGTGGCACGCGCCTGTAGTCCCAGCTACTCGGGAGACTGAGGCAGGAGAATCGCTTGAACCCAGGAGGTGGAGGTTGCAGTGAGCCAAGATCGCACCACTGCACTCCAGCCTGGTGACAGAGCAAGATTCTGCCTCAAAAAACAAACAAAAAAAAAAGATTCAAAATAATAATAATAATATGTATCGAGAGACAGCAATAAAACCAGTGTGGCAAGAACGTTAACAGTTTAGGGAGAAGCATGTTTAAGAGTTTTTTCAACTTTACTAAAACATTTGAAATTATTTCAAAACAAAAAGATTGTGTTTTGGGTAGTTTTTTGTTTTGTTTTGTTTTTGAGACAGGGTCTCGCTCTGCTGCCCAGGCTACAGTGCGGTGGCACAATCATGGCTTACTGCAAGCTCAAACTCCTCGGCTTAAGTGATTCTCCCACCTCTGCCTCCCAAGTAGCTGGGACTATAAGCACACACCATCGCGCCTGGCTAAATTTTTTATTTTTATTTTTGGCAGAGATGGGGTCTCGCTATGTTGTCCAGGCTGGTCTCAAACTCCTGGCCTCAAGTGATTCTCCTGCTTCGGCCTCCCAAAGTGCTAGGATTATAGGCATGAGCCACCATGCCCAGCTGAAACAAAAAGCTTTTAAAAACTAAAATATTCATCCCTGATGTCCTATTCGGGGCCAAGAAACTGACAAGCTTTTCATGGCACTGGGATAAAACAACTTCCTCTGGCTCGGACATCAGCAAGAAGGAGGTGTTCCAGCGACACATGGCAGAAACCCCATCACGGGCTCAGGGAGAGATGCTTGGCGCCTCCCGGCCTCCAAGGCAGCAGCTGGGGTCCCGCTTACTGTCACCACCTCCCTTTCCTCCACCACAAAGGCAGGGTCCCTCCAGGCCCCCATGGGGCTGCAGTGTGTGTCAAATGCCACCATTGCCAGTAGCTGTGAAAGGCTGAGAACAGGACTCTCTTCCCTCCCCTCTGGCCCCAAACACCAAGTAGGTGACCCTGGCTGATCCACCAAGAAATTAATACCTTTCCATTTAAGGTCTGAAAATGCTCTTCCACAGGTATCAAAATGTAGGACTCAAACTGACAAGTAGACTGGATGCTGCTCGACAGGCTTCCCTTGCAGGGTACTAAGACCTGGAAAAAACAATTCGGCGGAACATTAGACAGACGTGCCATTTACCACTTCAGCAGAACAGGGTGTGCCCAAAGGTGCTCCAGCTGGACACACAGCGGGACCTGCTGGCAGAGAGAATGCCCGAGGTCCCTTGACAACACGGCCACAGTGGCTGCCAGCTGAGTTGATCTGCTGCTGCTGTTGTTGTTGTTGTTGCTGTTGTGATGGAATCAGCCTCGCCCCACCACAGGCAGAGGGAGGAGGTGAACAGTACAAATCCTTCTCCACCTTCAGATGTGGAGGCTGACAGCTCCTTCCCACACTCACTGAGTCCCCCCCGCCCAAAGCTAGTGGCCCCAGGCTCCCTCTCTATTCTTAACAGTGCAGTTACAAGGACCCAGGGGCTCAGGGACAAGTCCAGACGGAGAGAGGAGCACTTGGAAAGTACAGAAAAGGGAAGCTAAGGCTGGGCGCGGTGGCTCATGCTTGTAATCCCAGCACTTTCGGAGGCCGAGGTGGGCGGATCACGAGGTCAGGAGATCGAGACCACGGTGAAACCCCGTCTCTATTAAAAATACAAAAAAAATTAGCCAGGCGTGGTGGCGGGCACCTGTAGTCCCAGCTACTCAGAGAGGCTGAGGCAGGAGAATGGCGTGAACCCGGGAGGCGGAGCTTGCAGTGAGCCGAGATCGCGCCACTGCACTCCAGCCTGGGCGACAGAGTGAGACTCTCAAAAAAAAAAAAAAAGGGGAAGCTAAAAAAAATCACACATTCTCCCACCATTCAAAAAAGAAACATGGCCGGGCGGTGGCTCACACCTGTAATCGTAGCACTTTGAGAGGCCAAGGCAGGCGGATCACTTGAGGTCAGGAGTTCGAGACCAGCCTGGCCAACATGGCAAAATCCTGGCTCTACTAAAAATACAAAAATTAGCCAGGCGTGGTGGCACTTGCCTGTAATCCCAGCTACTCAGGAGGCTGTGCTTCAGCCCAGGAGGTGGAGGTTGCAGTGAGTTGAGATCACACCATTGCACTACTCCAGCCTGGGCTGCAGAGCAAGACTCTGTCTTTAAAAAAAATAAATAAATAAATAATAAGAACACTTCACATGGATGATGGATGATGGTTTCCTTCTACTCTTTTCGTTACGCTTTTTTTTTTTTTTTTTTTGGAGACAGGGTCTTGCTCTCTCACCCAGGCTGGAGTGCAGTGGCACGATCTCAGCTCACTGCAACCTCTGCCTCCCAGGCCCAGGTGATCCTCCCACCTCAGCCTCCCAAGTAGCTGGGAATATAGGCGTGCACCACCACGCCCAGCTAATTTTTCTGTTCTGTTTTTGTTTTCATTTTTTGTTTCTTTAGTAGAGACAGGGTTTTACCATGTTGCCCAGGCTGGTCGCGAACTCCTGGATTCCAGCGATCTGCCTGCCTCAGTCTTCCAAAGTGCTGGGATTACAGCCATGAGCCACTGTGCCCGGCCAAGAGTGCATTCTTATATGCTATACAGTTAGATTACAGAGTGATTTACCTCACAGTTTCCTGAACATGATATCTTTACATATGAGACCGTGGTCAGCCATGCTATTATTATTATTATTGCCTTTTTTTTTTTTTTTTAGAGTCAGGTTCTCACTCTGTCACCCAGGCTGGAGTGCAGTGGCGCAATCATAGCTCACTGCACCCTCAACCTCTGGGCTCAAGCCATCCTCCTGCCTCAGCCTCGTAAGTAACTGGGACAACAGGTGCACACCACCATGACCAGCATTTTTTTTTTTTTTAAGTAGAGATGAGATCTCACTATGTTGTCCAAGCTGGTCTTGAATCCCTGGTCTCAAGTGATCCTTCCACCTTGGCCTCCCAAAGTGCTGGGATGACAGTGATGAGCCACTGTGCTTGGTCCATTGTATTATTCTTTCTACCTTTATATGTTTGAAATTAAACATAATAATCTGAAATGTAATAAAAAATTAAAATAAAGGGAGGCCCTTAGATATTAGGCTAGAAGAAACGACCTCAAGGCTCCCAAGTGGCCTCACCATTGCAGTTGGCAGACAAAGAAGATCCTAGAGGCCAAAGTGGGCCACAGGCAATGGGATCTAAAGAGCCAGTCCTCAGGTGTTTAATGCTTGAAGTCAGAGATGGCCTCCCTCCAGCTGCAGCATGAAGGACTCACACCATCCCATTCAAGGAAGGGCCGTGGCTGGAGGGCCTTCATCTGGCCTCTGGGAAGCAGGAACTTTTTTTTTTTTTTTTTTTGAGACGGAGTCTCACTCTGTCACCCAGGATGGATTGCAGTGGTGCGATCTCAGCTTACTGCAAGCTCCGCCCCCCGGGTTCACGCCATTCTCCTGCCTCAGCCTCTCGAGTAGCTGGGACTACAGGCGCCCACTACCACGCCCAGCTAATTTTTTGTATTTTTAGTAGAGATGGGGTTTCACCGTGTTCGCCAGGATGGTCTCGATCTCCTGACCTTGTGATCCGCCCGCCTCAGCCTCCCAAAGTGCTGGGATTACAGGCGTGAGCCACCACGCCTGGCCTCGGAAGCAGGAAGTTCTAAGGGGCCTCAGAGAACTCTGCCCCACTGTGCCCACATGCTGCCCGCTTGTTTGCGTCACCTTCTCCACCTCCCCGACTTGCATAACGCATGCCTGGCCCCATTCACTGTATCCCCACTGTCAAGCACACTGCTGGACACAAGGCAGGTGCCAGTGCATGTTTGCTGGGTAAATTGGGGGCCCTCAGGACCAACCCTTTCCCCAACCAGTTTTCTGGCAGACACAAAAAGGAGCTCTAGTTCCTCCTATGCCAAGAAAGAGAGAGGCCCCTGCTGCCCAGAGCATTTCATAGCAAGCAGAAGCCAACGCTGGGCTCTCAGGCTCCACCCATCCCCACAGCAATCTTGCTGAGACGGGGGAGGAGTCACCTGGGATGGGGGGTAGGCAGCTAGGCCAGCAGCCTCCGGGCTATCCCTTAGGGGGCTTCAAACTACTTCTGGAGTAGCTGTGGAGTTTTTACTGCCGGCAAAGACTTTTCAGTTATCAGCATAGACAAAGTTCAGAGTTACTGTGTAGACTAGAAGGTGGGGACCTGGAAATTTCAAGGCTTAACCAAAAAATGGTTTATTCTAGCCCCTTTAGAAAGAATTTTTAAAATAACAGTAATTAAAGAAAGGCCAGGTGTGGTGGCTCACGCCTGTAATCCCAACACTTTGGGAGGCTGACGCAGGTGGATCCCCTGAGGTCAGGAGTTTGAGACTAGCCTGGCCAACATGGCAAAACCCATCTCTATTACTAAAAATACAAAAATTAGCCGGGCGTGGTGGCGGCTGCTTGTAATCCTAATTACTCAGGAGGCTGAGGGAGGAGAATTGCTTGAATCCGGGAGGCGGAGGTTGCAGTGAGCCGAGATCGCACTGCTGCATTCCAGCCTGGGCTACAAGAGTGAAACTCCATTCTGGGGGTAGCGTTGGTGGCGGGGGTGTAGGGGGGATGTCCTGCAGGAGCTGGAGCTGCATTTTATGGGGAAAAACAAAAGGAGACAGGCGCGGTGGCTCACACCTGTAATCACAGCACTTTGGGAGGCTGAGGCGGGTAGATCACTTGAGACCAGGAGTTCGAGACCAGCCTGGGAGACAGGGCAAAACCCCGTCTCTACAAAAAATACAAAAATTAGCCAGGCATGGTGGTGCATGCCTGTAGTCCCAGCTACCTAGGAGGCTAAGACAGGAGGATCACTTGAGCCGAGGAGGCGGAGGTTGCAGTGAGCCAAGATCACGCCACTATACTCCAGCGTAGGTGACAGAGCAAGACCCCATTTCAAAATAAAGAAAGAAGGAAAGAAAAGTCAAATAAAAGGCAAGAATCTGCCTGAGTGGCACATACTCCAGGGCGCCCTCCTGCCTCCTCCCCAGGCTGGATTAAGCACTCCACAACTGCCCACACTGCCTTCTGTCCTGACACTCATTCCTCTGGCCTGCAAATGGCCTGTTTCTGGAATTCCCTGAAGGCGTGCCAAGTTCCCCACTGATCGTGTAACCTTGAAACCTGGCACGGTGCCTGGCGTGGAGTGGATGGCCACGGCTTGTTGGAAGCATCTATACTAAATAAATCCTGAGAACTGGAGCAGGAGTCTCAGCGACCTTAGCTTGGATGAAAGTCAGTTCCTGGGGCTTACAAGACATGCCGCTAGGCTCCCAGACTAGGCCCCCGGAGCCTATTTACCCCATTAAATCAGACACCTCAATAAAAGGACCAAGTTCAATCTCCTTTGAAATTTTTGTTTTTCTTGTAGGCAAAGGGGCCAGTCTCCTGGTGCACCTGGGAAACCTAGAGGACTTTCAACCCTGCACTAAAGCCCCAGGGACGCAGACCTGCCCAGCCTGCTCTGAGGACGCCGCAGGTGTGTAATTAGCCGGATAGTTGTAAGCACAGCGGTGACTTTTAGAAGCAGTGGGGGTGTCACGGGCCTCTGAGATTGAAATTTGAAATCTGGGTGAGCACAGGAGAAAGCGCTTCCACTGTCCAATCAGATAGCAGAGGAGGGCAGGAAGGAGACACCTGCCTGGATGTGGGGACATCCCCACAAAAGGAACACCTGGGAAGGAAGGCGCCTTGAGGCGTGGTGGGGCGGGGGCGGGGACAGGGGTGGCGGGGGAGGGAAGGAGCAGTCAAGCTGCACCCTCAGCTGCCCCACACACACTGCTGCAGGGCCACACGGAGATGAGGCGGCCCAGCAGCTTGGACGCAGGGAGAAGCGTGGTGCAGTTCACTCTGAGGGAGACACTTTTTTTGTTTGTTTGTTTTGTTTGTTTTTTTGATATGGAGTCTCGTTCTGTTGCCCAGGCTGGAGTGCAGTGGCGTGATCTCAGCTCACTGCAACTTCCGCCTCCCCGGTTCACGCGATTCTCCTGCCTCAGCCTCCCCAGTAGCTGGGATTATAGGCGCCCGCCACCACGCCCGGCTAATTTTTTGTATTTTTAGTAGAGACGGGGTTTCACTATGTTAGCCAGACTGGTCTTGAACTCCTGACCTAGTGATCTGCCTGCCTCGGCCTCCCAAAGTGCTGGGATTACAGGCGTGAGCCACCATGCCTGGCCGAGACATGTTTTTAAGTGATTTCACATTTTTTGGAGCCTGATAAAGGACTCTGATCTCCAGGGCAGACTCAAGGGCAGTCAAACTTGGTACAAGGTTACGACCAGCCTGGGCAACACAGTGAGACTCCATCTTTACCAAAATATTAAAAATGAAATAAAGTTGGTACAATGTCCAAACTTCATGGAAAGACATTTGGTATTCAACTGCTGAGGCCACGGGGATCCCTTAGAGGTGACAGAAAGGATGGCATTTTCCTGGAGACCATCAAGATATTCGACTTTTTCTTTCAATCCATAAACATACGTAGAGCACAACTGCGGACTGGACAGGTGTGGGTCCATGTCCCTCATCACACGGACAAGAGGGGGCCGGCATGGGCCAGCAAACCTGACCGGTGTGACAGTGATGGCAGCTCCTGCACTCTGCTGATTTCTGCTGAGAAGCTGGCCTCCCTGATTCTTTTCTCTTTTTCTTTTTTTTTAGAGATGGGGTCTCACTATGTTGCCCAGGCTGGAGTGCAGTGGCTACTTAGAGGTGCAATCCCACTACTGATCAGCACAGGAGGTTTTTTTTGTTTTTTGTTTGTTTGTTTGAGATAGAGTCTTGCTCTGTCGCCTGGGCTGGAGTGCAGTGGTGCAATCTCGGCTCACTGCAACCTCCGCCTCCAGGATTCAATAGGTTCTCATGCCTCAGCCATCCAAGCAGCTGGGATTACAGGTGCACACCACCACATCTGGCTAATTTGTGTATTTTTAGTAGATATGGGGTTTCACCATGTTGGCCAGGCTGGTCTTGAACTCCTGACCTCAAATGATCCGCCTGCCTTGGCCTCCCAAAGTGCTGGGATTACAGGCATGAGCCACTGCACCCGGCAAAGCATGGGAGTTTTGACCTGCTCCATTTCCAACATGGCAGTGTTCACCCCTCCTTGGGCAACATGGTGGTCCCCCACTCCTGGGAGGTCACCATATTGATGCCAAACTTAGTGTGGAGATGCAGTCAGCATAGCTCACGACATCCCAGAGCTCCTGGGCCAGCGATCCTCCTGCCTCAGCCTCCTGAGTAGCTGGGACTACAGGCCTGCGCCCACATGCCTGGCAACCTCACTGATTCAAGTCCACCAAACAAGGCTGAGGAAGACCAGAGGCTCACTGCTGCCCCATGTGGACCCCAGCAGTTCCTTGTGGATGGCCTGGATCTCAGGAGGAGCTGGACTGAGGGTCTGGGGTTCTGTGGGGGAACCCCAGATGGCACAGCCTAAGAAGAATCTCCATTCTCCGGTGTCCCCGAAAGGAAGGCGATAAGGCAGAAAAGTTCATTCAAAATCCCTGTTTTGCTAAAGTGGGCTTGAGTGGGATCCCATGACTTGTAGCTGAAAAGCACTTAGTTGGCCAGGCATGGTGGCTCATACCTGTAAACCCAGCACTTTGGGAGGCCAAGGCAGGAAGACTGCCTGAGTTCAAGGCCAGCCTGGGCAAGAAGTTGAGAACCCCGTCTCTACAAAAATTACAAAAGTTAGGCCGGACGCAGTGGCTCACGCCTGCAATTCCAGCACTTTGGGAGGCCGAGGCAGGTGGATCACTTGAGGTCACGAGTTCAAGACAAGCCTGGTCAACATGGTGAAACCCCATCTCTACTAAAAATACAAACATCAGTCAGGCATGGTGGTGGGTGCCTGTAATCCCAGCTACTTGGTAGGCTGAGGCAGGAGAATCGCTTAAACCCGGGAGGCAAAGGTTGCAGCAAGCCCAGATAGAGCCACTATACTCCAGCCTTGGCAACACAGTGAGACTCTGTCTCAAAAAAAAAAAACAAAAAAAAAAAAAAAAAAGAAAGAAAAGAAAAGAAAGAAAGAGAAAAGCCTGAAGTGGCAGCCACCGGGCTCAGTAACACCATGCTGGGCAAGATAGAGCTTCCCCAAAGAGCTTCCACAGAAATAACTATGCCAACAGTGTGACACTTCTAAAAAGCTAGATAAAGATATATATGAAAATATGCACTTGTATAGACAGTAGTTTAAAATATCATACAACGAAGACAGGAAGGGAGGAAATATTCCCGCAGTACGGCCAGGCCCTCCTTGATCCATGCCTGCCTTGCGTCCCGTACTTTTCCTCTGCGACACTCACCACCACCGTAATTAGTAGGCACTCGCTCAGTGAATGACTATCTCTCACACTAGAATTTAAGCTCCATGAGGGTAAAGATGGTGATCTAGGGCCGGGCGTGGCAGCTCGCACCTGTAATCCCAGCACTTTGGGAGGCTGAAGCAGGAGGATCACTTGAGGCCAGGAGCTCAAGAACAACCTGGGTAACATAGTGAGACCCCATCTCTACAAAAAATAAAAACCAGCCAGGCGTGGTGGCACATGCTTGTAGTCCCAGCTACTCAGGAGGCTGAGGCAGAAGGACTGCTTGAGTCTAGAGGTTTGAGGCTGCAGTGAGCCATGTTCATGTCACTGTACTCTAGGCAGCCTGGGGAACAGAGCAAGACCCTATCTCAAAAAAAAAAAAAAAAAAAAAAAAAGATAGTGATGTGTGTTTCTGTTTCTTGGTGAATCCTCACCATCAAGCAAAGTGTCTAGTATACAGCAGCTTTTAATAATTGCTGTGAAATGAAGAGATGACAACGAATGTCTTTGGTGAATTTTATGAGATTTTTATTTGGAAAGAGCTATATTCTCTAATTTTTAAAATAATGAACTTTTTGGCTTCTCAAATCTAAAGTAAGAAGATTGTGGTGAAGAAATATGCATCACAAAACTAATCATAAAAACTGGAAAAGATGTCAAGAAACCTAGCTTCTCTTTGGGAGACGGAGGCAGGCGGATCACTTGAGGCCAGGAGTTCAAGACCAGCCAGGACAACATGGTGAAACCCCGTCCCTACTAAAAATACAAAAATTAGGCCGGGTGTGGTAGCTCACACCTGTAATCCCGCACGTTGGGGGGCCGAGGCGGGTGGATCACGAGGTCAAGAGATCAAGACCATCCTGGCCAACATGGTGAAACCCCATCTCCACTAAAAATACAAAAATTAGTTGGATATGGTGGCACACGCCTGTAGTCCCAGCTACTTGGGAGACTGAGGCAGGAAAATCGCTTGAACCTGGGAGGCAGAGGTTGCAGTGAGCCGAGATCGCGCCACTGCACTCTAGCCTGGGTGACACAGCAAGGCTCCATCTCAAAAAAAAAAAAAAAAATTAGCCGGGCATGGTGGCTTGTGCCTGTAATCCCAGCTACTCAGGAGGCTGAGGCAAATCGCTTGAACCCGGGAGGCAGAGGTTGCAAAGAGTCAAGATCGCGCCACTGCACTCCAGCCTGAGCAACAGAGTGAGATTCTGTCTCAAAAAAAAAAAAAAAAAAGAAACCCGGTTTCTGATGGCAGAGCTTGGCCTGCGCAAAATGAAAGTCAAGTCCAGGCCAGGCACGGTGGCTCATGCCTGTAATCCCAGCACTTTGGGAGGCCAACGTGGGCGGATCACCTGAGGTCGGGAGTTTGAGACCAGCCTGGCCAACATGGGTGAAACTCCATCTCTAGTAAAAACACAAAAATTAGCTGGGTGTGGTTGCACACACCTGCAATCCCAGCTACTTGGGAGGCCAAGGCAGGAGAATCGCTTGAACCTGGGAGGCAGAGGTTGCTGTGAGCTGAGATCATGCCACCACACTCCAGCCTGGGTGACAGAGCAAGACTCTGTCTCAAAAAAATTAATAAATAAAAATAAAAATAAATGAAAGTCAATTCTGGCGTCCCTGAGAGGATGCTGAGAACCTGAAGCCACACTCAGCTAACCTGACTTCTCCTTCAGTTCAAACCCTCAGGCACCTCACATACCTAAGTAAAGTTGCCCCACGGGATAAGAGAAGTGGACATCCATTTGAGAGAGTAGGGGACAACAGACAAAAAGAAGGAAGACTCCTCAAGCAGAGGCCACAGACGACACAAATGCACCCAGGATACTGTGTCCCCCAGTGCTGTCCAAGTAGGATGCCCGCCAAGTTCACTGACCTGAGAACTGGAAAGACCCACAACGTGGAGCCCGCCCTCCGTCCAGGCAGATGCCCCCACCGTGACAGGCGACAGCATCTCCTGCCTGCTTTTCATTCCTGTTACCTGGCTGCCCCTGAAGGCTTCTGACGTTTTGGCCTCTACCAGAAAAGTTCTTTCATCATGGTATTTCCCTTTGGAAAAGCCTTTCAAAGCAGTGTATGAGTTCGTTTACTCGGTCCCTTATTCTATGAGGGTGAGCACCCACCTCCCAGACAGACCAGGACTCATGAGGCCCCAGAGAGCACAACTCATTTTAGCCCTGGAGAAGCCTCCATAGGCAAGAGAGAAACAAGAGAGCACTGCAGCGTGAGACCAAGTGTCACTGGGGGTGCTCCACGAAAGGGCACAGTTAGCCACAGGCAGGGGCCAGGAGTTCAGAGAAAGTATTACAGCCTGGACTGCAGTCCCCGGAGGCTTCCTGGAAGGAGCGGCTCACGGGGGCCCCCCGCTGCTCACTCACAGACCAAGCACACTGCTGGGAGCTTGCTAAGCTGGGTTTATAACGAACTCCCTCCAAACTGAGCTTTAGTCTACCACGTGTCTGGAACCATTCATGCCTCAGGACAATCCTGAGGCTCAGTGCACTTACAATGCCATGGATTTGGGCCACTTTGCTGCATAAGTCGGGGCGCCACTTTTGCAGAGCCAGATAGAAAGGATTTTTCAGGAGGTCTTCATCATACAGAGCCATATGGACTTCAGATGGGTCAGAGCAAATCTCCTGCAGTAAGGGAGGGAAAAGCAGTGAATGGCCATTTTCCAGTTTATGTAACACACGAAAGTCTGCATCTGATGCATCTAGCATTTTCTTTTTTTTTTTTTTTAGACAGAGTCTCACTCTGTCGCCCAGGCTGGAGCGCGGCTTAGCCTCAGGAGTAGCTGGGACTACAGGCGCCCACCACCACACCCGCTAATTTTTGTATTTTTAGTAAAGACAGGGTTTTGCCATGTTGGCCAGGCTAGTCTTGAACTCCTGACCAGCAGGTGATCTGCCCACCTGGGCCTCCCAAAGTGCTGGGATTACAGGCGTGAGCTGTCACACCCGACCTGCATCTGGCAATTTCTAAAGAGTATCCTCCAAATAAAAAAGGATTCACGACATGCAATTTTCTTCTCCCACAGACTTACTCCACCAGGAAATCTCAAATATAACCCACCAATTCCAAGATGACCCGTTTATTAGCTAATGTAGAAATTATGTTCAAAAAATCTTGTTAAACTCCAAGTCTTGGCTAAAGTATAAATGGCTATTTTTAGAACATCCTACATGACCAAAATTATGACATTCTCAAGATACTCATGTATTTTTAATGAAATATTTTAGCACATGGAAAAGTACTGAGTAATAATGCAAACCTAGCACCAGAATTAAGGAATCATCACATTTTGCTATGTTTGCCTCAGATTTTCTTTTAAGAAATAAAGTGGAAGCCAGGTGTGGTGGTTCATGCCTGTCATCCCAGCACTTTGGGAGCCTGAGGCAGGAGAATCCCATGAGCCCAGGAGTTCAAGACCAGTCTGGGCAATACAGCAAAACTCTCATCTCTACAAAAATAAACAATTATCTGGGTATGGTGGCATGTGCCTGTAGTCCCAGCCACTCGGGAGGCTAAGGCAGGAGGATCCGCTTGAGACCAGGAGTTGGAGACCAGCCTGGACGATATAGCAAAACACTATCTCCCCAAAAACTAAAATAATAAAATAATAAAATTTCTGTTAGTCTGTGCTATGGTCTAAATGTTTATGTCCCCGGAAAACGCATATGTTAAAATACTAACCCGATAGGTGGGGCCTTTGGGGGTGATTAGGTTACAAAGGCAGAGCCTTCATGAATGAGATCAGTGCCTTTCATGAATGAGATCAGTGCCCTTATGCAGCCGGGCACAGTGGCTCATGCCTGTAATCCCAGCACTTTGGGAGGCCAAGTCAGGCGGATCACCTGAGGTCAGGAGTTCAAGAACAGCCTGGTCAACATGGTGAAACCCCGTCTCTACTAAAAATACAAAAATTAGCTGGGCGTGGTGGCACATGCCTGTAGTCCCAGCTACTTGGGAGGCTGAGGCAGGAGAATCGCTTGAACTCAGGAGGCAGAGGTTGCAGTGAGCTGAGATCACACCACCGCACTCCAGCCTGGGCAACAGAGCGAGACTCCGTCTCAAAAAAAAGAAAAAGAAAGAGGCCTGGGAGAGCTCCTTTGCTCCTCTGGCCACGTGAGGTTACAGAAAACAGACAGCTGTCTATAACGCAGGCCCTCCCCAGACATCCAACCTGCAGGATCTTCACCTTGTACTTCCCAGCCTCCAGAACTGTGAGAAACACATTTCTGTCATTTTCAAGCCTTCTGTTACAGCAGCCTGCATGGGCTGAGATAGTCTATGAGTATAAAGTCATATCCCACTGTTTTTAATTTTCATTGGTTCATTAATTAAATGAATTTCTTTCTGTTATGTAAATTGCCTGATCATGTCTTTTGCTCACTTTCCTGCTGGGTTGTTGGCCTTTTTCTTAGGATTTACAGTTCTTTACACATCTGTATACTAAAGTTGTAAATATCAACTCCCAGCCTGGCTATAATCACAGCACCTGGGGAGGATGAGGTAGGAGGATCACTTGAGGTCAAGAGGTCAAGACCAGCCTGGGCAACATAGCGAGACCGCATCTCTACAAAAAAAGTTTTAAAAATTAGCCATGTGTGGTGGTGCATGCCTATAGTCCCAGCTACTAAGGAGGCTGGGGCAGGAGAATCACTTGAGCCCAGGAGGTTAAGGCCACTATGAGCCATGATCACACCACTGCACTCCACCCTGTGTGATGCAGCAAGATGCTGTCTAAAAAAAAATATATATATATATATATACACACACACACATATACACACACTCCCACATATACTCATATCATCTCCTAGTCTGTAACTTACTTTTTCATTTTGTCAAATGGGTGTGTTCAGAAATAGAACTTTGCATGTTATTTATTTTGAGACAGGGTTTCACACTGTCGCCCAGGCTGGAGCTGGAGTCCAGTGGCATGATCGTAGCTCACCGTAACCTTGAACTCCTGGGCTCAAGAGATCTGCCACCTCCCACCTCAGCCTCCAGAGCAGCTGGGACTGCAGGCATGCACCACCACACCCAGCCTTTTTTGTATTTTTTACTTTTTGTAGAGATGAGATTTTGCTGTGTTGCCCACGCTGAACTTGAACTCCTGGCCTGATTCAATCCTCCCACCTCAGCCTCCCAAAACGCTGGGATTACGGGCATGAGTCACTGTGCCTGGCCAGAAGTTTTGACGTGAATGGACAGTCATCCTTCAGTATACTTGGGGGATTGGTTCTGGGACCCTCTTGTATACCCAAGTCCACACATACTCAAATCCCACGGTGGGCCCTGTGGAACTCACATGTCTGTGTCAGCCCTCCATATACAGAAATTTGCATCCTGTGAATATGGTATTTTCAACCTGAATTTGGTTGAAAAAAACACATGTAAGTGGACCCACACCGTTCAAACCCGTATTGTTCAAGGATCAACAATAATTGGATTTGCCACTCTTTGCTTTTAAGGTCAGTGCTTTTTGAGCCTTAGGAAATCTGTAATTGGCTTGTCTATCCTCTGGCAGGTCTTTTTGCAAAGTGACTTCACTATTCCCCCATCAGAAGATAGAGTAGGCCAGGTACGGTGGCTCACGCCTATAATCCCAGCACTTTGGAAGGCCGAGGCAGGCAGATCACTTGAGGTCAGGAGTTCGAGATCAGCCTGACCAGTATGGCAAAATCCCATCTCTACAAAAATACAAAAATTAGCAGGGCGTGGTGGCATGTGCCTGTTATCCCAGCTACCTGGGAGGCTGAGGCAAAGAATCGCTTGAACTCAGGAGGCAGAGGTTGCAGTGACCCCAGATCCTGCCACTGCACTCCAACTTGGGCAAAAGAGAAAGACTCAGTCTCCCAAAAAAAAAAAAAAAAAAGCAAGTAGACTCATTTCCGCAGCCCCTGAATCAGAGCCAGCCCTATGACTTGCTTCAACCAACAGGCAGAATCGATGCTGTACAATTTGTGAGTGTCAGCTTCAACAGGTCTTACAGGGGCTGGGCACAATGCCTCACTCCTGTAATCCCAGCACTTTGGGAGGCCAAGGCAGGAGGATCACTTCAGGCCATGAGTTCGAGACCAGCCTGGGCAAAATAGCAAGAACTTGTCTCTACAGATAATAAAATACAAAAATTATCCAGGTGTGCTGGCACATGCCTGTAGTCCCAACTACTCAGGAGGCTGAGACGGGAGGATCACTTGAGCCCAGGAGTTTGAGGCCGCAATGAACTATGATTGAAACACTGCACTCCAGCCTAGGCAACAGAGTGAGACCCTGTCTCTTTAAAAAACAAAAAAAAAGGCCAGGCACAATGGCTCATGCCTCTAATCTCAACACTTTGGGAGGCCTAGGCGGTTGGATCACTTGAAGTCAGGAGTTTGAGACCAGCCTGGACAACATGGTGAAACCCCGTCTCTACTAAAATACAAAAATTAGCCGGGCGTGATGGCATGTGCCTGTAATCCCAGCTATTGGGAAGGCTGAGGCAGGAGAATCACTTGAACCCAGGAGGCAGAGGTTGCAGTGAGCCGAGATCACGCCACTTCACTCCAGCCTGGGTGACAGAGTGAGATTCTGTCTCAAAAACAAAACAAAACAAAAAGTCTTAGTACATTCAAGAAATAAGAAAAGTAAATGTATATACATACATACACACTTATAAAAGGCCTTGCGGATTCCATTCTCATTCTCTTGGTACCCCAAGATCCCAATGGTATGAAGAAGCCCACGTGCTGAAAGGCCATGGGGGAAGAGCGAGGCCTAGGTGGCCCAGCGAGCACAGCCAACCCACCAGCAGAATACAACCCCTTGAGGGAGCCCAGCTGAGACCAGCAGAGGAACCACCCACCCAACTCACACAACGTAGGAAGTAATAAATTGTGGCAGTTTGAAGTCACTACATTTTGGGCGGGTTTGTTACACAGCAAAGGCTACCTGAAACCACGTCCTTTCCAATTTCAAAGCCATAAAGATAGTCCTTATGATTTCTAAAAAGATTAAAGTTTTCTATTTTTAGGTCTTCAATCCATCTGGATTTTTGTACATGCTATAAATCGAGTGTCTAATTATATTTCTCCATATAGTAAGCCAATTGTCCTATCATCATTTTTTTAATATTCTATCCATTTCACACTGGTTGATAATGCTACGGTTGTCACACTCCAAGATCCCATATATGTTTAGCCTGTTTCCAGGCTCTACTCTGTTTCAAGGGTCTCACTGTCACTTGTGAAAAATACAATTATGTATATATTACATAGAAATACACAATGTCATTTTAAATTTTCTAGTAGCACATTAAAAAAGAAATATGGTGCAATTAATTTTAATAATATATTTTATCTTAATATATCCAAAATATGATATTTTCAACATGTGACCATTATTTATTTTGTTTTTTAGAGACGGGGTCTTGCAATGTTGCCCAGAACAGAGTGCAGTGGCTATTCACAGGCACGATCTCAGCTCACCACAGCCCTGAACTCCCAGCCTCAAGCAATCCTCCCATTTCAGCCTCCCAAGTAGTTGGGACCACAGGTATATGTCACCGCACTTGACTTGATCATTATTTAAAAGTTATTGGCTGGGCACAGTGGCTCACACCTGTAATCCCAGCACTCTGGGAGGCTGAGGTGAGTGGATCACCTGAGGTCAGGAGTTCAAGACCCTGGCCAACATCATGAAACCCTGTCTCTATAAAAATACAAAAATTAGCCACGTATGATGGCGGGTGACCGTAATCCCACCTACTTGGGAGGCTGAGGCAGGAGAATTTCTTGAACCCAGGAGGCAGTGGTTGCAGTGAGCCGAGATTGTGCCATTGCACTCCAGCCTGGGCAACAGAGCAAGACTCCATCCCCAAATAATAATAATAATAAAAAGTTCTTCATGATGGCCGGGCACAGTGGCTCATGCCTGTAATCCCACCACTTTGGAAGGTCAAAGCAGGTGGACTGCTTGAGTCCACGAGTTCGAGACCAGCCTGGGCAACATGGTGAAACCCCATCTTTACAAAATACAAAAATTAGCCAGGCTACTCAGGAGGCTGAGGTAGGAGAATCACTTGCCCCCAGGAGGCAGAGACTCCAGTGAGCTAAGATCGCACCACGGCACAGCAGCCTGGGCGACAGAGACTCTGTCTCAAAAAAACAAAAACAAAAACAAAACAAAACAAAAAACTATTATTAATGATATATTTTACATTTTTTTTATTCCTAAGTCTTTTAAATCTAGTGTGCATTTTACATTTACAGCACTTCTCAATTCATACTAGCCACATTTCATGTGCTCAATAGCCACTAGCAGCTATTACACTGGACAGGGCAGGGAGAGACCACATACGAACATTTATTTTACATGACTACAGCCTCATAATAAGCCTTACTAACTCACAGAGAAAGGCTTCCCTCCCACTTGTTCTCCAAAGGTTATTCCTTGTCCTTTACAATATCAAATGAATCAGAATCAGCTTGTCAATTACATGAAAAATCCTATTAGGATTTTTATTGGACCTGCACTAAATTCATGAATTTTTTTTTTTTTTTTGAGACAGTCTCGCTCTCTCACCCACACTAAAGTGCAGTGGCATGATCTCAGCTCACTGCAACCTTTGCCTCCCGGGTTCAAGCAATTCTCCTGCCTCAGCCTCCCAAGTAGCTGGGATTACAGGCACCCGCCACCACGCCAGGCTAATTTTTTTTTTTTTTTTGAGATAGTCTTGCTCTGTCACCCAGGCTGGAGTGCAGTGGCATCTCGGCTCACAGCAAACTCCACCTCCAGGGTTCACGCCATTCTCCTGCCTCAGCCTCCCAAGTAGCTGGGACTACAGGCGCCCGCCACCACGCCCGGCTAATTTTTTGTATTTTTAGTAGAGACGGGGTTTCGCTGTGTTAGCCAGGATGGTCTCGATCTCCTGACCTTGTGATCCGCCCACCTCGGCCTCCCAAAGTGCTGGGATTACAGGTGTCAGCCACCGCGCCCAGCCTAATTTTTGTATTTTTAGTAGAGACGAGGTTTCACCATGTTGGCCAGGCTGCTCTTGAACTACTGACCTTAGGTGATCCTCCTGCCTCGGCCTCGCAAAGTGCTGGGATTACAGGCATGAGCCACCACGCCCAGCCTGCAGTTTTGTTTTTTTTTTTCCCAAGACAGAGGTCTTGCTCTGCTACCCAGGCTGGAGTACAGTGGCACAATCTTGGCTCACTGCAACCTCTGCTTCCCAGGTTCAAGCAATTCTCATGCCTCGGCCTCCCAAGTAGCTCGGACTACAGACGCATGCCACAACACCAGCTAACTTTTTGTGTGTATTTTTTGGTAGAGACGTGGCTTCACCATGTTGGCCAGGCTGGTCTTGAACTCCTGGCTTCAAGTGATCTTCCTGCCTCGGCCTCCCAAAGTGTTGGGATTACAGGCGTGAGCCACCACACTCAGCCCTATAATTATGAATTTTATCATCCACATATATGGTATATCTTTCCATGAATGTCTTCTTTGATGTCCTCCAACTTTTCCATAAGGATCATATACGACTTTTATTAGACTATTTATATATTCTGTATAGACTTTGCTACTGTTGTGAAAGGGGTTACTAAAATTAGATTGCTTATTATAGGTAAGGTTCTAAAAGCAAAATCCAAATGGACTTACATCAGAGTCACGCTGTACAGATAAAATAAGAATCAGTATGGAACACACCTACCACTACCATCAGAACTAGGACTTCTGAAGCCAGAGTAGACCCTTCCATGATTCATGACTGAAAGGTCTGTGAACAGCCAAAAGAAGATTACAGGTCAGTGTTCAACTCACTTTAGAAATAAGCTGTTTGAAGGATGTTGCTGTCTGCAGACTGCTCCATGCTGCTAACTAATGTGAACCAGTGCTTTGCGTGTTTCTTGAAACATTCTACAGCTGCTCCTCATCGTCCCTGGTCTGCTCCTCTGAGCCAATGAGCTCTCAGAGGGGGTGCCTACAAAATGGGCACAGAAAAGGAAATCAGATTTCTTTTTTTTTTTTTTTGAGACAGAGTCTCACTCTGTTGCCTAGGCTGGAGTGCAGTGGTACAATCTTGGCTCACTGCAACCTCCACCCCTGTGATCAAGCAATTCTCCTGCTGCCTCAGCCTCCCTTGTAGCTGGGATTACAGGTGTGCACTACTACTCCTGGCTAATTTTTTTATTTTTAGTAGAGACAGGGTTTCACCATGATGGCCATGTTGGTCTCAAACCCCTGACCTCAAGTGATCCACCCACCTCGGCCTCCCAAAGTGCTAGGATTACAGGTGTGAGCCACTGCGCCCGGCCAGGAGATCAGATTTCTAACCATGTCATCCCACTTCTCTGAGCCTCCATCTGGGCCTGCGCCACAGAGAATGGTAATACCTGTCTGCAGGATTCTTATGAGGGTCATTTACATGCCACCTTCACTATCTGTGACATGCAGTACTGCATATCAACGTAGCACCAGTTACTGCAAGCTCACATGGGACCTTTGTGAGAATTAGAAACAGGCACCCGACTTCCCAGGGGACGCAGCCCTGTGCAAGGGCACCAGGCTAGTGAGCAGCTCCTAGGCCACATGCTGCACAGCCCCTGCTGCTGGGCAGTGAACAAGCTGCCCACAATGTGAGCACAATTTTTCCCAACAATGACACATAATGGCTCTCTTGCTAGTGTTTGACATTTTCCTTCAATAACTTATTGTCTTTATAA
Source organism: Symphalangus syndactylus (assembly GCF_028878055.3). Taxonomy (NCBI): domain Eukaryota; kingdom Metazoa; phylum Chordata; class Mammalia; order Primates; family Hylobatidae; genus Symphalangus; species Symphalangus syndactylus. The sequence continues at coordinate 56,257,853 of NC_072435.2, forward strand.
AAATATTTTCTTTTCTGTTTTATTTTTGTTTACTTCTGTAGAAATGGAGTCTCGCTGTGTTGCCCAGGGTGGTCTTGAACTCCTGGCTCAACAGGCATATGCCACCATCCTTGGTCTAAAATTTATTTTAAAAAGAAATCTTATTACTACTTTAAATAGAAAAACAGTATCACTTCCAACGAAGAGAAGATCATCTTAAAGTTAAAAATTATAAAGGTAATTACTGTTATTTAAAACCTCATAATCCCAGCACTTTGGGAGGCCAAGGTGAGCGGATCCAGCCTGGCCAACGTGGTGAAACCCCATCTCTATTAAAAATACAAAAATTAGCCAGGCGTGGTGGCACACACTTGTAATCTCAGCTACTCAGGAGGCTGAAGCAGGAGAATTGCTTGAATCCAGGAGGTGGAGGTTGCTGTAAGCCGAGATCATGCCATTGCACTCCAACCTGGGCGACAAGAGTGAAACTCTGTCTCAAAAAAAAAAAAAAAAAAAAAAAACCTCATTAGATGCTAAGCTTGAGCCTGGGGCCTTCTCTCTTCATTAAAATGAGAAAATCAGCAACTACTAAAAGAGCGTAAAGTGAATTTATCCTTGATACAATTAAATGAATGAAATATGCAATAGGAGCTACTCTCTCACTATGTAACAGGGATCCAGAATGCCTCCTTGGGAAAACACTATGCATACATAACTGCATGATGAATTCTATTCCTTGGGACTAATGGTAAAAATAGCCACGATCTGGGAGAGTCTTTGTCCCAGGCACTGTGATAACTTCCATACATCCTCATCTTTACTTACTTACCTTCATTTATTTATGAGCTGGGGGTCTCACTCTATTGACCAGGCTGGAGTAGAGTGACACAGTCATAGCTCACTGAACCCTCAAACTCCTGGCCTCAAGTAATCCTCCCACCTTAGCCTCCTAAAGTGCCACAATTACAGGCATGAGCCACCTGGCCTAGCCTAAGTTTTTTGTTTTGTTTTGTTTTTGGTAGAAACAGGGTCTCACTATGTTGCCCAGGCTGGTCTCAAACTCCTGACCTCAAGTGACTCTCCTGCCCTGGCCTCCCAATGTGCTGGGATTACAAGGCACGAGCCACTGTACCCAGTCTTCATCCTTTTTTTTTTTTTTTTTCCAGATGGGTCTTGCTCTATTACTCATGCTGGAGTACACTGGTACAATCACAGCTCACTACAGCCTTGACCTCCTGGGCTGAAGTGATCCTCCTGCCTCAGCCTCCCAAGCAGTTGGCACCACAGGCATGAGCCACCACGCCTAGCTAATTTTTTTTTTTTTAATTCTTCATAGAGATGGGGTCTCACTAAGTTACTTAGGCAATCCTCCTGTTTCGGACTCCAAGGTGCTGAGATTACAGGCATGAGCCACCGTGCCCAGCTAATTTTTTTATTTTCAGTACAGATGGGGTCTCGCTATGTTGCCCAAGTGATCCTCCTGCCTCAGCTCCCCCAAAGTGCTGGGATTATAAGTGTGAGCCACCGCACCCAGCCCTCATCCTATTTTAATGCTCACAATAACTCTAGGCAAGTAGGAATCACTAGCCTGTGTCACAGATGAAGAAACTGAGATTCAGCTGGCTGACTCAAGGCTAAATAAGAGCCATTTATTCATTCATTCATTTAGTAGAGATGTCGTCTCGCTATGTGGCCCAGGCTGTTCCCAAACTCCTGGCCTCAAGTAATCCTCCCGCCTCAGCCTCTCACAGCGCTGGGATTACAAGCGTGAGCAACCATGCCCAGCCTAACAGTCATACTTTATTTCAACCGATAGAAAAGTCCACAAGACAGACAGCCACACAGGCCCCTCATCTAATTCCCCAGGTCCAGCCAGAACTGTCTTGGCTGCAGGTGCCCTGGGTGCTTGAAAAAGGCCTGTGAGCTCCTGGCCAGTCCTCCTAGGGAGAAGAGACTAGCATAAAAATGGTCACATATAATCCCTGCCTGGGCCCCAGGGGTGCCTCTGCAACAACTCAGCTATTTGAATCGTTAAATTCACTTATTACTGGAGCCCAGATAATCCTTTTATGAGTCTCCACCACAATGAGATAATGCAATTTTGCTGGGACAGAGTCACAAGAAAACAAAACTCTTTCTAGTTCCTGACATAGTTGGTTCTATGTGGCACACTGCAAAAGTAAAGATGCTCTGGATGAAAGCCATGTGAGAAACAGGATGCAATATGGTCAGACTCAAGCTGGGAAAAGACGCTCCTTCTGCTTCAGAAAAGATGCTGGAGGAACACCAATACTTCCACCCCCCAAGATGAGACAAGGACGGGCTTCCACGGACGAACTAAAAACAGAGCTGGGAGGTAAGGAGGTAAGGACCAGAGACAGAAGAAAACGGCAGTGGTCAGGCACGGTGGCTCACACCTATAATCCGAACACTTTGGGAGGCCAAGGCAGTGGATCACCTGAGGTCAGGAGTTCAAGACCATCCTGGCCAAAATGGTGAAACCCCATCTCTGCTAAAAATGTAAAAATTAGCTGGGTGTGGACATGGGCACCTGTAGTCCCAGCTACTTGGAGGCTGAGGCAGAAGAATTGCTTGAACCCGAGAAGTGGAGGTTGCAGCGAGCCGAGATGGCGCCACTGCACTCCAGCCTGGGTGACAGGCTGAGACCCCGTCACGAAACAAAAAAGAAAGAAAATGAAAGAAAATAGCAGGGAAGGGGATGAAGTAGAGGATGCGAAAGTAATAAGACTCCAAGCAGAGGCCAGAAAGGGGCAGAACAGCAAGAGAAGGGAAGGCCACTGAGTGCCACATCAAAACATGCAGGTCACATGCAAGAACTGTGTAAACACACCATGCCCTTAACAAGCACTGCTGCGCGGACAGGGCCTGCTCTTATCTAGCCCCAAGTCATCTGCTTTATCTTGGACCTCAGTCTTCTTGGTCACCAAAGACTGAACCCTCTGTCCAGGAGTAGGGATTCAAAGAGCTCTGTCCTTTCATCCATGCCGTCACATGAAAAAAAAAGAAGAAAAAGGACCTCTGTCCAACACTCTTCACAACCTTTCTGTCCTAGTGTTAAAAATAAGTAACATGAAGGGTGCAGTGGCTCACGCCTGTAATCCCAGCACTTTGGGAGGCCGAGGCGGGTGGATCACCTGAGGTCAGGAGTTTGAGACCAGCCTGGCCAACATGGCAAAACCCTGTCTCTACTAAAAATACAAAAATTAGCCGGGCATGGTGGCAAAGCCCTGTAATCTCAGGTACTCAGGAAGCTGAAGCATTAAGAATCACTTCAACCCAGGAGGCTGAGGTTGCAGTGAGCCGAGATCATGACACTGCATTCCAGCCTGGACAACAGAGGGAGACTCTGTCTCAATAAAAAATTAAAAATTAAAAAAAGGGCCGGGCGCACTGGCTAACACCTGTAATCCCAGCACTTTGGAAGGCCGAGGCGGGCTGATCACTTGAGATGGAGTTCGAGACCAGCCTGGCCAACATGGTGAAACCCTGTCTCTACTAAAAATACAAAAATTAGCCAGGCATGGGCGCCTATAATCCCAGCTACTAAGAAGGCTGAGGCAGAAGAATCACTTGAACCTGGGAGTCGGAGGTTGCAGTGAGCCAAGATCACACCATTGCACTCCAGTCTGTGTGACAGAGTGAGACTCCATTTCAAAAAAAGACAAAAAAAAAAAAATCTGTACTATGCCAGGTGCAGTGGCTTACATCTGTAATCTCAGCACTTTGGGAGGCGGAGGCTGACAGATGATTGAGCCCAAGAGTTCAAGACCAGTCTGAGCAACAAAGTGAGACCCTGTCTCTACAGGAAAATCAAAAAATTATCTATGGGTATGGTGGCACACACCCAGCCAGGGGAGGCTGAGGCCGGAGGATCACGTGAGCCCAAGAAGTCAAGGCTGCAATGAGTTATGACTGCACCATTGCACTCTAGCCTAGGCGACAGAGCAAGACCCTGTCTCAAAAAAAAAAACAAAACAAAAAAAAGAGGCCGGGTGCGGCGGCTCACGCTTGTAATCCCAGCACTTTGGGAGGCCGAGGCGGGCGGATCACGAGGTCAGGAGATCAAGACCACGGTGAAACTCCGTCTCTACTAAAAATACAAAAAATTAGCCGGGCGTGGTGGCGGGCGCCTGTAGTCCCAGCTACTCGGAGAGGCTGAGGCAGGAGAATGGCGTGAACCCAGGAGGCGGAGCTTGCAGTGAGCCGAGATTGCGCCACTGCACTCCAGCCTGGGCAACAGAGCGAGACTCCATCTCAAAAAAAAAAAAAAAAAAAAAAAAAGTAATAATCTCATACGATCTGGTGCTTAATGCCAGAGTTGAATTCTTACATTAGGGTAAATGCTTAAAAAAACAGTTTTATACCCTGTCAAGTTTACCTGCAATAATTAGTTTGCTGGCTGGGCACAGTGGCTCACGCCTGTAATCCCAGCATTTTGGGAGGCCGAGGCGGGTGGATCACTTGAGGTCAGGAGTTTGAGACCAGCCTGGCCAACATGGTAAAACCCTGTCTCCACTAAAAATGCAATTAGCTGGTTGTGGTGGTGCACGCCTATAATCCCAGCTACTTGGGAGGCTGAGGCACGAGAATCTCTTGAACCTGGGAGGTGGAGGTTGCAGTGAGCCGAGAGCGGGCCACTGCACTCCAGCCTGGGCAACAGAGTGAGACCTTGTCTCAAAAACAAAACAAAACAAAAAAAGAATTAGCTTGCCATTTTAAAATAACATGCAAAGAAAGTTGGCTTTTTCTTGTAAAACTGGAAAGATAAGTGAATCTTCTTATAAAACTTCTTTTAAAAAATTCCATCCCTGCCTGGGCTCAAATGATGGGAAAATGTGCAGAAAATCCAGTTGAGTTAGCTGGAGATACCAAATACCCCTAAATGTGAGTTATCTGCAGTTATTCTATGAACAGGAGAGCCATGTGAGGCCTCAAACTAGTATTTCAGGCAGCAGTATGCACACTCGTGGTTTTGTGGTCTTCAACCGTCCTGCTAGCCCAGATAAGTCTGGGTGGTCAAGAACCCGTCTGGTGACAGCATGCAGCCCAGCTCAGCAGAATTCAGCATGGGGAATTCAGCCTCCTTAGAGATGCACTCCCTGCTGAAATCTCACTGCGATGGCTGTTCCCGCCCTTCCGGGGCTCTGACCAAACACTCTGACCAGGAACACTTCCCAACAGATGAGCAGTATTCTCCATTTGGTCTAATTTATGATTCAGAAGGAAAAGGTGAAAAACGAAAACTTTCTATTCATCTATTTTTCATACCAATGGAAGCAATGTGGTGATGTAATATATGCTGTTACAGTCACTTGTGTCCTCCTGACCTATAACATTTAGAGATCCTGTCCATATTCTTCTCAAAGCTTCTCATTAAAGCACCCAGCCCTGCGTCTAGTTCCCTGCAGAGATGGAGTAACTGCTCACCCACTCGAACAAAATGATAGTGGGGCATTAAGAGGAAGCCCCAGCTCCCAGGGAGAGGTCATCTCTCACAAGAGCTGCAACTCCACTGTCCATATCCAGGGTAGGTGAGGGGCTAGCCCCAGGTCATAGCCCAGCAAGTGCAAAGGCAAAAAGCCCAAAACAATCAGGATGCTCAGTGCCAGCCCAACACCGTGACAGCTGGAATGCGCAGGGTTAGAGAAGCCAGGACCGGAACCAGGGCGAGACCATGCAGGCAGCAGGAAAGTCTGCAAGAGCGCAACAGCCCCTCCGAACGCCACTGCATCACCCTGTTCCCGGACCACAGGGAGAAGAACCACCATGCACCCTCCACCAGTATCTTGGGCAGATGGGCAGGAGCTCTAGGGCCACTTCTCAGTGTTCCTCAGATGGAGAATCAACCTCAGGACCAATCAAGTCTGGATCCTTCTGGACTGAATCCTTTCTAGGATTGGTACCGATCATGACGTGGTCACATTCCTCCACTCCTCTGTGAGAGGATGGAGTCATTGGACACCAGCCTAATGCTGGCAAATGACAGACAGGAAGAGCCCCAGCAGGGCAGATGCCACAGAAACCCTAACCGGGACACAGAAACATCACTAAGACCCAGCAGCTGCCTTGGTGAGGGAGACACAGTCTAACAGTCACAAAGAGGCACAATGTAGACCCTAACCCCCGGCCCTCCGCAGACACCTCTGCCTGCCCTCCCAGGGAAGCTGCCGGCCAAGATTATTTCAAGTCACCAGGCAAGGCTGGGTGTAAGTTGGGAATGTAAGCCTATCCAACGTCAGAGCCCCAGGTGCATTCCTGTCCCTATGGCTGGTCAGGAGAGGTCTCTGCTCCTGCTCCCATCCTGCATCCCCTCCTTCCAAGGCCTATGGGCTGTGCCTCCTGGATCTGCTCCCTGGATTTCACTCACACCCGTCCACCAGCAACACAACAAAGTGATCTTTCCAAAGCAGAGCTCTGCAGGATTCCTCAAAGGCTTCCCCTCCACTCCCCACCAGGTGAGCCCTCAACTTCTCTGCTAGGTGCTCAGGACCTGGCACATTTGGCCTCTGGCCACCTTTGCAGCTTCCTCACCCTCTGCTGTCTGCAAAGCTCCCCCAGAAGGGAAACAGGATTTTTCCCTCTTTCCACCCATTGTCCTGAAAACTACTGCTCCCCTGGGAACGATCCTATGTAGCGTGTGGGTGGCTGGGAACCCCCCTTCCACACAACGGTCAAGGCCAGGAGTACCCAAGCCCTGGCAGCAAACACCCAGTCTACTGCTCACCCAGTTAAAGGATGGACCCCTGGGTGACAGCAAGCCCCGGGGCTCAGTGCACCGGACCCTCAGGCCACCTCAACACCAGACCTCATGCCAGGCTGATCTCGAAACGATAATAGCTACTGCTAAGCAAAACGTGGTGGCTAGTGCCTGTAACCCCAACACCTTGGGAGGCCAAGACAAGAGCATGGCTTGAGTCCAGGAGTTCAAGACCAGCCTAGGCAATCTGCTAGACTCCATCTCTACAAAAAAAAAATGTAAAAATTAGCCGTGCATAGTGGCATGCGCCTGTAGTCCCAGCTACTACAGAGGCTGAGGTGAAAGGATTGCTTGAGTCCAGGAGTTTGAGGCTGCAATGAGCTATGATGGCATCACTGCACTCCAGACTGGCCAACAGAGCCAGACCCTGTCTCAAAAAGAAAAAAAGACGAAAAGAAAGAAAAGAAAAAAAATATCCACTGCTCTACTCTTCGGCCAGTGGGAAGAGTGCATTTTTAAATCAAAATAGGGGCCTCTATCCATGAAACCCATCAACTTGTAAAATCTGAGCTCTCTGTAGCCTCACAGTCCCTCCAGCGCTGCCAGCAGCCCTCGTGCCCTGCATGCTCTAAATCCTCTGCGAAGACCCGTCCCTTGCTCCCTAGCCCAGCACAGGCCGCGAGTGCCCACGTCCCCTGCACCTCGTGGGGCAGCCAAGGGGGCACCGCGTGGCTCGTGCGCTCCTGGGCAGTCCATTTTCAACCAAAAGACGGAACAAACTCAGAATCCGGAACATCTGTCGGTGCTTAAGAGTTTTCCTTTAACAATCTTTACCTGTGGGGACGCAGAGACCCCGCCCCGCGAGAGGCCGGCAGCCAGGGATTCCCCGCTCCGCGCCCTCATCACCCCCCGGAAACCACAACCGCTGCGCGCGCGGCTCGGACCCCCACCCGCCGCCTCCCCTCCAGCAGCCCCTAGGCCGCCGGGAAACCGCGCGGGGCGCCCCGCGCCCCGCCAAGTCCGAACCCCCAGACCCGGGACCCCGGCCCCACCCGCCGGTGTCGACGCAGCGGGGCTCGGAGGGCGCATTCTCCGCGCCGACCGCTTCCTCTCCTCCAGACCCGAGGGGCGGAGTGGGCAGGGAGCGCCGGCTGCGGACCGGGCACCCACCTGAGGACGCGGGGACTAGGGCGGCGCGGGGCCACCTGGCGGACCCGGGAGCGGACTGCGGAGAGCAGGGAGCCCCTCCCCCCTCACTCTCCGGGCCCCGCCCGGCCGCCGCGCCCAGAGGCGCAGCCATCCTGCGGGAGGGGAGGCGCTGGAGGAGGCCACCGCGAGGACACTTACTTAAAAGGCTACATCGCTTCATTCCCAGCCCATCCTGGGCGGCGGCGGCACCTCCCTCGTCCGCTGCTGGGACCTCGATGCCCACCACCCTCGCGCGGCGATCTGGCCCTACAGCCCACCCCTTACTCCGCCGTGGGGCGGAGCCGCGCCACAGCTAACCGAATGAGAAACCGACGTTTCCCAGAGTGACGTGAGCACAGAGCAATCATGGAGCCCAGAGCAGCCGGGGGCGGGGCTCAGGCGGCTCCCTACGCTTCCTGCTCCAGCTGGCCCCGCCCCTGGCCCGCAACTGCGCGTGCCCAGAACGTGAGGAGCCGGGCTGCGAGTCGGGCTGACACTTAGAGGTGGGGTCAGCGCTCGGAAGCATGGACCAGCGTGAGCGCGACGCGGCAGGGACACCCGACCCCGGCAGCGCCCAGCCCCTCGGATTGCCAGTCACTGCTCGCTTTGGGGCACGGAGGTGCCCAGTCCTGCGGGGCACCCCACGTCCTGTCGCCGACAGGGTCCGGGAGTCAGTATAGCTGGGTTCTAGTCCCATCACTGGCAAAAACTCCGCGGGAGCCTGGCCCGATTTTTCCCTGGGCCTTAATTTCCCCATCCGTAAAACAGAACGGGTTGGATCTCCCGAGCGCTAACATTCCAGAACTCGGATGGGGTGAAGGGGAGGGAGGGAGGGATGGGCGACCCACACGTGACCTCCCCGCGTGGAGCCCCGCCTACCACTGATCCAGGAGGTGGCAGCTCTGGCCGGGACGGGCGCGGTGGGCGGGTCCTAGGAAACCCTACCCGGCCGCCCTTGGCAGCGCCCAAGGCGGAGCGCGCGGCTCCGCAGCCTGCTCGCCCCGGAGTTGGCACCCACGGAGGATGGGGACCGCACCCTCAGCTTCGCAGGGAGCCACCGTGGAGGCCAGGGCGGCGCAGAGACACGGCGTGTGACTCGGAGTGCGCCTGGGGAGGATGGACGAGGGAGCGGGGGACCGCTAACGGGGCTCCCTCTCCGCGCCCCGTCGGTAGAAGCGCACGTCGAGGGTCCCGGGCGGGCTCCGTGGACGTTGGCGGCAGCGCCGAGCGAGTCACGGACCATGAGGAGCGTTCGTGCCGCGCGGCCCAAGGCCGGGATGGGGGCTAGCCACGTCCTGCCGCGCTGAGGGGGAGGCTAACGGGCGCGGGCTGCCGGGCCCAGCCGGAGCGCACCGCGATGGCGAGGGAGGAGTGCAAAGCGCTGCTGGACGGGCTCAACAAGACGACTGCGTGCTACCACCACCTGGTGCTGACCGTCGGCGGCTCGGCGGACTCGCAGAACCTGCGGCAGGAGCTGCAAAAGACGCGCCAGAAGGCTCAGGAGCTGGCGGTGTCCACCTGCGCCCGGCTGACTGCCGTGCTGCGCGACCGGGGCCTGGCCGCCGACGAGCGCGCCGAGTTCGAGCGGCTCTGGGTGGCCTTCTCGGGCTGTCTGGACCTGCTGGAAGCGGACATGCGACGCGCGCTGGAGCTGGGCGCTGCGTTCCCGCTGCACGCGCCGCTGCGGCCGCTGGTGCGCACAGGTGTGGCTGGTGCCTCCTCCGGCGTGGCGGCGCGCGCGCTGAGCACCCGCAGCCTGCGGCTCGAGGCGGAGGGCGACTTCGACGTCGCGGACCTGCGGGAGCTGGAGCGCGAGGTCCTTCAGGTGGGCGAGATGATCGACAACATGGAGATGAAGGTCAACGTGCCCCGCTGGACCGTGCAAGCCCGGCAGGCGGCGGGCGCCGAGCTCCTGCCCACGGTCAGCGCCGGCCCTTCGTCGGTGGTGTCCGTGGAGGAGCGCGGGGGGGGTTGCGACCCCAGGAAGGCCCTGGCCGCCATCCTTTTCGGCGCTGTGCTGCTGGCGGCTGTGGCCCTAGCCGTGTGCGTGGCGAAGCTGAGTTGACGGACATCCGACGGCCGCCTGCTGCAGCCGCTCCCTCCCTGGAGAAAAGACTCGGGATGGGTATGGGGTCTGGCCTGCGCAAGGGGAGTGGTCCTAAAACCCCGTGTGTGCATGGGTACACGCGCGTTTCCAGTGCACATCCGCCTGGGCAGGACACGGTTTCCTCTTGCCGGCCCTGGAGGAGTTAACTTTGCGCCGGCCGTCAGGGCATTACCGCTAACGTCTGCAGGAGCTTTATTCCCTATTAATAGAAAACCGTCACAGTGACCCCAGATCCCTCCGAGTTAATGAGTTAACACATGTGCTGTTGGGGCGTCTTTACAGGGAGTCCGAGTTCGGTGCCCACCCCTGCCAGCGTCGCCCCCTCTCCGCGTGGGACAGTTTGAAAAGGTGGGTGGGGTAGAGTGAAGTTTGGAGAGGGGCGCTGTTTGGTTCTATGTGGTTGGTCTGTTTCCTGGACAAGAAAAATTGCAGTCAAATGTCAGCAGCTTTTATTACCTTCATCTTTCAGGGCCTAAATTTAGGAGAGTGTCCTGAGAGCAGTTCATACAAAGGGCTTTCTCTAAGACGCGCTACAGCCCTTCCTAACAGAGTTTATCCATTCGTCCCCAAGAGCAGCTAGAAGAGATTTGAGGTCATGACCTCCCACTGCCACTCAGGGGCTGACCCTGTTTAGGAAACCAAAGGGGGTGGATTGAACCCACTCTCACGGACTTGGATCCAGTGCGCACACTTGCCTGCGGAAAAGGGCTCTCCCCAGCCACCCAGAGATGGGGGTAAGAGGAAGAGCGGAGGCTTGGGGCAGGGCCACCTGGTGTTTAAACGGCACTTTCTCCTTCTCTGGGGCTTATTTTTGTTCAGAACTAGACCAGAGTGTTTGAACCTCCTTTGCAGGAGGGCTGGGAATCCTCTTTAGAGCACTTAATCCTATTTATCCCCTGGAATGTGCGTGCTGGCCAGTAGGAGGGCTGGCTTTGGCAGCTCCCTGACCCCCACGCTACCCGCCCCTCCGGGGTAATGTGGCATTACTGGCCCACAGAGGTTTTGAGCCAATCAGCTCTGAGACTGGGTTAGAATGTAACAGCTTTAACTTGGGATTTAAGAAGCTTTTTAAGAAGCTTTTAAAAAGTAATAATCCTGTGAAAGAAAAATGACGTAACCACAGCGTGTACTATGAAAGCTGTTATTTTAATAAAGAATGCTGGGCCATGAACTCCTGCCTGCCAATGAGTCAAACATAATATCTTTACATAGATACTTAGATTACTAAATATACATTGCATCTACTTCTGAAGTTGATAGTCTTCCCCCCCCCACTTTTTTCTTTTTTGAGTCAGGGTCTCCCTCTGTCACCCAGGCTGGAGTGCAATGGTGTGATTGTGGCTCACTGCAGCCTCCACATCTTGGGCTCAAGCTATCCTCCTACCTCAGCCTCCTGAGTAGCTGGAACTACAGGTGTGTGCCACCACACCTGTCTAATGTTTTTTAAGACAGTTAATTTATTTATTTTTATTTTTCTTTAGAGATAGGATCTTGCAGTGTCGCCCAGGCTGGAGTGCAGTGGCACAATCAGCAAACCACAGCCTTGAATTCCTGGGCTCAAGCTCTCCTCCCACCTCACCCTCCCAAGTAGCTTGGACTAAAGGTGTGCACCACTGCACTCAACTAATTTTTTGTAGAGACAGAGTCGGGCTATGTTGCCCAGGCTGGTCTCAAACTCCTGGCCTCAAGTGGTCCTCCCACCTAGGCCTCCCAAAGTACTGGGACTACAGGCATAAGCTACCATGCTCAGTCTAAAATCAATATTCTTTATTTTTTTCTATAATTTCACTGCAAAATAAAATCTGTATGCTTGAGTAGCCACACAGGTGTAAATGACAGAATGTTAAGTGGCCTTTAATTCTTTTGATCAACAAGTAAGAAAATGCTTGGTCCTTGGTCCCAGGATGACATCTGCCTGAGCAGTGCTGCCAAATCCTGCCTGTGGTCCAGAGAGAGCTCTGTCCCATTCTTGGGTAAGTTAGGCTGTAAAAACAGATGCATTTAACTTTCTTTTCTTTCTTTTTTTTTTTTTTTTTTTGAGGTGGAATGTCACTGTTGTTGCCCAGGCTGGAGTGCAATGGCGTGATCTGGGCTCACTGCAACCTTTGCCTCCTGGGTTCACGCAATTCTCCTGCCTCAGCCTCCTGAGTAGCTGGGATTACAGGCGACTGCCACCATGCCCGGCTAATTTTTGTATTTTTGGTACAGATGGGGTTTCACTATGTTGGCCAGGCTGGTCTTGAACTCCTGAACTCAGGTGATCTGCCCTGAGAGAGACTTTGGCTGAAAACTGACAAGGATTTTTTTTTAATTCTTTTTTACCCCAGAAGTGAGAACGGGGGTGACCAGGGGAAAGGAATTGGCCATTTTTCACATGGGCAGCTTGGAGGACCAAGGGGCAGAGGTGGTAGCAGAAGGGGTGCTGTCAGGACACCTAGACTTAAGAGTCACTCTCTCCCCAACCCCCCACTACTCCTCAGGAGGACTAAGAGATTCTAGCAGCTCAGATAGGGCAAATGTGGGATCTGTGTTTGTGTCTGTGATCATGCTTTTAAAAGACCCACAAGGTCGTAAGCTGATTAAACGTTTTGCAATTACTTTTTTTTCTTTCTTTCTTTCTTTCTTTCTTTCTTTCTTTCTTTCTTTCTTTCTTTCTTTCTTTCTTTCTTTTTCTTTCTTTCTTTCTTTCTTTCTTTTTTCCTTTTTTTTGAAGATACTGGGTCTCTCTCTGTTACCGAGGCTAGAGTACAGTGGCACAATCATAGCTCACTGAAGCCTCAAACTCTTGGGCTTGAGAGATCCTCCTGTTTCAGCCTCCTGTCTGGGACTACAGGCATGCACCATCACACCCTGCAAATTTTTAAAATATTTTTATTTTTTAGTTCTTGTACAAATGGAGCCTTCACTATGTTGCCCAGGCTGGTCTCAAACTCCTGGGCTCAAGCAGTCCTCCCACTTCAGCCTCCCAAAACCCTGAGATTTATAGGCGTGAACCACCATGCTTAGCTGACGATTACTAATAACAATAACCTCTTGCTTCACCCAGTGTGGGCGAATCTGAATAGGGGCCACTTCAAATTCTTTTGCGCCTGGTTGCCCAGAGTGCCTTCGAAAATGACACAGAACGTTTTTAAGCCACTCCTCCCACATATGGAGTCTCTTGTTACCTTCCCCAGAGTCTCATCTCTCTCTGGCAAGAGAAGGCTGGGACATTTCATAACCCTGTGTTGGAAAATATACTTAGGCCAGCACAGTGGCTGAAGCCTGTAATCTCAGCACTTTGTGAAGCTGAGGCAGGTGGATCACCTGAGGCCAGGAGTTCCAGACCAGCCTGGCCAACATAGCAAAACCCGATCTCTACTAAAAAATATAAAAATTAGCCGGGCATGGTGGCACATGCCTGTAGTCCCAGCTACTCAGGAGGTTAAGGCAAGAGAGTCGCTTGAATGCGGGAGGTGGAGGTTGCAATGAGCAAGATTGTGCCACTGCACTCCAGCCTGGGCAACAGAGCAAGACTCTGTCTCAAAAAAAAAAAAGAAAAAGTGTATCTAAAAATGAAGTCCTAAAGTTATTCTACTGTTTCTAAGACTGGGAACCTCTGTTCTTATCAAGGTATTTTGGGTTATGAATTTTTTTTTAAAAAATGGTTTAGCAGAACCTATTGTTAAAACAACCCATCAGATGTGTGTTTCACTGAGGGCAGTGGGAAAAACAAGGTTTTTCTTTTTTTTTTTTTTTTTTGAGACAGGATCTCAATCTGTCACCCAGGCTGGAGTGCAGTGGTACAATTGTAGCTCATTGCAACTTTAAACTCCTGGGCCCAAGCGATCCTCCTTCCTCAGCCTCCTGAATTGCTAGGACTACAGGCTTGCACCACCATGCCTGGCAGGATAAACAATTTTTGTTGTTGTCACTCTTTCCACCCACTTGACTTATCTTTGGGTATTTAATATGTGGATCAGATGTATACTTGATTCTGAAGGTCTTCTGCTCACTGAAATTAGTGATAAAATGTTGCAAAAAAAAAAGCTGAATTACAATAAATATACTCACCCTGTTGGACCTATTAATGTAAACAGCTCTTTGAGTTTGAAAATTTTAAATGTTAGGGGTATTTGGTATTATTTGGAGTTATGACATTGCCTAATAGAACTTCTGCTATACGACAAGCAAAATCACTTTCTGCCTTGTGCAATAGGCTGCTCTCTAACTAGTATCTCTGCTCTCATTTACATATAATGCAAGAGATTGCTTTCTAATAGAAGCCTGATTAAATTGAGATGTTTGATGCATAAGTCATTAATTTTCTGTGAACATTTAGTATGACCTTAAACCATGATACAAGTGTAGGAAAAAAAAAATTCAAACTGTGTTAGCTGACACTGAAAAGACAAAAACTTGGAATGTCAAGGCTTTTATCATGGGAACTTTGATTTCAGAAGAATGTGATCTGGGCTTTTGTTATTAGTAAAAATAATATTAGTAGGAGAAAAAAATGCCTGGCAAATTATTTTTATGTGTTCTAAGAACATATGCTTTTTTTCTTTCTCTTTTCTTTCTTTTTTTTTTTTTTTTTTGAGACAAGGTCTGGCTCTATCTCCAGGCTGGAGTGCAGTGGCACAACCTTGAGTCACTGCAGCCTCCACTTCCTGGGCTCAAGCGATCCTCCTGCCTCAACCTCCCAAGTAGCTGGGATTACAGGCTCCCAGCTAATTTTTTTTTTTTTTTTTTTTGTAGAGATGGGGTTTCACCATGTTGCCCAGGCTTGTCTTGAACATCTGAGCTCAAGCAATCCACTAGCTTCGGCCTCCCAAAGTGCTGGGATAACCAGCAGGAGCCACCACTCCCAGCTGCTTTTTTTTTTTTTTTTTTTTTTTGAGACAGAGTCTTGCTCTGTCACCCAGGCTGGAATACAGTGGCAAGATCATGACTCGGTGCAGCCTTGAATTCCTGGGCTCTAGTGATTCTTCCACTTTAATCTCTCGAGTAGCTGGCACTACAGGTGCATGCCACCACACCCAGCTAATTTATTTTAAAAATTTTGTGTAGATACGGGGTTTCTCTATGTTGCCCAGGCTATCTTGAACTCCTGGGTTCAAGTGATCCTGCCAGCTCTGTCTCCCAAAGTGCTGGGATTACAGGCATGAGCTATTGTGCCCAAGCTAAGAATGTGTGCTTTTAAATCCCACAAGGAAAAAAATATTTTTGGTAAATAAAATTAAAGCATAAATATCATGATTTACCTGACGTTTACCGTAAGCAACATAAAAGATACGTGATACTGAATGACTAAAAAGTAGTTTTAGTTAAAGAGAGTTCTAGTTTCCGTGAGGACTCTGACAATGCTGCATTTTATTTTACTTTTTAATGTGCACATTGGTACATGTTTAACTACTCTACTCCTTTTCAAAATGTACTTCTCTGTTCTGCAATGAATGCTTTTTAAGGGTGCAAGCCCCAGGGCGTGAAATGAATGTGGTAGAACCGGCCTCTATATTTCTTTTGGGTGTGTCTCCTCCTGCAAGGCTTGGCCAGCTGCGATGGGCAGAGGACACTGCCTCTCTCTCCAAGTACCTCAATAAGTCATTGACCTACTTGTGCCTCATGTCTCTCATTTGCAAAATGAGGGTCCTACCTGATTAACTCAAAGATTCCCCTTCTAGAGCTTAAAACATTGAACAAAATGCAGTTAAACAAGAAAAGGCTATGTTTGTTGGTTTTGTTTTGTCTTTTTTGGTGTAGTTGGTTGGTTTTTGTGTATAATGGAATGGAATCATATCATTTGCTGGTTATTGTCTAATATTAGTTTCAAAAACTAATAAAGATACTTTAAAACTTCAAATTAATTTTCAAAATCAGAATTAACTAAGCATATCATGCTTTCAGTGCACATCAGAATTAGTGGATGGGCTTAAAAGCAAATGTGTGTAAATGCTACTTATTGGTAGTATTTAAATTAGATTAGGAATTTAAATTCAGGCTCTAAGTTGGAGTCTAAGAAAGCCCACTGATTATTAAAACCGTCTGTTTTACCCAGCAATCCAGGCCACCTGAACATTGGAGTCTGGGAAACAGTAGATAGGAAGCTCTGTCATTTGTCTTGGAGGCTGGGAGAATCCTATCCCATAAGTAGTTTGGTAGCCTCAGAACTGCATGAGCTGCTTTACCACTGGGAAACACGAGTACAGCCTAGCTTGATTTTGTATGTGGCATCAGATCTAAGGTGGATGGAATTCAGGACTTCCTGTCTACTCTTTGATTTTGTTTTATTTTTAGAAATTTTTTATTTTGTTTTATTCATTCATTCATTCATCTTCAGAGACGTGGTCTGCCTCTGTTGCCCAGGATGGGGTGCATGGTGTGATCATAGGTCACTGCAGTGTTGAGCTCCCAGGCTCAAGCAATCCTCCTGCCTCAGCCTCCTTAGTAGCTGGGACTATAGGCGCATGCCCTAACACGCCTGGCTTTGTCTACTTTTTGAATGATGTCTCAAACTAGAAGGTCTATTAATTTAAAAAATTAAGGATAGCATGCCATAATTAAAAATAATAACAGTGGGAAAAGGCACCTTCCAATGATTCAGACATCAACTTGTGATTTAAAAAAATGAAAAATAAATAATAGGAAAAAAGGGAAAAAAATTAAATAAAAATAAAATTTAAAAAAAAAAAAAACAGGGCCTTGCTAGGTAGTCCAAGCTGGTCTCGAACTCCTGGCCTCACGTGATCCTCCACCATGACCTCTCAAAGTGCTGGGATTACAGGTATGAGCCACTGTGCCCAGCCTTAACTTGTGATTTTTTTTTTTTTTTTTTTTTTGAGACAGAGTCTAACACTGTCACCCAGGCTGGAGTGCAGTAGTGAAATCGTGGCTCACTGCAACCTCCACCTCCTGGGTTCAAGGATGAGCCACCACACCCAGCCTCTTTTTTTTTCCTTTGAGATGGAGTTTCATTCTTGTTTCCCAGGCTGGAGCGCAATGGCGTGATCTCGGCTCACTGCAATCTCTGCCTCCCGAGTTCCAGCAATTCTCCTGCCTCAACTTCCCAAGTAGCTGGGATTACAGGCACCTGCCACCAGGCCCAGCTAATTTTTTTGTGTTTTTAGTAGAGATGGAGTTTCACCATGTTGGCCAGGCTGGTCTCAAGCTCCTGACCTCAGGTTATCCATCCGCCTCAGCCTCCCAGAGTGTTGGGATTACAGGCGTGAGCCACTGCACCTGGTCTTTTAAAAAAATATATATTCTTAATTTTTGATATTTGAGTGGGAGTGAACATCCTGATCAATGTATTTACCCTTCACAGATTTCATTACATAAGAAGATGTTCAGGATTATAAATCTCCAAGTGCTTTTCTGCAATGTGATTTTTTTTTTCTGAGACAGTCTCACTCCCGTTGCCCACACTGAAGTGCGGTGGCACAGTCAGGCCTTACTACAGCCTCTACTTCCTGGGCTTAGGTGATCCTCCTACTTCAACCTCCTAAGTAGCTGGGACTACACATGTGGTGCCACCATGCCCAGCTAATTTTTGTATTTCTAGTAGAGACAGGGTCTCACTATGTTGCCCAGGCTGTTCTCAAACTCCTGGGCTCAAGCAATCTGCCTGCCTGCTTCAGCCTCCCAAAGTGCTGGGATGACAGGTGTGAGCCACCCTGCTCAGCCCACAATATGATTGTACTCAGACTTTAATGCAGGATGCAATCCAAGAAGATAGGTCTCCATATCAAAGATCTTTGGCTATGGTCAACACAGATCAAAGTCATATTTCAAATATTGTTTTTTTCTCGCTATTAGGAACTGACCAAAGGTCATGTTTCAGTCTTCTCTCCATGAGGACAAGATGAATAATATCTGGAAAGATGTTTTTCTCACTTATAAAAAATAGAAGATTCTGGATGTTTTTATTGCAGTACCATGAGATCTTGGGCGTATATACTTGTTCTTTGGTGTTTGAGATTTTTTTTTTTTTTTTTTGAGACAGAGCCTTGCTCTGTCACCCAGGCTGGAGTGCAGAGGTGCGATCTCAGCTCACTACAGCCTCCACCTCCCGGGTTTAAGCAATTCCCATGCCTAAGCCTCCGGAGTAGCTGGGATTACAGGTGCATGCCACCACGCCTGGATAATTTTTGTATTTGCTAGAGATGGGATTTCACCGTGTTGGCCAGGCTGGTCTCAAACTCCTGATCTCAAGTGATCCGCCTGCTTTGGCCCCCCAAAGTGCTGGGATTACAGATGTGAACCACCGCACTGGCCTGAGAATTTAAAAATTTTAAGGCTTATAAGACCAATGTAAATAAGCCAAATAAGAGTTCCTGTTGTCAAAAGGATTTAAAGAGTACTTCTGGCCGGGTGCAGTGGCTCACGCCTGTAATTCCCAGCACGTTGGGAGGCTGAGGCGGGCAGATCACTTGAGGTCAGCAGTTTGAGACCAGCCTGGCCAACATAGTGAAACCCCATCTCTACTAAAGATACAAAAATAAGCCGGGCGTGGTGGCATGCGTCTATAATTCCAGCTACTTGAGAGGCTGAGGCAGGAGAATCACTTGAAGCCAGGAGACAGAGGTTACAGTGAGCCGAGATCACACCACATCACAGAGTGAGACTCTGTTTCAAAAATACATATATTTAAAGAGTACTTTTAATATGCTAGTACCAGAAAGCAAAGTTGAGTGTCCCCTGCTTGTATGTATGTATTAGGCATATGGAAACATCTACAAGGAAGTAAAGAAATAAAAATATTATTAATATATATTAATATTTAATAAAGTGGTAGGATTATGAATGGTGTTTTTCAGTATTTTTCCTGAATAAGATTATATTGTTTTTACAATAAAATTTTGAATAATTTTGTCATCTAGAAAATATTATTCTGTTGTTTAAATTGGAACCCCAGCTACTTGGGAGGCTGAGGCAGGAGAATCACTTGAACCTGGGAGGCAGAGCTTGCAGTGAGTTGAGATCATGCCACTGCACTCCAGCCTGGGCGACAGAGCAAAACTCCATCTCAAAAACAAACAAAACAAAAGTAAATACAGGCCAGTTGTGGTGGCTCACACCTATAATCCCAGCACTTTGGGAGGCTGAGGCAGATGGATCACCTGAGGTCAGGAGTTTGAGATCAGCCTGGCCAACACAGTGAAACCCCATCTCTACTAAAAATACAAAAATTAACCCGGTATGGTGGTACACGCCTGTAGTCCCACCTACTAGGGAGGCACAAGAATCACTTGAACCAGGGAGGCGGAGGTTGCAGTGAGCTGAGATTGCACCACTGCACTCCAGCCTGAGCGACAGAGTGAGACTCTGTCTAAAAAAAAAATAAAAGTAAATACAGTTAAATTCACTCTAAAGGTGTGCAATAATGTACCAATAATGTAAACACTACTACAGCCAAGAAGATATAGAACATTTCCATCATCCCTAAAAAGCTCCCCCGTGTCACTTTGTAGTTCTCATCCAAAACACCATGGGATATCAGTTTGTAAAGGTCTCTCTCTTCAAAGAGGGAAAGGGCAGGTTGGGTTTTATGCATCCCAGGGTCTGTATTACACAAGAAAGTCATATTCAGCAGGTTTTGGGGGAAAGCTGTACATATTTATGGGGGCGGGGGGTTGACCACGTGTGCAATGGGTAAACATATAGGTAACATACATCCTCCATGTTTATTTTGGAGCAAGATTGTGTCAGGTGTTTGAACCAGAGCAACTCCATCTTGTATAGGGGCTGGACAAAATGAGCCTGAGACTGGTACGAGAGTTAAGAAGAATTTACTTAGGCAGATAGTGAGGGCACGTAAGTCCTCCGTAAAGTTTTCCCTTCTAAGGAGCAGCCTGTAAAATCCAGCTGCAGACATAGATCCGACAGTTGTGCCACTCCTGTTGAAGATGGCGGCTCCATCTTCCCTTCTCTTTGTCGGCCACGTGTACTGTAAGAAGTAGACAAGATGACACCAATCAAATGGAAAGCCCATTTGCATGATAAGATTAGGGTGGGGTGACCAGCCTTCCCCAAGATCATGCCACTGCACTCCAGCCTGGGGTGACAGAGTGAGAGACCCTGTCTCAAAAAAAAAAAAAAAAAAAAAATGCCAGGCACAGTGCCTGAGGCCTGTAATCCCAGCACTTTGGGAGGCCAACACGGGTGGATCACATGAGGTCAGGACTTCAAGACCAGCCTGGCCAAGATGGTGAAACCCCGTCTCTACTAGAAATACAAAAATTAGCCAGATGTGGTGGCAGGTGCCTGTAATCCTAGCTACTTGGGAGTCTGAGGCAGGAGAATCGCTTGAACCCAGGAGGCGGAGGTTGCAGTGAGCCAAGATCATGCCACTGCACTCTATCCTGGGCAACAGAAACAAGACTCCTCAAAAAAATAAAATAAAAATAAAGGCTCATGTTGCTGCGTTGGCTCATGTCTGTAATTCCAGCACTTTGCAAGGCCGAGGCAAGTGGATTGGTTGAGCCCAGGAGTTCAACACCAGCCTGGGCAACAAAGCAAAACCTTATCTCTACAAAACATACAAAAATTAGCCCATTGTGGTGCTGTAGTCCCAGCCACTCAGGAGGCTGAAGTGGGAGGACCACTTGAGCCTGGGGGTGTCTAGACTCTGGTCTGCTGTGATAGCATCACTGCATCTGGGCCACAGAGTGAGACCCTGTCTCAAAAAAAAAAAAAAATGAATAACCACCTAAAAATAACTTCTCAGAATGATTTTAAAGAAGGTTTTTTTTCTTTTATCTTTTTCTTTTTTTTTTTTTTTGAGACGTAGTCTAAGTCTGTCACCCAGGATGGAGTACAGTGGCATGATCTTGGCTCACTGCAACCTCTGCCGCCTGGGTTCAAGCAATTCTTCTGCATCACCATACCAAGCTAATTTTTGTATTTTTAGTAGAGATGGGGTTTCACCGTTGACCAGGCTGGGCTCAAACTCCTGACCTCAGGCAATCCACCCATCTTGGCCTCCCAAAGTGCTGGGATTGCCAGGTGTGAGCCACTGTGCCCAGCCTGAAGCGTAACTTTTGAGGCTAAGTCATAAAAGGCATCATGGCTTCTTCCTCTCTCATAGATCATTCTTTCTGGGAGAAGTTTACCTACCAAGTCCGGAAGACATTGACGGAAAGATCCATGCGGTAAGGAACTAGGCTCCCTGCCAACAGCCATGTGAGTGAGCCATTGAGGAAGTGGATCTCCCAGTGCTGGACAAGCCCTGGCTGACATGCTGATCACAACCTCATGTGAGATACTAAGTTAGGATCACCACATGGAGGTGGTCCCTAATCCCTGATCAACAGAAATGGTGGGATAATCAATGTCCATTGTTTTTTGTTTATTTTTCTTGTTTTTTGTTTTGTTTTGCTTTTGATTTTGAGACAGAGTCTTGCTCTCTCACCCAGGCTGCAGTGCAGTAGCACTATCTCAGCTCACTGCAACCTCCGCCTTCTGGATTCAAGCAATTCTCCTGCCTCACCCTCCCGAGTAGCTGGGATTACAGGCGCCAGCCACCACACTCAGCTAATTTTTTTTTTTTTTTTTTTTTTTAAGTAGAGAAGGGGTCTCACCACGTTAGCCAGGCTGGTCTGAAACTCCTGACCTCAGGAGATCTGCCCACCTCGGCCTCCCAAAGTGCTGGGATTACAGGTGTGAGCCACTGTGCCCCACCTTTTGTTTTTCTTTCGAGGCAGTCTTGCTCTGTCACCCAGGTCGCAGTGCAGTGGCGTGATCATGGCTCACTGCAGCCTCCAACTCCTGGGCCCAAGCGATCCTCCCATCTCAGCCTCTTGAGTAGCTGGGACCACAGGCATGTGATACCACACCCAGCTAATTTTCTTTCTTTTTTTTTTTTTTTTTTTTTTTTTTGAGACAGAGTCTTACTCTGTCACCCAGGCTGGAGTGCAGTGGCGCAATCTCGGCTGACTGCAAGCTTTGCATCCCGGGTTCTCACCATTCTCCTGCCTCAGCCTCCCAAGTAGCTGGGACTACAGGAGCGGACCACCACGCCCGGCTAATTTTTTTGTATTTTTAGTAGAGATGGGGTTTCACCGTGTTAGCCAGGACGGTCTCGATCTCCTGACCTGTGATCCGCTCGCCTCGGCCTCCCAAGGTGCTGGGATTACAGGCGTGAGCCACCGCGCCTGGCCACTAATTTTCTTTTAAGAGGCGGGGTCTCGCTGTGTTTCCCAGGCTGGTCTTGAATTCCTGGCCTCAAGTTATCCTCCCGCCTCGCCCTCCCAAAGTGTTAGGGTTACAGACATTACCCACAATGCCTGGACAATAAGTGTTTATTGATTTAAGCCACCAAGTCTTTGACTAATTTGTTAACAGCATTAGGTAAATAACATATCCACAAATTAATTTGTCCTGTGAGCAGAGCACTTTAGATATGAATATGATATCTGTATCTCTTTGAATGCTCATGGATAGTTGTTTGCTTCTGTACTGTTTCTTGGCTACAGTTCAGATAACTGAGTTTATATGACATGATCTCTGGATCCATAAACTGTAATTGTGTCATCTCAGAGCCCCAAGTAAGACAGTCATGGCAGTGTGCACATTTTGGACACCGTTCTGTGTTGGTTAAGGTCCAGTTTCTGCCAGGTGTGGTGGCTCACACCTGTAATCCCAGCACTTTGGGAGGTTGAGGTAGGCAGATCACTTGAGGTCAGGAGTTCGAGACCAGCCTCACCAACATGATGAAACCTTGTCTCTACTAAAAATACAAAAATTAGTCAGGCGTGGTAGCACGCGCCTGCAATCCCAGCTACTCCAGAGGCTGAGGCAGGAGAATTGCTTGAACCCGAGAGACAGATATTGCAGTAAGCCGACATCGCACCACTGCACTCCAGCCTGGTGAGAGAGCCAGACTCCCTCTCAAAAAAATAAAATAAAATAAAATAAAAGGTTCAGTTTCTCTTGTTTTGCTATGCACCCAGGACCAGGACTTGGTCATCTCACTCGTGAGTAACCAGCTTCTGTGAAAACCAGCTGATGTTGAAACACACACATTCACCCACAAAGGCATGGTGTTATTTTATAGCAAAGGGAGTAGTATGTTCTTAAGACCCTTAATCCCTCCATAAATGGTTAGTCATCTGTAAAATAGTGATAACTGTTTCCACTTCATGGGGTTTTGTAAGAATTACACAACTGGCCGGGCGCGGTGGCTCATGCTTGTAATCCCAGCACTTTGGGAGGCCGAGGCGGGTGGATCATGAGGTCAGGAGATCGAGACCACGGTGAAACCCCGTCTCTACTAAAAATACAAAAAATTAGCCGGGCGTGGTGGTGGGCGCCTGTAGTCCCAGCTACTCAGAGAGACTGAGGCAGGAGAATGGCGTGAACCCGGGAGGCGGAGCTTGCAGTGAGCCGAGATCGCACCACCGCACTCCAGCCTGGGCGACAGAGCGAGACTCCGTCTCAAAAAAAAAAAAGAATTACACAACTGATACTATACTTACAAAGTTCCTAGTGCCTCACACACAGTGTACTCAGTAACTACTAATATTATTATCCCCTAGGATTATTATTACTCCTAGTATTGAAGACATGTTACTTTAATCACCTGAATGCCTTATTTCCTTTCTCTTCCTTGCTCTGTATTTTTATTTTATTTATTTTTTTGAGACAGAGTCTCGCTCTGTCACCCATGCTGGAATGCAGTGGCACGATCTTGGCTCACTGCAACCTCCGCCCAGATTCAAGTGATTCTCCTGCCTCAACCTCCTGAATAGCTGCAACTATAGCCGCGGGCCACCACACTCAACTAATTTTTGTACTTTTAGTAGAGACGGGGTTTTGTCATGTTGGCCACGCTGGTCTCAAAGTCCTGGCCTCAGGTGATCCGACCACCTTGGCCTCCCAAAGTGCTGGGATTACAGGTGTAAGCCACAGTGCCCGGCCAGAGACCAGGTCTCTTCAAACAAACAAAAACCCTAAATATTGACAATATCATCTGTGGATTCTACCCAGGAAATAACCCACATTAAAATGATGGTTTGTGAGGGTTGGCAGGGGTATAGTGTATTCATCCAAAAACATAACAAATGTGTGATCCAATTATAATAGCAATTATGGGAGAAGCTGTCGCTGACTGATAAGGAGTTATAAAAGAGAAGACTCAAATTTACACAGGCTTTTCAAAAGATCATAATCCTCCTATTGGAGGTGGGAGTCTTCTAGTCACTAAAAAGGTGGAGAGAAATCTCCATGTGGAGGCCCAGATTAAACATCTCCCATCAAAGTGGAACTCATCAAATGTCCTAAGACACCTAAGGCCGTCCCCAGGCGCCCCGACAATAAAAGGTAACCAGAACACGAGAGAAATTACTCTGGGAGTACCTTTCACATTCAAGCTGTGCCCCAGGAAATTTATAATTTGGCAACTGGCTCATCCATTCATTTCTCATTGGTGTGGTTCACGTGTGCTTGCAAAGGTCAGACTTTTGCCCTTCGAATGTCCTCTCTCCCTCTTCCACAGGAAACACCCACATGTGGATCCTTGTTTAAAGGAGAAAGTACTAGTCCTGAGCTTTTAGTGCGGTGGATGTCATCAGGCCTGGGTTTGCAGCTTGTTTTTTTACCATGACAAGTCATATGCGCCCTTAAGCAGTCCCGCTCTTGGTCCAAGCTTCCTGCGTGGGAATACTGCGGTCCTCCTTTCAGGCAGCTGTGAATGACAAACGGTCGCTGGCTGCCGTGACACCCATTGTCCCGCGAGAGTGCCCTAGCTGGGCCCCAGTATCCTGGAGGCGGTGCCAGCTCGGGTGCCCCTCCCACAGGCAGGCGCCGGTGCCGACCAAACGCCCAGGTTCACCCAGCACCGGACGCTGGTCCTCAATCCTCGCGAGGCCCCCAGAGGTGCTGGGGTCCCTGCAGGGCCGGGCCACCTGCCAAAGAGCTCTGGCCGCGCCAGAATCGGATTCGGGAAGCGGCGCGCCATGAGCAGCTCCCTGCGGCCGGGCCCCAGCCGCTGGCGGCGGGCGGCCAGCATCGTCCTGGCGTCTGGCTGGACGCACCCGGAGACCGCCACCCCGCCGTCGCGCCCGCCGCCCGCCGAGGGCTTCCGGCTGCTACTGCTGCAGCGCTCCCCGCACCAAGGCTTCATGCCAGGCGCGCACGTCTTCCCGGGCGGAGTGCTGGATGCCGCCGACCGCTCGGCGGACTGGCTGGGCCTCTTCGCCCCGTACCACAGGCCGCCGCGCTTCGGCCTGGGCCCGGCGCCATTCAGCCGTGCCGCTTTCCCGTCGCTGCCCGACACCGATGACCACAATGCCGACAACACTGGGACGCTGCCTGAGGACGTAGCCTTCCGCATCTGCGCCGTGCGGGAGGCCTTCGAGGAGGCGGGCGTGCTGCTACTGCGGCCCAGGACTTCCCCACCAGGCCCAGCACCTGGGCCCGGCCTCGCCCTGGAGCCGCCAGCGGGCCTGGCCGCCTGGCGCGCCCGCGTGCGCCGGGACCCGCGCCACTTCCTGCGGCTGTGCGCCCACCTCGACTGCACACCCGACATCTGGGCGCTGCACAACTGGAGCGCCTGGCTCACCCCTTTCTTGCGCGGCACCACTCGCCGCTTCGAAACGGCCTTCTTCTTGTGCTGCCTGCGGGAGCCGCCGCCCGTCTACCCCGACTTGGCGGAGGTGGTGGGCTACCAGGTAGGGCCTGCTCATGGCCTTGCTGGGGACCGCAGGGACGTGAGAGGGAGGACCCCTCCCAGCGGCCCAGGCCCCTCAGGGACCCCCGCATAGGCCGAGCCCGGAGAGATTAATCTGCAAGGAATGCTTAGACGGGCAGGAAGCCCTCACTCCTGTAGACCAAAGCCATGCTCTTGGTGAAGCGCTCTCTGCTTTCCTAGGCTTTGGGGTCTCAAGGCCTGGAGCCTTTCTCCACGTGGTTCCTCCAGCGTGGCCACTGTGTAAGCACTGGTACATGTGTAGACATAGTTCATCTCCACAGCCATTTAATTTGGTTTTCTTGGAGAACAGACTTAATATGATTCCAGTCTTCCTATTTTTATTTATTTTTGGTACGGATGGGGGTCTTGTCTCTTTGTGTTGCACACCCAGGCTCATCTCCAGCTCCTGGTGTGTCCAGAATTGGTTTCTTCCGGTGGGTTCTTGGTCTCGCTGACGTTAAGAATAAAGCCGCGGACTCTTGCGGTGAGTGTAACAGTTCTTAAAGATGGTGTGTCCAGTTTCTTCCTTCAGATGTTCAGATGTGTCCGGAGTTTCTTCCCTCTGGTGGGTTCGTGGTCTCGCTGACTTCAGCAGTGAAGCCGCAGACCTTCGCAGTGAGTGTTACAGCTCTTAAAGGTGGTGTGTCCGGAGTTGTTTGTTCCTCCTGGTGGGTTTGTGGTCTCGCTGGCTTCAGGAGTGAAGCTGCAGACCTTTGCAGTCAGTGTTACAGCTCATAAAGGTAGTACAGACCCAAGGAGTGAGCAGCAGCAAGATGTACTGCAAAGAGCAAAAAAACTTCCCACAGCCAAAGGGGACCAGATCCGGTTGGCTGGTGGTGGCTCGGGTGGCCAACTTTTATTCCCTTATTTGGCCCCGACCATGTCCTGCTGATTGCTCCATTTTACAGAGTGCTGATTGGTCCATTTTACACAGTGCTGATTGGTGTGTTTACAAATCTTTAGCTAGACAGAGCGCTGATTGGTGTGTTTTTACAGAGTGCTGATTGGTGCATTTATAAACCTTTAGCTAGACACAGAGCACTGATTGGTGCGTTTTTACAGAGTGCTGATTGGTGCATTTACAAACCTTTAGCTAGACAGAAAAGTTCTCCAAGTCCCCACTGGACCCAGGAAGTCCAGCTGGCTTCACCTCTGAATCCCACCTCTAAACAGGACACTCCAACTGCTGTTGGGAATTGGGCGATGACTGCTGTAGCTACTTCCTGCTGGACAGGGGCAAAGAAGGGGCCCTGCAGTTGTAGTGTCCTCCAGAGGGGAACTCTCTAGGCCAGTGAAAGGGCCAGTGGGTCAGTCCAGGGGGTCCTCGGTAGAAGTTGTTAGTTGAGCTCATTTGGGTTTCCACTTGTAAGACCATCTGTAGTTTGATGGCCTTGATTCTAGAGGAAGCAAATTTGACAAGGAGGTTAAAAATACAGGGCCTGAAGGCAAGTAATAGTAAAAAGGCTGTCACAGGATGTAGAAAGGGGAGAAGCCATGTTGCCCAACTCCAGAGGTTGGTGTAAGAGTTTGAAAGGCATTGTCTGATTTCAGAAGCCTTTTCCTATAAATGCCGGGCGGCATCTCACACTATCCCTGACTTGTTAGTGTAAAAACAACACTCTTCCCCTAAGGTGCAAAGTCCTCCTTTCTCAGTAGTGAGGAGGTCTAGGCCTCGGGTGTTTTGGAGAGTCACCGCTGCCAAAGAGTCTATTTGGGATTGTAGTTACTATCCTTACTGGATAGATTTTGTTATTTCTTGCAAACTGTCTGAGAAATCCTTTGAGAGTGTGTGGTAGTAAGATAATGAAGTAGATAAACTGGCTATTCCGGTTCCTGTAGCAGTGGCCATTTCTAGCCCTATAAGTAGGGGTATTAGTTGTATGGCCCTGTGCTGACAGACTTGAGCTTTGAGGGGCACTGATAGGGTCTGATATCCATAAGATTAGAAGTTAGGATAATATATGTTACACTGTTAACTTTTAGCAAACTTTACTTTTGTTGAAAACCTTAAGTTTGGGATTTCAATTATTCTTTGCTATTAATAAGACCTCATTCAGTCCATATTAACTTAAAATTGGTATAGATGGCTCCTTCCTGATTCTGTAAGTACTTTAAGGTTTGGCTGAGTGCAAATAGCTTGCATGTTTGAGCAGACCAATTATTAGGCAATTTTCTTAACTCTGCTTCTATAAGAGTTTCCTTATCACGTACTGAATACCCATTGTGTCTTTTTCCTTAATCGCCCAGGAGGAAACATCTATCAT
Organism: Symphalangus syndactylus; assembly: GCF_028878055.3. Taxonomy (NCBI): domain Eukaryota; kingdom Metazoa; phylum Chordata; class Mammalia; order Primates; family Hylobatidae; genus Symphalangus; species Symphalangus syndactylus. The sequence continues at coordinate 56,285,776 of NC_072435.2, forward strand.
CCTGTCCTGAAGGGAATTCCTCCTATGTCTGGTCAGACCTTCAGATTTAGATCCCCCGTTAGGAAACTTGCTGGGTTAAGGATTTTTGATAGGAAGGCTACGGGTTGTCAGTGGCCTCAGTGCTTTCAGGCTATGCCCTTGTTTACACTGACAGCAAGGTGGTATTGGAGTGTTATAGGGTTACAGAGAAGACCTTTAATTGTCAATTGTAGGTTTTATTTTTTATTTATTTTTTATTTTTTGGAGACGGAGTCTTGCCCTGTCATCCAGGCTGGAGTGCAGTGGTGCAGTCTAGGCTCACTGCAACCTCTGCCTCCCGGGTTCAAGCAGTTCTCCTGCCTCAGCCTCCCGAGTAGCTGGAATTACAGGTCCCCGCCACCACACCTGGCTAATTTTTGTATTTTTAGTAGAGACGGGGTTTCACCATGTTGGCCAAGTTGGTCTCGAACTCCTGACCTCGTGATCCGCCCGCCTTGGCCTCCCAAAGTGCTGGGATTACAGGCGTGAATTATAGGTTTTAAATTTACCCTGGCTTTTAAAGGAATAGGGTACACTTTTCTTTACTACTTCTATCTCTTTCTCTCTGACTGCTTTGTCTCTTCCTCTCTTTCCTTCTCTCTTTGACTTTCTGTCTGTCTCTTCCTCTCTTTCCTTCTGTCTTTGACTTTGTCTCTCTCTTTCTCTCTGCTGGTCTTTCCCTGCCTCTGCCAGCCGCTTATGCTGCTGTTCTCCCTTCTCCTTCCCCTTTTTGATGGCTTCGGCAGTATAAGACTGCCACCTCCTTGGGTTTTTGCACTGAGTGCTATAACTCTATGATTTCCTTGTGGTATTTAATGGGGGTTCCCCCGGAGGTTAGGAACTCCCTTTCTTTACATATTGCAGCATGGGCATGTAGGATTAGATAAGCATACTTGCTATCTGTATACACATTTATTCTTTTTTCCTTTCCCAGTTCTAAGGCCCGGGTAAGTGCCACTAGTTCTGTTAACTGGGTGCTGGTCCCTGGGGGAAGAGGTTTACTTTCAAGTATGGTTACATCACTAGCTATGGCATAACCTGCCCTTTGTATCCCGTTTTCCACAAATGAACTTCCAATGGTATATAGGTTAAGGTCAGGATTAGCTAAGGGGACTTCTAAGAGATCCTCTTGGGCGGCATAAGTCTGGACTACAACCTGTTGGCAGCCATGCTCGACTGGCTCCCCATCCTCTGGGAGAAAAGCAGCAGGGCTGAGGGCCACACATGTATGCACTTGAAGCACTGGTCCCTCAAGGAGTAGTGCCTGGTATCTAAGCAGGTGGTTGTCTGATAGCCATAAACTTCCTTTGTCACCTAGTTTGCCATTTACATCATGAGTAGTCCAGACAGTGAGATGCTTTCCTTGTATTATTTTGATAGCCTTTGACACTAAGTCAGCCACCGCCACAACTACCCGTAAACAGTGAGGCTAGCCTTTTGCTACTATATCAGTTTCCTTGCTTAGGTATGCCACTGGTTGTGGGATTGTCCCATGAGTCTGAGTAAGGAACCCAAGAGCTATTCCTGCTCTCTCTGTGACATTTAAAGAAAAGTTTCGTCCTGTGGGAAGGCTTAAGGCTGGAGCTTGAGTTTGTTCCTTCCAATGCCCAGACTTCAGGGTTGATTCCCTCCTCAAGCAGGGGACAACAAATGGGTAACTTGTTCCTCGTATTCATGTAGGTAATAGTTCCAGTTTGGGCTAATATATCCCTCCCTAATAAGGGTGTGGGACTTTCAGGCATAACAAGAAAGGCATGTGAAAAGAGCAAAGTCTCCCAGTTACAACTGAGGAGGTGGGAGAAATACCTGGTTACAGCCTGTCCCAGGATTCCTTGGATGGTAATGGACCTTGAGGACAGCTCCGGGACAGGAGATTAATGCTGAGAAAGCTGCGCCAGTGTCCAGGAGGAAGTCAATTTCCTGGCCCTCAATGGTTATACATACCTGGGACTCAGTGAGAGTGATGACATGAGCTGGTGCTTGCCCCGGGCACCCTCAGTCTTGTTGCATCATCTGGTTGGTGGCTTCTGTCCCAGAGAACCTTTGTCCTCTGGGGCAGTGTGCCTATCAGTGATTGCCTTGGCATAGTGGACATGGGCGAGGGGGCAGCTTGTTTCTCATAGGACAATCTTTTTTTTAAAAAGTGTCCTTGTAAACACACTGATAACAAGCCCTACCAGGTGATTGGCCTGCTCCATTTTCTGTCCCCTCTGAACCCCCAAGAGGGCCATGACTAAGTCTGCAGCCTTTCTCTGATCTCACTTTTCCTTTTGGGCCTGTCCATCTTGATCCCTATTATAGAACGCTGAGGTTGCCAGGTTTAATAATGCTTCTAGAGTTTGTTCAGGGCCCAGGGCTCACTTTTGGAGCTTTCTCCTGATATCCACGGCTGATTGGGTAATAAACTTATCTTTTAGGATCAATTGCCCTTCAAGTGAGTCGGGTGACAGGGGAGTATATTAAGGCCTCCTGTAGCTGCTCGAGGAAGGCAGAAGCATTTTCTTCCTTTCCCTGAGTTATGGTGGACATCATTGAATAATTCATGGGCTTTTTCCTAATTCTCCTTAGTCCTTCTAGAACACAAGTCAGCAGATGTTTACGACTCCAGTCCCCATGATCTGAGTCGAGGTCCCAGTGGGGATCCATACTGACTTGCTGACATACGGCTTGCTGACTGGTAAGGAATTTATCGCTTTCTTCAGCTGTCATTCTATCATTTACTGGACTAAGATACCAGGTATCTCCAAACTCTTTGGCTGCAGCTAAAGCCGCATTCTTTTCATTAAAGGCCAGGGTTTGATCTAACACTAGCATGACATCTCTCCAAGTGAGATTGAAGGTTTGCCCTAGACCCTGTAGGACATCTGTATACCTATCAGGATCATCTGAAAGCTTCCCAAGGTCTGCCTTGATCTGCTTAAAATCAGAGAGGGAGAAGGGGACATGTACCCAGGTTGGGCCAAATTCCCCTCCCCCTACAGCTTGAAGGGGACATAACCTATAGCCTGGGGGTTTTTGTGGTCCTTTGGAGATTTCTTTGCTTGTTTCCTTCTGGGCGGGAGAGATTAGAGGAGGCTTACCATTAATAGGAAGGGGAGCTATAGGGAGGCTAGGATATGGGGATAAGCTGAGAGGTCCTCCTGTGGGATGTAAATTGCAAGCTTTGCATAGTTGCGTATTCTCCTTCAATGAAAAGAAAGCTTGGACATAAGGTATTTCACTCCATTTGCCTTCCCTCTTACAGAAAAGGTCAGGCTGCAGGATAGTATTGTAGTTTATACTTCCCTCAGGTGGCCATTTTTCCCCATCAGAGAGAGAATATTGGGGCCAGGCTGTAGTGTAGAAAAAAATGAGCCACCTCTTTTTCAGGGTTTTTGGGTCAAATTGGTCCCAATGGCTTAGGATGCATTTCAAGGGTAAGCCTGTTGATGCCTGAGTGTTTCCCATCTGAAAGACAAAACTGCCTGCAGTTTTGGTTTGTTTGTTTCTCCCCCTGCCCAAGAACCCACAACGGTCCCTGGACCCTGCTGATTGGAATAGTTGCGCTCACCAGTGCAGCAGCAGAAACACCTCTTGCCCAAGAACCTGCAACAGTCCCCGGACCCTGCTGATCAGAATAGTTGTGCTCACCGACGCAGCAGCAGAAACAACCCCTGCCCAAGAACCCACAACAGTCCCTGGACCCTGCTCATCAGAATAGTTGTGCTCACTGACACAGCAGCAGAAACACTAGTTCTCCTAGACCACAAGGAAGAATGAGGAAGTTCGGATTTAGTGGCCTTTCCAACACATTCTCGAAAACCTGCACCCTTGCCCGTCCTCCTAGACCACAAAGAGGACCAAGAAAAATTGGATTTAGTGGCCCTTACTGATGCATTCTCAGAAACCTGTTAGAGTCCTAAGCATTCTCTTGTTAGTATTGGGACCTTACCCATGTCCTATAAGGATGTTATGCCCCCAAAATGAAGTGGAGGGCCATACCCTGAGGGAGAGAAGAGATCTCCAGAGTTGAAAGAGTGAAGCCTTTTGTCCCCACTTATATGAATAGGAAGGATACAATTTCTGAGGCTCCCAATATCCTAGCTTCAGGAATAGCTTTTGTTAGGCCTACTTATCTGAGGAGGGATTCTAAAATTCCAGATAGTCCCCCCCTACGACGGGGCTTTGAGCAAAAATTATGTCTTTCTGATTGGTGAGCCCAGGTGTCTAAAGAAGGTAAGAGTCCTGAAGTTTATACTAGAAATCATTCTTACAGGAGAAACTAGAAAAGCACCAGAGACGGAGTGGGTTTTAGAAGTGGGACTAGCCTTGAAGAAAGGCGAGAGGAAGTTTGTCTGACAGGCATTAGGACCCAGGAGGCAAGGGTCAGAATAGATAGGATAGATGGGTGAGTCTCACTTGGGCGACATGACTTTCAGAGTTCCACTCATGGCTGCAGGGTCAAACAACTTGTTTGAATCCTGGAGCTGAATGGCTTTCTTCTCTGTCAACCCTCGGCTCAGACCAGAAGTATAGGAAAAGCAGAAGCTGGTTCCAGGCAAACCAGCACTCCCAACTCTGAAGAGTCCAGGGTTGTTAGCCCTTTCCCAGAAAGTTTGACACGCGTGTCCTTAGTCTAGCAGCCACACTAGTTGCTTTTATTTAGCCCCCAAATTCTAAGGAAAAAATAGGACAGAATAGCAAGCAAAAGGGGTCCGAAGGTACTCACTACTTGGCGATAGGTGATAGTCCCTTCGTGGTCGCCAAAATGTGTCCGGAATTGGTTCCTTCTGGTGGGTTCGTGGTTTTGCTGACTTCAAGAATGAAGCAGCAGACCCTTGCGGTGAGTGTTACAGTTCTTAAAGATGGTGTGTCCAGAGTCTGTTCCTTCAGATATTCAGATGTGTCCAGAGTTTCTTTCTTTCAGTGGGTTCGTGGTCTCGCTGACTTCAGGAGTGAAGCCGCAGACCTTTGCAGTGAGCGTTACAGCTCTTAGAGGTGGCGTGTCTGGAGTTGTTTGTTCCTCCTGGTGGGTTCTTGGTCTCGCTGGCTTCAGGAGTGAAGCTGCAGACCTTCGCGGTGAGTGTTACAGCTCATAAAGGTAGTGCAGACCCAAAGAGTGAGCAGCAGCAAGATTTATTGTGAACAGCGAAAGAACAAAGCTTCCACAGCATGGAAGGGGACCCGAGCAGGTTGCTGCTGCTGGTTCGGGTGGCCAGCTTTTATTCCCTTATTTGGCCCCACCCACATCCTGCTGATTGGTCCATTTTACAGAGCGCTGATTGGTCCATTTTACAGAGCGCTGATTGATCCATTTTACAGAGTGCTGATTGGCTCGTTTTTACAGAGTGCTAATTGGTGCATTTACAAACCTTTAGCTAGACACAAGAGTGCTGACTGGTACATTTTTACAGAGTGCTGATTGGTGTGTTTACAAACCTTTAGCTAGACACAGAGCACTGATTGGTGCATTTTTAGAGTGCTGATTGGTGCATTTACAAACCTTTAGCTAGACAGAAAAGTTCTCTAAGTCCCCACTCAACCCAGGAAGTCCAGCTGGCTTCACCTGTCACTGGGCTCAAGTGATTCTCCAGTCTCAGCTTCCCAGGTAGCTGGACCCACAGGCACCTGCAACCACGCTTGGCTAATTGTTTTATTTTTTGTAGAGACTGGATCTCACTTTGTTGCTCAGGGAGGTCTTGAACTCCTGGCCTCAAGCGACCATCCAGCTTCAGCCTCCCAAAGTCTTGGGGATTATTGGCATAAGCTACTGTGCCTGGCCAGTTTCAGTCTTTTAAAATTTGTTGGCCAGTACAGTGACTGACACCTATAATCTCAGCATTTGGGGGAAGAAGGCCAGAGGATAGATTGAGCTCAAGAACTCAAGACCTGCCTGGACTGTAACATACTAAGACCTCATATCTACAAAAAATTTTAAAACTTAGCTGGGCATGGTGGTACATGCCTGTGGTTCCTGTTACTGAGGAAGCTGAGGTGGGAGGATCCCTTGAGCCTGGGAGGTTGAGGCTGCAGTGAGCCATGATCACACCACTGCACTTCAGCCTGGATAACAGAGTGAAGCCCTTTCTCAAAAAAAAAAAAAAAAAATTATTGAGACTTGTTTTATGGCCATGAATATGTTCTATCTTGGTGAATGTTCCCTTTGCACCTAAGAAAAATATGTTTTCTGCTGTTTGTTGGTATTTTGGTAAAAATGTAAAATTAGGTTGAGTTGTTCATAGCATCTTGCAGGTTTTTTTTTTTTTTTGAAATGGAGTCTTGCCCTGTCACCTAGGTTGAAGTGCAGTGGCCTGATCTTGGCTCACTGAAACCTCCACCTCCCAGGTCCAAGCGATTCTCCTTCCTCAGTCTCCTAAGCAGCTGGGATTATGGGCGCCCGCCACCATACCTAGCTAATTTTTGTATTTTTAGTAGAGACGGGTTTCACTGGGTTGGTCAGGCTGGTCGCCAACTCCTGACCTCAGGTGATCCACCTGCCTGGGCCTCCCAAAGTGCTGAGATTACAGGCGTGAGCCACTGTGCCTGGCCAGTCTTACAAGTCTTCTATATCATTTCCTTGTTTCATCAGGTGCTGAGAGAGGAATGCGGAAATCTTCAACTAATAATTGTGGAGTTGTCTTTTTCACTTTTTGGTTCTATCAAATTTAGCTTCATGTATTTTGAAGCTCCCATGTAAGGTACTGACTGTATCCACATTTAGGACTTTTAAAAGTTCATGGATTAACTCTTTGATGATTATGAAATATCCTTCGTTATTCCTGGTTATAATCTTTATTCTGAAATCTGAAGTTTACTCTGTTTGATATTAATATAGCGCCTCTGACTTTCTTTTGATTCATGTTAGTATATTTTTCTATCCTTTTAAACTATCTTTGTATTTATTATTATAAGTGTGTTTCTGGCTGGGTGCAGTGGCTTACACCTATAATCCCAACACTTTGGGAGGCCAAGGAGGCCTGATCACCTGAGTTTAGGAGTTTGAGACCAGCCCAGCAACATAGCAAAACCCCATCTACATTAAAAATACAAAAATTATCCAGGTGTGTGGGTGTCTGTCCTGCAGACCCTGACCCAATGATGGATGAATAACGTGCACTGATACAGATACTCTGCATTGCCAGTCTGACTGAGCATCAGGGCTACTTACAGACTCCCAGGAGAGTGCTGTAAAAAGTTGCGACCTCGGCCTTGACCAGCCAGCAAGACTCGCATTTATTCAATAAAGATTAATTGACAAAGGCTTGTGTCAACACCACTAGAGGGTAATTGACCTTGCAGACATCCCAGATAGAAAGCAATTAAGCACCTGCAGTAGATCAAGGGTTAGTCTTAGGACCACATGAGTAAACAAACGAGTTAGATAAACTCCCCACATTCCTTTGTATCTACTTTAATTTATTTAACTAAAGGTGAATGGACTAGGCTGCCTTCAGCCAGATCTGTTACCAAAGTTAGGCAACCTCTCAGGCCTTCCAAGAGGGTTTCTGGGTATTATAACTAAAATTTTTCCCACCAGCCTGACTGAACCGTCACACAGGTGGAGACAGGAGAATTGCTTGAACCCAGGAGGCAGAGATAGCAGTGAGCCAAGATCATGACACTGCACTCCAGCCTGGGCAACAGAGTGAGACTCCATCTCCAAAAAAGAAAAAAAAGTGTGTTTCTTGTAGGCAGCATATAGTCTTGCTTTTTATCCAATATAAAAACTTTTGCTTTTTAGTTGGAGTGTTTATTTATATTTGTTATTGTCAATAAGATTAGATTCACATGTACCATCTTACTGCTCATTTTTTGTTCCCATCTATTTGGACTGTTTTTCTTATGACTGTTTTATTTCCATTATTAACTTATTAACTATGTCTCTTTGTAGTTGCTCTAAAATTTGCAATAGACATTTTTCATTTCGTTTATAGAGTTAGAACCTTGCAGCAATATATTTGTTTTTTCCCTCCTGTCCTTTATGCTATTGTTGTCATACATTTGACTTTTATTATAAACTCTACAATACACTCTGATTATTTTTGCTTTAGACCATCAATTTTTTTTTTTTTTTGAGATGGGGTTTCGCTCTTGTTGCCCAGGCTGGAATGCAATGGTGCAATATCAGCTCACCACACCCTCCACCTCCCGGATTCAAGTGATTCTCCTGCCTCAGCTTCGCCAGTAGCTGGGATTATAGGCATATGCCACCACGCCCAGCTAATTTTGTATTTTTAGGAGAAACGGGTTTTCTCCATGTTGGTCAGGCTGCTCTCGAACTCCCAACCTCAGGTAATCCGCCCACCTCGGCCTCCCAAAGTGCTGGGATTACAGGCATCAGCCACCACACCCAGCCTAGACCATCAGTCTTAATGAGAAAAAAATGTCTTATGTTTACCTGCATATTTACTATTTTTTTATTGAGATGGGGTTTCATTCTTGTTCCCCAGGCTGCAGTGCAATGGTGCTATCTCGGCTCACCACAACCTCCGCCTCCCGGGTTCAAGTGATTCTCCTGCCTCAGCCTCCCCCAGGTAGCTGGGATTGCAGGCATGTGCCCACCATGGCCAGCCAATTTTGTATTTTTAGTAGAGATGGGGTTTCTCCATGTTGGTCAGGCTGGTCTTGAACTCCTGACCTCAGGTGATCCACCTGCCTCAGCCTCCCAAAATGCTGAGATCACAGGTGTGGGCCACTGTGTCCAGCCTTTTTTTTTTATTTGAGATGGAGTCTCACTGTGTCACCTAGGCTGGAGTTCAGTGGCGTGATCTTGGCTCACCACAACCTCCGCCTCTCTGGTTCAAGTGATTCTCCTGCCTCAGCCTCCCGAGTAGCTGGGATTACAGGCACCCACCACCATGCCCAGCTACTTTGTGTATTTTTAGTAGAGACGAGTTTTCACCATGTTGGCCAGGCTGGTCTCAAACTCCTGACCTCAGGTGATCCACCCAGCTGGGCCTCCCAAAGTGCTGGGATCACAGGCATGAGCCACCATGCCCAGCCACATATTTACTATTTTTAGCACTCTTTATTCCTTTGTGTAGCTCCAAATCTATCTCTGGTATCCTTCTGCCTAAAGAAGTTTCTCTAATATTTCTTGTAGTGTAGATCCTATGACAATGAATACTCTAACTTTTGCTTGCTTGAAAATAACTATTTTGCCTTTGTTTTTGAAAGATACTTTGGCTAGGTATAAAATTCTAGGTTGATAGGTTTTTTTCTTTATGTACCTAAAAATATTGCTGCCTTATTTGCTAGTTTGCATAAATTTCTTATGAGAGGTCTGTTACCACTCTTGCAGGTAATTTTTTTTTTTTTTTTAGACAGAGTCTTGCTCTGCCGCCCAGGCTGGAGTGCAGTGGTGCTATCTCAGCTCACTGCAACCTCCACCTCCCGGATTCAAGCAATTCTCCTGCCTCAGCCCCCTGAGTAGCTGGGATTACAGTCACGTGCCACCACGCCCAGCTAATTTTTGTATTTTTAGTAGAGACGGGGTTTCGCCACGTTGGTCAGGCTGGTCTCGAACTCCTGACCTCGTGATCCACCTGCCTTGGCCTCCCAAAGTACTGGGATTACAGGCGTGAGCCACCGTGCCCAGCCTCTTGTAGGTAATATTTTTTATTTCTTTCATTATGTTGATGTTTTCCTTTGTATCTTTACAGCATTGTTTTTTAATGCCCTTTTCTGCTAACTTAATCCTTGCTATAATTTCTGGGTCTGTTTCTGTTGACTTACTTTTTTTCTAGTTTTGGATGAAGTTTTCCAACTTCATCATGTCTTGCAATTTTTTACTGAATGTTGGATATTGTGACTTTATGTTGTTGAGTGCTGGATCTTGTCACTTTCCTTTAAACAGTATTGGACTTCGGGCCAGGCACAGTGGTTCACGCCTATAATCCCAGCACTTTGGGAGGCTGAGGCGGGTAGATCACCTGAAGTCAGGAGTTCTAGACCAGCCTGGCCAACATGGTGAAACGCTGTCTCAAGTAAAAATACAAAAATTAGCTGGGCATGGTGGCAGGCGCCTGTAATCCCAGCTACTTGGGGGGCCAAGGCAGAAGAATCAGTTGAACCTGGGAGGCAGAGGTTGCAGTGAGCCGAGATTGCACCATCACACTCCAGCCTGGGGGACAAGAGCAAGACTTCGTCTCAAAAAAAAAAAAAAAAAGTACTGGACCTTGGCTGGGTACAATGGCTCACGCCTTTAACTCCAGCACTTTGGGAGGCCAAGGTGGGTGGATCACGAGGTCAGGAGTTCAAGACCAGCCTTGCCAACATGGGGAAACCCCGTTTCTACTAAAAATACCAAAAAAATTAGCCAGTCATGGTGGCGGGCGCCTATAGTTCTAGCTACTCAGGAGGCTGAAGCAGGAGAATCGCTTGAACCCAGGAGGCAGAGGTTGCAGTGAGATGAGATCACAGCACTGCACTCCAGCCTGGGTGACAGAGCGAGACTCTGTCTCAAAAAAGGAAGAAAAAAAAAAGAGAGTATTGGACATTTCCTAGCAAGTGATTGCAAATTACCTTAATTGTCTTGAGGTTTAATTTTTAAATCTTAATGATTTTAAGTGATTTTAGCATGGGCCTATAGTAGCCTTTATTCTAGAGCTAATTTAGCTGCACTTTTTTTTTTTTTTTTTTGAGACATACTCTCACTCTGCTGCCCAGGCTGGAGTGCAGTGGTGTGGTCTTGGCTCACTGCAACCTCCACCTCCTTGGTTCAAGTGATTCTCATACCTCAGCCTCCTGAGTAGCTGGGATTGCAGGCATGTGCCACCATGCCTGGCTAATTTTTGTATTTTTAGTAGAGTCAGAGTTTCACCATGTTGGCCAGGTTGGTCTTGAACTCCTGACCTCAGGTGATCCGCCCACCTCTGCCTCCCAAAGTGCTGGGATTACAGGCGTGAGCCACTGCACCTGGCCATTAGCTGCACTTCTAAATGGGTGACCCTTATAAGGTCTACTTGAGTGCTGCTTATGTTCAACATGATCTCTCCACTGTGATTGGAAGGAATTCGAATAATCCTTGGCCCCAGGTGAGCTCTGGGAGTTTAATCTTAAGGCTCTCAGGTAATTGTTCTTTCTTCAGAAATCATTCTCTCCTTATGTATACAATGGTGAGTAAAGTAAAATACTAATAATAGGAAAAAAAAGAGGCATCATTCTTTCCTGGTCTCATGTGGTTTCACCTTATGCATACATAGATAAGTGTTGAGCAAAGATTCAAGTGCACCCTACACAGATTTCTAGAGCTCTACTCTGTAGGTCTTTCCTCTCAGGTACAGCTTTATCCTTGGTTTCTCTTTCCATGGTTTGAGTTACCCTCAGTCAACCAAGGTCTGAAAATATTAAGATATTTGGAGAGACAGAGACCACATTCACCAACTTTTATTACACGAAATGTTATCATTGTTCTAGTTTATTATAAGTTATTGTTGGCTGAGCATGGTGGCTCACGCCTGTAATCCCAACCCCTTGGGGGCCGAGGCAGGCAGATTACCTGAGGTCAGGAGTTCGAGACCAGACCAGTCTGACCAACAGGAATAAACCCCGTCTCTACTAAAAATACAAAATTAGCTGGGTGTGGTGGCGCATGCCTGCAATCCCAGCTACTCGGGAGGCTGAGACAGGAAAATCGCTTGAACCTGGGAGGCGGAGTTTGCGATGAGCAGAGATCGTGCCATTGCACTCCAGCCTGGGTGACAAAAGGGAGACTCCATCTCAAAATGATAATAATAATAGTTATTGTTAATCTCTTACTGGGCCTAATTCATCAATTAAACTTTATCATAGGTGTGTATGTGTAGGAAGAGCATAGTTTGTATAAGGCTTAGCACTTCCTTGATTTCATGCGTCCACTAGGGATCTGGGAAAGTATTCCTCTTGCATAAGGGGAGACTACTGTATGCTGCTTCCCAAATTCTGCTGTATGGGCTTCCCAAAATCCAAGCTGTGTCTCAAGTCAGTGAAAATCCCAGGCTCTGATTGGTCTCTTGCTCCCTGGGTTGCAGTCTGGGAATTCCCTTTAAGCAGTAACCCTGGCCATGGTAGGACTCACCGCCCATTGTGGCGTCCCAGGTGGCTGTGATTACAGGCGTGAGCCACTGCACTCAGCAGGAAAGCACTGCATTTTGTACAATGCTTTACTAGTAAGAAGTAATCAGTAAGTGATAAGGTATTGTAACCTGTGGTCCGGACTAACCTAAACAGGTTGGATTAAGTGGGTTGATGCCTGCCAAATTTAACCCTTTGTCTTCATTGTTATCACTGAACTCATACGGTTGCCTTGGAAATAACATAGAGAGATTGGGTGGTCCTTTGAGGCCCAGGGCTCTGTTTTTTAAATGCCATTTTGGCCAACTGCAGAATGATTAGGGGACTCACTGAACTCATAGATTGCTGGGTACCATACCAGGGCCCTGGGAATGTGAAGCCTTCACAGGCTTCTCAGTCAATGTTTAAGCATGTACGAGCTTGCAAACCTTTGACCTACAGTCATCTAAAGCAGAAATCAATTCCAAATCCCAGGGCTTGGGGGCGAGAATCAGTTTCTCCTAGGTGTATAAGTGGATATTTAGTAAACCAACTAAAGAACAACCTTATGGCTAGGCACGGTGGCTCACACCTGTAATCCCAGCACTTTGGGAGGCCGAGGTGGGTGGATCACGAGGTCAGGATTTCAAGACCAGCCTGGCCAAGATGGTGAAATGCCATGTCTACTAAAGATACAAAAATTAGGTCGGGCGCTGTGGCTCACGCCTGTAATCCCAGCACTTTGGGAGGCCGAGGCGGGTGGATCACAAGGTCAGGAGATGGAGACCATCCTGGCAAACACGGTGAAACCCCGTCTCTACTAAAAGTACAAAAAATTAGCCGGGCGTCGTGGTGGGCGCCTGTAGTCCCAGCTACTCGGGAGGCTGAGGCAGGAGAATGGCATGAACCCAGGAGGCAGAGCTTGCAGTGAGCCGAGATCACACCACTGCAGTCCAGCCTGGGCGACAGAGCGAGACTCCATCTCAAAAAAAAAAAAAAGATACAAAAATTAGCTGGGATGGTGGTGGGTGCCTGTAGTCCCAGCTACTTGGGAGGCTGAGGCAGAGAATTGCTTGAACCCGGGAAGTAGAGGTTGCAGTGAGCCAAGATTGTGCTACTGCACTCCAGCCTGGGCGACAGAGCAAGACTAGGTCAAAAAAAAAAAAAAAATCACGCCTGTAATCCCAGCACTTTGGGAGGCCGGGGCTGGTAGATCATGAGGTCAGGAGATCGAGACCATCCTGGCTGACACAGTGAAACCCGTCTCTACTGAAAATACAAAAAATTAGCTGGGCGTGGTGGTGGGCGCCTGTAGTCCCAGCTACTTGGGAGGCTCAGGCAGGAGAATGGCGTGAACCCAGGAAGTGGAGCTTGCAGTGAGCCGAGATCACGCCACTGCCCTCCAGCCTAGATGACAGAGCGAGACTCCGTCTCAAAAAAAAAAAGAACAACCTTTGAGTTTTTTCCATATCCGTTGAATCAGCTCTTTTTATCTAAATGTCTGTGGAAAGAAGGCTCAGGAAGGAGAGGAGGTTTTAGAATGAAGCCACTGAAGTTTACCGGGCAAATACTGCCTGGCTGAAACCCTACCAAGTTATTACTCTCTCGACTGTAGGCTGAGTCATTCCGGGTTGACTTCCTGAAAGCTGCTGTTGCTCCTGATGCTTCACTGCCGTTGTACCATGTGGCACACATCACCACATCACAAAGCATTTTGGTTGCTGAAGTCCCCATAGGGCCTGGGAGAGCTTTGTGGTGTCCATCATTATATCCTCAGGATCTAGCCAAGTACCCATTTCCCAGAGGAATGAACAGGCACCAAATTCTCCATCTACTGTGATGAGTTTACCCTTCGGAGTCTTTCTTCTTTCAGCAAGGACCAGAACCACCTTACCCTCTCTGCATCTCCCGCCTCTTATGCTGAACAGCTCTCCCAGGTCAAGCCTTGGGGGTCTGCCCTGGTTTATTCACTAGTTCTGAGGATCAGTGTCCTAATAAGCAACCTCTTAAGAGGATCAACCCAGCTTTCCTCACTGAATCTTTTCATGTTGTCTTGGAGGGATCTCGCAGGGCGCATTAATGAATTCATTTTACACATTCAATTCTACCTTAGGTACTGGTCTGACTGTCTCAAATCTCACATTGTCTATGGCATAAACCTTAGGAAACCCTGCCTTTGTCTTTCACAGTGGTCATCTCCATCAGAGGCAACTGAAAGTTTCTTAACAAAAGAAATTTGGTTGCCACCCCCACAGTTCTACGAAGTGAGAAGACTTGCAAACTTTGCCTCTCTCTCTGACTTGCACAAATTTTGTTTGGGTCGTGCATTAGAAGGACTGGAAAGGTGGCTGCCGATCATCTTGTTAACTGCTGATGGGATGGTCCATCTTTTACCAGGTAAACCAGCGAAGCATCAGTGCTTTTGTTAGTATTCACATTCAGTGCTCTGGGCTGCATGGCAGTATTGCCCAACATAGAGACAGGAATTACAGTCTGTGTGTGTTTTGTAATCTACAGGGTATTAGCTAAGTAAGATCAAAGCCTATAAAATATCCATATTATTATAACCAGAAATTCTGCATAATGTCATATATATATACACATACATTTATATTAATATATTTGCTAGACATTGACAAAGGTCTTTCTCATATAATTTGTCACTTTTTTTTTTTTTTTGAGACAGAGTCTCCCTCTGTCACCCAGGCTGGAGTGCAGTGGCACGATCTTGGCTCACTGCAGCCTCCACCTCCCAGGTTCAAGCAGTTCTCTGCCTCAGCCTCCCGAGAAGCTGGGATTACAGGTGCCTGCCACTGCGCCCGGCTAATCTTTGTATATTTTTTCAGTAGAGACAGGGTTTCACCATCTTGGCCAGGCTGGTCTTGAACTCCTGACCTTGTGATCCACCTGCCTTGGCCTCCCAAAGTGCTGGGATTACAGTCATGAGCCACCGCGCCTGGCCAATTTCTCACTTTTTTGCATTTTAAGTTTGAATTACGAGAACTCGTAAATTGTCATCTAATTTGAATTAGGGAGCTTTTTTTTGAGACAGAGTTTTGCTCTTGTCACCCAGGCTGGAATGCAATCTGGGCTCACTGCAACCTTTGCCTCCTGGGTTCAAGCGATACTTCTGCCTCAGCCTCCCGAGTAGCTAGAATTACAGGCATGTGCCACTATGCCTGGCTAATTTTTTTGTATTATTAGTAGAGACAGGGTTTCACCATGTTGGCCAGGCTGGTCTTGAACTCCTGACCTCAGGTGATCCGCCCGCCTCAGCCTCCCCAAATTCTGGGATTATAGGCATGAGCCACTGCACCCAGCCAACTTTGTTTTTTTTTCAGTTGAACATAATTTCAATTGAAATTATGAATTATGAAATTATGAAGAAAATAAAATGTTAACTCTATCTCAACTGAAAATACAAAAAAAAAAAAATTAGCTAGGCATGGTGGCACACACCTGTAATCCCAGCTGCTCAGGAGGCTGAGGCAGGAGAATCACTTGAACCCAGGAGGTAGAGGTTGCAGTGAGCCAAGATCATGCCACTGCACTCTAACCTGGGTGACAGAGCGAGACACTCTGTCAAAAAAAAAAAAAAAAAGGCCTGGCACGGTGGCTCACACCTGTAATCTCAGCACTTTGGAAGGCTGAGGCAGGTGGATCACCTGAGGGCGAGAGTTCGAGACCAGCCTGACCAACATGGAGAAACCCCGTCTCTACTAATAATACAAAATTAGCTGGGCGTGGTGGTGCATGCCTGTAATCCCAGCTACTCAGGAGGCTGAGGCAGGAGAATCACTTGAACCCAGGAGGCAGAGGTTGTGGTGAGCTGAGATTGCACCATTGCACTCCAGCCTGGGCAACAAGAGCGATACTCTGTCTCAAAAAAAAAATAAATAAATAAAAAGATTTATTACTCAACCTACAGTGGGAAAATTTAGCAGTTTTGATGTAATTTCTCTAAACCTGAAGATGATAAGAACAGCCCACTTTGAAACATCAAAAGTATATGGATATCAAGGCCAATCTTAATATCAGTATTGAATAGAATAAAGAGAGTCATGAACTAGTATAATAGTTACAGTTCACAGTGGAAACATACCAGTCACAGATGTTTATGGGCCCAAAGAAAACTCTTGGCTGGGGCATTGTGAGGGGATATTAAAAACACAAGAAAGAGGACAGGTGCAGTAGTTCACGCCTGTAATCCCAGCACTTTGGGAGGCTGAGGTGGGTGAATTATTTGAGGTCAGGAGTTTGAGACCAGCCTGGTAAACATGGCGAAACCTGTCTCTACTAACAATACCAAAATTAGCCAGGCGTGGTGGCAGGCACCTGTAATCCCAGTTACTTGGGAGGCTGAGGCATGAGAATTGCTTGAGCCCAGGAGGTGGAGGTTGCAGTGAGCCGAGATTGCGCCACTGCACTCTAGCCTGGGCAACAGAGTGAGACTCCATCTCAAAAAAAAAAAAGATAAAAAAAACACAATAAAGAAATTAAGGTAAGCTCATAGAATTAGGTTAATTAACAACTATCTCAGTTCCAAACATATTAAATAGATCAAAATAAATACTGATTTAACAACTATCTCAGTTCCAAACATATGAAACAGATAAAAATACTGATTTGTATGTCATTAATATATTGGAGTGATTTATAAAATAATACTCGATGGAATTAAAATTTTATCCCTTGTGCCATGGTGAAAAATAATTTTGTATTTAAAAATAAAATCCAATTTTTTCCTTTTTCAGGTGATGAGCTATATTTAGAAGATTCAGACTTTTTGGAAAATCTTATGTCTACTGAAAAAAAGACTGAGGAAATCATGAAGGAAGGCAAGCAATTTCACCGGATAGTGACATACAATCGCCACCTTTATGATATCCACGTGACTGTTCAGTCAAAGTATAAACACGTTTATCCTAAGAACTCTGTAGTAAGAAAAAGCCATTTGTAGGGTGCTTAAGCTTGTTTGTAAAATGGCCTACTTGAAGTCCTCATGAATAATGAGGGTTGACTTTCATTTTCTTGAAACTTAAGGAAGTTTGTGCCTATAAAAGTTATTGCAATTCAGTATTTCTTTTCTTTTTCTTTTTTTTTTTTTTTTTTGAGACAGAGTCTTGCTCTGTCTCCCAGGCTGGAGTGCAGTGGCATGATATAGGCTCACTGCAAGCTCTGCCTCACGGGTTCATGCCATTCTCCTGCCTCAGCCTCCTGAGTTGAGTAGCTGGGACTACAGGCGCCCGCCACCATGCCCAGCTAAATTTTTTGTATTTTTAGTAGAGACGGGGTTTCACCATGTTAGCCAGGATGGTCTCGATCTCTTGACCTTGTGATCTGCCCGCCTTGGCCTCCCAAAGTGCTGGGATTATAGGCGTAAGCCACCGCACCCGGCCTTTTTTTTTTTTTATTTGAGACAGAGTCTCACTCTTGCCCAGAACCCAGGCTGGAGTGCAGTGGCCCAATCTCGGCTCACTACAACCTTCGCCTCCCAGGTTCCAGCAATTCTCATGCCTCAGTCTCCTGAGTAGCTGGGACTATAGGCATGTGCCACCATGCCCCACTAAATTTTGTATTTTTAGTAGAAACAGGGTTTCACCATGTTGGCCAGGCTGGTCTCGATCTCCTGACCTCATGATCCGCCTGCCTTGGCCTCCAAAGTATGGGATTACAGGCGTGAGCCACCGCGCTCAGCATGGTGTTTCTTATATCAAGTGTTTTAGGGAGCTCTCTTGCTTATTCCATTCTTTAATCCTTACAGTGTGCCACACGTATGAAGTTTATAAAGTATTAATGATCTCATTACCCAAAACAAGAACATAATTTCACAAGGGTTACCACTTCTGTATTGTTTTATTATCTCAAAAATTTAAATAACATGTTCTGCTGCTTTATTGTTCTTGCTCTCCACCGTATTAGCACCTTCCCTGATGTGCTTTGGAGGTTGATCAATGAATTTCTGAGACTTTCTGCTGGAATTACTTGAGGGGTGTCTTATTAGATGATGAAAAGTAGGCTGAGATACCCTTCAAGTGACCTTGTCATTGTTTTCTTGCTATGTCTTTAGCTTAATGATTAAGATACAATTCTTTTTAAAATCAAATGGTATTATGTTTCCCAAATTAGAAATCGATTTTAGTTAACATTTTATTTTATTTATTTTTGAGACAGAGTCTCGCTCTGTTGCCCAGGCTGGAGTACAATGACACAGTCTCAGCTCACTCCAGTCTCCGCCTCCCGGATTCAAGCGATTTTTCTGCTTCAGCCTCCTGAGTATCTGGGATTACAAGCACCCACCACCACGCCCAGCTAATCTTTGTATTTTTAGTAGAGACGTGGTTTCACCATGTTGGCCAGGCCGGTCTCAAACTTCTGACCTCAGGTGATCTGCCCACCTCGGCCTCGCAAAGTGCTGAGCATGAGCCACCACACCTGGCCTAGTTAGCATTTTAAAGAAACACAAAGCCATAACAAAAACCATCATTGTTTGTATTCCACACTGTTAATGAATGTAAAGAGGTTAGAAATGTAGTGTTTGATTAATGATGTTTATTTTTACTGTATTTAATATGAGTAATTTTTCATCATCTTTCAAGAGGAATAATATTTATTGATTAAAGGTGAGAAATGATAGTGAAGACACCAATTCCATGTCCAGATCTTGACTGTATCATGCATTGTACAATTGATTTCATATTTTATGAAATGCCTTAGTTTTCCTACTATAACATAAAGACAATGATGAATAAAGTTTATGTGTATGATTTAATCCAGATTAGAGAACTATATCTAGTGCGGCAGTCCTCAGCCTGAGCACTTTTGCCCTAGGGAACATTTAGCTATGTCTGGAAACATTTGGTTGTTGAAACTGTGGGCAGAGTGGGTGGGGTGGGGGAGTATGCTACCACCATCTAGTTGGGAGAGGCCAGGGATGCAATTGAACAGCCTGCAATGCATAGTCTCACCCACAACAAAGAATTACCTGACCAAGGGTGAGACACCCAATCTAAGGTAAAATCTTTTTTTTTCAATAAATGATTCCAATATGTAAATTTTGAGAACCACAGATACTACTATTCTGTCTGCCTTTTGAATCTACAAAAATGGGAAATTATGTTCAATTGGAAAAAAGAAAAAGTTGGCTGGGCGCAGTGGCTCATGCCTATAATCCCAGCATTTTGGGAGGCTGAGGTGGGCGGATCACCTGAGGTCAGGAGTTCAAGACCAGCCTGGTTAATGTGGTGAAACCCTGTCTACTAACAATACAAAAAAATTAGCCAGGCGTGGTGGCACACGCCTGTAATTCCAGCTACTCAGGAGGCTGAGGCAGGAGAATCGCTTGAACTCGGGAGGCGGAGGTTGCAGTGAGCCCAGATTGCACTCCAGCCTGGGTGACAAGAGGAAAACTGTCTCAAAAAAACAAAAACAAAGTCTACAAAAATTATTGTTGTCTTGATTTTTTTTTTGAGATAGAGTCTCACTCTGCTGCCCAGGCTGGAGTGCAGTGGTGCAATCTCAGTTCACTGCAACCTTCACCTCCTGAGTTCAAGTAATTCTTGTGCTTCAGCCTTCCAAGTAGCTGTGACTATAGGCACCCGCCACCACGCCCAGCTAATGTTTATATTTTTAGTAGAGACGGAGTTTTATCATGTTGGCCAGGTTGGTCTTGAACTCCTGACCTCATGTGATCTGCCTGCCTCAGCCTCCCAAGGTGCCTGGGATTATAGGCATGAGCCACCATGCCCAGCCTAGCTTTGTCTTTTGACTCTCAAAGATTACTAGAATGTTGCCGCTGGAAGGGACTTCAGTGAACACCATGATTTTGCCAGTGAGAAAACTGAGACATGCAGCTGGTTAGTGCCACAGCCAACTCCCTCTTCACTGGAGTTGCCATGGCTCAGTGGGTGATATTAGAAAATGTCATGATAAAGTACTATGACTAGTTTTTCTTCATAGAAAAGATCGTTTTCACCCCACTTGACTATGGGAGTATAATATACAAATATTTCCATTTTCTGTGAGCCAGGTTGTAAAAAGATTGGGAAATATTGTACTGTAGCACAGGATCTAGTCAAAGAAGAAAAGGGTCTCCCCACACCGAGAACTGGGAGAAGTCTATATTACCCATCTTTGTGGATTGAGAACTGTTTTGAGACTTCCTATTTAAGATAGGGTTTTGCTGTGTTGCCAAGGCTGGGCTCCAACTTCTGGCTCAAGGGATCCTCCCATCTCACCCTCCCAAGTAGCTGAGACTACAGGCACATGTCACTGCACCTGGCTACGAGACCTCCTGTTTATTTTATTTTATATATATTTTGAGACAGAGTCTCACTCTGTTGCCCAGGCTGGAGTGCAGTGGCATGATCTCGGCTCACTGCAACCTCTGCCTCCTTGGTTCAAGCGATTCTCCTGCCTCAGCCTCCTGTGTAGCTGGAATTACAGGTGCCTGTCACCATGCCCGGCTAATTTTTGTATATTTAGTAGAGACAGGGCTTCACCATAGCCAGGCTGGTCTCGAACTCCTGACCTCAGGTGGTCCACCCACCTCGGCCTCCCAAAGTGCTGGGATTACAGGCCCGAGCCACCTCGCCCAGCTGGGACCTCCTGTTTAAATCAGATCCTGTCGTTTTCCATCTCTTTTTGGCGAGGTCTTGGGCTTTCAGCTGAGTTGGCCATACCAGGTGCCTTGATTGGAGGTGAGGCCTTGTCAACCTAATTTCAGGAACAGGTGAACATCATGCACTCTGCAGCTGTGTTTTTCTCCTGACTGGCAGCTAAACACCTTTCTTCTGCAACCATCCTGCCTGAGAGTTTAAGTGCATGTTATCTGTGGGACCTTGTGCAATCCAGTTTTCTTATAGAACTGCATGTTTATGTGAGCATTCTGTTCCCCAAATAATAGCTCCACAATTTCCATGCTCTCTCCAAACTCTTGCAGCCTTTTGTCATCTTGTTGGTTCCCTTACTAGCAAATTAACTTGTTTAGACTCGGAGAGCCCTGCCAGTTGAAGTCCAGCTGGGAAGAAATCCAGGACCAGGAACCTTTCCAAAAGGTGCAGATCAAGTGGAAATGTTGCTAGGAGGCCACAAAGACCCAGGGATTCGTGGCTGACCAAGACTCTTCCTCACCACCAAGGCTTCCAGCTCACAGCATTTAAGGGGTGCAGGCTGACCTAGAGAAAGCAGGAGGACGGGGCCCCTTGGCAGGCAACAAGGACCAACTGAGGTCCCGGCGTGGTGGTTCATGCCTGTAATCCTAGCTGCTCAGGGGGCTGAGGCGGGAGGATGCCTTGAGCCCAGGAGTTCAAGACCAGCCTGGGCAACACAGCAAGACCCCATCTCTACAAAAAAATTAAAAAATTATTCAGGCGTGGTGGTGCGTGCCTGTAATCCCAGCTACTTGAGAGGCTGAAGATGGAGGATCAACTGAGCCCAGGAATTCAAGGCTGCAGTGAGCCATGATTGTGCCACTGCACTCCAGCGTGGGCAACAGAGCCATATCCTGTCTCTTTAAAAATAAAATAATGAACTTGTAACCACCTAATGGGTTAACCCTGCCTGCTGCCTAGACAGAGCCAATTTATCAAGACAGGGAATTGCAATGGAGAAAGAGTAATTCACGCAGAGCAGGCTGTGCAGGAGACTGGAGTTTTATTATTACTCAAATCAGTCTCTCCGAGCATTCGAGGAACAGAGTTTTTAAAGACAATTGGGCGGGTAGGAGCTTGGGAAGTGGGGAGTGCTGATTGGCCAGGTTGAAGATGGAATCAGAGGTTGTCGGAGTTTTTCTTGCTGTTTACTGTTCCTGGTTGGTTTCGCAGAACTGGTCGAGGCAGATTATCGGTGTGGGTGGTGTCAGCTGATCCACTGAGCTGATCTAAGGATTGTTGTCTCATGTCCCCCTAAAATGTAAAAAACCAAGTGAGGCAGGAAAATAGGGTCCGGAGGTAGGGAACATAAGGCCGATTCACACTTCAGTTGTAAGGGGAAATATCCTCTCCACAGGGCATAATCAGAGTAAATGACTTCGTGACTTTACTTCACCGTCTTCATTTACATCGGGCGTACCCCAAGCAGAGGGTATTTAAATTCACAAAAATTCTGTAAGGGGGCCTTTGAGTCCCTATGCTCAGGCCTGCTCCCACACTGCGAAGTGTACTTTTTCAATAAAACCCTTCATTCCTTCCTTGCTTTGTGTGTGCCTTTTGTCAAATTCTTTCTTCAAGACACCAAGAACCTGGACACCCTCCAACTTTAACACAAGCTGTGCCCCGACCACCTCTAGCGAATGTCGTTAGGACTTCCTGTGTCAGGGGCGCCTGTCCTTAACCTTGGCAAAAAAAATTTTTTTTTTTTTTGAGACAGAGTCTCACTCTGTCGCCCAGGCTGGGGTGCAGTGGCCTGATCTCAGCTCACTGAAACCTCTGCCTCCTGGGTTCAAGCGATTCTCCTGTCTCAGCCTCCCAAGTAACTGGGATTACAGGCGCTTGCCACCATGCCTGGCTAGTTTTTCTATTTTTAGTAGAGACGGGGTTTCACCATGTTGAGGATGCTAGTCTCCAACTCCTAACCTTATCAGGTGATCTGCACCCCTCGCTCCCAAAGCGCTGGGATTACAGGCCTGAGCCACCTCGCTCTGCTGGCCAAATAAACTTTCTAAATGAACTGAGACCTGTCTCACATTTTCAGGATTCACAAGCTCTTATCAATTTTGTTTCAGAGTCAAACCATGGACTGAATTCCTTCCCAAGGTTAGTTGGGCTTCCGCCCAGGAATAAACAAGGACAGCTTAAAGGTTAGAAGCAAGATGCAGTTGGTTAGGTCTCATTTCTTTCACCATCACAATTTCCTCAGTTACAATTTTGCAAAGGTGGTTTCCAATGGACTCAGCCGCACGCGGCCCCTCTGTCCCTGTGGGGGACAGGCCAGTGTCCCCTGGGCCTGCAGGGAGGTCCTGCTGGCGGCAAAGGAGAGAATCACGCGACTCCTAGCCGGGCCTCCCTGGGCCTCGCGGGTCAGTCCTCCTGACCACCGCGTGGCGCTGTGCGGTGCGTTGTTGGGCCGTTGGGTGGACCACGTGGTCTCCGACGCCTCAAGGCCTGCTCAGCGTGCGCGGGCATCCGGTGGGTGCGGGAGGCTCGAAGCCAGGCAGGCAGGGAGCCCGGAGCGAGGGGCTGGTTACTGCCAAGATGGAGCGCATCGCCTCGGGCCGACCCTGGGGTCCGCGAGCGCTCCTGGGGACGAGGAGTGTGGGGCACCTGCTGCGGGGGGCCGAGGCGCTAAAGGTGGAGGGAAGGAACGCACTCGCGGCAGGGACCTGGCGGGGACGGCCAGCCTCGCCCGCGACGGTAGGGGACTTCCAGGGCGAGGGGGCCCATCTGCCCTCGGGCGCCAGGAGGATGCTCCAGCTCCTGGTGCTGAAGGTGAGCACGGCCAAGCCAGACCCACGCCAGACCCCCGCAGTCTCCCACCCCCACCCCAGCCCTGCAGAGCCTCGCACCCCCACCCCAGCTCCGCAAGCCTCCCACCCCCACCCCAGCCCCGCACAGCCCCCTACACCCACTCCAGCCCCGCACAGCCTCCCACACCCACCCCAACCCTACACAGCCCCCACGCTACCCCAGCCCCCAACCCCAGCCCTACACAGCCTCCACATCCCCCCACACCCACTCCCCCCAGCCCACGCATCCCCCCATGTCCACTCCCCCTCAGCCCACACCTACTCCCCACAGCCACTCCCCCCGGCCCCACACATGCTCCCACACCCACTCCCACCCAGCTCCACCCCCACACTCACGCTCATGCCCCCACCCCATCTCACTCCCACACACTCCATCCCACTCCCACACACTCCAACCCCCTATATACCATCCCGCCACGCCACGCCCCCACTACCACCCTACCCCATCCCATTCCCACCCCTACACACCCCCAGCTCCTACCCTAGTCCCAGCTCCCACCCGTTTCCTTATCCCTGCCCACCCCACAGTCACACCCTCACCCCTGTCCCCACCCCGTCCTCATTCCCATCCCCCCCCACTCACACTTCCACCCCGACATTTCATCCCCCCACACTCAGCCCCACACACCCCACCACCACCCCATCTCCACTCTCACCTGCACCCCAGCCGCAGCCCACCCCACCTCCACTCCACCCCCACCCCGCCCTCCCCCACCTGAACCCTCCCCCACCTGAACCCTCCCCGCGACCCCACCAGGGGGCACCCCGGGCTGGGAGCTGGGGTAGAACCGGAAAGCCCGGGTTTCACGGGCCCTGGCGTGGCCCGGGATGCACCTGGAGGAGCGTGGGATTGGCTGCCCCTCCGAATGCTCGATCACCCGGGCCAAGCGACACTGGCGTCCCCAGGGCCCTGCTCTCCGTACTCCACGGGGCCCTTAGGCTGGGCCCCTGGACAGGGTCGGGTGGCCCGGGCAGCCCCACCCCATGGGTCCCGGCTTCCCTCCTGCCCCCAGTCTCTGTTGCCGTCTCCGCTCACCGCGTGGGCTCTGCGTGGGCGACGGCCTAGTCCCCGGGAAAGGGACGCCCACCTGGACCCTTGCTTTTCCTCCTTGGAGCCCAGTGAGGGCTCACTGGTGAAGAAGAAGGTGTTGCTGGAGGAAGGAGTTGAGAGGCCAGAGCAGAGGGGTGGGTGTGGGTTATTGGAGAAAGAAATCTAAATCACTTTGAAAATCACACTTCATTGGGCCCAGGAGCGGGACGTAGCAAATTGTGGGATTGTTTTATTTTATTATTTATTCATTTATTTTTTTGAGACGGAGTTTCGCTCTTGTCTAGGCTGGAGTGCAATGGTGTGACCTCAGCTCACTGCAACCTCCACTTGCCGGGTTCAAGTGATTCTCCTGCCTCAGCCTCCTGAGTAGCTGGGATTACAGGTGCCTGCCACCACACCTGGCTAATTTTTGTATTTTTAGTAGAGACAGGGTTTCACCACGTTAGCCAGGCTGTTCTCGAACTCCTGACCTCAGGCCTCCCAAAGTGCTGGGATTACAGGCGTGAGCCACCGCGCCTGGCCTGTTTTATTGTATTGTATTGTATTGTATTTTTTATTTTATTTTATTTTTTTTGAGACGGAGTCTTGCTCAGTTGCCCAGGCTGGAGTGCAGTGGCGCGATCTCTGCTCACTGCAAGCTCCGCCTCCAGGGTTCACACCATTCTCCTGCCTCATTCTCCCAAGTAGCTAGGACTACGGGCACCCACCACCATGCCCGGCTAATTTTTTTTGTATTTTTAGTAGAGACGGGGTTTCACCGTGTTAGCCAGGATGGTCTCCATCTCCTGACCTTGTGGTCCACCCACCTCGGCCTCCCAAAGTGCTGGGATTACAGGCGTGAGCCACCGTGCCCGGCCGGTGCGATTTTTAAAACCAGCACTCTCCTGCTCTTACTTGATGTCTTGTGTAATCTCTCTGAACAAAGATTCACAAACGTTTGAGGAAGCTGACTCTTACAGATAATTTGCCCTGAGACTTTTAGGGTTCAGATCCACCTGGCAAGCTCCTCTCCCCCAATCAAATGTTGTCCATCAGTCCTAACGATGCTAGTCCGATTTTTCCTTTAGAAGAGACAGGGCTACACATCCTGACACATGCACAACCATCCTGGCAGAACTTTGACAGCAGGAGCTGGACTTGCTGCCTCCTGTTCAGGAACCCCTTTCCTCTCAGTTGGGCCCAGGAACTCTTTAATTTACCTGCTCAACTCTGGTCCGCCCCCGCCTCCGGCCCTCACCCAGCTTACCCCCTAAGCAAATTCTGTCCTGAATAGAAGTGTCTCCCCAAGTGCTGTGCAGGTACCACCTGTCCTGCAGATGAAGTTAGCTCTTACAAGGATGAAATATTTTTCCCCCCATGTATCCATCAACAGATGACTGGGTAAACAGAAGGTGGTTTGTACATATACAATGGAATATTATTTAGCCTTAAATATCTGAGAAATCTTTGCCTGACTCACAGTCACAAAGATTTTTTTCCCCCATGTATCCTTTTATTATTTTTTAAATTTTTTATTTATTTATTTTTTTGAGATGGAGTCTCGCTCGTTCTGTTGCCCAGGCTGGAGTGTGGTGGAGCAATCTCGGCTCACTGCAACGTCCGCCTCCCAAGTTCAAGCAATTCTCCTACCTCAGCCTCCTGAGTAGCTGGGATTACAGGCGCGTGCCACCACAGCTGGCTAATTTTTGTATTTTTGGTAGAGATGGGGTTTCACCATCTTGGCCAGGCTGGTCTCCAACTCCTGGCCTCAAGTGATCTGCCCTCCTTGGCCTCCCAAACTGCTGGGATTACAGGCATGAACTGCTGCACCTGGCCCCCGATGTATCCTTTTAGAAGTTTTATAATTTTATATTTTACATTTAGATATATGATCCGAGTTACTTTTTGTATATGGTGCAAGGAATGGATGAAGTTTCATTTCTTTGCACGTGATTATCTAACTGTTCAGCATCATTTGTTGAAATGACTATCCTTCCTCCTTTGTGTCTTATCAAAAATCAATTGACTATATGTGTGATTATATTCCTGCTATATTGATTTATGTACAATACCACACTGTCTTATTACTGTAGCTTTATAGGTAACTCTTTTTTTTTTTTTTTTTTTTTTTTTTTTTTGAGACAGACTCTCGCTCTGTCCCCCAGGCTGGAGTGCAGTGGTGTGATCTCGGCTTACTGCAAGCTCTGCCTCCGGGGTTCACGCCATTCTCTTGCCTCAGCCTCCCGAGTAGCTGGGACTACAGGCGCCCGCCACCACGCCTGGCTAATTTTTTGTTTTTAATAGAGACGGAGTTTCACCGTGTTAGCCAGGATGGTCTCGATCTCCTGACCTCGTGATCCGCCTGCCTCGGCCTCCCAAAGTGCTGGAATTACAGGTGTGAGCCACAGCGCCCAGCTAAAACTGCATATTTCTTTCAGCCTTCCGACCGTTGGTCTTCTCTGGACTCCTTGGGGTCTCATCTCTGCCAAGAATGTGACAGGTGTTCTTATGCAGACTTTAGGGCTCCCCCTCTATGGCTCTCCATTTAGGAATTTTACCCTTTAATTCTCAAGCTGCTATGGCAGCCCCAAACTCTGTTCTCTGATTCCTCAAGCCACAAACATTATGACTTTCTCCTTGAATTGCAGCTGCTTAACATCACGTGGACTGGGGAATGGGCTCAGGGGAAAAGCCGTGTAAAAGTGGATCTCACCCAGGGAAGTTTCCTTCTTTCAAGGGTTGAATCTCCTCCAGGTTCTGCTTGCTTTTGGTAGCTCTTCACTGCCTTCAAATAGTTATTTTTGTATTTTTTCCAGGATTTATTATTGTTACCCACAGGTGATATAGAAACTATTCTATTGTTGGCCGGGCGCGGTGGCTCACGCTTGTAATCCCAGCACTTTGGGAGGCCGAGGCGGGTGGATCACGAGGTCAGGAGATCGAGACCACGGTGAAACCCCGTCTCTACTAAAAATACAAAAAATTAGCTGGGCGTGGTGGCGGGCGCCTGTAGTCCCAGCTACTCGGAGAGGCTGAGGCAGGAGAATGGCGTGAACCCGGGAGGCGGAGCTTGCAGTGAGCCGAGATCGCGCCACTGCACTCCAGCCTGGGTGAGAGAGTGAGACTCCGTCTCAAAAAAAAAAAAAAAGAAACTATTCTATTGTTACTGGAACCAGAATAACTACTGTTCTTTTTTCTGATTATTTGTTATAAAAATGTTCAAACCTTCAGAAAAGTAGAAATAATACTAGTGTGAATACCTGTATTCTTGCCACCTTGGATTTAGGATCCCAAATCTTGAGATGTCATTTTTTCTAGGCAGAGTTCGGTGATACTTTTGAAAAATCATGAGTTCTTGGCTGGGCGCGGTGGCTCACGCCTGTAATCCCAGCACTTTGGGAGGCTAAGATGGGCGAATCACCTGAAGTCAGGAGTTCAAGACCAGCCTGGCCAACATGATGAAATCCTGTCTCTACTAAATATACAAAATTAACTGAGCATGGTGGTGCACGCCTGTAATCCCAGCTACTCAGGAGACTTAGGCGGGAGAATTGCTTGAACCCAGGAGGTGGAGGTTGCAGTGAGCTGAGATTGCACCACTGCACTCCAACCTGGGTGACACAGCAAGACCTTTTGGTATTTACAATTCAAATTTAACTTTTCACTTTATATTTGTGTCTTTAACAGTGAAAATCTTGGCTTCTAATAACAATAGTACATAACAAAATACATTCCAGGAAGTCTGACTTTCTTCCGTGTCCCTTCTCCATTTCTTCCCTCCCCTTAGGTCATGATTTGCATTTATTTTGGTTTATCTGCCATTATTTCTTTTTTTTTTTAATTATCAGCAGAATGTACTTATATTCACATTGCTTTCTTTCTTTCTTTTTTTTTTTTTTTTTTTTTTGAGATGGAGTCTCGCTCTGTCACCCAGGTTGGAGTGCAGTGGTGCGATCTCGGCTCACTGCTAGCTCCGCCTCCCGGGTTCACGCCATTCTCCTGCCTCAGCCTCTCTGAGTAGCTGGGACTACAGGCGCCCGCCACCACGCCCGGCTAATTTTTTGTATTTTTTTTAGTAGAGACAGGGTTTCACCATGATCTCGACCTCCTGACCTCATGATCCGCCCGCCTCGGCCTCCCAAAGTGCTGGGATTACAAGCGTGAGCCACCGCGCCCGGCCTGCTTTCTCTTTCTTACAAAAGAAGAGTACAAACCAGGCACAGTGGCTTATGTCTGTAATCCTAGCACTTAGGGAGGCCAAGGTGGGAAAATGCTTGAGCCCCGGAGTTTGAGACTAGCCTGGGCAAAATAGCGAGACACTGTCTCTGTTTTTTTTTTTTTTAATTAAAAAAATTTTTTTAACAAACAAAAGTACTAAAAACATTGCTCTGAACCTTGTGTTTGTATATTACTATAGATTTTTCAGAATATGGGAGATTGAGGACATCTGTTTGTTATTTCAGTTACAACACATAGTTGAGAATTACTTATATACTATTGGTTATGTGTTTTAGAATTTTATCTTTGGTCTAACCATTTAAGCAAAGGCATTTGTCAAGAATTTGTTAGGTCACTTAAATTAGAAACAGTAATTGTTGCTCTAAAGTTTATTATTTTGTGGTATTACTTTTAACTCATACACTGTTCTGTTTGTCTTTTAAAAATTTTACAGATTGAAGATCCAGGTTGCTTCTGGGTTATTATAAAAGGGTGTAGTCCCTTTTTAGATCATGATGTCGACTATCAAAAATTAAGTAGTGCCATGAATGACTTCTACAACAGCACATGTCAAGATATAGAAATAAAACCATTAACACTGGAAGAAGGACAGGTATGTATCTAAATGTTCTTTAATCACTGTGTATTGAAACACCACTCAAAATATAAACTATTTTGGCAACGACGATGATTCAAGCTTTTAGAGTATTTTAGTTTCTTACACTCAGTGCTTCGTGTTAGGTTTTTTTTTGAGATGGAGTCTCACTCTGTCACGTAGGCTGGAGTACAGTGGCACCATCTGGGCTCACCGCAACCTCCGTGTCTCGGGTTCAAGCACTTCTCCTGTCTCAGCCTCCTGAGTAGCTGGAATTACAGGCATGGGCCACCACACCCAGCTAATTTTTGTATTTTTAGTAGAGACGGGGTTTCACCACGTTGGCCAGGCTGGTCTCAAACTCCTGACTTCAGGTGATCCACCCGCCTCAGACTCCCAAAGTGCTGGGATTACAGGTGTGAGCCACCGTGCCCAGCCAGTGTAAGGTTCTCTAGGTTGCACAAGATTCAGGCTAGTCATGGAAGGGGGCGGCCACCATGTAAGGTCCATGTGGGGCAAAAGTAGACAGAATGTCATCTACACCCAGGCATTAGGGCCATCCCTCTGGGGCTGGGAACTAGGGGGTTATTTGAGATCCCACAGAGCTGTAGGGACCTCAGCAAAGAGGGAGTAGTGTCTTCAGTGTAGGGCCAACACCTCCCTTTTGGTTGCTCATGACTTTGGCCAACTCAGATATGTTCTCCTTACTCCATGCCGTGGCCCCTCCTTGCCTTCTTGCAGACTCAGCTCTCACTGCCCCTTGTCATGGTCTCCACAGCTCAGCTACTTTTCAGAAGAGAGTGAATTTTTGTAATGGTGTAATAGGAAAAGGTTTATAAACTCTTTATGAGAAAAAGCAGAAATAATTTGAATCCTCTTCCCCCAAATCATCTAATGATAACATAATTTATTTTAGTATATGTGCTGCCGAAGCAAGCACAATAATATAATTTGTTTCCATACCATTGACTAATTGAAGAAGTTAAACCAGGTCAATTGTTTTTAAAAATATTCCACATTTTGGGCTGGGCGTGGTGGCTCATGCCTGTAATCCCAGCACTTTGGGAGGCCAAGGAAAGAAGATTGCTTGAGCCTAGGAGTTTTGTGAACAGCCTGGGCAACATAGTAAGACCCTGTGTCTACAAAAAATAAAAAGATTAGAGGGCATGGTAGCACGTGCCTGTGGCCCCAGCTACTCTGGAGGCTAAGGCAGAAGATCACTTGAGCCTGGGAGGTAATAGCTGCAGTAAGCTGTGTTTGCGCCACTGCACTCTAGCCTGGGCGAGACAGCGAGATTGTCTCTTTAAAAAATGTGCGTAGCCAGGCGTGGTGGCCCACGCCTGTAATCCTAGCACTTTGGGAGTCTGAGGCAGGTGGGTCACCTGAGGTCAGGAGTTCGAGACCAGCCTGGCCAACATAGTGAAACCCCATCTCTACTAAAAATACAAAAAATTAGCTGGGCGTGGTGACAGGCACCTATAATCCTAGCTACTAGAGAGGCTGAGGCAGGAGAATCACTTGAACCTGGGAGGCGGAGGCTGCAGTGAGCCGAGATCACGCCATTGCACTCCAGCCTGGGCAACAAGAGTGAAACTCCGTCTCAAAAAAAAAAAAAAAAAAAAAATGTATATGTGTGTGTGTATGTGTATTGTTAAATATAAAGCTTTGGGTAGATTTAAGGTCGCTTCTGTTTTTCAAGAATAGGTGTACTGTGAACTTCATGTTGTATTGAATTGAGAGATGATGCTTTCAGTGATGCTGAGATTGACCAGAGGGGACGTCCTGACCCTCCTTGTGGCCTTACCTGTCAGCATTCGTGTGATGGCTTCTCCATTCACTGACCACTGCTGCCCAAATCAGCTCTTTCATTCAGGCACTTGACGTGGGGATTTCTCTCATTCCTTCTGCATTCATCAGCTGGAATTCTTCTGTATAGAACTTTCCCTGATCTCTTAGGACTGTTTGATGACCCTGAAATAACACAGTTCCTTTTTTAAATTTTTATTTATTTATTTATTAAATTAATTATTATTATTATTTTTTGAGACAGAGTCTCGCTCTGTTGCCCAGGCTAGAGTACAGTGGCGCCATCTCTGCTCACTGCAAGCCCCACCTCCTGGGTTCACGCCGTTCTCCCGCCTTAGCCTCCTGAGTAGCTGGGACTACAGGCACCTGCCGCCACGCCCAGCTAATTTCGTTTTTGTAGTTTTAGTAGAGACGGGATTTCACCTTGTTAGCCAGGATGGTCTCAATCTCCTGACCTCATGATCCACCCGTCTCGGCCTCCCAAAGTGCTGGGATTACAGGCGTGAGCCACGGAGCCTGGCCCTTTTAAAAATTTTTTAAATGGGAAGGCCTATGAATGCAAATAATACAGTTCATACTGCAAAGAAAGAGAAATCGTGTGGATCAGTTTTCAACTTAGTGCTTTGTGCCTAGCTATCACATTTTTGGTGTCTAGAGGGTGGTTTTGTTTTTCTCTCCTCCTCCTCTTCCTTTTTTTTTTTTTTTTTTTTTTGAAGACGGAGGTCTCACTCTGTCACCCAGGCTGGAGTGCAGTGACTCAATCTCAGCTCACTGCAACCTCCACCTTTTGGTATCAAGCAATCCTCCCACCTCAGCCTCCCAAGTGGCTAGGACTAAAGGCACGCACCACCACACGTGGCTAATTTTTTTTGTATTTTTTGTGGTGACAGGGTTTCGCCATGTTACCCAGGCTGGTCACGAACTCCTAGGCTCAAGAGATCTGCCCGCCTTGGCCTCCCAAAATGCTGGGATTACAGGCATGAGTCACTGCGCCTGGCCCTTTACACTTTTAAGTACAAACTTAAAACTCATTGTGAATTTGCAGTAACTATGTTATTTTACAAATGGAAGGTTCATGGCAACCCTTCATGGAGCAAGACTATAGGCACCATTTTTCCCACAGCAAGTCCTCACTTCATGTCTCTGTGTCACATCTTGGTAATTCTCCCAATGTTTCGAACTTTTTTGTTATTATTCTATCTGTTATAGTGATCTGTGGCCAGTGATCTTTGAGGTCAGTATTTTAATTGTTTTGGGGTGCCACGAATTGCACCCATGTAAGATAGTGAATTTTATCAATAAATGTGTGTTCTGACTGCTCCACCATCTCTCTCCCTCTCCCGAGGCCTTCTTGTTCACTGACACACAATTGAAATTAGGCCAATTAATAACCCTACAATGGTCCCTAAGTGTTCAAGTGAAAGGATGAATCACATTAAATTAAAAGCTAGAAATGATTGAACTTAAAGGAAGACATTTTGAAAGCTGAGATAGGCTGAAAGCTAGGCCTCTTGCACCAAACACTTAGCAAAGTTGTGAATGCAAAGGGAAAGTTCTTGAAGGAAATTAAAAGTGCCACTCTGGAGAACACACAAATGATAATAAAAAAAAATTAAAAAGAGAAGAAACAGCCTTATTGGTAATATGGAGAAAGTTTTATTGGTCAGGATAGAAGCTCAAACCAGTTACTACATTCCCTTTAGCCAAAGCCTGATCCAGAGCAAGGCCCTAACTCTCTTCAATTGTATAAAGGCTGAGCAAGGTTAGGAAGCTGCAGGGAAAAACTGTGAAGCTAGCAGAGGTTGGTTCATGAGGTTTAAGGAAAGAGGCCATCTCCACAACATAAAGTGCAAGGTGAAACACAAGGACTGATGGAGAGGCTGCAGCAGTTTCTCCAGATGTAGCTAAGATCATTGTTGAAAGTGGACACACTAAATAACAGGTTTTCAATGTATGCAAGACAGCCTTCTATTGGAGAAGATGTCTTCTAGGACTTCCAGAGCTAAACAGGAGAAGTCAGCCAGGTGCGGTGGCTCACACCTGTAATCCCAGCACTCTGGGAGGCTGAGGTGGGTGGATCACCTAAGGTCAGGAGTTCAAGACCAGCCTGGCCAACATGGTGAAACCCCATCTCTACTAAAAATACAAAAATTCACCAGGTGTGGTGGTGGGCGCCTGTAATCCCAGCTACTGGGGAGGCTGAGGCAGGAGAATTGCTTGAACCTGGGAGGTGGAGGTTGCAGTGAGCTGAAATGGCGCCACTGCACTCCAGCCTGGGTGACAGAGCGAGACTCTATCTTAAAAAATAAATAGGAGAAGTCAGTGTCTTTAAAGGACTAAAGCTTTAAAGGTCAGAGTGGCTTTCTTTTTAGGGTCTAATGCAGCTGGTGACTTTTAAGTTGAAGCCAGTACTTATTTACCATTCCAAAAGTCCTGTGACCCTTAAAGATTATGCTAGCTCTAGTCTATCTGCTCTACAAATGGAACAAGAAAGCCTGAATTACAGCACATCTGTTGACGCATGGCTTACTGAATATTTTAAGCTTACTGTTGAGGTCTATGCTCAGAAAAAAAGATTCCTTTCAAAATATTACTGCTGAGCTGGGTGTGGTGGCATGTGTCCACAGTCCCAGCTACTTGGGAGGCTGAAGCGGGAAGAACACTTGAGCCCAGGAGTTCGAGTCCAGCCTAGGCAATGTAGTGATGAGACCCTGTCTCTAAAACAAAAAACAACAAACAATTAGTGCTCATTGACAGTGCACCTGGTCACTGCAGAGCTCCCATGGAGATGAATGTGGCTTTCATGCCTCATTTTCAAGGTTGACTGGCTGTGTGAATTATTAACTATTCATGGTATTTCTACAAGATGCTTTGACTTCAGCATTAAATAGAAATACCTTTCATCCTTTGTCAGGATTTCTGTTGAATTATTCGAGTTTTGAGTTATGTGAGGTTCTCTAGAACCTATCCCTTGCAGTATGGCTGTACTGTATTTCCAACTTATTCCCGAGGACAACAATCTCTATGAGTCCCCTTCTTTTCTGTCTGAGCACAGCTCTCCTGCTGGACTGCTTTATAAAGCTGTGGTTAGCATATGGTTTATTAGTTGAGTTGGCTGTGGCCTGGCAGTCCTGTGGTACGGTCAGGATGCCAAGGGTTGTCACCTCTGCAGGGTGGTTCTCCTTAAAAGGGGCTGCAGGCATTTACAAATGCTTCTTAACTTACGATGAGGTTATGTCCTGATATTGTAAGTAAAAAATGCACTTAATACACCTAACCTGCTGACCAGCCTAGCTTACCCTAGCCTGCTTAAATTTGCTCAGGACACTTACATTAGCTTATGATTGGGCAAGATCACCTAATACAAAGCCTATTTTGTAGTAGAGTTTAAATATTTATGTATTTTATTGAATACTGCACATAATGTAAAAATTGCAATAGTTTCACACCATCATAATATTGAAAATTG
Source organism: Symphalangus syndactylus (assembly GCF_028878055.3). Classification (NCBI taxonomy): domain Eukaryota; kingdom Metazoa; phylum Chordata; class Mammalia; order Primates; family Hylobatidae; genus Symphalangus; species Symphalangus syndactylus. The sequence continues at coordinate 56,320,388 of NC_072435.2, forward strand.
TAAGTTAAATCATCATAAGTCAGGGACTGTGCACTTATTCAGCCATCAAACAGGTAGTTGATTGATTGATTGATTGAGACAGACTCTCATTCTGTCGCCCAGGCTGGAGTGCAGTGGCGCAATCTTGGCTCACTGCAACCTCTGCCTCCCTGGCTCAAGCGATCCTCCTGCCTCAGCCTCCTGAGTAGCTGGGACTACAGGCACATGCCACCATCCCTGGCTGATTTTTGTATTTTTAGTAGAGACGGGGTTTTTCCATGTTGGTCAGGCTGGTCTCGAACTCCTGAGCTCGAGTGATCCACTCACCTCGACCTCCCAAAGTGCTGGGACCACAGGCGTGAGCCACCACGCCTGGCCCAGGTAGTTTATTTTTAAAACATTTTATTACTGTTATTTTTTGAGACAGGGTCTCACTGTGCCACCCAGGCTGGAGTGCAGTGGTGCGATCATAGCCCACTGCAGCCTCCAACTCCTGGGTTCAAGCGATCCTCCTGCCTCAGCCTCCCAAGTAGCTGAGACTACAGGCACGTACCACCATGCCTGGTTCAAGTAGTTTTTGAAGACTTAGTATATGCCAGGCACTGTGCTAGGTGCTGGGAATTTGGCAGTAAACAAAATAGACAAAAATCCATGTCATCAAGGAGCCAGCGTCCAGTTATGACAGATAGTAAACAAATGTCAGAGGCCAATAAGAGTCATGGGGAGGCTGGGCGCAGCGGCTCATGCCTGTAATCCCAGAAGTTTGGGAGGCCAAGGTGGGTGGATCACCTGAGATCAGGAGTTCGAGACCATCCTGACCAATATGATGAAACCCCATCTCTACTAAAAAAATTTTTTTAAATTATCTGGGCCTGGTGGCATGCGCCTGTAATCCCAGCTACTTGGGAGGCTGAGACAGGAGAATCGCTTGAACCTGGCAGGCGGAGGTTACAGTGAGCCAAGATCGCACCACTGCACTCCAGCCTGGGCAACAAGAGCAAAACTCCGTCTCAAAAAAAAAAGAGTCATGGGTAAGGGAGTGGAAGGATGAGCCTGGTGGCAGCTTCCTGTTGGTCAGACACATGATTGACAATCATTCCTAAACATTATTTCCTGATTTAAGAAGGTAAAGGAATGCATTTTTCTTATTTTACTTTCTAAAAATTGTCCTCAGTTAAGGAGTGAAAACAATTGTAGTAAGAAAAACAGTGGCCTAGTACCCAGGCGGCCTGTGTTCCTGAGGTTTTCTTATGGGCAGAGGGGCTCAGCTTGGGTAGGCCCGGCCTCCTGGCATCTCTTTCCTCTGCTGTAAGGGAGAATGTTGACTGGGGTGGTTTTGAGAGTACCTTTTAGCTCTCTTGTTCTTTGATGAGATGTTAACACTGACCTTAAAAAACCTTTCTGTTGGCCGGGCGCGGTGGCTCATGCCTGTAATCCCAGCACTTTGGGAGGCTGAGGCAGGCGGATCACGAGGTCAGGAGTTTGAGACCAGCTTATCCAACATGGTGAAACCCCATCTCTACTAAAATACAAAAATTAGCCAGGCGTGGTGGTGGGCGCCTGTAATCCCAGCTACTTGGGAGGCTAAGGCAGGAGAATTGCTTGAACCTGGGAGGTGGAGGTTGCAGTGAGCTGAGATTGTGCCACTGTACTCCAGCCTGGGTGACGGAGTGACACTCTGTGTCAAAAGAATAAATAAATAAAAATAACTCTCTATTTTGCAGGTGTGTGTGGTCTATTGTGAGGAGCTAAAGTGCTGGTGCAGAGCCATTGTCAAATCAATTATGTCTTCCGCAGACCAGTACTTGGCAGAATGTTTCCTTGTGGACTTTGCCAAGAACATTCCAGTCAAATCTAAAAAGTATGTACATGTTTATCTCACCTTACACTCTTGTCAGAGACAAATGTCAGTTTCAAAGGAGAATGTCCATTTTAAAGTACGGGGCTAGAGGTCACTACACTGAGAAAAGACAAAACGAGTTCTTTAGCTTCAAGAAGGGGAGCTTTGTGGGTTTCAGGTCTGTACCCACTGACTGGCAGAGCGGGTGGGCAGGGTGAAGGCTGAGGTGGCTCTGGCTCTCTGCCACTGTCCGTCCTGGCAGGGGAGGCAGGTTCAGGTGGTGTTCTCTGCATCTCCTGGCTGCTCTCTGCATCTCCTGGCTACTCTCTGCATCTCCTGGGTTCTCTATCACCTGGCTGCTCTCTGCATCTCCTGGCTGCTCTCTGCATTTCCTGGGGTTCTCTCTCTATCACCTGGCTACTTTCTGCATCTCCTGGCTGCTCTCTGCATCTCCTGGGGCTCTCTCTGCATCTCCTGGGGCTCTCTCTGCATCTCCTGGGGCTCTCTCTGCATCTCCTGGGGCTCTCTCTGTATCTCCTGGGGCTCCCTCTGCATCTCCTGGGGCTCTCTCTGCATCTCCTGGTGCTCTCTGCGTCTCCTGGTGCTCTCTCTGTGTCTCCTGGGTGCTCTCTGCATCTCCTGGGTACTCTCTGCATCTCCTGGGTGCTCTCTGCATCTCCTGGGTGCTCTCTCTGCATTTCCTGGTGCTCTCTCTGCATCTCCTGGATGCTCTCTGCATCTCCTGGGTGCTCTCTGCATCTCCTGTGTTCTGTGCATTTCCTGGCTGCTCTCTGCACCTCTTGGGGTTCTCTTCTGCATCTCCTGCGTTCTCTGCATCTCCTGGCTGCTCTCTGCATCTTCTGGCCGCTCTCTGCATCTCCTGGGTGCTCCTTACCGGCTGCTCTCCTGCCTCTCCTCAGTTTCCTTGTGCCCTTTAGGGAGGCTTGGCTGCAAGAAAGACACTTCCAGGAGGTAGAGAGAAACGCGTCTCTCCACAGAAGGGGGGTTGGGGGCATAGTCTTAGGGTGCAGAGAGCAGAACTTGTACTCACATAGGTGTTCCTGGTTGTCCTGCTTAAAAGAGGGAGGGTGTGACCATCAATGAGATTGGGAGATAGCTCAGAATGAGCTGGTGCCGAGATGGTGCTGTGCAGCCTTCACTGCTTCTGGGATCACACGTCATAGTGTTCGTTAGAAAACATCAGCAACAAGTCAGTCTTGGTGTTTTGTGATGATTTTTCCACAGTTGCCCATCCCAGAGTAAGAGGATATCAGTTTAATAAATATAAAGATTCTGATTTCACTGAAGAAAGAGCAATACCAAATAGACTTGATTGCAATAAGAGGTGTCTATTTTTGTTGTTTGTTTTGTTTTTTTTTGAGATGGAGTCTTACTCTGTCACCCAGGCTGGAGTGCAGTGGCACGATTTCAGCTCACTGCAACCTCTGCCTCCCAGTTCAAGTGATTCTCCTGCCTCAGTCTCTCTAGTAGCTGGGACTACAGGCGCGTGCCACCACGTCCAGCTAATTTTTGTATTTTTAGTAGAGACGGGGTTTTGCCATATTGGCCAGGCTGGTCTTGAACTCTTGATCTCAGGTGATCCACCCGTCTCAGCTTCCCAAAGTGCTGGGATTACAGGTGTGAGCCACTGCGCCCGGCCAAGAGGTGTCTATTGAATAGAAGAATTTCATGGCAGACGTGCTTATCAGACATTGGGAATTTGCAGTAGTTACTGTAAGAGTAGGTGCCATTCGAGCTTGTGATCCTGCATCGCATACAACCGTAACCGCTGCAAAAACAATTAGTGTGTTTAACTGTTTGGGGAGCTTTTCTTTTTGCATTTGGTGTTTTACATTTAGTTTGTTTTGGGTGAGAAAACCGTATGATTAAATAGAGCTTGAGGAGACTTCAGGCGCCATGGGTGCAGCCACCTTTCCCTAACCTGTCTGAGACAGAAGATGGCCAGGCTGCCCAGACAGGCCATAATAGGAACCCTGGAAAGAAAGCCAGTTCATGTGGAAATAGTACGTGGAAGTGGTTTTTCGGCCGGGGTGGTGGCTCACGCCTGTAATCCCAGCACTTTGGAAGGCCAAGGCAGGAAGATCACTTGAGGCCAGGAGTTCAAGACCAGCCTAGGCAGCATAGTGAGACCCGGACTCTACAAAGAAAAAAATGTAAAAATAAAGTGCTCTGTTGTTTGCCGACGAAGAATGGAAATTAAATTGCCAAACTTATTATTTAAAAATCTCAGTCCTGCAGCTCTTTTGTGCAAAGTTGGCAAATATTAATTATTAAAACATCTGTTCATTTACAGAAACTTTTAAGGTAATTTTGGTCATATATTGAGATTGGTATTTGGAAAATCTTGAATAGAATTTGCTTTACAGGTATGTTCATTAGTATCCAGATCCAGTATTTGTCTACCTAAGGAGCCTTATTAGACTTTTTTTTTTTTTTTTTTTTGAGACAGAGTTTCGCTCTTGTTGCCCAAGCTGGAGTGCAATGGCACGATTTCAGCTCACTGCAACCTCTGCCTCCCAGGTTCAAGCGATTCTCCTGCCTCAGCCTCCTGAGTAGCTGGGATTATAGGAGTGCACCACTACGCCCGCCTAATTTTTTGTAGTTTTAGTAGAGACAGGTTTCACCATGTTGGCCAGGCTGATGTTGAACTCCTGACCTCAGGTGATCTGCCCAACTCGGCCTTCCAAAGTGCTGGGATTACAGGTGTGAGCCACCGCGCCCAGCCAGGAGGCTTCTTAGACACTGTTTTCCTAAACTCCTACCCCTATGTCATGAAATGTCAATTTCACTGATATACTATCTATGTACCATATTCGTGCTTTATGTAACAAAAGAGTAAGATTTTTTTCAACCTCCCAAGAAGCAGTTTTTCCCTCTTGGCCAAATGTCTCCAAGCACTGTTGGTGGCTATATTAGAAACAGAAAGAATTGTTTTTTGTGTGTTTTGTTTTACATCAAGTATATTAATAAAATAGGTATACTTTAACGGAATATGTTGTATATAATTTTCTGTATAATGGAGCTGTTTCTGTTTCACTTTTTAGCATCCGAGTTGTAGTAGAATCATTTATGCAGCTTCCCTATAGAGCAAAAAAATTCAGCCTGTACTGCACAAAGCCTGTCACATTACACATTGACTTCTGCCGAGACAGTACTGACATTGTGTAAGTACAGTTTAAGTCCTTCGAATCATTAGTAAAAGCCTTCTATCAAGTGCACGATCTTTGTACAAAGTCAGTTCCTCTGTAGAAGTGCTGAGCAGGAGGTCTCTGTTCTTCAGAAAGGGCTTCTGAGTCAGTGTTTGTCTGACCTGGCTGTGGTTGAGGGGATTTGGAGCAGGGCCTGAGCTCTGTGCTTCTTACCTTTGTTTCAAACTTATGAAAAGTAATAAATTAACTGTAAAGAAAAATATTCATAAAACATAGGATCATGGAGCATTATACATGTGTACACACACACACACACACACACACACACACACACACACGGTCTCACCCTGTTGCCCAGGCTGTAGTACAGTTGCATGATCATGGCTCATTGCAGCTTCACCCTCCTGGGTTCCAGCAATCCTCCCACCTCAGCCTCCCAAATAGCTGGGACTATAGGCACACGCCACCATACCCAGCTAACTCCCCTCCCCTCTCCTCCCCCCTCCCTTCTTGCTTTCTTTTTTTGAGATAGGATCTTACTGTCTTGCCCAGGCTAGTTTCAAACTTCTGGGCTTAAGTGATCCTCTCACCTTGGCCTCCCAAAGTGCTGGGATTCCAGGCACGAACCCCTGTACTGGGCCCGTGGAGCATTATAAAAGAGTCCATTGCAATTTTCTCCAGGCCCACATCCTTCCTCCTGGGAGGCCTGTGTGATCTTTTCCAGCTCTGAACTTGCAGGCGTTTGTCAGTGCTTTTACACACACTTACCTATGTGGAGCTTTTAACAAAAATTAGAACATACTGTCTTATTTGCAGAATTAACTTAAGAATGCGTGTAGAGGCCAGGCATGGTGGCTTACACCTGTAATTCCAGTGCTTTGGGAGGCCAAGGCATGGGAATCACCTGAAGTCAGGAGTTCGAGACCAGCCTGACCAACATGGCAAAACTCTGTCTCTGCAAAACAAAATTAGCCTGGCGTGGTGGTGGGCATCTGTAATCCCAGCTACTCAGGAGGCTGAGGCAGGAGAATTGCTTGAACCTGGGAGGCAGAGGTTGCACTGAGCCAAAATCGCACCACTGCACTCCAGCCTGGGCAGCAAGAGTGAAACTCTATCTCAAAACAAACAAACAAAAAAGTATGTTGAAACTCTTTGTCAACATACGTATCTCTTCTTTCTACTGTTAGTCTTTTTCATGGGTGGATGTGATTGACATACTTGCTGTATTTAATCATTCCTCTCTGGGTAGCCACTAGGTTGTTTCCAAACCATTTGCACAGTACAGTCCTGCAAGTATATGGATGAATCTGGCCGGGCCTGGTGGCTCATGCCTGTAATCCTAGCACTTTGGGAGGCTGAGGCGGGTGGATCACTTGAGGTCAGGAGTTCGAGACCAGCCTGGCCAACATGGTGAAACCCATCTCTACTAAAAACACAAAAATTAGCCAGGCACAGTGGTGCGCACCTGTAATCCCAGCTACTCAGGAGACTGAGGCAGGAGAATCGCTTGAACCCAGGAGGCAGAGGTTGCAGTGAGCCAAGATCACGCCACTGCACTCCAGCCTGGGCGAAAAAGTGAGACTCCGTCTCAAAAAAAAAAAAAAAGAATATAGATAAATCTGTCTAAAATACATAGACGTAGAGGCATATATATACATGTGCCCCACACCCCATCTTTGCTCCCTTTGTCTAGTGTTTGACTGCATCGCTAGTGTTTGTACAGGACAGATCCCTGCCCTGGGCAGTTCCCTCTCGGGTGCGGGCGCCATGTCTGCTGTCTTGAATGAGCACTACCGAGTGGCCTGACTTCTGCCTCCTGTGGTCTGTAGAGACGTCAGCCCCATCCTCCCACCTGGTGCTCCTCCTCTCCTGCCCTCCCAGGACGATGGCATTATGGAAGGAAAAGCCACAGGGAGCAGCCCAGTTCTGACTCCACTGGCATGCCACGTTGCATTGTGTACTCTGAACTCAGAAGCTGCCTTCATGGGCTGTTTGATGACCTTCCCATTCTCCACTCACCCCAGCCCCCAGCACCCACAGTTTCCTGGTGGTGGTGAGTGCATCACTCTTGTGGTCAGCGTGGCATCTACACTGATGTGAGGATAAGTCCCTGCTGAGTTCAATGCGCCCTACCAGGCCGCCCTCCAGCCAGCCCACCCCACTGCTCACAAAAGGCTCTGGGAGTGGGATTTCTTGCACGCAGCAGCCCCTGCCCCATGTACTGCCCTCTTTCAGAGCGGCCCACTGCTCACCCTCCAGGCATGATTGGGCCCCCGTATGTGCAGCCCAGCTCCGCTCAGAGGCGGTCGCGGGTCCTGTCGTTCTTGCCCCTCTCCGCGTGGGCCCTTCCCAGAACAAATGTGGGCTTCGGGCCCTTCCCCACCCACCCTAGGATGCCCCCAGGGAAGGGCCTACTGGGGTTTGGTCACCTTCTTTGAAATCTGATACCTTTGTGTTTGTGCTTTATCCAGAACACCCTTTGAATGTGTGTATTACAGTTTTATAGATTTTGTCAAATCCCCTTCAAAAAGACTAGCAATTTATACTGCCATCGTTGGGGTATGGAAAGCACTGTTATGCCCACACAATATTGAATATCGTTAGGCTTTCTAATTTCTGCTTGTTTGCTCAGTGAAAATGGTATTTTGATTTAATTTGTATTTTTCTGACTTGCAAAGCTGGTTATGTCTTCATGTGATTATTGTGTATGTGTGAGAGAGGGAGAGAGAGAATAGCTGATGTGTTTATTCTGTGTGAGAGGGAGAGACTGGCTGATGTTATTCTATGTGTGTAAGAGAGGGAGAGAGACTGGCTGCTGTGGTTATTCTGTGTGTGTGTGTGTAAGAGAGAGAGGAAGAGACTGGCTGATACGGTTATTCTGTGTGTGAGAGAGGGGGAAGAGACTGGCTGATGTGGTTATTCTGTGTGAGAGAGAGGGAGAGAGACTGGCTGATGTGGTTATTCTGTGTAAGAGAGAGAGGAAGAGACTGGCTGATACGGTTATTCTGTGTGTGAGAGAGGGGGAAGAGACTGGCTGATGTGGTTATTCTGTGTGAGAGAGAGGGGGAAGAGACTGGCTGAGGTGGTTATTCTGTGTAAGAGAGAGAGGAAGAGACTGGCTGATACGGTTATTCTGTGTGTGAGAGAGGGGGAAGAGACTGGCTGATGTGGTTATTCTGTGTGAGAGAGAGGGAGAGAGACTGGCTGATGTGGTTATTCTGTGTGAGAGAGAGGGGGAAGAGACTGGCTGAGGTGGTTATTCTGTGTGTGTGAGAGAGGGAGAGAGACTGGCTGATGGGGTTATTCTGTGTGTGAGAGAGAGGGGGAGAGAGACTGACTCGTGGTTATTCTGTGTGAGAGGGAGAGACTGGCTGATTTACCTGTTCATATGTTAGATTGGGTTTTCTCTTGGGTTGTTTGCCTTCTCATTATTAGTAATCTACTACATTTTGCTTTTTTAAAAAAGCTAATTATTAGGTAATTCCTTGTGTGTAACAAGGTTTTAGAACCACTGCCTTTACTTCCTTTTAGAAATCCTTTGTAATTCTCTTGAATTGCTTAATATCTTTCTTAACAGAATAAAAATAACCAACATTTTTGAGTAATGATTATGTCCAGGCACTGGGCTAAGTGTTCTATGTACATTATCTCATTTGATCTTTAAAACAATTCTTGGAGGATGGTGGTGGCATCTCTGGTACATAAAATCAGAAGAAATATAGAACATCATTCTGACCTTACATTTTATTTTTTTTCCTTGCTTCCAAGTTTCTCCTCTTTCCCCACTGCCTACAGCTTTTCCTACAATTTTCTTTGCAAAGCATAAGAAAGATGTAGAAAGGACAAGATGACGGGTAAAATGGGAGCCAGTGAGAGGGCGCTAGGGTCAGCAGAGTGAGGAACAGTAGTTTTATAGTAGCTGAGACCCAATGCGTTAGCTCACGCCTGTAATCCCAGCACTTCGGGAGGCCAAGGCAGGAGAATCGCTTGAGCCCAGGAGTTTGAGACCAGCCTGAGCAACATAGCTAGACCCTCTCTCTATAAAAAAAAATTTGTTTTAATCACTAGGTGTAGTGGGGCACACCTGTAGTCCTAGCTACTCAGGAGGCTGAGATGAGAGGCTCCCTTGAGCCCAGGAGTTCAAGGCTGCAGTGAGCTGTGTTCATGCCACTGCACTCCAGCCTGGGTAACAGAGAGAGGCCCTGTCTCAAAAAAAACAAAATGAAACAAAGATAGTATCTGGCTCTCCCACGACTGCCTGTGAGGGTGTTGGTGTACCAGCATGTGTCGCGCCCTCTCTGTGCTAGACTGTGCTAGACGCCGCACACTCAGGATCCCTGTCCCAGGAGCTTATGTTCTGGTTGGGGTGACTGATTTGTCTGGGGATGGTGGTGTCGTGACAGACAGTGCAGTGGTGAGCACAGGTCATTCTCAGAGGGACCTCTGTGCTGTGAGTCTGCACCGGTGCAGGTGACAGTGTTGAGAAGAGCGTGTTGCAGGATACAGTGGGATCTTCACCCCCAGAGCAGGGCCAGTGCCAGGCGCCCCATCATCTGTATCACGTGTTCCATATGTAGTGTGAGAAATGTTCAGTGCATGGTTTACAAAATGCTGTTGGTGTGCTAGCCTCAGATTTTTATGTAATGAAGTTGCATCTGTTCACTGTTCCAGACCTGCCAAGAAGTGGGACAGTGCAGCTATTCAGTACTTTCAGAACCTTCTGAAAGGTAAGCCAGTGCCTGATCACTGCAGCCTGCCTGGAAGTGACACCCACAGAGGCCTCAGCTTCTGCTGCTGGAGGGGGTTGGAGACGCCCCTGTTGGCCACACAGCCCTCCTCAGAGGAGTTCCCTAAGCTACCTGGGGCTTCTTCCAGCTCAAGTACCACAGTAACTCTACACCCCTAGTGGCAGTGAATGTCAGTAATTGATAGCTGAGATCAGCAGGGGGCTGTTTGTGCAGGGGAACCCTTACACAGTAATAATGCCTGCCTCTTCATTTGCATAAAAGCTGCGGCGCTGCAAAATAAATTCATGTGGATTTTATTGGACCAGCAATTGATGAAAAACCTAGCATTTTTAGTGAGCAAGAGATAGTAAATGGATATTTATTGTGTAATATTCATTACTGCTAATTTAAGATGCATAAAATGTCTTCAGCTGTTCTTTTTATTTTACATCGGTGACTATAAACAGTGTCTTTTGTGGGATCTATCTTAACCGCTGGCAGATACCTGGTTTTAGTGAGAATGTTGGCGGGTGGGAAACGCCCGGGGTGCTGCCTGGTACCTCGTTGGGTCCTGGCTCCTCTCCTGCGCTGTGCCATTGTCTGGATAGAGGAGGAGCCAGATCCTTTGACCTGGGAGCAGTGGGAGGCTGGGAGGTCACTGGGACTGGAGTGTTGGCCCCTGTGAGCCACGGGGGCTGCTGGGAAATGAGAATGCGGGTCTGGAGGAGGCCGGCCACCTAATCCTCAGTGGCTCAGTCAAGTGACTTAGCCTCTGAGCCTGGTCTCCTCACCTGTGACATGACCACTGTACTTACCTTGAAGGTAGTGGTAAGAACTCAGTGAAAGGTTTCTAAAGGACTTAGCACAGTGCCTGGTAGGTGGCAGTGATGATGCTGCTGTGGGGTTTTGAGTCTCTAAGGGAGTAGCCGGGTGCTGCACTCTGTGGGGCTTTGTAGGGTAGAACGGACCTCAGATGAAGGCCTGGGACTGGAAATCTGTGTTTGGGAGGAGTGGAGGAGAAGAGAGGACCAAGAGCTGTACTTGAGGAGGTATTCACAGGGTGGCACAGGTACCTGTTGACAGGGACAGGACCCGTGATCCACTCCACAATCAGGAGTGCCTTTTCCTAACATACTCCCCCTGGTCCTGCCCGAGGAAGCCAGTTGGGCACTCTTAAGTGGTTAGCAGAGGTTACTAGGTGGGAAATAGTCATGATTGTTTCAAATATACTTTTAACGTCAGCTAATTTGTATTTTCATTTATGCTATTTAGCAACTACCCAGGTGGAAGCCAGATTATGTGCTGTGGAAGAAGATACATTTGAGGTTTACCTTTATGTAACTATAAAAGATGAAAAAGTAAGTGAAAGAATTGTATTTTTAAAATATTTCATCATGATTTTAAATTTTACATTAATAAAACAGAATAAATGCCAAGGAAAACACTGTAGTTCATACAGCATAGAAATTGTCTTTATCTCTTAAGGTCTGCCTTAGACCCGAAGTTAGCCAGGTCTCTGTTTTCTTCTTTTGATTACTTTAAAAAATGACTTTGGCATTTTATTTAAAAATGGCCAAGAAGAGCTAACTATCCTAAATATATATGCACCCACTACAGGAGCACCCAGATTCATAAAGCAAGTCCTGAGTGACCTACAAAGAGACTTAGACTCCCACACAATAATAATGGGAGACTTTAACACCCCACTGTCAACATTAGACAGATCAACGAGACAGAAAGTTAACAAGGATATCCAGGAATTGAATTCAGCTCTGCACCAAGCGGACCTAATAGACATCTACAGAACTCTCCACCCCAAATCAACAGAATATACGTTTTTTTCAGCACCACACCACACCTATTCCAAAATTGACCACATAGTTGGAAGTAAAGCTCTCCTCAGCAAATGTAAAAGAACAGAAATTATAACAAACTGTCTCTCAGACCACAGTGCAATCAAACTAGAACTCAGGATTAAGAAACTCACTCAAAACCGCTCAACTACATGGAAACTGAACAACCTGCTCCTGAATGACTACTGGGTACATAACGAAATGAAGGCAGAAATAAAGATGTTCTTTGAAACCAAAGAGAACAAAGACACAACATACCAGAATCTCTGGGACACATTCAAAGCAGTGTGTAGAGGGAAATTTATAGCACTAAATGCCCACAAGAGAAAGCAGGAAAGATCCAAAATTGACACCCTAACATCACAATTAAAAGAACTAGAAAAGCAAGAGCAAACACATTCAAAAGCTAGCAGAAGGCAAGAAATAACTAAAATCAGAGCAGAACTGAAGGAAATAGAGACACAAAAAACCCTTCAAAAAATTAATGAATACAGGAGCTGGTTTTTTGAAAAGATCAACAAAATTGATAGACCACTAGCAAGACTAATAAAGAAGAAAAGAGAGAAGAATCAAATAGACACAATAAAAAATGATAAAGGGGATATCACCATCGACCCCACAGAAATACAAACTACCATCAGAGAATACTGCAAACACCTCTATGCAAATAAACTAGAAAATCTAGAAGAAATGGATAAATTCCTCGACACATACACCTTCCCAAGACTAAACCAGGAAGAAGTTGAATCTCTGAATAGACCAATAACAGGCTCTGAAATTGTGGCAATAATCAATAGCTTACCAACCAAAAAGAGTCCAGGACCAGATGGATTCACAGCCGAATTCTACCAGAGGTACAAGGAGGAACTGGTACCATTCCTTCTGAAACTATTCCAATCAATAGAAAAAGAGGGAATCCTCCCTAACTCATTTTATGAGGCCAGCATCATCCTGATACCAAAGCTGGGCAGAGACACAACCAAAAAAGAGAATTTTAGACCAATATCCTTCATGAACATTGATGCAAAAATCCTCAATAAAATACTGGCAAACCGAATCCAGCAGCACGTCAAAAAGCTTATCCACCATGATCAAGTGGGCTTCATCCCAGGGATGCAAGGCTGGTTCAACATATGCAAATCAATAAATGTAATCCAGCATATAAACAGAACCAAAGACAAAAACCACATGATTATCTCAATAGATGCAGAAAAGGCCTTTGACAAAATTCAACAACCCTAAAAACTCTCAATAAATTAGGTATTGATGGGACATATCTCAAAATAATAAGAGCTATCTATGACAAACCCACAGCCAATATCATACTGAATGGGCAAAAACTGGAAGCATTCCCTTTGAAAACTGGCACAAGACAGGGATGCCCTCTCTCACCACTCCTATTCAACATAGTGTTGGAAGTTCTGGCCAGGGCAATTAGGCAGGAGAAGGAAATAAAGGGTATTCAATTAGGAAAAGAGGAAGCCAAATTGTCCCTGTTTGCAGATGACATGATTGTATATCTAGAAAACCCCATCGTCTCATCCCAAAATCTCCTTAAGCTGATAAGCAACTTCAGCAAAGTCTCAGGATACAAAATCAGTGTACAAAAATCACAAGCATTCTTATACACCAATAACAGACAAACAGAGAGCCAATCATGAGTGAACTCCCATTCATAATTCCTTCAAAGAGAATAAAATACCTAGGAATCCAACTTACAAGGGACATGAAGGACCTCTTCAAGGAGAACTACAAACCACTGCTCAATATATATAAACAATATGGAATAACAAATTGTTTATGGATATAAACAAATGGAAGAACATTCCATGCTCATGGGTTGGAAGAATCAATATCTTGAAAATGGCCATACTGCCCAAGGTAATTTATAGATTCAATGCCATCCCCATCAAGCTACCAATGACTTTCTTCACAGAATTGGAAAAAACTACTTTAAAGTTCATATGGAACCAAAAAAGAGCCCGCATCACCAAGTCAATCCTAAGCCAAAAGAACAAAGCTGGAGGCATCATGCTACCTGACTTCAAACTATACTACAAGGCTACACTAACCAAAACATCATGGTACTGGTACCAAAACAGAGATATAGATCAATGGAACAGAACAGAGCCCTCAGAAATAATGCCGCATATCTACAACTATCTGATCTTTGACAAACCTGACAAAAACAAGCAATGCAGAAAGGATTCCCTATTTAATAAATGGTGCTGGGAAAACTGGCTAGCCATATGTAGAAAGCTGAAACTGGATCCCTTCCTTACACCTTATACAAAAATTAATTCAAGATGGATTAAAGACGTACATGTTAGACCTAAAACCATAAAAACCCTAGAAGAAAACCTAGGCATTACCATTCAGGACATAGGCATGGGCAAGGACTTCATGTCCAAAACACCAAAAGCAATGGCAACAAAAGCCAAAATTGACAAATGGGATCTAATGAGCTTCTGCACAGCAAAAGAAACTACCATCAGAGTGAACAGGCAGCCTACAAAATGGGAGAAAATTTTCACAACCTACTCATCTGACAAAGGGCCAATATCCAGAATCTACAATGAACTCAAACAAATTTACAAGAAAAAAACAACCCCATCAAAAAGTGGGCAAAGGACATGAACAGACACTTCTCAAAAGAAGACATTTATGCAGCCAAAAAACACATGAAAAAATGCTCATCATCACTGGCCATCAGAGAAATGCAAATCAAAACCACAATGAGATACCATCTCACACCAGTTAGAATGGCCATCATTAAAATGTCAGGAAGCAACAGGTGCTGGAGAGGATGTGGAGAGATAGGAACACTTTTACACTGTTGGTGGGACTGTAAACTAGTTCAACCATTGTGGAAGTCAGTGTGGCGATTCCTCAGGGATCTAGAACTAGAAATACCATTTGACCTGGCCATCCCATTACTGGATATATACCCAAAGGACTATAAATCATGCTGCTATAAAGACACATGCACATGTATGTTTATTGCGGCACTATTCACAATAGCAAAGACTTGGAACCAACCCCAATGTCCAACAATGCTAGACTGGATTAAGAAAATGTGGCACATATACACCATGGAATACTATGCAGCCATAAAAAATGATGAGTTCATGTCCTTTGTAGGGACATGGATGAAACTGGAAGTCATCATTCTCAGTAAACTATTGCAAGGCCAAAAAACCAAACACTGCATGTTCTCACTCATAGATGGGAATTGAACAATGAGAACACATGGACACAGGAAGGGGAACATCACACTCCGGGGACTGTTGTGGGGTGGGGGGAGGGGGGAGGGATAGCATTAGGAGATATACCTAATGCTAAATGATGAGTTAATGGAGTTAATGGGCACAGCACTCCAACATGGCACATGTATACGTATGTAACAAACCTGCACATTGTGCACATGTACTCTAAAACTTAAAGTATAATAATAAAAAAAAAGAAAAAAATTGGCCAAGAAATTATTCCTGTAGTGATGAGCATGAAATGTTGTTTTCTTCTCAGGGAACATGATTTTTATAAATATACTAATTTGCTGTAGCGTTAGTTCACTGCCTTTCCCCCTAGACCTTCTCACTGTATGTAACGTGTTTGCTGTAAAGAATTCAGATCACAAGCAGAAAGAAAGCGGACATCACATGTGAGCGGCCCCTACCTCTGCCAGGTGCCAGCTGTTAGCATTTTGGCTTCTGCACTTTCTGAAGGATGGCTCAGGGCACAGCTCAGCACCAGGCAGAGGTGGACAGAAGGGACACATCCAGGGATACTCAGAGCCCATGGAGGGTACCTTAACCATGGATTTTTTAAAAATTATATTTTGAAATAGTTTAGACTTACAGAAGAGATGCAGAAACAGTGCAGAGATTTTGGGGTATGCTTTGCCCAGGCTGTCCTGATGTTAACATAGCACAAAACTGCAGTACAGTTTTTAAAACCAGAAAAGTAACATTGATAAAATACCACTGAAAACCTGCAGACAGGTGAATGTTGACAGTTTCCTGGCTGATTTCCTTTTTCTGATCTAGGATCTGCTCCAGCACCTCCCACTGCACCTGTTTGTCATGTCTCCTTCCCCTCCTCTGGCCTGTGACAGCTCCTCGGTACTTCCATGAGAGCATGGCATTGACTGCTTTGGAAGAGCAGTGGTCAGTGGTTTTGTAGAATGTTCCTCAATTTGGTTTGCCTGATGTTTCTCATCTTTGTATTAAGGCTGTGCATTTTTGGCAAGAAGGCCACAGAAGTGATACCGTGCCCTTCTCAGTGCATCCCAGCAGGGGGTTATGATGTTAGTATGTCTAATTACTAGTGATGTGAATGGTTTTTTTCCTTCAGCTTTTAAGTTCGGGGTACATGTGCAGGATGTGCAGGTTTGTTACATAGGTAATTGTGTTCCATGGTGGTTTGCTGCACAGGTCATCCCATGACCTAGGTATTAAGCTCAACATCTGTTAGCTATTCTTCCTGATGCTCTCCCTCCCCCCCCACCCACCCCCTGACAGGCCCCAGTGTGTGTTGTTCCCCCCAGTGTCCGTGTGTTCTCATCATTCAGCTCCCACTTATAAGTGAGAACATGCAGTGCTTGTTTTTCTGTTCCTGCATTAGTTTGCTGAGAATAATGGCTTCTAGCTTCATCCATGTCCCTGCAGAGGACACAATCTTATTCCTTTTTATGGCTGCATAGTATTCCATGGTGTATATGTACCACATTTTGTGGTGTGGATGTTGATCACGTGGTTAATGTGTTTGCCAGGTTTTCCTTGTACAGAGGTGTTATTTTTTCCTTTTGAAATTAATAAGTATCTTGTGGGGGCCTACTTTGATGCTGCAGATAGCCATTTCATCAATGATTCTTGGCTGTGAAAGATATTACTGTGGTGTATACCTGTTTCATCTTTCCTTCTACATTTTTATCCTCTCCTCTCCCCTCCCTTCCGCTCCCCTTCCTTCCCCTCCCATCTGTCTTTCTCTGTCTCCTAGATTGAAGTACAGTGGCACAATTGTAGCTTGCTGCAGCCTCAACCTCCTGGGCTCAAAGGATCCTCCCACCTCAATCAACTTCACAAGTAGCTGAGACTACAGGTGTGCACCACCATGCCCGTGAAATGGGATCTCATTATGTTGCCCAGGCTGGTCTCAACAGGCAATCTTCTCACCTTGTCCTCCCAAAGTGCTGGGATCACAGGTGTGAGCCACTACACCCAGCGCCTTTTGCATTTTCAATTATTATTATTATTATTACTATTTTTTTGAGATGGAGTCTCGCTCTGTCACCCAGGCTGGAGTGCAGTGGCGCAATCTCAGCTCACTGCAACCTTTACTTCCGGGTTCAAGTGATTCTCCTGCCTCAGCCTCCTGAGTAGCTGGGATTACAGGCACGCGTCACCACGCACAGCTGATTTTTATGTGTTAAGTAGAGACAGGGTTTTACCAAGTTGGCCAGGTTGGTCTCAGACTCCTGACCTCAAGTGATCTGCCTGCCTCAGCCTCCCAAAGTGCTGGGATTACAGCCGTTAGCCATCACGCCTGGCCCCCTTCTGCATTTTTTCTTTCTTAGACGGAGTTTTGTTCTTGTTGCTCAGGCTGGAGTGCAATAGTGCAATCTTGGCTCACTGCAACCTCTGCCTCCCAGGTTCAAGCGATTCTCCTGCCTCAAACTCCTGAGTAGCTGGAATAACAGGTGCCTGCCACCACACCCGGCCAATTTTTTGTATTTTTAGTAGAGATGGGGTTTCACCGTGTTGGTCAGGCTGGTCTCGAGCTCCTGACCTTCGGTGATCCAACTGCCTCGGCCTCCCAAAGTGCTGGGATTACAGGCGTGAGCCACTGTGCCTGGCCCCCTTCTGCATTTTTAATTGGAATTTTATACCAAAGAACCCTCCCTCATCCCCCATATATTAATTGTTTGATAATTTGCATTAGTATGGACTTTTGGAAGTGTATTTTATTTGGGGAGTCATAATCTATGACTATCATTATTGCCTTGCTCACATTACCTTGGATTCTGGCCAGTAGGTGCTCCTTCAAAGGGGCTTTTGTATACTTTCAATGTGCCTCATCATTACTTGAACACTCTTTACTCTCTGATGCCACGGTGTTTATCATTTTGTTATTTGCCAGACCTAGCCCTAGAATCAGCCACTTCTTCCTTTTTGTTTTTTTTTTTTGAGATGGAGTCTCACTCTGTAGCTCAGGCTGGAGTGCACTGGCACGATCTTGGCTCACTGCAAGCTCTGCTTCCTGGGTTCACACCATTCTCCTGCCTCAGCCTCCCGAGTAGCTGGGACTACAAGTGCCCGCCTGGCTAATTTTTTTTTTTTTTTTTTTTTTTTTTTTTTTTTTTTTTTTTAGTAGAGACAGGGTTTCACCGTGTTATCCAGGATGGTCTTGATCTCCTGACCTCGTGATCCACCTGTCTCGGCCTCCCAAAGTGTTGGGATTATAGGTGTGAGCCACCATGCCCGGCTGGCCCCTTATTCTTAACCCCTTTCTCCAACAGTGAGGTGAGAAACCTACTCTCATTGGCTGCAGTCTACCCATTTGATTCATCCATGTATTCACATTAAGTAATTTCAGGATTGCTAACCCACACTCCTGTGAAAACAAAATTTGTATTTAGCCTTCACATTATGCAGCCAAAATACTGTTTGCCAAAGTTACTTAGGTTGTTTTTTCTCTTTTGCACCTTCTTCAGGGTGATTATGTTCTTCTTTTGTAATGGGGTTCATTTGTTACTGCTTATATTGCATTTTGGGTTCCCCAAATGTTCCCCATATCCTGGTTCATTTTACCTATGACTTTTCATTACTTATTTTACAACTTAGTAAAAATACCAAAATCAGCCAAAGGCTGTGACTTACACCTGTTTAATCCCAGCACTTTGGGAGGCTGATGTGGGTGGATTTCTTGAACTCTGGAGTTTGAGACCATCCTGGGCAACATGGTGAAACCTTGTCTGTACAAAAAATACAAAAATTAGCTAGGTGTGATGGCTTGCACCTGTAGTCCTAGCTACTTGGGAGGCTGAGGTGGGAGGATCACTTGTGCCTGGGAGGCAGAGAGCCAAGATCACACCACTGCACTCCAGTCTGGGTGACAGAGTAAGACCCTGTCTCAAAAACAAAAAAACCACCAAAATATTGGCTGCAGAACCAATCATTTTTTTTCATTTTTTATACCCAAGAGATCTATCCTGTAAGGACCAGTCTTGTAAAACATCTTTTTTTCAAATAAATTCTCTATAAACTTGCTTTCTTCTTGCTTTTCAAAAGTACGTCTCTTTCTAACCATGTGGGTTGTATACTGATAATGACTCTTTTTTTTTTGAGATGGAATTTCGCTCTTGTTGCCCAGGCTAGAGTGCAATGGCGCGATCTTGTCTCACCGCAACCTCTGCCTCCTGGGTTCAAGCAATTCTCTAGCCTCAGCCTTCTCAAGTAGCTGGGATTATAGGCATGCGCCACCACGCCCAGATAATTTTGTATTTTTAGTAGAGACGAGGTTTCTCCATGTTGGTCTTACTTTAAGGTGGTAAAGTGCAGAAGGCAGGGAGGTTCGTGCTTAGCTGAGAGCTTATAATGGATGCATGAGATCATAACTGCCAGAGGAAAAAATGTGGGCCAGCAATCCTTTACCAGATCCCAGAGGTGGCAACAGGATGTGTCCCAAGGTGTCTTCTTTTTTGGTCTGGCTTCTTTCATTTGGCAAAATTATTTTAAGATGCATCCACGTTTGTTGTTGTTGCCAAGTCCTCTTCCATTGTGTGGATATATTACAGCGTATTTACCCATTAACTCGTTGATGGATATTTGGGTTGTGGCC
This sequence comes from Symphalangus syndactylus, assembly GCF_028878055.3. NCBI lineage: Eukaryota > Metazoa > Chordata > Mammalia > Primates > Hylobatidae > Symphalangus > Symphalangus syndactylus. The sequence goes on from NC_072435.2 coordinate 56,339,796, forward strand.
ATAGGGCCCTTACAGATACTCATGTACAAGTCTTCCTGTGGATCTGTGCTTTCATTTGTCTCGAGCATTACCTAGGAGTCAAACTTTTGGATCATATTGTAGGTATTAAGAAGCTGCCATATTTTTTTCCAAAGTGGTGGACTGTTTTACCTTCCCATCAGCAGTGAGAGTTCCAGTTCCTCCATGTCACTTGTGTAAACATTCTGCTAAGTGTGCAGTGGCACCTCATTGTGGTTTAAATTTGCATTTCCCTAATGACAGTTTTATATGCTTATTTGCAATCTTCAGACTTTGATGAAGCAGACATTCAGATTGTTTGCCCATATTTTAATGGTGTTGTTTTCGTTTTATTGAGTTTTGAGAGTTCCTTATATATTCTGGGTACATGTCATCTGGATACTTGATTTTAAAATAATTTTGCCTCATCTCTTTATTCTCTTGAAGAGCAGAAATTTAAAATTTTGAGCAAATCCAATATAACAGTCTTTCCTTTGATGGTTTGTGTTTTGTCTCTGTCCTCCCATCAGGTTTTTGCCTGGCCAGGTAGTTTTAGTGCTACAGTGCGTATGTCCAAGAAGACATCTCATGTGTTTCACACAGGTGCTTGCTGTTTTTCCTCATCAGGATTGGTGGGAAGTATTTGGTTTACCAGAGCAGGAGTCAAATCTGTTTCTATCAGATTATGTTCTATAAAATAATTTCTCTGAAGATAGAACTTTGGGGTTAAGTTTGGAATATTTCCTTTAAAATCGCTTGACTATATTTGTCTTATTAGTGATGAAATGTTTAAAATTTTACAGGTTTGTGTTAATGATGATCTTGTTGCAAAGAACTATGCTTGTTATATGTCACCTACAAAGAATAAAAACGATTATTTAGAAAAACCAAGATTGAATATAAAATCAGCACCCTCCTTCAATAAGCTCAATCCAGCCCTTACACTCTGGCCAATGTTTTTGCAAGGAAAAGATGTTCAAGGAATGGAAGGTGAGTAGATTCTCATCATACCAATTTCCCTTACATTGTTTTATTAATAATCTTAGTGTATAGATGTAAGTTGTACAGACTTTTCCCCACATGGAGACAAAGACTTGGACTCTGTTTAAAGTTTAACCCTGATGAGGCTGTGACACATTGTAAGGTCCTAAAGTGTTACAGTTTGTGTTTATGAGACCAGGAAAAAAACTGCCCTCGATTTCTTTTTTTTTTTTTTTTTTTTTGAGACAGAGTGTCGGTCTGTAACCCAGGCTGGAGTGCAGTGGCGTGATCTCGGCTCGCTGCAAGCTCCGCACCCCGGGTTCATGCCATTCTCTTGCCTCAGCCTCCCGAGTAGCTGGGACTACAGGCGCCCACCACTACGCCCAGCTAATTTTTTTGTATTTTTAGTAGAGACAGGGTTTCATCATGTTAGCCAGGATGGTCTCAATCTCCTGACCTCATGATCCGCCCCGTCTCGGCCTCCCAAAGTGCCGGGATTACAGGCACGAGCGGCCTCAATTTCTTATTAATGTTGAGTTATGTTGTTAGAAGTCCAAATGTTTGTAATTTAGAGATACTAACAAAACAAGATTTTGAATATTTAGACTTTTAGACACCTTTAAAAAGAGCTATTTGTCACAAATAACCCTTAGCATGAAAATATAAGAGCTAGTCACGGATTGTGGAAACAATTTCCGATGTTTCTGTCCACATCCAGTTTTTAGTCCCCTCACCTTGTGTCCCCTAGTCAGGTTTCCTGTAACCTCAGAGCAAAAGCAAGAGCAGAAGTAATGTACTAATGAGTTCACATTTTTATTTTGGGTTTTATTTCATGCTTTAATTCTGAAATGTATTCTTTCTATCAGATTCACATGGTTTAAATTTTCCGGCACAATCTCTGCAGCATACATGGTGCAAGGGTATTGTCGGTGACCTCAGGCCAACAGCCACAGCACCGGGTGAGTTCTGCTAATGTGGTTTATTTCATAGGCAGCATGAAAAAAGTATTCTTAGCTTTTTAAAGATTAGAAAGGTTGTCCAGAAAGGCCATGGTAATTCGTTTTCTTTTCTTAATTTCATGTAACCAATTTGTGATGTAGATGCTGAAAGAGATCATGTGTCCTGCATTTCATACTTAGATATTTTACTGTCACGTAAAGAACATAACAGGCACCAGTTCATATGCAGGACTGATTTATTCCAGCCTAGCCATCGACTAGTAATCACTGTCTGTCCTTAGGGTGTACATATGTATTTATTATTGATTTTTCACTTAGGCAACAGGATGCATAAAAATAGGGAAGACATGCTTATGAGGGCAGAAATATGTAGTTTTTAATTCCAGTCTTTAAGATATTTAATGAATTGGAATTGCTGGGTGAGGGTGAAATTTGTTATCCCCTTTGATGCCTAGCTGGCCCTCTGTGGTGGTTCCTCCACCATTTCACTCTTATGCTGGATGTGTGTCCAGGAAGGCCTCACTTCGTGTCTTGGATAGGTTCTTGGAAACTGACTTTAAGTGAAACAATGTTACAATGAAACAACCTTGAGCAAAGCAACTTAATTTGAGGGCCTGCTGTACTTTGTTTCCCTTAAATCCATGGTTTCCAAGAACCTATTGATGAGTCAAGTGAGGACTTACTGATACCTGTGGGTGTAATATTTCATGTGTATCCATAGTAAACCACAACTACATTAAAGCTTTAGCCAACTAAAATATTTCCTGTACTTCAAATTATTTTCAATTACTTTGGTAATGTTGCTCATCATAGAGAAAGAAAGATACAAAGGGTTTTTCTAGCCACTTTGCCAACTAGGGTCCTCCATGGCTGGCATTGCCCACCCTGTCCCTGACCTGGGCCTCACTCAGCCCTGGGCCTGGCCGCTGGAGGCTCCCTACCCACTCACCCCACCTGTGCTATAGATTGTATCCACATTTGGCGGTTCCCAAGCTCTTGTCCTGCGTCCAAGAAGAATAAGGTTATGCTGACAGAAGGGTGAGGATGGGCAGAGAAGAATTTTATGGAGCGATGGAATAGCTCTCAGTGTAACCTCATTCTTCTTGGATGGGTGGTTTCTCTCTCATTGTGGCTGGGCTGGCACTTTTTATGGACTCAGAATGGGGAGTGTGTGCTGATTGGTTAGTGAGTATGCAAAAAAGGTTAAAGCAAACACACCACTCAAAGGTGGATATGACAGTGTAGAAAACCAACTAGGAAAAGGTAGGTGTATATGAAATAAGTGAAAGGTAGAGATCAATCAGAGGAAAAAATGCCAAACAGGAAGACAGTTTCTCAATCCAGACTGTGTATTACCCGAGACTTGTAGCTAGGCTTTAAACTGGTTTGTGCTTGAAAATTGGGTTTCACCAGGGACCCACCCCATCTCCCTAGGCATTTGAGTGCCTTTTGCTGCTATCAATAGCCCAAATTGTAAAAACCTGTCATCTCACTACCTACTTTTTAAAATTGTAGAGTCAGGGCCAGGTGCAGTGGCTCATACCTGTAATCCCAGCACTTTGGGAAGTCAAGGCTGGCAGATCACTTGATGCTGGCAGTTCAAGACCAGCCTGCCCAATATGGTGAAACCCCCTCTCTACTAAAACTACAAAAATTAGCTGGATGTGGTTGCACATGCCTGTAGTCTCAGCTACTCGGGAGGCTGAGGCAGGAGAATCGCTTGAACTGGGAGGTAGAGGTTGCAGTGAGCCAAGATTATGTCATTGCACTCCAGCCTGGGTGACAGAGTGAGACTCTGTCTCAGAAAACAAAATAAAATAAAATTGTAGGCCGGGCATGGTGGCTCATGCCTGTAATCCCAGCACTTTGGGAGACTGACACAGGTGGATCACCTGAGATCAGGAGTTTGAGACCAGCCTGGCCAACATGGTGAAACCCCATCTCTACTAAAAATACAAAAATTAGCCAGGCATGGTGGCATGTGCCTGTAGTCCCAGCTACTCAAGAACTTATTTGCTGCATGATGAAATGAGAAACTGGGATGTAAAAAGGAGGAGTGAACCCCGTAGACTCTTTTGCATTGAAGGTAAGGGTGGCAACACAGTGTAGAGAGAACAAGTTCGGGGCTAGAAGCCAGGAGACATGTGTTCTAATCCTGGGCCTACCACTGGCTTGGTGGGAGCCTCGACCTTCCAAGAGCCTGCAACTGCCCATCTGTACACGGAGGGGAGGTAGGGGCAGACTAGAAGGCCCCTGGAGTTCTAGCATGTCTCAGTCTGGGAATTTTTTTTTTTTTTTTGAGACAGGGTCTTGCTCTGTTGCCCAGGCTTGATTTCAGTAGTGTGATCACAGCTCACTGCAGCCTCAACCTCCTGGCCTCAAAGGAGGCTGCGGCAGGAGAATCACTTGAACCCAGGAGGCAGAGGTTTCAGTGAACCAAGATTGTGCCACTGCACTCCAGCCTGGGCGAGTGAGACTCTGGCTGAAAAATAAAATAGAAAAGAAGAGGAGAAGAGAGGAGAGGGCAGGGGAGGGGAGAGGGGAGGGGAGGGGAGGAATAATGCCTTTGGGGAGGGGAGGGGAGGGGAGGGGTAAAATAATGCCTTTCTTTCCAAAGGGGAGGGGAGGGGAGGGGAGGGATAAAATAATGCCTTTCTTTCCAAAGTTTTCCAGAGGGTATTTATAAAATCTTTATTTCACAGAAATGGGGTCCTACTACACATACCTCTTTGTAATGTATTTTACTTAGTATATGGCTGAATTCCCTTTCTAGGTCAAATATATCCGGTATAATGTGTTTAAGGACATAGATTCTGATGTGAGACTGCCAGGGTGTCAGGCCACTTCCTTCTCTGGGACATGGGGTGTTGCCCCCATCCCCCTGGGAGTTGCTGAACTGGGCCATCGTGCAGCGTGCTTGGCTCAGCGCCTGGCCTGTGGCAGCCTCAGTGCGTGTGGCCCCTGCCCCAGATTCTGATAATGCCTCTTGTAGGTCCCCAGGTGAGAATTACAGCAGAAGGTAGCACCCGTTGTTGATGGGCATGTATTCTTTCTGTTTATATTCTTTTCCCATTGGAGGAATAAAAATACCAGGCACTACATCATCGTGTTTAATTATTGCGTGGCTTTCCATTGCATGGTATGTCAAAATTACTTTCAGGAGTCCCAACTTGCTGGGCAGAAATTGTTTCCTGTTTATTACAGTCAGTACTGGAATGAACTATGCTTATCTTTGAAAAGGAAAAGATTATGGTGAACAACAACAACAAAAAAGATAATGTGAGGTGTAACTGAATTGGCATGTAAAAAACAGAATTATTAGATGTTACTTTTCTAAGTATAGATTTCCCTTTCCTTTAATTATTGTGAGAAGGTACTTCAGTTATATTTCAGTTAGTTTTTGGTGTTTCTCTTTGAAGTTGTCTAATATTTTTGAGAATCAAAGTATAATACTTTGCTAATACTTGCTTTGCTAATACTTGATTAAACACTTACATATTACAGAAGGGCTACAGTGAAAAATAATTTGCAACCTCTTCTTACCCCAGGATGTCCCCTAGAGATAAACTCACTTTTTAAAGTTGTTTATTTTGGTAGTTATCTCCAGATTTTCAAATAATTACGTATATTTTACTATTACTAGGCTTCTTCACTTTAGACATTGTATCGATTTCTAGGGCAGATTCACTCGTGCCCCTAACGCACATTCATTCATTCATCAGATATTTATGAAGCCCTCACTGTCAGGTGCTTTTCTAGGGATTCCTAGGAAGGAAACAAAGTCTCTGCTTCCATAGAGTTTACATCCATCTTCTCAATAAATTTTTTATTTTACAATAATCACAAACTTACAGAAAAGTTGGAGAGTATTACAAAGAACTTTTTTCCCAAACCATTTGAGAATAAATTGCTAACCTGATTCCCCAATACTTGAGTTTTTCCTAGAAAGAAGGACATTCTCAAAAATAACCACAATACAATGATGAGAGTGTGAAGATTAACACTGATATATTGTGATCATATAACTCCCAGGCACCATTCAGGTTTTGCTGATTATCAAAGAGATGTCGTTCAGCATCACTTGTTGCATTTAGAGAACACGTTTCTTTTTCTTCTTTTTTTTTTTTTTTTGAGACGGAGTCTTGCTCTGTTGCCCAGGCTGGAGTGCAGTGGTACATCTCAGCTCACTGCAAGCTCCGCCTCCCAGGTTCACACCATTCTCCTGCCTCAGCCTCCTGAGTAGCTGGGACAACAGGCGCCCACCACCAAGCCCGGCTAATCATTATTACTTTTTTTTTTTTTGTATTTTTAGTAGAGACGGGGTTTCACCGTGTTAGCCAGATGGTCTCAATCTCCTGACCTCGTGATCCGCCCGCCTCAGCCTCCCAAAGTGCTGGCATTACAGGCGTGAGCCACCACGCCTGGCCGAGAACACGTTTCTTTAGTCTTTCCTCTGGAACATTTCCTGGGTCTCCTTGATTTTTATGACCTTGCACTTTGGAAGATTACAGACCTGTTATTTTGTAGAACGTGTTCTGGATTTTGGTCATTCTAATAGGGGTGTAGTGGAATATCATTATTTTAATTTGCATTTCTCTAATGACATCGGATGTGAGCATCTTTTCATATGCTTAGTTGCTGTTGGTATATCTTCTCAGATGAGATGTCTCTTCAGGATTTCGTTATTTATTTGTTTATTTATTTATTTAGAGAGGAAGTCTTGTGCTGTCACCCAGGCTGGAGTGCAGTGGTGTGATCTCAACTCATGGCAACCTCTGCCTCCCAGGTTCAAGCCTCCTGCCTCAGCCCCCTGAGTAGCTGGGATTACAGGTGCCTGCCACCATGCCTGGCTAATTTTTGTATTTTTATTTTTATTTTTTTATTTTATTTTATTTTTATTATTATACTTTAGGTTTTAGGGTACATTTGCACAATGTGCAGGTTTGTTACATATGTATCCATGTGCCATGTTGATTTCCTGTACCCATTAACTCGTCATTTAGCATTAGGTATATCTCCTAATGCTGTCCCTCCCCCATCCCCCAACCCCACAACAGTCCCCGGAGTGTGACGTTCCCCTTCCTGTGTCCAAGAGTTCTCATTGTTCAATTCCCACCTATGAGTGAGAACATGCGGTGTTTGGTTTTTTGTCCTTGGGATAGTTTACTGAGAATGATGTTTTCCAGTTTCATCCATGTCCCTACAAAGGACATGAACTCATCATTTTTTATGGCTGCATAGTATTCCATGGTGTATATGTGCCACATTTTCTTAATCCAGTCTATCGTTGTTGGACATTTGGGTTGGTTCCAACTCTTTGCTATTATGAATAGTGCCGCAATAAACATACGTGTGCATGTGTCTTTATAGCAGCATGAAATTTTTGTATTTTTAGTAGAGACGGGGTTTCACCATGTTGGCCAGGCTGGTCTCGAACTCCTGAGCTCAAGTGAGCCACCCACCTCAAATGATCCGCCTGCCTCGGCCTCCCAAAGTGCTAGGATTACAGGCATGAGCCACCCACCTCATCTGGCAAGGATTTGCCTATTTTAAATTGACTTTTTTGTTCTCTTATTGTTGAGTTTTAAGAGTCTTTTGCACATTTTGGATAACAACCTTTTTTTATATGTGTCCGTTGCAAACATTTCCTCCCAGTGTGTGGCTTGTCTCTCATTCTCTTGACAATATCTTTCACAGAGCAGAAATGTTTAGTTTTAATGAAGTCCAGCTGATCAGTTGCTTCTTTCATGGATTGTGCCTTTGGTGTTGTCTCTAAAAAGCCATCGCCATACTCAGGGTCATCTAGGTTTTCTCCTATGTTATTTTCTAGGAGTGTTGTATTTTGCATTTTTCATTTAGATCCATTTGAGTTGATTTTTGTGAAGGTTGTAAGGTCTGTGTCTAGAGTCATTTTTCTGCATGTGGATGTTGAGTTGTTCCAGCACCATTTGTTGAAAAGAGAAGGTTGGAAGTTTTATTAGAGAAATCTTACATATTGTTTTGAAAGGAAGTTCATTGACACTAGAGAAGCTTTTGGAAGCTGGCAAGCTCTGATTGGTAGGTAATGGCGGTAGGTAAAACTAGTCTTAAAGTCGTGGCAGGTTATTTCAGCAGCTACCAGGTAAAACTGGTGTTGGGATTCTCGCAGTGCACCTCAACAGCGGGGCCAAGAAGGTGCTCTGTGCCTCGAGTACTTTTCCTCTGGCCTCTCGACTCTGATTTAGTTGGAAATGAAAGAATGACCTAGTTTGTATAATTAACTTTCACAGGACCATTGCGTTTAAAGTGATTATTTATATACAGTCATGTGTTGCTTACTGATGGACTATGTTCTGAGAAACACGTCATTAGGTGATTTTGGTGTGCAAACATCATAGGGTGTATTTACCCAACCTATGTGGTGCAGCCTACTACACACAGAGGCAATATGGTATAGCCTATGGCTCCTAGGCCACAAACCTGTACAGCATGTTACTGTATTGAATGCTGTAGGCAGCTGTAACACAATAGTAACTATTTGTGTTATCTAAACCAATTTAAACATAGAAAAGATGGTGATTATGCTATGAGGTTGCTAGGCAATAGGAATTTTTCGTCTTCATTAAAATCTTATGAGACCACCATCGTATATGTGGTCTATTGCTGACGGAAGGTCGGCATACAGCACGTGACTGGAGTTGGATTACTGTCTGCCATGTTTATTACTGTATTTGATTTATTGCCCTTGTTTTTTTGTTCCTCATTTGACGTCAGCTCTTTTTCTACCACTTGTGATTTTAATTGGGCATTTTGATACCATATAAATGGTAGGAGGGGTGGAGAGAGGGAAATAAATGTCTAGAGCCTTGTGATTAGACTTAGTCTTTTAGGGAGCCTGTACCTTTGGGCTGCATGCTTCTCAGGTGCCCTTCAGCATCCCTCACCTCCCACCTTATGTGGGACAGGATGGCTGGAAGGGGCTGAGTTGTGTTATTTTCCTCCCCCATCAGAAGGCTAAATCGGGCTGTATTTCCCTTCCTCTAGGTTAGGTAGGTTCTGATAAACTCCAGTAGTTTAGGCTCTGGTTCAGTAGTTTCTCCTGAGGTCAGGCCCTTTTGGGAAGAAACAGCACTCCCTTTATATTTCCAAGTAGTTACTTTTCCCCTCTTCTTGTCGAAGCACAAGGTGATTTTCCTGTGGTATTCACTGTGAGAACTGCTAGAGCTCCAGGAGGTAGAACTCACAGAAGTGTGGCACCCAGCCCCCGACCCCGGAGTTTTAACTAACAGAGGTGTCCATGCTGACCGTCCAGCAAATTGTCAGTTACAGTTCAGGTTTCCCTCCTCACTCCTGTTCCCATAGAAGTTTCTTCTTCTGGGTTTCTGCCCCTGTCCGTTCTGAGTCTCTCTGTCCACCTGTCAGTCTCTCCAGTGCTGGGGCAGCAGTTTGCCCTGTGACCTCACTTTGATGGACCTAGGAAGAGTTCCTGATTTTTCAGTGTGTTCAGCTTCTTACTTGTTGTTACGATAAAGTGATAACCATCAAGCTTTTTACATGCTCGACTGGAAACTGGAAATTACACTAAATTTTAAAATGTAAGATTGACAAATCTTGGAGATTCTAATTGCTTTTCTTTTTATACTTGTCCATCTTTTTTTTTTTTTTTTTGAGACGGAGTCTCACTCTGTTGCCCAGGCTGGACTGCAGTGGCACAATCTCAGCTCACTGCAAGCTCCGCCTCCCAGGTTCACACCATTCTCCTGCCTCAGCATCCCAAGTACCTGGGACTACAGGCGCCTGCCACCACACCTGGCTAATTTTTTGTATTTTTAGTAGAGACGGGGTTTCACCGTGTTAGCCACGATGGTCTAGATCTCCTGACTTCGTGATCTGCCCGTCTCAGCCTCCTAAAGTGCTGGGATTACAGGCATGAGCCACCATGCCTGGCTGTATTGTCCATCTTCATTGACTCCTTAAGTTGTTCCAGATTCTCATTTATGGAACCCTATATCTGTGTGATTTGAATCTTTTAATATCTTTTGAGACTCCTATTATGATTCAGGTATGATCTCTCTTGGAAAATATTCTGTGTACACCTTAGAAGAATAGGTGCTTTGCTGTTGTTGGGTAGAATGTTATAGAAATCTTAATTAGGTCATACTGGTTGATAGCATTGTTCAAATCTTCTTTATCTTTACTGATTTTCCATTAACTGTTCTGGCAATTATTGAGAAAGAGGTTTTGAAATAGCCAACTATAATTGTTTTGTTTTCTCTTTCCAGTTCTGTCAGATTTTTCTTCATGTATTTTGAAGGTCTGTTATTTAGGTGCATAAAGGCTTAGAATTTTTATGTCCTCTAGGCATGGTCTAGGACTTCATGTCTAAAACACCAAAAGCAATGGCAACAAAAGCCAAAATTGACAAATGGGATCTAATTAAACTAAAGAGCTTCTGCACAGTAAAAGAAACTACCATCAGAGTGAACAGGCAACCTACAGAATGGGAGAAAATTTTTGCAATCTACTCGTCTGACAAAGGGCTAATATCCAGAATCTACAATGAACTCAAATTTACAAGAAAAAAACAACCCCGTTAACAAGTGGGTGAAGGATATGAACAGACACTTCTCAAAAGAAGACATTTATGCAGCCAAAAGACATATGAAAAAATGCTCATCACTGGCCGTCAGAGAAATGCAAATCAAAACCACAATGAGATACCATCTCACACCAGTTAGAATGGCCGTCATTAAAAAGTCAGGAAACAACAGGTGCTGGAGAGGATGTGGAGAAATAGGAACACTTTTACACTGTTGGTGGGACTGTAAACTAGTTCAACCATTGTGGAAGTCAGTGTGGCAATTCCCCAGGGATCTAGAACTAGAAATACCATTTGACCCAGCCATCTCATTACTGGGTATATACCCAAAGGATTATAAATCATGCTGCTATAAAGACACATGCACACGTATGTTTATTGTGGCACTATTCACAATGGCAAAGACCAATTGGACTTGGAACCAACCCAAATGTCCAACAATGATAGACTGGTAGACTGAATTAAGAAAACGTGGCACATATACACCATGGAATACTATGCAGCCATAAAACATGATGAGTTCATGTCCTTTGTAGGGTCATGGATGAAGCTGGAAACCATCATTCTCAGCAAACTATCGCAAGGACAAAAAACCAAACACTGCATGTTCTCACTCATAGGTGGGAATTGAACAATGAGAACTCTTGGACACAGGAAGGGGAACATCACACACTGGGGCCTGTTGTGGGGTGGGGGAGGGGAGAAGGATAGCATTAGGAGATATACCTAATGTTAAATGATGAGTTAATGGGTGCAGCACACCAACATGGCACATGTATACGTATGTAACAAACCTGCACGTTGGGCACATGTACTCTAAAACTTAAAGTATATATAAAAAAAAAAAACAACAGAGCAGCTGAAAAAAAAAAAGAATTTTTATGTCCTCATGATGAATTGATTCCTCAGTCATTGTTAAATGGCTCTCTTTATCCCAGATAGTATTCTTTGCTCTGAAATCTACCTTAATATTAATATAGCTTATCTAGATTTATTTTGATTAATATTAGCATAGTGTATCTTTTTTTGTCCTTTTAGTTTTAACCTATTTGTGCCTTTATATTTGAAGGGGAGTTCTTGTAGGGAGCATATAGTTGTGTCCAATCTGTCAATCTCTGTCTTTTAATTGGAGTATTTAAATCATTTCTATTTAATGCAATTTATTTAAAATTTTTTGTCAAAAATTTTTGTGGGCACATAGTAGGTATATATATTTATGGGGTACATGAGATATTTTGATACAGGTATGCAATGTGAAATAAGCACATCATGGAGAATGGGATATTCATTCTCTGAAGCTTTATCTTTTGCATTACAAACAATCCAGTTACATCTTTTATTTAAGACTTACAGTCACCCTGTTGTGCTATCACATAGTAGGTCTTATTCTTTCTAATTTAATGCAATGTATTGATGTTGTTGGCTCTTAATCTAGCATCTTGCTATTAGTTTTCTGTTTGTCTCATCTGGTTTTTGTTCCCTTTACCCTATTTTTTTTGCTTTCTTTTGGATTAAGCACCTTTTATGTTCCATTTTAATTCCTTTGTTAGCTTATTAGCTATAATTTTTTTTTTTTTTGAGACAGAGTCTCACTCTGTCTTTCAGGCTGGAGTGCGGTGGTGCAATCTTGGCTCACTGCACCCTCTGCCTCCTGGGTTCTAGTGATTCTCCTGCCTTAGCCTCCCGAGTAGCTGGGACTACAAGCATGCGCCACCACACCTGGCTAGTTTTTGTATTTTTAGTAGAGATGGGGTTTCACTATGTTGGCCAGGCTGGTCTTGAACTCCTGACCTTAAGTGATCTGCTGGCCTCAGCCTCCCAAAGTGCTGGGATTACAGGCACGAGCCACCATGCCTGGTCAGCTATAATTTTTTGTTTTGTATGTTTAGTGGTTGCTTTAGAGGTTAGAGTAAACATCTTTACTTCTCGTAGTCTACCTTCAAACAGTATTAGGCACTTCATGGATAGAATGAGGAACTTAACAGCAGTCTCCTTCCATTTCCTCCCTCCTGGCCTTTGTGCAATTGTCATGCATTTTATTTATTTATTTATTTATTTTTGAGACAGAGTTTTGCTCTTGTCGCCCAGGCTGTAGTGCAGTGGCGCCATCTCAGCTCACTGCAGCCTCCACCTCCTGGGTTCAAGCGATTCTCCTGCCTCAGCCTCCTGAGTAGCTGGGACTACAGGTGTGCACCACTACGCCTGGCTAATTTTTGTATTTTTAGTAGAGATGGGGTCTCACCATGTTGGTCAGGCTGGTCTGGAACACCTGACCTCAGATGATCCACCTGGCTCAGCCTCCCAAAGTGCTGGGATTACAGGCATGAGCCACTGTGCCCAGACTGTTGTTATGCATTTTAATTCTACATATATTAGAAACCCCACAATACTTCATCATTTTTTATTAAGTAGTCAATTCTTTCTTTCTTTGAAAGAAGAAAGAAGTTGAATTTTCTAACATGTCATAAGCATGCAGGCAGGTCATCAGAGTCTGTGCTCTTCCTGTCTTGTTGGCCTTGCCATCCTGAAGGGTTTTGCCGCCATCCTCCTATTCCAAAATGATTTATCACTGTATCTCCCTTCCAGCTAGCTGGGGGGCAGGGGGAAGAGGTGAAGGGAGTACAACTCAGAGGTTGCACATGGTGCTTTCTCTTCATTTCTTTGGTCAGAATGTTCTTGTGCAGCCATGCTTAGTGGGGGATGAAGATCTGGGAGAGGTTGTCCTTTTGGATTGCCAGGCTCCCACTAAAAATGAGGGGTTCTGTTACCTCAGAGTTAGAAAACTGCAGCCATGGGCCAAATCTGGTCTGCCACCTATTTTTGTACAACCTGTAAGCTAAAAATGATTTTTCCATTTTTAAATAGTTGAAAAAATCAAAAGAGAAAGAATATTTTGTGACACATTAAAATTATATGAAATTGAAATCTCAGTAGTTACAAATAAAGTTTTACTGAACATAGCCAGACTCATTTGCTTACATATTGTATACAGCTGCTTTTGCACTATTGCAGCTGAGTTGAGTGGTCGCGCCCTAGGCCACCTGTCCCACAAAGCCTGCAGTATTTACCAGCTGGCCCTTTGCAGAAGGAGTTTGCTGACCCTGATCTGGAGCAAGGACTGAATGATATTCCAGGATAACCAACAGACCCTGCCACACTCCCCAGCACAGAGACCACAGATTTTGTGTGTCCCTTTAAATTTTAATCCTCTTTTAAAGAGATTTTTAAGATAAGAATATATGTTTTTATATTTACCTTCATATTTATCATTTCTGGTGGTCTTTATTCTCTCTTTTTTTTTTTCTTTTCAGAGACGGTGTTGCACTGTTGCCCAAGCTGGAGTGCAGTGGTGCGATCATGGCTCACTGCAGCCTCAAACACCTCAGCCTCCTGAGTTGCAGGGACTAGGCACACACCACCATGCCTGGCTAATTTTCAAATTTTATTTAGAGACAGGTTTTCATTATGTTGGTCAAGCTGGTCTCAAACTCCTGACCTCAGGTGATCTGATCTGCCTGCCTCAGCCTTCCGAAGTGCTGGGATTACAGGCGTGAGCCACTGCGCACTGAGGCCTTTCTTTGGTTTACTTTGCTTGGATGGAGCGCATCCATGCCCTAAGGGCAGGATATGTGGGAGCTGTTTCTCAGCTCTTGAGCTCTGTTACTCTCATTGCAATGGCAGAGGTGGCCTTCTGGATTGCAGATCGCTTTCCTCGTTACTTATGACACTGCACATGTTTTCATGTTCCTGTTGACAGTTTGTCTGTTCTCCTTTGTGAAATTCCTGTTTACATATTTTCTTATAATAAGCTTTGAGAGTTTTTATTTTTTAGTTTTTATGGAGACAGAATCTCCCTATGCTGGCCAGGCTGGTCTCAAACTCCTGGCCTCAAACAGTCCTCCTGCCTCGGCCTCCTGAAGTGCTGGGATTATAGGCGCAAGCCACTGTGCCTGGCTGAGTTTTTAAAATATATTCTGGAGATGTCATTTGTATTATAGATAAATTTCCTTCTAGGCTGTGGCTTTTCATTTTCTTAATGGTATTTTTCAGAGGAGAAGTTTTTGATTTTTGATAAAAGTCTAGCTAATCACTTCTTTTTCTTTTAGGATTTTATGTCCTATTTAAGAAATCTTTGCATTCTCTCTGTTTTCTACTTTTGGCTTTTACATTTAATTCTAGGATCCATTTCAAGTTAGTGATGTGAGGTAAGGGTCAGGATTTGGTTTTGTTTTTACCATGTGGGCATCCAGTTTTCCCACTACGTATTATTTTGTATTTGTGGAGCTGCATCTTCAAGGTAGATTCCTGGAAGAAGGGTTTCTGGTCAAAGAATGGTTTTATCTCTGTTGCCAGGTGCTGTGGGTCCTGTATCATCTGGGAGTCTCATGGGAATCTAGGAGACTGCCTGTTTGCCCACAGCCTCACCAACAGAGAGTTTTCAAGTTTTTGGATCTTTTTCATTTTGCAGTGAGAGATAGTATCTTAGATGAGTTTCCATTTGCATTTCCCTTATTATGAGTGCCACTTACGATTCTTTAACAAGTCACATACATTTATTGTGATTTTTTTTTTTTTTGAGACAGAAGTTTTGCTCTCATTGCGCAGGCTAGAGTGCAATGGCACGATCTCAGCTCACCACAACCTCCACCTCCCGGATTCAACTGATTCTCCTGCCTCAGCCTCCCGAGTAGCTGGGATTACAGGCATGTGCCACCATGCCTGTCTAATTTTGTATTTTTAGTAGAGTCGGGGTTTGTCCATGTTGGTCAGGCTGGTCTCGAACTCCCGACCTCAGATGACCCACCCGCCTCAGCCTCCCAAAGTGTTGGGATTACAGGTATGAGCCACTGTGCCCAGCCTTGTTGTGATTTAATATATATTTGGACGTCTTTTCATCATCTCATTTTGTGGGTGTGTGTGGTTTTCTTTTTGTTTGTTTGTTTGTTTGAGACAGAGTCTCGCTCTATCACCCAGGCTGGAGTGCAGTGGCTCACTGCAGGCAGTGAGATCATGGCTGACTGCATCCTCTGCCTCCCAGTTTTAAGCAATTCTCCCACCTCAGCCTCCCAAGTAGCTGGGATTAAAGGCATGTGTCACCACGCCCAGCTAATTTTTGTATTTTTAGTAGAGTCAGGGTTTCACCATGTTGGCCGGGCTGGTCTTGAACTCCTGACCTCAAGTGATCCACCTGCCTTGGGCTCCCAAAGTGTTGGGATTACAGGCGTGAGCCACCACGCCTGGCCTCATTTTGTGTTTTCTATTGACCATAATTTTTCTTTCTATTTTGTTATTTTCTGCCTCCTCTTGAATTGACCATTTTCCCCCCTTCCTTTTTACTCTTATATATATTGTATTTCATTTCTCTGAGCCTTAAATTTTATATATACTTATACTTTCTAATGAAGTTTCAAGGTAATCATTGTCTGTCCTCACATCAAGAACGACACATTTTCTTTTCTAAACTCCTCTTTTCATTTCTGTTCTATTTTCTAAAATTTTAATTTAACCTGTTGTTTTGTAAATACATTTTGCACCCAGTTTTTCTTTAAGTTCTTTGGAGTGGAATTGCTTGGGTTCGAATCCCAGATCTGTTCTTTATTAGCTGAATAAACATGGGCAAGTTATTTCACCTTTCTGTGCTTGCTTTTCTTAATCTGAAAAGGGGGAAATAATTGTGCCCATAGAGAAATCACATGGAATTCAATAAAGTACATGGTACCTATCACATAGAATTGAATCAGTTAATTCATATAAAGCATTTAGAATAGTTCTTGATATAAGTACTAAGTAGATGTTGATTATATAATTAATATTATTGTACTACTGATTTATTATCCTCATTCCCCAAATATATACTTTGTAGTTCTTTTAGTAGGGGGGTGTCTTTGTTCACGTTGCTGTAAAGGAATACCTGAGACTGAATAATTTAGCAAGAAAAGAGGTTTATTTGGCTCACAGTTGTGCAAGCTGTGTAAGAAGCATAGAGCTGGCATCTGCTTATGGTGAGGCCTCAGGAAGCTTCCAATCATGGCAGAAGGGGAACAGGAGCTGCATGTCACCTGGCAAGAGGGGAAGAGAGAAAGGGGAGGGAGTGCTAGGCTATTTATTTATTTATTTATTTATATTTTTTGAGATGGAGTCTCACTCTGTCACCCAGGCTGGAGTGCAGTGGTGCAGTCTCAGTTCACTGCAACCTCTGCTTCCCAGGTTCAAGTGATTCTTCTGCCTCAGCCTCCCAGGTAGCTGGGACTACAGGTGTGCATCACCACGCCTGGATAACTTTCATATTTTTAGTAGAGACAGGGTTTCACCATGTTCAGCAGGCTGGTCTTGAACTCCTGACCTCAAGTGATCCACCTACCTCAGCCTCCCAAAGTGCTGGGATTACAGGCATGCTGTTGCACTTGGCCTGTTTGGTTTCATAAATACTATTCTTTTATTTCTTGGATATTTTAATTAAGTTCATTTGAAAGTCCTTTTCAGACAGATGTTTTATCTTCATATCGTCAGATGTGGATATTTCTCTCCCAATCTCCTTTTTTTTTTTTTCTCTTTATCATGGCATTGAACTACTTTGTGGACTTAGTGATTTTTGTGTGAGAGCTTGTCTTGTATGAACATTTGTCTCTTGGCGAATATCAACTACCACCTCCACTCCTAGTTCCAGAGTTTATCTTTTTGGCTAAAAGGTTGTACCCTGATAATATAATTCCAAACCAGAAGACCATATGACATGCAGACTTGGGTTCCAAATTACTTTAAAGAAGGGTTAGGGCAGTTTATAATATCATTCCACATTTCTAGGGCTGCTGCTTATTTCAGTGACTTATTTAATAAGTGAAAGGTGTATCTTGTCATTTCAATTTGTGTTTCTTTTATTAATAGTAGGACACTTTTCTAGAATTGCCTCTGTATTTCCCTCATTAATGATTGGCGGGTAAAACAACAGCCATTTTATTATGCTGATGGGTTCTGTGGTCAGGAATTCGGAATGGGCATAGCAGGAGGGTTTGCCTTTGTTCCACACTGTCCAGGGCCTCAGACAGGGAGACATGAGGGCTGGCGGTAACTAAGTGGGGGTAGTGATCTGAGGACTCAGGCACGTTCTGGCAGTTGATGCTGGCTTTTGGCTGAGACCTTAGCTGGGACTGCCGTCCGAAATGCCCTGGCAGCCTTTCCATGTGGCTGCTTCCCCACAGCATCATGGCTGGGCCTCAAATATGAGCGTCCAAGATGGCAGATCCTGAGTATGTGGCCTTTTGGTAATGTCGCTTTAGAAGTCACACAACACCACTTCTGTGTTGGTTATGAGCCCACCCAGGTTCACAGGAAAGGAACATAGAGCCTACCTCTTGGCAGGAGGCGGAGTCGCGTTGTAAGAAGAGCCTGTGTGTTGGGAGATGTTGCCATGGTCTTCTGAGGGAAATGTCATCTGACAAGTTGGGAAAATACTATTGTGTTCCATTATTAGTCAGCTGGTATGGGAATTTTTACAACATTTTAATTGTTTTTACAGTAAAGGTGAGACAATATTTTAAAATTTAATCCTCTCAAGTAAGGTTTACTACAAATTCATATTCCATAAAAATTTCACATATTAAGATTTTTATAGTGGTATTTGCTTTTATTCCTTTTTATCCTCTTTTCTATTAATATCACTTTTTGGTGTAGCTTTCTTATTACCATTTTTATTTTGCAGACAAAGCTGTAAAATGTAATATGGATTCATTGAGAGATTCACCTAAAAACAAATCTGAAAAGAAACACCATTGCATCTCTTTAAAAGATACAAATAAGGTTGTATTTTTTAAATGTTCTTTAAATACAAAGTTCATATAGTGTTAATTTTCAAATTTTCTCTTTTGAAATCTATCTGAAATCAAAAATATGTTTTCTATTAAAAAATCATTGGCCATGATAGTTTCCTTCATGAGAAAATATAGTTTGCTTGTTTGCTTATTTTGAAAGGAGAAAGTAGCTCCAGCTTCTTCATGTCAAGCTCTTGTTCTTGGTCTAGTTTCCTTTCTACAAAATTGGATATTGATCCTCCTTTTAACGAAGGTGGGAAAATCTGGGATTCCAGGGTATTGTCCTAGTGAAGTGCAAGTCTAATCTGCTCTCCGTCCCTTTAACAAGACAGGTGAAAGTAATTGCAGAACATTTTAAATACTGATGATCTGGAATGCCACCTGCCTGCCATTTGTACGTTTAATGTAGTGGTTATAGCACTGGCATAATCACCCAACTTTCCAGTTTTTTATCTCTCTATCTCTGTGTGTGCATGAAAGCTGTCTGGGATGGTTGTTCATGAGAATAACTCCCATGGAATTTTGGTTGCAAAAGAATGCATATTATATTGCTTAGCATACACATTCTTTCTGAAAAAAAATGTTTCTTTTACAGCGTGTTGAATCTTCAGCGTACTGGCCAAGAAAAAGAGGCATAACCATATATGCTGATCCACATGTACCAGAAGCAAGGTATGATTTGAAAGTTCAAACTGGGTGTGGTGGCGGCTGCCCGTAGTCCCAGCTATTGGGGAGGCTGAGCTGAGGGGATCGCTTAAGCCCAGGAGGTCAAGGCTTCAGTGAGCTATGATCGTACCACTGCACTCCAGCCTGGCTGACAGAGTGAGACTCTATCTCTAGAATAATAATAATAATAATAATCAGTGTAATTAACGAGACTTAAGAGTGATATTGTCTTATACAGTGTTGTATAAGATTGATGATGGGAAAATAGTCCATTTTCAAAGAGTGGCCCAGGAAATTTTGGTTAAATGTATTAACATAAAGGAAAAATGTGACACCTGGTTGACAGCAAAATTGACTGAAAACTGATAGTGGCCCTAGAGTCTGTCTCCTCTTTGCCTTGTTGGACAGAGTTGTCTCTGTAAGGCAGGTCTGAAGATTGGCACGGAGTGGTCCTGATGAGAAGGATGGCCTCACGTGGCCAGATGGCAGCACAGGGTGAGTGGTTACCTGGGGCAGAAAGAGAAAAATGGTTTCCTGAGTGTCGGAGGCTGGGTGTGTACATTGTCCTCTTCAAGATACATGTCAGTGACGTTAACGAAATTGCAGAAAGGATGTAATGTTGTACCACTTCATGAATGGTCTAAGAACTCAAAATAGGTAGACTTTCACACTTCCCCTTGTGTCATGGACTTTATGCTGTGGTTGTCATATGTTGTACTTTTACATATATCATAAATGCTAGATTCTATCTCACTTTTATTTAAATAGTCAATTATATTCTAGAGAGAGTTAACCAACAAAAATATCTTCTCTCTTTACCTATGTGGTTGCATTGGTGTTCTTTACTTTTTGTGTAGATCCATATTTCCATCTGGTATTATTTTCCTTCCACCTAAAGGGCTTCCTTTAATATTTCTTGCATTGCAGGTCTGCTGTTGATTAACTCTTTCAGCTTTTTTTTTTTTTTTTAAAGTATTCATTTTAGGTTCATTTTGAAAAGGATACCTTTGCTAGGTGTAGAATTCTAGGTCGACAGCACTTTATTTAAAGATGTTGCCCCACTGTCTTCTCTCTTGCATTGTTCCCAGCACCGCCTCTGCCGTCACCGGTGCCTTTGTGCCTCTGCCGTTTCCTCTGACGGCTTTTCAGATTTTCTCTTGATTACTGGTTTTAGCAATTTAATTGTGATGTACTGGCCAGGCATGGTGGCTCACGCCTGTATTCCTAGCACTTTGGGAGGCCAAGGTGGGCAGATCACCTGAGGTCAGGAGTTCAAGACCAGCCTGGCCAACATGGTGAAACCCCATCTCTACTAAAAATACAAAAAAGTTAGCCGGGCGTGGTGGTGGGTGCCTGTAATCCCAGCTACTCGGGAGGCAGAGACATGATAATTGCTTGAACCCGGGAGGCGGGGTTTGCAGTGAGCTGAGATCACACCACTGCACTCCCACCTGGGCGACAGAGCAAGACTCCATCTCAAAAAAAAAAAAAAAAAATCATGATATACCTTGCTGTCATTGCTACCATATTTCTTATGCTTGGGGTTCATTAATGTTCTTCATCTGTAGCTTTCTTACATCAAATAGTCATTATGTCTACAAATATTTTTTCTGCGCCAATCTCTTTTTCCTCTCCTTTTAGAGACTCTGATGAAACAAATGTCAGATATTTTGATATTGTCCAAAAAGTCCCTGAGGCTCTGTTCATTTTTTCAGCCTTTCAATCATGCTATTCTGCAGATTAATGATTCTACTGATCTGTCTGTACATTCATTATCTTCTGTCATCCACATTCTGCTATTGAGCCCGTCCTGTGAGTATTCTATTTATTATATCTATATTTTTTTGAGACAGGGTCTTGCTCTGTTACCCAGGCTCTCGAGTGCAGTGGAGCAATCATAACTCACCATAGCCTTAAACTCCTGGGCTTAAGTGATCCTCCTGCCCTAGCCTCCCAAGTGGCTAGGACTACAGGCATACACCACCACAGCTGGCTAACATTTTAATTTTTTGTAGAGATGGGAGTCTGGCTATGTTGCCCTGGCTGGTCTCCAACTCCTGAGACCAAGTGATCCTCCTACCTCGGCTTACCAAAATATTAGGATTACAGGTGTGAGCCACTGTGCCTGGCCTATATTTCTTATTTCTAAAATTTCCTTGTTTTTTTTTTTTCAAAAGTTTATATTTCTTTGCTGAGAACTTGTGTGTTTCCACTCGGGAGTGCTGGCCTTCTTGTGAAGTGAGTGTCCGATGATTGCCACCCTGAGCCACCAGAGGTTGGTGCCTGCTGATTGTTGTTTCCCTTGGCAGTCAATCTGGTTTTCCTGGGCCCATGTGTGCTGAGTAACTTTGGACTCACTCTGGATATTTTGATGTTATGTTGCGAGATTCTGGTTTCTGTTAACATTCTCTAGAGAGTGTTGGTTGGTGTCATTTGTCTTAGCAGGCAGTCGGTACCTCCATGAGGTCCGGCCCTCATGTTCTGCCTTGCGATCTGTGGGTGGCAGTGGCCGTGTGAGCTCAGGCTCCGGGCCCTCGATGCTGCCTGGGGCCTGTTCTGCATCTGCTTAGCTTGGGGCGAGTCAGGGGCTTGTGTTGGTTCATGAACCAGCTCTTTCTTTTCAGAATTTCCCTCACAGTTACCAATTTCTAGGGCCTCCTTCCCCGTGTTCCTCTGGCCAGTAGTTTCTCTTGGAGACATTGGTGTGCAGTAATGTGGAATTGGGATACCTTGAGAATAAAACAAGTAAGGGAGAAAAAAGATGGAGATTTTCCTCACACAGTCTTTGGACCACAGCTCCCATCTCCCAGTTCCTCTGGCTTCAGGTGCAGGTTTTCTCTCAGGGTTTAAGGTCACCACACTGCTGTTGCTGTTGCTGGGTGCAGCCCCAAGATCAGAGCTGACCTTGGGGCCCAGTGAGGAAAGAAAAGAAAAACAATGGGGATTCCCCACACTTTCTGGTTTAAAGGGTGCCTCTTCCCGCTTCTCTGGCTTGAAAGAGGAAGTCTGTCCTGGAGATTCTGGCATCTGCACCTGTCACAAAGTCATCTTGAGGTCAACACAGAGAGACACAGAGAGAAAAAAGACAAGAAAGTCCTGGTGATTCTGTTTTTCAGGTGTTTGACTTCTCCCCCCTGCTGCTGGGCCTCATCCAGAATCTCTAGTTGTGATCAGTAGGAGAGAGAGGCTGTGGCGGGCCTACTCCATCCTGTCCAGCACCAGCACCAGAAGTGTCAGAAGTGACTTTTATACTTAAAGGACTAAGCTCCAGTTCTTACAGAAATGTGCTTATGTAGATAAACCAGTTCCTCAGTGGTGCTTCTTAAATTTTTAATCCAGAAAATAAAGATATTTTCAGGATTGGGGTAAAGGGCTTCACAATTTTTCACTTTTTTTAAGAGACAGGGTCTTGCTCTTGTTGCCCAGGCTGGAGTGCAGTGGCGCAATCACAGCTCACTGCAGTGTCCAACTCTTGGGCTTAAGCGATCCTCCCACCTTGGCCTCCCGAGTTGCTGGGACTATAGGTGCACACCACCGTGCCCGGCGTTTTTTATTTTTTTATTTTTGTCGAGATGGGGACTCGCTATGTTGCCCAGGCTGCTGTTCACAAATTTTAATGAATTTTTTTTTTCATTTCTAGTGCTTTAAGTCAGAAGCCAAATGAGAAACCTCTTAGATTGGCTGAGAAGAAAGAATATGATGAGAAGAATAGCTGTGTGAAGTAAGAATTTTTTCCTTGCCCTGAATTGTGTATTGAAATCATTATAATAAAATTATAAACAGAGAAATCTACACATTTTATTATTAATTTCAAACCTGTATTCTCATCAAAAAATAAATGTACAGTATATCTCTTGTAGGGGTTTGAGGTTAATTTTTTCTTTTCCATCCACTTGGGCACATTTTTCTGTTTAAAGCTTTGTTCCAGTGTAAGTAGACATTTTCTGCCTCGCCTTCTGGATTCTCTTGGTGAAGTGAACAGTGTCACAAATCGAATTAGATACAGTTGATCTTTTGGGGCTGTTGATGTTCTTTGGGTTGGTCTTTGCTTGCTTTCCAGTTCTCTGAGGCAACACTGCCAGAGAAACTGAGTGGTTTGCCTTGATTTTATACTTGTGTAATCTATAAAATATTGACATACCAATTTTCGTTTTGAGACAAGGTCTTCCGCTGTCATTTAGACTGGAGTGCAGTGGTGCAGTCACAGCTCACTGCAGCTTTGACCTCCTGGGCTCAAGTGATCCTCCCACCTCAGCCTCCCAAGTAGCTGGGACCATAGGCATGCACCACCATAACTGATTTTTACATATATATATATATATATATTTTTTTTTTTTTTTTTTTTTTAGGATGAGGGTCTTGCTATGTTACCCAGGCTGGTCTCAAAGTCCTGGCCTCAAATGATTCTCCTACCTCTCTGCCTTTCAGAGTGCTGGGATTGCAGGCATGACCACAGCTCCCAGCCTCACGCCATTTTTATACTTTTTACCATATTGGCCTCAACAGTTTTACATTCCAAGTAACTGTAGCTTCCCTGGAGCTCCCAGAGTGACAAAGTGTGAGACAGGTCAGAGGTGGGGAGGTCCTGCTGTTTCCACTGGTTGGCCTTGGGGGTTGGAGCCAGGGCGTGGACTCTGCAGCCATGTGGGCTTCCCAGCTTCCCAGAGGCCGTGCTGATGGCCTGCCAGGGCTTCTTACCCCACAGGACACCACCCAGTATTTCAAGGGTGAGGCTTTGAAAGCTTCCACAAGCCCACAGAGTTGGGGATGGCTGTTGATGCACCTAACTGACACCCCTCTCCCAGGGCAACCTCAGCCCTAATACCCAAAGGTTTTGCTGTCACAGTGGTTATTTTCCTTGGAATAGAAGGCCTTACATTATCCACACAGCTTATTTCTTTCTTTTATTATTTTAAATTATAACCTGGCAAATTAACCCTGGAATAGTCTTTTTTCTTTCTTTCTTCCTTCCTTCCTTTCTTTCTTTCTTTCTTTCTTTTTCTTATTTTTTTAATTTTTTTTTTAATTGGAGACGGAATCTGGCTCTGTCACCCAGGCTAGAGTGCAATGACGTGATCTTGGCTCACTGCAACCTCCACCTCCTGGGTTCGAGCAATTCTGCTGCCTCAGCCTCCTGAGTAGCTGGAATTAGAGGCACCTGCCACCTCGTCCAGCTAATTTTTGTATTTTTAGTAGAGATGGGGTTTTGCCATGTTGGCCAGGCTGGTCTCGAACTCATGACCTCAGGTGATCTGCCCACCTTGGCTTCCCAAAGTGCTAGGATTACAGGCGTGAGCCACTGTGCCCGGATGACCCTGGACTATTCTATTCCCTTTTATTTTCGTATTAAAAAGTTCTGTCTTGTCTTCTGTTGTGTTAAAATGCCCTTACTTAGAACCCACTGATTGAACAACATCAGTTATCCTGTCAGTCTCCTGTGGGTTTCAGGGAACTTTGAGGTAGTTCAAGATTAAACATCAAAGAAGGCTTTGAGTTCCTTAAGGACACGGGGATGACCTGGTGATCCTGGGACCCTCCCCCTTGACTGAGCAGAGGTCCTGCATTGGCTGCACTGCGTCCAAAGCCTGGGGAACCCTGTGCTGTCATTTCTGGTGAGATAGCCAAGGCAGCCTGGAGGAGAGGCACCCTTTCCTTAAGGATGGCCAGTCAGGGACCCGCATTGCTGCATCCCCAAACCTCACTTGGGACTGTGATAACAACTGTCATGATGTGGACAGAGGGGCACAAGGACCTTGGCTCGTTGCCAGGGGCCAGGTGTCTCACTAGCCTCCTCTGTGTGACACCTGTGGTTTTCTTTTCCTGTCTTTTTGTCTCGCTGATGGAGTTGCTCAAGCCTGTAAGTACCAGTAAGCAGTTGTGTTTCTTTCTCCTCGGGCCTGTTTCTTCATATAACTCATTTGGAAACCCCCAAGTTGCAGTCCATTCTGGAAGAGGTCACCCCAGATGCAGTCTGTCCCATTCCAGGATCACATACCACCAGGATCCCCTTGGGAATCCTGGATACTTGGGTAGCAGAGGAAGTGGCAGGGCCCACACCCAGGTTTAAGGGCTCTCCCAGTGAAATTCTCTCTCTTAATCTTTGGGTGTTCAAGAGAAACTGCTCTGTTCTGCTAAGGGTTTCTGGAGGTGGCAAGGCAGCCTGGATTGGGCTGAGATCATGTTTCTAAGCTGGTGCCAGATTCCACCCAGCCCGTGGAAATATGCTAGATGGTGGGTGAGTATCAACTGTGTGTGTTGACCCTCACAGCATTATTTTCAGGAGGATTTTGGACTTTGACAATGCAGCCATATGTGCTGCGGGGAGTACTTTCTTAACTGGTGAAGACGTCCTGAGCATAGGAGGGTGGAGTGGTGCCTGCTTGCCACTCACGTCATCTCTGATATTTAAGGTACCCTGGAGCTCTCTCTGCAGTTCTTTTCTTTCCATCTTCTGTGTCCCTCGTGCCTACTGTGATATTCATTCTTTATTATTCTGTTGTCTTCCTTTAAACATTTTAACATCAGCCTACTTTGTACTGCCCACTGATTGACGATGGAAAATTCTCCAAATATGCCCATTCTTTTTTTTTTTTTTTGAGACGGAGTCTCGCTCTGTCGCCCAGGCTGGAGTGCAGTGGCGCAATCTCGGCTCACTGCAAGCTCTGCCTCCTGGGTTCACGCCATTCTCCTGCCTCAGCCTCCCGAGTAGCTGGGATTATAGGCGCCTGCCACCACACCCGGCTAATTTTTTTTTTTGTATTTTTAGTAGAGACGGGGTTTCACCATGGTCTCGATCTCCTGACCTCGTGATCCGCCCGCCTCGGCCTCCCAAAGTGCTGGGATTACAAGTGTGAGCCACCGTGTCCGGCCTTTTTTTTTTTTTGAGACAGAGTCTCGCTCTGTAGCCCAGGCTGGAGTACAGTGGTACAAGCTCGGCTCACTGCAACCTCCGCCTCTCTGGTTCAAGTGATTCTCCTGCCTCAGCCTCCCGAGTAGCTGGGATTACAGGCACACGACACCATGCCCAGCTAACTTTTTTGTATTTTTAGTAGAGACGGGGTTTCGCCATGATGGCCGGGCTGGTCTCGAACTCCTGACCTCAGGTGATCTGCCTGCCATTAGCTTCCCAAAGTGCTGGGATTACAGGCATGAGCCACTGCACCTGGCCCGAATATCCACATTCTTTGTGATACCGTTTCAATGTCAGAGTCTGAACAGCAGTGCATGTCGAAGCCTGGACTGAAATGCCCTTCACACAGGCTGCTGAGTCCTGGGTCGGACACTGTCCTTCCAGACCCGAGCCCTCTGCCAAAGAAGGGCCACAGTGAGTGGTGAGGACACGGCTCTGTTGTACAACCCTTCCTCCTCCCTCTTGAAATCACACCCACACTTCTGTTCTTCCCATGACCCCACTCTCCCTGCGTCATGATTCCGGTGAGATGAGTGTGCATTGTCCCCGGGCTGTGAGCAGGTGAGTGCTGCGGGGCTCTGCAGTCACACAGCACAGCTGCTTCTCTGTTCTCACATAGCCTTTTGGTTTACCTGAAGTTAATAATTATCTTGTTTTTCTCTTTCCTTGGGTTTGTTTTTTTTTAATGGGGTCTCACTGTGTTTCCTAGGCTGGTCTCAAACTTCTGGCCTCAAGCAATCCTCCTGCCTCAACCTCCCGAGTAGCTGGGACTACTGTGTGCCACCATGCCTGGCTCACTTCCCTAAGTTTTTAATCTATCTTTTTTTTTTTTTTTTTTTTTGAGATGGAGTCTCGCTCTGTTGCCCAGCCTGGAGTGCCGTGGTGCGGTCTCGGCTCACTGCAAGCTCCACCTCCCAGGTTCATGCCATTCTCCTGCCTCAGCCTCCCGAGTAGCTGGGACTACAGGCGCCCACCATCACGCCTGGCTAATTTTTTTGTATTTTTAGTAGAGACAGGGTTTCACCATGTTATCCAGGATGGTCTTGATTTCCTGACCTCAAGATCCGCCCACCTCGGCCTCCCAAGTGCTGGGATTACAGGTGTGGGCCACCGCGCTTGGCCGTTTTTAATCTATCTTAAAGATTCATCCCCAGAATTCTCCTCTGTTGTCTAAACTGAGGTTCTCACTTGTGTGTCTTTGGACATCCCTCCAGACCCTTCCTGCCTGCTTTGGTCTGTGCCTGATACGTCCCGTGTTCATTGTCACCAACATCCTGAGATTCTCTGCATCTTTCTTGAATTAAATCTCCTCTTTTCCAGATCATCCATCTTCTTCTTACTTGGTTTACTCCCTTGTTTTGGTGGAGAGCATCCTTTAGTAGCTTTCTAGGAAGGGAGACACAAAACATAAATTTTTTAGAGACTTTGCATAAATGCTTTTAGACTATCTTCACACTTGATCAATAGTTTGGATATAAATTTTGAAGACATTTCTACTTCTAGTTTCTAGTGTAGAGACGTCCACTCTATTCTGATTTCTTATTCTTTATATATGACTCCTTTCCTTTTCTCTCTCTCTCTCTGGAAGCTTATAGGATCTTCCTTTGTTGCCAGTGTTTGGAAGTTTCCTGATGTTGTGCCTTGGCGTGGTTCTATTATTATGCTTGTCATTCAGTGGACCCTTCCAATGTGTAGCCTTGTGTCCCTTACCCCTGGGAAATTCTCTTGACATTTTCGTTGTTCTCTTGTGTTCCGTGTTCTCTGTCTTCTTTTAAGAACCTCTGTGATTCATATGTTGAACCTCCGGAATTGGTCGAGTAATTTTATAAAATATATTTTTCTTCTTTTTTTTTTATTATACTTTAAGTTCTGGGTTACATGTGCAGAACGTGCAGTTTTGTTATGTAGGTATACGTGTGCCATGGTGGTTTGCTGCACCCATCAACCCGTCACCTACATTAGGTATTTCTCCTATTGTTATCCCTCCCCTAGCCTCCCACCCCCACAAGCCCCAGTGTGTGATGTACCCC
The DNA here is from genome assembly GCF_028878055.3 of Symphalangus syndactylus. NCBI lineage: Eukaryota > Metazoa > Chordata > Mammalia > Primates > Hylobatidae > Symphalangus > Symphalangus syndactylus. The sequence goes on from NC_072435.2 coordinate 56,367,725, forward strand.
TCCCTGTGTCCATGCATTCTCATTGTTCAGCTTCCACTTAGGAGTGAGAACATGCAGTGTTTGGTTTTCTGATCTTGTGATAGTTTGCTGAGAATGATGGTTTCCAGCTTCATCCCTGTCCCTCCCTGCAAAGGACATGAACTCATCCTTTTTTATGGCTGCATAGTATTCCATGGTGTATATGTGCCACATTTTCTTAATCCAGTCTATCATTGATGGACATTTGGGTTGGTTCCAAGTCTTTATTATTGTGAATAGTGCCACAGTAAACATACGTGTGCATGTGTCTTTATTGTAGAATGATTTATAATCCTTTGGGTATATGCCCAGTCATGGGATTGCTGGGTCAAATGGTATTTCTGGTTCTAGATCCTTGAGGAATCACCACACTGTCTTCCATGATGGTTGAACTAATTTACATTCCCACCAACAGTGTAAAAGCATTCCTGTTTTTACACTGTATGTATACACATATGTATATATCCTCTCCAGCGTCTGTTGTTTCCTGACTTTTTAACAATCACCATTCTAACTGGCATGAGATGGTATCCCATTGTGATTTTGATTGCATTTCTCTAATGACCAGTGATGATGAGCATTTTTTCATATGTCTGTTGGTTACATAAATGCCTTCTTTTGCGAAGTGTGTGTTCATATCCTTTGCCCACTTTTTGATGGGGTTGTTTGCTTTTTTCCTGTAAATTTGTTTAAGTTCTTTGTAGATTTTGGATATTAGCCCTTTGTCAGATGAATAGATTGCAAAAATGTTCTACCATTCTGTAGGCTGCCTGTTCATTATGATGATAGTTTCTTTTGCTGTGCAGAAGCTCTTTAGTTTAATTAGATTCCATTTGTCAATTTTGACTTTTGTTGCCATTGCTTTTGGTGTTTTAGACATGAAGTCTTTGCCCATGCCTGTGTCCTGAATGGTATTGCCCAGGTTTTCTTCTAGGATTTTTATGGTCCTAGGTCTTATGTTTAAGTCTTTGATCCATCTTGAGTTTATTTTTGTAAAAGGTGTAAGGAAGGGGTCCAGTTTCAGTTTTCTGCATATGGCTAGCCAGTTTTCCCAACACCATTTATTAAATAGGGAATCTTTTCCCCATTGCTTGTGTGTGTCAGGTTTGTCAAAGATCAGACGGCGGTAGATGTGTGGCGTTATTTCTGAGGCCTGTGTTCTGTTCCATTGGTCTATATATCTGTTTTGGTACTAGTGCCATGCTGTTTTGGTTACCGTAGCCTTGTAGTAAAGTTTGAAGTCAGGTAGCGTGATGCCTCCAGCTTTGTTCTTCTTCCCCAAGATTGTCTTGGCTATGTGGGCTCATTTTTGGTTCCATATGAAGTTTAAAGTAGTTTTTTCCAATTCTGTGAAGAAAGTAGTGGTAGATTGATGGGGATAGCTTTGACTCTATAAATTACTTTGGGCAGTAAGACCATTTTCACGATATTGATTCTTCCTATCCATGAGCATGGAATGTTTTTCCATTTGTTTGTGTCCTCTCTTATTTTCTTTAGCAGTGGTTTGTAGTTCTCCTTGAAGAGTCCTTCACATCCCTTGTAAGTTGTATTCCTAGGTATTTTATTCTCTTAGTAGCAATTGTGAATGGGAGTTCACTCATGATTTGGCTCTCTGTTTGTCTGTTATTGGTGTATAGGAATGCTTGTGATTTTTACACATTGATTTTGTATCCTGAGACTTTGCTGAAGTTGCTTATCAGCTTAAGGAGATTTTGGGCTGAGATTATGGGGTTTTTGAAATATACAATCATGTCATCTGCAAACAGGGACAATTTGACTTCCTCTCTTCCTATTTGAATACCCTTTATTGCTTTCTCTTGCCTGATTGCCCTGGCCAGATACTGCCCTTTCTCTTGCCTGATTGCCCTGCCTTTCCAATACTATGTCAAATAGGAGTGGTGAGAGAGGGCATCCTTGTCTTGTGCCAGTTTTCAAAGGGAATGCTTCCAGTTTTTGCCCATTCAGTATGATATTGCCTGTGGGTTTGTCATAAATAGCTCTTATTATGTTGAGATACATTCCATCGATACCTGGTTTATTGAGAGTTTTTAGCATGAAAGGCTGTTGAATTTTGTCGAAGGCCTTTTCTGCGTCTACTGAGATAACCATGTGGTTTTTGCTGTTGGTTCTGTTTATATGCTGGATTACATTTATTGATTTGTATATGTTGAACCAGCCTTTCATTCCAGGGATGAAGCCGACTTGATCATGGTGGATAAGCTTTTTGATGTGCTGCTGGATTCGGTTTGCCAGTATTTTATTGAGGATTTTCGCATTGATGTTCATCAGGGATATTGGCCTAAAATTCTCTTTTTTTGTTGTGACTCTGCCAGGCTTTGGTGTCAGGATGATGCTGGCCTCATAAAATGAGTTAGGAAGGATTCCCTCTTTTTCTGTTGATTGAAATAGTTTCAGAAGGAATGGTACCAGCTCCTCTTTCTACCTCTGGTAGAATTCGGCTGTGAATGTCTGTTCCTGGACTTTTTTTGGTTGGCAGGCTATTACTGCCTCAATTTCGGAACCTGTTACTGGTCTGTTCAGAGATTCAACTTCTTCCTGGTTTAGTCTTGGGAGGATGTATGTGTCCAGGAGTTTATCCATTTCTTCTAGATTTTCTAGTTTATTTGCATAGGTGTTTATAGTATTCTCTGATGGTAGTTTGTATTTCTGTGGGATCAGTGGTGATATCCCCTTTATCATTTTTTATTGTGTCTATTTGATTCTTCTCTCTTTTCTTCTTTATTAGTCTTGCTAGCAGTTTATCTATTTTGTTGATCTTTTCAAAAAACCAGCTCCTGGATTCATTGATTTTTTTTTGAAGGGTTTTCTATGTCACTATCTCCTTCACTTCTGCTCTGATCTTAGTTATTTCTTGTCTTCTGCCAGCTTTTGAATTTGTTTGCTCTTGCTTCTCTAGTTCTCTTAATTGTGATGTTAGGGTGTCAATTTTAGATCTCTCCTTCTTTCTCTTGTGGGCATTTAGTGCTATAATGTGTCCCAGAGATTCTGGTATGTTGTGTCTTTGTTCACATTGGTTTCAAAGAACATCTTTATTTCTGCCTTCATTTCGTTATGTACCCAGTAGTCATTCAGGAGCAGGTTGTTCAGTTTCCATGTAGTTGTGTGGTTTTGAGTGAGATTCTTAATCCTGAGTTCTAATTTGATTGTACTCTGGTCTGAGAGACAGTTTGTTGTGATTTCTGTTATTTTACATTTGCTGAGGAGTGTTTTACTTCCGATTATGTGGTCAATTTTAGAATAAGTGTGATGTGGTGCTGAGAAGAATGTATATTCTGTTGATTTGGGGTGAAGAGTTCTGTAGATGTCTATTAGGTCTGCTTGGTCCAGAGCTGAGTTCAAGTCCTGGATATCCTTGTTAATTTTCTGTCTTGTTGATCTGTCTAATATAGACAGTGGGGTGTTAAAGTCTCCCATTTATTATTGTGTGGGAGTCTAGATCTCTTTGTAGGTCTCTTAAAAACTTGCTTTATGAATCTAGTTAGCTCTTCTTGTTGAATTGATACCTTTACTATTATGTAATGGCCTTCTTTATGTCTTTTGGTCTTTGTTGGTTTAAAGTCTGTTTTATCAGAGGCCAGGATTGCGACCCCTGCTTTTTTTTTTTTTTTTTTGCTTTCCATTTGCTTAGTAGATCTTCCTCCATTCCTTTATTTTGGGCCTATGTGTGTCTTTGCATGTGAGATGGGTCTCCTGAATACAGCACACCGATGGGTCTTGACTCTTTATCCAATTTGCCAGTCTGTGTCTTTTAATTGGGGGCATTTAGCCCATTTACATTTAAGGCTAATATTGTTATGTGTGAATTTGATCGTGTCATTATGATGCTAGCTGGTTATTTTGCCCATTAATTGATGTAGTTTCTTCACAGTATCGATGATCTTTACATTTTGGCATGTTTTTGCAGTGGCTGGTACCGGTTGTTCCTATCCATGTTTAGTACTTCCTTCAGGAGCTCTTGGAAGGCAGGCCTGGTGGTGACAAAATCTCTCAGCATTTGCTTGTCTATAAAGGATTTTATTTCTCCTTTACTTATGAAGCTTAATTTGGCTGGATATGAAATTCTGATTGAAAATTCTTTTCAAGAATATTGAATATTGGCCCCCACTCTCTTCTGGCTTATAGAGTTTCTGCAGAGTGAACCACTGTTAATCTGATGGGCTTCCCTTGGTGGGTAACCTGACCTTTCTCTCTGGGTGCCCTTAACATTTTTTCCTTCATTTCAACCTTGGTGAATCTGACAATTGTGTGTCTTGGGGTTGCTCTTCTCGAAGAGTATCTTTGTAGTGTTCTCTGTATTTCCTGAATTTGAATGTTGGCCTGCCTTGCTAGGTTGGGGAAGTTCTCCTGGATAATATCCTGAAGAGTGTTTTCTGGCTTGGCACCATTCTCCCCATTGCTTTCAGGTACACCAATCAAAAGTAGATTTGGTCTTTTCACATAGTCCCTTATTTCTTGGAGGCTTTGTTCATTTCTTTTTACTCCTTTTTCTTTAATCTTGTCTTCTCACTTTATTTCATTAATTTGACCTTCAATCACTGATATCCTTTCTTCCACTTGATCGAATTGGCTGTTGAAGCTTGTGCATGCATCACGAAGTTCTAATACTGTGGTTTTCAGCTCCATCAGGTCATTTAAGCTCTTCTCTACACTGGTTATTCTAGTTAGCCATTCATCTAACATTTTTTCAAGGTTTTTAGCTTCCTTACGATGGGTTAGAACATGCTTCTTTAGCTCAGAGAAGTTTGTTATTACCGACCTTCTTCTGAAGCTTACTTCTGTCAACTTATCAAACTCATTCTCTGTCCAGTTTTTTTCTGTTGCTGACGAGGAGTTGTGTTCCTTTGGAGGAGGAGAGACGTTCTGGTTTTTGGAATTTTCAGCCTTTCTGCTCTGGTTTCTCCCCGTCTTTGTGGTTTTATCTACCTTTGCTCTTTGATGTTGGTGAGCTACAGGTGAGGTTTTGGTGTAGATGTCCTTTTTGTTGATGTTGATGCTATTCCTTTCTGTTTGGTAGTTTTCCTTCCAACAGACAGGCCCCTCAGCTGCAGGTCTGTTGGAGTTTGCTGGAGGTCCACCCCAGACCCTGTTTCCCTGGGCAGAGGCTGCAGAACAGCAAATATTGCTGCCTGATCCTTCCTCTGGAAGCTTCATCCCAGAGGGACACCCGCCTGTATGAGGTGTCTGTCAGCCCCTACTGGGAGATGTCTCCCAGTCAGGCTACACATGAGTCAGAGATCCGCTTGAGGAGGCAGTCTGTCCATTATCAGAGCTCATGTGCTGTGCTGGGAGAACCACTGCTCTCTTCAGAGCTGTCAGGCAGGGACGTTTAAGTCTGGAGAGGCTGTCTGCTGTCTTTGGGTCAGATATGCCCTGCCCCCAGAGGTGGAATCTAGAGAGGCAGTAGGCCTTGCTGAGCTGCGGTGGGCTCCGCCCAGTTTGAGCTTCCCTGCTGCTTTGTTTACACTGTGAGCGTAGAACCGCCTACTCAACCTCAACAATGGTGGACACCCCTCCCTGCACCAAGCTCCCATGTCCCAGGTCCATCTCAGACTGCTGCGCTAGCAGCGAGCAAGGATCCGTGGGTGTGGGATCCACCGAGCCAGGCACAGGAGAGAATCTCCTGGTCTGCAGGTTGTGAAGACTGTGGGAAAAGTGCAGTATTTAGGCAGGAGTGTGTACTGCTCCTCCAGGTACAGTCAGTCACGGCTTCCCTTGGCTAGAAAAGGGAAATCCCCCAACCCCTTGTGCTTCCCAGGTGGGGCGACACCCCACCCTGCTTCAGCTCACCCTCCATGGGCTGCACCCACTGTCCAACCAGTCCCAGTGAGATGAACCAGGTACCTCAGTTGGAAATGCAGAAATCACCCATCTTCTGCGTCGATCTCGCTGAGAGCTATAGACTGGAGCTGTTCCTATTTGGCCATCTTGGAAGTGCCTGCTCTTTTTTTAATCTCTTTGTCTTTTTGCTTTACTTTTTTTCTTTTTTTTTTTTTTTTGTTTTTTTGAAATGGAGTCTCGTTCTTTTGCCCATGCTGGAGTGCAGTGGTGCGATGTCGTCTCACTGCAACTTCTGCCTCCTGGGTTCAAGTGATTCTCCTGCCTCACTCTGGGATTATAGGTGCCTGCCACCACACCTGACTAATTTTTGTATTTTTAGTAGAGACAGAGTTTCACTATATTGGCCAGGCTGGTCTCAAACTCCTGACCTCAAGTGATCTGCCTGCCTCGGCCTCCCAAAAGGCTGAGATTATAGGTGTGAGCCACCACACCCAGCCTGCTTTACTTTTTGGAATGATTTTACAATTTTGTCCTCTACTCATTTTATTGTGTTTTTTATGTCTAATATCACGTTTTTAATTTGCAAGGGTTTTCCTTTTGTTCTCTTTTCTCTTTCTGATAGTGTCCTGTCCTCGTTTCACATATACAGTAGTTTCTCTCATTTCTCTAAGGAGACTAATGATTTTGGTCGGGGAGTTTTCTTCTCCCTACACTGTTTCTTTTTTTGCAGGGTGCATTACTCGGTTTTTAAGGTTGGAGGCTTTCCTTAGACGTCATGCGGTCCTCGACTGTCTGCCTGTATTTCTTTTTTTTTTTTTTTTTTGAGACAGAGTCTCGCTCTGTCGCCCGGGCTGGAGTGCAGTGGCGCAATCTCGGCTCACTGCAAGCTCCGCCTCCCGGGTTCACGCCATTCTCCTGCCTCAGCCTCCGAGTAGCTGGGACTACAGGCGCCCGCCACCGCGCCCGGCTAATTTTTTGTATTTTTTAGTAGAGACAGGGTTTCACCGTGGTCTCGATCTCCTGACCTCGTGATCCGCCCGCCTCGGCCTCCCAAAGTGCTGGGATTACAAGCGTGAGCCACCGCGCCCGGCCTGTCTGCCTGTATTTCAACGTAGAGGCCCAGTGAGCTGGTGAGGGTCTCTGAGTGTACCAAGCCTGTGGGCTGTGGGTCTCACTGGGGAGCGAGCTGCTGTGAGTGCAGGGACCTCTGAATTCCGTCCAGATGCCCAAGGGAAGACTTCTCCTGTCTCTCGCCCCCGGGGCTAAAGACCTGCCTGTGTCCTGGGAGCTGAGTGGGAGGCACAGGCTGGGTCTCACCGTCCTGTGTGTGCTTAGCCTCCCTCTTTTCAGTTCAGCACTGTTTGCAGCTAGGCCTACAGCCCCGAGTCCTGAGAGTTCTGCTTTATCCTCTCCAGAGAATCAGCCCCTGGCCTTCCTAGGGTTGGGGTGAGTGGCAGTCTGGTGTGGAGCAGTGTAAGGTGATGCAGAGGTTCCCCCCTCTGCCACACTGCTGCAGCCAGGGAGCCTGCCCCTAATTCCTAAGCTTTCTGAAGGTCGTTCTCTGCAGATAGGGTCAGGCTCCCATGGCTGGCTCAGATTCAACTGTCTTGGGGCTGTTACCAGTTTGTCCATCTGTTTTTTAGCTTCCAACATTCTGTTCTGGAATATTGTCTCTAAAACATAGCTTTTTTGAAATATAATTCATGTGCCCTTTTTTCAAACGTACAATTCAGTGATTTTTAGTGTATTCACAGAGTTTGCAACCACACAAGTAAGTCCATTTCCATTAGTGGTCACTCTCCATTTTCCTCCCTCCACATCCTTTGGTAGCCAGCTGTCTGCTTTCAGTCTCTATGGGTTTGCCTGTTCAGGACATTTCATATCGATGGGATCATACGGTGGGTGGGCCTTGGTGACGCTGGTTTCACTGCGCACAGTGTTTCCAAGGCTCACCTCTGCCATATCATAAACGAGCACAGCATGCCTTTTCATGACTGACTTATATTCCGTTGCATTCATGGAGCGCATTTCATGTACCCATTCATCAGCTGATGACAGTTGGGTCTTGTGGCTTTTGCATTTAAAAATCTATTTACAGGGCCGAGCGCAGTGGCTCACGCCTATAATCCCAGCACTTTGGGAAGCCGAGGCAGGCGGGTCACCTGAGGTCAGGAGTTCGAGACCAGCCTGGACAACAATGGTGAAACCCTGTCTCTACTAAAAATACAGAAATTAGCTGGGTGTGGTGGTGGATGCCTGTAATCCCAGCTACTCGGGAGGCTGAGGCAGGAGAATCTCTTGAACCTGGGAGGCGGAGGTTATAGTGAGATCACGCCACTGTACTCCAGCCTGAGTAACAAGAGCGAAACTCCATCTCAAAAAAAAAAAGAAAAGAAAAAATGCATTTACAGGAATGGGGCTTTAGGAAGGAGTGCAGTTTGCCATGTGTGTAACCCACCATCTTTATCCTGGAGTCCCTGCCATGTCTGTGCCTTGTGACTTCTCTGTGACTGCCACTGGCCTTACCCATGTTGGGGTTGGGCTGGATCTAGAGGAAAGCAGTTTCAAATTTCTTCTCCTCTCAGCAGAGGTGGTTGTGGACAAGTCCTATCTGGTCTTGTTTTTCTCATCCATAAAATAAAGATAGTAAAGTACACTAGTGGTTCCTGAGCTTGGCTGGGTCCCCTCAGATACTCAGGGGGACCTGGGTGGCAGGGTTGTGGCAGCACAGGTACAGGCCCTCATGCCTCATAAATCAAGCAGAACAGAACAGGCAGTGGTTGTATAGCTGAGCCTTGGGCTGTGCAGCCCCTGCTATCTCTATCAAGGAAGAACTAAAAGAATAGCTCAACTGAGGAAACAGAAACACCTTTTTCTTCACATTCTTCTTTTAACTATCTTACAGATTACTGCAGTTTTTAAATCCTGATCCTTTGAGAGCTGACGGAATCTCTGATCTCCAGCAGGTATTACAGGCCCTAAAAAAAGTAAAATAAAAAGAGAGAAAAAACTGTTTATCCTTTAAATCCTCTCCTTCCTCCCTCCAGACTTGAGATTAGAAGAGAAACTCCTTAGATGGGGGACTTAACCTGAAGACATCCTTTGAGAAACGATCGAATGGATTGTTGCTTCTGAGCAATTGTTCCTTGCTTTTTGGATAATAAACGATCTTCCTTTTGGTAGTTTGGTGGTTTTTTTTTTCTTTTTTTTTTTTTTTAAGTAAGCATATATACCCAGGTGTTTACATTGAAATCTGTATTTTCTTCATTTCCATTAAGTTCTTGATCTCCTGTGCTGATGCCTCAGGGCAGACACTGGTTGTCTAATGCACACGTTCTCTCAGTTGCAGAAGCTGAAGGGCCTGCAGCCGCCCATGGCAGTGCTCCGGAACAAGATCGAGCCCTGCTTAACCATTGACTCGTCGCCGCTGTCAGAAGACCTGAAGAAGGTAAAAGTGCTCGTAAAACTGAATTTATCAAGAATGCCAACTTTTTCTAATAGAGAAGGATTTTGAAATAAATGGCTCTAAGGTTGCATTGTATAATTTCTTTGCTTTTGAAATTCTCTTTTTATTTGAGATTACAGGCATGAGCCACCACACTCGGCCTAATTTCTCATTTATTCTTAAATCCAAGTTAGCTTCTTAGAAGTGAGTGAGTGATTGTTTTGTGAGGCAGCCGCTGTGTAACTGTGAGCCCCTTCTGCAGTCAGGTTTCCAGGATGCCTGTGGACAGGGCTGTGGGAGGAGCAGCAGGCCACCAGGGCAATTGTAATGCACTCCCCCACCGTTCTTTTCAAAATTGTCTTACACACATATGGTTTCATTTGGAAAATTGATCATACATGTTTGTTTATCTACTTTTTTCCTGATTAAAAAGAGTTAAAAAAAATTTTTTAAGATAGGAAGATAAAACAACCAGGACAAATAGCGTGAGAGAGAAGTGGACAGATTCCACAGTCTTAGAAGATGAAAGCAGGAGACAGAGTGTGGCTGCCTCTTCAGGGAAGGTGTGCTTTGTGAGAGGAGCATGAACCACCAGCTCTGTCTTCTGAGCACCCACAGCCAGCTTGTATTGTTCTCAGCAGCAAGGTTGGAGGCTCTTTTTGGAGAAATTTGAATGGCTCTAGAGAAATGACCTTCAGATGATGCTATTTGGAATTCTCCCATGAACAGGGCCTGCTTGCCGCCTTGCCTTTCTGCAGTGAGGTGACACTCATGTGATGACAAGAGTCCCCAGAGCCTCCAGTTGGGCGTTAGTGTCTTGCTCTCCACCATGAACAGACATCAGGGATCATGGACATTTGAAGAAAGCCTTCACCTTAAAAAAAAAAAAAAAAAAAAAAAGACCAGGCTGGGTGCATTGGCTCACACCTGTAATCCCCGCACTTTGGGAGGCCGAGGCAGGCAGATCACGTGAGGTCAGGAGTTTGAGACCAGCCTGGCCAACATGGTGAAACCCCGTCTCTACTAAAAATACAAAAATTTGCCAAGCGTGGTGGTACATGCCTGTAGTCCCAGCTACTTGGGAGGCTGAGGCAGGAGAATCACTTGAACCCAGGAGGCGGAGGTTGCAGTGAGCTGAGATTGCACTACTGAACTCCAGCCTGGGCGATAGAGCAAGACTCCATCTCAAAAAAAAAAAAAGACTGAAACAAACTCTCAAGGAAACAGACAATGCAGTGAGGAGGAGAAAATGTTAGAGAATAAATGTCCCCAGAGAGAAGACATTGCATCTCTAACAGCTTACTGTTAAAGGGATGTAATGTTTTCTCCCTGGGGATATTGAAAATAGGATATTTTAAAAAGGAACAGGCAGAAAAAAAGGTTCTTGGAAGTTCAAAATATAGAAAAATGTAAAAATCACTAGTATGTTTGAGATATAAAAGAGAAGCTAACTCAGAAAGTAGAGGAAAAAGGCAAAGAGATGGAAATAGGAGGAAAAATTTTTGAGGGTCAGTTTGAGGTCCAGTATCTGAAAATGGGATTTCTAGGAAGAATGAAGGAAGATGGTAGGACATTTTCTGAAGATTAGCATAGGAACATTTTCTGGACCTAATGGACAAGAATTTCCGGATTAAGAGGGCCTGCCTATCACAGGCCCAGCACAACTGCTGAAGAAAGAGATTCTGAAGCATCTAAGTTGAGGGAATCTGAAGATTATGAAGGCTTCAAGAGAGATGAAACTGGTCCTACACACTGGACCAGGAATCAGAATGGCTTCAGATGTCTCCACAATGCACCAAATGAGCATTGATGTCAAAATTCTGATGAGGTCGGGCGTGGTGGCTCACACCTTTAATCTTAGCATTTTGGGAGGCTGAGGTGCGGATTGCTGAGTCAGGAGTTTGAGACCAGCCTGGGCAACATGGTGAAATCCTCTACTAAAATACAAAAAGTTAGCTGGGTGTGGTGGCACGTGCCTGTAGTCCCAGTCGCTTGGGAGGCTGAGACATGAGAATCTCTTGAACCTGGGAGGCGGAGGTTGCAGTGAGCCAAGATCGTGCCACTGCACTCCAGCCTGGGCACAGAACGAGACTGTCTCCGATAAAAATAATAATAATAATAATAATTCTGATGAAAAGCTCTTTCCAACCAGAGGTCCTTACTCAAACTGTGGATGGAGTGTGAGGGTAGAGTGAAGACATTTGCAGACATACAGAGTCTTAAGAAAACGTACTTCCCTTCCAACCTGTGTCAAGAAGATATTAAAATATGTTCTCTACCAAAACAAAGAAGTAACCCAAGAAAGATGACCACATGGGTTTGCAGACAAAGGGTGATGGTGAAGGATGATCCCAGGATAGTTGCTGAATACCAGGTGCAGAGCATGGCGGGTCCTGACTGCACCTAGGGCTCAGGACTTGAGAGGACCTCACAGAGCTCATGGTGCCGATGAGCTCAGCCATTTGGAAGATCCTATCCATGTGGGTGGAGAACTCTATTGGAACATTTGGGCTTTAGTGACAGTTACATAGAAAAATAAGCAAATAAAAGTCTATCTTTTAAAAAGCTTTACAAGTGAAGCTGATGGACTGGCAGTTTATTAGGAGAATGAGGAGGAAAAGCTGCATCTTTGATCCGGTGAACTTTAAGTTCCTGTCAATGGGCCATCTGTTGGATCCTTTTAATTTAGAAAATTAAAGCAAGAATCTTTTTTTTTTTTTTTTTGAGATGGAGTTTTGCTCTTGTTGCTCAGGCTGGAGTGCAATGGCATGATCTCGGCTCACCACAACCTCTGCCTCCCAGGTTCAAGTCATTCTTCTGCCTCAGCCTCCTATGTAGCTAGGATTACAGGTGCCTGACACCACGCCTGGCTAATTTTCTATTTTTAGTAGAGACGGGGTTTCTGCATGTTGGTCAGGCTGGTCTTGAACTCCCAACCTCAGGTGATCTGCTCGTCTTGGCCTCCTAAAGTGCAGGGATTACAGATGTGAGCCAGCCGCCGTGCCTGGCCTTTTTTTTTTTTTTGAGATGGAGTCTCGCTCTGTCACCCAGGCTGGAGTGCAGTGGTGCAATCTTGGCTCACCGCATCCTCTGCCTCCTGTGTTCAAGTGATTCTCCTGCCTCAGCCTCCGGAGTAGCTGGGATTATAGGCATGCACCACCACACCTGGCTAATTTTGTATTTTTGGTAGAGATGGGGTTTCACCATGTTGGCCAGGCTGGTCTCGAACTCCTGACCTCAGGTGATCCACCCACCTTGGCCTCCCAAAATGCTGGGATTACAGGCATAAGCCACCGCACTCTGCCTAGCAAGAATCTTTTAATGGGAGTCTTAATAGGAGAAAAAGCAACAGTCTTTTAATAGGAGGTTGCTACTGAGAAAATATTTGGGGAAACTTAACAAGTTAGGGCTTGGAAAATACTGGGTTTGGCAATGTGTAGTGCTTATTGGGGTGAAATGAACCATGCAGTGGAGTTTTTGTTAGTTTTCTCTACCTTATTTTGGTTTCTGGTTGTTTCTGTTTTGTAGGCTCTTCAAAGAAATAAGTTTCCAGGCCCCAGCCACACTGAATCTTACTCTTGGCCTCCCATAGCACGTGGCTGTGATGTGGTTGTCATTTCTCACTGTGAAAGCAACCCTTTGCTCTACCTCCTACCAGTGTTGACAATTTTGCAAACAGGAGCCTGCTACAAGTCATTACCAAGTAGAAATGGAGTAAGTCAAAGACAGTTTTGCCTCACAACCAAATGGGTTAAATATTTATTTTAAAATTATACACCTCACCTTTGGGGAAAGTCATCCATTACTCAGTTTGGTTTTCAAACTTCCAGGCCAGAAACTGTCCTATGGGAAAGTGTCCTTTCCCTGTTCCAATTACTGATGCTCTCATACTGATTCTCGCCTGGAGCCGCTAGTTGTGGGCCATTGGCTGAGGCTTTTAGAAATGGATATTGAGGCCGGGCACAGTGGCTTATGCCTGTAATCCCAGCACTTTGGGAGGCCGAGGCAGGTGGATCATCTGAGGTCAGGAGTTCAAGACCAGCCTGGCCAACATGGTGAAACCCCATCTCTACTAAAAACAGAAAAATTAGGTGGGCGTGGTGGCATGCCTGTAATCCCAGCTACTTGGGAGGCTGAGGCAGGAGAATCACTTGAACCTGGGAGGCGAAGGTTGCAGTGAGCCGAGATCATACCATTGTGTTCCAGCCTGGATAACAAGAGCAAAACTCCGTCTCAGGAAAAAAAAAAAAAAAAAAAGGATATCGAGTGTCTAAAACGCTGTCACGGACCTGAGTCTATCTAACCATCACAGTAGCAGCATGAGATGGGCATTGTTCTCACCATTTCATGGAGGAGAAAATGAGGCTCAGGAAGAGTTACTGGGGTAAATTTCCCGCTGACAGGGCTAGGAGTGGGGTTGAAGTCTGAGCTTCCGCTGCCTTGTCCCGTGCTCTGCCAGTCATTTCCTAGCTCCCCACCCTGCTTCATAATCCTTCTTAACTTTTCCCATGTGGGAAAACCTCAGAATAACTGTATTAAGTCTGTTCTAGCATTGCTATAAATACCTGAGGCTGGGTAATTTATAAAGAAGAGAGGCTTAACTGGCTCATGGTTCTGCAGGCTGGAGCGGAAGCATGATGCTGGCATCTGCTGGCTTCTGTGGAAGCCTCAGGAAACTCACAATCATGGCAGAAGTCTAAGGGGGAGCAGGTGTGACACATGGCTGGAGCAGGAGCGGGGGAGGTGCCACATACCTTTAAACACTAGATCTCAGAAGAACAGCACCAAGAGGACAGTGCTAACCCATTCATGAGAAACTGCCCCCATGATCCATTCACCCCCCACCAGCCTCCACCTCCAACACTGGGGATTACATTTAATATGAGATTTGGGTGGGGATGCAGAGCTAAACCGTTTCACCGAGAAAGAGGTGGTGGGAAAGAGAGGAGTGGTGTGAAGGTAAATGATGCAGGGCATGGCCTTGTGCTGCTGGTTTGTGGCTGTTAGGGGCCTGATGGGTGTGGAACCTGCATCTCGGGGCCTGGCACTGAGGGTGCTCCAGACGGGGCTCCACCAGTGAAAAACAGCAGTAAGAAGACATAGTGTTGCAGTTAGAAAAGATACTAGCTCATTTTTCTAACCATGCCATGCAGTTGTATGATTTCCCTTTAGAAAGTTGCATCTGTTGGCCGGGCGCAGTGGCTCATGCCTGTAATCAGCACTTTGGGACGCCGAGGCAGACGGATCATGAGATTGAGATCGAGACTATCCGGGCCAACATGGTGAAACCCCGTCTCTACTAAAAATACAAAAATTAGCTGGGCATGGTGGCACACGCCTGTAGTTCAGCTACTCGAGAGGCTGAGGCAGGAGAATCGCTTGAACCCGGGAGGCGGAGGTTGCGGTGAGGCAAGATTGCACCATTGCACTCCAGCCTGGGCAAGAAGAGCGAAACTCCATCTCAAAAAAAAAAAAAGTTGCGTCTGTTATTATGAATTGATTTAATCAAATTAATGGATATGTTTCTATCACCCAAATTACTTAACAGTAGACTAATGAGAAGCAACTGATGAGAAGTCGCTTATATTGAGGCCGAACCCAGGCTCGGGGCAGAAAGGGATGTCCAGGTCTCGTCCCTGTGGCCCCAGCTTTCTCCACGCCTCCATGGTCAGCCTGCTTTCAGGCCTGTGCCTGGAAGCTGGGCCCACCTGGATCTGTGTGAATGAAAGAGGAGCCTCGGTTTGTCTTCGGTTACTGGAGGGTGTGTGTCCAGGAAGGTGTCTGGCAGGCAGTGCAGCTTCAGGAGTTACCTGTGGGCTTGCAGAGGGCAGGGTTCAGAAGATAGTCTCCTAAGGAAGAGGAGTTCGTCTTTTTTTTTTTTTTTTTTTTTTGAGATGGAGTCTCGCTCTGTCACCCAGGCTGGAGTGCAGTGGCACGATCTCAGCTCACTGCAACCTCTGCCTCCCGAGTTCAAGCAATTCTCCTGTCTCAGCCTCCTGAGTAGCTGGGACTACAGGCACACACTACCACGCCTGGCTAATTTTTGTATTTTTAGTAGAGACGGGGTTTCACCATATTGATCAGGCTGGTCTCGAACTCCTGACATCAGGTGATCCACCCGCCTCAGCCTCCCAAAGTGCTGGGATTACAGGCGTGAGCCACTACACCCAGCCAGGGTTCGTCTTTTTTAAGGCCCCTTTCAGGAGGCATTTAGTTCATTCTTGTGCTTAGGATCTGTGCAGGGGATGTAGAGCCAGACTGCCTGCGTTCAAATCCTGTTGCTACCATGTATTAGCTGTGCAGCCTTGGGTAACTGACTTCAACTCTCTGTACCTCAAATTCGTCACCTATGAAATGAAGCATTGACAGCCTCTGCCCCGTAAGAGCATCTTAAGAGCTAAATGAATGAATACTTGTGAAGTGCTTCATTAAGACTCTCAGAAAATATGACTCAATGTGTCTAAATCTGTTTTAATGAAATTATATTGTCACTTTTCTGACCTGTATGATGGTTATAGCAGAAACTTACGGGGTGCTGCTTCTGTGCAAGGAGATGTTCTTGATGTTTCATATGTGGATGCTGAATTCCTAACTACTGTCTGGAGTCATTTGAATTTGTCTGTCTTCGCAGCCTCTCGCAGTCATTGTGTGCCCTGGGTGGAAGAAGGCCCAATTTATTTTTGAATTATTGGGAGAATATAGCATGTCCTCCAGGCCTCTTCATCCTGTGCTATTAACAATTGGGCTCCATAAAGAGGAAGCCAAAAATACAAAGCTTCCAAGGGGCTGTAAGTATCCTTTTCAAGCGGCTATAAAAGTTAAAGTATCCTTTTCATTGTCTTCCCTACAGAAGACGGTGGAGCCTGGCTGGGTCTGGGTCTGCAGTGACATGGCTTATGTGATGACACACTCACAGTCACTAGTCCAGACCTACTTGTCAGCTCCTGACGGTTTTGATTACGAAGGCTTGATCTTGACTTACATCTGCTTCACTGAGAAAACTATGTCACTTCATTCATTTATCAACTATTTACTGAACACTTAAACTGTTTGTTAGATGCTGGGCATATGGGGTTGACTAGGACAGAAACAGTGTTTTTTACTTCATTAGAAGGCATTTCTAGAAAGTATGTGGACTCTTAGCAGAGGAAATCTTAAAAAAACCTGTGGAAAATTGAAAATGTTCACTTTTTCTTTTAAATGCAGGTGAAGTGATTGTTACGACCCCATACAGCCTGCTGAGGCTTCTCGCCTGTCAGAGCCTACTGTTCCTCAGGCTCTGCCACCTGATCCTGGATGAGGTAGAGGTGCTATTCTTGGAAGCCAATGAACAGGTGAGCGTGGCTTAAGGTCCTCACCCCTCAGAAGAGAGGTGTGATTAACATGCTAACTGATGGCAGGAAGGAGGAAAAGTGTCTGGTTGGGGAATACATTGGTTAATCTAAAAAAATTTTATGCTTTAACTTCTATAATTAAGAAGAAGAATGTGAAATTTCCTTCCCAATGTTAGAATTCTTTCTGAAGTGCAAACATTCTTTCCTAGAGATTTCCTAAAATACTTAAATTTTTTCTGATTACAGAAGTAATGATTTTTATTTTAGAAAATTTAAGACATGGAGAAGAGCACTTGAAAAACCCAGCCTGCACAGCCATAGTCTCAGAAGGGATACCTCTTACTATTTTGGAGTACTTGCTTCTTTTTCTTTGAATTATTGTGTTTGTTGATACATATAGTTAATAACATCAGGGGTGTGTTTTACAGGCCGTTTTATAGCCTGCATTGTGCAGGGCGCAGCAGTGTAAGGGCCACCGCTTCCTGTTCCACAGCCTGGTGGTTACTGGCCATATAGTATTCAGTTCTTTGGACATCACAGAATTTGTTTTACAACTGTCTTAATATTGGATATTCGACATAATTTGTATACGTGTGTGGCTATAGAACATGCATGCTTTTTGCACCTGTTTCCTTTAGGATGAATTCCTAGGAGGGGATTCATGGGTCAGAGGCTTTGAGCTCTTGTAAGGCTTTTCTTGGAAGCAGTGTCACACAATTACCAAGGGTATGCACTTGGGAGTAATGATGGCCCCAGTTTTGAGTCCAGGCTTTGTTACTGACTATGGGGCTGTGCAGGGTTCCTGAACTCCTTTGAAGTCTCAGGTTCTGATTTTTGTAAAACTAGTATCTAGGCATACTGCTCTGTGTAGCGTCCTTTCTGAAAGCATAACCTGATGTGCACTCCTGTCAGCCATGTGCCAGGCTTTCCACACCCCTGCCAGAGCAGGCTTGGCCCAGCTTTCTCTTCCAGTCTAACTGGCCAACAGTGGAATCTTGTCAGCCTAACTTATATTTCCTTGATTACTTTTTAGGTTGAACATTAATTCGTATTGATCATTTGTATTTGCTCTGAGTTGCTTGTTCACTTCCTTTTCTTATTTTCTGTTGGTAGGGTCATCTTTTGCTAATCAGTTTTTAGAAGTTTTTATGCAAGAACATTAATCTCATGTTAGTTTGTTATACATATTTACCAAGATGTTGCTTGTGCTTTAGTTTTGTTTATAATGGAGATTGTAGGATATTTGTTGACTTTAAACTTGACATTTTCTCCTATTTAGTTTTTGCCTTTTTTTTTCTTTTTTTAAGACTGAGTCCCACCCTTGTCGCCCAGGCTGGAGTGCAATGGCGCGATCTCGGCTCACTGTAACCTCCACCTCCCAGGTTCAGGCAATTCTTGTGCCTCAGCCTCCTGAGTAGCTGGGATTACAGGTGCCCACCACCACGCCCAGCTAATTTTTTTTATCTTTAGTAGAGACGGGGTTTCACCATGTTGGCCAGGCTGATCCTGAACTCCTGACCTCATGATCTGCCTGCCTCAGCCTCCCAAAGTGCCAGGATTACAGACGTGAGCCACCACCCCCGGCCTTTTCTTTTTATTTTTGAAAGACTTTCCCCACTCTGAGAACAGAAAATATACAATCCCTTACATTTTATGTTCTGTCATGCTAGTTCTTACTCTTTTGAAATAAAAATGATATTAATTATACTAATTTTTCAGATGTTTGCTATATTAGATAACTTTAAAAAAAATATTGAAGTTGAAGAAAGGGAATCTGCACCACATCAGATTGTTGCCGTTGGAGTTCATTGGAACAAACATATAGAACATCTTATCAAAGAGTTCATGAATGATCCCTACATTGTGATCACAGCCACGGAAGAGGCTGCTCTCTATGGCAATGTCCAACAGGTAATTGTGTGTGCGTGTGTGTGTGTGTGTGTGTGTGTGTGTGTTGGTGGGGGGCTGATGAGCACAAGCAAGTAACTTTTATTTCATGGCTTAATATTAAACAATTACAGCTTTGATTTCATATATAAATTATGAATGAAATACAATTGTAGTTGAATATTTAAATTTATATTGATTTCCTATACATTCTTTTCTATTAAAATCCCATCACCTATGGAAAGTGGATCTGGAGCACCTAAAATATTAAAAAGTCACATTGTTTCTGTGCTTCATTACCAGGTAGTACATCTTTGCCTAGAATGTGAAAAAACTTCTACTTTACTCCAAGCTCTTGATTTTATTCCAAGTCAGGCACAAAAGACCTTGATCTTCACCTGCTCTGTAGCTGAAACAGAAATAGTGTGTAAGGTGAGTCCATCTCCATATAAAAAATGTTCTGTTTGTTTCAACTGTTGAATCTCAAGTCATCACAAAATTACTGGGATAGTTGACTGTGTGGCAGGGAAGTACAGTTTTACAAGTTTAACATCAATCAGAAGAGGAGGTGGGGTCTGCTCACAGAGCATGCAGGCTAAGGCCTGGCGCTGGGGAGGAGCCAGATGGGGGGGGCAGGGCCTTTCCCCTGCAGCAGCATTCCCCAGGGCAGGGCAGTTTCGTCTTGGTAGAGTATTAAAAGTATCAATTTATAGACATGACAACATCTTCTGTACTCTCTATTTAAGAAGATTGAGATGGTTCCTGCCTGAATCCTAGCCCTTTGGGAGGCGAAGGTAGGAAGATTGCTTGAAGCCAGGAGTTCAAGACCAGCCTGAACAACATAGTGAGACCGTCTCTACGGAAAAAAAAAAAAAAAAAAAAAAAGATTGAGAAGACAACAGTAAAAGATATAGCCAAAAAATCAAATAAATTGGCTAAAGATTTATTCAGTTTTATTTTGTACATATTAGTGCTAAAACGTAGAAATGAAGCCAACTACCAAATAAAAGAATTAATAGTACATCTACCTTTCTGCAACAGTGAGCTAGAAGTATAGTTATATGGTACTGTAGTCAACAAGGACTTTCTAGCTGATGTGTCTGTGTGTGTGTGT
The DNA here is from genome assembly GCF_028878055.3 of Symphalangus syndactylus. NCBI lineage: Eukaryota > Metazoa > Chordata > Mammalia > Primates > Hylobatidae > Symphalangus > Symphalangus syndactylus. The sequence continues at coordinate 56,387,322 of NC_072435.2, forward strand.
TTATACACACACAAGTATGGCTGTGTTATTTTAAAAGGAAGCAAAATAATTTTAGCAAAATACTGCTTATTTCACTTCAGCAAGATTTTAGACATAAACACCTGAATTTTGGAAATATCTTTCAGTTTATAATCATCTCATTCTTAAGAATTATGGAATCAGTGAGGTAGTGCCCTCACAGATAATTTAAAGTGCTTTACATTGACAATTATTGATGGAACGGTTGGCTTCCAGCCTATATCCCTGACTGTGACCTGGCCTCTTTGGTTTCATCTTTAGGTAGTAGAAAGCAGTTCAATATTTTGCTTGAAGATGCATAAAGAAATGATTTTTAACTTACAAAAGGTTTTAGAACAGTGGAAGAAGAAGTTAAGTTCTGGCTCTCAGATCATATTAGGTAAGTGTTTTAATTTCTACTTCTATTTAGTGAAGGCTGAGCTACTAGGAATTCTATCTTTAATTCATTTACATTTCTCATCTCCAGATTTCTCATTATTCCCCAGGTTTACTGAGAGTTTATTAGCAGTGTTAATTTCAAAATGAAAAATTAACCTCTACTAAGATTTTGATGTTGAGGTAAATCTCTCAGGTCAGTGGGCAGCCACCATTAGTCTAGACATTCTCCCTAGAGTTACAGCTTGAGGATCACTATCATATATATGATATATATATATGATCATACACTATCATACATATATCATATATATGATATATGATATATATGATCATACACTATCATATATCATATATATGATATATGATCATACACTATCATATATGATATATATCATATATATGATAGCGATATATATGATAGTGATCATGTATATGATCATATATATCATATATATGATAGTGATCCTCAGGCTACGTATATAGTCATATATATGACTATATACATATGACTATACATATATATAGTCATGCACGATTGCTAAATTTAATATGAGAAGTATAAAAGTCAAAATGTATAGAATAAGTGAAAAATATATGGGCTGCTTGGATTTGTAATAAGAGACATTTTTCAGGCTAAAAAGGAGACCACTTTTCTCTGGAATTAAGCACTGGGCTGTGGCATTTTGGAGAAAAAAATGGGGAAGAAGTTTCTTTGCATCCAAAAAAGTAAAATGTGATACGGAAATGCACTGCAGTGTGGCCTTGGGGACTGCCAGTTAAAGTAAGTGTGGTAACTCCAGCGCGTGTGACATTGTCGGACTCCCTCTCTGCAGCCCTCACGGACGACTGTGTCCCACTCTTGGCCATCACTGATGCCACGTGTGTGATTCACTTCAGCTTCCCTGCCTCGCCAAAAGTTTTTGGTGGACGCCTGTATTGCATGTCTGATCATTTTCACGCTAAACAGGTTTGGTGAATTTTTATTCTCTTCCATATTCCACTGGCATCTTCTGTGTCATGATAAGCTCAGAGTCCACAAGGTTTCCTCAGTCAGACTGGGATAAATGATCCACTTCCTTTATTCACCCCCAATTTTCAGGGCTCTCCTGCAGAACAGGGAGATAAGAAAGCCAAATCTGTCTTGCTGCTGACGGAGAAAGAAGCGAGCCACGCAGTGGGCGTCCTGCGCTACTTGGAGCGAGCGGATGCCAAGGTCCCTGCAGAGCTGTACAAGTTCACCGCAGGAGTTCTGGAAGCCAAAGAAGATAAGAAAGCCGGAAGGCTTCTTTGTCCTTATCTGAAGGCTTTCGGTTTTTGCAAGTGAGCCAGTGATTTGTTTCTTATTAAACTGATGTATAACCTGCAGTAAAGTGCACAGCTGTTGCAATGTGGTGAATTGTCACGTATCTAGAAGCCACCACCTACTCTGAGGGAGCAGACCGGGGTTTCCTCGCGCTCTTCCCCACGTGCCCTCCCCTCTGCAGGGCTGTCAGTGTTGATTAATTTTGCTTAGTTTTGAACTCCATAGAAATGGCATCGTGGTATGTTCTCTTTCGTGTCTGGCTTCTTTCAACCTCATGTCTGTGACATTTGTCTGTGCTGTTGTGTGTATCTGTGGTTTGTTTTGTAGCTCAGTGTTCTGTTGTATGACTGTATTACAGTGTGTGTATCCATTCTCCTATTGATGGGCCTGTGGGTGGTTTCCACTATCAGGCTATGATGTTTGAAGCTGTTAGGAACACTCTTGGCCATGTCTTTTGTGGAAATGTGTACCCATTTCTCTTGGGTAGACGCTCCGGAGGGCAAGTGGCAGGTCATGGCGAGGCATGCATTTAACTCTTCCAAAGTGGCTGGCCATTTTCCGGTCTGGTCAGTACTGTATGCCAGAGCCTGAGTTGTCCCCCACCCTCACCAGCGCTTAGTGTTGGTGGAGGTGGAGTGGTAAACCATTGTGATGTTAATTTGCATTTTCCTAATGGTTAATGATGTTGAATATCTTTTCATAGGCTTGTGGGACAGTTGGCCATCCTGTTTTTGTGAAGTGCCTGTTGAGGTCTTTTGACCAGTTTTTACAGGGAGTGTTTATCAAGAAGAAAAAGGCCACACCCGGCCTGATGAAGTATTTTAAGGTTACTTTTTTGTGTGCTTATAGGAAATATTTGCCTATCTTGACCAGGTGCAGTGGCTCACACCTGTAATCCCAGCATTTTGGGAGGCCAAGGCAGGCAGATCACGAGGTCAAGAGATCAAGACCATCTTGGCCAACATGGTGAAACCCCATCTCTACTAAAAAATACAAAAATTAGCTGGGTGTGGTGGTGCGTGCCTGTAGTCCCAGCTTCTTGTGAGGCTGAGGCAGGAGAATCACTTGAACTCTGGAGGCGAGGTTGCAGTGAGCTGAGATCACGCCACTGCACTCCAGCCTGAAGACAAAGCAAGATTCTGTCTCAAAAAAAAAAAAAAAATTAGCTGGGTGTGATGGCACATGCCTATAATCAGTTACATAGGAGGCTGAGGCAGGAGAATCACTTGAACCTGGGAAGTGGAGGTTGCAGTGAGCCAAGTTCGCGCCACTGCACTCTAGTGGCAGAGTGAGAGATTGTGCCACTGAATTCCAGCCTGGACAACAGAGCAAGATTCCATCTCAAAAAAAAAAAAAATTGTCTATTTCAAGGTCATGGAGACATTCTCCTATATTTCTAGAAGCTTTGTAGTTTTAGCTTTCCTAGTTACACTTATAATTCATATTAAATTAGTTTGTATGTATGACCAGGTATGGTGGCTCACACCTATAATCCCTGCACTTTGGGAGGCTGAAGTGGGAGGATCACTTGAGCTCAGGAGTTCAAGACCAGCCTGGGCAACACACAGAGACCCAGTCTCTTTAAAATATATATATAAATATATAAATATATATTATATATTTATATATTATATAATATATATTATATATATATATAAAAATAAATAAGCCAGCTGTGGTGGCACATGCATGTAGTCCCAGCTACTCAGGAGCCTGGGGTAGGAGGATCGCTTGAGCCTGGGAAGTCAAGTATTCAGTGAGCCGTGATTGTGCCACTGCACTCCAGCCTGGGCGATAGAATAAGACCCTATGTCCAAAAAAAAGAAAAAAGAAAAAAAATTATATGTGTAATATGAGATCTGGGGCAAGGTTTGATTTTTCCATATGGATAATGGTTTGCTGCAGTATCGTTTGTTTAAAATATCATTCGGTTCTCACTGCATTAGTGTGTTTGCCATAAGCCAGGTGATGGTATATGTGGTCCGTTTTTGGACTCTGTTCTGTTACGTTGGCCTATTGGTCTAACTTTATACCAGTACTACACTTTCTTATAGCAAGCCTTAGGAACTGGTGTATGAGTTCTCCAGCTTTGGTCCTCATCAAGGTTGTTTGGCTATTTTAAATCCATTGCATCTCCACATACACTTTACTTTTTGTATCTTATTTTTTTTGAGATGGAGTCTCGCTCTGTCTCCCAGACTGGAGTGCAGTGGCATGATATCGGCCCACTGCAACCTCCTCCTTCTGGGTTCAAGCAATTCTCCTGCCTCAGCTTCCTGAGTAGCTGGGACTACAGGCATGTGCCACCACGCCCAGCTAATTTTGGTATTTTTAGTAGAGACAGGGTTTCACCATGTTGGCCAGGCTAATCTCGAACTCCTGACCTCAGCTGATCCGCCACCTCGGCCTCCCAAAGTGCTGGGATTACAGGCGTGAGCTACTGCACCCGGCCTCCACATACATTTTAGAATGAGCCTGTTAGTTTCTTCAGAAACCTTGCGGAATTTTGCTAGGGACTGCATTGATTGTGTTGATCAGCTTGGAGAGCGTGGGTACCTTGACAGTCATGGGGCTTCTCTGCCTGATCCAGACACAACACCACTGCTTGATACACAGACAGCTGAGGCTGGGGCATGGGTGCCTGATATATAGCTGCTGGATTGAATTTAAAGATAACTGTTGACATTAATGTTTTTGAATTGTGGTACATTAAATGTGTTACTAGCAGCATTTCTATTTATGCTTTAAGAAGACCGAGTTTTTTTTTTGTTGTTGTTTGTTTTTTTAAGGCAGTCTCTGGCTCTGTCACCTAGGCTGGAGTGCAATGGCATGATCTCAGCTCACTGAAACCTCTGCCTGCTGGGTTCAAGCAGTCCTTGTGCGTCAGCCTCCTGAGTAGCTGGGATCCCAGGTGTGCACCACCACACCTGGCTAATTTTTGTATTTTTAGTAGAGATGGGGTTTGCCATGTTGGCCAAGCTGGTCTCAAAGCCATCACCTCAAGTGATCTGCCCTCCTCAGCCTCCCACAGTGCTGGGATTACAGGCATGAGCCACCATCCCCAGCCAAATACTGACTTTATTTATTTATTTATTTAGAGATGGAGTCTTGCTCTGTCACCCAGGCTGGGGTACAATGGCACCATCTTGGCTCACTGCAGCCTCTGCCTCCTGGGTTCAAGCAATTCTCCTGCATCAGCCTCCTGAGTAGCTGGGACTATAAGTAGGCGCCTGCCACCATGCCCAGCTAATTTTTGTATTTTTAGTAGAGATGGGGTTTCGCCATGTTGGCCAGGCTGGTCTCGAGCTCCTGACATCAGTTGATTTGCCTGTCTTGGCCTCCTAAAGTGCTGGGATTACAGGCACGAGCCACCGCGCTCGGCCTCAAATACTGACTTTTAAAACGGCAATTTCAACTATTTCTCAATGTGAAAGCAGCATTGTCGTTAAGGAACGGCTTCTGGGTTAGAGGTCGATTGGCCTTTGTTGTGTATTATGGCAGTGTATTTCTAATTCAGTCTTTATTTTGGAAATATATTTTGTTCATTTACATAATGCATTTTAGAATGTCTAGAGGAATAAGGTGGCTGAGCAGGGAGGATCTCTTGAGCCCAGGAGTTAAGAGGCTGTGGTGAGACATGATCTTGCCACTGCACTCCAGCCTGGGCAACAGAGTGAGACCAAACTCTTTTTTTTTTTTTTTTTTTTTTTTTTTTTGAGACGGAGTCTCGCTGTCGCCCAGGCTGGAGTGCAATGGCGGGATCACGGCTCACTGCAGGCTCTGCCCCCCGGGGTTCACGCCATTCTCCTGCCTCAGCCTCCTGCGTAGCTGGGACTACAGGCACCCGCCACCTCGCCTGGCTAATTTTTTGTATTTTTAGTAGAGACGGGGTTTCACCGTGTTAGCCAGGATGGTCTTGATCTCCTGACCTCGTGATCCACCTGCCTTGGCCTCCCAAAGTGCTGGGATTACAGGTGTGAGCCACTGCGCCCGGCCAAGAGACCAAACTCTTAAAAAAAAAAAAAATAGTTTTTTAGAGAAATAATGAAGTAACTCATTAAGTTTTTTCAGTGTTAATTAAAATGCAAAATCCATTTTTACTTATTTGTATATTATTAATGTCATCTGAAATATTCAATGTGGTTATTCAATCTTTAGGGTATTTGGAATAAAAGTTCTCTGATTTAGGTTGCAGATTAATTTTCTGAAGAAAGCATTAAAATTCACATTAACAATTATTACTTATTTATGGTAAATCTAGGCATTTCATTTTCAGAGACAAAAGGATCTGTCCTGACCGACACCGTATTAATCCAGAAACGGACATGCCCAGGAAACTGTCCAGCCAAGCCGTACCTTCATTTGGATACATTAAAGTAGGTTCGGTAAAAGGTGCTTGTGTCCTCTGACCAATAGTCATGTTAATAAACGTGTTTTATGTGTTAAGCAGGATCTTAGTAGATGTCATGATGCCTTCCAGTGATCAGTATTAACATATCACCATTAATCCAACCAGAGGCATGTGTCCTTACAAGGCGCCTTATTTCAGGGCCCCAGCTTATTTATAAGCCAAGATCAAATTCAGTAATGGATGACAGTTTAAGGATTTTTTTTTCAATTATATTTTCAGAAAATGTTTCTATTTGGGGGCCATTAAAAATAATGCAGTGACTGGGCACAGTGGCTCACACCTGTAATCTCATCATTTTGGGAGACTGAGGTGGGCAGAGCACTTGAGGCCAGGAGTTCAAGACCAGCCTGGGCAACTCATTGAGACCTTGTCTCTACAAACAGATTTTTTAAAAAATAATAACAATACAGTGATTACATGAATCTCTTCAAGACATTCATGATAATTTCTTTGAGGAAAATTCTGTAATAAGGTGCAGATAGAATTGCCAAGTTAAGAATTTTTTTATTTTCTTTCAAATCCTTTTTTATTAATTTATTCATTTCTTTTTGAGCATGCAATTTCTCTCCCTTTCACCTGTTTCCCTTAGGGCAGTATCTGTTGTGTTAGTTTCCTAGGCTGCTGTAAAAGATTACCACCGAGTTAGTGACTTAAAGCCACACACATTTCTTCTGTCATGTTCCTGGATGCCAGAGTCCAACGTCAGAGTGTCAGCAGGGCTGTGCCCCTCCGCAGCCTCCAGAAGGTGACCTGGCCTGTGGCTCGCCTGGCATCCTTGCATCTCAGCCGGCAGCCACTGTCACTCTCTCTCCACCTGCATCTTCACATGACCTCCTCTTCTCTGTGTCTCTTATAAATGATGTTTCATTGGAGGGAGGGCCCACCTGGATAACCCAGAGCCATCTCTCAGTCTGCAGACTTCACTACCTCTGCAAAGACCCTGTTTTCAAGTCAGGTCAAAGTCACAGTGACCTTGGGGGTTAGGACATGGACATACTTCTTTTGGGAGAGTCACCATCCAACCCACTACAGTTTTCATTATTGATTTTTTTTTTTTTAATTTCTAACTCTTTCCTGCATTCTGTCACCTCATTTTGAAGTTGTTGTAATTCTGATCTGTTACTCTTTTATACATGCATTGTTTTCTTAGTTAACAAACTAAAAGCAGCGTTTCTTGAAGGTTATAGTTTTGATCTGTTTGTGGATGTATCTTTCCAACAGGTTTCATTGTCTGTAGGGACGGTTCTTCTGCTGTTTATTCTCTTTTTAATTATTTTATTTTTATATATTATTATACATTTTGTTATTTTATGATGACTTCATATCGGATTTGACCTCGTTACTTTGCTATTGCTCATTTTTAGATAGAATTTTTCTTGACATTTTGGAGGAGGTGTGAGTCAGGGTAACTTTTCTGATTTCACGGAGTTCCCATTTCTGTTTTTTATGTGCTGTGTGAAATGAATATGGTGACATAGTGTCTCAGATTTCTGAGATTCCCTGGCCCTGTTCCCCTCCCGAACTGTTACTTGGTTTTCTCTTCCTTCATCCCTCCTGTCCCTGGAGGGACAGTGTGGAGATTTCACAGGGGCTCCAGCCTTCACCCACTGTGGAGGCAGGTAAAGCCTTCCAGGCTGGCTTGTTGCACTGGCTGAGCCCGTTTCCAGGGAGGGCCTCTTGCCTCTTCTAGAGCTCTCTGTTCTCAAGTCTATTGCTTCCCTCCGCTTCCTCCTGCACAGGCACAGACACTGGTGCCTGTGGGTGTCGCCAGCCCATTCCTCTCCCCTATCCTGCCAAGTGCCTAGTTCTCACTCCTGGCATCTGCTCTGGGCAGCCAGGACTCCCTCCCTTCATGCAGAGCGTCTCTGCCCTCTGCACACTGACTTTTTCCTCACACACAAGTCCCCCTGCCTACTCTAACCTGTGAAGGGCTGTCTTCTCCAGCACACACAAGCTGTGGCCTCTCTGTCCACTTCTGGATTGCCAAGGGTCCCTGTAGGACACAGTTTAATCCCCGTAACCCTGGAGGCTGGTATACAGTATGCTCTTAATAAAATGCATCTTGTTACCTAAAAAAGATCAGAAAGTCTCAAGAGACAGCAGTGCTATTTTAAGAAGAATTTCTATAAAAGTGCAGTTAGAAGGTAAGCAAAGGAACACTTATAATGAAGTTTTAAAATAATGAAATTTGCAAAATAAAAAAAATCTTCCATTAGATTTAAAGTGAAACTCTAATTCTTTATGACTGTGTGAGGTATTGGTTTTGCCTTGCTTTTTTGGCTAGCTTCTTAGTTTTTTCTAAATCCACGTTGCTAAGCTTTGGTTTCTTAGGTTGGGTACTGATTTCTGCAGATACAGGGAGTGTGTACATATCCGGTTTAGACTAAGGTTGTTTATTGGTCATGTTTACTATGTATGTTTCAGATAATACCTTTTTATATTTTGAATGCAACAAATTACTTTGGCCGTATAATTGATAAACACATGGATCTTTATGCAACTCTCAATGCTGAAATGAATGAATATTTTAAGGATTCTAATAAAACAACTGTGGAAAAGGTGGAGAAGTTTGGATTGTATGGATTAGCAGAAAAAACGCTTTTTCACAGGTAACACATCTGTTTATTTCATCTGTAAAGTTTTGAAGCATGAGGTAACTAAATGGTATTGAGTTCCGATTTTCACCTCTGTCCATTTGACTGAGTGTGTATGTGAGCCTGGTGACAGCGGGGTGTCCCCCTAGATGCCTGCTCCAGTTCTTTGTGGGAAACTCTTCCCCGGGCTCCTGAACCCAGTGACACCGTGACCCCTTGAGCCATCACTGCGTGTGACATACATATACATCTTTAACTCACTTAATTCTTGCCAAGTTCCTATCAAGTGGGCGTCATTCCCATTCTACAGATAAGAAAACATCCTTGGCAATGTTATGAATGTGGTGTCAGGTCAGCTCGATACTGGCATAGTTTGTTCTAACCTGGTCAGTCTGAATCACATGCTCGTTTGTACCCACTTCCCTTGAATCCACACCTGGCACCATTTGGTGATAACCTTGAATTCAGAAACTTTGAAACTTGACAGGTGACGTTGCTCATGCCTGTAATCCCAGCACTTTGGGAGGCTGAGGTGAATGGATTGCTTGAGCCCAGGAGGTCGAGGCTGCATTGAGCTATGATCATGCCACTGCACTCCAGCCAGGGCCACAGAGCAAGACCTTGTCTCTACAAAAAACAAACAAACAAAAAAGACAAAAGGAAAAAATAAAAAAACTTTGAGACTTTAATTTGCTATGTTAATTTTATTATGTTGTTAGATAAAAGGATTTACTCTTATTCAAAAGTACATGTTTTTATACTTATGGAATCCACCACTTGAATTTCTGAAGGCCTTAGTTTTTTATTTCTAGTATAGAGTAAAATCATGGCGTTTTGGAGTCTTTTTATATGTTTTCCATTTCATGGTAATTTGAGACAAAGATGATCCTTTCTGGAATCTCTGCGTTGAACCAATGCCCCATTGCTCTCCAGAGTTCAGGTGTTGGAAGTGAGCCAAAAAGAAGACGCCTGGGCCCTGGATGACATCCTTGTAGAGTTCATCGACGAAGGCAGGACAGGGCTCGTCACAAGGGACCAGCTGCTGCATCTCCCAGAACATTTCCACGTGCTTCCTCCGCAGGCTGTGGAGTTTATTGTCTGTAGGGTGAAACCTGCTGACAACGAAATGGAATGGAATCCGAAGGTGGGTTATTTTGGCTTTTTATCTATTGTTGACTTTTAGAATATATTTAACCCAGAATATACACAGAATTGAGGCCTGTCTGGATTTACAGTGTCACGTTTGGGCAGGGAAAGCGCAGTCTGCTTAGATCCCCATGGTGTGTGAACGTCCCAGCTGAGCCCTCAGAGAGGTGCCGGGGCAGCCGCAACACTGCCTTCGCCACTATCCTTGTGCTTACAGTCACAGAATCTGTATAAAGTAGGGATGTTGGTAAAATAAATTGCCCATCAGCCTAAGCAGGAGAAGTACCTACAAAAGTGAACATTCCAGGCTGGGTGCTGTGGCCTATAATCTCAACACTTTGGGAAGCCAAGGGATGAGGATCCCTTGAGCCCAGGAAGTTGAGGCTGCAACGATCTATGATCGTGTCACTGCATTCCAGCCTGGGTGACAGAGTGAGACTCTGTGTCTTAAAAAACAAAATAAATCAAAAAACAGAAAAAAAGTAGAAAAGTGGATCCTCCAGCCAAAGAAGGGGCACAATGGGCGGTCTCAGGAGAAGCCAGGTGATTCCACTGGCGCAGGGACGATGGGCCAGGAAGGAGAGATGGAGACCAGAAAAGCTGCCAAAGAAAGGGTCATTTCCTCTGGGCTTCGTGGGGTAACTAGGATGTCACCAGGTAGAACAGATGGGGCATTGAAAGCAAAGAGAACCACTTGTGCTGAGGCACAGGCACAGAAGATGGCCCCATGCAGGCTCATGCGGCCGTCCAGCTGGAGTGGGAAGGCCCAGCCCTTGCAGACCTGTGCTGAGGCACAGGCACAGGGGGGCCCGTGTCTCATGCACTGTCCAGGTGGGGTGGGAAGGCCCAGCCCTTCCGGCCAGGGAGAAACCTGCAGCCAGTCCTGCCCATCACTAGAGCATGAGTCGTGTTGATAAGTGCTCCAATTCTCCGAGGAAAAGTTATATTTTGCATAATTCGACAAATGGGACATGAAATAAGTTAATTGCAATTGATAAAGTACAAACAGTTTGGGTTATAAACAAAGTTAAACATTATCCAGGAAATAAACAAGTGAATGTTTCCACGATACAGGATAAATACACAACCTTACTCTTCTAAGTTTAGTAAAAGGAGCCTTTATCACAAGGCAGTGGCGTTTCTTCTTTGTAATGACTGCTGTGTACCAGGTACCCTACTGGGTTCTGGGGATGTAGCCGTCAGTAAGAACGTCACAGTTCTTTCCCCAAGAAACATCTGACCTGTAAAGATGACTGACCAAAAGTATTTCTTGAAGGAGCAGCCTTCTGTGGGAATGGAGAAAGGTTCTCCTGTGTATGTTCTTCTGAATTAATTCACCAAGTGCAAGGGGGATGGAAACGGGCAGGTCCCTTTCGCCCTGCTTTGTTCACGTGAAAATGTGCGTGAGAGATTGCTTAGACAGGTCCTGCCTGTTGTGTTCCTCCTTTAGAGGAAACGGCCATGGCCAGGCGCAGTGGCTCATACCTGTAATCCCAGTGCTTTGGGAGCCCAAGATGGGAGGATTGCTGGAGCCTGGGAGTTCAAGACCAGCCTGGGCAACGTTGTGAGACCCCCATCTCTAAAAAAAAAAAAAATTAAAAATTAACCAAGTGTGGTGGTGCGTGCCTGTGGTCTCAGCTACTGGGGAGGCTGAGGAAGAAGGATTGCTGGCGCCCTGGAGTTCAAGGCTGCAGTGAGCTATGATTGTGCCACTGCACTCCAGCCTGGGTGGAGGAGAGAGACCCTGTCTCAAAGAAAAAGAAAGAAGGAAAACAACAGCCATTTACTCAGCAAGGGGTACACAGAAGACCAGGCCCTCAGCTCCAGTGTCACTGGCTGCAAGGCAGCTCCATTGCAGTGACGGCCTTGGAGCAGGAGGAACAACTTTCACTTCACTTTCATTGAGCTTTCGAAGAAATAGGCATCTGTGCTTTAAAGACAGATTGGCAGGTGATGGAGGAGATGGCGTATGCACGTCCACAGAGGAAAATGTACAGTGTTGGGTCCCAAAGGCACAGACCCCCACCTTGAGCTCTGGGAACTCACTAGTAAGAGGCCATGGGCGAGTTCCTTTCCACACCTGCCTCACTAAACTCTGCTATTAGCCTTGTGGATGAAAGGGGGTGATGACCTCTGTGATCTCATAGCGTTACTGTGAGGCTCAAATGAAATGCATGGAATATTTTGCAAACTGTATGGCATATACAAAATAAGGTATTTTGTTAAAGCCTCACCTAAAATAATGTTAAGTGCTTTTTTCAGGTTACTAGGTACATTCATCATAAAATTGTTGGAAAATTGCATGATGCAAAAGTGATCCTGGCTTTGGGAAATACAGTTTGGATTGATCCAATGGTAAGTATGCATTTTTCTTAGAAATAAATCTGTTTGAATGGGCTGCTAAAATTATCCAGATTATTCTAAGCCGCCACTTGAATAACTTCTGCATAGAAATGGTGACTTATTTGGGGCTCTGTTAGGGAGAGGTGTTTTTCATGTTACTTGGGTCATGAATTGGGTTGTGGGTTTAGTTTTTGTTCAGGGGAATATTTTACATTGTAACCCCAGCGCACACGTGCATTGTGTATGTGAGGCACACGCACGTGCACACATGCAGCCGAACAAAGCTTCGTGAGGACTCCATGCTACATTCTCTGATGCTGACAGTTTCTAACTTGCTCATTCACCACGTACTTACTGAGCACCTGCCACGTGCCAGGAGCAGTGCTGGGCACTGGGGTTCCCTCTGTGAGCAAAGCAGACGAAGCCCCCATCCTGCAGAGCAGCCGTAGGGGGAGGCGGGGGAAAGGGAGAGGGGAGGACACATGACAAGGACACCTGACTCACGGGCCTCCGTGTCTCTCCATGGCTGCTGGCACCACCCTCCCTGCTTGTTCCCCAAGAGCTCCACTCCTCCACTCAAAGTTCTGCTATATTAGACTTAAATCTTATTATGAATACTTACAAGATTTAACAGAGTCAGTTTATAAAAACTTTTGCTGAAAGTTATTTTTATGAGGTTTGAAAAGTTTTAACATGTTAAAAGGGAGTTTGGATGTAAGGTTTAAGACTAAGCAGAAAATGGTTTTCAGAAGAGAAAATACGGATTACAAATGCAGGTAAATGAGGAGATTTGGGCATCTTAGTTGATGTTGTAATAGTATTGTGTTTGTTTTTTGTTGCGGGGAGAAAAGCAGAAATTTTATAAGCAGAGATTTAAAAGAGGTTGAAGTAAAAAAGAAAGCCCACCTGTCAGATGTGTCCACGCTGCAGCGTGTGTGGCAGTGACCACAGCGGCCAGAGGGACACAGACCCACCCTCGCCATCTCCACCCGCTCCTGCCCCCACCCAGTTTGAGCAGAGAGAGGCTCCTCCACACATTCCCCGGTGGGCACAGATTCCTGGGGTTCACCTAGGAAGGGGCCCCAGCCAGGGCAGACCTGGAGCACCCCCTACCCTCACCATGGAAAGGACAGCCCCTCCTATACCCAGACTGCCACCAACAGCGCCAGGCTGTTGCAGATTTTTGTGTTTTACTTAATTTTGTATAAATGGAAATGGATGAGGATGTTTTGGTTGCAGAAAAGACGAACAGAAGAAATGGCCCAGAACAGGATTCAGGTCCTTGGCTTAGGCCCTTCCCATCAGGCAGACGCTGAGCCTCAGGAGGTAAAAGTAGTTGAGAAGGAATGAGAAAGATGTAAGAATTATGCATCTGACTAGGGGTTTATCCCAGATTTGCAAATTGGTCTTGACTAGGGGTTTATCCCAGATTTGCTCTTGCCACCCCTCCACCACCTGCCCATATTTCTGTGGCATGGGGCGAGGCCTGGATGATTTGGATGGAACCTCAAGTAGGAAACAATCCAGATGCTGCCATGGAGAGCCCTGCACGTCATGGTAAGCGCCGAAGTGCAGCCAGCGTGGCAGGATGAACCAGAGAGGCCCTGTGGGAGTGTCTGTGCTTCAGTTAAAATTCAGAGTGACTCCTGCTAATGTTCAATTTTTTCATTGATTGAAGGTGCACATTACAAACCTTTCCAATTTAAAAACCTCTGTCATTGATTATAATGTTCGAGCTGAAATTTTATCCATGGGCATGGGCATTGATAATCCAGAACACATAGAACAACTGAAAAAATTACGCGAAGATGCTAAGATACCAGCTTTTGAAGAAAGCCTAAGCCAGACCCCGTAAGTGGATTTCTGTCTCCTTTTTGGAAGAGGTGTTTTTTGGAAATAAAACTCACAAGTGTTAAGGACATGTTTTATGAAAGTAGAAGAGTTGGCTGGGCATGGTGGCTCACGCCTGTAATCCCAGCACTTTGGGAGGCCGAGGTGGGCGGATCACGAGGTCAGGAAATCGAGACCAGCCTGGCCAACGTGGTGAAACCCCATCCCTACTAAAAATACAAAAATTAGCTGGGCGTGGCGGCACGTGCCTGTAATCCCTGTTACTCGGGAGGCTGAGGCAGGAGAATCGCTTGAATCCGGGAGGCAGAGGTTGCAGTGAGCCAAGATCACGCCACTTCACTCCAGCCTGGCGACAGAGTGAGACTACGTCTCAAAAAAGAAAAAAAAAAAGTAGAAGGGTTTTTAATGAGTCTCCTTGTACCCATCACTCAGTTGTAATAATGACCAAAATTTTGGAAATCTAGTTTTATCTATACCCCAGCCCACACTTGCTTTTGTTGGAGTATTATAAAGCAGATCTCAAATATAGTATTTTACCTGTATCTCTTACAGAAAGGATTGTTGTTAACTTTTTATTGACAAATAGCGCACACAGAAAAGTGCGCACGTCAGACGTGGTGTGTTTCCTGAGCATACCTGTGTAACCAGCCAGATCAAGAAACAGAGCCTGGCTCAGAGCCTCCCCTCCCTTTAGGTACTCCCCCTCCCCAAGAGGAGCTATTCTCCTGACGTCGAAAAGCAGGGATGGTTTTCCCCAGTTTTGTACTTTGTTTGAATGGAATTAGACAGTATGCCTCCTCCCCCATAGTGAGTTACAGAAGCTAGGCTCAAAGGAGGCATAAATTCTCTAAATTCTCACAGCTACATAATGTTCCTTTGTATGAGTATACCATTATTTGTTTACCCATTCTACTGTTGACTGGGGAAATTTCCAGTTTGGGGTACTTCAAGTAATGGTGCTTTAAACATTACCATACATGTCTTTTACAAATATATACACTTACAAATATATTTCTGACGGAATGGGATTACTGAGTCATAGTTAGAGTTACTACCCAATAGTGTTCCAAAGTGGCTGCGCCAGCGTCTCCTCCCATGGGGGGTATTAGAGAGACTGTGACAGTCACTCCGAGGAGGGATCCTGGCAGCTCCAGAGGGGGAAGGATCTGTATCAAGAACTCCTTCCAGCCAGGAGGAAAACAGCAGGCACCTGTTAGGAAAGTGGGCAAAAGACCTGAGCAGCCACTTCAGGATACCTGATTATCATATGAGAAGGTGCTGGAACTCCTGAGTCATCAGGGAGACGCAGATGAAAGCCCAGGGAGTAACACCACAGCACGCCCAGCCCACCAGGGGGGGGGAATGAGAGAAGGAAGGAAAACACACACCTAGTGTGGGCAGGGATGAGAGCGGCAGGGCTTCCCAAAACTTGACCAGAGCACTGTTAGCACAGTTAAAAAGGCTCACAGCGATTCCTTCAATTGCATGTGTTTTATTGTGGCAAAATAAACATGATGACAGCTGCCATTTAAACTCTTTTTAAGTGTACAATTCAGTGGCATTTAGGACATTCTCAGTGTTGTACAACCATCATCACTATCCATCTCCAGAACTTGCTCATCATCCAGACAGAAACTCCATACTCCTTAAATAATAATTCCAGAGTCCGCCCCCCCCCCCCCCCAGCCCCCTACTCTCCTTTGTCTCTAAGAATCTGCCAATCCTGGGCACTTTAAGTGGAATTGTCCACTGTTTGCCCTTTTGTGCCTGGCTCGTCTCAGTGTAAGGTCCTCAAGGTCCACACGTGTTGCAGCCCGGGTCAGATTTCCTTCCCTTTGAAGCTCATCCTCCATGGCATGGATCACCACGTTTCGCTTCTCCATTCATCTTCCTGTGCACACCTGGGCTGCTGCCCCTCTTGACTGTGGTGGATGTGCTCCTGTGTATACGGTGTACAAATGCCTGTTTGAGCCCCTGCCTTCACTTCTCTGGGGTTGCTACTCAGAAGTGGAGCTGCTGGGCCCTGTGGGAATCCTGTGTATGATTTTTGGGGAACCTCCATCCAGATTCCGCAGCAGCTGCCCCATTGCGTGTTCCAGCAGCCACGCCCGAGGCCTGCAGTTCTCCATGTCCTCTCCTTGACCCTGCCTGAGGTGCAAACTCCAGGTCTCTTCAGGGCTCTTCCGGGCGTGCCTCTGTGCGCTTGTGCAATTCTAAATGGCCCGTACACACGACTGCTTTTGAACATCCTAATTCCGCAGTCTCTTGCTCTCTGCGTCTCCTCCAGCCCAGCCCACCCAGGCATCTTAGATCTGTAGGGCCTGGTAGCTTTAGAAGCAGGCCTCCATCTCAAAAAAAAAAAAAGTGCTTTTCCCCCTGCACTCCAAGCTCTGTCCTCCACTGTCCCCAGACAGGCTCCACAGATGCACATGATTATTTGCAAATGAAGTCTGCTCTGCTTCCTCCAGGCCGAGGGTGACAGGGACCAGGCCTGCTCAAGACCAGGAACATCCATCCGAGGAGCAGGAGGGGCAGGGGTGAGTAAGAACACCACAGAGCTTCCTCCCAGAATGCCAGGGACAGGGGGCCGTATGTGAGGGGGACAGTCCATGGGGACTCCATGGGGACGCCTGGGAGGAGTTCCCACGGGCTGAGGGAAGGACTGGGCGGTGAGTTCCAGCAGCAGGGATGAAGGTGCCCAGAGCGGAGCAGCACACAGAGACCTGGAGGTGCTGGGCCAGGTCTTGCGGGGCCTGTGGCCACTGCAAGGAATGGGCTCTTGCTCCACAGAGGCAGGAGCCATGAGAGGGTATTGAGCAGAACAGTGACTTGAACAGAAGATGGTTCATGGCTGCTGTGTTGAGAACAGACTGAAGGGAGGGATAGGGGACAAGACTGTGCCAGGAGCTTAGGACGGGAGGATGGAGGCTTGGACCAGGTGGCTTTGTGGAGGCTGAGAAGCTGCTGGTTTATCAGTGTGTTCTGCTAGAGCAGATGGGGCTCCAGGCAGGCTGCATCTGTGGCAAGAGCACAGCCTTCGTGGCAAGGCCTGGGAGCTCGAGAGGTGTGAGAGGAGGGGTCCGGGGGTGAGCCCTGGTGCCTCCGCTGGGGAGCGTGGAGTAGGGTGGGGACGCTGTAGCCAGCAGGTGGAGGGAAGCCTGGAGAGGCGAGTAGGCGAGGGATGCATGTCCCGGACAGGAGTGATGAGCTAGCCCAGGTGCAGCTGCAGACCCAGCGAGTGAGGACTGAGATGGACAGCTGGGCTAGTGGCCTGCTGGGCTAGTGGCTTGCTGGGTTAGTGGCCTGCTGGGTTAGTGGTCGTTGGTGACCTTGAAAGATTCCTAAGTTCAGCTGAAAGTAGGAGGATTTAAAATAATGTGGGCCGGGCGTGGTGGCTCATGCCTGTAATCCCAGCACTTTGGGAGGCCGAGGCAGGAGGATTGCTTGAGCTCAGGAGTTGCAGACCAGTCTGGGCAACATAGCAAGACCCTGTCTCTACTAAAAATACAAAAATTAGCTGGGTTTGGTGGTACACGCCTGTAGTTCTAGCTACTTGGGAGACTGAGGTGGGAAGATTGGTTGAGCCCAGGAGGTTTAGGCTGCAGTGAGCCATGATTGTGCCACTGCACTCCAGCCTGGGTGACAGCAAGACCTAGTCTCAAAAAAAAAAAAAAAATGACGAAGGTAAACACAGTATGATCTAAAGTTTTTTAGTTTTTTACCTTAATAAAAATAGATACCTATAGGATTAGGATACAGGGTAGTTTCCCTCTACTTTCAAGAAAAAAAAATTTCCCATACTTTTAAGATACTTTTTTAGAAATGAAGATGTCATTAAAGTTTAGTAGATTTTGGCCGCCCCATCCGGGAAGAAGTGAGGAGCGCGTCTGCCCGGCCACCCCGTGTGGGAAGTGAGGAGCGCATCTGCCCGGCCGCCCCATCTGGGAAGTGAGGAGCGCCTCTGCCCGGCCGCCCCGTCTGGGAAGTGAGGAGCGCCTCTGCCCGGCCGCCCCGTCTGGGAAGTGAGGAGCGCCTCTGCCCGGCCGCCCATCGTCTGGGAAGTGAGGAGCGCCTCTGCCTGGCCGCCCATCGTCTGGGAAGTGACGAGCGCCTCTGCCCGGCCGCCCCGTCTGGGAAGTGAGGAGCGCCTCTGCCCGGCCGCCCATCATCTGGGAAGTGAGGAGCGCCTCTGTCCGGCCGCCCCATCTGGGAAGAAGTGAGGAGTGCCTCTGCCCGGCCGCCCCGTCTGGGAAGTGAGGAGCGCCTCTGCCCGGCCGCCCCGTCTGGGAAGTGAGGAGCGCATCTGCCCGGCCGCCCCGTCTGGGAAGTGAGGAGCGCGTCTGCCCGGCCGCCCCCATCTGGGAAGTGAGGAGCGTCTCTGCCCGGCCGCCCCGTCTGGGAAGTGAGGAGCGCCTCTGCCCGGCCGCCCCATCTGGGATGTGAGGAGCGCCTCTGCCCGGCCGCCCATCATCTGGGAAGTGAGGAGCGCCTCTGCCCGGCCGCCCATCGTCTGGGAAGTGAGGAGCGCCTCTGCCCGGCCGCCCCGTCTGGGAAGTGAGGAGCGCCTCTGCCCGGCCGCCCATCGTCTGGGAAGTGAGGAGCGCCTCTGCCCGGCCGCCCATCGTCTGGGAAGTGAGGAGCGCCTCTGCCCGGCCGCCCCGTCTGGGAAGTGAGGAGCGCCTCTGCCCGGCCGCCCCGTCTGGGAAGTGAGGAGCGCCTCTGCCCGGCCGCCCCGTCTGGGAAGTGAGGAGCGCCTCTGCCCGGCCGCCCCGTCTGGGAAGTGAGGAGCGCCTCTGCCCGGCCGCCCATCGTCTGGGAAGTGAGGAGCGCCTCTGCCCGGCCGCCCCGTCTGGGAAGTGAGGAGCGCCTCTGCCCGGCCGCCCCGTCTGGGAAGTGAGGAGCGCCTCTGCCCGGCCGCCCCGTCTGGGAAGAAGTGAGGAGCGCCTCTGCCCGGCCGCCCCGTCTGGGAAGTGAGGAGCGCCTCTGCCCGGCCGCCCCGTCTGGGAAGTGAGGAGCGCCTCTGCCTGGCCGCCCCGTCTGGGAAGTGAGGAGCGTCTCTGCCCGGCCGCCACATCTGGGAAGTGAGGAGGTCCTCTGCCCGGCCGCCCATTGTCTGGGATGTGAGGAACGCCTCTGCCCGGCCACCACCCCGTCTGGGAAGTGAGGAGCGCCTCTGCCTGGCCGCCCCGTCTGGGATGTGGGGAGCGCCTCTGCCCAACCGCCCCGTCTGGGAGGTCTACCACGGAGGCCAGAAGCAATGTGGGGGCTGGACGTGGTGGCTCACGCCTGTAGTCCCAGCACTCTGGGAGGCCGAGGCGGGTTGATCACTTGAGGCTAGGAGTTCGAGACCAGCCTGGCCAACATGGCGAAACATATGAAAAATACAACAGACAAACCAACCAACCAACCCAGCGACAACAAAACAGGTCTACCCTGGAGTCATACTCTAATTTTTTCTATTTTCCTCCCTTTCTGATCCTTTATCCCACTTTCTTTTTCTTCCTCTTCCTTATCCTTCTTCTTTGTCAAATAGAGGATTGAGTTATTATCACTGATCCATACAAAGTCCCTCTCTCATTTATTTTCTTTAATTCCCACTCCCCATTTCTATTCCCCGTCTTCCCATGTGCAACCTTCCTAATATGTTTGATATGCATCTTTTTGTTTGTATGTATTTTTAGAAAATGTTTATTGTTTTGTGTGCCAAAAAAAAAATAAAAATAATAAAAATAAATAAAGTTTAGTAGATTTAACCAAAATGAGGTTTGGTGGCTTATGGGAAGCACTGACTTTGAGCCCCAGCCCTGTGTAAAGGCTCCCACAGCCCCCTTTCGCACTGTAGCTTTGTGGTTTAGGGAGCTTAACATACCCGTCGTCATGAACACAGAGCATACAGCAGTACGGGCACTGCAAGGTTTCACAGAGAGCCTGCTAGGAGAGACCCCATATCAGACAGCTCCTGGAGAACGGGGGATCCTGACAGGTAGAGAGGGAATGGCGAGAATATTTCATGCTGTGACCCGCAGATCTGGAAGCCATAGGACTTAGCGGTTGGCAGATGTTAGGGAGCGTGGGACGGCAGGTCTGAGCCCTGGTGCCTGGGGAATGCTGGTGCGGTGGACAGTGACAGGTGGTTTCCAGGCACAGCCCACGCAGAGGAGGAGAGGCTGAGGTGGGCTGTGGAGGTGCCAGTTTTTAAGGTTACTGAAAGTCTAAGCCTAGGGCTCAGGAAAGCAGCTGGGGAAGGCTCTTGGTTTGCTGCTGTTTGAGGAGAGTCAAAGCTCAGTGAGTGTGAGGAGGAAGGAATCAACCTAGCAGAGGAGGATCTAGCAAAGGAGAAGAAGGTGGGTGACTGCACAGAGCCTGGGGAGGGGCGGTGGCTGGGGATGCTGGCTGCCTGAATCTGGAAAGTGCCACACTGCAGGCTTCTTCTGGGCCTGTCAGAAGACAGGCACACCCCTCCTTCTCACAGGTTTGTGTGTGTGGCTCTCAGAAGACAGCACACCCCTCCTCCTCGTGTGTGTGTGCATGTGCATGTGTGTGTGTGTGTGTAGGTTTGCTCATTTAGGCTTGAATTGTCTCTTCAAGGATGTACAAAAACCAAGTCACATTGTCGCCCACGAGGAAGGGAGCTGGCTGGCTGGGGAGCAGGGGTGAGAGGAGCTTTTCAGTGTACAGCCGAATTTGACTTCTTTTAAAATACTGAACCACATGAATGTGGTTACCTGTTCAAATAACCAAAAGAATAACACCATTAAAAAATTTTAAAAAGTATTCTAGCTGGTTATTAAGTAGGATAAAATATGGGGCAGCACATCGAATTTAGTAGGTTCCCATATGTTTAAATGTATGTATGTGTCCATGTGTTTTAGATAGAAAGGTATAGAAGGCAATAATTTCTTTTTTATGCAAAGAATATTTCTAGAAGTGGGCCCAAACTGGTAACAGGGGTGGTCTCTGGGAAGATGGCCCCAGAGACTGGGTCAGGGGAAGCAGGAAACTGGCTTGTCACTTTCTGTCCTTTGGTCCTGTTTGAAGCGGGCAGCAGTGAGTATGGAAGGCAAACCATCTTGGTAAAGAGTGAAGGCCTCCCTGGTCCCGTGTCAGTCACGCGCTGTGTGCTTGCCCATCATCCTCATTGGAAGGAACAGAGTTGACTGGCCGCCTGGGGCATCTTAAATGAGTCATAAGCTCTATGTGGGTCTGACTCCAGGGCCACAGGCACTTCACAGTCATTTATTGCCTGCCTTCCTCTTCCACTTGGGCAGTTCCTATAGAGAGCCAGGTGTTAACCCCCGCCTCTCCCGTCTAGGACGCCTCCTCCAGCAGAAGATGCTGCTTGCCTGCAGAGCCCCCAGCCTGAGGACACGGGTGCAGAAAGAGGGGCTGAGTCCAAGACGAGCTCAGAAAACCAGAAGCCTGGTGGGTACTTGCTATTCAAAATATGGTTAAGTTCAAATTGTTAATGTCTGGAAAATTGCTAATGTTTAGACTTTCTACTTTGAGACGAAATGTAGAGAAGTTGACATAAACTGGTATCACCTAACTGTTCTTATTTTTGACAGGTCAGCCCCCAATGTTTTGTTTTTGTAGTTTGAGATCTAACAACCATCCAGTGATGTGCACAGATGTTAAGTGAACAGCTCAGCAGTGTGTGTGTGTGTGTGTGTGTGTGTGTGTGTCTGTGAACCACACCCAGATCAAACTGTTGAACATTTCCAGGACCCCAGCAGTCTCCTGTCTGGAACCCTCCCCACTGACCATTCTGATTTCTGACACCATTAGTTTTGCTGACTTGGAAGCATATAGAATACATTCTTTTATTTTAAATAGAGATGGAGGCTCACTGTGTTGCCCAGGCTGATTTTGAACTCCTGGCCTCAAAAAGTGATCCTTCTGCCTTGGCCTCTAAGAGTGTTGGGATTATAGGCGTGAGCCACTGTGCCCGGCCTATAGTATATGTTCTTGTGGCTTCCTTCAGTCAACATTATGTCTGTGAAATTAATCTGTATTATTGCAAGTGGTGGCATTTTTTCTTAATCTTGGAAAGTATTTGCGTACTGCATGGCTTTCTCCAGACTTTACATCTAGGCTCACTTTTATTGCACAGCGCCTCAGCAAAGAGGAGGAGCTGGCGTTAATAGAGTTGGCTGACCTCAGCCAGGCTAATTGCACGGACTTAGCAGACATTTCTGACATGTATGAACTTGGCACTGAGTTAGGTGCCATAAAGAAAAAAGATAATTAGCTGGGCGTGGTGGCGGGCACCTGTAATGCCAGCTACTCAAGAGGCTAAGGTGGGAGGATCATTCGAACCCGGGAGGCAGAGGTTGCAGTGAGCCAAGATCACACCACTGCACTCCAGCCTGGACGACAGATTGAGACTATAAAAAACAAAAACAAAACTGGTTGGGCACGGTGGCTCTTGCCTATAATCCCAGCACTTTGGGGGGCTGAGGCGGGTGAATCACTTGAGGTCAGGAGTTTGAGACCAGCCTGGCCAACATGTTGGAACGCCATCTCTACTAAAAACACAAAAAAATTAGCCGGCTGTGGTGGCACACGCCTGTAGTCCCTACTACTCGGGAGGCTGAGGCAATAGAATCTCTTGAACCCAGGAGGCAGAGGTTGCAGTGAGCCAAGATTGCACCACTGCACTCTTGCCTGGGCAACAGAACGAGACTCTGTCTCAAAATAAATAAATAATAGATAAATGGGGCTGGGTGCGGTGGCTCACACCTGTAATCCCAGCACTTTGGGAGGCCAAGATGGGCAGATCATGAGGTCAGGAGATCGAGACCATCGTGGCTAACACAGTGAAGCCCTGTCTCTACTAAAAATACAAAAAATTAGCCGGGCGTGGTGGTGGGCGCCTGTAGTCCCAGCTACTCGGGAAGCTGAGGCAGGAGAAGGGCGTGAACCCTGGAGGCGGAGCTTGCAGTGAGCCAAGATCGCGCCACTGCACTCCAGCCTGGGCGACAGAGTGAGACTCTATCTCAAAAAAAAAAAAAAGATAAATAGGACAAAACCCAAGCCCCTTGTGGAAGGGGAAGTCAGTGAGGGAGAAGGAAAGGAGAGGTGAGGAGACCATTTGCTGTCACTGGAATTTATCTTCGTGTGGCCTTTTAATTTTGGTATTTGCTGTCTTTATGAAATGGGGTTAGATCATTGCTCCTTGTCTTGACAAATCTTAGAAATTGCCTAGACAACATATATTGATAAACTCATCCCATGACTAGACAAAGTCTCCAACACTCCAGTGCCGGGAGCTCCAGCTTTCCACACTGCAGATGTTCTACGCCCCTGCTCTGGTCCCTCATTCCGCTTCCCAGGAGGGCGGGATAAGATCCTGGGAGGGTGGACCCTGCATGGCTCTGCTCCCTTTGATATGCATCCAAAACAGTGAAACCCACAGATAACGCAGCTGAGGTGCTGAGAGCCCCAGAGGGTGGTTTGCTCCCTGACAGGTTCATTCCTCATTGAGGATGGAGAGTGTGGGAGGAGGAGCCGCAGAGGTGGCTCCTGTGACAAAGGCGGCCTTGCCCACTGCCTGTGTGATTCCCGTGCATCTCTGGGTATGTTCTGGAAGTTGTTTCCTAAGGAAATTCTTCCAGCCATTTCCCCACACAGCTTTTTTTTGGGGGGTGGGAGGGGATTGTTGTGAAGGATGGGGGTCATCTGGAAGGATGGGTTTAGATGCATTTCGTTGTTGCCGTGGTCCAAACCCAGGTTCTTCATCACAGTCCCATGTGCTGCTCTTGCTGGCAGTGACTGTGGCTGGTGAGGTGAGAGGTGCAGGTGAGGAGAAACGATCTTCCAGAGCCGAGTGGTATGTGGGGGACTGGATGTAGCTGTTAAAATGCACATACACCTTCTCTTCATAAAGTTTACCCCTGGATTCGGCCACAGTGGGGAGCAACTGGTTTTGCTGCGTGGGATCCACTGGAAAAGGATTCTGAAGAGTTCTGGGAAAGAGAATTTGCAAGACCAGTTGGTCAGAGGAACAGGGTCATTGGGACAACAGTTGTCATTAAGAAGATTTTCCCAGAGCAGTGTTTATTCCACGGTAGCAGACCGGGATCCAGTAGACTGCGGAGGGGGCTGAAGCAGGTCTGCACTGTCGCAGGCCATGCTACTGGCCGATTTGCATTTTGCATAGAGCCTGGTGTGGGGCCCAAAGGGGACGTCAGGGCAGCCAGGTGGGTCCCCGAAACCATAGCCCTTGGAGGACATGCAGTTGTTTACTGAGCTCTACTGGGAAGCTCTGGCTATTAGATGTCCACTGCAGCCACCAGGCACTTGGCCACCTTCCTGGAAGAGCCGTTGTCTCAGCTGGAAGAGACTTCATCTCTGGGCTCCTGCTCAGGTTCAGGCAGATGAAGGAAAATATCATGGACTTTCTTCATGGTTCTTCTTGCCTCGGCTTCCCGCAGGGTTTCTGATTTTGGATACTCAGTGTCTCCATGTGGCTAGAAAAGTATGATGCACCCATTGTGCCGCCACAGGCTGGTGAGGGGCAAGGCCTGAGCCCTGCTGCAGGTGGTTGATCTCAGGTGGACCCCGTGCCCTCCTCTGCAGATGTGCCACCCGCATGCCACTGTGCCAGGCAGGGCTTCTGGAGGATGCGGGTGTGGGGTTGTTTGTGTTGCATGTGGCCCGGCTTGGGGGCTGCTGCGTGCTTTTGCCCTCCTAGCTGTAGCTGTGCTCTGTGCAAGCAAACACAATCTCGGGACCCTAAACTCCCTCTGCCAAAGGGGAAGTTACGCACTGGACCTGGGTCTAAGGCTGTCTGCTTTTGTTCCCAAGCAGACAGCTGTCACTTCATAGCCCTGGGTCGCAGCCCCATGTCCTCTATGTCTCCTGTCACATGTCACTTTATCTTGTGTAAAGCTAGATTTCCTGAGCTCGAGGGGATGCGTGATTGTCTTTGTCCTGTCCTGCCCCCCGCCGCCCTTTCTCCCTCCAGCTTTCTCTCCCTTTTAGACACAGATGTTTAGGAAGCCCCTTTGGAAAAGCAGAGGCCATGGCGCTCCTGTGACTTGTGTTTCCCGGGGCACATCCTCAACCTTGGATAAATCAGCCTCAAGTTGGCTGAGACTCCCTCAGTCCCTTTTTGGTTGACGGCTCCGAGGAGGAACCTGGCCTCTTGCTCCCAGAAGCGGTGTCTTGTTCTTGTTCGCGTTCGGTGGCAGGACCGCCTCCTTCGCACCCCAGCTTCAGGGCTCTGTCTTTAGGATCAGTCCCAGCTCTGTGATCAGGCCAGGCCACCCCAGGTTTCCTCTGCTCGCCGCCTCTCAGAAGGGCTCAGGGATTGTGCTCTCCAAGGTTCTTGATGTCGCTGGGTCAGCACACTCTTTTCCTGAGGCCACTCGATGGCAGGCCGCATGTGACACTGAGGATGGCGCTTTCTCAGCAGGAGTCTGTTTCTTTGCCATTGTATTCTATACCATGAATAAACCACAGAGGGTGGATCTGTTTTCCATCTCAGGCTACTGTGATTCCAGCAGCTGTGAACATTCTTACTCCGGTGTTTGGATGGAAGCCTCGCCTGTTGGAGATTGAGAAGTTCACATTGCATTGTTTGAGAAGATGTCATTTCCAGCACTGGCTCCTCGTGCGTGCTGGCCGCTGTCCTTGAAGTTGTCCTTAGGGCATCCTGGCAGGTCAAGACAGCTTCAAAGAAGCCTGCATGTTTGTATCCAAGGCCAGCCACTGCAATGAGGTTCTTTTTCAAATGAGTGACTTTACTTCCTGGTCATTGAATTTTAATACTTGTCAAAGGGTGTTTTTATTTTAAAATAAAATTTTAGGCCAGGCACAGTGGCTTAAGCCTGTAATCCCAATACTTTGGGAGGCCGAGGCGGGTGGATCACCTGAGGTCAGGAGTTCGAGACCAGCCTGACCAACATGGTGAAACTCCATTCCTACTAAAAATACAATATTAGCCAAGTGTGGTGGCACATGCTTGTAATCCCAGCTACTTGGTAGGCTGAGGCAGGAGAATCACTTGAACCCGAAGGTGGAGGTTGCAGTGAGTCAAGATCATACCATTGTACTCCAGCCTGGGCAATAATAACGAAACTCCATCTCAAAAATAAAATAAAAATTTTAAAATTTTATTTACCTATGTAATGGTTTTAATTTTTTCTAACTGTTCTTTGCAGCTAGATACTAGGGTTACTCAATTTACACTTTTATGTGATTCCTCATCTAGAAGTTGTGTAAGGTACAAAAAAGTATATATATGTGTGTACATGATGGAGTTACATATAAATAACGTGTAGGAAAATCTGACCTTGATTTTGTGCAGAAACTTTACCTGGAAACACTGAAGGTGCCTCCATTAGCAGAACTGCACAGCTGCCTCTGAAAAGGTACGTCCACTCGGCATGGAGGAGTCGGCGTCCCTTACCCAGTAAATAAGATCAATGAAGGCACAGGTCTTTCTCTCTTCTTCTAGCTTCCACCCACAAATAAAATGGTTCCAAAAAGAAGATGTCGTCATCTTAAAGATAAGAATAAGGAATGTAAAGGACTACAAGTGTCAGTATTTAAGGGATAGAGTCATTTTCAGGTAGGTTTATGTATAGTCATATAAAGTAAAATAGAAATAATTTCTAGCATTTTAAAAGGCTGACTTTATTTCTTTTTATAAACCCAGTGCTTGGGCGGGAGACAAATTTTACCTGGCTGATCTGGAGCTGCGGGGCAACATAAGGAAAGATGATTGCAAATGTGTGATTAGAAACGATGAACCTGTTATCACTCTGGCCAAAGAGAGAAGGGAGGCATGGTTTCACCTACTCAGACAAAGGGTGAGTTGGGATGCACTCAGCGGGTGGTCTTTACCCTGCGTGTGTCGTATTCATGCACTCACTGTCAGCTGTTCTCTTGAACAGAACCCCAACGTGGCTTTTGATTTTGATCACTGGGAAGACTGTGAAGAGGACAGCCACTTCCCCAAGGGTAAGGCATGGAGCGCCCACTCTCAGAGGGGTTGTAGGTTCTGAGGGCAGTGAGGGACACCATCACCCACTTAGGAATTCAGCCTTGGTGGAAGTGGACCGTTCACGTCAAGCCCTGAGAAATTAGTTTTCTCTTTGTTGATCTTGGTGCTAAATGTTCTGGTTTGAGTACTGTTCAACGCTTGGTGATAAACACACCTTTTAATAACACACTACAGATATTCTTCCTAGAAGAATAAATTATTTGTAAGCAGACCAATTTGACCTGCTCATTTCTTACCTAAAATAATGAAAATATAAAATAAGATACATAGAGCTGGAACCCAAGGCATTTTTTTTCTGCATTGACCCAAATAATGGGGGGAAATAAAGATTTGCTGATTAGTCTACACTTATTTGTTATAATATCTTACTCCTTTAGTAGTGAATTCTAAAAACCTGCCGTACACAGTGACAGAGGTGGTTGAAGACAGTAGCAGCACTTCAGAGGATGACGACAGTGAGAGTGAATGCAAAGGTGAATGACGTCCTCAAGAGCAGCTGGAAGATGTTGAACAAAAATGGATATTGCCATGTGACCAAAAGTTAAGAAAACAGTCAGTCATAACCAAATCTTTCTTTTCTTTCTTTCTTTTTTTTTTTTTTTTTTTGAGACAGTCTTGCTCTGTCGGCCTGGCTGGAGTGCAGTGGCATGATCTTGGCTCACTGCAACCTCCACCTCACAGGCTCAAGCAATTCTCCTGCCTCAGCCTCCTGAGTAGCTGGGATTACAGGCGTGTGCCACCATGCCTGACTAATTTTTGTATTTTTAGTAGAGACAGGGTTTCACCATGTTGGACAGGCTGGTCTCGAACTCCTGACCTCAGGTAATCCTCCCACCTCAGCCTCCCAAAGTGCTGGGATTACAGGTGTGAGCCACCACACCTGGCCAACCAAAACTTTCTTTACCTCAAGGATAAATGATTACTGTCACCTTGTGGTGCTGGACTTGGTAACAGTGAGAAATTCTTCATTGACTTAAAAATAGGCTGATGACAAGACCATCAAAGGAGGGTGGACACAGAGAAATGGCAGGTGTGGTCTGATTCCGCCGGCTTGTCTGTCCTGTCCGGCGCCTCTCGCCGCTCACCCTGGCAGAGCAGGCGTGCATCTGGGTGATGAAATGCGCTGTCTGGAGTCAGTCCATTCATTTTTTTTTCACCTAGACCTCTGTTTGATATGTTGCTACAAACCTGATCTTACACATATAAATTGAGGTTTCTAATGTACACACTTACACTCAGCAACTGTTGAACCAGGCCTTTCAACCATGAGATAGTGGGATTTAACATAACCATCTATATGAATTGATAGTGTTAGCATTCTTGGATAGTGATAGCTCCTCAGAGTAAGTTGACTTCTGATGAAGAGATAGTCCAAGGATAGAAATCGGATTGCTCAGTAAGACCCAGGGCATTCCGGGATGAAGCTGCTGGTTCTAAACAATCCCTTGGACCTGCAGAGTCCTGAGCAGATGGCACAAAGGTTGCTTTTTAGTGGAAATTTACAAGGGCCTATGGGGTGCCTGGGGTGACCTTTGAACGCCTACATGTCGTGAGTCCTGCAGACATTCGCCACCCCATCCGCATTGTGGCTGCAGCACTGAGGGGTCACCAGGTTTAGGGGAGGAGTGTATGTAGTCATGGCCACACCCAGAGGCTGGCTTTTGTGCTTTGGGTTTCTTTGTTGACTGAAAAAGCGAGAAAGGTGAGCTATTGGGAAATTAAAAGTCCTGTGCACTCAGTGTCTGTTTATCAGCTTCGCCTCAGAATGGAAAAGAATTTGGATAGAACATGAGTGTTGTGTGACGGCCCCAAGATCTTTATTATTTTTTTGTATCAGACAGCACTGATGCCCAGGCTTATGTATGTCCCAGCAGAAGCCACCGCTTGAACTAGAGGCGAATTTTGTCATTCAGCTGTCCTGTGAGCAGGTCTGGATCACACTCTGGCTCAGTTTTCTCATCTGTAAAATGAGACATCCCCTCATTGTGTGGCCTGGCCTTGTCTCAGGGAGCGCCTGCCGAGTGCTGCTGGGTTGGGCAGTTTTTCTGCCCAGTGGCTCTGTGATGGGGGCTCAGAGCCCTGGCCTCTCCTGGGAGGACACGCTGTGCAGCCAGGACAGCTGCCGGGAGTGTGCCCAGGTCACTGCTATGACCTTCGCAGGGTGACTGGCAGGTATCGAATCGGCCCATGAAGTAAGATGGTGATTTTCCTTCTTCGTAGCTAAACCGGGCAGGCTCTTGGGAAGTAGAAAGTTCTGGTGTTTTTTGCTGGCGAAGGTTTTGACTGTGGGGCTCTTCTAACACCCGTGTCAGTGTCCGTTTCTCTGCATGTGGCTGCTGCCCTGTTGGTGGAGCTCTGGGAGCAGAGACAAGGCCGCCGTCCAGTGGCTCCCTGTGCGCACCAGCTGCCTGCTGTTTACACCCAGGTGCGTCGAGTCTCTTTCATACAACATAGCAAATGATAATAGCTAGTGACAATGTGTTTGCTGTGCACGTGTGAAAATGCAGGGAGGACAACTGCATGCTTAGATCTGTTTCTTTTTTCAGACATTCAAATTTTCTAATATCTGAATCTCTAACATTTTGTAGGATATAGGATGCTGATTATGTGAACAATTAGTCATTGGTTTTCTGTACTGCTATGAATATGTCTGATTTCAAGTTTTGGGCAAATATCTAAAATACAAGGTGAAAGTGCCTTTGTCTCTATGCTTCTAAAATCGCTCATACTTAGTTGTGGTATGGATGTCTTCTGCAGTGTATCATCAATAAAATTTCACTGTTTCCACAGAAATGCTGCTTTTTACATTTGTTAAACAGTACTTTCGGCCGGGCATGGTGGCTCACGCTTGTAATCCCAGCACTTTGGGAGGCCGAGGCGGGCGGATCACGAGGTCAGGAGATCAAGACCACGGTGAAACCCCGTCTCTACTAAAAATACAAAAAAATTAGCCGAGTTTGGTGGCGGGAGCCTGTAGTCCCAGCTACTCAGAGAGGCTGAGGCAGGAGAATGGCGTGAACCCAGGAGGCAGAGCTTGCAGTGAGCCGAGATTGTGCCACTGCACTCCAGCCTGGGCGACAGAGCAAGACTCCATCTCAAAAAAAAAAAAAACAAAAAACCAAAAACAGTACTTTCCCTGAATGCCAAACACAGAACAAAACTTTACTCACCACACTTTCTGGTTTGACTAAAACGCCCATGAAGGCTGCTGGGGAGCCAGCAATGCTGACTGGCAACGTAGGCGACCCTCGTGATGAGCACACCAGCTGTGGAGGGTTCTGGATGGAGGCTCAGCTCTTGCCATTCATCCTGGCAGATACATGCCACACACATCACAGGCTCAGCACAGGGCACCAGTACTTTTAGGGTAGGGGAGAGTGGGTGAGAAACATTTGTACTTTAATATTATTTTTATATATTTATTTACTTTTTGAGTTGGGGTCTCTGTCATCCAGGCTGGAGTGCAGTGGCATGATGATGGCTCACTACACCCTCAACTCCCAGGCTCAGGTGATGCTCCCACCTCAGCCTCTGGAGTAGCTGGGACTACAGGTGTGCAACACTATGCCTGGCTAATAATTTTTTTATGTTTGTTTTTTGTAGAGACATGATTTTGCCATGTTGCCCAGGCTGGTCTTGAACTCCTGGACTCAAGCGATCTATCCATCTTGGCCTCCCAAAGTGCTGAGATTATAGGCGTGAGCCACCACACCTGGCCAGTAATTTACTGTTGTTTTTAAATCTGTATCAATCAAAGCAAAAATGTCATCCATTTTATATAAAAGAAGAGACCTTATTGACATTGAGTTTAAAGAACACCCTTCATTTAAGTGTGATGTGCCCTTTGTTAAATAAATAGCTGCCACTGTAATGGTGGCTTTTATTCAGCCCTTCCCTAAGCATCTGCCTTCTGTTAGGTGACATCTCACCTGACAACAACTTTAGCAAACACTTTCCACTTCCCCTTTCTAGAACCCCCACTCAGAGAACTAAGAATATCTAAAAATAACAATATTTTAAACATCTGAGTATATTTTATTCATAAGAAAAAAAGGAAGAAATAACCACAAATACTGCTTAAGAAAATAAACTCAGCTTTGATTTGGCTACAAGAGACGGAGCTTGTTACTCAGGGTCTTCCTCCGGTGGGACCACTTCCATTAGCATCTGAAGGTGCATGGTAATCGGCTCTGAAATAAGAGTCAAAAATGAGTAGTTAGTTAGACTGAAATTCAAAAGTTTCACTGGAGTTGTGGGTGAGGGTGACATTTTTCTCAGTCTTTGGTGATGCGTCACCTAGACCCTGTGCTCAGGGGATGGCCAGCTTTCCTGCCTTCTGGTTGGATTTCATGCTTTCCTGGCTTCTGTCTTTTCCCAGAATTGCAGGAATAGAAATAAAAACCTCCTAGGAGTGTCTAGAGGGGCGATTGCACTCTCCAGTTCAGACAAGCTGAACAGGAGAAATAGGCAGGCTTTTAATCACATTCACTTAATAAATCTTAACTGGCTGTTACAGGCTGCTGCAGCCAGAGTTAAATTGCGCACAGCCCAATTCCTGTCCTCAAGGAGCTCCTGGAAGAGGAAGAGGGACTGGGTACAGGAAGACTAGGAAACAGATAGTCTCACTGCCCCATGAGGATGCCCAGGAAGTCTTAAAGGCTTTTAGAAATGGGGTTTCCTACGTGGGCAGATCATGAGGTCAGGAGATCGAGAATATCCTGGCTAACACAGTGAAACCCCGTCTCTACTAAAAATACAAAAAAAAATAAATAGGGTTTCCTGCAGTTGAATCTGTTGTAAAGGATAAAACATTGTGAATATAATATACATTTTTCGTTTTTGTGTTGAGACGGACTCTCGCTCTGTTGCCCAGGCTGGAGTACAGTGGGGCGATCTCGGCTCACTGCAAGCTCCGCCTCCTGGGTTCACGCCATTCTTCTGCCTCAGCCTCCTGAGTAGCTGGGACTACAGGCGCCCGCCACCATGCCTGGCTAATTTTTTTGTATTTTTAGTGGAGACAGGGTTTCACCATATTAGCCAGGGTGGTCTCGATCTCCTGATGTCGTGATCTACCCCCTCGGCCTCCCAAAGTGCTGGGATTACAGGCGTGAGCCACTGCGCCCGGCCCAATATAGACTTTTTTAAAGGTGTAATTCAGTCTCTTTTGATGTACTTTGACACAAGTGCTTTCTTTTCAGAAGCAAAAGTGGCTACTAATGTAGCTAAACTTTTAAACAACTGTCCTAAAATTGATGAGGGTCAGGACTGCTGAAAGAGTGAGCCCTGTGCCCTTGGCATTAGAAGGCTTGGGCCCCAGCCCAGTTCCCCAGGCCAAGGCCATGACTTTTTGTGTGTCTTTGCGATGCTGCTAGGCCTCTTAGATGATGTCTGCATATCAGACAAAGGAGAATGGTGTTTCAGGATGAGGCGCACGATGGTGGGAATATGCCTAACACTACTGAACTTTGCACTGAAAAGTGGCTGAGATAGAAACATTTATGTTGTGTGTCTTTTGCAATTAAAAAGAAAATGGGGCTGGGCGCAGTGGCTCACACCTGTAATCCCTGCACTTTGGGAGGCTGATGCGGGTGGATCACCTGAGGTCAGGAGTTCAAGACCAGCCTGGCCAACAATGATGAAACCCTGACTCTACTAAAAATACAAAACAACAAGAAAATTAGCCAGGCATGGTGGCAGGCGCCTGTAATCCCAACTTCTCGGGAGGCTGAGGCAGCAAAATCACTTGAACCTGGGAGGCAGAGGTTGTAGTGAGCCGAGATCGTGCCAGTGCACTCCAGCCTGGACAACAAGAGCAAAACTCCATCTCAAAACAAAGAAAATGGGCTGGGCGCAGTGGCTCACATCTGTAATCCCAGCACTTTAGGAGGCCAAGGCGGGTGGATCACCTGAGGTCAGGAGTTTGAGACCAGCCTGGCCAACATGGTGAAACCTCATCTCTACTAAAAACACAAAAATTAGCTGGGCGTGGTGGTGCACGCCTGTAATCCCAGCTACTCGGGAGGCTGAGGCACAAGAATCGCTTGAACCTGGGAGGTGGAGGTTGCAGTGAGCTGAGACCGCACCACTGCACTCCAGCCTGGGCAACAGAGTGAGACTGTGTCTCAAAAAAAAAAAAGAAAGAAAAGAAAAGAAAAATGACCAGGTACAGTGGCTTAGGCCAGTAGTCCCAGCACTTTGGAAAGCCAAGGTGGGAGGATGGTTTGAGCCCAGGAGTTCAAGACCAGTCTGGGGTACCTAGTGAGACCCCTTCTCTACAAAAAATAAAAAAAATAGCCAGGTGTAGTGTGTGCCTGTGGTCCCAGCTACTTGGGAGGCCCAGGTGGGAGGATGGCTTGAGCCCGGGAGTTCAAGGCTGCAGTGAGCTATGACCATGCCACTGCACTTTAGCCTGGGCAAAGAGCAAGACTGTGTCTCCAAAAAGAAAAGAAAACAGTGCTTTCCCTTCCTACTTATTACAGTAATTGACAGGAACAAAACAACCAAGGGTGGACCCAGAGGTGTACAGTGAGGGCGTGGGCATGTGTCCTCCTGGGACAAGGGAGATCTGCCAGCAGGGTGAGACACTGTGACAGAGGTCTTGGAGTCAGGACAGGTGAGGACGCTGTGCCTGCCTGCACCTCACAGAAGCCAAACGGCCCTTCTGTTGGTACTTACTTGAGATTTTCTGAGCCCATCCAAACTTGTAGTGGACAAACAGGAAGTAAAATAAAAGGCCGCTTAACATAAACAGCACACAGTAGAGGTACTCCCATGCGGGCTTGCTGATGATTGGAGCCAGAACCAAAAACACAGAGATGAGTGTCACCAAGATGGGGATGACTATGGGCACCTGGAGGCGAAAAACAGGTCATGGGTACTCATTTTCTTTTTGAAATTTTTCATTATAAAAAACCAATTTTTATAAAACGAATATGAACTCCATGTACCCCTCCTCCAATTTCAATAATTTTAATGTAATTTTGCCAATCTTATTTCATCTATACCTTTTAAAAATTTTCTTTACTTTTTAAAAAATTCTGTGGCTGGGTGTGGGTGCTCACACCTATAATCTCAGCACTTAGGGAGGCCAAGGCCGGTGGGTCCCTTGAGGTCAGGAGTTCAAGACCAGCCTGGCCAACACAGTGAAACCTCGTCTCTACCAAAAACACAAAAGTTAGCCGGGCGTGGTGGCAGGCACCTGTAATCCCAGCTCCTCAGGAGCTGAGGTAGGAGAATGACTTGAACCCAGGAGGCGGAGGCTGCAGTGAGCCGAGATCGCGCCATTGTACTCTAGCCTGGGCCACAGGAAGAAAACTCCCATCTCAAAAAAGAAAAAAAAAAAAAGATAAACTGTTTAATGTTTTAGCATCCACTGACGATCGTTGCCTTCATTGTTTCATCAGGGTTTGCAAAATGGTGATTTTTCTAATTTGTCATTTCTTCCTCAATTATCTGAAATGCTGTATGAAGTACTTCAACTTTCTGGTTATTCTGAATTGCAGTTCATACAGGAAGGGCAGGACCAGCACTCTATTCTGTGTGTTTCCAGAATGACAAGTTGGGCCCCTGAGACCTCCAAAGGCAACTCAAACCTGTGGGTTTTTCTATACGTGGTGAGTTTCAATCCATTGTAGTCATTGTTCACGTTGTTCAGAAGGTCCTGTGTGGGGCAGCAGGAGCCCTTCACACTGTCCTGGGCCCTGGGAATGGGACGCCAGTGATCTCCAAAAGCCTCTTTGTTTTCTGGGTGACAAGAAGTGCCAGATCTGGGTTTTCGTTCATCTCTCCAGAGCCAGACCTGGGTTTTCATCCATTTCTCCAGAGAGCTTTGTTAGCAGGAAATGGCATTTAAAGACCATAACCTGGAGGCTGGGTGCAGTGGCTCACTTCTGTAATCCCAGCACTTTGGGAGGCTGAGGCAGGCAGATCACTTCAGTCTAGGAGTTTGAGACCAACCGGGCCAACATGGTGAAACCCCGTCTCTACTAAAAATACAAAAATTAGCTGGGCGTGGTGGCAGATGCCTGTAATCCCAGCAACTTGGGAAGCTGAAGCAGGAGAGTCGCTTGAACCTGGGAGGCGGAGGCTGCAGTGAGCCAAGAATGTGCCACTGCCCTCCAGCCCAGGCGACAGAGTGAGACTCTGTCTAAAAATAAGTAAATAAAGACCATAACCTGGGTGATTGGAGGACTCATTATCCTTTTACAAGGACAGAGATTAATTTTGGCATTCTCTTATTAGGAGCAAAGTTCAGTTTGCTGGGATTGTTTTGTTTTCAAGTGTCATTGCATTTTTCCTTTGACTGTGTTTTGTTTTGTTTGTTTGTTTTGTTTCCCAAGACAGAGTCTCTGTCGCCCAGGCTGGAGTGCAGTGGCATGATCTTGGCTCACTGCAACCTCTGCCTCTTGGGTTCAAACAATTCTCCTGCCTCAGCCTCCCAAGTAGCTGAGATTACAGGCATGTGCCAACACACCCAACTAATTTTTGTATTTTTAGTAGAGACAGGGTTTCACCACGTTGGCCAGGCTGGTCTCGAACTTCTGACCTCAAATGATCTGCCCGCCTCAGCCTCCCAAAGCATTAGGATTACAGGCATGAGCCAACCACACCCAGCCCCTGAATTAAACTTTTAGTTAATGGATTTTCTAGTCTTCAGCTACCTTTGCATAGACTGGACCTAGTCATGATATATTATCTTTTTAGCGTAACTGGGTTCTGTTTGTTAATATTTTATTTTAGATTTTTTATATCGTTATTCCTAAGTCAGATTGGTCAGTACATTTCCCTTTTTTTGTGAATGTTACCTTTGTAAGGTTTGCTATCAATGTTATAGTCTAAAAATAACTTGAAAAATCAATAAAATCAATAGCTAACCTTAAGGAGAAAGCACAAACACAAATAAAAAATAAAAATGGGCAATTAATCTTTACAACATAAGTTATGTTCTAAAGATTAATACAAATCATAAGACTATTTTGTACAACGCTATACAGATAAATTTGAATACCTAAAAGAAATGGACAATTTTCTAGGAAAATGTAATTTACTAAAACTGATCTTAGTTGCATTAGAATCACAGGGAAATTCTAAAAATCAGACAATTCCAGTATTGCTTAATTTATTCCAGAGCATTGAAAAAGGAAAACTTTCAAAAAGCCTGATTATTATTCACTCATTCATTCATTTCTGTTTTTTCTAACACCTTTTTTCTTTTTTTTTTTTTTTTTGAGACAGAGTCTCACTCCGTCACCCAGGCTGGAGTGCAGTGGTGCAATCTCAGCTCACTGCAAACTCCGCCTCCCAGGTTCATGCCATTCTCCTGCCTCAGCCTCCCAAGTAGCTGGGACTACAAGTGCCCACCACCACGCCCGGCTAATTTTTTGTATTTTTAGTAGAGACAGGGTTTCACCATGTTGGCCAGGATGGTCTCGATCTCCTGACCTCATGATCCGCCGCCCGCCTCGGCCTCCCAAAGTGCTGGGATTACAGGCGTGAGCCACCGTGCCCGGCCAACACCTTAAGTTTTTTTCCTGCTTATTAGTTCCTTCTATTCTCTTTTGGTTTTCTGTTGTTCTTTATCTTGCTTTTGAAGTTGTCTAATTTGTTTTCATTTTTATTGATATATTTAATGTAATGGAGCTTCCTCAAAGCACTATTTAAGCTGTGTTCATAGATTATATGTCCTGTCATCATTACTGCTATTTCTAGGAATTTATGTACTCTGTGTGTGTGTGTGTGTGTGTGTGTGTGACCGAGTCTCAGTTTGTCACCCAGGCTGGAGTGCAGTGGCACAATCTCGGCTCACTGCAACCTCTGCCTCCCAGGTTCAAGTGATTCTCCAGCCTCAGCCTCCTGAGTAGCTGGGACTACAGGCGCCCGCCACCACGCCCAGCTAATTTTTTGTATTTTTAGTAGAGATGGGGTTTCACCGTGTTAGCCAGGATGGTCTCAATCTCCTGACCTCGTGATCCGCCCGCCTCGGCCTCCCAAAGTGCTGGGATTACAGGCGTGAGCCAC
Organism: Symphalangus syndactylus; assembly: GCF_028878055.3. Lineage (NCBI taxonomy): Eukaryota > Metazoa > Chordata > Mammalia > Primates > Hylobatidae > Symphalangus > Symphalangus syndactylus. The sequence goes on from NC_072435.2 coordinate 56,424,392, forward strand.
CACGCCCGGCCTAATTTTTGTATTTTTAGTAGAGATGGGGTTTCACCATGTTGGCCAGGCTGGTCTCGAACTCCTGACCTCAAGTGACGCAACCGCCTTGGCCTCCCAAAATGCTGGGATTACAGGCATGAGCCACCACGCCCGGCCAGAATTTATGTACTTTTTTGTTCTATTTCTATTAATATTTCCTCTTGGACCCAAAAGTTTAACTTTTTTCTTTTCTCAATTTCCTGTTTTGTTTCATTATAGACAGAGAATGTTATTTGCTTTTTGTTTGTTTTGATTTCTGGGGTTTTTTGAAATATCAGGGTTTTCTTCATGGCATTAAAAGCTGTCAGTTTTCAGACAGGTCCCATTTGCAACTGAAAAAGGTATACTCGCTGTTGTTGGGGTTCAGGGCTTGATAAAAACCTCTAAGATCTATCTTGCTATATTTTAGATCTCCAGTCACTTTTACCAGTGCTGTGTCCAGATCTGTCTTGGCCTGAGGGAGGTGTTTCCCAGTCACCTGTTATTAATGTGTTTCTCCCTCCCTGGATTTCCTGCAGTTTCTGCTTCGTAAAGATGGTTCCTATATGGTTTGGTGAATAGGTTTTCAAAACTTATCTCTTCACTGTGGATTTTAGCCTTTAGCATGGCCTGTCTTTGTCTTAAGTAATGCTTTGGGCCTGAGCACTTGTCTGATACGATCACAGCCCGTTTTTCTGTATATTCATTTGCTTGATATTTCTCTGCCTGTTCTTTTAATTTTTCACAGCTTTGAAGATCCACCTGAAAAATCTTTTACTTTCAATGGGTGATGTAAGTCCAATTTAAATGGAGTAAGCCCATTTATTCATATAATGATAAGTCTGGTCTCCATTCTCTCGTGGTGCTTTATCTTTCTGTATACAAGCATCCTCTACTTACTGTCAGTCTTGCGTCCTTGAAGAGTGATGTTCTATGGAAGAACCCCCCAGGCCTGTGTCCCTTCTTTTACATTCACCATAGGAAACCTCAAATTTCCTGCCAGGTGCGGTGGCTCACACCTGTAATCCCAGTACTTTGGGAGGCCAAGGCAGGAGGATAACTTGAGCCCAGGAGTTCAAGACCAGTCTGGCCCACATGGTGAAACCCCATCTCTGCAAAAAATACAAAAATTAGCCAGGTGTGGTGGCATGCACCTGTGGTCCCAGCTATTTGGGAGGCTGAGGTGGGAGGATTGCTTGAGCCCAGGAGGCACAGTTGCAGTGAGTAGTAATCACACCACTGCACTCCAGCCTGGGCAACAGAGAAGACTCCATCCAAAAAAAAAAAAAAAAAAAAGGAAAGAAACCTCAAATTCCCAACCAAAACACAGTAAATGCACATATAAATAACATGTTACCCAACACAGATTATATTAGATGGTAAACTGCATTTAAAATAATTTTTGGTGACCAAACAATTAACATGGCTGTTGACCAATGACTGCCTTTAATGCAATAACATGGTCTCGCAAGACGTGAGATGCTCACACCTCACACTGTCAGTACACCTACGCGTGACTTTCAGCACGCCTACACGTGATTTTGGCGTGTGTTGAATTTGGAATGTAACTTGAAACTTTTATCACACATTTTATTAAAAGTTTATACTACATTTTGGGGATTCAAATACTAATTTTTCCATATAAATATCAGCTGGAAATGAGAGCAGTTAGAGATTCATGGATTCTATAGTTTAGGGTGTTAAAAACTAATAAGCAAAAAATAGCAATGACAAAAAATCCTGATAAGCAGTCTACAAGAAAACATCAACCAGGAAGGTATTCTGAGGGGTCCTCCTATACAAGGCTTTATATGTAGGGTCTTTTACAGTATGGTCTGTTTTGTTCCCTCCTTTGTTTAAATGTTAAATGTTAAATTTTAATTATTTCATGTATTCTAAGCACACCTCCTTTTTTAATGGTCTTTTGGTAGGTATGAAGGATGTGTTTTTGTTCTGAGAATTACTGTAACTATTACAGCTAATATATCATAACTAATATATTTTAAAGGGGACTAAGGGTATTATATAAGGATATATTCTTATATATGTGTATATTATATAATATATATAATAGACACAATCTATACATATATAATAGGCATAATATACATATATTATACATATATTTAATGCTATATATTATATATTTGTTGTATATATGTTATATATTATGTATATACATATTTGTGTATATAAAAACACATGTATTATACATATACCTATAATATATACGTATATATAACATATACATATATATCTTATATCCTTATATAATACCCTTGGTCCACTTTTAAAGATATTATACATATATGTATATATGTACTTATATATGTATATGTATCTATATGTATAACAGACATGTAATTATACACATATACATATATACATAAACATAGTATATACATACATATCTATTATACACATATATTACATGTATACATTATACACATATATAGTACACATATATGTATATATTATATATAATACCCTTAGTCCCCTTTTAAAGATATGAATATTATTAACTGAGCATATAATAGCCTTAGTTTCTTCTTTTTTTATTGTGTATAATAAGCAATAATGAAGTTAGCTAGGTGTTCTCTTCCTCCCAGCATCTAATTTAAAGTGGCTTCCTTATTGGCAGCTTGTCTGGCTACTTTCCTCAGTTGGCATATACTTTTCCATGTGCTTTCTCTCGTTCCTGTTTTTGTATGATATTGCCAGTGCATAATAGTGGCATACACTTCTGTCCCCTTTATCTCTCATCATTAATCTTAGTTCTATAATTTGATATATTCACCTTTGCCAGTGACTTTTTGGTTTCTGAAGCTCATTCTCTGGGTGATTCCTCAAGGTCTCATGTAATTGGTGGGGTGTGGTGGCTCACACCTGTAATCCCAGCACTTTGGAAGGCTGAGGTGGGTGGATCACAAAGTCACCAGCCTGACCAACATGGTGAAACCCTGTCTCTACTAAAAATATAAAAACTAGCCAGGCTTGGTGGCACGCACCTATAATCCCAGCTACTTAGGAGGCTGACACAGGAGAATCGCTTGAACCCAGGAGGCGGAGGTTACAGTGAGCTGAGATCGTGCCACTGCACTCCAGCCTGGATGACAGAGTGACACTCCGTCTCAAAAAAAAAAAAAAAAAAAAAACCAAGTCTCGTGTAAGGATATTTGCCTTGAGTTCTTTCATACTAGCGACTATAGACTTTATCCTGCAAGGTCAGTTTGGCTGGGTATAAGAATTTGGCTTACATTTTCCTCCTTTGAGTAGTTTAAATATGTTGCTCCACTCTCTTGTGGCATGAAGTATTGGTGATGAAAACTTTGAGGCCAGAATTATTTATTTCCTTTATAAGTGAATTGCAGATGAGAGTGGGAATGGGAAAAGGGGAGTGGATGCCCAAAGCATTTTTTTAAAGCTCTGTAATTTTATCAGCATATATTTTTGCTGCCAATTTTAGCTCCAATTTTCCAGTTACATTGTATGCCTTTCAGTACGTTGGTTCAAGATCCACCCTCCACATTTCCTCCCACCCCAGGAAATATTTCTTGAATTATGGATTTTAGGATTCTGTTACTTGCATTTTCTTCTTCAGGGACTCCAGTTATGCATGTATTAGATTCCCCACCTGCCCCACCCCTAGTTTTTTTCTGTCCCCTTGTTTTCTCAAACTCTTTCTATTTCTGTCTGATATTTGTTTTCTTCCTTTTGGCCCTCTGTTTCCTACCATGTTTCTTTGCTCTTATATTCTTTATTTTCTTTTTTTCTTCGTGACAGGGTCCCTCTCTGTTGCCCAGGCTGGAGTGCAGTGGCACGATCTTGGCTCACTGCATGCAGCCTTGACCTCCTGGGCTCAAGCATTCCTCCCACCTCAGCCTCCCAAATAGCTGGGACTATAGGCATGCACCACCACACCCAGCTGTTTTTTGCAGAGATAGGGTCTTGCTGTTGCCCAAGCTGGTCTTGAACTCCTGGGCTCAAGTGATCTTCCTCCCTTGGCCTCCCAAAGTACTGGGATTACAGGTGTGAGCCACCACACTCCGCTTCTGTGTTCCTTCTTTTCCTTCTTGCCCACTCTTTATTTCTGAAATGACTTTCTTCCCTAAAATGATGTTTTGAAGTGCTAATGGGACATGGCCTCTCTGTGGAGCCCCTTCCCAGTTGAGAGATTTGTATCCACAGGCTCCAGCTCCTTGACCCTGATATTCTTGCCAAGTTCCATGTCCTTTCTCTCCCAGCAGTTGTTTCTCTTGCTGTTGTCTTTAGTGATCCTTATCCTTCTGGAAAGGAGTTTTTATGGGGAGTTTCTGGGATCCTCAAGGGCTTAAGCCACTGCAGCCCTGCTCCCCCACCTCCCCTGGGGGTCCTCTGATCTTCCCACTGAGAACCTCGCTCCACGTGCACCCTCTCTTCTGGGAACACATGGTGCTGGAGGCTAGTGGGGCATCCACTTAAGAGTCTGGAGTTGGTGGTAAGACTTCATTTCCTTGATTTGTGTTGACGATGTTGGCTGAAGGGTTTTTCCTTTGTTATCCTAGAGGCTCTGTCTGTTTCTATGAGGGATTTTGTGCAGATTATAAGTCTATGCTACCATCATAATTTTGCCTGCAATGACTTAACCAAGGTGGATCTGCCAGGCTCCAGGCAGGCTGTGCCATGACTCAGCTGATGCCAGAGACTTGTCCATAGTCAAGACACAGGGCCAGAAAGACCACTGGATGTATCTCTGAAAACAAAGTCCTAAAGCTAAAGACATTGTCCTTATTCTCGTCCTAGTGACTTAAGCCCTCAGCTTACCTTTTTCTTATGTCTGTTATCATAAGAATTAAATAGCAGGGTTTTTTTTAAAGCCCCTTAACGTAACAACAATAAAATTCTACTTCATCCTTATTGGTATGTAGATCCACGCCAGCCATGCAGGGAGCGCGAGGGAGCCCAAAACAGATGGCAGGAATAGACTCTGAGTGGTTGCATGCACAGTAACGGGTCTGCGGCTGGAGTTCAGACGTTCCCATCAGTCTGTGAAAGGAGGCCGGCGTGGTGGCTCATACCTGTAATCCCAGGACTTTGGGAAGCCAAGGTGGGAGGATCGCTTGAGCCCAGGAGTTTGTGACCAGCCTAGGCAACACAGTGAGACCCTGTCTCTAAAGAAAAAAAATAAAACAAGAAAAGTCTATGAAAGTGTGAGAGATATCAGAACTGGGCCGGGTGCAGTGGCTCACACCTGTAATCCCAGCACTTTGGGAGGCCAAGGCAGGCAGATCGCTTGAGGTCAGGAGTTTGAGACCAGCCTGGCCAACATGGTAAAACCCCGTCTCTACTAAAAATACAAAAATTAGCCAGGCGTGGTGGCAGATGCCTGTAATCCCAGGAACTTGGGAAGCTGAAGCAGGAGAGTTGCTTGAACCAGGGAGGCGGAGGCTGCAGTGAACCAAGAATGTGCCACTGCACTCCAGCCCAGGCGACAGAGCAAGACTCTGTCTCCAAAAAAAAAAAAAAAAAAAAGAGAGAGAGAGAGAGGTGGACCTCTTTGGTTACAGAGACAGGCCACAGGTATTCGTGATGACTTAATAAAATGAATAATAAGGTGGCTAACTGGATCATAAACTATGCTATGAAGAGTAAACTCCACTCTAAAATATGATATTTTAAAAGAGTCAAGTCAGATTGGAACTAGAAGGCATGCCCCTAGCATTTGAAAGAGTTATATCTAATTCATTAAAAAATCCAAAGCCACTTGTGACTCTGGGGCTGCAAGCTTACCTTGATAGGCCTTTCCAGCTCTTTCCTTGTAAATCTCATCACGATGAGTCCTAGAATCGTCAGGCCATAAAAGAGCCATGCGGCAAAGCTAAAATAATTGACTAACGAGTTTATGTCACCAGGGATGATATAAATCGTTGCTATGATACCCTAACAGAAAGAAGAATGGATTTGTAGGTCATTACTACAACAAAACACTGTTGTCATATCACAGAAGACCGAAGAAGCAGTTTTTCTTGTAAATAAACACTTTAGCATGAAAGGAACTTCTAGGCATTCCTTGATAGTTGGGGTTAAACCTGACTTTGGCTATGATAGCTCTTCTCTATGAAGCCTGCAGAAAAGCCTTGGGAAATTTCTGAATCTTTGAAGTTGTGATTTTAAGCAAGGGAAAAATAAAGTATTATGTTGGTGCAAAAGTAACTGGTTTTTTGTTTGTTTGTTTGTTTGTTTTGTTTTTTTGAGATGGAGTCTCACTCTGTCACCCATGCTGGAGTGCAGTGGCGTGATCTTGGTTGACTGCAACCTCCACTTCCCAAGTTCAAGCAATTCTCCTGCCTCAGCCTCCTGAGTAGCTGGGATTATAGTCAGGCACCACCACGCCCGGCTAATTTTTGTATTTTTAGTGAGATGGGGTTTCACCATGTTGGCCAGGCTGTTCTCGAACTCCTGACCTCAGGTGATCCACCTGCCTCAGCCTCCCAAAGTGCTGGGATTATAAGCATGAGCCACCATGCCTGGCCAGTAATTGTGGTTTTTAATGGCAAAAACCACAATTACTTTTGCACCAACCTAATATGTATGAATATTGTACCAGCTTCATAATTACGAATTTTCCTCACAGAGAGTTTCCAATGTGGGCTGGGGCCCTGGATTAGAAGCTCAGGTCTAATCTTGGCCTGTGTTAGTTGCGTGGCCCTGGACTGGTATTTCCTGGGTGTGTTTTCTTGTCTTCAGAATGATTGATAGAGAGTAGTGGTTCTCCTCTAGGGAAAGGAGTGTAGACCACCCCGCAGATGGAGTGTCCCCGCCTTGAAGATAGGCTGGTAGCGGGATTCGTACTCACATAAAAGATGATGGCGGGGGCTGGAGTGAGGCGCCTGACGCTGATGTAAGAAAGCACTTTGAGCATGTGGCCCTCCCGGCCCGCCACATAAATGAGTCTGGAAAATAATGACATGGGAGTCCACTGACCGGAGTGCAGACCATCTGTCCAGGGCCACCGAGGACATGTGCTCCGGGGTCCACCAAGGAGCCCTCAGGAGGCTCAGGAAGCGAGCTGAGCGCAGACCTGGGCTTCAGATGGGGGTCTGTCTTCGGGAGAGGAGTGGGTTTTGGCAGAGTGAGTGAGGAGGTTAAACGCACTGAGAGACTAGGTTTGGTGGCTCACGCCTGTAATCCCAACACCTTGGGAGGCCAAGGCAGGAGGCTCACTTGACCCAGGAGTTGGAGACCAGCCTGGCAACATAGTGAGATCCCATCTCTACAAATAACTTTAAAATTTTTAAAAATGTACCATTTCTTTGTGTTGGAAAGATTCAATATCCTCCCTTAGCTATCTGAAGCTACATATTAATATTAATGTGAGCTCTAGCCACCCTGCAGCGTGTAAAACACTAGAACCTGTTCCTCCTGTCTAGCTGTAATTTTGTATCCTTTAGCAAGTCTCTCCCTATCTCCCTTTCCCCCATGCTTTTCAGCCTCTGGTATCCTCTGGCTAACCAGAATTTCTTGAAAAAGTTACCATAATTAAAAATCTGGGCCAGGCATGGTGGCTCACACCTGTAATCCCAGCACTGGGAGACTGAGGCAGGTGGATCACCCGAGGTCAGGAGTTCGAGACCAGCCTGGCCAACATGGTGAAACCCTGTCTCTACTAAAAATACAAAAAATTAGCTGGGCGTGGTGGTGCACACCTGTAGTCCCAGCTACTCAGGAGGCTGAGGCAGGAGAATCGCTGGAACCTGGGAGGCAGAGGTTGCGGTGAGCTGAGATTGCACCATTGCAGCTAAGATCCCACCATTGCACTCCAGACTTCAGCCTGGACAACAGAGTAAGACTCCGTCTCAAAAAAAAAAAAGCCAGATGTGGTGGCTTACGCCTGTAATCCTGGCACTTTGGGAGGCCGAGGCGGGCGGATCACGAGATTAGAAGTTTGAGACCAGCCTGGCCAACATGGTGAAACCCCGTCTACTAAAAATACAAAAAATTAGCCAGGCATGGTGGCGGGCGCCTGTACTCTCAGCTACTCAGGGGGCTGAGGCAGAAGAATCGCTTGAACCCGGGAGGCGGAGGTTGCAGTGAGCCAAGTTTGTGCCACCGTACTTCAGCCTGGGTGACAGAGTGAGACTCCATCTCAAAAAAAATAAAGAGGAGAAGATATAAAAAACAGGAGCCTGGGCTGGGCATGGTGGCTGTCGCCTATAATCCCAGCACTTTGGGAGGCTGAGACAGGTGGACTGCTTGAGCTCAGGAGTTCAAGACCAGCCTAACCAACATGGGGAAACCCCGTCTTTACTAAAAATACAAAAATTAGCTGGGTGTGGTGGCGGGCACCTGTAACCTCAGCTGAGGCTGAAGCTGAGGCAGGAGAATCACTTGAACCTGGGAAGCAGAGGTTGCAGTGAGCCAAGATGGCACCATTGCACTCCAGACTCCAGCCTGGGCGACAGAACGAGACTCTGTCTCAAACAAAACAAAACAAAAACCCAGGAGCCCTTGAAACATAGCAGACAAAAATTGGCAAATCCAATTTGAGTGCAAGATTTGAACATTACAAGTTACAATCTTGATGATCATATAAAAATCTAGATATAATTATGGAATACACATTATCTTCAAGACCACAGGAAACATAAAAATATCAGTGAGCCACGAAGGGCATTTTCAAACTTCTAAAGAATTGAGGCCAGGCACAGTGGCTCACGCCTGTAATCCCAGGACTTCAGGAGGCCGAGGCGGGCGGATCACTTGAGGTCAGGAGTTCAAGACCAGCCTGGCCAACATGGTGAAACCCCGTCTCTACTAAAAACACAAAAATTAGGTGTGGTGGCAGGTGCCTGTAATCCCAGCTACTTGGGAGGCTGAGGCAGGAGAATCACTTGAACCTAGGAGGCAGAAGTTGCAGTGAGCCGAGATTGTGCCACTGTACTCTAGCCCGGATGACAGAGCGAGACTCTGTCTCAAAAAGATAAATAAAATAAATAAGAATTGATATCAGGCCAGCCACTGTGGCTTATGCCTGTAATCCCAGCACTTTGGAGGTTGAAGTGGGAGGATTGCTTGAGGCCGGGAGTTTGAGACCAGCTTGGGCAACATAGTAAGACCTCACATCTACAAAAAACTTAATATTAGCCATGCGTGGTGGCGCGTGCCTGTGGTCCCAGCTACTTGAGAGGCTGAGGTGGGAGGATCACTTAAGCACAGGAGTCTGAGGCTGCAGTGAGCCATGATTGCGCCACCACACTCCAGCCTGGGCGACAGTGAGACCCTGTCTCAAAACAACAAACACAAACCCCAAACCAAGACTTGATATCATAAAGGTCACATACTCTAATTATAGTGTAATAAAATTAGAAGTCAATACAAATGCCACAAAGACCCATCTACTTACAACTACATATCTTAACTTTGAATTGATATGAACTTGATATTAATTCCCAAAAGAAGTGAAACCGGGAGGATGGGAGTTGATAAATGGAAGGGAGATTTAGACTCAAGGTGAATACTGTCAAATCTTTTTATCAGTCCTCCAGAAATTAATATAGAAATTCCATACAATCAGAATGCAAGCAGGACTTTTGGAACTGGACAAAATAATTGTAAGTGTATAGGGAATGCTAAACAGACAAGGAGAAGTCTGACGTGGGAGTGCTAGTCCTGCCAGATTTTACATGACCAAAGCTATAAACTTTTTTTTTTTTTTTTTTTTTGAGAGATGGAGTCTCGCTCTGTCACCCAGGCTGGAGTGCGATGGTGCAATCTCGGCTCACTGCAACCTCCGCCCCCCAGGTTCAAGCGATTCTCCTGCCTCAGCCTCCTGAGTAGCTGGGATTATAGGCACCCACTACGTCCAGCTAATTTTTGTACTTTTAGTAGAGACGGGGTTTCACCATGTTGGCCAGGCTGGTCTTGAACTCCTGACTTCAAGTGATCTGCCCACTTCACCTTTCCAAAGTGCTGGGATTACAGGCGTGAGACACCACGCCTGGCCCGTGTCATTCCATTTAGATGAAATGTCAAGAAAAAGCAAAGTTATAGAGACAGAAGCAGATTAGTGGTTGCCTGGGGTTTCAGGTGAAAGCAGGGATTAATTGGGTAATGAGGAAACTTTTTGGGGTGATGGAAATGATCTAGAATTGGATTGTGATGTTTGTACAGCCTTATAAATTTATGAAAATAATTGAGTTGTACAATTACAAAGGGTGAGTTTTATGATATTTGTACCTTAATTAGAACTGTTAAAATTGTGTTTGTGTATACTAGCAATAAACTATCAGAAACTGAAAGGCAACTTTAACAATACCATTTACAATAGTATGAAAAATGAAATTCTTTGGAATAAATTTGACAAAAGACGTGCAAGAACTATATACCAAAAACTACTCAAAAAACTTTTTTTTACAGAAAATTAAGCTGGGCCCGGTGGCTCACGCCTGTAATCCCAACACTTTGGGAGGCTGAGGCAGGTGGATCACTTGAGGCCAGGAGTTCAAGACCAGCCTGGGCAACATGGTGAAACTCTTTCTCTACTAAAAATACAAAAATTAGCCAGGTGTGATGGTGTATGCCTGTAATCCCAGCTACTTGGGAAGCTGAGGCATGAGAATCACTTGAACCTGGGAGGCAGATGTTGCAGTGAGCCAGGATCGTGTCACCGCATTCCAGCCTGGGTGACAAAGCAAGATCCTGTCTCAAAAAAAAAAAAACAAAAAAAAAAAAACAAAAAAAACACACAAACAAAAAAGTTGTTAAAAACAAGATTAAAGACCTAAATAGTCCACCCATAGATTGGAAGACTCAGTGCTTTTTTTTTTTTTTTTTTGGAGACAAGGTCTCACTCTGTCTCCCAGGCTGGAGTGCAGTGGTGCAATCTCAGCTCACTGCAGCCTCGACCTCCTGGGCTCACACGATCCTCCCACCTCAGTCTCCTGAGTTGCTGGGACCACGGGCATGTGCCACCATGCCTGGCTAAGTCTATTGTATTTTTTGTAGACATGGGGTCTCATTATGTTGCCTAGGCTGGTCTCTAACCCATGGGCTCAAGCAGTCCTCCCCCTCGGCCTCCCAAAGTGCTTTGATTACAGGTGTGAGCCACCGTACCCATGCTGGAAGACAGTACTTTTAAGACAGTAGAGTCTTCCCCCAGTTGATCTATGGATTCAACCCAGTCCTGATCAAAATCCCAACAGCTTTACTGTAGAAACTGACAAGCTGATTGTAATATTCATATGCCAAGTGGGAAAGCTGGTAGAATGAAATTGGACCCTTATCTCACCCCTTAGACAAGAAATCTACTCAAAATTGATGTAAGACTTGAAACTGTAAAATTCCTAGGAGAAAACAGGGAAGCTCTGTAACATTGGTCTGGGCAGTGATTTGTTGTTGTTGTTGTTGTTGAGACGGAGTCTCATTGTGTCACCCAGGCTGGAGTGCACTGGTGCAATCTCGGCTCACTGCAACCTCTGCTTCCCGGGTTCAAGCAATTCTCCTGCCTCAGCCTCCTGAGTAGCTGGAATTACAGGCATCTGCCACCACGCCCCACTAATTTTTGTATTTTTAGTAGAGACAGGGTTTCACCATGTTGGCCAGGTTGGTCTCGAACTCCTGACCTCAAGTGATCCACCCACCTCGGCCCCCCAAAGTGCTGGGATTACAGACATGAGCCACTGCATCTGGCCTTGGGTATATATTTGAATGAATTGAAATCGTATGTCAGATACCTGCACTCCCATGTACCTCTGGGTATATATTTGAATGAATTGAAATCCACATGTCAGGTATCTGCACTCCCATGTTCATTACAACGTTATTCACCACAGCCAAGACACAGACACAACCTAAGTGTCCATCACAGACGAATGAATAAAAATAATGTAATAGATACACAATGGAATACTATTCCGACTCTAAAGAGAATGGAATTCTGTCATTTTTTGACAGCAGAGATGACTCTAGAGAACATTATGCTAAGTGAAATAAGCCAGACACAGAAAGACAAATATCCCATGATCTCCCTTATATATTATGGAGTCCTAATTAGGGAAAATGAGTCAGGCTGGTAGGACCAAGGAAAAGCCAAAAGAGATAAAGCAGATAAGCTACAAGCGTGCCTTTCTTCATGGTCCAGGACACATAGCCCCCCTGCACAAATAACTCACAATCTTCCTGTGCCCAGTGATCGCCAGACCCTCAGCTAATAGAAAAATGCAAGTTAGCTCACTGCAACCTTGGCATTATTGGTACTGCTTGTACCCCGTCCAGCACACAGCACAAGTACCATCCTATAAAATCCCCAGCAAGCCTTTGTCTCTTTGCAGTCAGCTCCTCTCTTGCTGACCTGCTCGTTGCACCTTTGCAACGTATTTTCCTACTTTCTCTAATAAATCTGCCTTTCCTGACCTACAGCTGTCTTGGTAAATTCTTCTTATCCCTGTACCACCAGTCCAGATAGTTGTAATACTTGCAACATACATGAAATCTAAAAATTCAAACATAGCAATAGAGAGTAGAATGCTGGTTACCAGAGGCTGAAGGAAGAGGGGCCTGGGACGGCAAAAGGGGAAATGTTGGTCAAAGGCCACAGAGTTTCAGTATGATGGGAGGAATAAGCTCTGGTGATCTATTGCACAGCAAGGTGACTATTGTTAGTAATAGTGTATATTTAAAAATAGCTAGTGGATTTTTTTTTTTTCTGAGATGGAGTCTTGCTCTGTTGCCCAGGCTGGAGTGCAGTGGCGCGATCTTGGCTCACTGCAAGCTCCACCTCCCGGGTTCACACCATTCTCCTGCCTCAGCCTCCCAAGTAGCTGGGACTACAGGCACCCGCCACCACGCGCAGCTAATTTTTTGTATTTTTAGGAGAGACGGGGTTTCACCGTGTTAGGCAAGATGGTCTCGATCTCCTGACCTCATGATCCGCCCACCTTGGCCTCCCAAAGTGCTGGGATTACAGCTGTGAGCCACCGCACCCAGCCAGCTAGTAGATTTTTAATGTTCTCACCATAAAGAAGTATGTAAGGTGATACATATGCTAATTAGCCTGATGTGCTCATTCCACAATGTTTACAGGTATTGAAACATCACACTGTACCACATACATATATGCAATTATTGTTGTTATTTTTTAGAGACAGGATCTTACTCTGTTACTCAGGCAGGAGTGCAGTGGTGTGATCATGGCTCACTGCAGCCTAGAACTTCTGGGCTTACACAATCCTCCCACCTCAGCCTCCCAAGTAGCTGGGACTACAGGCATGGGCCACTACACCCAGCTAATTTTTAAATTTCTTTTTGTAGAGACAGAGTCTCACCATGTGGCCCAGAATAGTCTTGAACTCCTGCCCTCAAGCAATCCTCCTGCCTCAGCCCATATAAGCAATTATTATTTGTCAATTAAAAATAAAATAAGGCGGCCGGGCACGGTGGCTCACACCTGTAATCCCAGCACTTTGGGAGGCTGAGGCAGGTGGATCACGAGGTCAGGAGTTCAAGACCAGCCTGGCCAAGATGGTGAAACTCTGTCTCTACTAAAAATACAAAAATTAGCCAGGCATGATGGCAGGTGCCTGTAATCCCAGCTATTTGGGAGGCTGAGGCAGAGAATTGCTTGAACTAGGGAGGCGGAGACTGCAGTGAGCCGAGATCGCACCACTGCACTCCAGCCTGGGTGACAGAGCGAGACTCCATCTCAAAAATAATATAAGGCTGGGCACGATAGCTCATGCCTGTAATTCCAGGGCTTTGGGAGGCTGAGGCAGGAGGATCACTTGAGCCAGGAGTTCGAAATGAGCCTGGGCAACATGGTGAAACCCCATCTCGACTAAAAATACAAAAGTTAGCTGGGTGTGGTGGCACATGCCTGTGGTCCCGGCTACTCCAGAGGCTGAGGAGGGAGGATTGCTTGAGCCCAGGAGGTAGAGGCTACAGTGAGCCAAGATTGTGCCAGTGCGCTCCAGCCTGGGTGACAGAGTGAGACCTTGCCTCAAAATTCATTAGTTAATTAAAATTAAAATTTAAAAATGTATAAAGAAATACAAAGGATCTAGCCAAAACGCTTTTGACAAAGAACGAAGTTGGAGGCCTAGCACTACATATATTTTGGTTTGGCTTTAGAAGAATGATTTTATGGTATTTAATTTTTTAACATACACAGGCATTGTCAATTTCACTCCTAAATCTATCCATTCAGAACACTGGACAACTGAGCCAAGACACGTGTTCGAGGATGTTCACTGCAGCAACGTTCATGGAAACCACCCACACCCAGGTGTGAGTGAAGGACTTGTTAAGTTATGCTACATCTGAAAGTGTGATACAACACAGCTGGTGGCGGTCTCCAGACCAGGTGGGTCTAAGGACTGGCAAACCACAGCTGTTTGTGCAAATAAAGTTTTATTGGAACATGACCATGGCTGTTCCCTTTTGGGTACCAAGGCGGAGTTGAGAATCTGTGACAGAGGTTTATGCAGCCTGTGAGCCTGGAACATCTGGCCCTTTAAAGGAAAGTTAGCCAATTCTGGGTTATTGTTTATTAATTTGCTAATTAGCAAATTAGTTTGTGTATATTAACATGGGGAAGATGTTCAGGAAATATCACTACGTGAAAAATATCACTAGGTGAAAAGGTAAAAAGTGTCACGTGGAAAACCAGTGCCTCATTCACGCGGCGTCACTTCCCTTTGCCTCAGCATGGGCAGCTTTCCCGCCATGTTGGGAACTAGGGCCCCCTGGAGTGGAAAGGCTGAGATTCCAGGCAGCCTTGATCAGTTCCCATGTGCAGGCCCATCCATGCCTTCCTGGCCAGTTTGCGATGTGGGTTCAAGCCACACCCCTTCCCTGGATTTGGGTCTCCTACTTGTGCTGGCGTGGGTATTGCCCAGCAGAGCCCTGAGGATTTTAGCTGTGTGTCTTCCTTGGGGGTGATATTGCTTTCACTGCCCCTGTCCACCCTGGGAGTGATGGCGGGGGTCGCCTACCTGCCCGCTGTGAAGCAGGTCCCGTTAGCAGCACCGATGGTTGAAAATGCCACAAAAAGTGGAACGACCCAAGAAGCAGGATAGAGAACACGGTCACCAAATGTCTGGTGAGAGAAGCGAGATGAGTCCTGAGGGTCTTTCTCGGCCTCCAAGAGCGGCCGGCCCCCAAAAGCTATTCTGGCCTCCCAGGGGACCCAGGGACCCACCTAACCTCAGGGCACAACCTCTTGACTCCTCCACTGCAGAGAGAGAATGCCATTCACCTATCTCCAGCTATTGTGATGGCAAGAGAAATCTCTTATCCACTACTCCCTGGCATAAATCTTTATTTTATTTTTATTTATTTATTTATTTTTGAGACGGAGTTTCACTCTTGTTGCCCAGGCTGGAGTGCAATGGTGCTGTCTTGGCTCACTGCAACCTCTGCCTCCAGGGGTCAAGCGATTCTCATGCCTCAGCCTCCCAAGTAGCTGAGATTACAGGCGCGTGCCACTACACTCAGCTAATTTTTGTATTTTTAGTAGAGACGGGATTTCACCACGTTGGCCAGGCTGGTCTCGAACTCCTGACCTTGTGATCTGCCCATCTCGGCCTCCCAAAGTGCTGGGATTACAGGCATGAGCCACCATGCCCGGCCAAATCTTTTTTTTTTTTTTTTTTTTTGAGATGGAGCCTCGCTCTGTCACTCCAGCTATTGTGATGGCAAGAGAAATCTCTTATCCACTACTCCCTGGCATAAATCTTTATTTTATTTTTATTTATTTATTTATTTTTGAGACGGAGTTTCACTCTTGTTGCCCAGGCTGGAGTGCAGTGGCGTGATCATGTCTCACTGTAGCCTCAACCTCCTGGGCTCAAGCGATCCTCTTGCCTCAGTCTTCCAAGTAGCTGGGACCACAGGCACTCGCCACCATACCCAGCTGCATAATTCTTGGTCACTTCAATATCCTGACACCTTCACCTCTCACTTCCCTGAACCCCCACTCCAACCGGAATGGCTGAATTCTCCCTCCCACCTTAACAGCCCCCAGTCTCGTGGTCAGTGACCTCAGCACTTACCCAAACTGCGTCTCCTCCACCTTCCAAATCCCCAACACTTGGTTGTCTGTTTGCAACCGCAGAAGGCCCCCAGCCATCTCTTCACTGACCCCAACGCCTCTCACCTCTCACCTTCTATGATTCATTATTATTTAGGGTGGTGCAAAAGTAATTGCCAGTTAAAAACTGGCAATTACTTTTGCACCAGCCTAATATAATGACCTCCCCCGACTCCCTGGCACTTTGTGCCTTTGCTTCATGCTTGCCTGTCGAACCCTCACCCTGGCTAGCCCGGCCCTGCCTCCAGCTCCATGCCGTGTGTGCCCAGTCTGTGTCCCCGTTCATGAATATCGCCCTCCTTCCCTGGGAGGGAGCTCACCTCCAGTGCTGACACCTGCCTTACTCCTTCCCACAAGCCACAGCCCCTGCCAGCAGCGATGCCCGCGCACTCACCACAGCCACAGCCTGGGACTGCAGGAGTTCAGTGGCAGTCATCACGGTGAAGTAGGACACGTTCATGAGGATGTAGCACGCCGTCACCAGGGGGATCCCGATGATAATGGCTAAAGGCAGGTTTCTGGGAGGGGCAATGACACAGAGACCCACATTCAGACCACAGCCTCCCATGGGAGATGGACGCCCTCTCTGAGGCCCTCCCAGGGAGAAGATTCGCAGGTAGCAGAGCCCCAGCAGGAACGTGAGACATTTTCAAATGAGAATGCTGCCTCTCTCAGACTCCAGAGCAGTTCACATGGAACTGTTTATAAAGCAAAATAAGCTAGAGATAAAGGAAGACCAAACTCTTCCCTCCCTTAAGAGCCACTGCTCTGCCCCAAACCAAACCAAACTCTAAGCGTGCATAGTGAACTCATAAGAAACCATTCACTGGCCGGGCGCAGTGGCTCACACCTGTAATCCCAGCACTTTGGGAGGCCAAGATGGGCGAATCTCTTGAGGTCGGGAGTTCAAGACCAGCCTGGCCAACATGGCGAAATCCCATCTCTACTAAAAAAGTACAAAAATGAGTGAGCTGAGATTGCAGCACTGCATTCCAGCCTAGGCAACAGAGCAACTCTGTCTAAAAAAAAAAAAAAAGAAATAATTCACTGTTGGGAAGGGCATCATGGAATACCCAGAGAAGCAGCTCCAGCCTTCACCAAGAGAAGAGAAATCAGGCTGCCCGGCTACTGTCCTCTGCACTGATTCAGCTGTTACCTGTAAGGGTGTCTAAGTTCTTCTGTGATGTAATTGAGTTGATTCCTGGAAAAAGGAAAGTAACAAGCGTCACACACCTTGACTTTCTTTTTCAATTATGAAACCCACAATAATAAATGTTGGCCTCATTTAAGATTCTTTACCAGAGAAAAAAATTCTCCTGCAGGAATTCCAGGTGAATTTATTTCCAGGTTAATGGCCCTGCTAGTGGTGGGGCCTGGGGCCCTACCCAGACCTACACATCTGTCAGCTGGTTGAGCCTTTGCCCTCCTTGGGAATCACACGGATTTTCAAGAATAATCAGGATTAGTGAGTCCCCAGGGTGCTTTGAAAAAATGGAATATTCTTTGTCTGAAAAGGGAATGAAATCTATAAATGCTTTGCAGGAGAGAAGGACCATCATTACAGACAGTCATGCTTCTTCCTTAAAGGACAAAAATGGGCCAGGCATAGTGGCACACGTCTGTAATCCCAGCACTTTGGGAGGCCGAGGTGGGCAGATCACTTGAAGTCAGGAGTTCAAGACTAGCCTGGCCAACATGGTAAAACCTCGTCTCTACTAAAAATACAAAAATTAGCCGTGCATGGTGGCAGGTGCCTGTAATCCCAGCTAGTTGGGAGGCTGAGGCAGGAGAATTGCTTGAACCTTGGGGATTCAAGCAACTGCAGTGAGCCGAGATCTCACCACTGCACTCCAGCCTGGGTAATAGAGTGAGACTCCATCTCAAAAAAAGAAAAGAAAAAAAAAAAAGGACAAAAACAGAGTCTCATCCACTAAACTCAATAAATATATAAAATGTATATGGTATTATTTTTGTAGGGCAGTCCCCCAAACCATAATAGATTCAGAGAGGCTCCCAAACCTAATGATTTTCAAGGTTAAACAGAAGTGCTATTGAGTATTCTTTGTTTAACCAATAGCTTGGGGCTGGGCGCAGTGGCTCACGCCTGTAATCCCAGCACTTTGGGAGGCCGAGGAGAGAGAATTGCTTGAGTGCAGGAGATTGAGAGCAGCTTGGGCAACACAGAGAGACTGTCTCTACAAAGCATAAAAATAAAAAATTATCAGGGCATGGCAGCTCCTATCTGTAGTCCTAGCTACTCAGGAGGCTGAGGCAGGAAGCTGGCTTGAGCCCAGGAGTTTGCGGCTGCAGTGAGCTATGATCACGCCATTGCACTCCAGCCTGGGTGACCAAGTGAGATCCTGTCTCTAAAAAAAAAAAAAAAAACCAAAACAAAACAGAAAACCTGAGCTTGGGCCCTGGCTGCCTCTGATTTGGCTGAGCCTGTGTTGGCCCAGTGAGGGTTCTACACAGAGCACTCTGAGCAGGTGTCTCAGGGAATAAAGGGGAGAGGTTGTCACATGCTTCACAAAAAGGAAATGTGAGGGTGAATGTCAGAGTCACACCACACCCCAGAAAGGGGAACTCATTGTTTTCCATGACAGGTGGAGTTAAAGTCACCTGGAGAACCCCACCCACCCCCAGACTCGGGTCATCTCAGGACACCTCACCATCCATCATAGGCCCAGAGTCCATTGTAAAACGCCAGGCTGATGGCTCCCACAGACAGCTGGGCGCCCTCGAAAGAATTTTCAAAATTCTTTGTGTTTCCTGTAATGAAGCCAGACAGTGAACGGTGGGTGTCAGCCAGGCAGATCTTGAGTGCATCTCCACGGGAAAGAAGGGCATGATTGTGACCCCAGCTTATTAAACATGCCCTGAAACTAAGGATCCCTCCCACCGAGTTCCTGCCATGCTTCCTTGGAGATGGGCTCGTGAGGCAAGGCTGCTCCTGCTCCCAGTGGAAGGGCATTTGTTGTGTGCCCGTGCAGGGCCCACCCTCCCGTGGGTCACCTTGGGCCAGGAGCACGAGCCCGCTGATGATGATGATGGCCACGATCACCAGCTTGGCCGCGGTGAAGATGTTCTGGACGTAGCTTCCCAGCCGCACGCTCAGTGAGTTCACCGTCGAGATGAACACTGGATGGGTGGGGACAGTTTCTGCATTTATGGTTTTCAGCAAAGCCCTGGAGAGAGTCTCCTGTCTTTTATATATTTTTTAATTTTTTTAATTTTTTTTTTGAGATGGAGTCTCTGTCACCCAGGCTGGAGAGCAGTGGTGTGATCTCAGCTCACGATCTCAGCAATCTTTGCCTCCCCGGTTCAAGCAATTCTCCTGCCTCAGCCTCCTGAGTAGCTAGGATGACAGGTGCACGCCACCATGCCCGGCTAATTTTTGTATTTTTAGTAGAGAGCTTGTCTGGAGGTTCTAGCAGGGGAGCACAGCTACTCATATACCCTTGACCGAAGACCAGTCCTCCTCTATCAG
Source organism: Symphalangus syndactylus (assembly GCF_028878055.3). Lineage (NCBI taxonomy): Eukaryota > Metazoa > Chordata > Mammalia > Primates > Hylobatidae > Symphalangus > Symphalangus syndactylus. The sequence continues at coordinate 56,443,951 of NC_072435.2, forward strand.
GGATGGCCATCCGCTTCCACCGAGTGCGCAGCTTCAGGAGGGACGCACGTGGAGCAGTGAGGGAGGAAGAGGACACGCCTAGCCAGCCAGATCACCTGAATCAACCCTGGCGATCAGTGGGGTGACAGATGTCCCTGCCAGATCGCCCTCACATCCAATTTTTGTAATTTTATTTTTATTTATTTATTTATTTGAGATGGAGTCTCACTCTGTAGTCCAGGCTGGAGTGTAATGGCACAGTCTCAGCTCAATGCAACCTCCACCTCCCGGGTTCAAGGAATTCTCCTGCCTCTCTCAGTCTCCCCAGTAGCTGGGATTACAGGCACGCACTACCCCACCACCCCCCTCCCCCGCCCTGCTAATTTTTGTATTTTAGTAGAAACGGGGTTTTGCCATGTTGGCCAGGCTGGTCTTGAACTCATGACCTCAAGTAATCCACCTACCTTGGCCTCCCAAAGTGCTAGGATTACAGGCGTGGGCCACCGCACCTAGCCTCTTTTATTTTTTGAGATAGGATCCAAGGCTCAAGTGATCCCCCCTCCTCAGCCTCCCAAGTAGCTGGGATGCCAGGTGCATGCCACCACACCCAGCTAATGTTTTTATTTTTTGTAGAGGCAAGGGTCTCACTGTGTTGACCAGGCTGATCTCAAACTCTTGGCCTCAAGCGATCCTCCCACCTCAGCCTCCCAAAGTGGTGAGATTCCAAGCATGAGCCACTGCCTGCGGTCCACCCCTACTCCCCCACCAGCCACCATATTCTCTCCCAAATTCCAAGAGGGCAGATCCGAACATGGGAGTTTAAGGACCTTTTAAAAGAACCTGGAGATGACCTTAGCCAGGCTGCCTCAGATGGCGAAAAGTTATCAGGGCATGATAAGCAGCCTCCCGAGTAGCTGGGATTACAGGCACCTGCCACCATGCCGGGAGAAGAAGCTGGGCCCTGAGCCAAGGCTCTGCCCTGCAGGACAGCCAGCGGCACCCCTCCCTGCAGCCCCCACGGGCCTGGGGGTCCCCAGTGTGCAGCACCCACAGGTACCGCAAAGGCTGATGCCAGGCCCTGCCTGGGCTCTCGCCAGAGACTTTAGCTCACTGGGGAGGAGCTGAGGGCGGAGTCCCCAGACACCCTCTATGCCAGGTCTTTTCTGACCCCTGCCCTGGGCTCGGGTACTCACAGATGGCGGCGGCGGCCAGGCATTTCACAACGAGTTGAGGAGGCTTGCAGCCCGCATAGAAGGGCGCGCACACATACTCGGAGAAGCTGAGGCAGATGATGGCGAAGGATGAGGGCTTGATGACGATCAGGCTGGCCCAGGAGAAGAGGTAGGCGGGGATGGGCCCGTAGGCCTCCATCAGGTAGGGATACTCGCCTCCTGACTTGGTGATCATTGTGCCAAGCTCCGCAAAGCACAGGGCGCCTGGAACACAGAGAGGAAGGGCTCACAGGCCCCTTGTGAGGCACTGCCCCGGCCCCAGGGAGCCTTCCTCCCCCTGGAGGCTGCGCTTGTATGGGAGGGGCCCACCGTGGTCCACCCTCGCTGGACGGCCCTGATCTCCGGCGTTGGACACTCAGTCCAGCCTGATTTACACCTGTTTGCCACACATGTGCCAAAAAGGATAGTGGCAGGGTGAGGGCTGGCACAGGTAGCACCTGCCTGGCGTGCCCCTGCATGCTTCCGGGGCTGCACCAGGCACCCAAGTCTCTTTACCCAGCGTCGCGAGGACCCCGCAAGCCGCCCATACGATGAGGCAGGGCCCCACAGCTTCCGTGTTGCTGAGCACAGACTTGGGGGAAACGAAGATCCCAGAGCCAATGATGGTGCCCACGATGATGGAGATGCCACTGATGAGGCCCAGCTGGGTGTGGAGGAAGGAAGAGGGCGTTAGTGCCACGCCTGGACCCAGCCCAGAAGGCCAGGCGCCACCCTGCCTCGGTATGGCCAGGGCAGCCCCAGCCAAAGCCCATGCCCCAGGCGCTTCCACCCTGGGTGGCTGCCCTGGCAACACCAGGGCGCCGCTCCCGGAGCTTTGCTTACATTAACGTGATTAATTCTCGTGACAGCCCCGCGAGCTGGCCACACTGTGCCACCCCCATGGTACAGAGGAGGACACTGAGGCACAGAAAGGTTAGGAGGCTGTCTGGGGTTTACAGCTAGAGAGGGGGAGACCCGGCTCAGGTTCCACGTGCCTAACCATGATCCTGTGCCCTCAGTGAAAAGGCTGACTTGGCAACAGCTCGCCAATGAGAAAGGCCCTTGGGATACGCCTCTGAGCTGGGTGGAGGAGAAAGGAGTGCGCCACCAAAGCCCGGGGAAGTCAGGGCCTAGAGTCCTGGCCAGAGACTCCATGCAGGGTGAGCAACGGAGGCCTCCCAGAAACAGAAACATTCGGGGACTGTGAAATAAAGATCATAGCTCACTGCAGCCTCGAACTCCTGGCCTCAAATGATCCTCCCAACTCAGCCTCCCAAAGTGCTGGGATTGCAGGCATAAGCCACCGTGCCTGGCCCAGTGCCATTTGCTAGGATGTGAGCTTTCTAAGAACAGAACCCAGCTCAAAGAGACACTGGATGGTTCCATTCCCGTGAAGTTCAAGAACAGGTGAAACTAATCCACAGCCATAGGAATTCAGGGCTGGGGCCCTGCCTAGAAAAGGGCAAGAGGGAGCTTTCTGGGGTGGTACATCTGTCAAAATTCACCAAACTCAGCACTAAAGATTTGTACATTTTGGCCAGGTGCGGTGGCTCATGCCTGTAATCCCAGCACTTTGGGAGGCCGAGGCAGGCGGATCACCTGAGGTTGGGAGTTCGAGACCAGCCTGGCCAACATGGAGAAACCCCGTCTCTACTAAAAAAAATACAAAAATCAGCCAGGCATTTAAGGTGCGCACCTGTTCCTAGCTGCTTAGGAGGCTGAGGCAGGAGAATCTCTTGAACCCAGGAGGTGGAGGTTGCAGTGAGCCACTACACTCCAGCCTGGGTGACAATGAGACTGTCTCAAAAAAAAAAAAAACTGCACATTTCACTGTATGTAAACTACACACCAATCAAGGAGGGAAAAAAAGTCCAACTCAAGCCCTACTCATAACACCTGTCCTCAGAAGCGGCCCCGGCCAGATCTCCAGAGCCTGAAGTTTAAGCGCCTGTGTTCACCTGTCTGGGAAGAGGCAGGGCTTGAAGTCAGATCGCAGGGGATGAGGGGCTCCCAGCTGCAGGCTGCCACCCTGGGGACTCTGCACACACCAGCGGATCCCTAGGGAGCAGCGTCAGCTTTCAGGGCCAGGGCACATTTCCAGGACAGGGAGGGGACGGGCTCAGGTCTCCTCATCTCAGCCCTGCCCAGGACTGGCAGTTTGGCTCCAGAATCCTCCCTCCTGCTGAGGGACTGCCTGGGTTCTGATGTGGGTGAGGTCTGCATTCACCCTGAAGCTGCCTGAGGGGTAGACCCAGCTCAGATTTTCGGTTTTTAGAGTCAGGGTCTCACTCTGTCACCTAGGCTTGGAGTGCAATGGCGCGATCATGACTCACTGCAGCGTCGACCTCCTGGGCTCAGGTGATCCTCCCACCTCAGCCTCCCAAAGTGCTAAGGTTACAGGTGTGTGCCGCCACACCTGTCCCCAGCTCAGAATCTGGGGATTTCTCAGCTGTGCTCTGTGGCCACTGGGCCCACCAGGGTTCCAAGAGGCCCTTGCTGAGATCAGGCCTGAGACTGGCAGAGAGGGACGGTGCTGCAGCCCATCGTCTGCCTCCTGGGGACCCAGTCCCAGGCCAAGCCTTCAGGCCACTGCCAGCCCCCTGGTCAAGCCCTAAAGCTTTGGTCCCGTCCCTCCTCCATCCCCTCTGCTGCCAGGCATGGGAGCTCTCGGAGGCCCCGCCCACACCTCTGCCCTGGAAGCAGAAGCCATCCTGAGCTCACCTGGGGCTGCCTTTCCTCATCCTAGGAGTCTGAAGCCCTCCCCGCCCCTCCATGCTCAGCAACTGCTGCTCCCAACTGCCTGAGACTGGCGCCGTGTGCTGTGTGGAGCTCCTTTCTGCCTTCCCCTGCAGCCCCAAGGCTCCCTTCCCCTCCAGGCCCAGGGCTAGCCCCAGCTGCTCACTGCAGCCCAACTCAGAGTGGCTGTCCCTGATAGATGCCTCTAAGACAGAACGGGCTATGCCGGGGGCGGTACTTCCCATCACTACAGCCATTCAGACGTAAGAAGGACAGGCATTTAGAGGAGACTCAACCATCAGAACGCCCTCTCTGGCTGGGCACAGTGACTCACGCCTATAATCCCAGCACTTTGGGAGCCCGAGGTGGGAGGATCGCTTGATCCCAGGAGTTTCAGACCAGCCTGGGCGACACAGCAAGACACTGACTCTACAGAAAAATTTTTTGAAAATTTAAAAATTTGGCAGGGCATTGTGGTGCGCCCCTGTAGTCCCAGCTACTCAGGAGGCTGAGGCAGGAGGACTGCTTGAGCCCAGGAGGTCGAGGCTGTGTGAGCTATGATTGCACGACTGCACTCCAGCCTGGGTGACAGAGCAAGACCCTGTTTCTAAAATTTTTTTTTCTTTAATTTTTAAAAAGAAGGCCCTTTCTGACCCTTCCTGGAAAGGCCATTAGTTTGAACAAAAATACTGGCCCCTCTAGACACTTGCCCAACACACAAAAGCACCTATGTATGAACTTAAAATAATATGCAAGCCAGGCAAGTTGGCTCATGCCTGTAATCCCAACACTTTGGGAGGCCGAGGTGGGTGGATCACTTGAGGCCAGGAATTGGAGACCAGCCTGGCCAACATGGTGAAACCTCGTCTCTACTAAAAATACAAAAATTAGCCAGGCATAGTGACACATGCCTGTAGTCCCAGCTACTCAGGAGACTGAAGCAGGAGAATTGCTTGAACCCAGGAAGCAGAGGTTGCAGTGAGCTGAGATCACACTACTGCACTCCAGCCTGGGTGACAGAGCAAAACTCTGTCTCAAAAAAAAAAAAAAAAAAAGAATATGCAGCCGGTTGCAGTGGCACACGCCTGTAATCCCAGCACTTTGGGAGGCCGAGGCAGGAGGATCACCTGAGCTCAGGAGTTCGAAACCAGCCTGGCCAACATGGCGAAACCCGGTCTCTACTAAAAATACAAAAATTAGCCGGGTGTGGTGGCGGGCGCCTGTAATCACAGCTACTCGGGAGGCTGAGTCAGAAGAATCCCTTGAACCAGGGAGGTGGAGGTTGCAGTGAGCCGAGATGGCACCACTGCACTCTAGCCTGGGTAACAGAGCAACACTCCATCTCAAAAAAAAAAAAAAAAAAAAGAAGATGCAGAGTTCCCTGGCGAGAGGGAAAGAGAAGTAAGTCCAGAGATTATCCCTTTAAAGATGTACTTCACAAATCAAAGAGCACATCTTCTGCCGTGTCACTAGGGATCGGCCCGGATTTCACTGCCTGCACCCCTTGTTCAGACCCCTTTGCCTAACCTGCAAAGGGCCTGCCCCGCCAGAGACCGCCTTACCTCCTTTTGGAGACTGGTGGTCTTAGGCTCTTGGCTCTGGATCGACTTCTCATCCTCTCTCCGCTTTCTCAGGCCAGTATCCCCCATGTTTCCTCCTGCTGGTTCCAGGAGACTGCAAGGAGGGCGCACAGCTAAATCTTGGATCAGCGGCAGCAGACAAGACACAAGTGCAAGCTCGGCCTGGACTAGGGGAGCTGGCTCCAAAAGCACAGTGTTGGTTATTGCTGCAGGTGGGGGCCACTGCCAGTCCCTCAGGGCTCACGCGCTGGGCCCCAGAGTCAAAGTCAGTCATTAACATTGTCCAGGCAGGGGAACACAGCTCCCCGCTGCTCTCCAAAGCTCAGCTGCTTGCTTAGCTCTCTCCCAGACAGGCCCCGGGAGCCTCCTGGCCCACGTGCCTGTGCCTTGAAAGTCATTCTACTTCTATGGTCCAACTTCATTTTTTTTTTCAAAAGTAAAAAAATATTTAACAACATCCTGGGCTGGGCACAGTGGCTCAGGCCTGTAATCCTAGCACTTTGGGAGGCCGAGGTGGGCGGATCACTTGAGCCCAGGAGTTTGAGACCAGCCTGGCTAACATGGCGAAACTCCATCTCTACTAAATATGCAAAAAAAAAAAAAAAATTACCTGGGCATGGTGGCGGGTGCCTGTAATCCCAGCTACTTGGGAGGCTGAGGCAAAAGAAGCACTTGAACCCGGGAGGCAGAGGCTGCAGTGAGCCAAGATCGTGCCACTGCACTCCAGCCTGGGCCACAGAGCGAGATTCTGTTTCAAAAAAATAAAATATAAAAAATAAAAAAATGAAAATATTGTGGAATGTATTTATCAGAATCAAGTCCAGGTAAGGAGTGTCTGTCTTATAATTCCTTCCCAAGATTAAAGGCACTCCCATACATCACAGATCCACAATACAGGTACTTTTTCTTTGTACTTTTTAAATTTTTACAATATTTTTTATAAACACGGGAGTCTCGCTATTTGCCCAGGCTGGCCTCCAACTCCTGGGCTCAAGCAGTCCTTCCATCTCGGCCTCCCAAAGGGCTGGGATTTCAGGGGTGAGCCACCGCTCCTGGCCAGGTGCTTTTTCATTGAGTGATGAAAGGAATGAAAACATTGCCGAGGAAACCCAGTTCCAGACTGAATCAGTAGATAACCATGCACCACTGTACCCTCTCTCTAAATAAATTCTCTGTCCAGGCCCCGGCCAGGAGAGCCATGAGCCTTTCTATCACCCATTGACCTTACCTTCCTCCGTGACCCTGCAGAGCCAGAGGAGCTGCGGCCCAGCTGACCGCCCGTGCCTGCACGGTCCAACACTAGGAATGGCCATGTCTTGTGCCCAGGAGCGAAGGAAGAAGTCCAGAAGGTACAGAGGTCAATAAGGGTAATTATTAAACCCTTATTAAACTTTTTTTTTTTGCAATGAAGCTTAGATACGCCACACAAAAAACGGGAGGGTCAGGCAGACCAATTTCTCTCCAAAACCATTTTTGTTTTGTTCATTTGTGTCTAGGTCAGATTATTTTTTTAAAACCAGATGGTCCCAAATCGTCTACACTTTTTACCTAAAGATAAAATAAATTATGCCTTCTTTTATCTTTGGGAATCAGAGGAGATAAACTTTGGAACCAATTCTCTAATTGCCTTAATAGGCTGTATTTAAAACCCAAGTCAGGCAGCTCAAACAGGAACTGCTGTGTGTGAGTAACTCAGCTGTTGGTCAGTTTCCTCCCCGCCCAGGAATTTCCCCCAAGCCACAGGCCTGCCTCTGGCTGAGCAGGTGAGAGCGGTTGAACCCATCCCACTCCTCTTTACCAGTGATGGGGCTTCACCACTTGGAATCACAAGCAGGCCTGAGGCAATGCAGGCCCCTGCGTCCTTCCTGCAGCTGCGGCCAAACGCCCGTCAGGTTTGGCTGTGGTGCTGTTCAGGTAGCCATGTCCTGGCTCATCACAAGGGACACAAAACTTTCCCCATCGGGGAAACGGAGGGGGACAGGCAACACAAGGCCAGGAAGCTCCGGTCCCCATCCAGGGCTGCCAGGGTCTGGATCTCTCTGGGAGGGAGCAGAGGTTCTCCTGCACTGCGATTGGACCTAGGCTCAGGCGGCAGCCTCAGGGGTCAGCACTAAGCCCTTTCAGATAGGGAAGGAAGCACCTTATGAGACCTTATGAGACAGCCTGGCACAGCATAAGCACTGCGTCTGAAGCATCGTAGCTGTTACCTTCAGCCAAAACTCTGGTAGTTTTGCCTTGGGCCAAACTTAACTGCATCCCAGATATCAAATGGAAGCAAAGGTCAGAGATGGAAGGAGCTGGGCCAGTCTCTGGGGGTCAGTTTAGGAGCAGTTTGGGGCAAACAGACCTGAGAGAGGCACAGGTTTCTCTGAAAGCCGTCTGCAGAGCACAGGGACCCTTGGTGTCCCAGAGGCAGGGTCCTGACTTAGAAGTTTGTCACCTCCCATCTTGGGAGGGCCCAGCCTGTTTACCTGCCTGCCATGCCCAGAGCCCTGAGCAGAGAGGCTGGCGGCAGGTCCTGCCACCCTAGACAGAACCTGCCCACCGGCTTGCTGGGGTCACTCCTAATGCTGCAGCACTCATCATAGCACCTGGCACATCCATGTTGGCAAAACACCACAGAATACCCCCTGGGTCAAAAGTGATCCTGGCAGGCTGACAGGAGACCACATGAGGAGGGCAGGGTGGGGCAGTGGTCCCCCGCTGGGGCCAGACAGCCCTGCAACCTCACCCACTACCCACATGGGCTCAGGCAGCGCTGCCAGGATCAGGGTCTGAATCTGCAAAGCGGGGCTAGCAACAGGCGCCTCCTCACGGAACACATTGAACTTGCGTGTTCCATGAATGTCCAGGACCAGCCCTCTGGTCTTCCTGGGCCTCTTCCAAGTGCCGAGTCTGGAACGTCGGGGTGTGAGGGTCCCTTGTAAGTCAGAAATCTCCACTTCAGTTCATTTTGGGTCCACGGTGAGCATTTCTTAAGCCTGTTTCTTTTTTTGTTTTTTTTGTTTTGTTTTGTTTTTTGAGACGGAGTCTCACTCTTTCACCCAGGCTGGAGTGCAGTGGCGCGATCTCGGCTCACTGCAGGCTCCGCCCCCCGGGGTTCACGCCATTCTCCTGCCTCAGCCTCCCTTGTAGCTGGGACTACAGGTGCCTGCCACCTCGCCCGGCTAATTTTTTGTATTTTTAGTAGAGACGGGGTTTCACCGTGTTAGCCAGGATGGTCTCGATCTCCTGACCTTGTGATCCGCCCGCCTCGGCCTCCCAAAGTGCTGGGATTACGGGCGTGAGCCACTGCGCCCGGCCCAAGCCTGTTTCTTAAAGTTGTGTTTTTCACCGCAGTCCCACCCTCTCCCTCCCTTGAATACATAGAAAGTATTCAAGTAATTCTCATAAGCTCTTCCTCATGGAAAATAATACAGATTTCATTTAAAAAGCAAAATTTTCCTCAGTTCTTGAAGACCATTGGTTCATTGTGTATCCAGTGCTTCTGCCATGTGGCTAAAGTTTCACCTCCCTGCTGTCAAATTTTTTTTTTTTTTTTTTTAGATGGAGTCTCACTCTGTTGCCCAGGCTGGAGTGCAGTGGCACGATCTCGGCTCACTGCAACCTCTGCCTCCTGGGTTCAAGTGATTCTTCTGTCTCAACCTCCTGAGTAGCTGGGATTACAGGCATCCACCACCATGCCTGGCTAATTTTTTGTATTTTTAGTAGAGGTGGGGTTTCACCATGTTGGCCAGGTTGGTCTTGAACTCCTGACCTCAAGTAATCCACCCATTTCAGCCTCCCAAAGTGCTGGGATTACAGGTGTGAGCCACCACACCCAGCCAACCACTCTATTTCTTAAGTTTCTGCTAAAGACTCTTGACCTTCATTTTCAACCCGTGCTTTTCCCTTCCGATTGCAAAAATGCTTGCAGTGTGAAGATCTTCACACCATCTACATTTTCTTATATTTGGTGCACATTTGGTTTCAGTTGGGGAGGGTAAAATGCTTCTCTCCACCCTTCTGGGTTCTTTGGTTGGGCTTCGAATTGAGACTAATGGGATGAAAACTGTTTTAATTATGTGTATATGCAACAGAGTCCCACAAAATAAGAGACTTGAAGAAGGGCCAGATGACTAAACCCTATATAGCATCCTGAGCTATATAAGGATTAGGGACTTGGGGCTTCTGGGGCAGGTAGGGACTAGTAATGGGATGGTGAGGGGAGGAAATGCATGGCGAATAAAGATCATCTTGTTATGCAGATATAAGTCTCTAGGGTAATAAAAGTTGTCTCTTCCTGGTACAGATACTTGTACTAATGTAGATTTCCTTCATGACATAAATTTCTTTTGCAAAGGGCAGCTTTTCAGAGCTACACCTGTTGTGTCTGCAGTTTCTCAGAATAAACCAGCTCAAAATATTCCAAAGAAGTATAATTTGGGGTGATATATATCTGGTCTCCTACAGTCATATTTTGGGGGTGGTGTGTCCTGAGCCCCAACATTTCCTTCTCCTGTGATGGTTTGTGTCTGAGACAGGGTCTCTTGCTCCCATGCTAGAGTGCAATGGTGTGATCACGGCTCACTCCAGGCTTGACCTCTTGGGCTCAAGCGATCCTCCCATTTCAGCCTCTCAAAGTGCTGAGATTACAGGCGTAAGCCATTGCACCTGGCCTCCTGTGATGGTTTTAAAAACGTCTTTAATCCCATAGTGTCAGTCCATTTCTGCACAGCCTCTGGGCTGCCCTGCTGGGTCTTGTTCTCTAATTCACTGTCCTCATGACAGAGGCAGGGTCTTGGGCAAACATTCAGGCAGAGGCTGAATCTTCCTTTACCGCTGAAAGCTTGTTCCAGACCTGCCTTCAAGTTTTCACTTTCTCCTATTCATTAAGTTCACTCGGTCTTGTATTCCTTCCCACTGCTGCTGACAGTAGCACTTTGGGATTTGGAGGGGGACTCAAAAGACAGAAATAACTGGCATACTACCACAGATAGAAGAGGTGTTTGTTCCCTTACTACCTGAATTCCAACCGGAACAACTTGTGATGAGTTGGCGATGTGCAAAGCCTTTCGATGTCAGAGACGTGCTGTCTAGCCATAAAACAATTAGCAAGGAAAGCATAAACATAATTTCAAAACTCTTATCTAGGAACAATCTATATATATCCAACAACTATTGGAATAGTACAATCCTGCCTTCGAACTTTGTCCATCATTTTTATGTGTTCCAAGTAATATGGTTTTTCATTAAATAACCTGCATGGGGAAGACAGTTACAGCATGCTGTCAAAACATGACTTCCCATCCTGCTCCCTTCCCCACTGACCTTGTCACTATTCATGGTCGCTGCCTCTTTTCTCAACCATGGTGGCCACACATGATGAAAGTTGTGATTGTTGCTGATTTTGGGGAAAGAGGGTTCTGTGTCATCAAACATCTTTAATAAAGAGTTACTATTTTGGGGGCCGGGTGCTGTGGCTGTGCGCCTGTCATCTCAGCACTTTGTGAGGCCGAGGCAGGGGGATTGCTTGAGGCCAGGAGTTTGAGACCAACCTGGGCAACATAGCAAGCCCCTGTCTTTGCGAAAAGAATTTAAAAATATTATCCAGACATGATGGTGTGCACCTATAGTCCCAGCTACCCTTGGGAGGCTGGGGCGGGAGGACTGCTTGAGTCCAGGAGTTCAAGGCTGCAGTGAGCTACGATCGTGCCACTAGACTCCAGTCTGGGTTACAGATGGAGACTCTAACATAGGAAGTTACCATTTTTTGTAATCTCGTTTCTGTCTGCCCAGTATCCACAACTTGGGGGAACTGTCCCTTTCTGTGGGACACTGGTGGGCTGCCAACCAAAGGACCTTACTTCTCTGGCCACACGGGAGGGCTCAGGATGTCAGGTCAGCCAAGAGGCCATTGTCTCCCAGGATTTGCTACCTGAGTGAAGCACAGGGTAGGCTGACAGTGTTCAACTACTGAGACCACCCCCCCAGGCTCTTCCGGCTTCTGTCCTTCTCAAAACATGATGGAAGCCACAGAGTGTACATTTCCAAAATATTTCCTTCTTTCCCTTAACATTGGGCAGTATAGTTTCTGTTGCTTGCAACCCAGCCCTGGTATGCTACATATACTACACACGGACCCTTCACTTTCAAATAATTATTCTTTAATAAAATACTCAAGACCCTCCTGACCAGGTGAAATAGATGCTCCAGGCTCCTGATGACCCAAGGCAGCAATGCTCTCACCTCAGTGCACTCTCCGTCTCATCTATACCCTCTGTAGAGTGCTGACACACGGGTGGACTGTGGAACAAGGGGATGGCGGCCCAGAGCACCCAGCACAGACGCGGGGAGCCAGCCTGGGTCCTCAGCAGCAGGTGGCATGCCCAGTTCCAGGAAGCAGCCTCATGCGCTCCGTAGGTTTGAAGCCCAGCCTGGGTCCTCACTACCTCTGTCCTGTTGTTTGCAGACATTGGGCCTGCAAAGCAGCCCAGCAGGGCCCTGCAGGTGAATATCAACTACAAAAGCTGCCCTTCTTCTTTCTCTCCAAAACCCTCCTACCCAGTCCACCCCTAGTCAAAAATGAGGAAAAGAGCCGAGCCTGAGGCTGGGGATGGTGGCTCATACCTGTAATCCCAGCACCTTGGGAGGCTGAGGTGGGCAGATCACTTGAGGTCAGGAGTTCCAGACCAGCCTGGCCAACGTGGCAAAACCCTGTCTCTACTAAAAATAAAAAAAAATTAGATGGGCGTGGTGAGACACACCCTGTAATCCCAGCTATTCGGGAGGCTGAGGTGGGAGAATTGCTTGAACCTAGGAGGTGGAGGTTGCAGAGAGCCGAGATCGCACCACTGCACTCCAGCCTGGGTGACAGAACGAGACTGTCTCAATTAAAAAAAAAAAAAAGAGCCGAGCCTGGGAGGCTGGAAGGGCAGCAGGTTTCCTGCTCAGCTTTAGGGCCATGGACTCACACCTTGAGAAAACCAAGAGAGGCCCAATGAGCTGTACCCATCCCCTTTCCCACGCCTGGCTGCAGCCACTCCTTACCTGTGGACCCCCGCCCAGCTGTGACCCAGCAGAGAGGTACCACAAACCTGGGCACACTGAGCCCTCCCCATGCCGCCCAGCCAAGTTTTGAGTGGATGATGTTTCCAGTCTTACTCAAGAATTCAGATGTCAGCCCAGCCCCATCCCAAGAGGCTCAGCCTCCTGCTGTGGGATCTGTATCCGGCTCAAGCCCTCCCTGCTGGAAGAGCTGCCCAGGCCCAGGGAGGGCTGTCCTGAGCCACCCACACTGGGGACTGTGCCTTTCATTCCCGCCAACAATACAGGTAGGGGAGGTGGTGAGGAGCCAGTGACAGCTGTGCTCCAGAGGCTAAATGCTAGGCCACCCTTGGCCTTAAATCTCTGTCCTCTCAACACAGTTACTGACAACACCACCAAGCGTTGAAGAGGATGCGGAGCAACCGGAACTTGCGCAGAGGTTGGTGGTGGGAAAGTAAAATGACACAAACACTCAGGAAGCAGGCCTGGGTGTTATTCCTTTTTTAATTGTCTATATAACAAAATCCACTGTTGTCACTGTTTTCCAGCATACAGTTCAGTGGCATTAAGGGCATTCAGGACAGTTCTCACGACAGACTCACACTCACACGCACACCTGGTGCCCCAGCCTGCTTTGTCCACTGTCTCCATTTCCCCAGGGCTGCTTTCACTTTTTATTTTATTATTTTTGAGACAGGGTCTCACCCGGTTGCACAGGCTGGAGTGCAGTGGCATGATCATAGCTCACTGCAGCCTCAACTTCCGAGGCTCAAGTGATCCTCCCACCTCAGCCTCCTGAGTAGCTGAACCCATAGGCGCCATCACCATGCCCAGGCAAAGCCAGCAAGACTCACTCGAGTGCCTGGGTCATGTTCTACAGCTGCTTGACCAGGAATCTTCCAGTGCCGTATGAAACCTCACCAGGACCAAGAAAGAGAAGGGTTCCCTGCTCAGACTGGACACTTGCAGCATGGGGAAGGAGAAGCCCCTCCCAGCAGACCCAGTTCTCCACTGTGCAGTCCAGCCTCATTTCCCACCCAAGCTCCAGCCAAAGCCCCTCCTGCTGCTCTGAGTGCCTGCTGTGCTCCTGGGGGCCTCTCCACTCTTCTGTAGCTCCTGAAACCCTGTCCACTCTGCAAGGGCTGGGGCGTGCCAGTTCCTCCCAGAAGCACCCCAATGTTTCTGTCCTTTCCTGGAACCTCACAAGCACCCGGGTGCCTCTCGGTCTTGCCTGCCCCGCCCTCCTTGGCATCCTGGACTCGTGGCTTCTCTGCCCATTTCCTATGGCACCCAGCAGGAGGCTGGGCAGAAGATAGGGTCTGTGGAACACCTGCCCTTGCCCTGGTCACAGTGCCATCCAGGAGTCCCCACACTTGCAAAGTATGTTTGCGCTGTGTGAAAAACTTAAAGCAGAAACATAAGAACAAAAGTGGACACTTCTCAAAAGAATAAAATGTTTGCATAAAAGGCAGAAAGACAGGGATGTCAACAGTGGTTCTCTAGGTCACGATGGCAGCAGCGTTCCTGCTGACAAGAAGCCTGCCCCATGCAGCCACACTGGGCTGCCACCGCCTGTCAGCCTGTCTACAGGAGGCTGCAGAGCAGCCGTAAATGCCTTTGAAATAGCATCACAGTTATTTGTTAGGTCATCTCCTAGGAAGATGATACACAGTTTTCAAACCCGGTGAGTCTTTCTACCGCTTGTAAAATAAAATTAAATTACAATGATTCAACTGTTGAACAAGCTTATAGAATCATAAAAGAACTATGACTTTCTATCTCACCCTTCCGCTGGCAATCAAAGATCACACGTAGAACTTCTACACGTGGCCGAGGACCAGTATTGGGGCCTCCTTCCCACCTGAAACAAGGCAGGACTTCACTGTGAGGGGCTCTGAAAAGGAGATGCTGCAGGGTGCCACCCCTGAGTCCCACAGTTAGGGTCCTTTGTAGCCCAATGTCCTCAAGTCCCTCCAGCATGCCTGGGACTGAATGATCCTGAGCGGCTGGGGTAATTTTCCTGAGGAGGTGGCACGTCATTTAACACACATGGGACAGAACCATGGCCCCCTGGTATGTTTCTTGGTGGCGGCAGTGGGGCAGGGACTCTATCTTAGCTCAAAGCCAGTGGGGAGCTGTGTGGCTCCAGAATAAATTACCTTCCCAGACCAGGCGCGGTGGCTCATACCTATAATCCCAACAATTTGGGAGGCCCAGGCAGGAGGATTGCTTGAAGCTAGACATTTGAGACCAGCTTGGGCAACATAGCAAGACCCCATCTCTACAAAAAAAAATTTTTTTTTTTTGAGACAAAGTCTCACTCTTGTTGCCCAGGCTGCCCAGGCTGGGGTGCAATGGCGTGATCTTGGTTCACTGCAACCTCTGCCTTCCAGGTTCAAGCAATTCTCCTGCCTCAGCCTCCCAAGTAGCGGGGAATACAGGCACCCACCACCATGCCCAGCTAATTTGTGTATTTTTAGTAGAGATGGGGTTTCACCATGTTGGCCAGGCTGGTCTCGAACTCCTGGCCTCAGGTGATCTGCCTGCCTTGATCTCCCAAAGTGCTGCGATTACAGGAGTGAGCCACCATGCCTGGCCTACAAAAATTTTTTTTACAAAATTAGCCAGGCATGTTAGTGTATGCCTGTCATCTCACCTACTCAGGAGGCTGGGATGGGAGGATCGCTTGAGCCTGGAGGTCAAGGCTGTGGTGATTGCACCACTGCATTCCAGCCTGGGTAGCAGAGTGAGACCCTGTCTCAAAACAAACAAACAAAAATAACAACTGAACAAAAGAGAATAAAGTACTTGCTCAGGAGGATAGAGAAGGGCTAGGGGAGAGGGCAGAAAAGGTTTGTACAACTTAGAGGGCATGAACAGCAGCACCTTGTTTTTTTTTTTACCAAACAAGAAAAGGCCCCCAGAGCTCATGCACAGCTATCATCAGGGCCGCTGCCATGGCCTGGCTCCTCGGGTGACACTTCCCCATCTGACACATGGCACGAGGGCTCAGCTGCCCGCCCAACCCTTCCAGCACTTCCCAGCTGCAGATCTAGGAGCTGGAAGGCAGGCCCGCTCAGCAGGCCACCTACTCACCAGCGCAGTGGGTGTCATGGAGCTCATCTCAGTGGCAATGTGGCCAGAGAACATGCCCTGGCTAAAACATATTTCAGCAGCACATTATTAAAATAAAGCACAATGGGCCAGGTGCAGTGGCTCACACGTGTCATTCCTGCACTTTGGGAGGCCAAGGCAGGAGGACAGCTTGAGGCCAGGAGTTTAAGACCAGCCTGAGCAACATAGCAAGACCTCATCTCAACAAAAAAGAAAAAAAATAGCTGGGCCTGATGGTGCACACCTGAGGTCCCAGCTACTCAGGAGGCTGAAGCAGAAGGATCTCAAATGTGTTTGAGGCTGCTGTGAGCTATGATTGCACCACTGTACTCCAGCATGGGCAAGAGAGTGAGACCCTAGCTCTAAAAAAAAAAAAAAAAAAAAAAAATTTAAAAAATAAAGCAAAATGTTATCAATGGATTAAACTCTGAGACCATTTATTTCTTCCCTGCCCCACAGCATTCAGTGGGCTTACGCACCTCTGGCTGCCACCATGGGCTGCCCCCCAGGGAAGGCCTGTGTGAGGCAGACTTTTCAGGCCAGAGGAGCCTATACCACCGGCTCCCGCAGATTCTGGCAGGTGGGGGCAAAAGTCTTCAGGACATAGGAGCAGACATCGCAGCCGTCCAGCAGGTCTGCCTGAGAGACGCCATTGAGGCTGGGGGCCACCAGAGCTCTGGGGTTGTCCCGCACACCTGTCCTCGTGAGTGCGTCCTGCAGAAGTTCTCGGATTCTTCGGTTTTCCCTGAAGGTAGATTCCCAAATAACTTCAAGTTCACCTTCCATTTCTCTGAGGGAAATAAGTTTAAAATGGCACAATTTAAAAAATAGTATAGAGCCCATATGAATCCCAAAGTAGCAAGAACTCAAAACAGAAGAACGCTAACAGCAGGGAACAGAGCCCTCGGTGCCTGGATTCTGAAGCAAGCGCTCAGTGTGGAATGAAGCAGCTGGTGCCCTGGGAATGGGGAGCAGCAGGACAGCCCAGGCTGGGGCTCACTGTGGAATGAAGCAGCCAGTGCCCTGGGAATGGAGAGCAGCAGGACTGCACAGGCATTGCTCTTCCCTCTACATTCTGCCCTTGACTTTGGCGCCAGTGCAATTCCTGTTTTCTCTCAAGAATGAACTTGGGCATATCAAATAAGGAACTGCAGGAACTGCAGGGCTGGCCTTGGCCAGCCAGATGCTCTAGCACGATGGCCTGGCCGCAGGCACCCACACAGCCCTGCCTGTGTCCCGTCTGCCTGTCCACTGTGACCTGGCCAGCACTCAGCGACCTTCCACAGGTCTTCCGCTCCATACAGCCCAGAGCTAAGAGCAAGTCAGGGGGTGAGGTGGGGGACCTGAGGAGACAGACTCATTGCCAAGATGGAGAAGACTGGCCTGGCCCATGTGCCGGGATGGGGAGGCCCTGAGGGGCCGAGGCATGTGAGGTTGGAAAGAGCCACAGGGCAGCATTTCCAGAACCAGGATGCAGTGCTCTGTGGTGTGCTGGGGAGACAGGACAGATGAAGGTGGCCACATCCTCACAGGGCCACAGTCCACTGGGAATAGACCAGGACACCAGCCACACCGGGGAGCATGGCCAGGCTGGAGAGGCCAGCTCCTGCCCGGACACTGCCAGATGGTTCTGGAAAATGTTGGAAACTGGATTCACAGGTGGACTTCGCACCACGGTTTAAAGAGCAGGACACTGAAGTTCAGGGAGGCCAGTGATGTGCCCACTTGGCCAGAGTCACTTTTCTTGTGAATGTTCCTTCCTTCCAAGGCCCCTGATGCCCACTGTGTGGTGAGAACAACTTAATTAAACTATGTCTAAAAAAGCTCCAGCCTGGGCAACATGTGAGACCTCATCTCTACAAAAAACTTAAAAATTAGCTGGGCCCACGTGGTGGCATGCACCTGTATTCCCAGCTACTCAGGAGGCTGAGGCAGAAGGATGACTTGAGCCCAGAAATTTGAGGCTGCAGTGAGCTGAGATTGTGCCACTGTACTTTAGCCCAGGCAACAGAGCAAGACCTTGTACTTAAAAAAAAAAAAAAAAAATCCCCAGACTTTGGTTTTCTGAAGATATTTGGTAAATTATAGCAATCATGTTTAAATGTAGGGTTGACCTTGAAAGAAAGAACAGGCAATCTTTAAGGGCAGAAAAAATGAAGCCTAAACTGAAACCAAAGAGGCAGACAAAGTATCAGTTGCTTTGAGGACAAAAGTCAATGCCAGACCCTGGATGTTTATAGACTGAGAGATCATGCAGATCAAGAAAATCTCAGGGCCCACTCTTGTCCAAGTTTCTCTTCCTACTAGAGGCGCTGTGAAGGTAGGTAAGTGGAGGATGTGAAGGACCCTCAAAGAAAGGAGGGGTGGGTGGGAGACCTGCAGATCTTCAAAGGAAACCTGTTCTGAAAGGCCAGGCATCGCCTGGGGACCAGAGCCACCGGCCTGCTCTCAAATGGATCTGGAGTGTGAGTCTACACTGTTCCCCATGAGTGGGGATCCCCAGGCCCTGACTGCAGTGAATGAAGAGTTTTAAAAAGTTGGGCACAGTGGCTCATGCTTGTAATCCCTGCTACTTGGGAAGCTAAGGCAGGAGGATGGCTTGAGCCCAGAAGTTTGAGGCTGCAGTAAGCTATGATCACACCACTGCACTCCAGCCTGGGCAACAGAGCCAGACCCTGTCTATAATAGAAATAACAGAAATAAAATACCTAATCAAAAATTAATAAAATCTCTCAAGAAAATGAAACAAAACTGGCTCATGCCTACAATCCCAGCTATACTCAGGAGGCTGAGGTGGGAGAACCGCTTGAATCCGGGAGGCAGAGGTTGCAGTGAGCCGAGATCGTGCCACTGCACTCCAGCCTGGGAGATAGAGTGAGATGCTGTCTCAAAAAATAAAATAAAAAGAAAATGAGATAAAATAAAAATATCAGCGAGATGGAAGGCAGCAGAAAAAAAGAGAAAGGCAATTAGAGGTGTGCACTGATTCCAGAAGTCCAATTCAAACAAGAGGAATTTTTAAAAAAATAAAGAAGATGAGGAGCAAATAAAACTCGAGACCAATATTACATTCAGATAAGAGTAAAATGTAGAAACAAAATTAAACAACGGAACAAATAAAACAGGCCCAGAGGGTTTTAGCAGAACCCTCAATCAAACATTCAGACATCCCTGTGGGCCATGGCACAGGGCGCACGCCCCACCTGTTCTGCTGCAGCGCCTGGTCCAGCACCTCCTGCTTGTCCTTCAGCACCTGGTGCAGGTGCCGCATCTCCTGCCGGTACTGGGCTGTCTTGCCGGCGAAGTCCTCCTGCTGCTCCAGCAGACGGTGACTGATGTCCCCCAGCTTCAGTGCTGCCTGCTTCTTGTAGCCCTGGTCAGGGGAAGGACTCTGTGAGTGAGGGGATGCTGCCAGGCCAGGGTGGATGGTGCCTCCTGGCTGGGCTCCCTACCCACTCCTTGTGTGTCAGAGCCTTTAAAATCTAGTAACTCCAGATAAGTTTGATCTGGGATTGAAAGTCTGGACAATAAAAGTCATAAAAAGTGATAAGGCCAGGCGTGGTGGCTCACGCCTGTAATCCCAGTACTTTGGTAGGCCGAGGCGGGTGGATCACGAGGTCAGGAGATCGAGACCACGGTGAAACCCCGTCTCTACTAAAAATACAAAAAATTAGCCGGGCACGGTGGCGGGCGCCTGTAGTCCCAGCTACTCGGGAGGCTGAGGCAGGAGAATGGCATGAACCCAGGAGGTGGGGCTTGCAGTGAGCCGAGATCGCACCACTGCACTCCAGCCTGGGCGACAGAGCGAGACTCCGTCTCAAAAAAAAAAAAAAAAAAGTGATAAAAGAATTTCAGGTACAATAAAACCAAATTTCAATGTATATAAAGCCTAGTTCTTTATATGCTATAAATAAATGAAAACATAAAACATCACCATCTGGCACAGTGGTTCATGCTTGTAATCTCAGCACTATTACAGGCTGAGGCAGGCGGATCACTTGAGGTCAGGAGTTCGAGACCAGCCTGGCCAACATGGTGAAACCCTGTCTCTATTAAAAATACAAAAATTAGCCAGGCGTTGTGGTGCATGCCTGTAGTCCCAGCTACTTGTGAGGCAGAGGTGGGAGGATAACTTGAACCCAGGAGGCGTAGGCTGCAGTGAGTGTGATCACGCCACTGCACTCTAGCCTGGGTGACACAGTGAGACCCTGTCTCAAAAAAAAAAAAAAAATTACCATCACAGAACAAACTGGATGTTCTTGCAAATTAATCTACAACTGTATTTTTTCCAGGACAACTTTTATCCCTGCATCAACTGGTAACCTAAGAACTAATGCTGCCACTGGTCAGCACTATTTCACCTTGACAAGACAGCCTCATCAAAGAATCCAACAAGGGCTGTCACTCTCTGTCACCAAACAGACAGCTGAGATGAAAGTCCACCATTTACTTTCCTTCTTTCGTTTTTACTGTGTAGTACTGAAGGTTCTGAATTGTCCTGTGAGCATTTTTTTCTTTTTTTTTGACATGGCGGAGTCTTTTTTTTTTTTTTTTCAGACGGAGTCTCGTTCTGTCCCCCAGGTTGGAGTGCAGTGGCGCGATCTCAGCTCACTGCAAGCTCCGCTTCCCGGGTTCACGTCATTCTCCTGCCTCAGCCTCCCTAGTAGCTGGGACTACAGGCGCCCGCCAACACGCCCGGCTAATATTTTGTATTTTTAGTAGATACGGGGTTTCACCGTGTTAGCCAGGATGGTCTCGATCTCCTGACCTCGTGATCCATCTGCCTCGGCCTCCCAAAGTGCTGGGATTACAGGCTTGAGCCACCGCGCCCGGCCAAAGAAGGCGGAGTCTTGCTCTGTGGCCCAGGCTGGAGTGCAGTGGCTCACTGCAAGCTCCGCCTCCCGGGTTCACGCCATTCTCCTGCCTCAGCCTCTTCAGTAGCTGGGATTACAGGCGCCCGCCACCAAGCCCAGTTAATTTTTTTGTATTTTTTTGGTAGAGACGGGGTTTCACTGTGTTAGCCAGGATGGTCTCAATCTCCTGACCTCGTGATCCACCCGCCTCGGCCTCCCAAAGTGCTGGGATTACAGGCGTGAGCCATCGCGCCCATCCCAGCATTTCTAAAATTATTGTCACAGAGAGTCTGACATGTAGTTCCACAGACTCATTTTTTATAAGAAACTCTGACAGTTCATACATTCTCTCTGACCCAAGAATTGTTTAGTGCACAGTTTTTACATTTTCAAGTGAAATAACTTTTTGTTTTCTGATTTTGCTCATTAATTTCTGTTTTTCATATTTGTGATCAACAAATGCTGGCTGGGTGCGGTGGCTCACGCCTGTAATCCTAGCACTTTGGAAAGTTGAGGCAGGCAGATCACCTGAGGTCAGGAGTTCGAGACCAGCCTGGCCAACATGGTGAAACCCTGTCTCTACTAAAAATACAAAAATTAGCTGGGCGTGGTGGCGCATCTGCAATTTTAGCTACTTGGGAGGCTGAGGCAGGAGAATCGCTTGAACCTGGGAGGCGGAGGTTGCAGTGAGCCAAGATCACGCCACTGTACTCCAACCTGGGAGACAAAGTGAGACTCCGTCTAAAACCAAACAAACAAAAAACAAATGCCTACATTATTTCTACTTTAGGGATTTATTGAGGCTTTCTTTATAGCCAAGCAATGATCAATTTTTGTGTCTTTTATATATATGTAAATATACTCTGTTGATTATGTTGTTAAATCTTGTATTTTCTTATTTTGTTTAACATCTTGATCAGTCTTGGATTAAGAGAGGTGGATTATAGCTCCTATTACCAAGTTTCCATTTTTCTTTGTATTTCCTGTAGTCTATACTTCATAAATTTGCTGCTGTGTTATTTAGTACATAGATACTCACAATTACTATAGATGATGATGATGATGATGACGACGACGACGATGATGATGATGTAGACAGGATCTCACTATGTTGCCCAGGCTGGAGTGCAGTGGCTATTAACAGACCTGATCATGCTGCACTACAGCCTCGAACTCTTAGACTCAACTCAAGTGATCCTCCTGCTCAGCCTCCTCTACACGGACCCACACACCCAGCTCATACTATATATTATTAACTGTAGTCTTTTAGTATTATAAAAATCTCCCCTTTTTTTTGGTGTCATTTAGTGCTTTTGGTCTGAATTCTATCTTGGCATATGTTAAGATTTCGACCTTTACTTTCTTTGTGTTTGTAGAAATCTGGGTTATCACTACACATCCTTTCAATTTAAATCCTTCATGAACACTTCGTTTTAGGTTGGCTCTTGGGTCTAGTGTGGAATAGCATTTTGCTTTATGAGCCAATCCAAAAAATATTGTTTTCCCTAATGGGTGAATTAAGCTAATTTACATTTACCTATAGGACACATTTGTTTGGTCTCAATTTTGTTATTTTATGTTTGGTTGTTTTCTCTACATATTTTTAAAAGATTTTAAACTAATGTAGTCTTTTTCTTTGCTTTTTTACTGTTATAATTCTACCATTTAAAAAAATTTAAAACATTTTTTTTAGAAAGAGGATCCTGCTCCATGCTCTGTCCCTCAGGCTGGAGTGCAGTGGTGCGATCATAGCTCACTACAGCTTTAAACTCCTGGGCTCAAGATCCTCCTGCAGAGTTGGGACTACAGGCGCTGGCTATCAAGCCCGGCTAATTTTAAACTTTTTTTAGAGATGGGGTCTCTATGTTGCCCAGGCTGATCTTGAACTCCTGGTCTCAAGCGATCCTCCTACTTCAGCCTCCTGAGGAGCTGGGATTATAGGCATGTGCCACTCTGCCCAGCTCTAATTCCACTATTTAGGAATAAAGCTTAATTCTTGTGGTTGGCTTTATTCTTACGCCTTTATATTACATGTTCTTAGTCCCCTCTTTTTAGATCGTATCCACTGGTTCCCTAACAAAAGTAACAATACATTAGCTCATAACAACGTTTTCTTCACTTTCCCGCTCCTTCTGTTCACCTGCTTAAGTATGCTTAAGCTCGTACCACTTGGTTTTCAGCTTTAATGATATCCCTTGATTCTTATTACCTACGAAGAAATCAGCAAGTGCAATCTACTTTCTACCTTCCTTCCCCCTTTGCCCATCAGTTTCCTTGGTTGTATTATTACTACATTGTCAGAAAACATTTACATACAATTCTATCTGCCTTATCCCCACTGTAAGTCTTATTTCACAGTTAAATATATTCTTCGCTCACTACAAGTTAATTTTGCTGAAGTTTCCCCAATTACTTCTTGGTTGGCAGGACTCATTGTTGAGACAGGGTCTTGCTCTGTTGCCCAGGCTAGAGTACAGAGGCACGAACATAGCTCACTGCAGCCTCAAACTCCTGGGCTCAATCAATCCTCCCACCTCAGCCTCCCAAGTAGCTGGGACTACAGGCATGTGCCACCAAGCCTAGCTAACTGCTGTATTTTTTGTAGAGACTGGGGTCTCCCTATGTTGCCCAGGCTGGTCTCAAACTCCTGGGCTCAAGTGATCTGCCTGCCTTGGCCTTGGATTACAGGCATGAGTCACTGCACCTGGCCATTTTCTTTATCTTAAAGTCGTATGTCTTAGTGTCAATTTTCTGGGTCCATTCTGTGTCAGTTTTCCCTAGGTACATAATGTGCCCTTTCAGGACGTAGATTCAAGTCATCTTTTATTTCAGAAAGGTTTTTATTAGTTACAGTTTAGAGCAGAATGAGCCACTGTTTTGGTTTCTTCTTTGGAGGCTCTAGAAGTCGGTCTCTTAGATCTCCATCACTTTCCACCGAATCCTTTGCACATCTCCATTTCCACTTTCCTGTCTGTCTTTCTTGGTTCTAGCTGCATATCCCCTATTGCGCTGTTATGGCATCTGTCTCCATAGAATTCAGACTGCATTTGTTTTTTTGTTTGTTTGTTTGTTTGTTTGTTTGTTTGTTTGTTTGGAGACTGCATTTCTTAAACGGCTTCTCTTTCCCTTCTATTTCTTCCCTGGGTCATGTCAGTTCCATCCCACACCCTCGTAGGCCTTGCTGCCTCTTCCTGAGGTCCTGTGTCTGCTCTGTGACGTTTCTTCCTGGCTCTGACTGCCTCCTGAAGTGCTGTGTCTCCAGCTGTCTCCAGCTCTCTAGCCAGCTACCTAGCAGTTCACTTTGGAGTATAGTTTTGATCTTATTTGCGGCAACACTTTTCCTGGTAAGTTTTCAGCAGTTTCCGTCAGTAGGAACTTATGCTTCTATTTTTCTTCCTTTTCCTTAAACTGTTTTTATCTGAAGGCCTCTGAATTCCTCTGGAGTGAGAGGAGGTTCCTGGGAGGGTGGGAGCAACAGTTGGGCCAGGGTGTCCTTCCAGACTTCCCATGTTCCCACCACCCTCCACCTTGCAGCCCCATCTCCCGCTCTGAATTCAGCCTGGTTCGGAGGGGCTTCTGCCTGCATCCCTCAGTTCCCAGATTCTCGTCACAGCCCCAGATTTCCAAGGTGATGTCCTCCCTTTGAAGAGTGATATTTTGCAGGGATTTTCTGAGATGTCACCTCTGATTTCTCAAACCTTTTCTCTTCATTCCCCCCAAGGCCCTGGCCTGTCTACCTTGGGGCCTGCTCACAGGTGTCTCCTCCGGGTGAGCTGGTTTTACTACTCCTGTTCAGATAAATGGTAATGCTATGGATTCCCCAAGCAAGGCCAACTACTCCGAGGATCACTCCTTCTCTTTTGGAAGTAAAAAGCAGGAAAATTAGAAAAAAAGAAAGAAAGAGAGAAAAGAAAAAACCCCATGGGGGGATTTTAAATTACTCGATACTTCTATGCCGAGTCCCCTCATAAACAGCATGGCATATCCCCTTCCTTCCCTTTCAGACTTTTTTTTTTTTTCTTAAAGAGATAGGGTCCCTGCCAGGTGAGGTGGCTCATGTTTGTAATCCCAGCACTTTAGGAGGCCGAGTCAGGCAGATCACTTGAGCTCAGAAGTTCAAGACCACCCTGGGCAACATAGCAAGACCTCATCTCTAAACAAACAAACAAAATACAAAAAAAAAAAAAAATAGCCAGACACCATGGTGCTTGCCTGTAGTCCCAGCTACTTGGGAGGCTGAGGCAGGAGGATCCATTGAGCCTGGGAGTTCGAGGCTGCAGTAAGCCATTGTCATGTCACTGCACTCCAGCCTGGATGACAGTGAGATCCTATCTCTCCTTTTATTGGTGTTTTTTGTTTTGTTTTGGTTTTGGTTTTTTTTTTTTGAGACAGGGTCTTATTCTGTCACCCAGGCTGGAGAACAGTGGCGTGACCTCGGCTCACCGCAGCCTTGAACTCCTGGGCTCAATGGATCCTCCCCCGTCAGCCTCCTGAGAAGCTGAGACTACAAGCAAGCACCACCATGCCTGGCTAACTTTTTAAATTTTTTGTAGAGATTGGGGTCTTGCTATGTTACCCAGACTGGTCTCAAACTCCTGACCTCAAGCGATCCTCCTGGCTGGGCCTCCTGAGTCACTGAGATTACAACGTGAGCCACTGTGCCTTGCTTCATATCCTTTTTTCTTAAACAGCTATGCAGTATTTTATTGTGTGAATGAACCAAAGTTTATTGAATGAGGTGAGAGGTGCTATTCTGCCTGCAAAACCTTACAATACTTTTACTCTGTGGACTATTAGTGATGCACATGCAAAAGGTGTCATTTTCTTAAACACAAAAATCCACAGCAATAAGCCTGCATTCCCATCTGAAAATGAAATCTCCGAGGCCAAAAAACCACTTACCTTGACTTTTTCCTCTAACTTTCCTAGGCGAATGTTGCTTTTTATGACTTTGTTAAGCACTCCATCCTTCTCACTTTCTAAACATTTTGCCTAAGGAGAAGGGTGATAAATGGGCTCTCAGTTTTACAGAAAAATTGAAATAACAAACAATTATTTTGCGAAGAGTGTTACTACTACTGCTCACAAGTAATCTTCATTCTGCAACCTGTCCTGCCTCAACCCCTTCCCTGCCCACTGTGTGAGGGCCTGGGCCTCAGGCCAACAGATGAGGATGGGCAGGAACAGGGCATGTGGGGTGCCCTGCTCCGCACAAAGAGAAGAGTTCCAGCCCCACAGACCAGGGGAACAGGAGAGGCTGCAAAGGCTTCCAGAATGCATCTCTGCTCTTATGGAATCTATCTTTCCTTCAATCGCATCCAAGGAATAAGTGCCAAGAGGCCAATCAACTCATAATTTGACTCATTTGAACAATTTCAAAATTAAGGATAACGTAATATGAACGCACAATGCCGTTTCTCCAAGCCATACATGAAGGGCAATACATCCAGGAGAGATGACATCATTTGAAGTCGAATGATTTAAACTAATATCCAGGTTGGATGTGACCTGCTACATTCTATAAATTAACTATTTCAGATGCTAAAATAAAATAAGTAATGGTGAGCATTCTTTCCAAGGTAGGCTAGTGGTGACAAGTTTGATTTTCCAGAAGGAAAGCTAAGTCACAGAGAAATTGCTCCAGGTCACATGGAAAATCCACCCTAGAAGCAGGATTTAAAAAGCTCTCAGGCCAGGCTTGGTGGTGTGCACCTGTAGTCTCAGCTATTCGAGAGGCTGAGGCATGAGAATGGCTTGAACCCAGGAGGCGGAGGTTGCATGGAGCTGAGATCGTGCCACCGCACTCCAGCCTGGGCAACATAGTGAGATTCTGTCTCAAAAAAAAAAAAAAAAAAAAAAAAGATCTCAGTACCTAAGACTATTGTGTCTCCCACAAAAATGTGATAAATGCAAGATGGTGCGGTCATACTTGGGGACACTGAAAGTGATTATTTATTTATTTATTTATTTATTTTTTGAGACAAAGTCTTGCTCTGTCACCCAGGCTGGAGTGCAATGGTGTGATCTCAGCTCACTGCAACCTCCACCTCCTGGGCTCGAGAGATTCTCCTGCCTCAACCGCCTGAGTAGCTAGGACTACAGGCGCGCGCCACCATGCCCAGCTAATTTGGGGAAAGCAAAAGTGATTTGTAGCCAGAGGTCATCAGCAGAAACTTCCCAAGGCAGAGTGGAGTCCTCCCACTGTTGGTGTATGTACAGGGTTGGGTGCGGGCTCTCACGAGGTCCTGGAGACCAGGAAGGGGTAGGGCAGGAGTACATGGGTCCGTCCTAGGACACGGCAGAGACTGGCAGAGCAGCCAGTAACACCCCTGGACCTGGCTACAGGGGCTGGCCTAGGCACTCCCAGGGTCAAGGGGCCTGCAAGGCCGTAGGGATGTGTCCACTCCAGACCTGGCTACACAGGACCAAGAGCCCTGCCCAGACATCCTGGCAGCTTCCATTGCCTCTCCCTGCATGGACAGCGGGTGTCTGCTTGGACACAAAAGTCCCTGGTGACAGGTGGAGCCAGCATGGAAGAAAGCAGCTCTCCCACATCCTACATTTCCGCTTTGACTCTGAGGGGCCTGAGGATTCTAAACTTGACAGCCAGGCCATGATAACGGTCAAGGCAGGAGAAGGGAACACATTTTACTAACAGTTTGTTGGCTCAACGAGTAACTTTTAAATATCAGGAGACAGTAAGTGGCCTCCATTTGTATTTCCGTCCTGGGCCCACAAATATTGGGGGTGGGCCGAGAGGGGAGTGTCTGAGGGCCTGGGAGGATTCTGACTTCATCGTGGAAGCCTGTGATACTCCCTGGCCCATGTGAGAGGCATGGGGCCTGCATCCCAGGGACCAGGATTCCCTGCACATCCTGCCCTACAAGCAAGACGGCTTTGCGTTTACAGTGGCCTGAACATGTGGTGGGCAGGTTCCCAGGAAATCTGTGGATGAAAGGGTTTGTTCGGCCCTTTAGATTTTTCAGCAAGCTTTCTCTTGCCCTCTCCATGTCCCGGTGAGGAGGGCCAGCACACACAGCGGAAGGGAAAATGGGCACTTAATGCTACCACAGAGAGTGCCAGCATTCGGCTGCCTTTCAGAGGGGCAGCGCTGGGCCAGACACTTTGAGTGCCTTCAAGCCTCCATCCATGCGCGTCAAAGTCAAATTGCTTTCTCGAAGGCTCTGGAAAGGACTCAGAAGTCACCAGTAAAGTATGGCCAGACTGATCACACTCTTATCAGCAATTATTGTAATTTAAAAAACTGTTTTCAGCCGGGCACGGTGGCTCACACCTGTAATCCCAGCACTTTGGGAGGCTGAGGCACACAAGGTCAGGAGATTGAGACCATCCTGGCTAACACAGTGAAATCCTGTCTCTACTTAAACTACAAAAAATTAGCCAGGTGTGGTGGCACGTGCCTATAGTCCCAGCTACTCAGGAGGCTGAGGCAGGAGAATCGCTTGAACCCAGGAGACGGAGGTTGCAGTGAGCCAAGATCGTGCCACTGCACTTCAGCCTGGGTGACAGAGTGAGACTCCATTCCAAAAAAAAAAACAAAAACAAAAACAAAACCTGTTTTCAGGAGGAAGGCTCAGAGTGGCTGGCTGGAGGCACAGGATGTCAGATTCCTCCACACAGGAGAACCAAAACAGGAGTCAGTCATCACACAGAGGACATCTAACAGAGACCACAGGAACTCGACAGGGGAGGGCTGGGCGGCACCCGTGCAATGAAGGAGAGGGAGATGACAGCCCAGACGGGATGGGTCTTGGTCGGGAGCCTGGAGAGGCTCCCCTGTGTGGGGAAAGGGTGAGAGAACCCCAGGGGTCCACATTCTCACTGCATACTCCTGTGATCCCAGCCCCAGGGGAGCCCCTCAACTCCTGCAGGCCCTGAAACTGGTGCAGCGTGCTCCCTGGAGTCTGTGAGACCCCACTGCTCCAGAGAGGGGGCTCACGCTGGGTCCCACACTGACCCAGGTTCCAGGCAGCTGCAGCACAGTGGCATCATTTTGAGAGTCCAGCCCCCACCAGACTGCATCCTGCCCTGGGACCCAGCAGCCCCTGCATCTCCACATCCCTGGAGTGCCACGGACGTCCCCCTACATGTACCCGGAAGGGTGAAGCAGCAAGGTGCCAGGTGGACCCAGTGGAGCAGTGGGTCCCCAGCACTTTACCCTACAGTGTCCTGCATACCCAGGAGAGTATGGTGCAGTGCACCGAAAAGGCTGCCCATGGGAGCAAGGGAGCCGAAGCAAGTGCTCCCTAATCCTGAAACCTGCCTGCCTGGGGCCCCTGTCACTAACAGCAACCCCACCCCCTCCAGCCGCAGAGCCCTGCACACGTGCATGTACCCTGAAGACAGGCTTCCCCTGCCCAATGCCTCCATTGCCAAAGCAATCCAAGCACACCACCCGGGGCCTGGGGATCACCCCATCCTCTTCACCACAGCCTGCAGGGAGTGTCCTACCATGTTGGTTGCCCCAGGCGCGCGCACACACACACACACACACACACACACACACATACACCAATACAAAAAATTAGAAGAAATGACTGTTACACTTGATTTGCAGAAATCAATGAAAGGACATAAGAAACATGAAAAAGCAAGGCAATATGACACCTCTAAAGGAACATAATAATTCTCCAACAACAGATTCCAACAACAACAAAAAGAAATGTATGAAATGCCTGAAAAAGAATTAAAAATAATGATATTAAAGAAGCTCAATGAAATATAAGAGAACACAAATAAACACTATAAAGAAATCAGAAAAACAATTCAGGATGTGAATGAGGATTTCACCGAAGAGACAGATATAAAAAAGAACTAAACAGAAATCCTGGAACTGAAGAATTCAATGAATAAAATAAAAAATATGATTGAGAGCTTCAGCAATAGACTAGATCAAGCAAGAGAAAGAATTTCTTTTGCTTTTGAAATACTCAGTGAGATGAAAGAGAGAGAGAGATAGAGAGACAGAGAGAGGAAGACAGAGAGAGAGAGAGAAAGAGCAAAAGAGAGAAAAATTAAAAAAAAAAAAAAAAAAAAGAAGCATGCCTCCTGGTGTTCCAAGGGGTGAAAAGAAGTTTAATGGCATAAAAAACCTACTCAACAAAATAAGTTGAAAACTTCCCAAGTCTAGCAAGAGATTTAGAAATCCAGATATAGGAAGCTCAGGTTCCTAAAAATGTCTTCTCCCCATGATATTATAGTCAAACTGTCAAAAGTCAAATACAGAATTCTAAATATATATATATGTGTGTGTGTGTCTAGTTACATATAATGAACTCTCATAAGACTAACAGCATATTTCTTTCTTTTTTCTTTTTTTTTTTTTGAGATGGAGTCTCACTCTGTTGCCCAGGCTGGAGTGCAGTGGCACTATCTCAGCTCACTGTAGCCTCCGCCTCCTGGGTTCAAGCAATTCTCTGGCCTTAGCCCCCCAAGTAGCTGGGATTACAGGCATGTGCACCACCACACCCAGCTAATTTTTGCATTTTTAGTGGAGATAGGGTTTCGCCATGTTGGCCGGGCTGGTCTTGAACTCCTGACCTCAGGTGATCTGCCTGCCTCAGCCTCCCAAAGTGCTGGGATTACAGGTGTGAGCCACTGTGCCCAGCTAATAATGTATTTCTCAGAAGAAATCTTACAGGCCAGGAGAGAATGAGATGATATATTCAAAGGGCTAAAAGAAAACAAAAACAAAAACAAAAAAAACCTGTCAGCCAGCCAAGAATACTATACCCAGCAAAGTTATCCTTCAGAAATGAAGGAGTAAAGACTTACAGATAAGCAAACACTGAGAGAATTTGTCACCACTAGACCCATCCTACATTAAATGCTTAAGGGAATCCTACACCTGGAATTGAAAGGACGGTATCTACTATCATTAAAACACATGAAATGATAAAACTAACTGGTAGAGCAAGCACACAAATGAGGAAGAGAAAGAACTCAAATGTTATCACTATAGAATAATGAGATAAATAAGAGGAAAAAATGACATACAAAACAACCAGAAAACAATCAACAAAATGATAGGAGTAAGTCCTCGCATATCAATAGTAACCTTGAATGTAAATTAATTAAATTTTCCACTTAAAAGATACAGACTGGCTGAATAGATATCAGAAAAAAAAACAAAAAAACATGATCCAACTATGTGCTGCCTACAAGAAACACATTTCACTTGTAAAGATCCATACAGACTGAAAGTAAAGGGATGAAAAAAATATTCCATGCAAATGGAAACCAAAAGCAAGCAGGAGTAGCTATACTTGCATGAAATAAAAACAAACTTTAAGTCAAAAACTGTGAAAAGAAGGTAATATTATAGTAATAAAGGGATAAATTCAATAAGAGGACATATACTCTAAACATATATGCACCCAACACCACAGCATCCAGGTATATAAAGCAAATATTATTAGATCTAAAAGGGGAGATAGACTACAATACGATAATAGCTGGGGACTTCAACACCCTACTCTCAGCAATCAGATCATCAAGACAGAAAACTAACAAAGAAACATTGAATTTAACTGCACTTTAGACAAAATGACCTAATAGACATTTACAAAACATTTCATCCAATAACTGCAGAATATACAGTCTTATCAGATATAGAACATTCTCTAGTATACACTGTGTGTTAGGCCACAAAGCAAGCTCAACAAATTTAAAAATACTGACATCATGTCAAGTATCTTCTCAGACCATAGTAGACTAAAACTAGAAAGCAATAACAAGAGGAACTTTGGAAACTGTACAAACATATGAAAATTAAAGAACATGTTCCTTAACAACGATTGGGTCAATGAAGAAATTAAGAAGGGTATCAAAAATTTCTTGAAACAAATGAAAACTGAACACAACATACCAAACACAACATACCAAAACCTATGGGATACAGCAAAAGCAATGCTAAGAGGGAAGTTTATAGCAATAAAAGCCTGCATCATAAAAGTGGAAAGATTTCAAATAAACAACCTAATGATATACCTCAAGGAACTAGATAAACAAGAACAAACAGAACCCAAAATTAGTAGAAAGAAAGAAAAAATAAAGATCAGAGCAGAACTAAGTGAGGCAGGGTGAAACGTTCTTATAGTCCCAGTGACGCAGGAGGCTGAGGCAGGAGGATTGCTTGAATCCAGATGTTCAAGGTCAGCCTGGGCAAGATAGTGAAAATCCACTGCTAACAAACTGAAAACCTAGAGAAAATGGATATGTTTCTGGACAACATACAACCAACAGAGGCAGGATAAGTAAAGTTATGAGACAATACTGACTTGTCCCCTTTAGTGAAGCCCCACATGCTCCTTTCGCAGTGGGCTCCTTTCATGTGCACCCTTGTATGTCAGCACCTAACTTATCTTAGCAAGATAAGTAGTCCCACACGATCCCAGCCAACTACCAGGTGGTTACACGTTCCTGATACCCAATATGGCCTAGGAAAAAGAACAAAAATCCCTTAATCATAATGTAGTTTCCCCAATCTCCAGCCAATCAACACCAAAAGCTCAAGAAGCTATTAACTACCAATTCCTGCCTGGACAGGGCTAAAGATATCTGCAGGGTCCTGCATGCACAGCTAGGCACAAGGTTTAGCTTACAGTGACCTTTTCCTCATTTTAATAGTAAAAAACATACCCTAGGTGGAGGTTTTATATGCTAATTATACATGTGATACATGTCAGAGCATGTGCATGCTGAGTGCATGCACCAACCATAGGTCCACCTTTGCACATTTGACCTCACCAATACTTTATGAATATGCATGCACAGCTCCTGTAAAGGGCATTCCCTTAAAATATTAGGGTCTGTCTCTTCCTCTGTCTCTCAGAGTGACTTCTGCTTTGCAATAGACTTCTTCACCTGCTCTTACTTTGGACTAGCTCTCAAATTCTTTTGTGCAGTGAAGTCAAGAACCCGAACTGGCCCATCAACAACACTACCAAGATTGAATTAGGAAGAAATAGAAAACTTGAACAGACCAATAACAAATAATGAGATTGAATCATTAATAAAAAGTTTCCCAACAAAGAAAAGTCCAGGACCAGATGGTTTTTCTGCCAAATTCTACAAACCTTACAAAGAAGAACTAATACAAATTATCCTCAAACTATTCCAAAAATATTTAAGAGGAAGGAATTCTTTCTAATTCTTTGAGGCCAGCAATACCCTGATACAAAAACCAGATAAGGCCACAATAAAAAAAGAAACCTACAGGCCTATATCCCTAATGAACACAGATGCAAAATCCTCAACAAAATACTAGCAAACCAAATTCAACAGTATATCAAAAAAATAATATGCCATGATTAAGTGGGATCAAGAGATGCAAAGACGGTTCAACATATGCAAATCAATAAACATCATAGATCACATCAGCAGAATGAAAGATAAAAACCATATGAGCACACCAATGGACACAGAAAAAATTGGATAAAAATTCAACATCCTTCATGATAAAAACACTTAATAAACTAGACATAGAAGGAATATACCTAACATAATAAAGGCCATATATGACAAACCCACAGCTAACATCATACCGAGTAGGGAAGAGCAAAAAGCCTTTCCTCTCAGAACTGAAACTAGTTAAGGATGCCTACTTTCACCACTTGTATTCAGCACAGTACTGGAAGTCCTAGCAAGAGGAGTCAGGCAAGAGAAAGAAATAAAAGTCATCCAAATTAGAAAAGAGAAAGTCAAATTGTTTCTCTTTGCCAATGACAGGATCTTATATTTAGAAAAAACTAGACTTCACCAAACGACACTTAGATCTGATAAAAAAAAAGTTTAGTAAAGTTGCAGAATACAAAATCAATGTATAAAGATCAGTAGTGTTTCTATACACCAATAATGAATTCCCTGAAAAAGAAATCAAGAAAGCAATCCCATTTACAACAGGTACAAAAAAATACCTAGAAATAAATTTAACCAAGGAAGTTAAAGATTTCTACAAGGAAAACTACAAACACTGATGAAAGACAATGAAGCTGACTCAAACTAATGGAAAGACATCCCATGATCATGGATTCGAAGAATTAACATCATTAAAATGACCAGACTCCCCAAAGCAATCAGTAGATTCAGTGCAATCCCTATCAGAACATCAATGATGTTTTTCACAGAAATAGAATAAACAATCCTACTTTATACATATGGAACCAAAAAGGAGCCTGAAAAGGCAAACCAGTCCTGAGCAAAAAGAACAAAGCTGAAGGTATTACCCTACCTAACTTCAAAATATATTACAAGGCTATAGTAACCAAAACAGCACAGTATCAGTACAAAATCAGACACACTGGCCAGTGGAACAGAATAGAGAACCCAGAAATGAACCCACATATTTACTGCCAACTGCTTTTCAACAAAGGCACCAAGAACATACATTGGGGAAAGGACACCCTCTTCAATACATGGTGCTGGGAAAATTGGATATCCATATACAGAAAAATGAAATTAGATCTCTATTTCTCATCATATGCAAAAAATCCACTCACAATGGATTAAAGACTTAAATGTAAGACCTGAAACTATAAAACTACTAGAAGAAAACACAGAGGAAGCACTCCAGGACTTTAGGCAAAAATTTCATGGCTAAGACCCCAAAAGCACAGGCAACAAAAACAAAAATAGACAAATGGAACTATATTAAACTAAAAAGCTTCTGCACAGCAAAGGAAACAATCAATAGAATGAAGAGACAACCTGTTGAATGAGACAAAATATTTGCAAAATATTCATTCAACAAGAGGCTAATACCCAGGATATACAAGGAACTCAATTCTCTCTCTCTCTCTCTCTCTCTTTTTTTTTAAGGAACACAACTCTTAATAGCAAACAAACAAACAAACAAACAAAATCCCATTAAAAAGTGGGCAAAGGATCTAAATAGACATTCCCCAAAAGCAGACATACAAATGGGCAATAGGCATATGAAAAAAATGCTCAACATCACAAATATCACAGAAATGCAAATCAAAACCACAATGAGATATCATCTTACTCCAGTTAGAATGGCTATTATTAAAAAGACAAAAAATAACAGATGCTGATGTTAACCTAAAATAATCAAAAGGGTCAGAATCTAGTTTAAAGAGAGTTTATTCAAGCACAAAGTTTGAGGACAGGCCACCCAGGAAGTAGATTCCGAAGCACAGAAGTCTGTGTTCTGAAGTGCACAAGTTTGGAATGGCTAATAGGACCACATGTAGGAAAGCTTAACAGAATTTCAGTGTCTTTCTATGTAAGACTGAATGCATAGCTACAACAATCTAATTAGTTGAGGTGGTCTTTTTCTTTCAGGAAAGGTATATTTAACATTCCACATTGAAGATGTAACAGTCATGGGGTCATGGGTGCCATCTGGTCTTAGGTAGAAGAACAATAAAGGAAGCAAGCAGTTCATCTTTATAGATGAGTGACTGGAAGGAGGAGAAGGTCTGGTCTCTGGTATCTCCTAGTCATTTACAAAACAACAGCAATGAAGAAGAGAACTAATCTGTAAGAAGTAGAATAGCAAACAAGCTACATCGCTCAGTCTCCAGGGCTTAACTTCCCCCTTTGCATAATACATTTAGAGGGTCCTGAAATTTTTTTTCTTTTCTTTTTTAAAATTGAGACAGGGTCTTGTTCTATCACCCAGGCTGGAGTACAGTGGCATGATCGACCTCCTAGGCTTAAGTGATCCTTCTTCCTCAGCCTCCTGAGTAGCTGAAACCACAGGCATGCACCACTATGCCTGGCTAAGTTTTTCATTATTTGTAGAGACAGGTTCTCCCTATCTTGCCCATGCTAGTCTCAAACTCCTGGACCCAAGTGATCTTCCCACCTCAATTTCTCAAAGTACTGGAATTACAGGAGTGAGCCACCATGCCTGGCCTGAAATTTTACTTTATTTTATTACACTGATGAGGATGTGGAGAAAAGGGAACTTTCATACACTGTTGGTGGGAATGTAAATTAGTACAGCCATTATGGAAAACAGTGGAGGTTCCTCAAAAAACTAAAAACAATTACCATATGATCCAGCAATCCAACTACTGGGTATTTATTCACAGGCAAGGAAATCAGTATATCAAAGGGCTATCTACACCCCCATGTTTATTGCTGCACAATTCACAGTAGCAAAGATATGAAATGAACCTAAGTGTCCATCAATGGACAAACAGATAAAGAAAATACGCTCTGTTTACACAATGAAATATTATTTGGCTATATAAAAGAACAAAACCATGTCATCTACAGCAACACAGATGGAACTGGAGGCCATTATGTTAAGTAAAATAAGCCAGACCCAGAAAGATAAATATAGCATGTACTCATTCATATGTGGGGGCTAAAAAAGTTGACCTCATGGAGGTGGAGATTATAATGATAGCTACCAGAGGCTAGGATGCATGTGGGTATGGGTGTGTTTGTGGGGAGCTGGGGGGCAGGTGGCAGAATGAAGAGAGGTTGCTTAATAGCTATAAGCATACAGTTAGATAGATGAAATAAGTTATAATGTTCGACAGCAGAGTAGGTTGACTCAAGTTAACAACAATGTATTGTATATTTTAATGTAGCTAGCAATGAGGACTTGAAATGTTCTCCACACCCAGAAATGATAAATCTTAGCTAGGTGCGGTGGCTCACACCTGTAATCCTAGCACTTTGGGAGGCCGAGGTGGGCAGATCCCTTGAGGCCAGGAATTCAAGACCAGCCTGGCCAACGTGGCAAAACCTTGTCTCTACTAAAAATACAAAACCTAGCCAGCTGTGGTGGCATGTGCCTGTAGTCCCAGCTACTTGGGAAGCTGAGGCACAAAAATGTCTTGAACCCAGGAAGCAGAGGTTGCAGTGAGCTGAGAGATCATGCCACTGCACTCCAGCCTGGGTGACAGAGTAAGACTCCATCTTCAAGCTTGTGGTGATGGATAGCCCAAATACCTGACTTAACCATTACGCATTCTATGCACATTACAAAATATCACATGTACCCCCATGTATGTATGTAAATATATTTAAAATATTTTTTAAAATGTAAAAATATTATGCATTAATAAAAAGATACAATTGTTTAAAAAGAAAAAAATGATTTGTAACATTTTTTGAGAATGGTATCTCAAGACTGGTTTAATTAGCATTTCTTTTTTTTTTTTTTTTTTTTAGGGACAGAGTCTTTCTCTGTCTATCAGGCTGCAGTGCAGTAGTACAGTCATAGCTCACTGCAACCTTCAATTCCCACACTCAAATGAACCTCCTATCTGAGCTTCCTGAGTAGCTGAGACTACAGGTGCATGCCACCACACCCAGCTAATTAAAAAATTTTTTTTTGTAGAGATGGGATCTCACTATGTTCCCCAGACTGGTCTTGAATTCCTGGGCTCAAATGATCTTCCTGCCTCAGCTTCCTGAGTAGCTGGGACTACAGGCACACAGCACCATGCCAGGGTAATACAGTTGAAATTTTAAAATACAGATGGTTCTCGACTTACAACAGGGCTACATCCTGATAAACCCATCATAAGTCGAACAAACTGTATATCAAAAATGCATTTAATCCTGGCAATACAGCAGATGGTTTCCAACTTATGATGGTTCAATCTAAATTTTTTCAACTTTATAATGGTGTAAAAGCAATGGGCATTCAGTATAAATGGTAACTTCTTTATAAGTTGTAAGGAGCTCCTCAATTTATAATAAGATTACTTCCCAACAAATACATCATAAAGTTGAAAATTTCTAGGTGGAACCATCCATCCAGGAAATGCCTGGATAAAGCTTTTAATAGATCATTTTTAAAAATACTCTTAAAATCATATTTGCATATTAACTTGCAGTTTACTTGATGTAACCTTCAGGAAACTTACCAAACACATAAGACTGTCACGTTCCTGGGTTATATTTTCTGCCAGGCCAACAAGGTTTGCCAGGTACTGGTGAGCAGACATTTCGTTCCCCATGGCTTTTTCCACCTGCTTTTTGAGGACCTCAATTTTCTTTTGAGATTTCCTAGAGAATTACCCCAAATG
This sequence comes from Symphalangus syndactylus, assembly GCF_028878055.3. NCBI lineage: Eukaryota > Metazoa > Chordata > Mammalia > Primates > Hylobatidae > Symphalangus > Symphalangus syndactylus. Next base: position 56,481,486 of record NC_072435.2, read on the forward strand.
GTAGAATAAAAAACCCATTGGTTTACATGGCTAGGGCACGGTGAATATCTGTATTACAAAAACAGCAAGTATGTTAGTACTTAAATGCTATTCTTCAGCAACCTAAATCTTCTATTAAGTTTCAAGGTGAGAAGAGGTAACTGAATTTAATTTGAAACCAGGCATAATTAGTGACCCCAACTCAAATTAATAAGGGGAGTTGCAAATGTCTAACAACAAATAGGTTCTTTTTTTTTTTTTTTTTTTGAGACACAGTCTTGCTCTGTCACCCAGGCTGGAGTGCAGTGGCATGATCATGGCTCACTGCAACCTCCACCTCTCAGGTTCAAGTGATTCTCGTGCATATTTATATATATATATCTATATATTTTTTTTTTTTAAGTAGCCAGGGCTTCTCTATTTTGGCCAGGCTGGTCTTGAACTCCTGACCTCAAGTGACCTGCCCATCTCGGCCTTACAAAGTGCTGGGATTACAGGTGTGAGCCACCACACCTGGCCCATAGGCTCATTAAGTATTATCCTATTAACTTTCTGGCTCATGTTCTAAAAGGTACTTTCAAAAAAAAGATCCAGAAATTCCAAAGTAGACTTTTAGGAAATGGTTAGAAAAGAGCTCCTAGAACTTTGAATCTTAGGGTTATCAATATGACTATCAACCATATTTCAATTATAGACTTTAGAAATGTTGGTTAACATTGGTTAACAGAAACAATAGTTATTATAGTCTGATATCCAGTAATTTCAATTACCCTTTTCCATTTTATAGCCACTATTAGAAAAAGAAAAGATTAATAGAAATGAAATGGAATATTCTTCATTTGTCTTTTTTTTTCTTTTTTTTGAGACAGGGTCTTACTCTGTCGCCCAGGCTGGAGTGCAGTGGCGTGATCTCGGCTCACCGCAACCTCCACCTCCCAAGCTCAAATGATTCTCCTGCCTCAGCCTCCCAAGTAGCTGGGACTACAGGTGCGTGCCACTACTGCCTGGCTAATTTTTGTATTTTTGTAGAGACGGGGTTTTGCCATGTTGGCCAGGCTAGTCTTGAACTTCTGACCTCAAATGATCACCTGCCTCAGCCTCCCAAAGTGCTGGGATTACATGAGTGAGCCACTGCACCCAGCCCATTTGTCTTTTTTAACTATTGAAAATAAAAGCAACTTAAAGAAAAAAAAGACACAAACCTATTGATTTTCTGTGCTCGTTCAAGTTCGGCTTCCAGTGCTTTGTTTTGCTCTGTCAAGCTGTTCTTCTCTAGCAGCAGGCTCTTCTTCTGCGCTTGCAGGACTGTCAGCTTCTCCATCAACTCCTCCATCTCAGCCCTTTCTTTCTCTTCTTCCTTCTGTAACTGGCTGAAGGACAAAAACATTACATGCTTGTATCCAGCACAATGAAGCTAAAATGGGGCAGTCACATATCGAGGCAGATGAGTGATAACAGTCCAGCCCTCCAGCCCCTGGGTGGGTCACTTGGAAGGCCTCTGTGGAAACATCTCCCCATCCTGGGCCCTAGAGGACCTGGGACCAGGCTGCTAGACCACGGCAGAGAGGGCGTGGCTGGGCACACACTGTGTGTGTGTCTGTGTGAGACATGGTCTCACTCTGTTGCCCAGGCTGGAGTGCAGTGGCACAATCATGGCTCACTGAAGCTTCAAACTTCTGGACTCAAGCGATCCTCCTACCTCAGCCTCCCAAGTTGCTGGGACCACATGCACACACGATACCTGGCTAATTTTTGTATTTTTTGTAAAAATGAAGTCTCACTATCTTGCCCAGACTAGTTTTGAGCTCTTGGGCTCAAGTGATCCTCCTGCCTTAGCTTTCCAAAGAGCTGGGATTACAGGCATGAGCCACCACACCCGGCCACACATTTCTTTGATGGTGATGATCTAACCTCTTTTTCTCCCAGTTTTGGCTTATGTCTCTGTCTCTCTGTCTGTCTCTGTCTCTGTCTCTCTCTCGCTCTCTCTCTCTGTGTGTGTGTGTGTGTGTGTCTGTGTGTGTATACCCTATTCCTTCCAAAAAAATCTAAGATAGCTCTATTTTTTACATGGTTATAAATGCCAGACTTAAAAAAAAACCTGCTGAAACAATTTTTTCCATAATAATGTAATTATAAATACATGTTTTTAAGACAAAAGAAACAAAGAACAAAGGGGCACTTATTTTGTTGAACACCAGCTTGGGTTTTACCAAATTTGCATAGAGAGTAACTTGGGATAGGGGCTGCATCCTTTACCAGCACAGCAGGAATACACAACAATGTATGATTTTAAGATTTGTCAACTATAACTGTAAAACATACAAAATCCAGGATTCATTTCTTTCACTGAAAACTTATTTAACTATTATTTTATTGGATAAATTGTTGAACTGGATTAATGATAAAAGGTTAAAGAATGTTGAAAATACCGAGACTTCTGCCTGCAGCCAAGATAGAGTTACAGAGACCAGATTTACCCCTCAGCTAGAAAACCAGGCAAAACAGAAGAAACAACAGTTTTTGGACTTTGGACAACAGGCGAGGCAGGACTGTGATCCCGAAGGGAAGAGAAAACAAGGTGAGTGCTGCAACTGCTCCCTCCACCTTCCTGTCTGGCAGACACCTGCTGAGCCCAGGAGCCAGAGATCCAAGAGCAGGGAGGTCAAGGCAGCTGGAATTTCCAGGGCAGGGCAGAGGGCGTTTCACGGAGGGAGAAAGGGCTCTGGAGATCTTGAAGGGTCTTCGGCTGGGTACTGATCTGTACATGTGTGAGAGGAAACTGCCTAAAGCCGAGGAAAGAAACACTACAAATAGTAGGCAGAATAATTTCTGACATGCACAAAGAACAGGAAATAGTTCACGCACCCACCAGTCAGAATGGAAAGGCCTTATAATAAAAGAGACATTGGATAGAATCCTTAGAAGAGTGTTACTTTGAGAAAGAAGAGAAAAATAGCATGCTGGGGACAGAGATGGAGAACACAAAAAAGACTCAAATGGATCTTTCTTACAGAGATGGGAAAAATCATTACACAAAGTGAACGATATATTGGATGGGAATAACAGCAGATTAGATTGTAGAAGGATAGATTTGCGAAGTTGAAGACATAGTAATAGACACTGTCTGATTGAAGCCCAGAGAGAAACAAGTGTGGGCAAAAAGTGAACAGAATGATCAACAGGACAACATCAAGCAGTCCAGGAGAGGTGAGAGGGAAAAACAGAAGAGAATGTTCAAGAAATAATAGCTGAAAGATTTCCAAACTTGATGAAAAATACACACTGACAGCCCCAAGAAGCTTAATGAACTTCACGTAAAGAAACCATGCTGGCCAGGTGTGGGGCCCCCCACTGTAATCTCAGCACTTTGGGAGGCCAAGGCAGGAGGCTCCCTCAGGGCCAGGAGTTTGAGACCAGCCTGGGCAACATAACAAGACTCTGTCTCTGCAAAAGATTTAAAAATTAGCCGGGAGCAGTGGCATATGCCTGTAGTCCCAGCTACTCGAGAGGCTGAGGCAGGAGGATCACTTGAGCCCAGGAGGTCAAGGCCAGAGCAAGCAGTGATTGCACCACTGCACTCCAGCCTGTCCAACAGAGCCAGACCCTGTGTAAAAAAGGGTCTGAAAGAAAGAAATAAACCATGCTAAGACATATCCCAATTAAAATGCTGAAAAACAGTGACACTGAAAAATTCTTAAAAGAAACCTCAGAGAAAATGCACGTTATCTTCAGAAGAATACAGATAACCATGACAGTAGATTTTCATCATAAATGATGCAAGCCAAAAGACCATGAACAGCCAGAATCTTTAAAACTCAATGGAAAAAAACCCACAAACTACCAAAAACCTGTCAGCTTGGAATTCTTCACCCAGCGAAATAATATAATCAATAAAGTTTCATAATTTTCCCAAAAGAAGTACTGTAAATCTTTCCACATCTATTTGTGAAGCTTTGTCAATGGTTCCTTCTTTTTATTAAAAAAAAATTTCTCATCATGATAGCCTATCATTACCTTAGTTTCCAAAATAGCATTTTCTTTTTTTTTGAGACGGAGTCTCACTCTGTTACCAGGCCGGAATGCAGTGGCGCAATCTTCGCTCACTGCAACCTCCGCCTCCCAAGTTCAAGCGGTTCTCCTGCCTCAGCCTCCTAAGTAGCTGGGACTACAAGCATGCGCCACCACACCCAGCTAATTTTTGTATTTTTAGTAGAGACAGGGTTTCACCATGTTGGCCAGGATGGTCTCAATCTCTTGACCTCATGATCTGCCTGCCTCAGCCTCCCAAAGTGCTGGGATTACAGGCATAAGCCACCATGCCTGGCCCAAAATACCATTTTCTACACATCTTTTTCCTACAAAGAAATGCAATTTTTATAAATTTTCTGTTTTGAACAACTTTGCTAAAATCTCTTATTATTTTTAATGATTTGTAGATTTGTTTTCTACAGATAGAATTGCATCATTTATGAATAATGACACTATTGTTTTCCCTTTTTCCAAACCTTCTAAGTTTTTCATGCCATGTGTGTCAGTTACCACTTGGTAACCAGTGCTGTTAATGTTGTCAGAAATGGTGTCAGAGGGCAACCTTGTATTGTTTCCAATTTCAACAGGAAAGCTTTCAACATTTCACTATTTGGTGTGATCTTTATTGTAGTTGTATTTTTAAATAGAACTTTAGAATGTTAGAATTTAATAGAAGTTTTACATCTATATTCATAAGTGAAATGAAAAGTAATTTTCCTTTCTTATACTATCACTGTTGGGTTTTGGTATCAAGGTTATACTAACCTCATTAGATTAAGGAGCATTAATTCTTTTTCTGTTTCTAGAAAGGTTTATGTAAGACTAAAATTATTTCTTTCTTGAATATTTGTAGAGCTCTCTAGTGAGGTATCCAGGCCTGGAGTTTTCAAGGGAAGATTTTTTTTTTTTAATTCAATTCTTTTAATTGATTACAGGACTATTCAGGTATTCTTCTTCTTGAGTCAGTTTTAAGGTAAGTTTTTCAAATAATTTGACTATTTCGTCTAAATTTTCAAATATATTGACATAAATTATTTCTAGGTGCACACAAATTTAAATTTGTGTGAATTCTACTTGGTAAATTGGGCCTTTTATTTTTGTGAATCATCCTCTTTGCTTAGTATTTTTGTTTGTTTGTTCTGTTTGAGACAGGGTCTCACTCTGTTGCCCAGGCTAGAGTGCAGTGGTGCGATCACTGCTCAGTGCAGCTGCAAACTCCTGGGCTCAAGTCATCCTCCTGCCTCAGCCTCCTGAGTAGCTGGGATTACAGACGGTGAGCCATCACACCCAGTTAATTTTTAAATTTTTGGCAGAGACAAGGTCTCCCTATGTTACCCAGGCTGGTCTTGAACCTCTGGGCTGAGCCACCATGCCTGGCCTAAGCAGTATTTTTTACCTTAACATCTATACCTTGTTAGAGATCAAGATTTACCATCTCTATTTTGGTTTGTACTTGAGTAGTACTGCTTTTCCTGCCCTTTTACTTTTGACCTTTCTCTATCCTCATGCTTGGGACATATATCTTAAAGACAACACAGTTGCGCTCTAGTTTACACTGTGACATTCTTTGTCTTTTAACTGGGGTATTTTGTCCATTTAGTGTATCTACTGCTGGTATGCTTGGCTTTAAATCTAACATTTTACTTTTTGTTTTCTATTCTCCCCTTGCCTACCTTTCATTTTCCTGCTCTTATTTGGATTATTTTTTAATCATTCTTTTTACCCCCATACTAATTTAAAAGTTATATACATTGTTTCTAGAAATTTCATCGTGTATATTTTCAAATTATAAAATTAGTCAACACTTTTATCCTCTTCTAATGATATAAAGACTTTAGAACACAAACTCCATGTGCCTTGTGCCTGATTATATGCTATTATTATTGTGCCTTTTAATTTTACGTATTCTTAAATCCCCAAAAATATTATCATTTTATAGACTCAGTGTTCATCACATTTATCTATATATTTACCACTATCATTTACTTTCATTTTACTTCCTTCTTGCTTCTCAGGCATCCTGCCTTGAATCAACCATCTCCTCCTCAGGGGCCTCCCTTGAACATTGTATCTAAAGCACTCCTCCTGACTGCAAGTCTCTCTCCATCTTATTATCCTCATATATAGATATATATATATAAATATTTATATATAAATACTAATAGTTGGCCGGGCGCGGTGGCTCACGCCTGTAATCCCAGCACTTTGGGAGGCCGAGGCGGGCGGATCACGAGGTCAGGAGATTGAGACCATCCTGACTAACACGGTGAAACCCCGTCTCTACTAAAAATACAAAAAATTAGCTGGGCGTGGTGGCGGGCGCCTGTAGTCCCAGCTACTCGGGAGGCTGAGGCAGGAGAATGGCGTGAACCCCAGGGGGTGGAGCCTGCAGTGAGCCGAGATCGCGCCACTGCACTCCAGCCTGGGTGAAAGAGCGAGACTCTGTCTCAAAAAAAAAAAAAAAATACTAATAGTTACATATATAAATATATATACATACATATAATATAAACAACATCTTTAAGAGTAAGAATTAATTTTGGCTATTGGGTGTTTCAGTTCTAAAAATTCTATTTGTTTCTTTTTCAAATCCACTATGTCATGTTTTGTAGTTCCCTGAAGAAATTTTGGAGCTTCTCTGTCTCAAACTCCTGGGCCCAAGAGATCCTCCCACCCTGGCCTCCCAAAGTGCTGGGATCACAGGCTTGAGTCACTGTGCCTGGCCTCACCCCAGGACTTTCTTAAAACCCTCCCAGATGAAATGAAACACTTTTATTCCCTGTGGCTTAAGGAATAAAGACCAGGGGCCAGGCGTGGTGGCGCATGACTATAATCCCATCACTTTGGGAGGCCAAGGCAGGAGGGTCACTTGAGACCAGGAGTCCAAGACCAACCTGGGCAACACAGCAAGGCCCCATCTCTGCAGAAATACTTAAAAATTAGCCCTGCATGATGGCATGTGACTACAGTCCCAGCCACTGGGGAGACCGAGGCAGGAGAATCGCTTGAGCCTGGAGTTCAAGGCTGCAAGTGAGCCATGATCGAGCCACTTCACTCCAGCCTGAGACACGATGAGATCATATCTTAAACTAAAATAAGAGAATAAAGACCACACATTTTAGTCTAACATTCTGAGGACAGTCCACAAATGCTTTCCCTCCAAACATGTCTGTGGTTTCTCTATTTTTTTTTTTTTTGACAGATTCTCACTTTGTCGCCCAGGCTGGAATGCAATGGCATGATATTGGCTTACTGTAACCTCCACCTCCTGGGTTCAAGACATTCTCCTGCCTCATCCTCCCGAGCAGCTGGGACTACAGGCATGTGCCAACACACCTGGCTAATTTTTGTATTTTTAGTAGAGACAGTGTTTCACCATGTTGGTCAGGCTGGTCTTGATCTCCTGACCTCAAGTGATCTGCCCACCTCAGCCTCCCAAAATGCTAGGATTATAGGCGCATGCCACCACACTTGGCCAATTTTTGTAATTTTAGTAGAGACAGGCTTTTGCCATGTTGGCCAGGCTGGTCTCGAACTCCTGACCTCAACTGATCCACCTGCCTCAGCCTCCCAAAGTGCTGGGATTACAGGCATGAGTCACTGTGCCCGGCCCCATTTTTATCTTTTCTACTGTATTTTGACTGTACTTTTTCTGTTTAGATATGTTTAGATACACAAATATTTACCATTGGTTTATAGTTGCCTGCAGTGTTCAGTACAGTAACATGCTGTGCAGGTTTGTAGCCTAGGAACAAACAGCTCCACCATCTAGCCTCAGTGTGCAGGAGGCTATGGCATGTGGCTTTGTGTGAGTACACTCTGTGATGCCCACACAATGATGAAATCACCTAATGATGAGTTTCTCAGAATATATCCCCATTAAGTGACACATGATTGTGTTTTGATAGCCCCCTAGATGTAAGTAAAGAAGGTATAAAAAGCTTTAAAAGGAGTCACTAATGGTGAAGGCAGGGGGAGAAATGACCATTTTAAAATAACAAAGATGCCACCAAATCTTTTCTCAGTGGAAATTGGAGAAAGACTTTTGTGGCTCAGAATGAACTGGCTGGGGAGGGAAAGCCTTTATGGCAGCTTTGGCTGAACGGCTTTGGGCTCAGAGTTGATAGGTGGGTCGAGGGTAGAGGAATGAGAAGGATAGAGCCGGGGATGTGACCCTAATGGGCTCTCCTGTGGAAGGGGCGGTGCTTGGAGAGAGAATTTATAACACGGAAGAGGGGCAGGAATTCATCAGAGCTAGAATATGTGGAATTCCATGAAGACCTAGTGAAAAATAGACAAAATAAGGAGTAGGAAACTGAGTGTTTCTGTTTTGGCTACAGAAGCCGAGGACACCTTGGAGCTTCGTAGGGCAGAAGTGCCCTATGACAGCCTCCACTAGGGAGCCCCTTCTCATGTTGGCATCATAACAGAGATAGGCCACATGCAGAATACGCACTGATTTATCAGCAAAGCAGCTGCTGAACCAGCAGGGGGGAATGTCTGGGGAGGAGTTTGGGAAAGGGTTATGCCTCAGGCAAAGGTGAGGTCATGAGGACAAGATTTTTGTGTAGGGATAAAAGGGCTCATTGAACTTGTGCGGGGCAAGCCTCGAGGTGTGGTGTGTATGTGTTCTTTCGTCTACCCTGGTTGAAAGGAAGGCAAATAATGGGTATTTTGTCTTGCTTTCTCTGCCCATTGGCAACCCTGCATGGAAGGAACAGTGATGCGGGAAATGGCACAAGCTCATGTTCCTGGTGAGCTGCCAGTTGGCTTTGGATTCGACTGGCGGTCACACCTGGAAGCAGAGATGGCTGTCTTTGCTTTTACTATTTTCTAGAAAGATTGGGCTTACTCAAAATGAAGGTGGGAGAAAAACAAGGTGTCAACCCACTTCTCTGAGGAAATTTAGCAAACTTTTGGGGAGAACTAAAGATTTAAGGGGACAGGTTGTATCTACAAAGGGAAGCCTTTATCCTGGCTTTTGGGAGACCTGGATCATAAAGTAAAGCTGACCATTACATGCACCTTATCTATATACACAGAGGCCTGCTCAGCAGCCAGGGAGATGCCTGCACAGGTAACCACCAGGGCAGAAAATCCCTGAACTGACACAGTACACACCAAGTACCAGTAGTTCCTCTTCCTAAAATCAGAACAGATGACTAGATGTGAACAAGCAACAAGGGTCATTAGGTGTGATGAAAGAAATTGCAACATGAAAGAGAGATCCAGATAAGCAGAGAAGCTCAACGGAAACTGAGATAACACAGAGGACTAAGGAGGTTTTAAAAGAACAAAATGCCATGAGAAAAGAAAGTACAGTCACTAAATAAGAGCCAGACTAAACATGATCACCAGAATTTAAAAAATATCACAAGGGCTGAAAGATATATTTGAGGAATCTCTCAGAACTAAGGAAACAAATGATTGGGAAATGGAGAGAAAAGGTACTAGAAGTGGAGGACCCATCCAGGAGGTCCAGCCTCAGGTCATCAGGAACCTCAGGAGGATATGAGAGACACTAGCAAGGAAGAAGTGAATAGCTGAAGGGCATTTGCAGACCTCTGAAGACCTTGGTGGATTCACTGCAGAGGTACCCACTGCAGCAAATGAAAAAAAGACACCCACATCTACACATATCCTAATGAAATATCAGTCAACCAAGACTGATGAGATACGCCAGGTGCAGTGGCTCACGCCTGTAATCCCTGCACTTTGGGAGGCTGAGGCAGGCATAATGCTTGAGGCCAGGAGTTCAAGACCAGCCTGGCCAACATGGTGAAACCCCGTCTCTATTAAAAATACAAAAATTAGCCAAGCGTGGTGGCACACTCCTATAATCCCAGCTACTCAGGTGGCTGAGGCACAAGAATTGCTTGAACCCAGAAGGCAGAGGTTGTAGTGAGCCAAGATCATGCCACTGCACTATTCCAGCCCCTGGGTGACAGAGCGAGACTCTGCCTCAAAAAAGAAAGAAAGAAAGAAAGGAAAGGAAGGAAAGGAAAGGAAAGGGAAGGGAAGGCAAGGCAAGGGAAGGGAAGGCAAGGCAAGGCAAGAGAAGGCAAGGGACAGCAAGGCGAGGGGAGGGGAGGGAAGGGAGGAGGGGAGGGGAGGGGAGGGAAGGGGGGAGGGGAGGGGAGGGAAGGGGGAGGGGAGGGGAGGGAAGGGGGGAGGAGAGGGGAGGGAAGGAGGGGAGGGGAGGGAAGGGAAGGGAAGCGAAGGGAAGGGAAGGGAAGAAGAAAAAAATTGTACACCTGTACAGGGCACTTACCATGAATAGAGCTTGCAGGACTGGAAGGAAGTTGCTCTGGGTGAGTCAGTGAGTGGTGAGTGAATGTGAAGGCGTAGGACATTACTGTACACTCTTGTAGACTAAATACTGTACTATTAGGCTACATTTAAATTATTTTTAAAAATTTTCTTCAATAATAGATTAATTTTAGTATACTGTAACTTTTTACTTTATAAACTTAATTTTTTAACTTTTTGACTTTTTTATAACACAGCTTAAAACACACATTATATAAATATTTTCTATTTTTATATTCTTACTCTCAAGCTTCTTTCTATTAAAAAATTTTTTTAAACCTTCTAGACCTTTTTTTAAAAAATGAAGAACAAATGCCACAGGAGCCTAGGCCTGCAGAGGGGCAGGATCATCAGTGTCACTGTCCTCCACCTCCATGTCTCATCCCACTGGAAAATCTTCAAGGGTCAGTAACGTGCATGGAGCTGTCACCTCCTGTGGTAACAATGCCTGCTTCTGGATACCTCCTGAAGGACCCACCTGAGCCTGTTTTACAGTTAACTTTATTTTTTTATAAGTAGAAGGAGTACACTCTAAAATAACAATAAAAAGTAGGGTAAATACATAAACCAGTAACACAGTCATTTATTATCATTATCAAGTATTATGTACCGTCCATAACTGCACGTCCTAGGCTTTCACAGGACTGGCAGTGCAGTAGGTTTGTTTACACCAGCATCACCACAAACACGAGAGTAATGCATTGCTCTACGATGTTACAATGGCTATGACATCACTAAGTGATAGGAATTTTTTGGCCCCATTATAATTGTATGGGCCCACTGTCGTATATGTGGTCCATTGTTGACTGAAGCGTTGTTACATGGTACATGGCTGTATGTTTATGTAGTTATGACACAGCCACAAAAACACATCGGTTGCAGGAGCAGATGTTTGAGAAAAATAAAATTATAAAGATGAACATGATTTCAAAAATATTTCCTTACTCTACTGCAACAGAAAAGCACGTCTGGCCACACATGGCGGCTCATGCCTGGAATCTTAGCACTTGGAAGGCCAAGGTGAGTGGACTGCTTGAGCCCAGTTCAAGATCAGCCTGGGCAACATGGTGAAATCCTGTCTGTAACAAAAATACAAAAAAATAGCCGGGCACTATGGCACGTGCCTGTGGTCCCAGCTACTCAGGAGGCTGAAGCAGAGGATGGCTTGAGCCTAGGAGGTGGAGGTTGCAGTGAGCCAAGATCGTACCACTGCACTTCAGCCTGGGTGACAGAGGGAGATCTCATCTCAAAAAAGCAAAGCAAAGCAAGAGTCTGGCCCAGTCAGCATGTAATAGCAGAGTCCAAACTAGGCTCTAGTAATTGGAATCACCAGCATTTACTAAAGCACCTAGCTTCACATGCACTAGCTCATTTGTTGCCCCACACCAACGCTACGAAGGGAGAAGGAGGAGTTGGAGAGAAACAGAAGTCAATAGGTGTATTCAGTCAACCATTCTGAGCTGAAAGGCTCACCGTTTAAAACATTATTTCCCCCTTATTACAAAAGTGAATAGGACACTTGGAAATATAAAAATATACAAGAGGCCAGGCTGGTGGCTCACACCTGTAATCCCAGCACTTTGGGAGGCCTAGGCAGGCGGATCACTTAAGGCCAGGAGTTCAGGACCAGCCTGGCCAACAAAATACAAAACTAGCTGGATGTGGTAGTACATGCCTGTAATCCCAGCTATGAGTGGGGCTGAGGCATGAGAATCACTTGAACCCAGGAGGTGGAGGTTGCAGTGAGCCAAGATCACGCCACTGCACTCCAGTCTGGGTGACAGAGCAAGACTCTGTCTCAAAAAAAAAAAAGGAAAAAAAAAGAAAATAAAAATTACTCATTGTGATGGTTAATTTTATGTGTCACCTTGGCTCGGCTGTGATGCCCAGTTGTTTGCTCAAACACTAGACGTTGCTGTGAAGAATTTTGTTGATGTCGTTAACATTTACAATCAGTTGAGTTTAAATAAAGGAGATTTACTCTCGATAATGTAGGTGAGCCTAATCGAAGGCCTTAAGAGCAAAAACAGGTTTCTCAATGAAGGAGTTCTGCCTCAAAACTGTAAGATGGAGATTCTGCCTGGGTTTCCAATGGGCTGGCCTGCCATATGAATTTTGAGCTTGCCTGCCCCCACAACTGTGTGAGCCAATTTTTAAAAGAAATCTCACTCTCTCTCTTTCTCACTAACCTATTGGTTGCTTCTCTCGAAAACCCTGGTTGAAACACTTACAATCTCATCTGCCAAAGATATTTTCTATTAATATTTTCCCATTCTGCCTATCTTTTTTCTATGTACTTACAGTATATATGTAATTCTATATATCTATACACATATAATTTTACAATTTATATAAAACATATAAATATATAATAAATATAAATATATAAAATATTTATATATAATCATACAAAAGATTTATATATAATTATACATATATTAGTTACATATGTATGTTTCCTATACATAATTAACATATATACCATATGTATATATACCATATCTCTCTCTCTTACATACACACACATACAATGTGAGAAAATGAGAAAATAGCCACCATATATATATATTTTTTTTTCAACATGAGAAAATAGCCACTATATATATATATATATATATATATATATATTTTTTTTTTTTTCCCCCCCACAATGTTGCCCAGGCTGATCTCAAACCCCTAGGCTCAAGCAATCCTCCCACCCAGACTATTACCAATTGGCCAATTACCAATTACATACATACCATACATAGGTATATATATACACACACATACACATGTAATTATACAAACACATTTATACATACATACTAGAATGATCAACTCATTTCACTTTGCCTAGGACATTCCCAGTTTTAGCACTTAAAGTCCCACATCCTGGGAAACCCCTCAGTCCCAAGCAAACTGTTATGGTTGGTTACACACACACATACACACACACTTCTTTTTTTTTTTTTTTTTTTTTGAGACAAAGTCTCGGTCTTGTCCCCCAGGCTGGAGTATTTCGGCTCACTGCAATTCTCCTGCCTCAGCCTGGGTTCAAGCAATTCTCCTGCCTCAGCCTCCTGAGTAGCTGGGATTACAGGTGCCTGCCACCATGCCTCGCTAATTTTTGTACTTTTAGTAGAGACAGGGTTTCACCAGGTTGGCCAGGCTGGTCTCAAATTCCCCTCCTCAGCTGATCCACCTGCCTCAGCCTCCCCAAAGTGCTGGGATTACAAGTGTGAGCCACCGCACCCGGCCACACACACTTCTTAAAAAATAAAATTGTAATCATTTTCTATGTGCTGTTTTAAAACCTAAACTCCTTACTTAAAAATATATTGCGGCCAGGTGGGCATGCCCCTGTAATCCCAGCTACTTGTGGGGCTAAGGTAGGAGAACTGCTTGAGTCCAGGAGTTTAAGACCAGACCAGCCTGGGCAACATTGTAAAAACATAGATATATGGTGGCTATTTTCCTATGTCAAAAAGGATCTTGTGTCATATCATATTTAATGACTACATTTCCTTCCATTTCAAGGATGTATCCTTTCATTTAACTAATTCCTTATTACTGGATATCTAGGTTTCCAGTTCCACTATTTTATTTATTTATCATTTTTTGAGATAGGAGACAGGGTCTTACTCTGTTGCCCAGGCTGGAGTGCAGTGGCGTGATCTCAGCTCACTGCAGCCTCGATCTCCCAGGCTCAAGTGCCTCCCATCTCAACCTCCTCTGTAGCTGGGACCACAGGTGCGTACCACCATGCCTGGCTAGTTTTTGTATTTTCTTTTTTTTTTTTTTGGTAGACAGGCAGTTTTGCCATGTTGCCCAGGCTGGTCTCAAACTTCCGGGTTCAAGTGACCTGCCTGCCTCGGCCCCTCAAAGTGTTGGGATTACAGGCATGAGGCACTACCCCCAGCCTAGTTCCACTATTTTAAATTGCCTTTGGTTCTAAAACTAATAAAGGCCAAAACAGCATGAAAAAAAATCACAAACACCCAAACTGCAGACTGCAGCCCTCAAGGAGAGCCAGGCTCTACTTTAATTTATCATTTATTACCAAAGTTATTAACAGAAAAAAAAAGTCAGCCTGGGCGTGATGGCTCACACCTGTAATTCCAGCACTTTGGGAGGTCAAGGCAGGCAGATCACTTGAAGTCAGGAGTTTGAGACCAGCCTGGTCAACATGGTGAAACCCTGTCTCTACCAAAAATACAAAAACTAGGCAGGTGTGGTGATGTGCCCCTGTAATCCCAGATACTCAGGAGGCTGAGGCAGGAGAATCACTTGAACCCACGAGGTGGAGGTTTCAGGTGCTGAGATTGTGCCACTGCATTCTAGCCTGCGCAACAGAGTGAGGGTCCATCTCAAAAAAAAAAAAAGTCCCATTCTCACTTTCAGACACCTGTGCTGCTATGCCGTGCATGACCATAGGTGAAGAAACCCAGAAAGAACTGAGCAACCTCTCTCCATTCTGCCTATAACCACAGGCAGAGTGACTCATTATACTCAAAAAGTCATTAAATCAGCTGGGTGTGGTGGCTCATGCCTGTAATACCAAAACTTTGAGAGGCTGGGATGGGCAGATCGCTTGAGCCCAGGAGTTTGGGACCAGCCTGAGCAACATAGCAAGACCCTGTCTCGAAAAAAAAAAAAGACAAAACATTAAATCCTTACCTTTTTAATTCATTCACAATTGATTTATGAACTTCCACTGCGATTTTGCCATCCGAGTGTGTTTTGAGTTCTTGGCATTTGGCACGTAAAATCTCCAGCTGTTCCCTGTTCTCCGCCAGCTCCTTTTCCTGGCCCTGGGTTTTCGTCTCCAGGAGCAT
The DNA here is from genome assembly GCF_028878055.3 of Symphalangus syndactylus. NCBI lineage: Eukaryota > Metazoa > Chordata > Mammalia > Primates > Hylobatidae > Symphalangus > Symphalangus syndactylus. Next base: position 56,496,620 of record NC_072435.2, read on the forward strand.
TAGTTGCTTAGTCAGCTTAGAAACTGAAAATCAAAAGAGGAGGATAAAAACTTGGCACAGAAAACCTCACAAAACACAATTATTGGCTATTAGGAAATACTAATGAGAGTCAGCTGATAAAAATGACCTTTTAAAGATCTTTTGGGCTGGGCGTGGTGGCTCACACCTGTAATCCCAGCACTTTGGGAGGCTGAGGTGGGTGGATCACGAGGTCAGGAGTTCAAGACCAGCCTGGCCAAGTTGGTGAAACCCTGTCTCTACTAAAAATACAAAAATTAGCCAGGTGTGGTGGTGGGTGCCTGTAATCTCAGCTACTCAGGAGGCTGATGCAGAGAATCACTTGAACCCAGGAGGCGAAGGCTGCGGTGAGCTGAGATCACACCACTGCACTCCAGCCTGGGCAACAGAGTGAGACTCTCTCAGAAAAAAAAAAAAAAAAAAGACCTTTTGGAGTGTTATAAATTAACACCAAAGGCTTTGTCCTTAGAAGTTACTGTCCATACTGGGCACAGTGACTCATACCTGTAACCCCAGCCCTTTGGGAGGCTGAGGGGAGGACTGCTTGGGGTCAGGAGTTCGAGACAAGCCTGGGTAACATAGTGAGACCCCCCAACTCTACATAAAAATTTAAAAATTAGCAGGGCATGGTGACATGCGTCTGTGGTTCCAGATATCCGGGAGGCTGAGGCAGGAGGACTGCTTGAGCCCAGGAGTTCAAGACTACAGTGAGCCGTGACTGGGCCACTGCACTCCAGCCTGGATGACACAGCGAGACCTTGTCTCCAAAAACAAAAACCAAAAAAGCCAAAAGAAATTACTGTCTCTACATTAAGCACTCACTAAATATATACTTTTTAAAATAAAATCCACTATAATATTTTGCCAAACATGATTCCAGTCTTCAAGGAACTGACTTTCCTAAGACTAAAGCCTTAAATCACACACAGGTGTGCAAGCATATGTCATAACGTTGTCCCTAAAGCTGCAAAATTTTCAAGATTTTTAAGGACATCAAACATGGCCAAACTGAGAACCGGATTTATTATTTTCCTTCCCTCTCCTCATTAAACTTTTATTTTATGTCTTGTATCTAAAGTAAGTCATAAATATTTTCATCCTGTGTTACATGGTTGTACGTAATAATTCCCAAGCGTCTGCTGACACTAGCACTTAGAGGTATTTATTATAGCATAAAACTGTACATCTCTCTACTCTATGAAAATATCTAATTAGTGGCTGGGCACAGTGGCTCACACCTGTAATCCTAGCATTTTGGGAGGCCAAGGTGGGTAGATCACTTGAGGTCAGGAGTTCAAGACCAGCCTGGCCAACATGGTGAAAACCCCTCTACTGAAAATACAAAAATTAGCCAGGAGTGGTGGCACGTGACTGTAATCCCAGCTACCCGGAGGTTGAGGCAGGAGAATCGCTGGAACCCGGCAGGCGGAGGTTGCAGTGAGCCTAGATCATGCCACTGCACTCCAGTCTGGGTGACAGAGTGAGACTGTCTCAAAAAAAGAAAAAGAAAAGAAAAGATCTAATTGGTCAAAGTGAATGGCTGTCTGTGGGCAATGGGAAAATAGCACAGGCAACTCACTGAATCATAGAGGTCAAAAGGTTTTCCCTGCCCCATGTGACCAGAAATCCTCTTTCTGTTCAGATCTGGTATGTTCAAGAAAATTAAGCTCAGTAAATAGGAAACTAATGTCATCCCTAACCCTGAAAACAAAGAGGCTCCACAACTCTGTTTCCCCTCTCCTCTTAACAATGCCAGAGTAAAGGCAAATACTCCTGGGCCATGCAGGTCTCAGGAGAAATCACGTGGAGGAAACTCCTGTGCACGTCTTTGGAAGATGCTCTCATCTTTAAACACGACCTGGTTCTCAGAAACAGGAAGTGCTAGCCCCGCAACTGCAGCAACAGCAGGGGCTGTTCATGGACCTGCCATGGTGTGGAAGGGGCGGCCATTCCAAAAGCAGCTGGAGAGGGGAAAACCTCCATCTGCTTCTCAGGGTGCCAAAGCCTCATGCAAGATGGCTTGTGTTTCAGTTTCCCAGCCTATGCCATTCCTCACTAGAAATGAAAAATCAGTAAAGCAAAGGGAAAAAATGCCACTATCTTGTACTCATGAGTTGTGGTTTTAAAGCAGAAGCGATGACTCTTAGCCTGGCCCCCTTACAGTTGTGCACTGTCACAGACTGTGAGGCTCCTAGGGGTTGAGGGAATGCATGGGAAGAGATGGGAAGAGGGACACTCTCAGAAGGTGTCTGACGGAAATCTAATCTGCAGTGATGTCGCCTCCCAGGCCCGCAGCTCTGAAGGAAGGAAGGACACAGGGGAACTGTTTAGAAAGTGAACGGTTCTGCTTACGCATCCAACAAACATCTGGGAAGAGATCCTGTGTTATTTCAGATGTTTACCTCGCGTGATCGTTCCCATTTCTAAGGTACTATTTTACCCCAAAACCAGTTGTGCTGAGTCTAGCACTATCATCTATGAGTGATTTACAAACCCATGGGATGATGAGAGACACTGGAGTCTGAGAAAGCAATCTATGCATTGAGGGTAATGACGTGGAAAGGTTATAAACAGCCACATTTCAGTCAAGAATGTAAAACGTGACTTCTCTCATTTTCAACTGGGGGTCCCGGCAGGAGGGAGATAGAAGGGTAAAATGACAATAGTGACATCACCGCATGGCCATTCCTCGCTGGAAGGACCTCACCTTCTTGGAGGCGCTCCTGGTGGCTGTCCTTGACTTTCCTTTGCTGAATCTCCAACTGCTCCAGCAACAACTTATTTTCCTCTAAAACCAGTTTTGCTTGAGTCTGAAGCTGACACCTGCAATTGATTTACAAGATGAAATACTGTGATTCAGGTGCTGAATGGTTACAGAAACACTCTGGAATCTAAAAGGAAGCAATGGGTGCATTATAGGTAATGAATATCAAGCCATGTCTTCATGTTAAACATATTAATACAGCAACAAATCCTGCCATTTGCAGTCAGTTGGGGAAGGACAGCCGTGAAGTCTGAATTATGGACTGCTTCAGAAATGCTTTCAGATGTAAAATTTCAAACATGTACAGAAGTAAAGAGGATAGAGTAGGAGACTCCCATGTGCACAATACCCAGTTTGAACAGTCACTAAATGGCTGATGAGGTTTCATCTGTATAAACCTGTAGTCCTGCCACCCAGTATATTATTCTGAAGCCCATATGGAACATGTTTAAAGAATTTAGAAAGTTCCCATTTCAATTTTAAAATACTCCTTTGTAAGCAGTAGCATATTTGCAGAAAAAAAAAAAAAAAAATTTTTTTTTTTTTTTTTTTTTTTTTTTGAGACAGAGACTCGCTCTGTCGCCCAGGCTGGAGTGCAGTGGTGCAATCTCAGCTCACTGCAAGCTCTGCCTCCCGGGTTCACACCATTCTCCTGCCTCAGCCTCCCAAGTAGCTGGGACTATAGGTGTCCGCCACCACGCCTGGCTAATTTTTTTGTATTTTTAGTAGAAGCAGGGTTTCACCACGTTAGCCAGGATGGTCTCGATCTCCTGACCTCATGATCTGCCCGCCTCGGCCTCCCAAAGTGCTGGGATTATAGGCATGAGCCACCGCGCCTGGCCAAAATGGTTTCTTAGAACTGTATGAATCTGCCCCAGCCTTCCTCTCAGCACAAGCAAATCCTCTCCTTCCAGTGCAATGTAAATCCCAGCCCAGCTCAGCCCTCAAGATCGCAAATTCTGATTAGAATGAGCTGAAGGGACCTTAGAAATCATCTAGTGAAATGCTGACCACGCAAAGTACACTGGGTGGTAAGTTTACTTAATAAAGCAGTAAATAATCTCAATTTTCCACTTGAAACCCTACAGGTGAGGAGGAGGAAGGAGAGAGACAAGATGAAAGGAGTCAGGCTGTAACAACGGTGTGGCCCCAGCAGTGGTGTGCACTGGCTCCTGGGCACTGTGGGGGTGCCTCTTGCCTGCTACCAGCACCCATGGAGTGGGCTGCCATGCTGTCGGGAGGGGGCTCACCCAAAACTGGTCTGTGCTAGCCTCCTCATTCCCGCCACAAACTGGGCAGCTCCACGATGGTCTGTTTTATGTTTTAGACTTATATATTTATTTATTTAGAGATAGGGTCTCACTCTGTTGCCCAGGCTGGAGTGCAGTGGTGAGATCTTGGCCCACTACAACCTCCACCTCAGCTTCCTGAGTATCTGGGATTACAGGCATGCATCACCAGACCAAGCTAATTTTTGTATTAGTATTTTTTGGTAGAGACAGGGTTTCACCATGTTGGCCAGCCTGGTCTCGAACTCCTGACCTCAGGTGATCCTCCTGCCTCAGCCTCCCAAGGTGCTGGGATTACAGGCGTGAGCCACCATCCCAGCCGTGTTTTGGACTAATTTATAAGACTTTTTCTTTATTTGTTCATTCATTCATTTGTTTACTCCTTCCTTCCTCCCTCCCTTCATTCATTTCACTTTTTTTTAGAAACAGGGTCTTGCTCTGTCACCCAGGCAGGACAGGAGTACAGTGGCGCCATCAGAGCTCACTGTAGCCTTGAATTCCTGGGCTTAACGAATCCTCCTGCTTCCGCCTTCTGAATAGCTAGGACTACAGGTGCATGCCATCACACCCAGCTAGTTTTTAATTGTTTTTTTGTTTTTGTTTTTGTTTTTTTTTGAGACAAGGTCTTGTTCTGTCACCTAGGCTGCTGCACAGTGGTGTGATCATAGCTCACTGCAGCCCTGAACTCTTCGCCTCAAGTGCTCCTCCCACCTTGGCCTCCCAAAGCATTAGGATTACAGCAGTGAGCCACTGAGCCTGAGCCATTTCTTTTTAAAATGAAAGGGATCAATCCCCCATTCCTAAAAAAAGTTCAAAATCTCAGATTTGGTTTAACACTCCCTCTTATTTTGTTTTATTTATTTATTTATTTATTTATTTTATTATTTGAGACACGGTCTCACTCTGTTGCCCAGGCTGGAGTGCAGTGGCATGATCTAGGCTCACTGGCAGCCTCCGCCTCCTGGGTTCAAGTGATTCTCCTGCCTCAGCCTCCTGAGTAGCTGGGATTACAGGCGTGCACCACCACGCCTGGCTATTTTTTATATTTTTAGTAGAGATACAGTTTCACCATGTTGGCCATACTGGTCTCAAACTCCTGGCCTCAACTGATCCTCCTGCCTCGGTCTCCCAAAGTGCTGGGATTATAGGCGTGAGCCACTGCACCCAGCCTCCCTCTTATTTTATAGAGAAAGAAACAGACCCATTAAGCCTGAGGTTACCCAGTGATTCAAGGGAAGTTAGGAAAAGAAATATACAAAATTTAGTTGCACCCACAGAAGTTCATTGAGAAATTACTGGCAACCAAGCAGAAAGCGTCTGCTGGGCCAGGTGTGGTAGCTCACGCCTGTAATCCCAACACTTTGGGAGGTGGAAGAGGGCAGATCACCTGAGGTCAGGAGTTGGAGACCAGCCTGTCCAACGTGGTGAAACCTCATCTCTACTAAAAATCAAAAAAAAAAATTAGCCAGGCATGGTGGTGGGCGCCTATAATCCCAGCTACTCAGGAGGCTGAGGCAGGAGAATCACTTGTACCCGGGAGGTGGAGGTTGCAGTGAGTTGAGATCACGCCACTGCACTTCAGCCTGGGCAGCAGAGCAAGACTCTGTCTCAAAAAAAAGAAAGAAAGAAAGCATCTGCTGAAGTGTGAAGTCTGTGTACCGAGTGCTGTGTGCAGGTTTAGCAGCCATGCAGGTGTGCAGGTACTCAGAGCAGCAAGGAGGTCTGCCCACCAAGTGTGATGCTCCAGAGCCCAGAGACCCTCCTGCAGCTGGAGGGCAGTGAATTCAAAGTAAGGGGTTGGCAGCCAGGGAGGCCCTGAGCAAGCCTAACACTCTCCCCATGCTGGCGTGGGCCATCACACTAGAGCAAAGGGCAGATTTCAAATCCCAACGAACGCAGGATTAGGGAACACTGCAGGGCTGTGGATTTGAAAGCAAGGCCTGCCTTCCTTTCCTTTGTTTCACTGATTTTATTTTAAGGAAACGCAGACAAGTTGGATTTGTAGCTATATACAAGGCTAGGGAAGGAATCTGGGGTTCCAGAATCTGACGAGGTCTCTTGAGCCCCAGCCTGGCTAAGCTGCTTTCCAGGCCACTGTTCAACGAGGGTGTGAGGGGAGACACACTAGGAACCCTGACAGAAGAAAATCCAAGCTCAGCCACGGAGGTCACAGAGCACCAAGACCCAGGAGTTGCCTGAGCCAGTCCCACCTGACGCATCAGTGACCACAAAATCAGGGATAGCCAATGGTAAGAATGCTGTTGACTCAATTCCAGATTTCTAAACATCACATATAGAAAATACTTCATTTTTTCCAGTGATGTTAAGACATTTGAAAACATTAAATATAACATAGCTATTCAAAGTGAGTAATTTTTGTTTTCTTAGTCCTGCCTGGATATTGCTTTTAGGCTTTTCAAGACATGTTCTTTCTCTAATTCAGTTAACAGGCATTTGCTGTTGCTGTGCTAGATGCGGGGCCACACACAAAAATGAGCAGGACATTGGTTCCTGCCTCTGAGGAGTTCACAAAGGAGAAGATGGAGGCAGATGTGGAGGCAGACAGGATAGGCAGGCACAGCGTGGCAGGTACCAGGACAGGGCATGTGTTTAGGGCTACATCAGAACTGGAGACAAGGGGCCAGGTGCAGTGGCTGAAGCCTGCAATCCTAGCACTTTGGGAGGCCAAGACGGGAGGATCACTGGAGCCCAAGAGTTCGAGACCAGCCTGGGTAACCCAGTGAGACTCTGTATTTACAAAAAATTTTTAAAAATGGCTGGGCATGGTAGCGCACACCTGTAGTCCCAGCTACTTGGGAGGTTGAGGTGGGAGGATGGCTTGAGCCCAGGAGGTTGAGGCTGCAGTGAGCTATGACTGAGCCACTGCACTCCAGCCTGGGTGACAGAGTGAGATCCTAACTCTAAAAAAACATAAGAAACAGAGATGCCAGGTGCAGTGGCTCACGCCTATAATCCCAGCACTTTGGGAGGCCAAGGTGGGCAGATCACATGAGGTCAGGAGTTCGAGACCAGCCTGGCCAACATGGTGAAACCCCATCTCTACTAAAAATACAAAAATTAGCCAGGCATGGTGGCACATGCCTGTAATCCCAGCTACTCGGGAGACTGAGGCAGGAGAATCACTTGAATCCAGGAGGCAGAGGTTGCAGTGAGCCGAGATCACGCCATTGCACTCCAGCCTGGGCAACACAGCAAGACTCTGTCTCAAAAAAAAAAAAAAAAAGAAAAGAAACAGAGACAAGGGAGCAATAATGGCCTCTCCTGAAGACAGCGCTATAGACAAGTGCCATTACAGTAGGACCCTAGAGGATGAGGAGTGCAGAAAGGGCTTTTGGAGGAAGGACAGACTGGAAGTGGGGCAACCTCAGTTGTCAGGGAATCTGCCAGGGCAGGCGGATGGAAGCTGGTCGTGCAGGCCTCATGAGCTTTCTGTTTTGGGAGGCCATTTTGAGCTTTCTGTTCTCAACCCCTGGGAGCCATCGTTGGGGCCTAAGAAGGGATGAGACTCTCCAGGTCTGAGATGGAAAAATCACCCTAGAAAAATACCAACTCAGAAAATAAAAAGCAGAAAGCAACCATATTTCAGGTTTGAGAACCTACTTAGAATTTTAAAAGTCATCTTGAAAATATAAGTTTAGAATGATTTATTAGGGTTTTATTGCACCTTATTAATTTCTTAGAAACTCTCCCTTAAAATATTTTAGTTAAGAATGTAATTATGTATTTGATAATTTTATAACATATTTTCCTATTACCCTTTGTTTTAAATTAGCAAAAGAGCAGAAACACAATGTCACTTGCCATTCCTCACTGGTAACAGCACTACTCTTATTTAACTCTTGGTGCAATTCTTCATTTTCTTTCACCACTTCTTGGACTCGCATTCTAAACATTCTCATTTCCTCCTGAAATAAAATGTACGTAAATTGTAACACACACATACCCACGCATCTATATTTCTCAGTTCTGGTGCTGCTGCTGTGGCTAAAATCAAATGGTAACAGCCATTTAGCAAGGTCTCACAATAGGCCAGCCTTCAACTCTCAGTACTAGCACCAGTGGTGCCTGCTTTCAGGGAGCTTACGGTCTAGTGAGAAAGCACTAGGACCCAATGCAAGGCCAAGTACAAGAGGCAAAGAACCTGGGCTTTCGAGTATTAGATTCCTAATCTGCTAACATTGTTCTATAACTGCCAAATACTGATAGAAAAGGCAGAGATGCCCATCGACGCTGACATTTTTCCTTTATTTAAAGATGCAGGAGAATATATTGGAGGTTTTTAATATAAAAAATAAGACCTTTTCATCCTTAATTAAAGCTAGATTTGGTGGGGAAGGGGTTAGTTAGTGTGGGAGTTGGAGGAAGCTCTTAATTTTTTTTTTTTTTTTTTTTTTTTGAGACAGGGTCTCACTCTGTCGCCCAGGCTAGAGTGCAGTAGTGTAATCACGGCTCACTGCAGCCTCAACCTCCTAGACTCAAGCGATCCTCCCACCTCAGCTTCCCAAGTACCTGTACTACCATGCCTGGCTAATTTTTGTATTTTGTGTATAGACGAGGTTTCGCCATGTTACTCAAGGCTGCTCTTGAACTCCTAGGCTCGAGCAATCTTCCTGCCTCAGACTCCCAAAATGCTGGGATTACAGTCATGAGTCACCACGTCCAGCCAAGGCTCTTAGTTTTGTCCATGACAACCATGAGAAAGTGTCTTACTAGCGTCATCAGTCTGCAGAGCTTCAATGGCCATTAGCCACAACATGAGGTCTGTCACTGGGCCAGTTTTGATGCCTAACAGTCTATGTCTGTTTCAGCTCCCAACAGTCTGTGTGTGTGACACTTCAGCTGAGCCTCCTCCATCAGGGCTTTTCCAGCTTCCGTGTCCTGAGCTGTCCTTTCGTGAGAATCTGAGGTGCCAATATTTACTCTGGTGTGCCTCTAAAATATTCTACTCCCAGCTGTCAGATGTTTATGCCTACACCCTTTTAACTTAAAGCAGCACTGCCAAGTAACTTCTCCTCTCATCTCTCCACCCAGACACACTCACTCACTGCTGGCAGTCCATGTGACTCTTTTTTGGAACAGGGGTCAGGCAAACTAAAGTGTGCAAACCAGCTGCCTGTTTTTATAAATAAAGTTTGATTAGAGCATGGCCTCAGCCATTATTTACATGTTATCCTCAGCGGCTTTCATGTTGCAACAGCAGGGCTGAGCAGGTGCAAACAGAAACTGCATGGCCTCCAAAGCCTAAAGTACTTATTAACTGGCCCTTGACAGAAAGTGTGTGCTGACCCTGATTTAGAAGGAGCACCAAAATAATAACATTATTAGTTATTAGGATTGTTATATATTCAATTAGTACAAGATTCATTCATGCTCTTAGAAAATTAAGTGTCCAACACTAAGTCTAAATGAAAAGGATTAAAATTCCTTTCCATGGGACATGGACACGGGATAGCATCACTGACGAGGAACAAGCTGGGAGCCTCTTAAAGGACCCTCCCAGCTCAGGATCCCAGAACAACCAACATTTCTTTCGCTGGATCCTTCCAATTTCAGGGATCTATATGGACACTTAAATGAGGAACTCAGAGGAATGTAGGAGGCACAGGAGGCATCTACAACGCCTGCACAGGCTTGGCCTCCTGAGGTTAGAATGAGCTCTGCTGTGAGAAGCCATTCCCATAAAACGGCGGTGGACAAGGCAGAAATGGATAAAAACCTCACTTCTTCATTTCCAATAGCTCAGCAATCAGACTTCCCTGGGGTCAGCTCATCCTAGAATTAAGAAGCATCTAAGTTTGCCCAAAACATCTCCAGCCTTTCCTTCCCATGTCTGCCCAAATAGCCCTTCTTTTTTTTTTTTTTTGAGACAGAGTCTGGCCCCATCGCCAGGCTGGAGTGCAGTGATGCAATCTCGGCTCACTGCAACATCCAACTCCCTGGTTCAAGCTATTCTCCTGCCTCAGCCTCCCAAGTAGCTGGGATTACAGACACGTGCCACCACACCAGCTAATTTTTGTACTTTTAGTAGAGACAGGGTTTCACCATGTTGGCCAGGCTGGTCTCGAACTCCTGACCTCATGTGATCCACCCGCCTCGGCCTCCCAAAGTGCTGAGATTACAGGCGTGAGCCACCGCACCCAGCCCAAATGGCCCTTCTAATGGTGGTATTTGCAGCTGCAGAGTACCAGGAAAGAAGCGCTTCCCCCCTGCTGTCTTCCCTGCACCCCAAGATCTCAGCCCATATGGGCTGGCTGTCCAGAAAGCCATGGCTTCTCATGTAGCACTGCTCTGACCCTCCATACCTCTCTCCTCACTCCCTATCCACCCCTCCTGCTCTGCCAATCATTCCCTTACTTCCTCCCCTCTTCCTTCTTTCCCTCCCTCCCTCCCTCCATCCCACCCTGCCACACTCCTTCCTTCCTCCTTTCTGTCCTCTAATAAACATTTGGTTATCTATAATATGCTGGGTATACCTACATTCAAAATGTTTCTATAAAATTTGAAGCGGTCCTATATTTTTATAAATCTTGTCTCTTCTGAGACATTTGCCAGCCTACCTTGAGGGTGGCATTGAGCTCGTCCTTCTCTTTCATTATATCTTCATAAGCCAGCAACAATGGTGACAGGTACTTTATATCCAACTGAAGATAGAGAGTAAAGGAAGGTTAATATATTTCTTACATCTAAACACAACCAGCAAATTTTTAAATGGCAAGAAGTTACACTTTTTTGAAATGGTTTCTTTGGTTGCTGTTGTTACTGTTTTTTAAGGACCCTCCCAGCTCAGGATCCCAGAACAACCAACATTTCTCTCCTTGGATCCTTCCAATTTCAGGGATCTATATGGCCACTTAAATGAGGAACCCAGAGGCATGCAGGAGGCACAGGAGTCATCTACAACACCCACACAGGCTTGGCCTCCTGCGGTTAGAATGAGCTCCGTTGCCCGAAGCCATTCCCACTCTGCCGCCCAGGCTTGCATGCAGTGGCACGATCTCAGCTCACTGCAACCTAAACCTCCCGGGTTCAAGTGATTCTCCTGCCTCAGCCTCCCAAGTAGCTGGGACTATAGGTATGCACCATCACACCCAGCTAATTTTTGTATTTTTGGCAGAGACAGGGTTTCACCACGTTGGCCAGGCTGGTCTTAAACCCTTGACCTCAACTGATCCACCTGCCTCAGCCTTCCAAAGTGCTGGGATTACAGACATGAGCCACCACGCCTGGCCTGAAATGGTTTTTAATATCTATGCAAATATAGCCTGAAAATATGGGCCTGAAATTAAATAACTTTTACTTACCAACCAGGGTGGTATAGGGCCCTTGGATGGGAGGCCTTCAATATTTAAGCTCTAAGAACAAAACATGTATTGAAGACAAGTTAAACCACACTTCCTCTGAATTTTCAAGTCTTAGATATTCTTAATCTAGACTGGGCATTGCCCATCTATGCATTTATCTGTCTATCCATCTGCCTACCCACCTACCCACCTACCCACCTACTCATCCATCCATCCATCCATCCATCCATCCATCCATCCACTCTCCCATACACCTACCTATCTATCTATCTATCTATCTATATGTATATATGTATATATGAGAGAAATATTTTTTCTGAAATGTTTGAGAGTAATTTGCAGATATAATGCCCCTTTTCCTCTAAATACTTGTATTTCCTAAAAACAAAAACATTCATTTACTTAACCACAGTACTGTCATGAAAATCAGGAAATCAACACTGATAACAATACTATTTTCATATATATATATATATATATATATATATATATATATATATATATATATTTATTACTGCTCCTTGCAGAGCAGGGGTACCCCATAGGCAGTGTGCCTACAGTAGCCTATAATACTGTTTGTTAACCTAACCTAACCTATATGTTATCTTCAAATTTCATCTATTTTCCCACTAATGTTCTTTTCTAATCAAGGATCCAATTCAGGGTCACACGTTGCATTTAGCTGTCAAGTCTTTTATGTCCTTTTGTTTTTTTTTTTGTTGTTGTTGTTTTTTTCTTCTGAGACAGGGTCTCATTCCATCACCCGGGCTGGAGTGTAGTGGTGAGATCATGGCTCACTGCAACTTCTGCCTTCTGGGCTCAAGCAATCCTCCCACCTTAGCCTCCTGAGCAGCTCTGACTACAAGCGCATGCCACCACACCTGGCTAATTTTTGTATTTTTTGTAGAAATGGGGTTTCACCATGTTGCCCAGGCTGGTCTTGAACTCCTGGGCTGAAGTGATCCTCCTGCCTCAGCTTCGCACAGTGCTGGGATTGCAAGTGTGAGCCAGCACACTTGGCCTTTTGGTTTTGTTTTGTTTTTTTTGTTTTTTTTTTTTTTTTTGAGACAGTCTCGCTCTGTCACACAGGCTGGAGTACAGTGGTATGATCTCGGCTCACTGTAACCTCTGCCTCCCGGGTTCACGCAATTCTCATGCCTCAGCCTCCTGAGTAGCTGGGACTACAGGTGTGTGCCACCACACCTGGCTAATTTTTATATTTTTAGTAGAGGCGGGGTTTCACCATATTGGCCAGGCTGGTCTGGAACTCCTGACCTCAAGTGATCCGCCCACCTCAGCCTCCCAAAGTGCTGTGATTATAGGTGTGAGTCACTGCACCTGGCCTCCAGCCCTTTTTAGTCTTTTAAAATCTGGAACATATCTAGTGACTGTTTTCACTGGATATGGAACTTTTTAATGTCATATTGTTGAGTGTCTGGATTTTGTTACCTTCCTTTAAAGAGTACTGGTTTCTTTTCCTTCCGCCCTTCCTTTCTCCCTCCTCTCTCTCTCTCTCTCTCTCTCTCTTTCTTTCAGCTCCTAAGTTGCTTGTGGATCACCTTCATGCTTCTGAGGCTTGTTTTTTCACCCTGGTCATGGTAGGTCTGTAGTAACCTTTCCTAAAAAGCTCTTTTAGCCATACCTCTCAGGCATGGCCCTCCTGGGCTCTTGACTCAATGCAAGGTCTCTCCATTGTGGCTGGGCAGAACTCGAAGGTTCCTGGTGCTGTGTGAGCTCCGGGAACCATGCAGCTCACAGCTCCCCGTTCTTATTTTCTGCCCAGTATCTTGGAGTCTCATCCCACACGTGTGCAGGGTGGTATTCCACAAGACTCCAAGGAGCCCCATGCAGATTTATATAAGTAGCTCTTTCTCTCCAGGACTCCATTCTTTCTGGTATTCTTGCCCTACAAATTCTAGTCTCCTCAGCTTCCCCAGACTCTCATCTCTGTTGAACTCAGGGAAGGGCTCAGCTCAGGCCCTTCCCCCCTGCTCTGTGATCTGAGACTGCCTCCAGACAGAAAGCAGATCACAGGCTCATCTATTTATCCTGCTGCTCTTGAGGGTCATAGGCCGGTACTGCCTACTGCTTGACATCTGTAAACATTTGCATTACATATTCTGTCTAGTTTTCTATTTGTTTAGAGTAGGAGGGAAAATCTAGTACAGAATCAATGGCCTAGATAAAATATTTATTTCACAAAAGCTTTACAATGTGAACACCTTAATATCTATGTAATTACTCACTCACTCTGCAAACATTGGCAACTCACTAAGTCATTATGGACACTGCAACGCAACCCTTGCTTTCAAGGATTCTATGACCTAGTAACAGAAATAAATTCCACTAACACATATGTACATGATATACAAAAACAGTATAGGGTAGAATGCTATAAGTGCCTTAAGAGTGATTACGAACAAAAGTCTGCAATGGTTTAAAAGAGAGAGAGGGCTGGGCATGGTGGCTCATGCCTGTAATCCCAGCACTTTGGGAGGCTGAGGAGGGTGGATCATTTGAGGTGAGGAGTTTGAGACCAACCTGGCCAACATGGTGAAACCCCATCTCTACTAAAAATACAAAAATTAGCTGGGCGTGGTGGAACACGCCTGTAATCCCAGCCATTCAGGAGGCTGAGAAACAAGAATCACTTGAACCCGGGAGGTAGAGGTTGCAGTGAGCTGAGATTGTGCATGCTGCACTCCAGCCTGGGCGACATACAGAGACTGTGTCTAAAAAAAAAAAAAAAGAGGGAGAGAGAGAGATCAATCACTTCTGGCTGGGGTGATCAGGGAAGACTGTCATGGAGAACATAGCATTTGCACAGGGCAGAAGACAACATGGGAGGAGGCTGTCCCTGGGCCTGTCTGCCCGCCCCATGGTCCTGCAGGAGGCCCTGACCTAGCAAGCATGTTTTGAATTATAGGACCCTAAGAACTTTGTTTTTGTTTAAAAGTTAGTATTATGTTAAGTGAAAGAAGTCAGTCACACAAAGTCATGTCTTGCATGATTTCATTTCTATGAAATGTTCAGAACAGACAAGTTCATAGAGACAGAAAATAGATTAGTGGTTGCCAGCGGCTGAGCTGGAGGAAATGGGCAGCAGGGGAACGCAGGGAGCGATTCCCAACAGGTATGACACTTCCTTTTTTTTTCCCTTTTTTTTTTTTTGAGACGGAGTCTCACTCTCTCTGTCACCCAGGCTGGAGTGCAGTGGCATGATCTTGGCTCACTGCAACCTCTGCCTCCCAGGTTCAAGCGATTCTCCTGTCTCCGCCTCCCAAGTAGCTGGGATTACAGGTGCACATGACCATGCCTGGCTAATTTTTTTGTATTTTTAGTATAGATGGGAATTCACCATGTTGGTCAGGCTGGTCTCGAACGCCTGACTTCAACTGATCCGCCCACCTCAGCCTCCCACAGTGCTGGGATTATAGGTGTGAGCCACCATGCTCAGCCAACATTTCTTGATTTAACAAAAGTGCTCTAAAATTGATTGTGGTGATGGTTGCATAATTCTGTGACTACAATAAAAACCACTAAATGGTACACTTTTAAAATGGGTATGAATTGGATGGTATGTGAATCATATTTCAAAGCTGTTATTAAAAAAAAAAAAAAGTGAAACGTAAGCCCTCCTTCAAACAACAACTCAGAAGCCCATGAGGCCTAAACTCCCAGGAGCCACGGGAGAACACCGTGTGCCTCCCCGCCCTCTACCCCAGCAAGAGCCCAGCCAGCAGTGCCTCCCTCTTCTGTGGCCACAGTGTCACTCACATCCTCACAGCCCCAAGTTCTGTAAGAGTAAGGACCTGAGCACTGGTTCATCTGGCACTCCTCCCAGCATCTCATGCAGTGACCTGCTCAGTGAGAGTGTGTGGCGTTGGACTCTGCAACTGTTCTTAGAACTGAAAACTCTGCTTTCCTTTCCAAGTTAATGCACTGACAACAGCTGCAACTTTCAGGAACGTGACTGAGAAGGGAGCAGCCAACACACACTTTCATTCTTTTACTTTTGTTATTTTTTTTTTTTTAATTTTTGAGACAGGGTCTTGCTCTGTCGCCCAGGCTGGAGTGTAGTGGCACAATCTCAGCTCACTGCACCCTCGACCTCCCATGCTCAAGAGGTCCTCTTGCCTCAGCCTCTTGAGTAGCTGGGGCTACAGGCGTGTGCCACCATGCTCAGCTAATTTTTAAAAATTTTTTGTTTGTAGAGACTAAGTCTCGCCATGTCCCCCAGGATGGTCTCAAACTCCAGAGCTCAAGCAATTCTCCCACCTCAGCCTCTGAAAGAGCCGGGATTACAGGCACGAGCCACCTCATCCGGCCTCTTTTACTTTGTACACTTCTGTATTGTCCCAATGTTTTACAGTCTTTATTGCCTTTATTACGGGGAAGAAGGAAGGGAAGAAGGCAAGAAACAGAATGGTCCTTAGAAACATTGTGCCTTGGACAGAGCTTTTCTTACATCAAATTATAATAAATAAGAAACTCTCAAGATTGGAAATCAATTCAACAGTAAAGGCTAAAAAATCTGAAAAGCTGATTTTCACAATCGGAAACGTTACCTCTTCCTTGGACAAATGCCTGAATTTTGTCTGATATCGACTGAGTTCTACATTCAAACGATGGACAGTCATTTTCAATCCATCATTTTCATCCACCAGTTCTTGAGCTTGTTTTCGCAGATAAAGTAATTCAGGTGCAGCAACTAGGGAAAAAAATTTAATATTATACTATAAGAAATAATGTCCAATTTACCCAGATTTTATTTAAATTGCAAATTGTTTGCTTTTCCCCCCTCTTTCAGGCTCAGAGGCAATGAACTGTGTGTGTATGTATGTCTACGTGTGTGTGACTGAATAGAAGTTACAACGTTTTTTAACACTGAATAGTTAACATTATATTGGAAGTTTGTGGAAGTTTTTGCATGTACAATAAAGTAAAATAAAAATTTCAAGTTGGAAAGGAATAGTCATTGTTTCAGATGACATAAGAATATGTGCTTTGAAAAATCATATAGAAGGCCAGGTGCGGTGGCTCACGCTTGTAATCCCAGCACTTTGGGAGGCTGAGGCGGGCAGATCACGAGGTCAGGAGATCGAGACCACGGTAAAACCCCGTCTCTACTAAAAATACAAAAAATTAGCCGGGCGTGGTGGCAGGCGCCTGTAGTCCCAGCTACTCGGAGAGGCTGAGGCAGGAGAATGGTGTGAACCCGGGAGGCAGAGCTTGCAGTGAGCCGAGATTGCGTCACTGCACTCCAGCCTGGATGACAGAGCGAGACTCCGTCTCAAAAAAAAAAGAAAAATCATATAGAATACATGGAAAATGTATTAGAGCTAATAACCTTCCCACATAATAGCAATGTCCTATTAGAAAACAAAGCAGAAAAGAGATGCCACGAGGTAGCAGCACAAATAATATACAGTATCTAAAAATAAATGTGCCTAAGATAAGAATTATGCAGGGTCTATATGAAAAAAACTGACACCACCTTACTTAAAGCTATATTAGTTTTATATAAACAGAAAAAGGTATAGAGAAAATACTGGTGAATATTTATATAACCTTAGAGCTAAAAATGACTTAATACCAAGAATGTAAGTCATAAAAGAAAAATATTTTATAGATTTAGCCCAATTATCAACAAACTAAGAAAATATTACACCTATGACAAAGGGATAAAATCTTTCATATGTAAGGAGTTCCTGCAAATCAATAAAAAGAAGTCAAGTGTCTCATTGTAAAGTGGGGCCATGCATAGTGGCTCATATCTAAAATCCCAGTGCTTTGAGTGGCCAGGGAGGAAAAATCCTTGAGGCCAGGAGTTTGAGACCAGCCTGGGCAACACAACGAGGTCTCATTGCTATAAAAAAAATTAAAAAAAAAAAAAAAAAAAACTTAGCCAGGCATGATGGCGTTCGCCTTTAGTCCCAGCTACTTGGGAGGCTGAGGTGGAAGGATCACTTGAGCCGAGGAGTTCAAGGTTATAGTGAGCTCTGATCACCCCACTGTAGTCCAACCTAGGTGACAAGAGTGGGATGCTGTCTCTAAAAAATAAATAAAGTGGGCAGCTTTATGAAAGAAAAAGAAAATGACCTGCAAAGATATGAAAAAATATTCAAGTTCAATAATAACCGAAATACAAATTAAAATACTATTTCTTTTCTTAACCTATCAAATTAGCAAGGAAAATATAATCATTGATAAGTCTATGGTAAAGGAAGAGCTTTTATATGCTTCTCTTGGGGATAAAAACTGAAGTGAAATATATGTAAGCTAAGCATCAAGTTCCAAAAGAAGTATTGGAATCTCTGTTTTGTTTTTGTAAATTCAGCTTCTTTCCAACCTGAGGAATTTCTTTAGTGTAATAATGATATAACAGATGAAATCAAATCTCAACAAACATAAGGGTATTTACAAAAAACCTGAAATATTACAACATAAATTACCAACACAAATATCATAACATAAAATATTAACTCTCAAAATAATTGAGTGAAGTCCTGCTCGTTCCTCTAATAAAGGCACTGTCCGTCCCCACCTTCCTGTGATGATGCCTTCTCAGCCTCTTTGAGCTTTCTTTTTTCTTTTTCCATTCCCTTAAGTTTTAACTGTAGTTCTTTCATTGCTTGTTTCATTGTGTTTAGTTCAAGGGTAAGGCTTTGATTCGTATTGTTTAGGCGCATATTTTCTTCTTTTAATGCCTCAAACTTTTCTCTGGTTATTTCTGTATATCTTTGACGTGCTCTACCAGTTACATCTGAAAGGGTTCAAGGGAAAAGTTTTACAATGTTAATTGATGTTGACAATGTTATGTCAAAATCACCTGACTTTGTTCCAAAAACCACATCAGGCCTGGTGCCATGTTCTTTGGTCCCTGGGAAAGGAGTGGCTTGTACAGGAAAGAGTAAGTGGCCTGATGAAGTCACAGCGGGTGGCAGGAAGAGAGGTACTGAAGGGAGGCCAGAAAGGGAGGCCAGAGCTGCAGGAGGCCGTGCCTATTGTGATGTGGCATGGAAAGTTCATCTTGCAGGGCAGCAGGAGCCAGCAGGGCTTTCAAGCAGAGGTGCGAGAAGGAAGAGGCTCTGCTCTTGGGTGAATCCCTCAGGCCAGCAAGGAAGAAGGCAGGTTAGAATGAGGCCCAGCCCAACAGCTGAGGGGCAGCACTAGAGTAGGGACAGAGAGAAAGGGACACATGAGAGCAGGACTCAGGGGCTAGTGGCTGGCTAGGTGCGGGCAGTGAGAGAGAAGCAGACCCAGGATGACCACCCAGGTCTGTGTCTGGCAGATGCTCCCCCAGATGAGGAGCACACTGTGAAGAGCAGGTGGGGATGGAAGACGAGGGGAGGCAGGCTCCGGTTGGGACACAGGCCCAGAGTCCCACGGGCAGCCTCTGCTGGGGAGACTGATGAGCCGCTGGCCTATGGGCAGCACCTGAAGGCACAAGGGGAGGAGAAAACAGAGGTCACATAGGGCCTTAAGAAGGAACAGCAAGAAAGTGGGGTGGAAACCAGCGCTGTTCCACGGGGAGATGTGCTCCGAAAGGTCACAGGAGGTGAGGCTCCCATGGGCCCCTGGCCAGCACACCTCCCAGGGGAGGGAGAGGCGGAAGCAGAGTTTCCACACAGACAAGGGCAGGATGGCTGGTGGCTCCAGAGAGCCTGGCCCGACCCCTGACACACATACATCCAATCCCTAACATGCGAAAGGTGAGGCTCAGAAATGGAAAACTCAACAGCTGCACGGAAAAAAGGGAATCCTGAGAAATCCCAGAGAGAAAACAGTTGAGATGAGACTGAAGATGGACGCCACAGCCTGAAATGTGCCAAGAGAGGGCAGCTAGAAAATGGGGGGTGGCTCCAGGGCTATGTCTTCTCCTGGTAGGAGACACAAAGTGGCCTAGAAAGAGCCAATGAGGCTAGGCCTGGTGGCTCACACCTGCAATCCCAGCACTTTGGGAAGCTGAGGCAGGAAGATTGCTTGAGGCCAGGAGTTCAAGACCAGCCTGAGTAACATAGCAAGAGACCATCTCTACAAAAATCAATCAATCAATAAAATTATATTTAAAAAGAAGCAGCTTGAAACAGCTGATGAGCTGTTGAGTTAGATAACCAGAGTGGGAATAGCAAGGGGTTAACCCACCTGACCCAGGCAGCAACAGCAGAAATGTGTGCCCCTTCTCAGGCAGAACACACAGGCCCTGAGGGCAGACAGGCAGGGCAGGCCAGGGGGCTGGAGAAAGCCAGGAGGAAGAGGGGTCCCCACGGGTCCCGGCGGGCCTCACATTCTGCCCATCCCCATCAGTTGCTGGAGGCAGCAGTCAGTACAGCCTGGAGGCCTGCTGGCTCTTCCTCTCCAGGCAGGGTACAGTAAACAGAGATAGCATCCCCATGCAAGCCACAGGGAATCTCAGGGACCCCAAGAGGCATCAAACAGCAGAGCCAGAGAAGCACCAATGGCAAGTGAGAGAGGAGAAGGGGCTGCAACACAAACCCTAAGACTGGATGTGCACGGTTACAACTTTCAGAGAGATGTGGTCAGTGTCACAGAAATCATGGAAGTTAACGTTTGATTAACACCGTAAACTAAAAGGATGGGCTGAGCCACAGGATACACATCATGAAGAATGAATGCATGGCACAGAAGTTAGAGCCCCAGCAATCACCCAGAATACAGCATTGAAAATGCTGAGATTGAAAGGGTGCAATTAAAGTCAATCTGACATGGAGGAGACTTAAAACAGGATTTTCAGATCAGTGATGCTGATGGCAGCAGCGGCCCATCTAGAGTGGCTGCCGTACAGACTCTAGAGCTGGGAGGTGTGGCCCAAGCCTCTTGCTCCATGGAGCAGGCAGGAGCCCTGGCCCTCCCTGGGTGCCGCTGCAGCTGCCCAAGCCTGGCTGCAGACCCGAGAATCTCTGTGTTCTTGGGGGCCCAAGAAGGACCCCCCTACCCCCCATAGGCTTGGAAGTGCCTGATCCCACTGCCTGGCTTCACCCCACTGTGGGCACCTGCTCCAGAGGTATGGTCAAGGCTGCATGCTCCACAGAGCCATCGGGAGCTGGGGACAAGCGGGAGCCCTGCCCCTTCTGAGTTGGCAGGACAGGAGCTCATGGGGTGCTGCTACAGTCGCCCTCTCAGGTGTAAGACCTGGGTGTCTCTGCAGTCTGCACCCTCCGGGGCCTGGGAAAGCTCCCGTGTCCCCGCAGGCTCACAGGAGTTTGCTCTGGCTGCCTGGCCTCTCCCTGCTCCCGGCACCTGCTCCAATCTCAGAGTGGGTTGAGACCAACCCTGGGCACTGTCACAGCCCGGCCAGGAGTGTGCACACTCAGGGCAGCACTGACATGACAGCACCCTGCCGCCTCAGCCCCCTCCAGACTTTGGGCACCCATGAGTGCAGGAGGGAAAGACAAGGTGGGGCTGAGGGTGGCTCTGCACTAGCCTGCAGGTACCTCTTGGTGCAAGCAGCCTGGGTGCCATGGACTGTGAAGCAGGAGGCAGACGGGCTCCTGGGCAGAAGCAGGCAGGTCCCACCTTCAGGTCAGGGAGGGCCTGAAGGCTGGGGACTGGGTTGCCCATCCCGTGGGACCGCAGTAGGAACTTGTGGTGCCTTTTCCAGGCCCACCCATGGCCACTTATGGACCAATTGGTGCGTACTTCCTCCCTTCTGAGGCCCATAAAAGCCCTGGGCTTAGCTGCAGCAGAGCAGATGGGATGACCAGCTGCAGAGAAGAGTTACCCTCTCTGCTGATAGCTGGAGATGTCAGAGGACCAGCAGCAGAGAGGAGCAACCCAGTCCAGGGCCTCCTCTCTGCTAGGAGCTGGTCAGAATAACCAGCTGCAGAGAAGAACAACACTCTCCAGGGCTTCCTCTTTGCTGAGAGCTGCAGAGACAGTCGATGACCTGCCTTCAGAGAGGAGCCACCGACTCCAGGGCCTCCTCTCTGCTGAGAGCTGAACACTTAACGACCTGCCTACGGAGAGGAGCTACCCACTGTGGGTCTTCTCTGAACTGTCCTAACACACAGTAAAGCTCCTCTTTGTCTTGTTCACCCTCCACTTGTCTGCTTACCTCATTCTTCCTGGACGCAGGACAAGAACTCAGGCAAAGGCACACTGGCACCACAGACATTTCCGGCCAGAAAAGCGACACCCCAAAGATCTTGTAACAATGTGAGACCTAACAGCAAAAATTATAACCTCCATTTTGGAAGCCACTGAAGCTCCCCAAACTGTTCAGTGGGGCGTAACCCATAAAGCATCTCTGGACCTCTCCCTCTGCCTTCAGCCTCAGAGCAGAGCCCATAACTGCACCTGCCTGCCCAGCACGGATCCCAGTACATCATGGGTCCACTCCTCCCACTGGGATCCCAGCACATCCCACAGGTCCTCCTTCCACCCCCAGGACCCTATTACATCCCACAGGTCCACCTCCCTTCCCCCAGGATCCCAGCATATCCCACAGGTCCACGTCCCCCCAGGTCCAACCCCTACCCTCCCAGGATCCAAGCACATCCTGTATGGACATATGTCCACTACCTAGTGTTTGGACCCTCTCTTTTGAGGCAAGGGTGAAAGTTCAACAACTAATACAAGAAAAAGAAGGCGTAATCTTTATTTTCAGATAAAATTAATCTGGATATTCTCCAAAACAAGCTTTTCAATCATAATATAATTCAAAAGGCAAATACCTGGGGAGGGTGGAGGTTTCTCACATAATGGAGGTTTTTCATCCTAGGAAAGAAAGAACATAAGAGGAATAAGTGCAGAGCATTAGTGTTTTATAAAGTAGACACAGGCAGCTAGGTCATTAGACAGCAGGTATATAAGCATGCTTTATTTCCTTCATATTGACTCTTGTTCTTTGTTTTAGCTTTCAAAACTTTAATATCTACTATTTCTTTTTTTCCTTTTTTAAGATAGGGTCTTACTCTGTCACCGAGGCTGGGGTGCAGTGGTGTGATCACAGCTCACTGCAGCCTCCAACTCCTGGGCTCATGCAATCCTCCTACCTCAACCTCCCAAGTAGCTGGGATTACACATGGGCCATCACACCTAATTTTTTTTTTTTTTTTTTTGTAGAGATGGGGTCTTCTGTTGTCCAGGCTGGCCTTGAGCTCCTGGGCTCAAGGGATCCTCCTACCTTGGCCTCCCAACATGCTGGGATTACACTGTTTCTTATACCTGAATCTGAGACCTTAAGTGTCTTCCCCTCTGGTGGGCTCTCTGAGGCTATAAAGGAAGTCCTGCCTGAGCTTTCTTCCTGCCTTTCTGCACTGAGTTCAGTGACTGTCCTTACAGGTAGATCCCGTGAGTAACGGGCTGTGGGCTCACGTTAGAAGCATGTGCTAGGTAGGGCTGCAAGTGCTGAGCAGAGACGCCCTCAGCAAAATCCAGCCAGGCCTTTTCTCACTGGGATGGGCAAAAAGGACCCCATCAACTGCAGGGAAGCACATTTGCAAAATGCTGAGAAAGGAACAGTAAGATATTGCTTCTTAACCCCAAACCTAGAGGAAAGGGAAGGCTGTGAACTTTTGTTAATTTTTCCTTACATGGTGGTGTGATATTAAGTTTCTAATTTC
The DNA here is from genome assembly GCF_028878055.3 of Symphalangus syndactylus. Taxonomy (NCBI): domain Eukaryota; kingdom Metazoa; phylum Chordata; class Mammalia; order Primates; family Hylobatidae; genus Symphalangus; species Symphalangus syndactylus. Next base: position 56,519,601 of record NC_072435.2, read on the forward strand.
TGCTGACAAAGTAGACAAGGTTATAAATTAACTCTGCAGAGAAATGTTTAATTTTTAAGTTCCTATGACATCGCACAATGAAAAACTTACGTTAGAACTATTTCCATGTTTGCAAATTAGTTATTAAAATTCTCAGGCAAGGCCAGGTGCAGTGCCTCACACCTGTAATCCCAGCACTTTAGGAGCCCGAGGCAGGTGGGATCACCTGAGATCAGGAGTCCAAGACCAGACTGGCCAACATGGTGAAATCCCATCTCCATTAAAAATACAAAAATTAGCCTGCCTGCCTGCCTGCCTGCCCGCCCGCCCGCCCTCCCGCCCTCCCTCCCTCTCTCCCTCTCTCCCTCCCTCCCTTCCTTCCTCTTTCCGTCTCTGGCCCAGGCTACAATCTACTCCGCTTGCTGCTGCCCGCACCGCGGACTGCCTCGGACTGCTGCCGGCGCGCGCCTGCCTTTTCTCTTTTCGCTGCAGGCACGCGTTCGCCATCTTGGCCACGCTGGTCGCCAGCTCCTGACGCCAAGTGCTCTGCCCGCCTCGGCCTCCCGAGGTACTGGGACTACAGACGGAGTCTCGCTCACCCAGTGCTCGGTGTTGCCCGGGCTGGAGTGCGGTGGCGTGGTCTGGCCTTGCGGCAGCCTCTGCCCCCCCAGCCGCCTGCCTTGGCCTACCAGGGTGCTGGGATTGCAGCCCCTGCCCAGCCGCCGCCCCATCTGGGAGGTGGGGAGCGCCTCTGCCTGGCCGCCCCGTCTGGGAAGTGAGGAGCGCCTCTGGCCGGCCACCCACCGTCTGGGAAGTGAGGAGCGCCTCTGCCCGGCCACCCACCGTCTGGGAAGTGAGGAGCGCCTCTGCCCGGCCACCCACCGTCTGGGAAGTGAGGAGCGCCTCTCCCCGGCCACCCCGTCTGGGAAGTGAGGAGCGCCTCTGCCCGGCCGCCCTGTCTGGGAAGTGAGGAGCGCCTCTGCCCGGCCACCCATCGTCTGGGAAGTGAGGAGCGCCTCTGCCCGGCCTCCCATCGTCTGGGAGGTGAGGAGCGCCTCTGCCCGGCCGCCCCGTCCGGGAGGAAGTGAGGAGCGCCTCTGCCCGGCCGCCCCGTCCGGGAAGAAGTGAGGAGCGCCTCTGCCCGGCCGCCCTGTCCGGGAAGAAGTGAGGAGCGCCTCTGCCCGGCCGCCCCGTCCGGGAAGAACTGAGGAGCGCCTCTGCCCGGCCGCCTCGTCCGGGAAGAAGTGAGGAGCGCCTCTGCCCGGCCGCCCCGTCCGGGAAGAAGTGAGGAGCGCCTCTGCCCGGGCGCCTCATCCGGGAAGAAGTGAGGAGCGCCTCTACCCGGCCGCCCCATCCGGGAAGAAGTGAGGAGCGCCTCTGCCCGGCCACCCATCGTCTGGGAAGTGAGGAGCGCCTCTGCCCGGCCACCCACCGTCTGGGAAGTGAGGAGCGCCTCTGCCCGGCCGCCCCGTCTGGGAAGTGAGCAGTGCCTCTGCCCGGCCGCCCTGTCCGGGAAGAAGTGAGCAGCGCCTCTGCCCGGCCACCCCGTCCGGGAAGAAGTGAGGAGCGCCTCTGCCCGGGCGCCCCGTCCGGGAAGAAGTGAGAAGCGCCTCTGCCCGGCCGCCCCGTCCGGGAAGAAGTGAGGAGCGCCTCTGCCCAGCCGGCCCGTCCGGGAAGAAGTGAGGAGCGCCTCTGCCCGGCCGCCCCATCTGGGAAATGAGGAGCGCCTCTGCCCGGCTGCCCCGTCCGGGAAGAAATGAGGAGCGCCTCTGCCCGGGCGCCCCATCCGGGAAGAAGTGAGGAGCGCCTCTGCCCGGCCGCCCCATCTGGGAGGTGAGGAGCGCCTCTGCCCGGCCACCCATCGTCTGGGAAGTGAGGAGCGCCTCTGCCCGGCCACCCACCGTCTGGGAAGTGAGGAGCGCCTCTGCCCGGCCGCCCCGTCTGGGAAGTGAGGAGCGCCTCTGCCCGGCCGCCCCGTCTGGGAAGTGAGGAGCGCCTCTGCCCGGCCACCCACCGTCTGGGAAGTGAGGAGCGCCTCTGCCCGGCCACCCACCGTCTGGGAAGTGAGGAGCGCCTCTGCCCGGCCGCCCCGTCTGGGAAGTGAGGAGCACCTCTGCCCGGCCACCCATCGTCTGGGAAGTGAGGAGCGCCTCTGCCCGGCCACCCATCGTCTGGGAAGTGAGGAGCGCCTCTGCCCGGCCACCCCGTCTGGGAAGTGAGGAGTGCCTCTGCCCGGCCGCCCCGTCTGGGAAGTGAGGAGCGCCTCTGCCCGGCCGCCCCGTCTGGGAAGTGAGGAGCGCCTCTGCCCGGCCACCCACCGTCTGGGAAGTGAGGAGCGCCTCTGCCCGGCCACCCACCGTCTGGGAAGTGAGGAGCGCCTCTGCCCGGCCGCCCCGTCTGGGAAGTGAGGAGCACCTCTGCCCGGCCACCCATCGTCTGGGAAGTGAGGAGCGCCTCTGCCCGGCCACCCATCGTCTGGGAAGTGAGGAGCGCCTCTGCCCGGCCACCCCGTCTGGGAAGTGAGGAGTGCCTCTGCCCGGCCGCCCCGTCTGGGAAGTGAGGAGCGCCTCTGCCCGGCCACCCACCGTCTGGGAAGTGAGGAGCGCCTCTGCCCGGCCACCCACCGTCTGGGAAGTGAGGAGCGCCTCTGCCCAGCCGCCCCGTCTGGGAAGTGAGGAGCACCTCTGCCCGGCCACCCATCGTCTGGGAAGTGAGGAGCGCCTCTGCCCGGCCACCCATCGTCTGGGAAGTGAGGAGCGCCTCTGCCCGGCCACCCATCGTCTGGGAAGTGAGGAGCGCCTCTGCCCGGCCTCCCATCGTCTGGGAGGGGAGGAGCGCCTCTGCCAGGCCGCCCCGTCCGGGAGGAAGTGAGGAGCGCCTCTGCCCGGCCGCCCCGTCCGGGAAGAAGTGAGGAGCGCCTCTGCCCGGCCGCCTCGTCTGGGAAGAAGTGAGGAGCGCCTCTGCCCGGCCGCCCCGTCCGGGAAGAAGTGAGGAGCGCCTCTGCCCGGCCGCCCCTTCTGGGAAGTGAGGAGCGCCTCTGCCCGGCCGCCCCATCCGGGAAGAAGTGAGGAGCGCCTCTACCCGGCCGCCCCATCCGGGAAGAAGTGAGGAGCGCCTCTGCCCGGCCACCCATCGTCTGGGAAGTGAGGAGCGCCTCTGCCCGGCCACCCACAGTCTGGGAAGTGAGGAGCGCCTCTGCCCGGCCACCCACCGTCTGGGAAGTGAGGAGCGCCTCTGCCCGGCCGCCCCGTCCAGGAAGAAGTGAGGAGCGCCTCTGCCCGGCCGCCCCGTCGGGAAGAAGTGAGGAGCGCCTATGTCCGGCCGCCCCGTCCGGGAAGAAGTGAGGAGCGCCTCTGCCCGGCCGCCCCGTCTGGGAGGTGAGTAGCGCCTCTGCCCGGCCACCCATCGTCTGGGAGGTGAGGAGCGCCTCTGCCCGGCCACCCATCGTCTGGGAGGTGAGGAGCGCCTCTGCCCGGCCACCCATCGTCTGGAAAGTGAAGAGCACCTCTGCCCGGCTGCCCCATCTGGGAAGTGAGGAGTGCCTCTGCCCGGCCACCTATCGTCTGGGAAATGAGGAGCGCCTCTGCCCGGCCGCCCCGTCTGGGAAGTGAGGAGCGCCTCTGCCCGGCCGCCCCGTCCGGGAAGAAGTGAGGAGCGCCTCTGCCCGGCCACCCATCGTCTGGGAAGTGAGGAGCGCCTCTGCCCGGCCACCTATCGTCTGGGAAGACGTGAGGAGCGTCTCTGCCTGGCCGCCCCGTCTGGGAAGTGAGGAGCTCCTCTGCCCGGCCGCCCCGTGTCTGGGTAGAAGTGAGGAGCTCCTCTGCCTGGCCGCTCCGTCTGGGAGGTCTACCACGGAGGCCAGAAGCAATGTGGGGGCTGGACGTGGTGGCTCACGCCTGTGGTCCCGGCACTCAGGGGGGCGAGGCAGGTTGATCACTTCGGGCTAGGAGTTCGAGACCAGTCTGGCCAACTTGGCGAAACATGAAGAATACAACAGACAAACCAACCAACCAACTCAGTGACCACAAAACAGGTCTACCCTGGAGTCATACTCTAATTTTTTCTATTTTCCTCCCTTTCTGATCCTTTATCCCACTTTCTTTTTCTTCCTCTTCCTTCTCCCTCTTCTTTGTCAAATAGAGGATTGAGTTATTATCACTGATCCATATAAAGTCCCTCTCTCATTTAACTCCCACCCCCCATTTCTATTCCCCGACTTCCCATGTGCAACCTTCCTAATATGTTTGATACACATCTTTTTGTTTGTATGTATTTTTAGAAAATGTTTATTGTTTTTGTATGCAAAAAAAATTAATAAAAAAAAAAAAATACAAAAATTAGCTGGGCATGGTGGCATGCACGTGTGGTCCCAGCTACTCGGGAGGCTGAGGCAGGAGAATCACTTGAATCCAGGAGGCGGAGGTTGCAGTGAGCCGAGACTGCGCCACTGCACTCCAGCCTGGATGACAGAGCGAGACTCCATCTCAAAAAAAAAAATCTCAGGCTAGGCACGTCACATCATGCCTGCAATCCCAATGCCCTTGGGAGGCCAAGGCAGGAGGATCGCTTGAGCCCAGGAGCTTGAGACCATCCTGGGCACCATAACAAGACCCCATCTCCAAAAAAAATTTTTTTTTAATTAGCCAGGAGTGGTGGCATGTGCCTGTAGTCCCAGCTACTCAGGAGACTGAGGCAAAAGAATCACTTGATCCCAGGACATTGAGGCTACAGTGAGCTATGATCACACTACTGCACTCCAGCCCGGGTCACAGAGGGAGATCCTGTCTCAAAAAATGATTTTAACAAAAGATAAAATTGTCTATTCATTCTACATTTATTTTAATTATAAAGTAGTTTCTAACCCTTTAATACATTACTTTCATCATTAAACTATGGAAAATATCAATTTCCTCATGTTTTAAAAGTATTTAAGGCCAGGCACAGTGGCTCATGCCTGTAATCCCAGCATTTTGGGAGGTCGAGGAGGGCAGATCACTTGAGCTCAGGAGTTTGAGACCAGCCTGGGCAATATGGTGAAACTCCATCTTTACCAAAAATACAACAAATCAGCTGGGTGTGGTGGCATGCGTCTGCGATCCCAGCTACTCGGGAGGCTGAGGTGGGAGAATCGCTTGAGCCTGAAAGACAGAGACCGCAGTGAGCTAAGATTGTGCCACTGCACTCCAGTCTGGGCGACAGTGAGACCCCCTTCTCAAAAAAAAGAAAAAAAAAAAGCATTTAAAAGAAATATTCAACAGGAAAGAACTCTTAAGGGAAGATTTATTTTTCCCCCAAAATCACCGCCAAAGTTTCAACACCAAAGTTGTTGAAAATTTATGAAAAATTATGATGAAAACTCTATTTATTGAGAAAATCAGTTTTTTAAAAAAATGATCTTACCTTTAAATTCAGAACAGGATGTTTACCGTCTGATGAAAAAAAAGAGAGAGAGAGAAACTTTTAAAGTAGATAATGAAATATGACAACTCAGAAAGTACAATCATAGAAATTCACCTTCTACAGAGGAGCTTGACAAGGCCCGGAACAGGGATAAAATTCACAGGGTCACAGGGCAAGTGGGTCTCAGAGCCAGTCTGGGGCCTGACTCTAAATTGTCATCTCTCTCCCGTACCCATGCCTGAGCACCATCCGTGGCTCACGTGGCTGCAGAACCAAAGCCAAACTCTTCAGTGTCTCCAAGCCCTTCCCATGCCAGGCTCCCCTCCCCTTCCAACACCCCTCTCCATCACTCTCCACACATCTTCCCATGCCGGGCTCCTCCTCTCCTTCCAACACCCCTCCCCATCACGCTCCACACATCTTGCCGACCACTCCCTGGATGGTCACATACTCCTATCGGCCCACCCTCCCTAGATGCAGCATCCAACCTGGTCAGAAAAATAGTTGTTCCTTGAAGCAAACTGTCTCAACGATAGAAAGGAAAACAAATCTCACCCAGTTACTCATCTTCCACACATCTGTAATCCAGGTACCCTAGGAAGCAGGTGATCTTACACCCCAGTTTGCCTGTGCACATTCATGTTGTGAAAAGTTGGACATCGAGTTGCTTTTTTTTTTTTTTTGAGACGGAGTCTCACTCTGTCCCTCAGGTGGAGTATAATGGTGCAATCTCGGCTCACGGCAACCTCTGCCTCCCATGTTCAAATGATTCTCCTGCCTCAGCCTCCCAAGTAGTTGGGATTACAGGCATGCGCCACGATACCCAGCTAATTTTTGTATTTTTAGTAGAGACAGGGTTGCCCCATGTTGGCCAGGCTGGTCTTGAACTCCTGAACTCAGATGATCCGCCCGCCTCGGCCTCCCAAGGTGCAGGGATTACAGGCGTGAGCCACTGTGCCTGGCCCTGAGTTGCTTTTAACTTTCTACTATTAATTTGCAGAGCAGAAATAACTGGCTGAAAATAAACTGGAAACACATGCAAAAAATAGGTGAAAAAACCCTACAAAATTCAGACAACAGAAGAAAATGCTAGAGATACATACAAGATTCTAAATCTACTTCCTGGTTGGGCGCGGTGGCTCACGCCTGTAATCCCAGCACTTTGGGAGGCTGAGGTGGATGGATCACTTGAGGTCAGGAGTTCAAGACTAGCCTGGCCAACATGGTGAAACCCCATCTCTACTGAAAACACAAAAATTAGCTGGGCGTGGTGGCGCTTGCCTGTAATCCCAGCTACTTGGGAGGCTGACGCAGGAGAATTGCTTGAGCTTGGGAGACAGAGGTTGCAGTGAGCCAAGACTGTACCATGACACTCCAGCCTGCGCAACAGAGCAAGACTCCATCTCAAAAAATAAATAAATAAATAAATAAATAAATAAATCTACTTCCTGATGTATTGAAAATACCAGTACTTGAGCAACTCATCAATGAAGAGCTCATTTTTGGCCAAAGTCATCTTGATCAACTGTTTTTAACCAAACTGCTTTCAGTCAAACGTTCAGGGGCAGCCTGGACTGCTCTCCTGCGTTGGACACCAGGTGAAATCCTGCCCTGTCCTTCTGAGTTCAGCCTGATGAACCTCCCTCCCCCTACCACCTTCCCTAACTGAGAGACAATCACCTCTACTGCCTACCTTAGCACCCCAGACTACGGTTTGCTATCTGCACCTCCTCCTCTGCAGCTGGGATGCGAGGGGAAAGGCCTGTGGCTCTGTCATCTCTGACACACGGCTGGCACTGAACAAATTTCCAATGAGCAAATGTTTAAAGTAATACAACAAGAAAAAAATGTATTTTTAATAACATCTTTACAATAGTCTTGATTTGGTATCACACAATGCTACCTCAGATCTGACTGCTTTCATATTTAATGGAGTCTTCTATGTCCCCCTTAAATTCTTCACAAAATAAAATTGGGGGAGCAGGGAGTTACATGAAATAGAATGGCAAAAGGTTGACAGCTGGTCGGGCACACTGGCACATGCCTGTAACCCCAGCACTTTGGGAGGCCAAGGCAGGTAGATTGGTTGAGCCCAGGAGTTTGAGACCAGCCTGGGCAACAGAGCAAAACCCCATCTCTACAAAAAATACCAAATTAGCCGGGTATGGTGGAACACACCTGCAGTCCCAGCTACTCGGGAGGCTGAGGCAGAAGAATCACTCAAGCCTGGGAGGCAGAGGTTGCAGTGAGCTGAGATCACGCCACCGCACTCCAGCCTGGACAACAGAGAGCGACCCTGCCTCAAAAAAATAAGCAAATTGTTGACAGCTATAGAAGTGGGGAGATGCATAGGTGGATAGGTGGGAGTTCATTTTACTAGTCTCTCTACTTTTGTACACATTAAAAATGATCACAATAAAAAGTTTTTAAAGGGCAATTCAATTTTCCCAAAGGAAATCATGCTATTTTATCTTAGTCATCAACTTTTCAGAAAAAGAGTCTGATAAAGATTAAACTTACAATTTACAGCATCCCAAATTCATGTTGGTATTTAATGTACATTTAATGTACACGCAGTTCACTTGGTTCTGTGAATCTACTTTGTGTCCTGTGTTCTTATTTATCATTTCTCAAAAAGATTTCCAGAGTCCTCACCCTCCTCATTTCTATTACCTATATGGGTGAGAGGGATAGACATAAAATAACAGCAAAAGGCTTCAATACTGGGCATACTCCTGCTGCATACAAGGTGTCATGCTGGGTACTATCCCAGTCTTTTTTTTTTTTTTTTTTTTTGAGACAGGGTCTCACTCTGTCACCCAGGCTGGAGTGCAGTGGTGGAAACTGCACTGCAGCCTCAACCTGCCGGGCTCAAGCGATCTTCCTGCCTCAGACTCCAGCTGCTGGGCTCAAATGATCTTCCTGCCTCAGCCTCCAGCTGCCGGATTCAAATGATCTTCCTGCCTCAGCCTACAGCTGCCAGACTCAAGTGATCTTCCTGCCTCAGCCTCCAGCTGCCAGGTTCAAGTGATCTTCCTGCCTCAGCCTCCAGCTGCCGGGCTCAAGTGATCTTCCTGCCTCAGCCTCCAGCTGCCAGGTTGAAATGATCTTCCTGCCTCAGCCTCCAGCTGCCGGATTCAAATGATCTTCCTGCCTCAGCCTACAGTTGCCAGGTTCAAATGATCTTCCTGCCTCAGCCTCCAGCTGCCGGGCTCAAGTGATCTTCTTGCCTCAGCCTCCAGCTGCCAGGTTCAAATGATCTTCCTGCCTCAGCCTCAACCTGCCGGGCTCAAGTGATCTTCCTGCCTCAGCCTCCAGCTGCTGGGCTCAAACAATCTTCCTGCCTCAGCCTCCAGTTGCCGGACTCAAGTGATCTTCCTGCCTCAGCTTCCAGAGTAGCTGGGACTACAGGTGTGTGCCATTATGCCGGCTAATTTTTTAAATTTTTGTAGAAACAGGGTCTCCCTATGTTGCCCAGGCTGGTCTCAAATTCCTGGGCTCGAGCAATCCTCCTGCTTTAGCCTCCTAAAGTCCTGGGATCATAGGCCTGAGCCACTGTGCCTGGCCCTATTCCAATCTTTATAGAAAGAAAATTCACATGACATGAACACATTCTTGCTGTCAAAAATTCTAATGACACAGATAAATCAAAATTCACCCATGACCATAATCCCTCGAAACCTTCCCCTCTCCAGAGGTAACCATGGTTATCACTTGGGTATGGTTCTTTTCAGATATATTTGAGCATATAAGGATGTAGTGGCTCACACCTGTAATCCCAACACTGCAGGAGGCCGAGGTGGGAGGATGGTTTAAGCCCAGGAGGTAGAGGCTGCAGTGAGCTATGATCACACCACTGTATTCCAGCCTGGGTGGCAGAGCAAGATCCTGTCTCAAAAAAAAAGTCAAACCCCACAACTCACCATGTTTCACATGCCTACATATAAGAGACATTAGGTAGTGGGGAGGGAGAGTAGCATGTACACAGGTCCAGTGGCAGGAAGGAATACCACAGAGTTGAGGAAATAAAAGAACAGCAGAGTAGCTGGAAAGCAGTCAGCAGGGGCTGGCAGGCCATGCAGGTGGTGGGAAACCATGGAAGAGATCCAGTTCAAAAGGGTCTGGGGTATGTGGGGGTATGAGGGGACGCATGTGGGGGTCCATGGACATGCAAGAGGACACTACCAGCTTCGTGATTTGAAAAGATGGCTCTGGGCCAGATGAGGTGTCTCATGCCTGTAATCCCAGCACATTGGGAGGCCAAGGCAGGTCGAATGTTTGAGCCCAGGAGTTCAAGACTAGCCTGGGCAACATAGTGAAACCCTGTGTCTAACAAAATACAAAAATTAGCCAGGCATGATGATGCACACCTGTAGTCCCAGCTATTCAGGGGCTGAGGTGGGAGGATCAACTGAACCCAGGTTGAGGTTGCAGTGAGCCGTGATCACACCACTGTACTCCAGCCTGGGCAACAGAGTGAGACCCTGTAAAAAAAAAAAAAAAAAAAGACTGTTCTGGCTGAGAGGATGAATGAATGAAGTCAAATGGTTACATGGCATAGAAGCTGGGAGAGGAAACCTGGGCGCAGCACACAACAAATGATAGCAAACTGGGGAGCAGGCTGTGAGTACTTCGAAGAGTAAACGGCCTAGACTGAGGAGATGACGGGTGGACACCCAGGAAGGCAGGAGGAAATAAGATGTCCTGAGCCCAGGGAGAAGGTATGTTAACCACGTGGTATGCTACTGAGACATCATCAGATGAAGCCAGAAAACCACCCGGTGCACTTAACTACATGAAGGTCTGGTCCAGTGGTGCGATGGGGAGGGAAGCCAAGCTGGAGAGGTATGAGGAGACATGGAGAGGGAGAAGGCCTGGAGAAGTGTATCACTTGACAAAGCAGGCTGTTAAGGAGGAGAAGGAGGAAGTACTAGCAAGAGGGGACTGTGGGATCAAAGAAGGGTCTGCAAAGAATCTAGGAAAGGGGAACAGCGTCCACAAGCATGAATCTGGCAGCTCTGACCAAGGGTACAAGGGCCTTGCCCAAAGTGTGTTTGGTCTTCTTGGCAGGGGTCTCGCTAGAGTGCAGAGGGATGCACCAGGTGATGAAAGCTTCAGGCTTTAGACACTAATCATCACTAGCACTGACGGAAGCCACTGCACTTTACATTGTCACTTCATTTATGAGACAGACACTCTCAGATTGAGGAGAAGATGAGGTAAGTAACTTAGCCACGCCTGGAAACGACAGAGTCAAGGACCAAACCACCAAAGGCCAGGGTTCCTCACGTGTTGTCCAAGGATCACCCACAACAGACTCCTCTGTGTACTTGTGAAAAGTACAGACCCTTCGAGACCAGTCTGACCAACACAGAGAAACCTCATCTCTACTAAAAATACAAAATTAGCCAGGCGTGGTGGTGCATGCCTGTAATCCCAGCTACTCAGGAGGCTGAGGCAGGAGAATGGCTTGAACCCAGGAGGCGGAGGTTGCAGTGAGCCGAGATCGCGCCACTGCACTCCAGCCTGGGCAACAAGAGCAAAACTATGTTTTAAAAAAAAAAAAAAAAGTACAGACCTCTGGGCCCAGCCCTGAGCCACTAAATTACAGTTTGGGGTTTGGGGTTTTTCAGAAGTATGCAGGGGCTTTTAATGCCCACCACAAACCAGGCATCACTGCAGGAGCTGCAATCCCTCCCAACCACCACCTGTGTGCCAAGTGCACGTTCCCAAGTATGTGGGTGGCCACTGCCTCTCATCTCCAAATCCACCTTCATGGCCAGCTCATGTTACTGCAGCATTTCCACCCAGCCAGTTGGCACCATGGAAGGCTTCCTCTGTAGGGGGCGCTAGAGAGGCGCCGGAGGAGCCGGGCTTTGCTTTCTGATTCCAGCTTCCTCTGGCTCTTCCTTCCATGCATTAATTTCTTTTTTTAATTTCTGGTTTTAGAGTACAAGGGTCTCACTATATTACCCAAGCTGGATTCGAACTCCCAGGCTCAAGTAATCTTCCCGCCTTGGCCTCCCAAGTAGCTGGGATTACAAGTGGGATTTCATGCGCAGATCCTTTCTTTCTTTTTAATTTTTTGGGTGGCCAGCAACATGCAGTACCTCCCCATGGTGGCTTCTCTTGGCCCCCTATCCCAGTGAGTTTCATTAGGGCAGCCCCTCAGCAAACTTCTTGGCCACCCAGCAGGCCACAGCTACATCCTCTCCAGGAAGGTGTGGATCTTGGTTCTGGCTGAGGCTCCTCCAGAGCTGCTTCCTCCTGAAGCATCAGCCCTAGGGGCAGTGGCTGCTCCCTTGAGCTGCTACTCCTGAATTCTTGAGTATTCTCTTTACTCCTTAGTAGGCAATCTTGTTATTATTATTATTATTTTTAGAGACAGGGTCTCACTCTGTCACCTAGGCTGGAGTGCAGCGGCACTATCACATCTCACTGCAGCCTTGACCTCCTTCCTGGGCTCAAGTGATCCTCCCATCTCAGCCTCCTGCATAGCTGGGACTACAGGTGTCAGCCACCATGCGCAGCTCCCAAACCTGTTATAATTAATCATTTTTTATAGTAAATTTCCCTCTTCAAGTCATTGTGTGTGTTCTGACTCCTGATTGGACTTTGACTGATATATGCTACATCAGGCCACACAATGCAGATGTTACACAAGGCAGGAGAGAACCAAATTTGGGGACATAAGAAGACATTTGGCATGTGTTGTGAGATGAAAGGTAACAAAACAGTGTGCACTTTATATACACATACTCTCTAAATTGTTAAAAATCTTATCTGTGGGAGCAGAAGTAAGTGTGTTTAGCTTTATGATATGGTCTGGCTGTGTCCCCACTCACATCTCATCTTGAATTGTAGCTCCCATAATTCCCTCATATTGTCGGAGGGGCCCAGTGGGAGATAATTGAATCCTGGGGCGGTTTCCACCATACTGTTCTCATGGTAGTGAATAAGTCTCATGAAATCTGATGGTTTTATAAGGGGAAACCCCTTTCTCTTGGTTCTCATTCTCTCGTCTGCCACCATGTAAGATGTGCCTTTCACCTTCTGCCATGATTGTGAGGCCTCCCCAGCCACGTGGAACTATGAGTCCATTAAACCTCTTTTTCTTGATAAGTTACCCAGTCTTGGGTATGTCTTTATCAGCAGCGTGAAAACGGACTAATGCACTTTATATATTTATGTATTTTTTTTACAGTGAGACAGTATTACTTTTGTAATTTAAAAAGAGATGCACCTTTTACATAAATCTAATATTTAAAAAATACGCCAACTGACCAACAGGTGTTTTCTGGCGTTCTGTGTTCCCTGAGAAATGATTTACAGAAATGTTTCCCTGAGCCCAAGCAACTCTGGGGCTGCTGATAAAGCAGTTATTGGTTGTCCACTTGATGCCTGGCTCTCCTTGTCACTTCTCAAATGTGAGCCACCTCTTAGGAAACTGAAAATTTTTCCCTACCTTTGCTATAACATGCTGAATTCTCTCATTGTGATAATCAAATAGATATATATGTCCACGTACTCATTCACCCAACAGATCTTTCGTAGTGGGCCACTGTGGGCCAGGTCTTTCCCCAAGCACTGGGACTAGGGAGACCCTATCCTATCCCTACCTCTATTGCTTAAACCCAGCAGTTCAAGACCAGCCTAGCTAACATATCAAAAAAAACAGCACCTTGTACTTTAAAAACAACCTAATATCCAGAAGCAATTGACTGTGGAATAACTTTTCCTTTTTTTTTTTTTTTTTTTGAGATGGGGTTTCACTCTGTCACTCAGGCTGGGGTACAATGGCGCGATCTCAGCTCACTGCAGCCTCTGCCTCCAGGGCTCAAGCGATCCTCCCACCTCAGCCTCCTGAGTAGCTAGGACCACAGGCACACGCCACCATGCCTGGCTACTTTTTTGTATTCTGGTAGAGATGGGATGTCCATTTTTTGTAGAGAGAGTCTATGTTGCCCAAGCTGGTCTCAAACTCCTAAGCTCAAGAGATCTGCCCACCTTGGCCTCCCAAAGTACTGGGATTACAGGAGTGAGCCACCACACCCAGCCTTATTTTCTTGAGACAGGTTCTCATTCTGTCACCCAGGCTGGAGTGCAATGGTGCAATCATGACTCGCTGCAGCCCTGACCTTCCAAGCTCAAGTGATCCTCCCACCTCGCCCTTCTGAGTAGCTGGGACTGTAGGCGTGCACCACCTTGCCTGGCTAATGTTTTTATTTTTACTTTTTGTAGAGACGATGTCTCCCTGTGTTGCCCAGGCTGCTTTCAAATTCTTGAGCTCAAGGGATCCTCCAGCCTTGGCCTTCCAAAGTGCTAGGATTACAGGCGTGAGCCACCACACCTGGACTCTCATTTTCAATAAAAAATAAATTTCAATTATATTCCTAGTTAAAATCACAGAGCTACAGCATGAAGGGGCAATGGGTATGTTTTCCTAAAAATAAGCAATATTCATGATGAAAAAATGTTCTTATATTTTATAAAAATTGTGGCTTCTTTTTTCTACCTTTTTGTTGTGTCCACTGTGGTGTAGGAGGGGAGCCTGGAAACCCATCTTGATCAGAAATATTTTCATTGTCTTCACTGTCCACCTTTGGTAACAATGGCACCTTTTTGTTATAAAAGACAAAGGAGCAAAAAAATGAGAAAGGTAAACTTTATATACAGCATGTCCTCCTAACAAATTCCAACATCTTTCAAACCTTCCCCACTGGGAGCTCCCTCCATAGGCACTTCAGCTGCTTTCCTCAGTGACACACAAAAGGGGTATATCAGGTGGGGCTGGATGACACTTCCAGGCCCTCAGGAAAAGCTTAGGGGGCAAAGGCAACACCATTAAAGTTATGCTAAGGCCACTGAGAGCTCCAAATCCCAGCCATGTTGCCAGGGCAGCTTCCCTTCCTCATCCCTGCCAGGGACCACCCAATGCCACTCCACTCTGGTATTGACACCGTGTTACTAATTTCCCCCCACCCCTTTTTTTGAGACAGGGTCTCTCCTCTGTCACCCAAGCTGGAGCACAGTGGTGTGATCACAGCTCACTGCAGCCTTGACTTCCCATGTGCAAGCGATCCTCCCACTTCAGCCTCCGGAGTAGCTGGGACCACAGGCATGCACCACCACAGCCATGCCTTTTAAATTAATTTAAAAAAATTAATTTTTTTAAATTTTTTGTAGAGACAAGGTCTCCTTATGTTGCCCAGGTTCGTCTCAAACTCCTGGGCCCATGCGATCCTCCTGCCTCAGCCTCCCAAAGTGCAGGGATTACAGATGACAGCCACTGCACCCAGCCTGTGTTAATCATTTATTTGTGGGATAAGCAGTGCTGACCTCCCCTGGGAGGACTCACAGTGAAGCCTGCTATGTTCACCAATTATGTAAGTCCACTGTAAATTTCATTTACTGAGGGACTCCCCTCTACAGACTGAGAGTAACTCCTATATAGGTAACGATTCATGTTAGCTATATAGGAGCTAATGAAATTTTGTTTCATCCCAACATGGCAGGGACACAGAGGTGTCCCTTAGAGAGGCCCATGGGCCAGGAATGGGACCTGACGGTGATGAGGAGGAGACATACCCATTGGCAGGAGCCTGAGGGTAGGGACAGAGGCTGCCTAAGAGGAAGAGAAAGAACAGTGAAGCAGGTCTTTTTTTTCTTTCTTTTTTTAAGACATGATCTCACTCTGTCACCCAGGCTGGAGTGCAGTGGCACAATCATGGCTTGCAGCAGCCTTTACCTCCCGGGCTCAAGCAATCCTCCACCTCAGCCTCCCAGTAGCTAGGACTACAAGCGTATGCCACCATGCCCAGCTAATTTTTAAATTTTTTGTAGAGATGGGGTCTCAGTATGTTGTCCAGGCTGGTCTTGAACTTCTGGCCTCAAGTGATCCTCCTGCCTCGGCCTCCCAAAGGGCTGGGATTACAGGCATGAGCCACCGCACTCGGCCTGAACCAGGTGTTACGTGGTAAACTGTGACTGGCGCTGTCTGGGTGGGCTGCCCTTTGGCTCTCCTGATTCTTCAGTACAATCTTGCTTTTGTGATCAGTTTGGCTTAGCTGGGCTGCACTGCAGGCAATGGAAGGGCTGTCCCTGGGGCTGACAAGGAGGTGGTGGCAGGGACTAGCAAGATGCCCATGAGAAGGGGCATTTCAGAGTAAGAGCTAAAGCTGCTATGTCCACCTGTCTCTGTGGACATGGTTCCAAGATGACCTGGCTCAAGAGAAGCAAACAGGTCTCCCAAGATACTCATCATTTGAAGAAAGAAAAAGTAAATGGCCCTGTACTTTTTTTTTTTTTAATACAGATAGGATCTCACTATGGTGTCCAGGCCAGTCTTGAACTCCTGTCCTCAAATGATCCTCCCACCTCCACCTCCCAAAGTGGTGGGATTATAGGTGTGAGCCACTGCGCACAGCCGACCTCAAGCTTTTTTATCTCCCAGGAACAAACTTCCTTGTTCAACCTGTCAAAATATTAAGTGACTCACTATTCTCAAGGAAATGTGAAATGGATAATCTGACTTAAAAAGCATTAGGGGCCAGGTGCAGTGGCTCACATCTATAATCCCAGCACTTTGGGAGGCCGAGGCGGGCGGATCACCTGGGGTCAGGAGTTCAAGACCAGCCTGACCAACATGGAGAAACCTTGTCTCTACTAAAAATACAAAATTAGCCGGGTGTGGTGGCACATGCCTGTAATCCCAGCTACTCAGGAGGCTGAGGCAGGAGAATTGCTTGAACCCAAGAGGCGGAGGTTGCAGTTAGCAGAGATTGTGCCATTGCACTCCAGCCTGGGCAGTAAGAGTGAAACTCTGCCCCCTTCCCCCCCACAAAAAAAGCATTAAGAAGATGCTCAATATGGACAACTGTTTGGCAGTTAACTACTGGTACTAAAGCTGATGGTACATATGCCCTATGACCATATACATACCATTCCTCAGTATATACCCACCAGAAATACACAAATATGTACATCAAGGGACACATCCCCAAATGTTCACAGCAGTACTGTTCCTAAGAGTCCCAAACTGGAACCAATCAAGTCTCTGTCATCAGTAAAATGAATAACTGAGTAGCACGGTTGTACAGTAAAATATACAGCAATGAGAACGAACCCGCCCCTGCTATACACAATAACTGAGGACTCCCAAACTCCAAATAATGCATATCGTCCAATTAAATGCATGTAAATTTTCAGAATAGGCAAAGCTAATCTCAGGTTATTTTTAAAGATTAAAGCTAATCTTGGCAATGGTTAACTCTGTGGGAAGTAGTGACTAAGAAGAAGGGGGATTTCTAGGGTACAAGTAATTTTTTTTTTTAATCTGAGTGGTGGCTACTTTTTGAAAATTTATCGAAATGTACACTTATGATTTATCCACTTCTTGTGCATATTTTATGTATCAATAAATAAGTCTACTAAAAACATACCTTCATAAAGAATTTGTGATACTTTATATAAACATACTTTAAAAGGCTTGGCTGGGCGCAATGGCTCACGCCAGTAATCCCAACACTTTGGGAGGATCACCTGAGGTCAGGAGTTCGAGACCATCCTGGCCAACATGATGAAACCTAATCTCTACTAAAAATACAAAAATTTGCTGCGCATGGTGGCGGGCACCTATAATCCCAGCTACTTGGGAGGCTGAGGCAGAAGAATCACTTGAACCCAGGAGGCGGAGGTTGCAGTGAACCAAGATTGCACCACTACATTCCAGCCTGGGCGACAGAGCAAGACTCTGTCTCAAAAGAAATAAACAACAACAAAAATTATATATATATACACACACACACATGCACACTACTACAGTTGTTTACTTAAACTTGTAGTAAAAGAATAAAAACACAAACTTCCAGGATGCACTCCAAATCCAAGAAAAGATGAGTTTCCAAGGAGGGAGTGGGGTTAGGGGACAAGGCAACATCAACCCTAATGGTAACATTTTATTATTTATTATTTTCTACTTTTCACATGTTAAAATTTAAAAATTTTCCTACTACACATGGCTCCTAAAGCCACCCTAACAGACTTGCCTAAAAAACAAAATATCTGTCCTTCTAACAAGGAAAGAGTCTCTGTAGGTCACTGTATCTCTTTCTTCCAAGGGAAATATTGTAGCAAGCTTTCCCTCTAGAATAGTGGAGTGATACGACTCTATGTATAACATTGGTCCAAAATAACCAGCCGGCAAGTGTGAGGGTGAGGAGCAGTGGGACCGATTCTGAGCCCTGCAGAGCTTGACAGGAGCACCTCCCTCCTTGGGGCTCTGGGCAGTGTCTGCCTATTCCAGAGCTGCTTGCTATGAGAAACCTAATTCTGTGTGTGAAAGTCTGTATATGTGGGAAAATGATGGTGAGTTCATGAAACAGCCACATAAGGATCCCTCAAAATAAGCTCCTGAAGACCATTTAAAATGTATTTTAGGGCCGGGGCATTGGCTTATGCCTGTAATCCCAACACTTTGGGAGCCCGAAGCAAGAGTATTGCTTAAGCCCAGGAGTTCAAGACCAGTCTGGCTAACATAACAAGACCCTGGCCCTATAGAAAAAAAAAAAAAAAAAGCCAGTTGTGGTGCTGCGTGCCTAAAGCCCCAGCTACTTGGGAGGCTGAGGTGGGAGGATCACTTGAGCCCAGGAGGAGGTGGCTATAATGAGCTATGATCATGCCACTGCACTCCAGCCTGGGGACAGTGAGATCCCATCTCAATTAAAAAAAAAAAAGTGTTTTAATATAGTAGAGGTTAATTAATATACATATAATCAATACTGGTGTAGCTTAATGCTGCCGGTCTATATGTACAGACAGTATGAATAACACATTATAATAATGGCGAAAAAAGAAAAAGGGGCTGGGCACAGTGGCTCACACCTGTAATACAGGTACTTTGAAAGGCTGAGGCGGGTGGATCACTTGACGTCAGGAGTTCGAGACCAGCCTAGGCAACATGGAGAAACCCTGTCTCTACAAAAAGCACAAAAAATAGCCAGGCATGGTGGTGTGTGTCTGTAGTCCCAGCTGCTTGGGAGGCCGAAGTGGTAGGATCACTTGAGTCCAGGAGGTTGAGGCTACAGTGAGCTATAATGGTGCCACTGCACTCCAGCCTGGGGGACAGAGCAAGACTCTGTCTCAAAAAAGAAAAGAAAAAAAAAGGAGAAAGAAAGAAAGAAAAAGATAAAGGGATATGGTGCTATATTTTGCCATTAAAAAAATGTCATTATCTAGTTTCCAAAACCCTGGGAGCAGTTTAAAAATTGGGATTCGCAAAGCAGCTGGCAGTGGAGAAGTATGTTTCCTTGAATCTCTCTGTGTGCAGTTCCCTGATGTATGACAGGGCAATGAAGGGAATTTCTCAATGAGTCAGTGGGGGTCAGCTAAGATAAATGCACACAGGAGTTAGAAACGGGAGCGCTCATAGTAAGCACTCAAAGCACGTCAGCTCCCATTGAGAGACGCATGACGATCTTCCCCGTCAGGCACGAATTTAAAGAAAGGTTGCAGTGTGCAAAATAATACCATAAAAGTGATAGGAAATTTAGCTTCCAAGGTCAAAGAAAAGAACAAGATTGCTAAGTTGTGAATGGAAGTCCACATTAACAATATGAAGATGTTCATCTTTGTTTTTGCAAGATAAAGGAAAGAAGTTTATGTTTTAACCTAACCAGATAGAAATGAGGCTGGACACGTTTAAAAAAATAAGCCCCAAAGCAATGCTATCAAATGCAGAATACAGAGAAGAAATCCTTAGCAATGGGCTAATTTACCAAAAGTTAATATCAGGGTAAATGTCAAGAAGAAAACTGGGAACATAGAAAACACCTGATTTCTGTGTGGCACAGCGTACAGGTCATCACCGTGGCCTCCTCTGTCCTCCTGGGCACTGACATGCCCCAATTCCTTGCAGCTGGATGACAGCTGAGTTTCAATGTCCTCTTCGTCCCCATAGTCCAGTGTTTCAAAGGATGGCAAAGAAGATCTTCTTCCCATCTCACTCTGCCAATTCGGTCTGTATTAGAACATTCATGGGGAAAACAAACAAAAAGTCACTTAACACTTGACACTGATAAATATCATTTTTTTTTTTTTTTTTTTTTTTTGAGACAGTCTTGCTCTGTCGCCCAGGCTTGAGTGCAGTGGTGCAATCTCGGCTCACTGCGAACTCCGCCTCGTGGGTTCACATCATTCTGCCTCAGTCTCGCGAGTAACTGGGACTACAGGCTCCCGCCACCACCTCTGGCTATTTTTTTTTTTTTTTTTTTTGTATTTTTAGTAGAGATGGGGTTTCACCGTGTTAGCCAGGATGGTCTCGGTCTCCTAACCTCATGATCCGCCCGCCTTGGCCTCCCAAAGTGTTGGGATTACAGGTGTAGGCCACCACACCCGGCCAATATCATGTATTAAATGCGCTGCCTCCAAGTCCTTACCATAAATGTGTGATACTACAAAGTACACATAAGCTAAAAGATTAAATTTTCCACCGTCCCATCTCTTTGTACACTCGGCATATCCTTCTAGTTTGTTTTTAGAGTTACTGCATACATATACAGTTTGCCTTGTTATGAATAAGGGTTTTTTTTTTTGTTTTTGTTTTTGAGATAGGGTCTCACTCTGTTCCCAGGCTGGAGTGAAGCGGTGCAATCATGGTTCACTGTAGCCTCAATCTCTCTGGGCTCAGGTGATCCTCCAATCTCAGCCTCCCAATAGCTGGGACTAACCATGCCCAGCTAATTTTTGTATTTTTTGTAGAGACGAGGTTTCACCATGTTGTCCAGGCTGGTCTCGAACTCCTTGGCTCAAGGGATCCACCTGCCTCAGCTTCCTAAAGTGCTAGGATTACAGGCATGAGCCACTGAGCCCAGCCTGTTGTTATTATTATTGTTATTATTTTGAGACAGAGTCTCACTCTGTCACCCACGATGGAGTATAATAGCGCAATCTTGGTATACTGCAACCTCTGCCTCCCAGGTTCAAGTGATTCTCCTGCTTCAGCCTCCTGAGTAGCTGGGATTACAGGCACTCGCCACCACGCCTGGCTAATTTTTCTATTTTTAGTAGAGATGGGGTTTCACCATGTTGGCCAGCATGGTCTCGAACTCCTGACCTCAAATGATCAGCCCACCTTGGCCTCCCAAAGTGCTGGGATTACAGGCCTGAGCCACCGTGCCTGGCCCCAGCCTGCTATTAATAAGTATTTTTATTTTTTAAATTGAGGCGGGGTCTCATTCTGCCACACAGGCTGGAATGCAGAGGTGCAATCTTGGCTCCCTGCAGCATCCACCTCCCCAGCTCAAGTGATCCTCCTACCTCAGGCTCCCGAGTAGCTGGGACTACAGATGCACTCCACCATACCCAGCTAATTTTTTGTTTGTTTATTTGTATTTTTAGTAGAGAAGGGGTTTCGCCATGTTGCCCAGGCTGGTCTCAAACTCCAGAGCTGAAGTGATCCACCCACCTCAACCTCCCAAAGTGTTGGGATTACAGGTATGATCCACTGTCCCCAGCCTATTAATAAGCTTTTATAGTCGACATTTTAAAAGGTAGGAATCCACATTTTAAAAGGTAGGAATCCACTAAGGTAGGTAGATATACCAGCTTAACCAGCCATTTTTCTTGCTTAGGTGGGTTTTTTTTCCTTCACTTTCCATTGTTGTAGATAACCCTGTAATAAACATCTGTGTGCAGATAACCTCTACTGTATTTAAGGTTACTCACATAAAACAAACCACCACACAGTAAATTCTTTTTTTCTTTATCTTTTTTATTTGAGATGGAGTCTCGCTCTGTCACCCAGGCTGGAGTGTGGTGGCGCAATCTCAGTGCACTGCCACCTCCACTTCCCAGGTTCAAGTGATTCTCCTGCCTCAGCTTCCCGAGTAGCTGGGACTACAGGTGCCTGCCACCATGCCTGGCTAATTTTTGTATTTTTAGTAGACACGGGGTTTCACCACATTGGCCAGGCTGGTCTTGAACTCTTGACCTCAAGTGATCCGCCCACCTCAGCCTCAAAAAGTGCTGGGATTACAGGCGTGAGCCACTGTGTCCGGCCCATACAGTAAATTCTTAAGTCAAATGGTGTGAACATTTTGTGTCTACATACATACTGCACAAAATCATTTCTCCAAGCTATAAATACGTGGTAATAATTTTCTAAAACTTGCCAAAACAACTTAAAACCCACTGTCTAAATTTGCATTTGTTACTGAGACTGAATGTTTTTCCATATACTTGTGTTCAGGTCCCTTGTCTGTTTTACTTCTCGTATGTCCATTCCAATTTGGTTCCTCCTTTTTTTTTTTTTTTTTTTTTTTTTTTTTTTTTGAGATGGAGTCTCGCTGTGTCCCCCAGGCTGGAGTGCAGTGGCTCCATCTCGGCTCACTGCAAGCTCCACCTCCCAGGTTCACACGATTCTCCTGCCTCAGCCTCCCGAGTAGCTGGGACTACAGGCGCCCGCCACCATGCCAGCTAATTTTTTGTATTTTTAGTAGAGACGGGGTTTCACCATGTTGGCCAGGATGGTCTCGATCTGCTGGCTTCGTGATGTGCCCGTCTCGGCCTCCCAAAGTGCTGGGATTACAGGCGTGAGTCACCGCACCCAGCCTGTTTTTTCATTTTTTTCTTGTTTTGTTTTTTGGGGTTTTTTTTTTGAGACAGGGTCTCACTCTGTCATCCAGGCTGGAGTGAAGTGACAAGATTATAGCTTACTGCAACTTTGACCTCCTGGGCTCAAGTGATCCTCCTGCCTCAGCCTCCCAAGCAGCTGGGACTACAAGTGAGCAACACCATGCCAGGATGATTTTTGTATTTTTTTGTAGAGATGGGGGTCTCACTTCGTTGCCCAGGCTGGTCTCAAACTCCTGATCTCAAGCAGTCCCCCCACCTCAGCCTCTCAAAGTGCTGGGATTACAGGTGTGAACCACCACACTTGGCTTCCATTCCAATTTGAAATTACTAAAATTAACCTACTAAAATTAAAATCCTGACTTTGCTTTTACTATAAATGTTTTTTCTGTTCTATTAATATTATTTTGCTTATATAAATTTCTTAAACATAGAAGTGATTAAAAAGGTTTTTTTACCTTCTAAATTCTTGGTGTAAAAGCAAATAGCAGTCATATCCCTGAAGAGGTGTGATGAGACTGGATATTGGATTTCATAGTCTTATTTGTGTGTCTATACAGTACAGTCCTTCATTCAATAGGAATTTTAGTGTATGACTTAGGCAAGGCTCAAAGCTGATTTCTAATACTGCTAATCAATACAGCACTGAATGCTTTCCTTCCCCTTTGAGCTGTGGGACAGACTTTATTAAAGATTCGGTATGCTTGTAGAAACACCAGGTTCACCTCAGAGCATTCCTGGGCAACTCTGTATCACTCAACTAGTCCTACACTGTTCTTGCTACTTTATCTATACGTTTTAAAATATGACAGGGCTGGGCACAATGGCTTTTTATTGCATCAATTGAGGAGTAGCTGTTGGGATGTTCGTGGTTAAAATATAATTTCTGGGCTCTGACTGGGTTGCTTTTTAGTCTCTTGTTTTTAGGGTTTGGCAAGGGTAGGTTTACCTAGGTTGATGGAAAAGTCAGAGATGGGGTGGTTGCGGATTTAATCGGAAATAGTTCTTGAAATTGAGTGTACATGTGTGCATGAGCATAGCTCACACCTATAATCCCAGCACTTTGGGAGGCCAAGGAGAGAGGATCTCTTGAAACCAGAAGTTCAAGCCCAGCCTGGGTAACATCAGGAAACCCTGTCTCTACAAAATAAAAATAAAAATTAGCCTGGGCTGGGCACAGTGGTTCACGCCTGTCATCCCAGCACTTTGGGAGGTCAAGGTGGGCAGATTGCTTGAGGCCAGGAGTTTGAGATCAGCCTGGCCAACATGGTGAAACCCTGTCTCTACTAAAAATACAAAAATTAGCCAGGTGTAGTGGCGCACAACTGTAGTCCCGGCTACTCTAGAGGCTGAGGCAAGAGAATTGCCTCCCAAAGGAGGCAAAGGTTGCAGTGAGCCGAGATCATGCCACTGCACTCCACCCTGAGTGACAGAGCAAGACTCTGGCTCAAAAATAAATAAATAAATAAAAATAAATAAATAAATAAATTAGCCAAGCACGGTAGCAAGCATCTGTGGTACCAGCTTCTTGGGAGGCTAAGGCAGGAGAATCACTTGACCCCAGGAAGAGGAGGTTGCAGTGAGCCATGATTGTGCCATTGCACTCCAGCCTGTGCAACAGAATGAGATCCTGTGTCAAAACAAAACAAACCCCGCCCCACCCAAAAACATAAAATACAATGGGGATAGTCCAGCACTCCTGTGGGTCAGACCACCTCCTCTGATGGTCTTACGTGATTATTTTTTCCACTGAATTTTAGAACCATTTACTCATCTTTAGTTTTTATTCAGCCAAAGTATAATGCTTACCAGGAAAAAAAAAAAAGGTTAAATTCAACTATCTCAAAATGGTAGCAATACTTTTTGGCCAAAACAAAAATAAAAACAAGCCCTAGAAGGAAATACATTAAGTATTTATATAATACTACAGTAGGAAGGGTTTTACTAAATTTACAATTATTAGAGAAAATGTAAAGAAAAAATGGATAGATTTTACTACATATAAAATACAGAATATTTAGTATATCAAAAAAGTCTACACAGGCCGGGCATAGTGGCTCACACTTGTAATCCCAGCACTTTGGGAGGCCAAGGTGGGCACATCACCAGAGGTCAGGAGTTACAGAACGGCCAACATGGCGAAATCTCATCTCTACTAAAAATACAAAAATTAGCCAGGAAAGGTGGCATGTGCCTGTAATCCCAGCTACTCGGGAGACTGAGGCAGGAGAATAGCTCGAATCCAGGAGGCGGAGGTTGCAGTGAGCCAGGATTGCACCACTGCCCTCCAGCCT
Source organism: Symphalangus syndactylus (assembly GCF_028878055.3). Taxonomy (NCBI): domain Eukaryota; kingdom Metazoa; phylum Chordata; class Mammalia; order Primates; family Hylobatidae; genus Symphalangus; species Symphalangus syndactylus. The sequence goes on from NC_072435.2 coordinate 56,543,903, forward strand.
GGGCAACAGAGTGAGACTCTGTCTCAAAAAAAAGTCAACCCAACACAAAGGTGAATATACATGACAATTAAAAAGGCAAATGTGGCCGGGCGTGGTGGCTCACGTTTGTAATCCCAGCGCTTTGGGAGGCCGAGGCGGGTGGATCACCTGAGGTCGGGAGTTCAAGACCAGCCTGACCAACATGGAGAAACCTCGTCTCTACTAAAAATACAAAAATTGGCCAGGTGTGGTGGCATGTGCCTGTAGTTCCAGCTACTCGGGAGACTGAGGCAGGAGAATGGCTTGAACCCAGGAGGTGGTAGTTGCAGTGAGCCAAGATCGTGCCATTGTGCTCCAGTCTGGGCAACAAGAGCAAAACTCTGTCTCAAAACAAAACAAAACAAACAAACAAAAAAACCGGACAAACGTGATCATGGATCCCTACTCCCATCCCTGCCCCATGCACCCTGAGAGACCTCCAGTGTCTTCCCACCACTCCAAAGGCAGACACCAACCCTCTAAACAGGACACCAAAGGCACTCCCAGCCTGGCCCCTGCCCACTCCTCCAGCCCCATCTTGCATCCCAAACATCCTCCTTCCACTGCCACCTGCGTCACACTCCCTCGTCTCTGTCTGGAAAGCTCATCCCAGCCCCACAAAGATCATGCCCAGCCCTTGAGCTGTTACTAGATGATTCCTGTACATCCTAAGCTCTCCCCTCGACCCTCTCTTCCTCAGGAGGAAACCTTCCTCACCCCCTAGCCCTGTGTCAGCTCAAACCCAGGACAAGCAACAAATGAAAAGATGACAAAGAAAAAAGGCTAAATTGCAGCTGCCAAGAAGATCAAATTAATGTGAATGTCCAGAGATACACGTGAGAGGTAAGGAGGGACCACTCTCACTGTTCAGGTTGCTGCACAAAGAAACTTACTAAGGGTTGGAAGCAGTGCTGAATTCATTAGCTCTGTGCTGCTGTGAAAATGGCCAGGACCCACACAAGTCAAAATCTAACAAGATCCACTATGGAGGAAATCCAGATCGCAGAGCAATTAGGTCGCTGGACAGTGTCCGTTTGACATTGGTGATGAAAACCCAGCGACTAAGACTCTAGTCATAAATACGTGCACGAGCACCCACGCACCCACACAGGTACACATGCACACATGTACTCATGCACACACACACGTAGAGACCAGGCTGAGCTGCCTCTCTTCCACCCTCAGAGGATGCAGAGGTGGCGATCTGGTACCTACCGAGGCCTCAGCTCTGAGGTGGTGGCATAGGGCTCGATGAAGCTGGCCTGTTCAACACTGCTCACATCACTCTCAGACCGGGATCTCTGGCGAGGCTGAGGAATAGCAACCGTCTGCCCAGTCAATGTTGTCGCCAGAATGGCTGCTGCCAGAGCAGATCTGCGGACAAAAACATCCCATAGAGACGGTGAGACATGAACATTCCAGGTGAAGCCTGAACAAGATACACGAACTGATCAAGGCTTACCTTCTGCTGGACAGTGTCGACTGAGCATTTACTCTGTACCCATCGTCTACCACAGGCCATCAGACAATCTCATTTGATTCTCACACAACTGTATGACTACATATTATTGTCATCCCATTTTCCATAGAAATTAAATGACTTGTAAAGATGACCTAGCCAATAGGAGGTAGAACAGGACCTCTAATCCAGGCAGACACAAAAGCCTACATTCAAGTAGTTTTCTTATTAGAATGGAAGATCAGAATGGAAAAAGAAAACGAGATACAGAAAGACTAAAAGATTTAAAAGGGAACTTTAAAAATACTTGCAAATTACTCAGGAATATTTTACAGGAAAGTTAGAGTAAACAGATTTACCCTCCTGCCTAAAAAAGTAAAACAAGGCCAGGCGCGGTGGCTCATGCCTGTAATCCCAGCACTTTGGGAGGCTGAGGTGGGTGGATCACGAGGTCAGGAGATCGAGACCAGCCTGGCTAACACGGTGAAACCTCATCTCTACTAAAAATACAAAAAAATTAGCCAGGTGTGGTGGCGTGCACCTGTAATCCCAGCTACTCAGGAGGCTGAGGCAGGATAATTGGTTGAACCCGGGAGGTGGAGGTTACTATGAGCCTAGATTGCACCACTGCACTCCAACTTGGGCAACAGAGCAAGACTCCATCTCTAAAAAACAAAAATAGTAAAACAAAACAAAAGACCACCGTCCCAGCTTGCTGCCTAGAAAAATTTCCAGGTCACAGCACAGGGAGGAGGAATGGGTGGAGCCAGGCAGACTCCCTGAGTTGTAGAGATGGAGCTGAGAGAATGTGTAGGATAGAGTGCCGGAAAGGAGACAACTGCCCAGAGAGAATGAGGAGATCTGCAGAAGGTCCCCCAGTTTCAGCGCAATACAGTGCAGCACACAAGTGTGAGGAAATTACCCGACAGTGGAGGAAGAACCATTCACCAGGATCAGAGGAGCGGGTGCTTACACACAGCCCAAGATGGCAGCTGCTCCCACCAGGAAGACTGGAGAAACCACAAGACGCTGGGTGCAGCACTCAGAAAGGTCTGGCCTCGGTACTGGGGAATAATTAGCCCTGGCTGAGCACTGCTTCACACCCCACCTAACAAATCATATAAGAAAGACCTGGCCAGGTGCAGTGGTTCACATCTGTAATCCCAGCACTTTGGGAGGCTGAGGCGGGCGGATCACAAGGTCAAGAGATGGAGACCATCCTGGCCAATATGGTGAAACCCCGTTTCTACTAAAAATACAAAAATTAGCTGGGCGTGGTGGCACACACCTGTAGTCCCAGCTACTGGGGAGGCTAAGGCAGGAGAATTGCTTGAACCCAGGAGGCGGAGGTTGCAGTGAGCCGAGATCATGTCACTATACTCCAGCCTGGTGACAAGGCAAGACTCTGTCTCAAAAAAAAAAATAAGACCCAAAAGACCTGTTTCGAAGAAATTGAACTGCATCCCAGAACAAAGGTCAAGATGTTTTAAGGAATACAAAACTATCCAGCACTCAAGGTAAAATTCACAACAAGACCTTATATCCACTTAGATAAGCAGGCATGCAAAAAGACAGCAAACCATAACCTATAATGAAGACAACCATCAACTGAAACCCACTAAGAACTGAAGACATATGTTAGAATTGGCAGAAAAGCACATTCAGATAGTTATTACACCTGTATTTCATATAATCAAAAAGCCAAGTAGAGACATGGACAATTACAAAAAGATCCGAACTTCATGAGATAAAAATGACAACATCAGAGATAGAAAGTATACTGGATGGGATTAACAGATTATATGTTGCAGAAGATCAGTAAAATTAAAGGCAAAAACAACCGAAAACAACCAAAATGAAATGGAGATAGAAAAAAAATTTTTTTAAAGAGCATCAATCAGATGTGGGATAAAAACCACCATTTTTTATATTTTGGTTTTGGGGCTTTTTTTTTGAGATGATCTCACTCTGTTGCCCAGGCTGGAGTGCAGTGGCGCAATCACAGCTCAGTATAGCCTCAACCTCCTGGGCTCAAGTGATCCTCCCATCTCAGTCTCTTGAATAGCTGGGACTATAGGCACACGCCACCACACTTGGCTAATTTTTATATTTTTTGGAGAGATGGGGTCTCGATATGTTCTCCACGCTGGTCTGGAACTCCTGGGCTCAAGTAATCCTCCTGCCTCAGGCCCCCAAGGTGTTGGGATTATAGGCATGAGCCACCACACCCACCTGCTGTTTTGTTTTAAATTACTACATTTTGGTGCAATTGTTACACAGCAATAAATAACTAATAGCCTTATCATCAAATGGTGCTGGAAAAATCAAATCTCCATATGCAAAAAAAAAAAAAATCATGGATCTATACCTTACACACTGATATGGTCTGGCTCTGTGCCGTTACCCAAATCTCCTCTCAAATTGTAATCCCCACGTGTCAAAGGGGGAAAGTGATTGGATTATGGGGGCGGTTTCCCCCATCCTGTTCTTGTGATAGTGAGCTCTCACAAGAGCGGATGGTTTTACAAATGGTAGTTTCCTCTGAGCTCTCACATGCTCGCTGTCTCTCATCTGCCACCATGTAAGACGTGCCTGCTTCCCCTTCCGCCGTGGTTGTTAGTTTCCTGAGGATTCCCCAGCCATGCAGAACTGTGAGTCAATTTAATCTCCTTTGCTTATAAATTACCACATCTCAGGTAGTATCTTTACAGCAGTGTGAGAACGGACTAATACACACACCATTTACAAACATTAACTCTAAATGGATTATAGACCTAACTGTAAAGCCTAAAACCATAACACTTCTAGAAGAAAATATAAGAGAAAACCTTTGTGACCTTGGGTTAGGTAAATATTTCTTCAATATGAGATACTGAAAGCATGATCCATAAAAGAAAAAACTGTAAGCTGGACTTCATAAAAATTAATAACTTCTGCTCTTTGAAAGGCACTGTTTAAGAGAATGAAAAGACAAGCCATAGATAGAGAGAAAAGACTTGCAAATCACATATTTGATAAAAGACTTGTATTGATACTATATAACGAACCCTCAGGACACAATAATGGAAAACAAGCCGGGGCTGTGATGTCTCCAGGAAACCCACAGTCTTCACCCAGGTCTCTGCTTATGTCTCCTGGACGAAAAATGTCATTGTCTCCAACTGAACATGATCCTGAGTCCAATGGCCTTCCCAAGATGGTTCTTAGATCTGCAACAGGACTTGTGACCAACAAGGAATGTCCAATTTTTATAAATGGGCAAAAGATGTGAACAGATGCTTCACTAAAAAAGATATAAAGATGACAAATAAACACATGAAAAAAACGCTCAATACCATTAGCCATTAGAGAAATGCAAAATAAGGCCGGGCGCGGTGGCTCACGCCTATAATCTCAGCACTTTGGGAGGCCAAGGCGGGTGGATCACTTAAGGTCAGGAGTTTGAGATCAGCCTGGCCAACATGGCGAAACCCCATCTCTACTAAAAATACAAAAATTAGCCGGGTGTGGTGGTGCATGCCTGCAATCCCAGCTACTCAGGAGGCTGAAGCATGAGAATCTCTTGAATCCAGGAGGCAAAGGTTGAAGTGAGCTGAAATCGTTCCACTGCACTCCAGCCTGGGTGACAGAATGAGACTCTGATCAAAAATAACAGACTCCACCTCAAAAACAAAAAAAACAATAAACAAAAAAAACACAATGAAATACTAGTACACACTCATGAAATGTCCAAAATTTAAAAAACTGACCAAGACAACCCCTTGAGCTCTTTTATTCTAAACTGGGCCTATGAGAATGGCTTCCACAAAGGAGGGCAACAAGAAGGGTTGTTCTGTCATCAACAAGGTTGTGACCAGAAAGCACACTATCAGCACTCATGAGCACACCTATGGAGTGTGCTTTAAGATACTGCCCCTGGCATACACAAAGAGATCTGGAAATTTCCCATGAAAGAGCTAGGAACTCCAGATGTGTGCATTGACGCCGGGCTCAACAAAGCTGTCTCAGACAAAGGAGTAAGGAATATCCCTCACCCTATCTGTGTACCACTCTCCAGAAAGCATAATGAAGATGAAGATTGATCAAACAAGCTCTGTACATTGGTTAGCTATGCAACTGTCACCACTTTCAAAAAACTACAGTCAATGTGGATGAAAACTAACCACTAACTGTCCAAGTTATAAAAGACCACACACACACACATACACACATGCACTCACACACATGCACATGAACATATACACACACACACACACACGCGCACGCACGCGCACGCGCACCAAACCAAGTGTTGGTGAGAATATGAAGCAACTGGACTCATATACGGTTGGTGGGAACATAAATGGGACAATGACCTTGGAAAACAGTTTGACAGTTTCTTAATAAATTAAATACCCGCCTAGTATAAGCCCCAGCTATAGATATTTACCCAAGAGAAATGAAAGTATATATCCAAACATTTGTGTATACATTTTTTTTTTTTTTTGAGATTTGAGTCTCGCTTTGTTGCCCAGGCTGGAGTGCAGTGGTGCGACCTTGGCTCACTGCAACCTCTGCCTCTGGGTTCAGGCAATTCTCGTGCCTCAGCCTCCCCAGTAGCTGGGACTACAGGAGTGCACCACCACACCCAGCTAATTTTTGTATTTTTAGTGGAGATAGGTTTTCACCACATTGACCAGGCTGGTCTCAAACTACTGAGCTCAGGTGATCCGCCCACCTTAGCCTCTCAAATTGCTGGGATTATAGGCGTGAGCCACCACACTTAGCCAGTGTGTAAATGTTTACAGCAGCCTTATTCTAGTAACCAAAAATTAGAAACAAACCAAATATCCATCAACAGGCAAATGAATAAACAAACTGTGGCATATTCACATAATGAAATACTACTCAGTAAGGAAAAGGATGAATTATTGACTTTCAGAACATGTGTGAATCAGAATAATCATGCTGAGTGAAAGAAGGCAGTGTATTTTATGTAATTCCACTTATATAAAATTCTAGAAAATACAAACAAATCCCTAGTGCAAGAAAGGAGATGAGAGGTTGCCTGGGCATGAACAGGAGCATGAAAGGTGGCAGAGAGGGGCAGGGGGAAGGAATTACAAAGGAGCATGAGGACTTGTCAGAATGATAGATGTATTTATTATCTTTTTTTCTTTTTCAGGAGCTACCCTATTATCTTTTTAAAAAAATTTTTTTTAGAGGCAGGGCCTCACTCACAACAGCCTCACTGTTGCTCAGGCTGCAGTGCAGTGACTCGATCATAGCTCACTGCAGCCTTGACCTCTTGGGCCCAAGTGATTCTCCAGCCTTAGCCTCCCGAGTATCTGGGATTGCAGGCATGTACCATCACGCTCAGATAATTTATTTTCTTTTAATTTTTGCCATAGATAAGGTTTTGCTATGTTGCCCAGGCTGATCTTGAACTCCTGGGCACAAGCAATCCTCCTGCCTCAGCCTCCCAGGATCAGTTTACCCTAGGAGTTCAAGACCAACTTGGGCAACATAGTGAGACCTCCATCTCTGCAGAAAATTTAAGAAATTAGCCAGGCATGGTGGCGTGCACCTGTAGTCCCAGCTACTCAGGGGGCTGAGAGAGGAGGATCGCTTGATGCTAGGGGGTTGAGGCTGCACTGAGCCAGGTTTGCACCAATGCACTCCAGTCTGGGCAACAGAATGAGACCATGTCTCAAAAAAGACTTTTTGTTTTGGCCAGGCACAGTGGCTCACATCTGTAATGCCAGGCACTTTGGGAGGCAGAGGCAGGTGGATTGCTTGAGCCCAGGAGTTCAGCCTGGGCAACATGGTAAAACCCTATCTCTGCAAAAAATAGAAAAATTAGCTGGGCATGGTGATACGTGCCTGTAGTCCCAGCTATCCAGGGGGCTGAGATGGGAGGACTGATTGAGCCTGGGAGGCGGAGGCTGCAGTGAGCCATGATTGCATCACTGCACTCGAGCCTGGGCAACAGAGCAAGATCCTGCCTTGAAAAAAAAGATAGGCCGGGCGCGGTGGCTCACGCTTGTAATCCCAGCACTTTGGGAGGCCAAGGCGGGCGGATCACAAGGTCAGGAGATCGAGACCACGGTGAAACCCCGTCTCTACTAAAAATACAAAAAATTAGCCGGGCGTGGTGGCGGGCGCCTGTAGTCCCAGCTACTCGGAGAGGCTGAGGCAGGAGAATGGCGTGAACCCGGGAGGCGGAGCTTGCAGTGAGCCGAGATTGCGCCACTGCACTCCAGCCTGGGCGACAGAGCGAGACTCCATCTCAAAAAAAAAAAAAAAAAAAAGAAAAAAAAGATTAATTTTTTAAAAAAAGAAAATTGGCTGGGTGCAGTGGTTGATGCCTGTAATCCTAGCACTTTCAGAGGCTGAGGCAGGTGGATTAAGAAAGAGGTCAGGAGTTTGAGACCAGTCTGGCCAACATGGTGAAGCCCCATCTCTACTAAAAATACAAAAATCAGCCGGGTGTGGTGGCATGTGCCTGTAATCCCAGCTACTCCAGAGGCTGAGGCAGGAGAATTGCTTGAACCTGGGAGGTGGAGGTTGCAGTGAGCCAAGATTGTGCCACTGCACTCCAGCCTGGGCAACAGAGCAAGACTCTGTCTTGAAGGAAAAAAAAAAAAAGAAAGAAAATTATGTGTATAGGCCGGGCGCGGTGGCTCACGCTTGTAATCCCAGCACTTTGGGAGGCCGAGGCGGGCGGATCACGAGGTCAGGAGATCTAGACCACGGTGAAACCCCGTCTCCCTCCCTCCCTTCCTTTTCTTTCTTTCTTTCTTTCTTTCTTTTTTTCCCTCTGTGGCCCAGGCTGCAATCTCCTCGGCTCGCTGCTGCCCCGCACGGCGGACTGCCTGAGACTGCCGGCGCGCGCTACCACCGCTGCCTGCTTTTTCTCCTTTGGCTGCGGGAGCGGTTTCGCCATCTTGGCCACGCTGGTCTCCAGCTCCTGACCCCGAGTGCTCTGCCCGCCTCGGCCTCCCGAGGTGCTGGGACTGCAGACGGAGTCTCGCTCACTCCGTGCTCGGTGTTGCCCGGGCTGGAGTGCGGTGGCGTGGTCTTGGCTCGCGGCAGCCTCTGCCTCCCAGCCGCCTGCCTTGGCCTACCAGGGTGCTGGGATTGCAGCCCCTGCCCGGCCGACGCCCCGTCTGGGAGGTGGGGAGCGTCTCTGCTCGGCCGCCCCTCTGCCCGGCCTCCCCATCTGGGAAGTGAGGAGCGCCTCTGCCCGGCCACCCATCGTCTGGGAAGTGAGGAGCGCCTCTGCTCGGCCGCCCCGTCTGGGAAGTGAGGAGGGCCTCTGCCCGGCCGCCCCGTCTGGGAAGTGAGCAGCGCCTCTGCCCGGCCGCCCCGTCCGGGAAGAAGTGAGGAGCGCCTCTGCCCGGCCGCCCCGTCCGGGAAGAAGTGAGGAGCGCCTCTGCCCGGCCGCCCCGTCCGGGAAGAAGTGAGGAGCGCCTCTGCCCGGCCGCCCCGTCCGGGAAGAAGTGAGGAGCGCCTCTGCCCGGCTGCCCCGTCTGGGAAGAAGTGAGGAGCGTCTCTGCCTGGCCGCCCGGTCTGGGAAGTGAGGAGTGCCTCTGCCCGGCCGCCCCGTCTGGGATGTGGGGAGCGCCTCTGCCCGACCGCCCCGTCTGGGAGGTCTACCACGGAGGCCAGAAGCAATGTGGGGGCTGGACGTGGTGGCTCACGCCTGTGGTCCCGGCACTCTGGGGGGCCAGGCCGAGTTGATCACTTCAGGCTAGGAGTTCAAGACCAGTCTGGCCAACATGGCGAAACATATGGAAAATACAACAGACAAACCAACCAACCAACTCAGTGACAACAAAACAGGTCTACCCTGGCGTCATACTCTAATTTTTTCTATTTTCCTCCCTTTCTGATCCTTTATCCCACTTTTTCTTCCTCTTCCTTCTCCTTCTTCTTCGTCAAATAGAGGATTGAGTTATTATCACTGAAAAAAAAAAAAAAAAAGAAACCCCGTCTCTACTAAAAATACAAAAAAAAATTAGCCGGGCGTGGTGGCGGGCGCCTGTAGTCCCAGCTACACGGAGAGGCTGAGGCAGGAGAATGGCGTGAACCTGAGAGGCGGAGCTTGCAGTGAGCCGAGATTGCGCCACTGCACTCCAGCCTGGGCGACAGAGAGAGACTCCGTCTCAAAAAAAAAAAAAGGAAAATTATGTGTATAAATCAAAATTCCCTGTTAACCTGAATACTTGGGCTTTAATGCTTTACATTTTTTTAAAAAAATACTCATTGCATTCAATCATGAAATGTGAGAAGTTCATGCACCTGAAAGGGATAGACCTCAAGTCAGTCCATTATCCTCAGGGACACCATATTAAGTGCATCATTATGGAATCGTGGCAAACATTTTGAAGGACATGATTCTAACCACCCTACTTGTACTTTTCTGGGCAGTTTGAGCAGTTCCAGGATCCAGTACTTGGAGGCTGAGCACAGGGGTGACCTCAGTGCCTGCTCATCTGATACTCACCTTGGTCTCTCTGGAGACGGGTTGGGGCTGCGGGGAGGAGGTGTGCGTGGCACAGCTGCCTTCGGAGCAATGCTGGCTGCAGGTAAAAGGCCATGGATGATGTGTTTCTGCACAAATGAAATCCAACAGAAGTCACTGGGTTGGGTCACTGAATCACCTGAGTCTTGTCACCACTCCCCCTGGGCCTGCAAGGGGACACCTGCACTGGCCACCCATGGATCCAAACCCATCAGAAGCCCACTCCTCCCCTGCCATCCCCAGTCGCCATCAGGCCAGACAAGTGCACACAGCCAAGGAGCATCATGACAGCTGCTCATTTGGGGCCCTCTTGTCCTTCCCCCCTCAGAGCTTCCCTGGCTGTCCCCAAGAGTCACTCTCTAGCTCTTCCATGTGTCCCACAGCACTCCTCCAGTGATGTCTCATGTGGCTCCCCCTGCAGAGCAGGGCGACTTCCTGAGAAGCAAGTGACATCCTTATCGTTTTTCGCTTTGTTTTGTTTTTGAGATGGGGTCTTGCTCTGTTGCCCAGAGTGGAGTGCAGTCGTACGATCATAGCTCACCGCAGCCTCAAACTCCCGCTTCAGCCACACGAGTAGATGGGACTACAGATGTTCACCACCATGCCTAGGTAACTTTTGTATTTTTTTGTAGAGACAGGATCTCACTACATTGCCTAGACTGGTCTCGAACTTCTGGCTTCAAGTGATCCTCTCACCTCAGCCTCCCAAAGTGTTGGGATTACAGGTGCGAGTGCCGCACCTGGCCCACTGTCTTATCTTTATCAATCCTGGAACTCTAGCATTGAGCACATTGCCTCACACCTCATAGGGGCTTAATATAAGCTTTTAGGTGGCTTATCTCCAAGATGAGAGTAATTAAAACTAGCTCCTATACACAATGAAAGTCAGAGAGCTCCGCTTTAGGTAACTGTAACTGGGAGTCTCTGAGACGTTTCTGGGTCTAGTCCAATCATTTTCTTGGCACGAGCCATTCATTCACACCTACTAGAGGCAGAACACCATGACAGCAATGAAGAAACCTTGTCTTCATACCCAAAGTGGTGAGAAGGGAGGAAAAACACCCAAATAATTATTACAGAACATAGAATTATGGAATGAGCCGGGAGAAAGGCTCTCACTAAAAATGAAAAAAAAAAAAAAAAAAAAAGAGCATCAGTGAGATGTGGGATAAAAACACTATTGTTTTCTATTTGAAGCCAGTAATTAGCACAAAGTGCTGGGGCAGGCAGGGAGGGAAGATTTCTCCAGATCTGGGGCCAGCCTGGGAATTTCAAATGCTTTCCCTTGAGAAAATCACACAGGCGTTTAAACTGGGCTTTCAGAGATGCCCACTGGTCCCATTTGGAAATGTGACGGAACAGCATTCTAGGAAGAGGGAACAGCATGAACAAAGGAATGGAGCAAGACATTGGTTGCAGTGCTCGGAAATCATAAGTACGGTTCTCCGTTTTGCTGGAATAGAGGCATCTGCGAGGGTGGGGCTCAGGGGCATGGTGGGGACAATTCCCATGGGAAGGGCTTCCAGAGCAGATGGAGGAAATCCCGAGGCCTAGTGAGGAACACCCACTGACAGTGGCCCCAGGAATGTTAGGTAGTGGTCAGCACGAGACACAAGGCTGGGAAGGGTGGCACAGAGTGGGGACATCTTTTAGGAGTGAGGGATGGGCACACCTTCCAGTCATCTCCTACAGCCCCCACCACCGACTTGCACAGCCACCCACAGGAGCAGAAGCTCCAAGCAGTCTCTACCCAATACCCCCACTCTGTTTACCTCTGTGTGGTGCCTGCCACCCTGCATCTGTCAAGTGATTTCACAGTTTCCATGTTTCCTCCCTGCCCCCCTCCACCACCTGCTACACGACAAGAAAGGGTTTTTGTTTGTTTGCTTGTTTTGGAGACAGAGTCTTGTCTGTCACCCAGGCTGGAGTGTGGTGGCACGATCTTGGCTCACTGCAACCTCCACCTCCTGGGTTCAAGCTATTTTCATGCCTCAGCCTCCCAAGCAGCTAGGACCACAGGCATGTGCCACCATGCCTAGCTAATTTTTGTATTTTGGTAGGGACGGGGTTTTACCATGTTGGCCAGGGTGGTCTCAAACTCCTGACCTCAGGCAATCTGCCTGTCTCGGCCTCCCAAAGTGCTGGGATTACATGTGTGAACCACTGCACCTGGCCAGAAAAGGTTTTCTTAACCTTTGAATCCCAAGGGCTGGCATCCAGCAGGTCCTCCAAAAAGGCTGCATAATATTTTTTTTTTTTTAAAGAGTGAATCCCCCATTGCACACTAAACATGTCTCATACCATCACAATCATTTCCTAACTATGGTCCCCTCATCAATCCTGTCTCCACTGGGCATAAAAACCCTCACGGGCAGCACCACTCTCTCAACGGCAGGCAAATGTCCAGCATGTCATATCAGGCTGATATAGGTTGGTTCCTACCAAGTATTATGGGATTTTTGGGGTGTCGATTTTTCTGGCCGGAATCTCTGTGGCCACAGTGCGTTTGCCTGAGTTCTTGTCCTGCATCCAGGAAGAACGAGGTATGCAGACAAGTAAAGGGTGAAGAAGAGTTTTATTTAGTGTTAGAAGAGCTCAGAGGAGTGGGTAGCTCCTCTCTGGAGACAGATTGTCCCATGAGCTCAAGTGTTCAGCTCTCAACAGAGAGGAGGCCCTGGAGAGAGTGGCTTCTCTCCGCAGGCAAGTCATTCCAATGTCTCTGCAGGTCTCTGAAGCTCTCAGCAGAGTGTAGCTCCTCTCTGCTGGCAGGTGGTCTCTGTAGCTTTCAGCAGAGAAGGTACTCCTCTCTGCAGCCCGTCACCCCACCATCTCCAGCTATCAGCAGAGAGGGTACTCCTCTCTGCAGCTGGTCATCCTGTCCCCTCGTCTCTACCCTCTCCGTCCTCTGGCCATTCTCTGTGCTGCTCTGGCTGAGCCCAGGGTTTTTATGGACCTCAGAGGGGAGGAAGTGCATGCTGATTGGGCCATGGGCAGGCCCAGAAGAGGCTCCACGAGTTTCCACTCTGGTCAGAGGGACTGGCAGCCCAGCCCCCAGCCTTCAGGCCCTCCCTGGCCTGAGGGTGGGGCCTTACTGGGGACCCTGCCCCCTTCCTCCTGCTGCCATTCACGGCCCCAGGGCTTGGCTCCGACCCCCGTCCAAGATTAGAGCAGTTGCTGGAGTGGAGAGAGGCCAGGCAGTGGAAGCAGACACCCCTGAGCCTGCAGGGATGGAAGGTGAAGGGGGCTGTCCTTCCTGGGGTGGCCGACGACGGTGCAGGCTGCAGAGATGCCCTGGTCCTGTGCCTGGGAGGGCAGCCACAGCTGCCCCTGGGAGCTCCCATCCCGCCAACTTGGAAGAGGCAGGGCTCCCGCTTGTCCCCGGCTCCTGCCTGTCGCCGGCTCCTGCCTGCGCGCGGCTGCAGCTGCATCTGGAAGGGCAAATTCTGCCTGTTCCCGGCTCCCCCAAGAGCACAGAGAGGCTCGGATCCACAGCTGCAGTTTGGGTGGCTGTAGCCCTGCCCAAGAGGGTGGGGCTCCTGCCTGCTCCGTAGAGCAGAAGGCCTGGGTCTGCAGCAGCGGTTTGCGACTCCAGTCCCAACTCACAAGGGGCGGGGCTTCCACCGGCTCCATGAAGTGTGCAGCCCTAGCCACACAGCGTGATGGCAGCAGCCACTGCCATCACAAGAACCCAAATTCATTTCTTGCTTCCCCTCCTCTTCCTGGGCAGAGTCCCTGTGCTTCAGCACTCAGCGTGGGCTTCCATTTCCCAAACAGCAAATAATTCATTCTTTTTTAGGCCTTGGTATTTGCTGTCTTCTGCACCCAGAATTCTTTCCTTACTCCCTGTCAGGCCCAGGCCAACTCTCCAGGCTGACGTCGCTGCCCTTCTGGTACACACGTCAACAGCAGTTCTTGTTTTACCATTGTGTACAGAATTATTTATGGGCTTGTCTATCCTACAGACCGTGTGGCCATAAGCTGTCAGTTGTGGGTATCAGCACACAGCAGGAACTCATTAATGTTTGGGGCTTTAAATAAAAACTCAGGCCAGGTGCAGTGGCTCACACCTGTAATCCCAACACTCTGGAGGCCAAGGTGAGAGGATTGCTTGAGCCAAGGTTTAAGACCAGCCTGGACAGCATACCCAGACCCCATCTCTACAAAAAAAAAAAAAAAAAAAAATATGTTTTTTTGAGGCAGAGTCTCGCTTTGTTGCCCAGACTGGAGTGCAGTGGCACAATCTTGGCTCACTGCAACCTCTGCCTCTCGGGTTTAAGCAATTCTCCCACCTCAACCTCCCATGTAGCTGGGATTACAGGTGCCCACCACCACGCCCGCTAATTTTTGTATTTTTAGTAGAGATGGGGTTTCACCATGTTGGCCAGGCTAATCTTGAACTCCTGACCTCAAATGATCCGCCCGCCTCAGCCTCCCAAAGTGCTGGATTACAGGTGAGAGCCACCTCGGGTGGCCTCTACAAAATAATTTTGAAAATTAGCCAGGCATTGAGACTTGGCAGAGTGTGAGGCAAAAAATAAAATAAATAAAAAATACCTAGGTGTGGTGATGCACACCTGTAGTCCCAGCTACTCAGGAAGCTGAGGCAGGAGGATCACTTGAGCCCAAGAGGTTGGAGCCACAGTGAGCTATGATCATGCCACTGTACTCCAGCCTGGGCATCAGGACAAGACCCTGTCTCTAAAACTAAATTAAATAATAAATAAATATAAGAATCCCCTTGGCTGCTACGTGGAGAATGGACCTAGGGGAAGGGCGAGAGTGGAAGCAGAGAAACCAGTGAGGATCTGCCGCAACAGTCCAGGTAGATGCTGGAGGCCGGGGTGTGGGTGGAGATGGGAACAGCTGGCAGATGTATGTAGTGGGTAGATCGGACGGGACTTGCTGATGGGTGTACATGGTGGGTGGCGGAGGGAAAAATGAAGAATGACTATATCCAGCAGTGCAGCAGGTGTACGTCGTCCAGGAGTTAACTCCGGGCACGGGGACGAATGCTACAGGGGAGGCAGGGTGCTCCTGTCCAACTGTGGCCGACCCTGGGGCAGAAGATTGTTAAGGCCGGGCACAGTGGCTCACGCATGTGATACCAACACTTTAGGAGGCTAAGGAGCTCAAGACCGCCATAGCAACATAGCAAGATCTCTGTCTCCACAAAAATATTGAACAATTAGCCGGGAGTAGTGGCGCGCGCCTGTAGTCTCAGCTACTCGGGAGGCTGAGGTGGGAAGATCGCTTGAGCCCAGGAGTTCGAGGATGCAGTGAGCTACGATCGCACCACTGCACTCCAGCCTGGGCGACAGAGCGAGACCCTGTTTCTTAAAAAAAAAAAGTTTAGAACACGAAAAATCAAGGCTTCCTCAACTGAAAACCACTTTCTCTTGTGCCGCCACCTTGACTGGATCTCAGGCCAAACCCCAACCCGCTCCAACCCTTTACCCCTAATTCCCGGCCCCATAGAGCCCCGAGCGCGGCGGGCGAGCATCTACTCACGAACTGGCTCCTGCGGCCTCTCCGAAATCCCAGGAGCATGCTTGCAGCGCGAGGAGAATGGACCGGGGGCTGGACTCATCAGTAGATCTATCCACAGCCAAGGACCACTCCCTAAAGCCCGCCGCAGGCCCAGCCCCTCACGCTTTCTCTTCGCAATGGACTTTGCAGCAACCACGTCGGCCATTGGCTCAGCTCGGCCCTCGACCAATCAGAGCTAAGGTTACTTCCACACCGGTCGTTCTTGGCAACCAGCGGATTCCCGTTCAAATCCCCGCCAGGGCGGAAACGTCCGCCCTATCCGTTCTCTTATTGGTCAGGTTAGACGTCCATTTCTGACGCCACAGCCTATCCGGCGCCGCGGGAGGCAGAGGGCGGGCTGGATGAAGGACTGGGCGAGCACCGAGGGCGTGAACCCGGAAGTGGCGCGGCAGCCAGTAACATGATCTCTAGACTGGGACGCCGGGATTCCTGCCGGCTGTATTCGGGCCTTGGACTGGACTGAGGAGCCACGGTGCGGATCTAGCTGGGGTATCAGGGGTTAGGCACGTGATGAAAATGAAGGACGCGGACACCAGGACAGGAATCTCCTGGTTCTTAGAGAATTTATTTCGCCACAAATAATTGGCAAACGGGATCTCACTGTATTGCCCAGGCTGGTCTCGAACTCCTGGGCACAAGCGATCCTCACGCCTCAGCCTCGCCTGGTGTTGGGATTACAGACGTGAGCTACCATGCCCAGCCCAGGATTCTTTTAAAACTTAAATCTGATCGTGCTTCTGGCCTTATTGGAATCCAGTGCCATTACCACCTCCACCACCACACATCCCCTCTCCAGCCACCCTGGCCTTCATTCAGGCCTTTGTGTTTTCTTATTAGTAATTAAAAAGGGAATCT
This sequence comes from Symphalangus syndactylus, assembly GCF_028878055.3. Taxonomy (NCBI): domain Eukaryota; kingdom Metazoa; phylum Chordata; class Mammalia; order Primates; family Hylobatidae; genus Symphalangus; species Symphalangus syndactylus. The sequence goes on from NC_072435.2 coordinate 56,560,288, forward strand.
TATTTGACAGTTCTTTGACAAATAATTCAGTCTGCAGAGGGGATCCTGCCCCAGAGGCCCCGGCTTGGAGTGGAATGCAGGGCCGTGTGCGGGAGAGCCTGTTCAAGTGCCGCCTGGCTTTTCCCTCCTTAGGTGGAGACCATCCATGGAAAAGAACCCCCCTGAGGATACGGGCCCCGTGCACGTGCCTTTGGGGCATATTGTGGCCAATGAGAAATGGCGCGGGTCACAGCTGGCGCAGGAGATGCAAGGTCGGTGGGCTGCCCTCTGCCAGCCCTTTCCTCCCCTGACATATTAAAAAAAAAAAAATCTGCCTATTATTGCCATCTTTTCATCCAAAGCTCATGGAACTCATTTTCTCCTCTGTATTTTAAGGGAAAATTAAGCTCATTTTCGAGGATGGCTTGACACCAGACTTTTATCTGTCGAACAGATGCTGCATTCTTTATGTCACCGAAGCTGATTTGGTGGCAGGAAATGGCTACAGAAAGAGGCTTGTTCGGGTTAGAAATGTAAGTATTAGGCTGGGTGCCGTGGCTCACGCCTGTAATCCCAGCACTTTGGGAGGCCAAGGTGGGTGGATCATCTGAGGTCAGTAGTTGGAGACCAGCCCAGCCAACATGGTGAAACCCTGTCTCTGCTAAAAATACAAAAATTAGCTGAGTATGGTGGCGCACGCCTGCAATCCCAGCTACTAGGGAGGCTGAGACGGGAGAATTGCTTGAGCCTGGGAGGCAGAGGCTGTAGTGAGCCGAGATCATGCCACTGCACTCCAGCCTGGGCGACAGAGTGAGATTCCAACTCAAAAAACAAAAAACAAAAACAAAAAAGAAATGTAAGTATTGGATTAAAGAAACTCAAACATTGATTTGTCTCACCCCACCCTTCCCTCCATCCCTTGGTATCATTTATTTAAAATCATTGGCCAGGTCAGGCATGAAGTGATAGCATTCTTAACCTGAAAAGCAATTTGGTTGCAAAATGATTTACTGTCTTTTTTCCTTTCAAGTCCAATAATCTTAAAGGAATTGTAGTCGTTGAAAAAACCCGGATGAGTGAACAATACTTCCCAGCCCTACAGAAGTTTACTGTGCTGGACCTTGGAATGGTCCTGCTTCCAGTGGCCAGCCAGATGGAAGCATCCTGCCTCGTCATCCAGTTGGTGAGTACCGATTCCTACACCTTCATGGTAGTCCTGTCCTCATGGACACTCAGCTGCCCTCCAGAAGCAACCATCAATCCAATCTATGTCATTCTCTGAGTTGGTTTATAAAATCTCTTTGAGGAATTTAAATGTGGAAGCTGCCTCTGCAGTCAGCTCAGCTTGTCACTCACTCTAGGCAAGTGTATCACAAAGTATACAAGTTGGAGACCTGATTTTAGATTCTCAGGTGTGATGGCTCCATCAGTCATTATCCTGCCCTTTCGCTGGTGAAAATGTCAACTAGAGGCCAGGCATGATGGCTCACGCCTGTAATCCCAGCACTTTGGGAGGCTGAGGCGGGAGGATCACTTGAGGCCAGGAGTTCGAGACCAGCCTGGCCAACATGGCAAAACCCTGTCTCTACTAAAAATACAAAAATTAGCTGGGCGTGGTGGCGGGTGCGTGTAATCCTAGCTACTCAGGAGGCTGAGGCAGGAGAATCACCTGAACTCAGGAGGCGGAGGTTGCAGTGAGTGGAGATGCTCCATTGCCCTCCAGCCTGAGCAACAGGAGTGAAACTTGGTCTCAAAAAAAAAAAAAGAAAGAAAGAAAATGTCAACTAGAAGCTGCTTTGTCTCATCCCGTGTTTTTGTTTAGCATCAGCACCTTGTGCAAGTTTTTTTTTCCTTTTTTTTTGAGGCGGAGTCTCGCTCTGTCCTGCAGGCCGGAGTGCAGTGGCACAATCTTGGCTCACTGCCGTCTCCACCTCCTGGGTTCAAGCCATTCTTCTGCCTCAGCCTCCCGAGTAGCTGGGACTACAGGCACGCACCACCACACCCGGCTAATTTTTGTATTTTTAGTAGACAGGGTTTCACCATATTGGCCAGGCTGGTCTCAAACTCCTGACCTCATGATCCGCCCACCTTGGCCACCCAAAGTGCTGGGATTACAGGTGTGAGCCACCACACCTGGCCAGTTTTTTTTTTTTTTTTTAGTTAGGGTCTTGCTCTGTCATTCCGGCTGGAGTGCAGTGGCGCAATCTTGGCTCACTGCCACCTTTGCCTCCTGG